>NW_023601754.1:13555825-14755825 GCF_014898055.3 Talpa occidentalis
ACATTTTCCAACAGAAAATACATTAATGTTTATTGTCTTATGTATTTCAAGGAATGATTTCTGAAAATGCTCAAGGTGAAGATCTCACAGAGATCTCAGAAGTTGAAAAAAATATTATTAGTCCACTAAATAGTGTGGAATTCTAAGAAATGAAACTGTATGAAGATTTTTAAATTTTATTCAATAGCACAATAGTATTACGTTATCTTGAAGGCTGGTCAAAAGAATTTATGCCTTTTATTTCCTCCAATGATGCTGAGATATCTCCCTCTCACTCTAGTATATGGAGGACTTTATATATAATATTTTCAGTATATACATACAGTAAGTCCTCATTTAAACCGTTGCCAGGGGGTTAGAAACTGAGACTTTACCAGAGGCTGATTGACATCTTTAGCATCTTTCTGGTCACAAAAACATCACCAAACTTCTAAATAAAGACCCCAGACACTTCTATTATTACACAATCATTTGTATTCATTCATTCATTCTTTTTCACAGCCCACTTATTCCAGGTCAGAGTCACAGGTGGTCAGTCTCCCCCTGCGGCTCAGGGCACAAGGTGGGCTCCAGCCCCGTCCAGGATGCCCTGCCACCCCAGGGACCATCACATATACCTCTCTCCTACTGAGACAGTTGAAATAGACCAATAAACCCCCATGCACATCTCTGGGATGTGGGAGGGGACTGGAGTGCTCGGAGGAAACCCACTAGACATGGAGACGGAGTGCGCACCCCACCCAGTGACATTGCTGTTTTTTTTTTTAATTCTCAATAATTGCATAAGGAAATCCTATTGAGCAAAACGATGTTGATTGAGGACCTGCTGTATATATATGCATATATCCATGATATATATTTAAATCATTCTTTACTCTTTTTAAAGTGTGTAAGTTTGTAAAAGGATGTGCAGTGTGCAGAGAAGCCCCACTCCGAGAGGAGAGGCTGTCAAGGAGGCGTGTTGTAGTACATGGTGGTATTTGTAGTTGATTGGTCGGGTTTAAAATCTGATGGAAGAAGGAAGCAAAAGGAAGTTTGCTGGGTGGTGAAAAAGTATTTCTTTGTTAGTGTAGAAAAGTATCGGTTTGGATCTTATGTGGGCCACAGACAATATACTGCAATCAAAGAACTATTTTATTTTATTTTTTTATTTTCCTCTGGCTGAGCTGCCGGAACCAGAGAAAATGAGTAACTTAATGAAGCATCATTCTTAGCACACAGATAATTTGGAAGCCTATTTGGGCACATAATGATAATTTTGTTTGATCAGTCAATTGCCTCTCTTTTGAAACTTGCTAGAACTCTGTTATACGTTAGAAACTCCTGAAGAAATGGACTGTGATTTAGTCACCTCTGGATTGCTAAAGCACTTGGTGGCCATTCAGTACATGTTTATTGATGTAAATTGAATTGAGAAGTAGTAGTCTTACCCTTTCTCTAGAGAGAACGGCAGTCAGTCTGGAAGAAGTTGCCTACAAGCATTTTTAAGAAAAGTTTCCTTAACATCCGAAGCAAGTTGCATCTAAGAGTGAGAAAAAGCTGCATATTGTGGTTGAATTAATTACATGAAAACCATTAAAACTAGGGATAAAATAAACAATACTTGTGAAGCAATAACAATAAAAACCTAATGAGGTAATTTATTTTTAACTAGGTGTTTAGACTATCTTTTACTCTTTTTCTAAATTAAGCATTGGATCTTACACCTGATAAGTAGTGGCTAATGCGTGTTTCTATTTAGCTCTGTTAAGTAAAACGTATGTTTTTGGCATTTAAAAAAATGAGAGCCCAACCAGGAAAGTTATTGTTTTTTCATTAATCAAGCTGGGGAAAAGCCACACATCAGCAGTGCCATTGGTCTTCTTGCTCACTTGTAAAAAAAGATGATACTCAGCATAAAATAGTGGCTTGAATGATATTCTTACCAATTCAGACTGATTAGAAGGCAAATGGCATCTATCACAATTACCTGTCAAGGTATTATTTTTTAGGTTTGCTGTGTTTTGTTACTTAACTTACTGTCTTCTCCTGAGTGTGAGAACCCTGAAAACACTGTACCTCTCAACCATTCACCTCAGCACCCCCAAATTCTAATGCTATCTTGTATGTTGCAGGGAAATGCTAAATGTTGGCTGCATGTATGTGGGAATGAATGAATAAGTAAATGAAAAGTACATTCTCCTAGGATACTTTTCTGAGTACAGTAACTAAAAGTGACTCCTCCTGTCCCCATCAACTCCTCTTAGTGCATTTATGTTGTACTGGTTAGAAGTAGCACACCTAGACTTAGGATGGGCCATTTCTCTCTCTCCCCTATAAATTTTGAAATTTTTTTTTATGGGGGACAGTTTATCTTTCCCATGTTTGGATTTATGGTATCCCATAATCAACGTGGCACACAACTTACTGAGTGAATTAGTGGGAAAAAATACTGCAATTGAATGAATAGATTTGAATACATTGCTATCCTAATCTGTAGCTAACTTCTTACAAATTTCTGGGAGGTATTAAAAGAGTGCATGTTAAGTCATTGAAACACTAGCGTACATCTGAACCCACCAAAGAGTGATTCAGAGGAGCATGCAAATGTGGGGCATAGATTCCTAGAGATTTAGAAGTTGGCCGAATATGGAAGTCACTTTAAAGTGAGCTTGTCAAAAAAGTATTACTTGGGTATGGAACAAAAAAGCATTACAACTTAGATTATGAAGGGGTTTACTTAGATATGGAAGGGTTATCCCATGAAACTGCAAAAGTGTGAACAAAAGCTTGGATATTTCCAGAGATATGGTTTCCCATGTAATAACCAGTAGACCACTAATCCGGATGGACTCATGTGTGGGGTGAACTGGGTGATAACTTTGGATATGGTAAAGAAAGTTGATGGGTAACTTTGAATGTGGAGATCAAAATTAAGACCTGGTGCAACTGGTACCATGACCACACATAAGACAGGTAAGATGTGTCGATCAGACTATCCCAAGTCCCCAAACCTTGGTGATGTTTCTCTCTCTATATATGTATATCTGTTTCTCTCTCTCTCTCCACACACACACACACACACACACACACACACACACACACACACACACGTTACCTGTTCTTTCCAGGTAGACTGCAAAATTATGTTCTGTTCCATTACTTAGCTCCCTTCTGAGGGCAACTCCTTGTCTCTGAAGGTACAATTGCTGAAGGAGGGACACTGAACCATGGTGAATTGGATGCTGGCTCTTGTTATTTTTGCCTGGAATATTATAGATCCTTTCAATTTGGAGGTTTTGCCAAAGAACAATTTATTTATTTATTTTTTTTAATAAGCTTTCTTTTTTTTTCCCTTTAAAGATTTATTTACTTATTTATGCAAGCACTGGGTACAGTCAGAAGCGAGGGAGGGTAAGAGAATTCACCAGAGCAGGGAGGGGAGCAGAGCAGGCAGAAGCACTGAAGTACACTGCTGAGGGGAGCAGCGGGTGTCAGGAGAGGTCTGCGCGCCATGTGGGACCCTCCTCCGGTGGCCAGGGAGCAGCCGGGGATCGAACCGGCGCCGCGGAGGCTTCGGGCATCTTCGCAACCCAGCGCTCAACTGCTGCGCCACCGGGGAGGCCCCAAAGAACAATTTTTAATTGATACACATAGTAAGGATTTTAATCCTTTGTTACATCTTAACTTTGTATTTACTGACTTTTTAGAAAATATTCTTTCCCCAGTTTTCCTAGATATTATGAGATGTATACAAATGATACATCATGCCAATTTCCTTTAAGAGATTCACAGTCTGCGCCAGATGATATCAATAAATCTATGAAAGAGAGTCAGGAAGCACAAAGCCTAGTCCTAGCTTGCAGTAGGGAGAGGAAGAAAAGACAACTACTGTCAGTTAATAAACAGATAGAACATCAGGTTGGCTGGAAATGCTGCAGTGAGATTCCCTTTCTAGCACTAGATGGGACAAGGATCCTGTCTACCCAAAAGAATTCTCACAAATAACCTTTAAAAACAAAGAAAAATATTTTATTTACTATCTATACAGGTCATTTACCTACTTAATAAATGTATGAAACTAACATACATATTTTTAAAAATTACACTTTATAACATTTATTTCCTTGAAATAAAATTTATGTTCCAGTGTTCATAAATGCAATTTATACAATGTAGACTACATATCTTATAAATACTTTATACAAAAAATCAAACAAGGCCAGCCACTAAAACTGCTGCACTCAAATGGAAGACAAATCAAACCCCTTAACATCTATGATCAAAAGACTTTTCAGCCAATTCATTGAAAGTGATTGAAAAAGTGCATGTAAGGTGTAATTTTCACCCATTTCAGAATAATTGCTGAAATAGCACAAAACTAATGTCTTAAGAACTGTTTTAAATATATCAATATATGCAGTAACTTTACAGCTAAATTACCCACATTGTCTCTGATACACGTCCAAGATTCTTTTCCACAGCAGACTATAGGACAAGGGATGAGATCATATCAGTTTCACAAATTATTTAAGCAGATGTGATTTATTTATTTATTTATTTATTTTAAAGATTTATTTATTTATACAAGAACCAGGGTACAGGCCAGATGCGCGGGAGGGTGAGAGGATTCACCAGAGACAGAGCGGGGAACAGAACAGGCAGACTGACAAAATACACTACTGAGGGGAGCAGTGGGCAAGACGAGAAGTCTGCTGTGCCTAAGCAGATGTGATTTAATAAGGAAACATAGTTTATTTCTTACAAACTTCATTTTACCTAATTAAAAAAAAACTTCAGCATATTTCTAAAGTTTGTATGTCTTGGTTTTTATTTTTTAATTAGGAGTGTCCCATGTCACATTTCTGGGTTTGGCTAGTGAAAAACTTAGAACCTCTGTGACTTAGTAGAAAGTCAGCTAGATAGAAGCGCCACCTGTCATAAAATATTCATACTACTTTTATCACTGTAGATGTTTGAGTTGTCAACTCTATAAGCCAGACAGGGCAGCACCGCTGCCAGCAAAGATTTTATTTATTTTTTTTTTAAGAACATCATTTTTCCCCACACAATATACACATACTTGGTTAGTATGAATACAATAAATACTTTTTTTCCCTACCACCATACCTTACACCCTTTGACCCTTTTTCCCTACCTTTTCCCTCGGAAACACAGAACTGACTTCATTTATTAGCTTTATGAGTGTGTTGTTTTGTACTCTGACTTGCTTTACTAAGCATTATCTCTTGAACTTGTTCCAGTTTGCTGTAAATGGCAAGATTTTGTCTTTCCTGTGGCTGAATAGTATTCCACTGTGTAGAGAGAACACATATTCTTTTTTTATTTATTTCTTAAAAATTTTTTTTTTGCATAGGTGAACTGGGGTGTAGGCCAGGGGTAAGATGTTTCACCAGAGATAGAGTGGGGAGCAAAACAGGTGGATCTACTGAAATACACTGCTGAGGGGAGCAGCGGGCGAGCCAGGAGAGGTCTGCTGCGCCATGTGGATAGCTCCCTGGCTGGGGTCAAATTCAGTGGCAGAGGTGACAGTGCTGAGACTTAACACCTAGGCCACCAGGGAGGTGCCCCATAGAACACATGTTCTTGATCCAGTCAACTTAGGTTGTTTCCATGTTCTATCTTGTAAGTAATGCTACGGTAAACATTGTCTAGTACATGATTTTTTTGAGTTAATTATTTCAGATTCTTTGGCTGGATGCCCAAGAGTGGGATCGTTTGGTCACACCATTTTCCTGAAAAGATTTTTTAACATGTATGTATTTCAAGTAAAATAAATGGAGGGGTGTGGGGGTGAGAGGGTTGGTTACTGGAACACCTGAGGAGGTCGAGGTGCAGGTATGCAGTCGCACTATGACCTTGATGGACTCCCCACCTTGCAAAGGGCATCTTTTGAGCCCTTTCCTGTGTTGAGCCCTTGTTCGAGTAGACTTAGCCTACAAAAATAAAGCACAACTGTGTCAATATCATGTATGTCAACATGTCATGTCATCAAGCTTAAGGCATTGCAATACTTGCCTCCCTACTTGGACAGATGCCTCGAACATGCCTCAAGCTGCTGTGGCCTTTCAAGACTGCCTCTATTCTCATGCCAAAAAGACAATTTTATTGAATGTCTACACTGTTTGTCTGTATACTCAGGGGATATCATGTTTATATTTCTGTCCTCTTTCATATGAATTCTCCACTTTTTGATAAATGATCCACCCAAAAGTGCATGGTTGAATGGTGGCAGCCTTTGGTTTTTAAGATGGCATTAGTTATGAATCAGAACAGCTAGTTTTCTGGGCACTTTATCAAGTCACATGGTTTACTTCACCTCATTGCCTCTGTGCCCATTCCATGGTATGTTGTGTCAGTCCCTTCCTGTAACTTTTCTAGGACACACTTTCATATCAAAACGTAACATACAAGAAAATAGACATGAACTCCCGTGAATACATGCACAGCAATGTAGGATAGTGGTATAGGATAGTGGCTTTATATTTTGCAAACTGACCTAAGCAAATGAAATAAAACCTACTTGAGGAGAGTGCTTAGAGCTAGCAGCAGGCTTGACTTGGTGCCTTCTTTGGAGTGCAAGCTCACGTTTAGGAGTGTTCTGAAATCCTCAACCAGAGAATAATGTGTTTTCAAAACACTTTGCAATTTGTCTCCCACATTCTACCATGTGGCAGCTCAGGGACGTCTCTGTCCCCTCCTTTCCATTCCCCCTTGTCACTACTGTGACGTGATGTATAGATGTCCACCTCTGCTTTTCTCACCCCCAGTCTCGGGGTGCTACAGTCGGAGTTCTCCTGTCGGTCATGAAAGGTTTCCTCATTGTTTTTTTTTTTTTTTTAAAGAGGCATGTATTATTTATTTATTTGTTTGTTTGTTTTGTTTATACATGCACTGGGTACAGTCAGAAGCGCGGGAGGGTGAGAGGATTCACCAGAGCCAGAGTGGGGAGCAGAGCAGGCAGAAGGACCGAAGTACACTGCTGAGGGGAGCAGCGGGCGGCAGGAGAGGTCTGCGCGCCATGTTGGACCCTCCTCTGGTGGCCGGGGAGCAGCCGGGGATTGAACCGGCGCCGCAGAGGCTGCGGGCAGCTTCGCAACCCAGCGCTCAACCGCTGCGCCACTGGGGAGGCCCTCCTCATTGTTTCTTAAGAGTTGGTGAGGTTTATCGGGGTTTATCGATTACAGAACAGGTCCTTTTTCATAAGTTTACATTTTTAATTCCTAAATATATCAAACATGTTTCAATCAGAGATGAGGATAGAAAAATACAGAAAGCCAGAGAGGAGGAGATAAGATTGGAGTGGATACAATTATATTCCTTAAAAATCTAAGAGAATCATTTTACCATTTTTTAAAAGGCCATTGTTATGTCTTCGTGACTTAATTTTTAAAATCAGTAATTTATCTTTCTATAAATACCTAGACAATATAAAAGCATACATAACCTAATATGTATATACTCTTAAACTAGAACCAAAATGAACAAATGTCAAGGGAAAAATTAAAATCTATTGTATGTAATTTAAAATATATACATAATATATGTGAAAGTAATACTTTGACTTACGGACATTAAGTGATGAATCACATATAGTAATTGATCATTTAGTCTTTTAATGTCCATTAGTCAAAATATTTTCATATATATTATGTATATATAAGATTTGGTACATATACACAAAGGAATATTACTCAGCAATTAAAAATGATAAACTCATGCAATTTGCAGCAACATGGATGGAGCTGGAAGGGATCATGCTCAGTGTAATAAGCCAGAAAGAAAAAGAAAAATACCGGATGGTCTCACTCAAAGCAGGAATCTAGAAAACCTAAGTAAGGGACCAGGAAAAAGAATAACTATAAGAAAGAAAAAAATCAAAATCAACAAACTATAAACCAGAGACACACTATGGGGGGGGGTGGGGAAAGGAGGGATTGGGACCCAAATAAGGGGGGTGCAATTGTATGGGGAATATAAAAATAAAAATAAAAAAATAAAAAAATAAAATGTTCTGAATAAAAAAAAAGACTAAATGAAAGGACATGTATTTTTGAATTGAAAATTATATTAAAAAGTATTCATTCTATGTAAAATAACCCCTAAAATGAAATTCTGAATTTCACATGTAAAAAGCAAGTATAAGAAAATAAGCTAATTAGCAGAAATAATGGAGAATCTGCATGTTAGAACAGTTTTATAAATCTGTATTGATTAAAACATGTCGATACTGGCAAATTAAAACCTCATAGAAGAACAAAACAGAACATCCATTCTAAGTCTAAATATATTTAGGACTTTGCCTAAGATAGATGTAGTATTGAAAATATGTGAGGAATGTAAATTAAGTCACTATGGAACTTGGTAAGCATAGCTTCTAGAAAAATAAATACGATTTTAATGGAAAAATAGGTTCTAGATGAATTGGATATTTAAAGCAATATGGACACAGGAAAAAAGTATTTAAAGAAAACCAGGACAATGTGTAAATAAATATATAATGTTTTTCAAAAGAACATGTCTTTTTAAGCAAGAGAAATAAATCCAGATGTCATAGAGGAAAAGATGAAAACTTAAATAATATTTAGAAAGCTGCATGAAAAAATAGCACAAACAACTTTAAAATAGAGTATAAACTGGGAGATACTTTTAGCTTCAAGGACCACAGTGTCCACTTTATGCACCAGCAGCAGAAATCTTGGATTAAGATCTCTGTTTAGCCCGATGACTGAACAGACTTCATTCTATAACAAATTTACTTAGATTTGAAGAAACGACAAAGGACAGACAACCACATGTACGAAAAGAGTGTATATATTATATATATATTTATTTTTTAAAGATTTATTTATGCATACAAGAGCTGGGGTACAGGCCAGAGATGCCGGGGGGTGAGAGGATTCACCAGAGACAGAGTGGGGAACAGAACAGGCAGATTGACTGAAATACACTGCTGAGGGGAGCAGCGTGCGAGTCAGGAAAGGTCTGCTGTGCCATGTGGGTTGCTCCCTGGCTGGCCGGGGATCGAACTCATGCTGCAGAGGCTGTGGATTGCTTCATAGTGCGGTGCTTAACCCCTTGAACCACCAGGGAGGCCAGAGAGTGTATATTCAGTTATGCTCAACTGCTGCTTAATATCCCAACGGTTTCATAAACATGATCACAGTGGACAAGACTGAGTGGATGCGACCATCATAGGTCAGCTTTTATACTCTGCTAGTGACTTGACTCTTTAGAGACACTTGCCAACCCCGTTCTCCAGTGTCCCTGTCCATCAGTGCCAGGTCACTCCCTGATCACAGGTTATGCTTGTGGTCCCTAACTTGTTGTTGCACTTTTGAATTCTGATGCCCAGGCAGCAACCATCCTAATTAAATAATATCTGGGGATGGGAGCCCAGGAGGGATTAAAAAAATAAAATAGTTCCCAGGTGAGTACAATTTGCTGCAAAGATCCATTAGCTCACTCAATAAACAAACTTGGCAACAAGTATAGGTTCAAAATATAATAGGGAATATGCCCATCATCTTAGATCCACTAAACTCTGTACATTTCTTGAGTTTGTGTTGGGAGAAAGACTTGACTAAAAGTCATGGTTAACTGGAACTTTGTTGATGGGGGCCATGAGATGTGAAGCCACAGTCCTAAAGCTTATACAGTATTATAAACCAATGGCAAATCATTAAAATTTCATTAAAATAAATACATGGTAGGTTAAAGAAAAAACTATAAACCACATGTTAACTCTTTTCTTCCAATGACAAAGACTCAGTTTCCTTAATATATAAAGTAGTGCTGTTCAATATGGTAGCCACTTGTTTTACAGAGCTATTTAAATTTAAAATTCAATTAATTAACATGGAATAAAATTAAAAATAAAATTTGTCAGTCATACTAGTCACACATCAAGTTCTCTATATCTATATTTAGCCAGTGGTTACTATATTAGATGATACATTCATAGAATGTTTCCATCATCACAAAAATTCTATAAGATGGCATACATGTAAGACATTCTTTAAAATTAGTAATAAAAAGGGAAACTTTTTTTTTAAAGGAGGCAGAAATGCAGCATATTATGACAGAATACAAAACCACCTTAGTTCTGACACTAAATTGGTCTCTGAGTCAGTGCCCAGACAGAAAATCAGAAATTACTTCTGGCATCCAGAACTCTGAAGTCATCAAAGGAAATTGGTCACAGGTGACAGAAAAGCCGACCAGCCAAATGGGAGTTGGTGAGGCAGCTCAGAGCTCAGCAAGAGCCAGAAGATCCTGCAGCTCCTGGTGCTGGAGGGACAGTGAGGAAGTGGAGTTTAAAGATCCTGGAGGCCGCCGTTGCCAGTTGTTGCTGTAGCTGTGTCATAGGTTGCCCTGTAGAGGTTTAGGTCCCCGGTGGGAGCAGGGGCTTGGTGGAAGACTTAGCTGCCATGAGAAGCCGTCTGAAGCAGATCAAAAGCAGAGAGATTTCTGGCTCTTCCTATACTTTTGCACACCTCTCCAAGCTGCAAGCTTGCTCCCACCAATGTATGAGTCATTTAACCTGCCGAAGTGTCAGGACTGAGAAGGGAAACAGCAACATGTAATTCTAGTAAAGTGAGCAGATGACCAGCACAGTCCTAAGAAGGAGTGTTAATAGCACCACTCACTGCTCTGAGCTACTTTTTCTTTGCTTACAGAATGAGGGTGCAAAGTGGAATGCAAGACTTAGTGATGTCTCATTCCCTTTCAGTTGTAAAACTGCCCGTTATATAAAGAAAGTAGATCAATAATAATCTGATCCTGAAGAAAATGAGATATAGATATTAAGTTCACGAGACTCACACCACATTTATAAGGTTTTATGTTTAGTTCTACTCCCCACTCCAATTCCCCTTCCCCCACTCCGTAGCCCCCCCCCTCCATGCTTATGAATCTGCAAAGCTAGCAAAGACCAGAACAGTCTTTGCTGTTTCCATGCTCCAGAAGAAGGGACTCCATGGCGAAGGTGGCCTGTAGTGTCATTTGAAATATAGATTAGTTTTTGACGTGGGAAAAGCAGCATTGCTTTGCTCTTCAGCAAACATTTTGCAGGTGAGTGCCAAGGCTCAGTGTAGAGGCCCAGGTGGAAGAGCATGTATATGGGTGAATCAATACACATCTGTTGTTGCTCTGGGGATGGGGTGCTTGACATACTTGGTGTCTAGAAAACAGCATGTTGCTGTATTTTATTGAAATGTTTTACTCAGCTGGTGGACCTGTTGGGCCCATTCAACTCTACAAATGTGGCACATTTTATTGACAGCTTCTCGTACGCCACTGATCCCACGTCAGATGCTTACTCATCCCTCGGAGGACATTCACAGGTTTCTTTTCCTTTCCCGCTTGTCTTCTGGGTCATGCTTTTCGTTTATCTAAGGCATGCTTGCAAGTATGCTTCAGCGCATACCTTCCAACTTAAGGCCTTCCAGCCAATTGCTTTCCAGTACCCCCTGCTCCGGCTCTTTTCCAATATTTACTAACTCATCCCCAGGGTCTTATTTCCAGTGACATCTACAACAGTGTTATTTCCAGGGCATCTTTCTCGATTAGTTTTCACGGTTTGTAGAAACTTAATCAACTGAATTTCAACTCATTCATCTATTTCTCATTCTTTTTCACTTCACTTATATATTTCTCCTTATTCCAAATTATACATTTGACACAAATAAATACCCAAATGTTACCAGCTAAAACACGTATTACATACACCGTCTTTATTAAAAAGCATAAGCATTTTTTAATGAAAGCCATGAATTTTTAGGAGGTAGAAACATCACACTTGTTGCTAATGTGTTGCAGAATAGCTATCAATACTATCCTGATGGTGTAAGGAAACACTTTTGTGCTTCCTTACTTCAAATCCAGAATACAATAATCTGGTGATATGTCTGCTGATTTACAATGCTGTGGCCTGGGTGTGTACAGAGACATGCATATCCTTTCTGATATTTTTGTATAAATACATAAAAGAAAAGCTCTTACTCACACATCGGGACTTGAACCACATGACTTTATCAGTCCAGGTTCCCAACTGCCTTTAGGCATCAAATATCTAAGTTGGCATTGTCTAAAATTTTCTCTTTATGTTGTTATCTGAATCTGACTCTTATCAGAAATGTTCACAAAGACTGTTTCGTGGTGTGATTTAGAAGAACCATGCTTTAGAAAACATTCAAGTGTTAGGTCCAGAAGTAGCTGTGAGGATGAAAGGAAGATGCAGGAAGGAAAAATGTGAGGCAATATTCCACGGAGCTGTGTCTATAAATCAGAGAGATGCATTTCCAAAGAAATCGTATTTGACTTGTATTCTGCAAATGAAATTTTTATTTGGCTTTGGATGCCTATCTTCCATTCTTATTTCTTATTGTTATTATTAATCTCTCATACTGAAAGGTTGTCTCCCTTTTGGAGTCTTGAACATTTTAAGTACTTAATAATAGGGTTCTTTTCCAATAAGAGCTAGAGAAGAGAAAAATTGTTGGAACAGTGAAAAGATATCTTCAGGGAGCAATGTCTTTATTGCAGTATGTCAGCATCATTGTGAGCTGGGATGGGTTGGGGAGTATCAGTTTCAGGAAGAAAAAAACTTTTATTTATTTTAGCAAGTTTGTGGAAAGTTGTAGAAAATTGTCCCAAGAGCCTCAAAGCTATTATGGTAATAGCAGTTCCATCTTTACACCCTGAAATAACAAAAAGTAAAAAAAAAAAAAAAATTCTATGTATCACTTGGGAAATAGATTTTCAATCCTTAGATCAGAATAAATAAATAAATAAGCAAGTTAACTTCACAGTGATACTTGTGGTCTTAAAAAATCTGCAAGTCAAAGATGACAGGTAAATACTGAAACTTCTCTAAATTGGAAAGAAATTGGTCTGCCAAATTTTCTTTGTCCTATAAAATCAGGCCCTTTGGATGTACAAACACACACACACACACACACACACACACACACACACACACTGAATTTCCATTTGAAATGCTCTCATTTTCTTACTTTGTACTTTGAAATTCTTAGCCTTTGAATATTTAATCCATCTTGGTTGAATAAAGTATACATTTGATTATAGCACATTTTTAAAAAAGAAATTTTCACCAACAACGAACTACATCTTGTGTGATTAGAACAAGCATATATTCATGAAGCATATTCCTCTTTCTCATCCAGCTTTGAACATTGCTACACATGGGAGTCTTTTGCCATGAGAGAGGCCAATGTGACTGCACCCCTGGACCACACCTACTGCTTTAGGGAAAGTCCCTATAAATCATTCCCTCCTTTTCTCTTCTCCATTGAAATTCACCATCCATAGGCGTCTGTGTTGAAAACATAGTAAACAGTTATGGATCTGAAAATCTGAGGCAGGGGTAGCAAACCCCACTGGCACACTCAGTTTCTGTATGCATGCTTACATTGGCTTTCTGGATATAATGGCCCTATTTCTCTTGTCGGAGTCAAGAGTGACTTAAATAATTGAAATGTCAAATCAAGTTCAGTTCAAAGCATTGGGGCACAGCACAAAAAGGAGGAAGAGATGGAGCTAGTGACTGGTAGTTAAGGCTGTCATCTCTGTTATGAGAGGCCGTCCCATGCAGACTCCATTTCTTCTAAGCAGTGTGATCCTGGACAACAAAGTTACATTGGCTTCCTCTGCAAAATGGGCATAACAGTAACACACGCCTGAAAAAATTTGTGTGAAACTTGGCATGCAAAATTTGTGTGGAAATTTGATACAGAAAATGATGACGAGGGCCTCCCCTCGTGGCGCAGCAGTTGAGCACTGGGCTGTGAAGCTGCCCGCAGCCTCTGCAGCAATGGTTTGATGGCGCGAAAGACCTCTCCTGCCTCGCCCACTGCTCCCCTCTGCAGTGTATTTCTTCAGTCTGCCTGTTCTGTTCCCCACTCTGGCTCTGGTGAATTCTCTCACCCTCCTGCGCTTCTGACTGTACCCAGTGCTTGTATAAATAAATTAATCTTTTCTTGTTTTAAAGAAAATTATGATGAGAAGGTGAGGAGGGGAACGAAGAGATAAAGGGAAGAAAGCAGTGGGGAGATGGATGTCCTGATTGGAACAAAGAGAAATAATTCACCTTTCCTCCACTTTTTTGCTCTACTGGGACCCTCTGGATTAGATGAAGGGCAAGGGCAAAGTTCTTCACCAAGTCCATTGGTTCTGATGCTGATCTCCTCAGGAAGCACCCTCACAAACAGCTAGAAACAGCGTCTTAGGGGTATTCCTTAGCCCAGGAGAGTTGACACATAAAATTAGCCATCACAGATGCCTTTTGCTCTGCCCCATTTTTCACCTAGTAGAGGACCTAATTAAATCTGAGCCCTACTTTCTGGTGCTCAACAAATCACCCCAGTTCACAGAAGAACTTGGGAAATGGGAGAAAAGAAGGCAAAATCATGATTTTTTTCAGAAGTGACTACAGAAGGCATTTCAGGGTATTTCACATCTCATGAAAGAGAATGAAATTAGCAGAAATGTTTATATCTCCCTTCACCTCATCACCATCCAGAGGTTAGTTTTCCCTCTACTTGTTCTCAGTCTATTTATAATTTTCTTTTCCATTACAATTTTCAGTTGTAAATTTTTTTTCTCATTTAACTTTTCTCTGGAGTTTGGAGTTGGCTTTGATTTTACTTTTATTTTTTCTGATTTTAGCCGAGTCAGTTCCAAAACATGCTGCTTAACAATTTTGTCTTATTGCCATTCTTCCTTGTACATTGCAGTCAGAGGTCACACCCTAAATACTCAGATGCTGCTTTATCATTCATGTGAAATGCTTCTATTAATCATGCTTTTCCTCCCGGGGAACTGTGACACTATCTTTTGAGTGACTTCTGATTCAGTAGTTATGTGCATACACATCTGTTTCAATCACTACTGACTGGTCTTACCTGGTTCTTACCAGGACAGAATTCCTCCTATTTTCTCTAAATTGATTCATGGATGTGTAATATTCTGGCTTTCTATTCTCTACTTGGGTTAATGATATGTGAAGGATTTCTTTATGCTTAACTTCAGATTTAAAAAGATATGCCTAACATCTAGATAATGGCGTACATCTCGATGCCCTCAGGGAGTGAAGTCCTTGACTGAATGTATTTGTCTCTCTCGTTTAATGACATCTGTTCAGATGTTTGATAGAGAAGGTCAGAATTAGGTAGGGAACGTTTTACATGTTTTTTGAGAAAAACATAAAACTCAACGTAGTTTTACTGTAGGATCTCGAAGTGTTCTAGCTCCATTATGTTATTCATAAACAAACATATTGTGTTTAGGACTAGATGACCTGCCCTGCAATGTCATTTAATATGATATAATGTCAAGAAGGTTTGTCACATCTTATGTGGGGAACAGGTGGGAATGAGGATGGTGACTGGCATCTCTGATTGTCAAGGGAAACTTGTTGTTTCTTATGTGAGCATTCAGGCCTAGAGTTTTTATGTCTCGATACACTCCAGTTTTCTCTGTATTACATAATCAGTCTTGGGGCTTATTGCTGAACATTATAAACTAAATTTCCACCCTTTCCTTCAGATTGCAAGATTACTTTGAAATCAGTGTTGCTACACTTTAAAGGAAAATGATAGGTGCTTTCTGTGATATGTAATTTGTCTACTTTTGTCATCTTTTAAAAAAAATGCTTACAATTATGTGAATAGACTCAAACAAAGTATAACAATAAGATGAGTAAGACATGACTTTGAAACTGAATGTGATTAGGGGATTTTTTTTTCCCTTGAAAACATTCATCCGTTGCTTATTTGTAGGTAGAGATGCAATTCTAGATAGCTGAAGAGCTGCGTTTTTACCACGAGACAGCACTTGGAGAGGAATGACATGTACTTAAGCCATCCATAAATATTTAAAGGGTCTGATGATGTAGCAGTTACCAAGGATCGAGCCAGCGGGGGCACAGGAAGTCTTCCACACCCCGACATCAATATGTGTGCCTTAGAATGCTAAGAGAAAATTATGACCCGTCCTGAACTCAGCTGCTTTCTTTTGAGTTAGACGTCTGGTCCTGTAATTATCATTGTATTTTTACTAGCTCTTATCACTCCTCGACCTTGTCTTCTATCATTTCCCTCAGTGCTCTGCAGATTTCTCAGGTTTTTCCATAGACCTTAAATGTCTTTCCTCTGTTGCCTATTATCATTTATTTATAATACTTTTACCTAAAAAAATGCTCAGAAAGTTAGCAATACTTCCGCACTGTCTTCCTCAAAATGCATTTCATCAGGTGGATTGAATTTTAAAATCTAAATAATCTTAACGAAAAGGAAATGTTTGGAGTGACTTTCTTCAAAATCCAGCAGCCCCTAACCAAAGACATTAGCATAGAGATCACTGATATGTCTTTGGAGAGACTCCCTACAGTTGTCATTTGACGTAAGACACAGTAGCTTCCCTGTCTCCCCAACTCAGTCTTTCCCTAGTTGAGAGATGTACACGCTCTCCATCAGAAACCTCAGAAGTGGTGGGAGGAGATAGCTGAAGAATCACCTGTGGTGGGAAAGCCTGGAATTTTACTGTAGGATGTTTTGGACTCTGTTTCCACTCCCTTCATGGGACCATCGCTTTCATCTGAATAACCCTTCAAGACTGATGGCCATTTTCAAAGATGAACTTCTTTGAACAACAGGACTTAGGAGTTAACTCAGAAAGGATTTCACTGGCCAAAATAAAACAACTGGAACATGAATGTGAAAAATACTAGAAGTGGATTGAAACACCAAGTAAGTTAAACATGTATGAATTCATTGTAATATTAAAAGTTCCTAGTCCTATCACAATCATGGAAAGGAATCATTCATTATTTTAGGGAATCAACATTGGCTCATAAAAAGAAAAACAAAAGATTGGGCCTCCCCTGGTTGTGCAGCGGTTGAGCACTGGGCTGCGAAGCTGCCCGCAGCCTCTGCAGCACCGGTTTGATCCCTGGCCGCCAGCAAGGGTCCCACATGGCTCGACAGACCTCTCCTGCCACGCCCGCTGCTCCCCTCAGCAGTGTATTTCCTCAGTCTGCCTGTTCTGTTCCCCGCTCTGGCTCTGGTGAATTCTCTCACCCTCCTGTGCTTCTGACTGTACCCAGTGCTTGTATAAATAAATAAATAAATCTTTAAAACAAAAAAAAAGAGAGAAAAAAGAAAAACCAAAGATTTTCCGATCTTTTTCTGATTAAGCTGCACCTCAGGGTAACCAAATATTTAATGAAATGAAGTTTCTTTTTACAGAAGCATTCTAGATTTTTTTTAAAAAAGAAGTGACTAAGAGGCAATAGAATATTTTTACCATTTTATAATGAACTATTGATAAATGCACTTAGAGAACATTATTAATTGCTAGTGTGGTGACAGGCGACACAACCAGGTACGGTGAATCTCCAGATGGATGTATTGAGTGTGTTCTTTAAAAGAGTCTTGCTAAAAAGTCAAGCTAAAGTCAAGTCAAGCCTCAAAATCCAACTACCAGTTTATAAGCAGTATAGCAACAGAAAGACACATTGCCCCACAGATTATTACTGAGAAGTAATCAGCATTTTTCAATAAACAGAGTGAAAGAAAATGAAAGGAGCATGATCTTGAGGTAAAAAGACATTTAGAATAAACCAAGTGCAGTCTACATAAGTTTTGTTATCCTGATTTGAAAATTATTTGCTGGACACGTCCCTACACAGGCACATACACTGGAAGAGAGAAGCTGTCAAGAGTGGGTGGTGACATTACAGAGCTACCGTAAACATTTCAGGGCTTGGAATTAAATTATGCTTTTGTTTAAAAAGGATCCTTATCCCTGAGAGATATAAATTTTGTGATATTTTTACGTGAAATAATATGTCTGGGACTGAATTTAAAGTGATCCGATAGGAAAGGTGTTGGTCCGGGAGGGGACGTGTGTATAGGTGAACAGAATTGGCCATGAGTTAGCAGTCTTTGAAACCAGATATATGACCTTAGGGTTCTGTCCTCCCTACTTGAACATGTTTGAAAATTTCCATAATGAAAATTTTATTGCCAGAGCCATGTTTTCTGCTTTTCAGCTTTTTAGTAAATTGTCCATTCTTGCACGATTTGATTGGGCTTGCAATAAGGATGACAATAATGAACGCCATTAACACTGAGTTGAATAGTCACAAGACTCGTGTGAATTTGGTTGCCTCCATCAGGAATGAAAGGAGGGGGTTCAGACCCAAGGGAAGCTAGTTCTTATCAAGGAACATTGAGAGTGGAGAGGGAGATAATGGGGGTTTGCTGTCGTCAAGAAATAGAGACATGGGCCTCCCCAGTGGCACAGCGGTTGAACACTGGGTTGCAAAGCTGCCAGAGTCCTCTGTGGTGCTGGTTGGATCCCCGGCTGCTCCCGGCTACTGGAGGAGGGTCCCGCATGGCGCGCAGAACTCTCCTGCCGCCCGCTGCTCCCCTTAGCAGTGTACTTCGTCAGTCTGCCTGTTCTGCTCCACGCTCTGGCTCTGGTGAATTCTCTCACCCTCCCGCGCTTCTGACTGTACCCAGTGCTTGTATAAATAAATAAAATCTTTAAAAAAAAAGTATTTTAAAAAAAAGAAAGAAATAGAGACAATTTAAGAAAGACAGATCCTACAGTCAAGAAAAAGGAGAGAAGTGGGGAGAAGAAATAAAACGAGGCCATATCATCTCTTTCTTCTCTATCCCCCCACCTGAGGCTCAGTGACACGGAGCCCATGGCTACATAGCTTAGGCTGTCTCTGGCTTGCTTTTTCCACTTTCCCTCACTTGGGGAGAGTAGGGCCAGAGAAGAGCTGATGAGAGAGACCTCTCTGGTGCCTCCCCTAACAGCAGGGTGGAGGATTCCTTCATCCCCTCACAGAAACAGTCATGGAAATTGATTGCTTGATTGGAAGTGGTCACATTAGCCATGCTTTATAACAATCCCGAAATCATTTAATCATTAAACTGTATTTGTCTGGACTTGTAAAATAATTTCAAAAGCTTGCAAATATACAGACATTTTCAACCAAGATTTTCCCTCATGATCATCAGCATCCCTATTTATAGTTCTGCTATTTTTCATCCCTGAAATACCTAGTATAAGGTAAAATCAGAAAATGGAGACAATGGGGAAAGCATTTATTTTCATGCCTGAACTACATTAGAAATGTTTATTTAAGAAATTTTTTTAAATCTATGCTTTTGTTAGCAGGCACCATTCAACCAGCTACAGTGTTTTTTTTTTTTTTTTTTTTTTTTTTTTTTTTTTGTGGGACCCTCCCCGGTGACCGGGGATCAAACTGGCGCTGTAGAGGCTGAGGGCAGCCTCGCAACCCAGCGCTCAACCGCTGCGCCACCAGGGGAGGCCCAAGCTACAGTGTTTTTTTAAGACAAACAGTCTAAGACATAAATATATGAACTTACACATGTGAATTATTCTGACACCTGACAGGTGCAACTTTTAAAGCATGAAACATATCTTAGGAGCATACTTATAAATGTCATTTTTATGATATATAATGTATTTTGTTGATTTGCCTTTAGGTTTACTTACTCTGGATTTTTCCAATTTACTTAAAGGAGAGTTATACAACAGACACAGTCAATTCCTGTTACTTGTGAGTTGTGTTTTATCAAGTCTGTGTGAATGCTGCATTAACGAATACTGAACCACTGCTCAGGAGCATGGGTTTGGGTTCCTGTGGGCCCTGGTCACAACATTTTCATCAACCCATCTGTATAGAATCTTGTTTCATAGGTGCTTCTGTTGTTTAATATTATTTTAAAATTTTTAGCATTGGACACCCTTTCTCCCCACCCCAACGTGCCTTCAGGAAGCTTCTCGATGATGTGTATTTTCTCTACAGCACCTCACAACCTCCTTAGCACTTGTTTGAGATCTGAATCCTGACACAAGAAACTAGAGCATTGCCCTGTAGGAATTCAGTTGGAAATCTGCACCTGTGGGAACTAGGGGTTCTCTCCACTCTGTGCATGTCCACAAGTGATCACAAAAGCACACTGTGAGGATTGATTTTGGGGATTACAGATAAATTTTAGCAAGTAGATGAATTTGTAAATACAAAATCTGTGCATATTTACTATTTGCAAAATATATAATATGGGTCAGTAGCTCTGGTATATTCTTTCTACACCTCTTATAATCTGTTTACAAAACCAGCCTCAAGCAAAATCATGAAGTGAGTACATTCCCCTCCCCCACCTTGGAAACAACCTCAATGGTATACTTACAGAAAAAAAAAAATCTCAATCTGTATATTGTTCACAGTTAGGAGTTAGTAAGGCTAAGATTGGAAAGCAAATTCCCCAAAACTTGTCTTGTTGACATTAATTTTCCAGAGCCTAACTCAGTCCTGGAAACATAATGGTGCTGAGGAAATATTTAGACAAAATAAGTGAATGTGTATTATTAATAATATGACTCCTACTGTAGTAAGAATAATGCTCTAGAGGGCCTTCCTGGTGGTGCAAGGGGTTAAACACTGCACTATGAAGCAATCTGCAGCCTCTGCAGCACGAGTTCAATCCCCAGCTGGCCAGGGAGAGACCTGCATGGCAAGGCAGACCTCTCCTGTCCCGCCCGCTGCGCCCCTCAGCAGTGTATTTCAGTCAATCTGCCTGTTTTGTTCCCCACTCTGTCTCTGGTGAATCCTCCCCCCCCACACACACACATGTCTCTGGCCTGCACCCCAGTTCTTGTATGCATAAATAAATAAATCTTTAAAAAAAAAAGAATAATGCTCTAGAGATCTTTACATCCTAAATCTCAGAACCTATGAGTATGTTAACTTATACGGCAAAGGGGATTTCAGGATGCTGATGGAATTAAGGTTGCTTATCAGCTGATCTGAGAACAGCAAGATTACCTTGGATTATACAGGTGGTTCCATTGTCATCACCAGGAGACTTAAAAGTCAGAGAATGCAGCAATAGAGAAGATTCAGGGAGAGATGTGGCTATGGCAGGAGGTAAGAGTTACACAGTGTGAAAAGGACTCAATCTCTGTTACTGATTTTGTAGAAGGAGGAAGGGGCAGCCATTAGAAGCTGGAAAAGGCAGGGAACTGGATTGTCTTCTAGAGCATGCAAAAAGGAAAGCACATCTTCATTTTAACCCAATAAGACCTGTGTCATATTTCTGCCCTACAGATCTGTAAAATAATAGATTTCTGGCAATTTGGAACATTACCATGCTGTAGAAAATGAACACACTTACCAAATGGTATTTGTGATTTAATAGGTGACATCACTTATGAAAAGCCATTCAGACCCATAGCAGTGAGTACACGGGTATCCACATCAGCCATCACAGTGGGAACTGAAACAGATATCTTGAGACACTCATTCCCTGTATTCAAGTATCACTGTAATTTGGAAGCTGTTTGTAAAATCGATTGATTGGTTTTTGTGAATCCTTTGGAACCAATAGTCTGTCTTGCTTTAGGGCTAAAATATTTGATTTTATCTCACTGTTTTGTCGTTTTTCAAGCCTGAGATAAATTATAGTTTTATTTACTTATGAATCACATGTACCTCTTTACTTCTAAAATATTTTACTTCTATAAAATTTTTATAATGAGACTTTGTGATAAAATATGGCTAAGATCAACTTCACAGTATGAAAAAAAATTGCCCTCTGAAACTTCAGAATTAATGTTCATGAAATAACCTAGCAAAGAAGTAATGAAAATTAATGTTGTTTTGAAAACCACTGAACATGGACGAACTCCTGATTGCCTATTGTCAGTCAATGTGATTTACTAGAAGCTTCGATAAGGATGATTATGTTGTCACGAGAATGAAATAGGATGATACGGAGGACTTATTTCTACTTCTTATATCCAGTGTGCAGGCTGTGCTCAGTGAGCATAAAGCTGTTGTTACTGTTGATAATGGTTATTATTATATAAACACGATTGGGATAGATCCCTCTCTTTTCTTGTTTTCTAGACTATTGAAAATGTTTCATTAAAAAAAAATATTTTTCTGAACCCCTAAGCTATGTAAATATGAGCCATGAAGAGATGTTTGCCTGTCTATTTTGCCCACAAGTGATAGGTTTTGTATTTCACTCTCTCACTGTCTAGAAAGTGTGCGAGTCAGGTGTAGGTGGGTAGCAATTACTTTTACAAGTCCCCACCCTGCGGATCGAGCTTAGTCAGCATGTCGTGGTGTCAGGAACATTACTGAGATGTTTGCCCGAGAGTTCATTACAGCGTGGCTGTTTATTCCATCCATCCTCGAAATGGCAGCCACATAGTTACCGCTCGAGTTCACCCTCCTAGAAAGTCAGCATTTTTCAAACATTGGTATAATAATTAAAACAGAAAAAAGACCTTTTCCTCTACACAGAAAATCACCATTCTTTCTTATTTGGGGCAGTGATGATATCTAGAAATGTACATTGAGTAGACTATTGATTAAGCTGTTTTGAAGCAAACGAAGGAGACAAGAGTTCTAACGTTTCCATAAATCAGTTCACATAAGGTGAAATGAACGCAAAATGAAAGGAAAAACTTAAGACACTGAAAGCCATCTCAAGTGTAATACTATTTATTTCAAATGTTGCCTCCTGGGTAATCCTGTCACTCCTGCAATGTATAAATATAGATATGTAGATAAATATGTATAGCTGTTCATTTAATGCCTGTCTATACCAGGAAAGTCTACAGACATATATAGTATATAATAATATAATATAATATAATATAATATAATATAATATAATATAATATAAAATTTAAACCTCCACTCACAGAAATATCATTTATTGACATTTTACATACAGGGAAAGTGAAATCAAAGAAGTTGAACAACTCTTTCCAGGTCACAGTATGTGGGGACACTCTGAATCCCAAGCACAGGTCTTTCCCACCATGCCCTGCCTCTGTGAGGGAGTCATTCATTTGTGATTCAACCACAATATTTAATATGTACTTCTGTGCTCTTGTAGCAATTCTAGAGAAAAGGGAAAGAAAATATAAGAGAAAAAAAGCTACATTCCTAATGAATAGTATGTATATATGTAAATTAAAATATTACATATTGATACGATGTAATATCGAAGACATAGTGATTAGTATATAACATGATATGTGTGCCCCAAACTATTTTCTCCAAAAGAAAGCCAGAAAATGGATATTGGTAGATATTAGAGAGTTCTAGTGCTAGGAAATTAATGAGTAGAATAGACCCTTCTCTGTGTGTGCTCAGGTGATGCAGATGCGTCACCTAAGCCTCTATAGATAGAGGTAGTGTCCTGACAATTACACACGCACACTTATACACACGCGCACACGCACGCACGCACATACACACAGCAGCTCAGGCTATTCGTCTGCTCTGTGCTTGCATCTACCTCTGAAACTAAATCAGTGTCGTAAGAGTTCTTTCTGCTTCATTGCTTGCAACTCTTCTTCATTCCAGTGCTTCAACAGATCAATTTATGGGCACCTCATTACCTCAGAATGGAGATCTGTCAGGTGCCCAGATACAAGATTTCTTTTTTCTAATATGCCCATCCAGACCAATGTGGTTTTGGTTTGTTTCCAAAAGATTTTTTTTTTTTTAAATTGAAGTAATGTTGGTTTACATTGTTGGCGTTTCACATTATGGGATCCTCCCCTTCCAGTGCAGTTACTGTAGTGTTCCCACCAACAATCTCCCCATAGTCCACACCACAGTCCACTGTGCTCCCTCCCCACTTTGTTCATGTCCCTCCCCTGCTCTTCTTTGTGCCTCAGATCTGTAGTCAGCTTTCAGGGAAAAGTGGTATTGTAATAATAAAGTGCCATTGGGGCAACTGGAGGTTAATCCTCTTAGCAGCTCATGAGGTCACATCTCAGTGTTACCCACTCAAGGGACAGGTTGTCCGCTGGCTGCTGTCAGTCACTGGTAGAGGTCTTAGCCTTCCTCTCTGGGACATGGCATTCAGGGAGACTTATGTGGTACAGGAAGCTGGAGCTTAGCAAGCTCTTGCTGGCCATAACGAGGACCCTGGTGTACAGTGGGTTATTGACAGCTCTCGCCACACTGGTCCTACCTTGTTTGTTGGAGCTAGGAGCTGTCAGCTTCTCTCCACCCTTGCACTTGAGGCCTTGAGGACCAGACCGCGGTCTGAAGACCAGGCTCAAAACTGTAGCCTTAGAACTCCCTCCTTAAAACCTTGGTGTGTGATTATTTCCTTTAGAGAAGCTGGGTGTTCTCTGTGTTTCATGGCTGGGGCTCTATTCATGGTTTGGAGCTCAAGTCTCCATCTTCTGCCTTATAAATGACAGGCACCCCAACGATCTACTTGCTGCTAGCCGTGTTGCTCCCACCCATCATCTTAGTCCAGATGGAAAACCTCCGGCATGGCCTGACCCGAAGGCCATCACTGTGACCCTGCTCTTGGTATAAAAATCTCCTTTCTGGGGAAACCAGACCAGTAGTTCATCAATAATACAGAGAATAAGGTGTTGACTCACGTGGTGGTGGGGGCTGAGAGTGCCCTGGCCTGCCGTGTGTGAGTGGCCAGCAAGGACAGCCAGTGGCCAGGTCAGAGGTGTGACCTCCAGCAACACCAAGGCAGATGGAGCATGAGTCTGAGCATTTTGGATGATGCTCACCCACACAAGGGAGGACTGTCTTCTTTACTCAACCCACCAGCTCAGGTGCTCCTCTCTTCCAGATGCACCCTCACTGACACACCCAGATTGGAGCCTCAGTCAGGTGCCTGGGCATCTGGAGGCCCAGTCAGGTTGACCCACAAAACTTACCACCACAGCTCTGTCCCCCTCATTTTTCATTCCAGCTCTACTCCTTGGCTGTTCTCTTTATCACTCCTGGGTTGAGCTATAGGACTTGCCTTCCTGACATCTGCAAAGTGTACAGTCTGGTATTTCTTTGGGTTCTCATTGGTCCATTAACATGAACAATATGTCACAGTGATTTTTGGCCAAAGTGTAAAGATTACTACTGTCCCCCTGCATGTGACAAAGAATCATATGTGGGGAACATTTCCAACATAAATGACCTCTCAAGTGTAACTTAATTTCATAACTGAAAAAAATCAACCCACCTCGTTTTCTTCACCACCCATGGCTATCTTTCCCATTCGTATCTGACTTGCAGGCATTGATTTCTTTTTATGGTGGGGATGTGCTGAGGCATGCTAACATTTACTCATCTAAAGTGTCCCATTAGGCCCACACTGTGTACTTGGCCGTGTGAGGGTCAGGCTCATGTGTCATGGATCAACCAGGTCACCTTATTTGATATTCAGAGTCTGAGCTATTAGCAAGCAGTACCAGCATCACTTAGGAGCTTGTTACAAATACAGACTATGAGATGGGAGCCCAGCCTATCTGATCGGAACCTCTGGGCATCGGGTCCAGGATTTGTGTTTTAAAAAGCCCTTTTGTGGTTCAGTAATGCAGCTCTCTAGCTTGGCACCTCAAAGTGTGATTCTGGGTCCAGCAGCTTCAGCTTCATCCAAAGGGGAGGGAGTTAGCAATGAGGCATCACCGGTGGCACACAGGGTCTGCTGAGTCAGAACCCATATTTAACAAGAATCCAAGCAACTCAGGTGCAGGTCAGTGTTAGAACAGCAGGGTTCTGCAGGGCTTAGCTTGTCTGTGTCAATGCATAGTAAGTTGTGTGAAAGTATTCAATAAATAGAGGGACAAAAGAATAACATAATTTAAGTGGGGAGTGATATTAAGGAGGCATCTCTAAACATAACTCATCCAAAGGGAGAACTAGAATTAACTCTGAAATCAAAAGTTCTCATTGGAAAGCCACGAACCAGAATACTAAGTATCTATGAGGCCTATAAAAAGACAGCAGGTAGAAAAAAGGGTAAAGAAAGTCACAACACAGACCTATTTCCTACTTCTTTTTTTTTTTTTAAACAAGACACTGTAAGCCTACTCAAAATGATTGGAACACATCAGTGAGGAAATAGGAAAAAATGTCTTCTCTCCGTGTGTAGTGCAGAGATTTATTTTCCAGCAAACACTGCCAGCTCTGCTCTGGCACATATTGTCATTCGGGAAATGTGCCTCTGTCAAACACAAAGAAAAAAAATCTTTTTTTTTTTTTGGAGTGTTGAGTCCTTAGGGAAGAACTCTTATTTGAAATAACAAATGGACATGGCATTTGAATTTTTAAAGCTTGCACATGGCTGCGGATATCTGGGCATAGATTCATTGTTTTTGCACAGACGCCCCCAAGTCTCCCAGCTGGGTGATGCCTGTCGACTTTAGCTGCAGAGGTGCTGCTCGGAGGAAGGGACCTGAAGTCTCTACTTCAAACCTGGTCACATTATTACCATTTTTGCTTCTTGGCCAGCCTGAGAAATGGGGGTCTTAGCATAATAGGCTTATCAGTTTTATCACAGAGATTTTAATCTCTATAAGCCTGTGAAATGGCTTTAACAACCAAGATCATCTAAATCTCATTCTGCTATCGAGCTCTTTATTCTTTTCTTCCTGGCACATCACACTCAAAGATTCTCTACAAGATTCACTCTCTTCATCAACTTCCTTACAACTTTTTCCATTAGCAAGAAAGAAAACTATAAATTGATTCTTTATTATTGCTATGGTTAGTCTCAGCAAAATTGAGAACTATTTTAATATCCACTGAAAAGTTCCAGAATATGCCCGAGATAAGAGAAGTAGTATTTCTCATATCACAAAATGAGGGGCGTGTCACCAAATCATCCCTGCTTTTACACTACAGCCAGATTTCACACTCTAATTTACCCCCTGACAATGGTAGTAACCCCGTTGTTTCGGGATGTCATTCAGAAATTACTA
Source organism: Talpa occidentalis (assembly GCF_014898055.3). Lineage (NCBI taxonomy): Eukaryota > Metazoa > Chordata > Mammalia > Eulipotyphla > Talpidae > Talpa > Talpa occidentalis. Next base: position 13,582,646 of record NW_023601754.1, read on the forward strand.
GACCTACTCAGCCAGCATATTCTATGTGCTGGGCACTTGCTACATGTTTCTGGATGAGTAAAGATGAATGAGACAGAATCCTGGGTGACCAGGTCATCACAGCCTAGCGGGATTGGAATATGGAAACAATGGAGAGAATGGAGATGCAGTGCAGGGGGACCCCACAACTGCTTTTGGGGCACAGGTGAGGTGGGAATGAGCAGAGAAGAGGAGAATGAGGGTTTCCCTGGCAGAGAGGAGTCATAGGCCAAGTGAAGGGGGAGAGAGATGGCGTATGCAGGCACCAGTGAGAGATTTCCCCAGGGGACTGGAGTGGCAAACGGGGAGACCCTAAAGGGAAGCTTGCAAACAGACCATCTTCTTGGAGTGCTGCATCCCCACCAACCTCCCCAGGAAAAGCCTTCAGTCCTCCATGCTGTGGGATCTGGCTCAAATCTAGAAGTCCTTGGTACCTCTTCAGGGGCCTATTGGATCTATCAAGGAGCTATAAAGTAGCTTCAACATTAGGAGCCTAAATGAATTTAGAGAAAAATAGAGTCGATACCAATGACTTATTTCATTCTTCCCTAACAGAAACAAACTCTATTAGACTGTGAGCACTTCAGTGTGTCTAATATTTCCCCTGATTGTTTTTCCTCTATTATACTTCTTCATGGGGATGAACATGCATGCCAAAGAGAAAAATGAAAGGGAGCAGACAGAAAAGTTACATCTATTATTATGGCAAGCTCTGATTTCTACACTGTCTGAAAATTCATGAGAAGATGCGTCCCTTTTAAAATTCATCTTATCACTTGACATTCATCCTAAGAAGTTCTGATCTTAGAGGTAGGATAGACTTGGTCAGGAATGTTTACTTATCTTACAAGTTGACCTTGAGCAAGTTATCTAAACAGTGTATATTTAAATGGAGTTTATTCTATAAATCACAGATGCAGTGTCCTTAACTGTCACTGAAATTGGCAAGGTTGGATTTGAAGTGCACCCACATGTACATTCCTTCCTAGTGTTGGGAAAGTGTGAAAAGAGCAAACATGTCTTCCAAATGCTAATTAGCCATAATAGAACTGAACCATATTTTATTTAGTGGCATTAAATCATAATTATCAAATGAGTTAATAGAGAAGACTATACCTTTAAACACAGCAAGAGGAAATTCGTTCCCTTTCCCACCAATTTTTAGAGTGATGAGAACGTGAGTAGGATTTTTTTACTTTTCCTTTTCCCCCAAAGTTCTAGAACACATTTAAATTACTTTCACAATGAAAGGCTTCACTATTGGAAACATAAGTTGTATGTTGAAATAAAATAGTGTCTCTGAAATTAAATTTAACCATCCTTGGTATCCACTTAAATATTTATTTGGTTCAATTAAAATGTTATCATTTTCCAAGAAGCCCTAGGCGATGTTCTTGAGCATGTGAGGACCCTCCAGGGCACGTGTAAAGAATTCAGCAGCCGTGAAGCTGTGGCCAGTGGCCAGTGTTGCGGCGGTCCTTTTATGTCTCCCCCTGAGCAGCACATAGATCCTGCTTACATAGGGCCACATTTGCTCCCCTTTTCCCGAAGGGGTGACTCGATAACATGATGAATACATTTCTGCTGTTCAGTAGAACAGCGAGGCAATGCAGTGTGGTTAGTGCCCTAAAGATTTCTTTTTTCAAAAAAAAGTTGCATGTTCCCTTTTGATACCACACATGATTCTCCTGGGATGATTTTGCCATCGTGATAGTGAATGGAAGCCCATTGGAAAGCACTAGAGTCACACCTTAGGGACTTCGTGACCTTTTAAAATGGCTCGAATCAGATTCTTTGAGGGCATCAGTGGACTTGGCATTACTCATTCCCCCCCCCCTTTCACTATTTCTTTTCCAGGTTAAAGTCTATTAAAATAGTGTGTGATAAATTGTTTCATTTGAAAAGAAATTATATTTTGAAGGTCTCTTGAGTAAAAAGTGAATGTTAAAGGAGAACCTTTTGGCAGTCTGTCCTGCTCACACAAACTAGCAACAGACACCAACAATTCAATGGCCCCCTGTAAAGATCTCTGCTTTTTATTAGCCTAGATGATGTTTCCCACTGAATCATCTTGATTCTAAGTACAGAAAGATCTCAACATCCACTAAAAAGAAGACTTACATATAAATGACTTGTGATGTTGAGTTCATTTATACATTTTACTTCCTCAAACTTTGTTTATTAATTTTGTGAATGTTTCTAGACAAGCAAAGAGACTTCACATCCCCTGAAACCTGTGTGGCTACTTGCCATTAATTCAACAGGTAACAACACACAGACTAAGCTCAAGAATAGCCACCCTTGCTGCCAACCAGCAAACACCCCAGACCAACCTGCAGTCCTTCAGAGTGGGGCTTACTACCCACGAGAGCAAGGGGTGTGGTGTGCGGTGTGAGGAGCCTGGTTTGTGTCTTGGGGGTGGAGGGATGGGACAGAGCTGCAGCACAAGTGGGTGAAGAAGGAGCAGTCATTCATGTTAGCAGAAGAGGTGGACACTCAGTCGCTTTTGTGGCTTAGATATTGTAGTTTGGTCAGCATTCAGATAGGGCTACAGGGCGGACTCGTTTTTGCTTCCCTCCGTCATAGTCACAGTGACCTTGTGTGATGTCTCAGTCCTGTGAAATTGCTTATGTTCAATAATAAAGAGCCTTTCCGGTTCTCAGTGGACAGCGGTCAAGGCCGCTTTTATGTTTCTCCGCATCCTTCACCTCTTGCATGCTGTGTATCCATCAGTGCTGCCTGATCTGTTCACACATCACTCGCTCTTCCAAACTACCCTGCGAGGAGCGGAGGTGTCATTCTTCCCAATTTACACATAAAACACTCACATCTCTCAGAAGTCCGGTAGCCCATGGACTCACAGTGTGGAAGTGAGCTCTTTATTGTAAAAGTTTAATTAGGGCAATAAGTAAACTCAAAAGAAACAATAAGAAGTTTCAAAGGAAGCAGAACCCAGTGATTGAGGGGGCCTGCAAGGATATGTGCACGGGGGATATCCGGGCAGGTGGAATTGTCCAGGTCTGGTGCTAGCAAAGGCAGAGAGGACATAGGTCAGAGGGAACAAAGAGCAGTCGAGCTGGAGTGACAGCATATGTAGAAAGAATTTGTGTCAGGAGGGAAGAATGTGGACGCAAGACCTCTGGGTAGGCACCTGAAAAGTGGACTTAATTCTTCACTAGATGCATTTGACCCAGGACTAAAGATTGTGTTATGTCTGGAATGCTGTGTGTAATTAGAGTAAATGTTTACGGAACTGTTAGCATCAACGATTCATTCATTTATTCTGCAAATGCGTATTGACTGCTGTGTCTTTGGCAATGAGATCTACGCAGGTGTATCAATCATGGTTAGGGCCTGTTCCCTTTCTTTAGAGAATATAACAACTAGATTTCAGTTGAGAATATATCAACTAGATGGCTTCTGTTTTAGTAGACACATGAACATTCGAGCATGTCCAGAGTCGGAACACAAGCTCCTCCTGGGCATGGGAAAAGACTTTGTGCAGTAGGTGATATTTGACCAGGCATCCAGAGAGTAGGGACAGTGTCCAGGCAGAGAAGCCACATATGATGTTGAGGGGCAGGGATGGCAGAAGACAAATAAACAATGAGAACTGAAGATATGACAGAAGAACACCCACAATCAGTGATCACTTATGTCAGTAGGATTAGGGGAAAGAGATTAAATCCTAAAGGGTTAAATATTAATATGAATAGTACAGGGGCTGACCTTTTGTCCTTTTTGCAAAGAGAGCAGGGCTGGGTATGTACTAGCAGAGAAAGAAACTTTGGAACATGTATACAACACACATCAGATGTGGATGGGGTAGGTTTGTTTCCATTATTATGTATGTCTAGGACTAGGATATACGGCAACTGTTGCATACTTAAGGGCAATAGTAAGTAGCCACAAATAAGGAGACCCAAACCATAAAACACGAGCATTACAGTCAATTCATAAATCTGTCTTTTCATGAATAAAATTTCATGGTTGTAATCACAGCATTATAAATGAATGAATGAATGTATAAACAAATATGTGATATATGAGAGACGGGAGCAGGGGAGTGGTTTTATGATAGAGGAAACTTTAGAGTAGTTGTAGTACAGAGGGGCTCAGACTGGTTTGGCAGCATCAGCGCCATCCTGATGACATGCTGACTGCCTCTTAATCCTGTGTGCTGGGTATCTTCCTTGCCTTGCTACTCAGCCTGTCACGGGCACTTGCAGGCACCATGTCACAGTCACTTGTGGGCACCATGCTACAGAGAGCGTCACATACACATCCCTTACAAGAGGGGACATGTAGGTAATACCTAAGAATTGTTTGACTGGATAACCAGAAAGAGAATCACTAGGTAATAAGGACATCCACACTTTTCAATGATTGTTTAAGGTTTGTGCACCATGATGCAAAGGTGCTCTCAAGAGTAGCTTTACCTGCCTCTACTGCCACCAGCAACACAAGTGTCCCTGTGTCCCCACGTTCCTGCCAACCGTGGCATTATGGGGTTTTCTGACTTTTGCCAGTCTTTTAAGCACAAAGTAGTAACCTCAGTGTCTTTTTAGGTGATGATATTTGGCTTCATAGGTCTTTTATTTTTTCTTTCTTGTTTACTGAGTGATCTTAGACAAGGGACACCACCTTTTTACCTTTCAATCCTTTTATTTATAAAATGAGGAAAAATTAGCAACCCCTCTCATAGGAAAATCATGAAATGAGATAATAAGTGGGAAGATTCTTAAAAGATCTGAAAAATAAAGCTCTGCAAAGGAGTTTTGGTTTTGTTTTAGTTTTTGTGATCCTTGGATTTGGTAAAGAATGTGACTAACAAATAGCAAATTTTGCCTGCATTTAGAAAATTCCCAATATTATCAGTGCTCAGTTTGGGGATATTCTTATGAATTCACTGGAATCCAGGGTACAAGGACACAGAGACAGCTTGAACAGCTGAACAGGAAGAAGGAATTTTGGTAAAGGAAAGGGACTAATGGTAGAGAGCAAAAGCATAATGTATTTTTATATTTCCTTTTTGGTTTATGCTTGTTTGTGTCAGTGTTACACTTGTACCCTCACATCATTAACAATTGCGCAATAGAGGAAGTTAAAAAAAGAAATCCACAATCTTATCACTTAACAAAACCCATATTAGAACTTTGATGTATTCTCTTTATTCTTATTATGCTTAACTTTGAACTAACTTATAAGTATGCTGATCACATAATCATGTATCATACTTAAGTAATGGGAGAGCATGCTAATTTTTCAATAGTCTGCAAAATCACCATTTTAATTGCTTCATAATGTTCCATCAAGTGCATGTGCCAGGGTAATTATATTTTAGTGCTTTGGACTTGAAAGCAATTCAGTATCTTCAAAAATGTATAGTATAAATTACAAATTATTTTAATCAAATGGATTTAGTGTAAGCCAATGTGCTTAATAATATCTTTTATTTGTACAACCCTTGTAGAGAGGGTTGTACATTCCTAATAGCATGATCTCCAGGCAGTGGTGCATTCTGGGCAGCCTGGGTGCTGTTACTGTGTTAAAGATGGAGGATCCAGCCAAGGCTGTGTTTTAGACTAAGCCTGGGATCTGCCCTGTGGAAGGACCAGTTCCGGGGCTTCATTCTCCACTGCATACTCTTTAATACAACAGAGTTCTGCTGCTTAAGCGAAACAGCCCACAGTAAGGTTAACTGAGGGACTGAACTGGAATCCCTCAGTACAGATGGGTGTTGGAAAGCTTCATTAATCTTCCTTAAGTTGCTCAATGTGTGGTGTCTTTATATAAGGCTCTGACAAAATTTTCCTGAGCATTAAATGCCTATATGAAGGTGATTAATTAGCACAGTCAGTAGACATATTGGGAATTTAAGATTAAATATAAGAATTGCATGTTACTTTATAGAAACTTTTATTTGTGTACTTCAGAACTTACAACAATAACCTGATAAAGAATTTGTGATAAATATGATAAAAACATGTATTTCAAATAAGAAAAATTTAATTTTTTGAATGCTGAAGAGAAAATGATCCAGAATTAGGAGAGTGCCCCAACGCAGTTGTTAATGACTTTTCATCAAAGAAATTGTGCTTTTTCAGTCTCTCTCTAAGAACACTTAACCCTTACTTATCAAAGATAGCATTGGTTGTCAACAGGAAACTTTGAATATCTGTTAGCTATGACAAGTAGAAAAATGTTACAAATGGAAATATTAGTTTGTAAATGTACTAAGCTTCTTAGATACACTAATTTATTTTATCTTCACACCTACTCCATACACCAAGTAAACAGAATAGCAGTGGGTCCTCTCAGACCCTTTCTGCACCCATCAGCCCATGGCAATTCCATCTCACATTGCCCCGCCTGCCATTGCTTTGTTTTGAAGCAAATCACAATCATCATAGCCTTTTGTTCTTAGTATTTCCATATGAATCTCTGAAAGGTAAAAGCCTTTCTCAAAATAGAATCTTAAAAATCAATAATTATTTGTAATATCTAGTTGGTTCTCAATTTCCAACAATTCACAGGAAAAATGTGTTTTATGATTGCTAGTGTACAATGAAAAGCATAACTTTTCCAAGACTTCAGCATAATACGAAAGAAAGTTTTGTGTTAAGGACTGCAGATGCCACAGCTTGTTCTCTGCACATATCCTCCATATAGTGTCACCTCATTTACGATCTGTGACTCAATCAGAATTTGAGTCCCTGGGGAATTGCAGAAGGTGTACATGTCCAGACAGACACTGATTCCTGCTCTTAGATCCCTGATTTTCGTTCCTGAGAGAACAAAGCCAGGAGAGGTCACTGTGTTTGTCTTGCCATTATTCATAATTGTTATATTTGTGGTCTAAGAGTTTGTGGCTTATTCTAGAAGAATTCAAAGGAAAGTTTGACATATAGGACAATAGACTCTACATTACATGTACATATCAGATAAACACTAATTAAATGTAAAATACTAAACCCCATACTGTGTCGTTGGAATTCTCTGAGAGGTTGCCCTTACAATTTTTGTTTATTTATAGAGAGCATTATGTTATTTTATATGGTTCCTTAAAGAAATACTTAGGGTTATTCTATATATGATAAATAATGTAGTTTCTTAAAATTCAAATAAGAATTTAAGAACTTACACAGTATCATTAAAACCACATGCTTCAAGGATGCATACAAATATCTATAAACTTTATCTACATTTAAATTTATTACATACTTTTTGAAATATTATTCAAATGTTCGTCAACTAATCTCAGTTGCATTGAAACAGAAATAATACGGGCATTTAGAAGCTTTTATTGCTGCATGGTGCTGTAATTACACTGACTGAAGTATAATTTCTAAAATTTATATTCAAATGCTAACTAGTTTTTAAAAAAACAAAGTTCCACATACAAGAAATTAAAACTATTTTTGTTTCAGTAACTTTTCTGGGAAGTATTAATATCTTTTGTCTTGAAGTTAAAATTATCAACTACATTCAAGGAATCACATGGTGGATGGTCCCCAATCAAAGGACATTTAGCTGGGACCCCAAAAATGTGACTCACAATAATAACCGTCATTGACATGTGTCATCTTTGAGGACTTGATTTCACAAGGCACAACCTCATCAGGAGCCAGGCATTGTTCATCTCTTTACTTTAATTAGTACTTCCAACTTTGGGAGCAATCTTTTCTTCCCCAGTTTATAAATGAATAAACTGAGGTTTTGGAATATATCTTGTTCAGATTTCTCAGCTGTTAAGTAACGGTCCCCCAGCGCGAATGCATGTCTCCGTGTCATGGGCATTCTGAGTTTTTCTTTATGGAGAGGGGTGAAGACATGGCTAATATTTCAGTTATTGTTGGTGCTTGAAAAAAAATTATCTCCAAAGATAAAGGGGATATTTGTTTGAACACAGAACAAATGAGTCTGTGTCATCTGCGTTGAATAGAAGAACTATTATTTCCTGCATCTCAGACATGTTTGCATTAACAAGGAACACGTGCATTCGGCATTAGGTTGTCTTTACTGTCTGTTCCATTTATCTATATGAAGGTGCCCATGGGTATCGGAGCCATTTACTGGTTTGTTTTGTTGTTTTGTTCCATCTGGCAGTGTTTCAAAAGGCGATGCTCGTAGGCAGGTGTTATTATTGATTGAAATAAAAACACTTTCATGCCTGTCTCGCTAACCCAGCGTCTGCTCCCTGCCTTTATTCACCCTGTGCTCCCAAGGGATGGGTGAATTTCTCTCTGTGGTGAAGAACAGGTTAAGAAAGTCTGCACATTTTTGCCCTCTGAGTATGTTATTCCTAAATAAAGTTGTCTCTCTTTTGACTTTCTGTGTAATGAAATTTTAATTGCGTGACCAAATTGTACAGAATCTGAAGGTCAAACAACCCAAAATTATACTGCATTGAAATTTGTCTATGCATTCTAAAAATATTTGGTAAAATTTAAAGTTGGCAGCAACTGGGGAAAAGAAAGAGTTAGACCATTAATCTTTGTATCTGCCCATATGCAGTGTTACAATTAGACACACCTCAAAGGTTACATAGTTTTTCAGTGTCAAGCTTCTGTGAAAATTTAGGGTATGATCTAAATGAAGATATACAGTATCACCAGTTAAATAATGTATGTAGTATTTAGTGCGCTTCACCATGTGCGTTATAATATGCATCAATAGTGTAATATATTTTATATATATTAAATAATGTATAGTTTCTGCCATTTTAGTCTGTGACTCCAAGACTGCATAGAACAATAAGGACTGATTGAGCCTCTGCCCAAGCTCTTGAAAACATTTCTGTTTTTGAATTAGCTATCATAAGGTGGCTATTTTATTTTAATCTCTTGGAAAGATTTATTGAATTATTAGTCTCTTCTAAAACACATATTTAAGTTTCTCCTTGGGAAATTATTAGCAATTCACTTAATAAATAAATGGTGTTCTGACGGACTAAAGACTAATCAATACGTTAGAAGACTATATAAAACATTAATGGACGATAGAGGTGAGGAATAATTTACTTTAAATATTATAATATCTCTAATAGAAAAACTCAGTCGTTTTCTTTCATCACTGAACAATAGTTATTTTAATGATAATGGTCATATAATGCTATTATCCTTTGTAATATTAATGGTAAAAGGAAAGATACTAATGGAGCTCTTTATGGTATAATGCATGATAAATTATATGATATCTGAAATCTGAAGTTGAAAGGTATTTCTCATGGTATTCTTAATGATCTATAGGAAAGCACAAAGGTGACAAATACAATTTTAATGAGGTATTCTTCAAAATCTTCTTTTACTTTTGGATAAATACAATGCAAATTTAAATCTTGATTGTCTTTACTGAACTAGCAAAGCGTTAAGAAGCTTTTCTTTTCCTTAGCTAGCGTGATTACTTTCATTTTACTTTTTATGTTGAAGTACAACACTCAGATAAATATGAAAGTCATATATGTACACAGCTCATTCAGTTATCAAAAAGTGAACACACCTATGGTAACATTATCCAGGCCATAAAGATCGTGGTATCTCAAACACGATCCATGCCCATCGTGATAACCACCACTCTCTCTTCTGAAAACTGCTGTCAAGACTTTGAATGTCTGTTTTGAATTAAATACAAAGAGTCCTATAAAATGTTCTTTTTCCTATCTGGTGTCTTTGGTTAACATTATGCTTGTGAAACAGGTCAAAACTGTTGTATACAGGTATATTTGATTTATTTGCATTATTTTACAATATTTGATATATGATCATACCCCAATTTGTTTATCCACTCTACAAATGGACATGGACAGTTTTATTTTGAGACTCTTACAAATAATGCTTCTTATGCCTATCTTTGGAACCCAGTGCCTGCTTTTGTCTTAGTACATTCTTCAGAATGGAATTGCTGGCTCATAAAATAAGTATATGTTTAACTTTCAAAAACTCCTCAAAGGCCTTTAATGGAGATTGTATGACTACACTCTCAATAGTAGGAAAATTCCATTTGTTCCACATTCCTGACAACATTTGTCAGTTTTCTTTTCTTGTGCTTCTCAATTGTATCTATTTTGGTTGTGTGCAGAACTCTCATACTGTGGTTTTAATTTGCAGTGTCCCCTATGACTGAGGTTCGACAATGGTTCATAGATTTTTTAGTCATTTTAATATTCTTTTGTCCATTTTTTTCATATTGCTTTGTAGTTCTCTGGATATGCTGGATATCCATATCCTGAAGACTGGTCCTTCCATTCTGTGGCTTCTCTGTTTTAGCAACAGAAGTTCTTAAATACAATATATTAATATTAAATATATTAGATTTAAAATATTCTTATTTATCAGTCTTTCCTCTTATGCTTAGTGCTTTTGGTGTCACGATTAAGAAATCTTCGAGCTCCTCAGATGTGAAGACACTCAGCTATGCTGTCATCTAGTGGCTTTCTTATTTTGCCTTTTACATGGAGGTCTGCTTTCTTCCTGGAATTCATTTCTGCATGTGATTTAAGATAGTGATCAACCTTCCATTAAAAATATTTTTATTTTACTGTTTTTTCCACTGTGAGTATTGATTTGCCCCAACAATGTGCTTTTAAAAGAGGTGGGATGTTTTTCTGAACTTCTCAGCATTGTAAATATTGTCAACAATCCACTCTCTGTATACATTGAGTTTGTTTCTGGTGTATCTGTCCTCTTCCATTTGCCTAGCTGACATTCTTTCATGGGGGGAGGTTTCACATTAGAAGAGTTGATAGCCAATAAAGAAAATCCTTCAGCTTTGTTTTTCTTCAAAAGTATCTTGGCTGCTTCCTGTCTCTTTATTTTTTGCTGACGGTATATGACAGTTCTTATTGTTCCACACCCTTGCCAGTATTGGTGTTGTCCGTGTTCTAGATTTGGGCCTTTCTAATGGTTAGGTAAATTCAATTATATTTACATATAGACTTCCATCCATCCAGTAGATTTGTTGAACACATTTATAGATTTAAAATATTTTTCTATATGTGCAATCAATGAATAATTAGTTTCATTTCTGCCTTTCCTATCCTTATTACAGCTAAATGTTTTTCTTACATTATTTCACTATCTAGAATATTCATGACATGTTGAATGAAAGGGTCTAGAAAACATGTTTTGCAACCTCGCAGCAGCTCTCAATACTTCCCATTACATGTGCTGCTTGCTGTAACATCTTTGTAGGTATCCTTTACAGATTCAGGAATTCCTACTTGGTTATACATTTTAATCATGTTTTGATGTTGAATTTAATCAAATGTTATTGTTTCATCTGTTTAGAAGATCTTTTCCCCTTCAGCTTGATTAATTTGAATGGTTTTAAAAATTAAACAATCCAGGTATTCCTGGAATAAACTTGATTGAAATATAATCTATTACTTTTTATGTATCTCTATATTCTGGAATAATTTTGCAACAATTTTTAAAGGATTATTAGATTCATGTTTTTGAATACAATTGTTTATTTTCCTTCTTGCAAGTTCCTCATCAGATTTCGATACCAGGGTTGGCTGGCCCCACAAAACAGGTTGGGAAACCATCTATTTTTGACTTTGTGAAGATGCTTACATAAGACTGGCAGTATTTTGTCCTTCAGTGTTTAGAAGAATTCACCACGAAAGACATAGGGGTCTGGAATTTTCTTCTAGGGAATGTTTTTAAATTGTCACTTTAATTTCTTTAGTAGATAAGCAACTCAGCTTTTCTGTGTCTCCTGTGTTTTGGTTAGCTGGTGTTTGCTTGCAGTCTTTCACTTCACCAAATTTTCAAAATTATTGGCATAAATTTTTCAAATATCCTTTACTGTCATTTTTATGTATATAGGTTCATAGTGAGATGCCCTTGCATTCCTGATGCTGGTTATGTGTATCCTTTTTTTCCTTTTCCCTGGCCAGTCTAACCTGGGTTTCATTAATTCATCTGTCCATTCAAAACCTTATTTTTTATCCTACACTTCTGTTTCCTTCTTGATTCTAGTTGGCTCTATTCCCCCCTGGTGTTCTAACATCCATTCTTTGCACATTTGCCTTCAGCTTTTCTTCTTTTGATGTCCTTGTGCTAGTGGCTTCTCTTCCACTTGTGACAGTGAAAATGTGGCTCTTCCCTCAACTTTTTTTCTGAACAGCATGACTAAAGATTCATGAACTTTAGCGAGCCTTTCAAGGAATCAACTTTTGGTTTGCTTGTTGTTTTGTTTTTTTTTTAAGATTTGTTTATTCATACAAGAACTGGGGTACAGGCCAGATGCACAGGAGGGTGAGAGGATTCACCAGAGACAGAGAGGGGGCCAGAACAGGAAGACTGAGTGAAATACACTGCTGAGGGGAGCAGCGGGTGGCAGGAGAGGTCTGCGCGCCTTGCGGGACCCTCCTCTAGTGGCTGGGGAGCAACCGGGGATTGAACCAGTGCTGCCGAGGCTGTGGGCAGCTTTGCATCAACCCAGCGCTCAACCGCTGCGCCACCGGGGAGGCTCTGTGCTTTTATTTTTATTATTTCTTTTCTTCTACTTAATATAAACTTAAGTTGCTCTGTATTTTCTTCTTTCCTAAGTTGGAAACTTACATTATTTATTTAGATCTTTGCTTTTTGCTAGTATATGCATGCAGTGCTGTCAGTGCTATTATATCCTACAGAATTCGACAAATTGTGTTTTCAGTTAGATAGATCAATTTTTAAGAATTTCACTTGAGACTTCTGCTTTAGCAATTGGGTTATTTCCAAGCATTTTGGGGCCTTCTAGCTATCTTTCTGTTACTAATTTAATTCCATCATTCTCATTTAATTCTGTTGTTACCACGAGCATCCTCTGTGTGATTTATTTTCTTATGACCTTGTGAGGTATATTTTAGGGTCCATAATTCAGACTGTCTGGGTGGATGTTTCATATGAGCTTGAGAAGACTATTGTTGTTTTTGGACGGAATATTTAAAATGTCAATTCAATTTATTTGAGTCATAGTGATATACAAGTTTATTCTTACTTTTTTCCCTGCCTTTTTGACATGTCAGTTACCCACTATAATAATGAATTGGTCTATTTCTTCTGGCAGTTTTGGCAGTTTTTGCCTCCTTTATTTTGATTCTCTGTTGTTAGGTGTTTACACATAGAGGATTATTACACCATCTTGGAAAATTGATCACTTTGTTATTACACAGTGTTCTTATTTATCTCTGATAATCCTCCTTGTTCTGCAGGCTGTTTTGTCTGAAATTAATATAGCTACTCCAGCTCTCTTTAGATTAATGTTAGAGTTAATGTAGAATGCAAAATGGAAACCAAACTGGAAAATTCCCTGAGCAGACAAAATAGTTTAAGCTGTGTAAGCAGAAATAGGTCTAGATTATTTCATGAACATAAATGAAACTTATCTTTGGTTATTTCTTGTAAATGCCTCTACTAATTATAAAAGAAACATAAATTATCATTCTACAAACAGTATTAGATAAACACTTTTTCCAATCCCCTGCCATCTGGAAACCTCCTTGATTGTAAAGGTTAGCAGTATCCTCATTTTAACTTTCTAGGTCATTCTGTCATGGCATGCCTCTGGGCATCTTACTGGTTTTGAGTTTGAAAGCTCCCAGTTCAAGAACTGACTCTTGCATAATAGACTCTCATCACTTAGTTTTATTAATCTGTTGGTTTTAATTTAGTTATTTCTGGATTTTTGACATTAATGCAGAATATCTTTCTCTATACCTTCACTTTTAATATAGCTTAGACTTTTATATTTAAGTATATTTCTTACCTACAACATATTGTTGGGTTTTCCTATTCTTTATCCTCTGCTGATCTCTGTCTTTAAATGGCATATTTAGATCATTCACTTTTTAAGTGATTTGTCATACCTGGATGGCTATCTACCTTGCTGGTAACCATATTCTATTTTTTGCATTTGTCTTTTGTTTCTGGCTCCCTGTTTTACTTGATTTTATCTGATCCTTTATCTGATTTTAACTGAAGGATTTCAGTGATTCCACTTTACCATGTCTCTTGTATTGATCATACATTTTAGTGTCTACTCTTAACTAATTGAAATCAATCTTCAAATAACATGATAATACTTGATAAGAAGTGCAGAGTATTCCTTATTCACCCCTCCCACCCCTTGAGACTGTACTGTCATTTATTTAATTTATCCATTTGCTGTAATCACCCAATACATTGTTACTTTTACTTCTTTACAGTTATCTTGAGACTAAGATCAAGAATAAAGGAATTGTTTTATCTTAACTCCTTTTATTCCTTCTCAAATGCTTCTCCTTTTTCTCTCCTTTTTTCTGTGTAGGCCCAAGTTTTGAGCTATGTCATTTTCCTTTTTCTAAAGAACATCTTTGAAATGTCCCTTGCAGAGCAGAACTCATAGCAATGAGTTTGGTGACATTTTGTCTGAGAAAGTCTTCATTTCTCTTTTATTTTCCCAGAATAATTTCCTTGGATATAAAACTCAAGGTTTATTTTTCCTTTTCCCAAGATTTTCAATATATTACCCCTCTCGTTTTGCTTACATGTCTTCTGATGAGAAGTCAAGTTCAATTATTTTTCATGTTTCTCTACAGGATAGGTATCTCTTTTTCTCAGACTAATTACAAAATACTCTTTTTTTTTTTTTTGTAATTTGAATAGAGTATAACTGTGTATATTTCAGTTTGACTTCTAACCTGCTTATTATCCTTTGACCTTACTGGAATTATACTTTATTATTCATTGTTTATTTTGGGAAGTTAATTGGCCATAATTATTTAAAAAATTTCTTCTGCTCCCATTTCTGCTCACCTCCTGGTATTCCTTTTAGGCACATTACAAGTAACCTTGCAGTTCTTAGATATTCTTGTGCTTTTTTGCCCTCCTTTGCATCATAGTTTGGGAAGTTTTTCTTTTCTTGACACTCACTTGACTGTGTTGAATCTATTCACATGCCCATGCCCACACAGTCTTCTGTTACAGTGTTTCTGGTTTCTGGTATTTCCCTTTGGTTCTTTGCTAGAATTTTCACCCCTCTGCTGACATTGCCCATCCGTTCTTACACGTGGTCCACTGTCCCCTTTAGAATCCTTAGCATAGCAGTCTTAGTTGTTTTAAACTCCTGCTCTGATAATTCCAGCATCTGTGACAATATGTGAATCTAATTCTGATGATTGTTTTGTTTCTGTACACTTTGGCATGCCTCACATTTTTTCTTGAAATCCGGACATGTTGTAGCTAGTAATGGGAATGTATATAAATAGGTTTTTTGTGTGTGTGCGTGTGTGTGAGGACTTATATTAATCTGGCCAGGAACTGGGCAGTCACTGATGTTTAGTACAGGTGAAAGACTTCAGACTCATCTAGTATCCTGGGTTCTCCTCTTCTGTTAACTTTGGATCTTCTTTAGCGATGATCTATATTTTGTCATTCTTTCAGCAGTTATCCAGTATTATATTGGACACCTACTGCTCGAGTGAGGGCATTGTATAAGATTTCAGTTACATGCCATGTGTTTAGAGGGACACTGCCTTGGAGCTGTGGCATGCACAGTGTTTCTCAGCTTGTTCCCTTGCACCCCATTTTCCCATCTACTGAGTTTTCAATTCATATTCTTGAATCCCGGGCTCCTGTGGACTTTTTACTTTAGTAGGACAGGAAGGCCAGGGCAGCTAGAATGAGGGGAATGTCTCCCTACTGCCTAATGCTGTGCAAAGCCATCCCCGGGACAGTGACCTTTGCTTTGGAGAACACCAGCCTGTCTCCCAGCGGTCGCCTTCTCCTCTGCCTGACAGAGCCAGGAGGGGATCCCCTGATCTTCACAGGGGGCATGGATACCCCAAAATGTGGGGCCTGCTAAGGCTGTTCCTGACGAGCTGCTCACCCCCAAGCTAGCCTCCATCAGCTCAGCAACACTGCCATCTCATTTCTTGTCATTTAGGGCACTCAATGCTAGGTGGACAGGTCTGGGCACTGACTCCTTTTGGCTCATCTCCCTTTCTAGATTCCATGGCAGTGGTTTGCTGTGTGTGTTCATCAGCTCGAGATGCTGTAAGAAAATGCCACATACATTGTGCAAAAATGAAAAGTGATGTAAGAATTATATAAAATAAAATATTAAGAAAAAAGAAAATGCCACAAACCAGTGACTTAAGCAACAGACATTTACTTCTCCCATTTCTGGGCATGCCAGAGTGAGGTGCCCACGGAGTCAGCTCCTGGTGAGGGGCCTTCTCACTGTATGAGCTCTGGACTCTTTTCCTCTCAGAGAGGCACTCATTCCACCATGGGCTCCGCCCTGGTGACTTCATCTAGACCTCCCAGAGACCCACGTCGAAACACCATCTCCTGGTTAAAGGCTCTGGCTTAGGAATTTTGGAGAGACACGTTTCAGTCCCTTCAGTTTTCTAATGGGGCTAAGAAAAGTGATTGATTTTCATTTTGTCCAGCTTTCTTGTTTCTAGAGTAGAGAGATGATTTATAAGCTCTTTAAATACAGAGCTGATGCCTTTCCTATCAACTGACATGTATGTGATTTCAAGACTAAGCATTCCCTTTAAGAACAGTGTTTGCTCCTACTTTATTTCTTTGTGTTTAGGACATTATATGAAAAACTTTATGAAATAGCGAACAGATAATTTAAGACCTAGAAGGGTACCTTTCTACAGAGTGAAATTGCATTTACTTCTGCAGGAAACAAAGAATACTAGAAATCTCGGACCACTTTCATTCCATTTCACAGACTGACAGGATGGGAAGCAGACTTTTAATCTCTGTGAGTTGTCTGTCTCTGACTTACTCTTTATTCTAAGTTGCAGACCCTCAGTGTTCTGACACAAAACCTGTAGAAATTTACAGGAGATTCCCATCCTTCAGGGGTCTAGAAATAAAATGTTGCCCCTATCCCTGTGAAGTTGTCTGGAGAGCTGTCTGGGTTCTCATTTTCTCCTCAGGAATCCTTTAGTTGCTGGTAAAAAGGAAAGGGCCTTAATGGTAGGACCCATCTCTTTGGGTTTTCTTCTCCCAGATCTTGGACACTTTCCTCCTCCATATTTCATTTCATATGGTTTTCCTAGCAGGAGGATTAGGGAGTTTTTCCCAGTCTATCACCACCATGATTATTTTTTAGTGAAAACTTATTTTCCATCTCATAATAATTTTAGTTCATATAAATTTCAATTTAGTGAGCTGTCCTTGAGTCTTCCATCAAACGATGGATTGCTCTGTCTCAAAATAGTTAAGGGCTGCAGTGAAGGTTGTGCCTGTCAGGTGCCTTTCCTTTCTTGATCTTTCTATCTTGGGAATCCTAAAGAATGTATTTGACAACTTTGTTTCTCCACAGATTGTAATATAATGACTGGTACATGGGACCTGTTAATAATTTGTTATTCCTTCAAATAAATATTTTGAAGATAATGTACATTTTCTGAGAGCAATGGTTGAAACGCCCTTGATATTAATAAAATTCTATACTCTTATTTTGAAAATTGAGATTTATTACATACACAAAGCAAGATGTAACTTTATAGTTTGGTCATCTGTACTCACCCCCAACTTGAAATGAACTCTAGTACACAGTTACCATGCCTTGCTCAGCGTGCCTTAAGGCTATTCTTTTTTACTTTTTTTTTTTTTTTTTATAGAGGCATGCTTTATTTATTTGTTTGTTTGTTTGTTTTGTTTATACATGCACTGGGTACAGTCAGAAGCGCGGGAGGGTGAGAGAATTCACCAGAGCCAGAGCGGGGAGCAGAGCAGGCAGAAGGAGCAAAGTACACTGCTGAGGGGAGCAGCGGGCGGCAGGAGAGGTCTGCGCGCCATGTGGGACCCTCCTCCAGTGGCCGGGGAGCAGCCGGGGATCGAACCGGCACCACAGAGGCTGCGGGCAGCTTCGCAACCCAGTGCTCAACCGCTGCGCCACCGGGGAGGCCCATTAAGGCTATTCTTATGTTAGTATATTTCCTGCTTTTCAGTAGTTCTTAGTTTTCGTTGGTTCTTAGTTTTCTTTTGTGTTTTCTAGACTGAGAGTCTCTTGGGAGGGTCACTGGTAAAGATTTAAGACTAACATCATAAAATAGAGAGCTGATTTCCACTAGGCAGCATGCTGCTGGGATAGGGTTAGTGTCTACCTGTTGACTGTCCAAAAAGTCCGTACTTGGATCCAGGTCATGGGTATGTCATTTGTGTTCTCATTGTAAGAGAGTTCAGGGACTTCCATCTTCACCTATCTGTTGTACTGAATCTCTGCTGGCATTGCTGTCTGTTTTGGTGGGAGTTGGACCAACTTAGGTGTAATTACAGTCTGCTCTATAGCCGCACAGAACTGGCCCCATGTCTCTGATTTACTACGTCGGAGCTTGGATCCTCTTATGAACTGCCATATGGACATCTCCCTTTATGTCTCTTGGCTTTCATAGATGAGTTACTCAGTTCATAT
This sequence comes from Talpa occidentalis, assembly GCF_014898055.3. Lineage (NCBI taxonomy): Eukaryota > Metazoa > Chordata > Mammalia > Eulipotyphla > Talpidae > Talpa > Talpa occidentalis. The sequence goes on from NW_023601754.1 coordinate 13,601,072, forward strand.
TTGAAAAAGAAATTAATGCTATTATACCTCCTCATAAACTTTCAAGTCACTAATGGAAATATTTAAAATCCTGTGAAAAACTTTAATTCATTAACTCCATAAATAATCTTGGTTAGAATACATTTCTAAATAAGCTATGAACACCTCATTGAGTTTGCAAATCACCAAGTTGAAAAGAAAAGTACAATTAAAGCTTTTTGATTTTTATCGCATAAGCCTCATCACCTTAACTTATTTGTCGATATTTCATGTATGTGCTGATGTAATGGCAGCTTCCTTTATATTTTGTCTGTTAGGAGGTTGCCATTCACATACAAGCATCCTGTTAAGAAATGAACATTTATCTTATATTTCTATTCTACTACAAAAATATCGAGAAAATGTAAATTTTAATAGAACAATCTTTCTGTTTATAAAGTCAACTAGTAGTGCTGTGTCCCAGTTCAGCAATAATCTAAGTTGTATTACTCTCAAATGTGTCAAAGATTTTAAATATAAATTAGGAGAAAAATGGAAAAAAGCCTCAAATAAAATATCAAGTTTCCTCTAGGGTGAATTGTTTGTTTTCATGTTCTGTTAGAATGAGGCCTTTTGATGGTTTAGCTAAATTATGGGCTTTGGAGTTCGAAAAGTCTGGAATTAAATGCTTACTCTGCCACTTTCTAGCTGTGTGGCTTTAGGCACATAACCTCTATAATTTTCATTATCCTCAGTTTTACAGTAGCTACAGAAATGACAACTTCACAGGGTTGATGCAAATATTAAAGCTACTCAATACATTTCTGCTGTGTCTGACGCTGAGGCAAAGCCCCTCACAGAGAAGACATTTAGGTTGCTAATGTAGAACACGTTTGCCACTTATTACCCTATTTGGAAGTTAGCCCTCGTGGGCCCTTCTCCTAAAATTTGTTCTTTCTCTAAAAGTTTTGATATGACATAGTGGGGGAAGAAGTATAAGAATGTTCAGACACACAGCACAAATGACCTTGACATGCTTTAGAAATACATATTCCAAGATCTCACCTGCAGATTTAGTGTAGGAGATACAGGAACTCGCTATCTGTATTTCTTATCAGTACCGTAGGCAAACCTTATATACACTAATGTTCAAAATCTATGATGTAAGGGAATACATAAACAGTAACAAAGCATTTTCTTTTTAAAAGACAGATATTTAAATCCATGCATTCCTTTGTGAGTTGTTATGGCTTCAAAATAAATCTTCATGGCAAATTGAGGAACATCTCCTAGGTAAAGGAAATACATTTGAAATTGTTGTATGCATTAGACTTTTCATTTATAAAGTAACAAAGCACCAATTCCAGGCCTCATTCACAAATATTCTGAAAAAATCCAGTTACCAAAGCAGAGTTTTGGTTATCTTATATATCAATAAAATTTCACCAAACGGTGCAAGGTAATAAACTGTTATTTTTCATTTAGATATCTAATTAATAGTAATTGTGGATATTTTCCCAGTGACCTTGATATTAAAATTGATTTGCTCAGAGTGCTACTAAATGATGTTTCTACTCTGTCACTCTGTCACAATGATATTCTGTCACTCGGCACAATTTCTGTGTCTACAGCTTACTTTCTTTTACCGATTATTATAAAATTGATAGATACTCATTTAAAAAATGTCTGAAATATGCTGAGTGAAAGTCCATATTCCCTACCTCACAATTTCCTATACCCTTTGTAAGAAATAACTGCTGACAACATTTGAAGTTGCCAAGATATTTTTATTACTAAGTATCTTAATATTTCTTCTCTGTGTTCCCACATTCAAATAACTCGTAAATTGATCAGGTAAATTGTGAAAAGTTCCTATTCCACTTGCCTGTTGCCACTGCTACTGTACATCTTTCTTCCCCATCCCATAAGATGCTGAGGTCATTGTCATGGCATCTATCTAAAACCATGAATTTACATTAATTTTGGAAAATGTGAGATATTTTAGAGGGTTATCTAATTCATCATCTAGCTGTTCACTGCAAGAAATCTCAATTAAGAATTATATTAGCCTGCCAGTGGCACCCAGGAAGACAGAATTAGAAGTATGAGAAGCTCTGATTAGAATTGAATGTCTACCAACCCTGGATGTGCATCAGCCTGATTTGGAATGTGTGTAAAGATAGACAAACTGACAAACAGGAAGACTCTCTCTCTGTTTCTCTCTCCCTCACTCCCTCCCCAATGCTCAGGATTTAAGCACTGTGCATTTTAACCTATATTTCAAGTTTGGGAAGCATCGCCCTAAATGAAATGAGTGCCCTGCATCAGACATTGTAAAGAATGTTTGGATAAAGCCACATCAGATTTTCAGGCAAATGTTTATGGATTTTGATAGAAATGGAGACCATGGTGTTGTAGAGTAGAGTGGGGCTGGGGATTGGGTAGAATAATGTGGAATATAGTTAACCTTTCTTACACAAGCCTTCTGTATGAAATTTCAACCAGTGGAATCAGATGGAACTATAGAAAGGTCTGGATATCAGAATCCACATATCTGTGGAACTAGGTGCTGTTCTCTTTTATGTTTATTAGCCAAGATGTGGGCCTAATATGTTTGAATCAGCCTGGATAGCTCCTCCTGTTATGGAATCACTGGGCACATTTGCACATCTGCACTTGGCAAACTCAGAGATACTGGGACTGAGAAACCTGCTAACTTTGTAGTGTTTTGTTTTTAGCTGGGCCTTTCATACACATCCAACATGTATTGCATTGAGGAAATTCCTTGAACCAAGTCATGTTCTCGATACTGTGGTTGGATTGCATAGTATCTATTGTGCTTTAGTGGAGCTTGTCTTCTGGCAAGATAAAATAAATAATTGAAAAAAACATAGGGAAAAAATAAAACTCAATAATGAGTGACATGAAGAAAATAAAACAGGCAGATGTGATGAGAAGGGCCAGGTACACCTCTTTGCAAAGAACCCGTCTAGGGTGATACTATTGCGGCCAAGTCCTGAAATGACAAGTGGAGCTGGTTGTGCAAGTGTAGCTGGGGTGAGGAAACCAGAGCAGGAGGAACAGCTGGTGCAAAGGCCCTTAGCAGGACTGAGCTTGACTTAGGGAATGAGGATGTCCAGTAAGGCGGGAGCACCCTAGGGGACATTGCCAACCACCGAGTATGTCTGATAAGGAGACTGGATTTTGTTTGAATTGGTGAAGGAAGATGTGGGGTGAGATGGTTGAATTTGTCTTTAACAATCTTCCTATTGCTCCGAGGGAAAAAGATGAGGGATGGGGAGCGGGGTGATGACAGGGTCAGAAGAATAAAACAGACAGTAAGAGTCACTGAGTGGTGCTGGCCAGGCAATGCTTCATTGAGCAGTGGTCATAGATAAAGTGAAGAGTGACCCCCAGATTTTGGATATAATTTGAAGATATCATCAGAGAGTTCAACTGCTTGTGAGTGTGAGCCTGAGTATTGAGCGCCTGGGATACTGGGAGCAGGGAGAGAGAGCCGATGAAGAGAGACATCAAATCAAATTAATTTGACTATGAAACACCCAATCTTTTTAAAAAATGTCTTTGAAAAGATTTTGGTAAATGCTGGTAAAGGGATATTTGCCTTTGCCGTGTGTAATCTACGTGAGATTGACCTTATTTGCTGATCCCGTCCTGGTGAGGGCGCTGACCATGAGCCTGAATAGATTGTAGCATCATCATCCCCCATTTTGTTCCTCCATATGCTGTTGAGCAGGAGAAAGGAGGAAAGAGAAGGAAGAAGATACTGGAAAAGATGGAGGCAGAATGGAAGGCGGAAAGGAGGGGAAGAGGAAATGAAACTTAAATATAAATTGTATAAACTGTGGAGAACAACTTCTGCTTCATTTAACTTTTTCACATGTGAGGCCTTACCTCACGTCATTTAGGAGAAAATAACTGCTTAGCTGTTAGGTGGGACTATCGTGTGTGGGTTTTGCAGGTGAGCTCTGTTAGGTAAGATGCACTTGATATTGTGGAGGGAACATGGCTCCTGATCTTACCTTGTAATAGTTTTGCAAAAGCCAGAAGTTTCCCCCCGACCTTTCTGATCTTTAATTTCCTCTTTTTTACCGGACTCTGCTAGTTCCCAAAGTCTTTCTTGCTTTCAAACTCCAGATGAGTCTGTAAGTCTAATTACAGTTCTTTCCAAATTATTACCCCTTCCAATTTCCCTGAGCAATTTTTAATGTGTGTATCCTGCAGTTCCATGAAGTTTAACAGTCTGTTATTGGAGTGTAGTTCAGATTAAAATGTTGATGATACTTTTGTTGGGGTTAACGAGTAAAGTGAGAAAGTGAAACAGCAGAAATGTCATAACTTTTTCACTCATCAGCTATCTGAGCAACTTTGCTGAATCAGATCTGCAATGTTGGAAATTTTTTCTCAATTGTTTATGCTATTCACGGTGTTAGCTTTTACGTTTGATCTGCAGTTTATAGAAACAAATTTTAGGGAGGGTATTATAGTTGAGAGCTGGCTTAATGGGGATGATGGGCTTTAAACCCTTGACATAAAGGGCTCTTCATATAAAGAATATGTATTCTCTTACTATAAAGAAAGGCTTAAGCTATCGTAACTTTGGTGAATGGAGAGATGTTACAACATAACTGTTAATATGATTGTCTTAAAGAAGGTAGCCATTTTTATCGTAAAAAAGCCAATGAGACATTGCACATCACCATTACAGGAGACAGGTGATATGGATGTTCTCCAGATGTATTGATTCCTTCTTTCCCTTTTCTTCCAGGGTTTTTCTGGAAATGCAAATGCAGATAGTGTTGTGTACTGTAGACTCCAGCCTTCGATCAAAGCCAGGTTTCTACGCTTCATCCCCGTAGAGTGGAACCCCAAGGGCAGAATTGGAATGCGGATCGAGGCGTTTGGATGTGCTTATAGTAAGTGTTTGTTTACCCAACACACTGAAATAGGTATCAAAGGAGATGTTTTAAAAGCCAAACTGCACACTCAAACAGACGTACAGCTATGTAAAGATAGACAAAAACGGGAGTGACTTTTTGTGGAAAGACTTTTGTGTCCACCCATACCTGCCAATATTGACTTTCAGTGTTCAGCTTTTGTAGTTTGAGTCAGAAATAGAAGATTTTACAAATTGGTCGATAGAAAGATAGGTAGAGACAGATGTTTATAGACACAGGTGAGTGCATTTATACAAAGTGAATGTCATTGTTGAGATCTTAACTTTAAAATGAGAGCCTTCCCTCTGTGGACTCTACTTGATGAGGTTTCATTTAGGTACCCAGAATTTAATAAAAGAGACAGTGTACCATTTGGTGTAATCAATCATGTCTCATGAGACCAAAGACTATTTTTCTCCCTAGCCTAAAATAATATGCCATGTAACTAACTTATAAATATGCTATGCCCTCAGCATAAATTAATAGAAAAAGTAAAGAGCTCTGCCAACATATAAAGTGCGTTTGAAACACTTTCACATAAAAAAGATAGAAACCACAGATTTCACTTAGCCCCTGCTTAATGAAGTGTTTTATTATATCTTTTTGTGGGGAAGGGACGTAAGAGTTATTGATAGCACACCTCAAACCACACTATCCTGTTAGATGCTCTTTTATTATAAAATGATGAGTTTGTTAATATGATGTACAATTATCAGATGAGCAGTCTGAGGTTTGAAGAGTTTAGTAATTTGCTCAGTGTCTCCCAGCTAGTACACGGAAGACTCTGGTAAGGAAAAGAACTCTGGGTCGTTCAGATGCTCTTCATCATCATTCCTTAGCAGAGCTTTATTTTTTAGCCACGAAAGCTCTTTTCATGCATTTTTACCACTTTGTGATGTAGGTGAAGTTAGGTTTTGGTTCACTTCAATTACATAAAAAAAGGTGTGTCAGATGAAGGGAGGCAAGTTGTTGACATAGTGTACTCTGGGTCAGACAGAGAAAGTGTGTGATGCGCGCAGCACAGGTCCCCAGTGACCTCGGCTCCCACGGCCCACCTCCACCAGGAGCATAATTGACAAACCTTCTCTTCCTACTCAGGCCTAATGAACAAAAGTGCTATTGTTAATAGTATTCGTTTTTCTGAGGAAGCTGAAGCTTAGTCAACGTAACTTATCACAGGTAGGAAATGGCAAGCTGGTTTGAGCCACATCTGCCAGAATACAGACCCGCCTCACACTCACGCTGCTTCAGGTCCTGAAGGGAGATGAGCCGGGGCAGCTGACTTCTCCCCCTCTGCCACCCTTACCACTGACTTTCTTGACTTTAGCCGGGGAAAGCTCTTCCTGTTCTGTGCTAGCCCCTCCCTCCACACAGTCACACTTAACTAAACTCATCCTTTGAAAGGAACATCCCGTGCACATTTGATGCAGGACCGTCAGCCTTACCTGTGGGTAAATCATAGAGTCTAGCAAAGTCCTTGCCACGTGATGAACCCTTAGCAAAATAGACTCCAAAATGCTTCATATCTAAGTTACATTCTCAACTTCTTAGAACAACCACCTTGCAAAATATTTGTCAGGGCATAATAATAGCTAAGAGCCACTGAGCATTTAGTCTGTGTCAGATGCAGTTTTATAAACATTCACATTTCATTCTCAAAATCACCCATCTAATAGGGTCTTGGAAATATTAGGCAGTTTGACCCCCAGCACACGCCTAATACACATTTTCTCTAGAATGTAAATTCAGCACTTATTGAACAAGACATTGTTGCTGTTGTGCAGAAGCTAAAGCCCCACACATGATGTCCCCTGGGAAGGGATGCTGGGGATCAGCTCCTTTGAGGTCTCTGCTGTCCTATATTTGAGGACAACTCAAATCTCCCCCCATATTTGTTGATCTGTTGCCTTGTGGAACTTTGTTTTTACTGTGACTTCATTTTCTCTCTCTCTCTACACACCATCGTGTGTGTAGCCTTCTTTTTCCTGATCCCGCAGTTGAAGACATGTTGGGGACCAACATGATTTTAAACTCAAACATAACACATCTGGCAAATGATAAAATAGAAGTCAATGTAAAATGCGTAATTTTGGATAAAAGAGAAAAAAGATAAACCTACTAGAAAAATACTGTCATAGATTACCTAAAAATAACACTGAAATGACTTGGATATGAGCACTTTGGGGGAATGTGTTTGATCAAATTGAATTTAATTCCTCAATTACATCTTAGTCATACTCACATTCTCCCCCTATTCATGGCCTCAGCCTCACTGAATATTACTTAGCTAGAGCATGGTGCAATATAGCCATCATTTGTGGAACAGCTAATAGTGTCAGAGACTATTGTTTATTGGTGTTTTCTGATTAGTCCTAACAACACAGTGGGTAGGTGCTTGAATGTTAATGCTCCATTCAGGAGCAAGAGTTGATGAGAAGAATTGTCTGCTGAATGAAACCTAAGACTTGCATGAGCCAGGTTGTCTGGCACGGCAATACTTGAGGCCACACCTTCCCTGCCCTCAGAAGGGAGAGCTGCAGGAACTTCCAACACAGGAATCCAGCAGCAGTTCTGCTGGATTTGAGTAGCCCAGACCCAAGATCACGCTGGATTTTCTCCAGATATAGAAGGTCATTCTCCCACAATTCCTGTAGAGAGGAAAGTGGTGTTGGGGAGTGGGCAGACTGTCTCCCTGAATCACAGTCCTGGGACACTGGCCATGCTAGCAAGCAAGGGCACTTCCTGTGAGTTTGAGGAAGCCTGGAGAACTGCACGGCCCCACGAGCCCCTTTGTCTACACCAAGTTAATGTGATGTGGGTGAGCATTGCCTGAGCCACCCACACTGGTGTGGTATAGACCAGGGTGCGTCAAGTCTCCTGACATGGAGCATTGGGAACCGAACAAAATTAAGAACTTTGCCCAGGATTACACAGTCTGTGTTAGAGCTAAGATTTAAAATCCTGTTCATCACTTTCCAGACTCGTTGCTCCTGATGACTATATGAATCATACATGTATTCTCCATTTAAGTATTTATTGATGCTTACTGAAAGAGAATCTGTGAGAAATTAGGCACAGAGAGAAATTCTAAAGTAATATGTACTTTCTTAATAATAGTGGGAATGTGCAAACTCATAAAAATGGCAAAAACTCAGTGCAGAATATTAAGCATGAATGCAGGGTGTGAAGAATAAAGTGATGGATAAGTTGATATTAGTCTAAGAAAGTTGATAGCAATAGGTTTTGAAACTAAAGTGCAGGTATTTTCACACAGCAGGATAGTTCAAATAAGAGAAGGGCTGTGCCCCAATCAAGCAGAGGTATTGGGATTATCTGGAGGCACAGTCTGTCTTTCATCAGGCTGACTCTCACTGAAATGAGGGGCATGGGTTGGAGGCAGCAGCTCACTCCAGAGGTCTGTGACCTGGTCTGTACAAGTGGCAATGAAGCCTCCAGCTAGAGCAGAGGATTCTTTTGACTCGAATCAGATTCAGAATACACCGACGATAATTGAGTCAACAGAGCTTAGTGATGTGCCGGAAAGAGACCCGGAGGTATCAGAGTTGAACGCTGTTTGGAAGGCGGTGTCATTTACTGTGAAGTTCCAGAAGGGAATAGAAGAGAGAATTAATTCCATTGTTGACTCACTGAATTCAGATACCTGTAAAATACGGAAGGTTTGCAAGTCGGAACCCTCTGGGTTGAGGACATAGAATTGAAACCTGTGTAAATATCATTATTGTGATTAAATCATAACATTACTACTGATTGCACTTCTGTTATAGTAAAGCACACTTTTATGGTAAAAGATATGTTTGAACAACTCATGTCTTTGGAAAGCAGAAATGCATTTCAGCATAATCAAAGCAGGGCTTTTATGCTGTTTTTTAGGTAGTGTGCATGTTCAATGTCACCCCCCCCCACCTCCTCACCCAGTGCGTAGTATATGTGTTGACTGAGGATATAGATGCAGGTGGTCTTGTGAATATTTCAGGGAAAGTGGCCATTGTGAGAACCACACACAGTTTTATTGCCCTCTCTCCCAGAGAGTTAGAGCAATAACTTGTTATGAAGGAGCATCAAGTGAATGGAAAATCCATATCAAAGAGCGTGCTCTACTTTTATGTTGGTCCACTTGAAGTTGTTTCTTGAGTAATGAGAGAAGTAGAAACTAAATCTCACGGGTTCAGCGTGAAGTATACATTTCAGATGTCTTGGGCATAGCCCCTTGGAACATGTTTATAGATCTGGACATCCAGAGAAGAAATGTATGTAAGGGTGTACTTGTGAAAGAAAGAAAAGAGAAAGAATATGTTTGGTGATAGGGAAATACTTGCTACTTACTGAGTGTCCCAAAGAATAGAACCAATGTAAGCAAAGGCAGAGGAAAGAAAATAACTGAGAGCAATATGTCTTGAGTTGTCCATAGAAAGTGGCAATTAAGCCACAGGAGATAATGTTCTTTAATTGTGGATGAATTGCTGAGGCAATTGCCCTTAGTATAAATACTAAGTTCTTTTTCCATAGTTTTTGTGTCAACATCTTCATCTTGCAATCCCTGGTCTTCCTTTACTCACCCTCAACGGAAAAAGAACGCCCAGCTGCCCAGCCACCCTGAAGCAATTTCACTTTCTTTGACGTGGCTGCATGATTTCATATTTCAAGACATAGCGTCTTCACACCATGTCTAAGGCAGGCATCACACACTCAGCCTTCGTTCTACCACCTAGATAATTTTTCTATTCATTGTCTTTTCTTGGTATAGAAATCACTGTTTGTGACAACTTCTCTGACACCCGCATTTGGGTCAGGGGACATTTCCTCCTGCCAGGGTAGAGCTGTGCTGCTCCTGTCAGGCACACGTTATGCCATATTATAATGGGAAGTTCCTTTTTGTTATTCATTTTCTGGAGAGATGAGTGACTCAAAGGAGAAAGGAGGTAGCTTGGTGAGCTTGGGGAAGGCTTTTTCCATCACCTAAGAAGCATATTCAGCCTGTCAAAGAACATGCATAGAACACAGGGAGAACGGGGTGAGAACACTCCAAGAGAAAAAAATGTACAGAAATGGGGAGGGAGCACTGTGGGCCATGGTGGAGGACCGTGGGGGCTTTGGTGGTAGGTGTGGTATGGTAATAACACCTCAAGGGGGAGAGCCTTCCTAAATAACATTGTAAACCAATGTTACCTCAGTAAAAATAAAATGAGAAAAATGAAATAAAAGAGAAAACAATAAGGAGGAAAAAATGTATAGACATTTTGGACTGTTGTGCTTATTTGCTCAAGTGCAGACTGTTTAAGGGAAAATTATGGGATTCTGTTTAATCCATGATGATAAGTCAGTGTTATTAGACTCATGTTAGCTTTCTAAAAATAAGATGAGCACTTTAGAATGTCTAAAATAGCAATATAATTTTTTGAACATTGGGAAGTCAAAACTACTTTTATCTCTAGACTTCAGTTTAGAAAACATAAGTAGGAAATACAAGAAAGTAGCATGAGCAGTGTAATTATTCACACGAGTGAAAAAAAAAAAACACTGAGAAAATAAGATAAATAGTGTATTTAGGATGCTGATCTCATACCACTTGTCTGGTTATGGGAAAAATGGAAAGTAGTAAGTTATAAATATACTATAAGGAATATAGTTTTAATTAAGCAACTCTTACATGCTAAATTCTAGAAGCTTGACCAAGCTGAGTTTACAATCCCTCCTTTCAAGTTGTCTATCAGTTACTTCTATAGCTGGAGAATCCTATTTTATGTCAGAGTTTGAAAAGGTGATGGATTCTGGTTAGCCTAAAATCAAAGAAGATAAATGTTTATTCTTTGCAAACTTTATAGTCTTGAGATTTTATCTTAGTTTATTTTAGTCTTAAGACTTTAATTTGCTACATGACATTCACAGCAGTATGGATGGAGCTAGAAAGGATTATGCTCAGTGAAATCAGCCAGAAGGAAAAAGAAAAATATCAGATGGTTTCATTTATGGGAGGAATATAGGGGAACCAAATAAGGGATCAGAAAAAAAATACAAAAACAAAGTTAACAGGCAACTATAAATCAGAGACATTCTGCAAGAGAGGAGGAGGGATAGGGGTCCAAACAGGGGAGGGAAAAGCACAAGGGACTATGGTGATGGTGCAAAGGTGAATTGGTGGTGGGAATTTTATGGGGACTACACCTGAGAGGAAAAAGTAAACGTTGTATAAAAATGAACAACGGTGTAAATATATATATAAATTATAAAATGATTTTAATTTGATGATAGGTGAAATCATATTAAAATTAAAATAAGGTGTTAGCTATTATAATACCCCAAATAAGGATGAAAACCCAGCAGGATTATGTGGGAAATCAGAGCCAAATGAGGAGGCTTTCACTGTCATAAAGGAAAATCTCGTGGTATCAACGAGCATAGTAACTACAGTTTTGAAGCATGTTTAATATACTTATGTAAATGGGCTCATGATGATACTTTAAAAAGACCTCATTGGTCAAGAGATAGATATGTGGTTTTGAGAAGCCAACTCATTGTTTTGAAATTTAGTAAGTGAAGGGAAAACCTCAAGCAGTGATCCTACTTTTCTCATGTAGTCTGTATCTCCAGGTAACCATGTAGAAGATGAGAAGGAATTTCCCTTAAACTTATATTCCAGATAATTAAATAAAGCAGGAATAAATCAAATTAATGTGTGCCTATTTTGCAGTACTAAACCAGTTAATGGATCAAGTCAATTATTATGAGGGACCACATAGAGTCAGTTTGCTTTTTGGTACTAATCATAGCAGAATAACTTTTATTGAACTATTTTGCTTCCCATATCAATTATAATTGCTGAATTATATATTTGTTTTACATATAATAAAATATATATGTTGTATATGAGTAACACAGTGATATATATTAAGTTTCTATGTAGATACATATTTTTAAACTGCTTCAGGATTCTGAAGTTCCACTCAAAAAAGATAGAAATTTGAGAAGACTTGGTTCTTGAGAGAAGGAAAGTAAAGTACTAGAGACCCACATTTTAATTGACTTTTCCAAAGAACACATTCCAATGTGCAGGGCATTGCAATGCTGCAGCAGAAAATAGCCAGATTTTACTAAGCTGAGAAGACAGCAATCAGAGTTCAAGGTTGCAGAGTGACTAGAAATTTAGGTAGAATAGACATGGAGAACTTCAGCTCCTGCATATAAATTCCTCTTCAATTCTTGGCTGTTTCCTGAAATTCATGTGCCCAACATGAGACACTGAGGAGCCTGGGTGAAGGCAGGAGCAAGGAGATTAAAGTCATAAAGATTTCAGCATCTGCCACCTTTGGAGTTCAAGTCCTGCCTATTTAGAGGGACTTGTGAAACATTTTGGGCTTTTAACCAAAAAGCCAGAAGGGCATTGCCTTGGCAGTATAAACCATATCTGAGGACCCGTTGTTATGTTCTGGGGCGAAGAATGAAACCTAAGTCAACCTATCCCAGCAAAACTGGAACTACATCATTCAGTTCCCTGTGCATCTCTTCCTCTTACTTTCTGCCATCACCATCCATCCCTCCTCAATCTCTCCTACCTTCCCAACTCTCCTAACCTCCCTTATTTTTCTCATCTTCCTTCCTTCCTCCATCTTTCTTGCTTGACCCTAAGACATTGATCTAGGTCGTCATCTGCTCAACTGAAGCATCTCCTCCTCCTTGTATAAGAGTCCCTTATTGACAGCCTAACTTACCTCTTTCTGTTCAAAGCTCTCCTACAACCCTTGATGCTCCACAGTCAACTTTCCAATACATGCGTCCTCCTGGGATGAGTCTCTGAAGTCTTCCCTTCAGATTGGAGACTCCATGAGGACAGAATGTGTTCATGGTTGCACCTCCAGCTCCTGTGGCAGGAGTTGGCACAAGCACTGTTCAGTCACTGTTTATTCAATGGATGAATTAGGACAAACAACTGATTAGCTATGATATAAACAAATAAATGAATAAACATATAGATATCCCAAATGTATGGCACGCGCACAGTAGCAGTTGGTTACTCTGAGATGCACACAGATAATTCCAGCTGTTATTAATACTGAAATGATGACAACATCATATAAAATAATGAATGTCAAGGCATTCTGATACTTCCATTTGAAATCCACTGATTCTTTGTGGGGTTGGAGAGGTTGGGATTATTCTGTACCAACTCTAGAAAGGAAACTGAGAATCAGCATTTAAGCGACTTCTGAGAAGATATACAGGTTACAAATAAACATTAAGAACAGAAATGCAACTTATATCCTCCAGTGACACACTCAAGTGTCCTTGATAGAGTCAGTGTGGCCAATTTCAAATCTATTTGAAAGGTTAGCGTAGATTGATATTTACGTGGCAGTGATCAGGTTTTTTCTCATAACCTCCTGCTGCGTCATGACTGACCTTAGCTCAGGCTATTTAAAGCCAAGACATGCAGTCACCTTTCCCCTGTGGCTAGATGAGCAGTTCATCCTGTGCCTCCTTCCTTTGTACTGAATTAAATTTAGTTGTTTTAAACTTAAGAGTCCCTTAAATCATTCTCTGTTCTTTTACACTACTATGCAAAAATAGTACGACTTATTTCCTGTTGATTTCTCAAGTGCATGGTCTCTCCTGGCCATCTCTTTCAAACCCAGTTCAGTAATGCAGATCTCAAGTGCCAGTACATCATGGTGTGGCTTTCGTATTTCACTATGGAACAGTGTAATAGCGACTCGGTTTGATTTATGTTCATAGAAATCAAAATTGGATCTCTGTTGGTTTCATAATTCAGAGGAAATAATTTTCAAATAAAGAAACAGGATGATCCGTGTTTAAAGCTAACATCAGGTTTAGCCAAGAACAGTATGAGCCATAGCTCCCGTTCAGTGGGAACCCTCTTAACCAACCTCTATTTAATTTTGGGGTGATTCCCAAGTCATTTATAGGCAATGACTCTTGCATCATTTTCAAAATTCTTTCATGATCTTCCAATAACATCACTTTTGTCGGGATTTGTTCTCCAGTTCATGCATTTTCTGTTCCAGTTTTTCTCTTCAACGTTTCTTAGTCAACTGACCACATCAGTCCTGCGATGATTAATAGCTTAACTCATCAATCAGTTTCTCTCTGGAACATCTTTCAGAGTCAAATCCCAACTACCTCCACAAGATTCAGCAGGTATAACCTGTGGCATAAATAAATAAAACATTCATTTTCCATGGTACAATTCTGCATGCAATTTAGAGTCTTCATTCTCAGAGAATGGTTTCTGAACCTAGTTGTTCCTCTTGTCACATATCCCATGCAGTGGTCTGCTTCTGGATCACTCAAAACTGGTCTTCCTCAGAGTTTGGCATTTGAAGGACATGAGGCAGAGCTCAGGATGTAGGATATTGGTAGAGATCCTGAGATTCTCCTCAGCTCATCTTAAAACAACTGCACCACAGAACTCAATTGAAGAAACCAGGCTCTTTTATACGTTTTCCTTAGTAATCAACTTGTGGGGTGGGACGACATTGCCTTATTGAATGGTATCCTCTTATAATGTGAGAAACTGTAAAACTTCAGGAGCAGGGCCAGGGTACAGGGGTGAGTGGAAGATACTGGGTCAAATGGAAGGTTTCTTTCTTTCTATGAATGTCTTAAAATTTATTTTTTATTTATTTTATTACATCATTGTTCTCCCCTCAGGCATAGTCCCTTGTGCTCTACCTGCCCCTCTTCAAATTCCCCTGCCTCTCCATCCCTTGCTATTTGCCTCGGGTGTGTGGTCAGCTTGCAAATTTTGTCCTTTTTTCGTGACGCTTTGGTTTTCCCATGCTCCACCTTTAAGGGAAACCTTTCCATATTTTTCTTTTTCCTTCTGACTTATTTCACTTAGCCTGATCCCTTCCAGCTCCATCCTTGTTGCTGGAAATAGCAAGAGTTTATCTTTTTTGATCACTGAGTAGTATTCCTGTGTGTGTGTGTGTGTGTGTGTGTGTGTGTGTGTGTGTCACATCTTGATCTTCTCATTGATTTGGGGACATTTAGGTTTCCATACCTTAGCCATTGCAAGTAGTGCTGCAGAAAACATGGCTGCTTTCCTTTTGAATGAGTGTTTTTGTGTCCTCCAGGTAGATTCCTAGGAGTGGAATCTCTGGATCATAAAGTAGATCCATTTTTTTAGTGTTTTGTCAAGTGGAAGATATTATAATGAAGAATGTTTGTAGGCAAAATTTGCGGAGTGGAGCTGCTGGCTGCTGAGAAAGGTAAAGCTCTTCTGCTGTTCAGTGGACATGCTTCTCTGAGGCCCAGTGGACCGGTGCCTACACATATTAGCAGTCATTTGGGACTCAGCCCAGATGCAGAAGTGAGGAAGGACTGAGTATCCCCATGAATCCTCACATCTCAGAGATGTGTGTCTTCTGTGCTGGATTGGAAATGCCTTGAAAAAAAATGCTCTTTGTTTCTCTGCCTTGATGTCTTCCCCTGTGCTCACGGTGAGCTCTCCATAAATAAGGAGTACAGGAGGGAGAGCAGGATACATGTTTCAGCAATACCACTTCTGACACAGCTCCTGGAGAGAAATGTGACTATTTTCTATTGAGAAACTCCACATTCCAGGGGAGATTGTATTTCTGAATCAGGCAAATAAAGCAGACTACACCTCTTTCCTGGGGTCACAGGGAGAAATGATATGAGAGTAGGGCCTTCCATCTTGCTGCGTCTCTTCTTTCCTGGCTTCCTGATCTAAATGAGAAGATTTGAGATGGAGGTATTCACTGAGGAGGGTTCAGGTCACTGACAATTGCTGTGGTGAGTCAGCTCAGGCATCAGCTGACAGACGGGGAAAAAGCCACAGAACCCGCAGATGGCTCAGACCCTTTGGTGCAGTGTGACCTCAATACCTGAGCGTTTCTTGAGCACTTCAGAAATTCATTATTTTCTGGAGAGTCCACTTTTTAAAAATGAATGCCCCAAATGTATTCCTTGAACTACTTTTGCTGTATTCTAACACTAAATAGTAGCCTTAGCATTAGTAGTAGTTATTATTTTATGGAGTCCTAATTATGTGCCAGCAACTCTTCCAAAAATTACACATATAAATTTACATAGCATGCTGTAAGTAGTATGCTATTGTTATTTGCCAGTTATAGATGAGGAAACAGGACCAAGAGGTTAAGAAACCTGCTATGACAGAATACTGCCCTGTAACCTGAAATTATTACACAACAAAGACACTTTACAGATGTGAACGAGTGAAGGACTAACTCTGAGATGGGCAGATTATCCTGGATTATCCAGGAGGAACCAGATCAGCTTTTCAGAACCAATCAAGGGTCCTGAAAAGAGACTCAGAATCAGAGAAGGAGATTTTGAAGATGTCATGATATTTGCTGGTCTTGTACTTGAGGGAAGAAACCAGAAATCAAGGAATGCAGGCAGTCTTACCAGCTGGAAAACACAAGGAAAGGGATGATCTGTATATACATATTTCACAAGAAAAGCAACTTTGATTTTAGGACTTCTGAATTAAAAAACTGTAACATAATACATTTGTGTTACTTTATGCAGCCCAGTTTGTGGTCATTTGTTATAGGAACAGTAAGAAACTCCTACACTTGCCCAGGGTGGAGGGAAGACTTAAGCCCATCCAGATGACCATGACGATGAACTATTGTAGAACAAGACTACCGGTGCTTGTAAGGTAGTGACAGCGGCAGAACAATTTGCAGCTTGTTACTAGGAAATTATGTTCCATATCCTCCCTCCCGTGGTGAACCAGGATATGGTAGGGCCACATTATTAATATTGCTAGTAATCCAGTCATTAAAAATATAGTCCCAGCTGTTTATCTTTGCCTTCACTATCACTCATGCCATTCACAGCAACATGGATGGAGCTGGAAGGGATCATGCTCAGTGAAATAAGCCAGAAAGAAAAGAAAAATACCGGATGGTCTCACTCATAGCAGGAATTTAGAAAACCTGATTAAGGGACCAGGAAAAAGACTAATTATAATAAAGTAAAAATCAAAATCAACAAGCAACTATAAACCAGAGATATACTACAGGGGCTCGGACAGGAGGAAAGGAAGGATTAGGGTCAAAAAAAGGGGCAGAACTGTATGGGGAATATAACCAAAATGAAAATGCATACATTGTAAAAATGAAAAAGGATGTAAGAATTATATAAAATAAAATATATTTATAAAAAAATATAACCTCGGTTATTTAGTGCACTAGTTAACAAATCTAAGCTAGAGTAATTTTCCCTTTCTATCAGTAACGTGTCTCCTTTTCCACCTTTGGACTATAGATACTTTATTGTATCTATTTTGCTCTTTATCTATTTTGTTTCCTTCTGACTTACAGTCTTTTCTGTAGTCAGTTTTCTAATACCTCTGCTCTTCTTACTTGCACAGTTGAATTGTGTGCCTATTCTTTTCCCAAAAGTATCTGACAAAAGGTAGAAATAAATGTGATATGGTTGTCAATTTAAATATTAATATTACTTTGGAAACTTAATTTAGTTTCTAAACAGTTATTGAATTGGATTAATTTCATTAATGGTCTCATACTCGGTCTCTTTTTTAGGTTTGTTTCATTACAAAGAAATACTATTATGAGCCATCAGAACTTTTTCTTTTGTGTTTGCATTTGGCAGTACTCTTTTTTTTAGAGTCCAGAAATCTGAAAATCTTTGTGAAATTAATTCACCCTGAATATTACCCTTTTTGGCTAAAACATAAAATGTTGCTAAGTTGACCCTATCAGTGATGTGAAACCCACGTTCTTTTAAGTTCTAAAAGTAAGGTTTTCAAAAATGTAAAAAAACTGGTGTTATTCAAATATAGAATAAGTATGTATTATAGATGTAATTTAATTCACTGATGAAGGAACCAGGAACGGTGGTAAAACTACTTCAAAGAAATGTCAAGAGACTGTGTGGGACAGCCCAGCAGAGAATGTTGGGTTAATATTAGCAGATTAAGTGCACACTTGGTGACATCATGTCCAACCAGGAGACAAAACCATAACCTTCAGGAATATCTTTTCTACCAGACAGAAGTCCTCTGCATCTCTGTGGGGAGCAAACTTACAAATTCACATGGAGCCTAGGAGAGTCTGGCTCTAATCTGTAATAAATAGTAAAGCCAGACATTTGTAAACTCACCTGTGAGCGAATGAATCTTTGCAAAAGTCTGTTAGAAAATGCTGCACTCTGACATTGGAAGGATGTGAAGTTATTCCTTTGATTTATTTCTAGTTTTTCCAATTTTTCTTAAAAGTAGTAAGATCACTTTCAAGAGAGACTATATAACTATGTCTGCAGCAGCACCCTTGGAGAGCTAGCTGCTGAGGAGACACTGAATTCAAATGTGCTCTCTCACACACAAGGTTAGTTTTTTCAGAGTAGCTCCAGATTTTTATATTATTAACTTTATGTCATAACAGTGTTTTGTGATTATTATTTAAAATTGTCTGCTGTTAATAGATCAGATGTGCTGTATACAAGGCTTTTAATAACAGTGAGAGCTACCATACTTAATACTGTTAGAAATCATCCTGATTTTTTTTTTAATGAGAAATCTTATAGCTAGATTGTGTGTATGTAATTTGCAGTTTTCCTGTATAGATGCTGTGTACATTCTGAATTATATGAAGCTTATTCTGAATTCTGAATTATATGAGGCTTATTTCCCCTGAAGGTTATTGTTCACACACACACGAAGACTGTGATGTGATGGAGCCAATTTGTTGATGCCCCCACTTCATCACTTGTCCCTTTCAGGTCTGCTTTTCTTTTCTTTTTTTAAAGATTTATTTATTTGGGTCTCCCTGGTGGCGCAGCAGTTGAGCGCTGGGTTGCGAGGCTGCCCGCAGCCTCTCCAGCGCCGGTTCAATCCCTGGCTGCCAAGTGAGGGTCCCACATGGTGTGCAGACCGCTGCTCCCCTCAGCGGTGTCCTCCATCTGTCTGCCTGTTCTGTTCCCCAGTGTGGGTCTGGTGAATTCTCTCACCCTCCCATGCTTCTGACTGTACCTTGTGCTTGCATAGATAAATAAATAAATCTTAAAAAAAAGAAAAAGAAAGATTTATTTATTTATGCATACAAGAGGTGTAAGCATACAAGAGGTGTGGCAGGTGAGAGGATTCACCAGAGACAGAGTGGGGAGCAAAACAGGTGGATTCACTGAAATATACTGAGAGGAGCAGCAGGCATGACAGGAGAGGTCTGCTGTGCCATGTGGGTAGCTCCCTGGCTGGCTGGGGATCAAACTCATGCTGCAGGGGCTGCGGACAGCTTCATAGTGCTGTGCCTAACCCCTTGTGCCATCAGGGAGGCCCTCAGGTCTGCTTTTCAAGGTAAACCCCCTCACTCCTGCTTCCTCCTTCTGAGATCTAAGTTACTGGTCACCACTACAGTTTCTCACAACCTTTGGAGCGCTCCTTCATGCAAGGGAAGAGAGAATGTATTGGGACAGAGCCTGGGCCCCTTGGAATTAAGAGTTCTGAGAGTAATTCTAGTTTATGGGAACAAGTATGGTCTCAAGGACCGGAGAGTAGGAAGACTACTGATTGCCATCTGCTTTAACTGCAAGTTTGTAGGCCTGAAAACTGAGTTTTCCCAATTACCTTAACTCAAGTGCTGGGGTCTGGTTGTAACCTTGAGTGAGCAGAATGCCTGTGACAGTTTGTAATGGTTTCCTGAAGGTAATTATTCATTTGCTAATTCTTGCTAACACATTCATCTTCATTGAAAGTGAACTCCATGAGGGTGGGGCCGCATTTGTATCCATCATCCTTCATCTCTTAGTATCCAGCATCCTAAATAAATATTTATTTAGCTTCAAACATAAATATTTCTTTAGCTAAATATTTACTAAGTGAATGTGACAAATTATGTAGTGGTATACCTGAGAATTAAGAAGATAACATAAGAGAGAAAATGGCAAGTGGCTTCACTTTAAGAAATGAAGCAGTGAGCCATTGCTTGAGGTATATCAGTTGTCTGCTGTTTTTCACTACTCCATTTTACCAGTGGAAATATTCCAGACACAAAAGCTTTAGATGCTATCAAAGGCTAATATGACCATTTAAATGTCATGCTAACAATAGTGAAGAAGAAGAAGAAGAAAAAAGAAATAGTAGGCTAAAGTAACACAGACTAAACCTTTACTGGAAAAAAGTCCTCTTGGTAGCTAATTCCAAAAATAGACTTTATCTAAAATAAAATCATTATTATGATGGTTGCCTTTAAGCGATACATTAACTCAGAGATAACTGCATTGCTCCAAATGTGTCAGCAGTTAAAGTCTGTCTTATTGGAACTTGTCTTAATTTATAGTAATCTAATAATCATAGAACACATTATTTGTATTTGACACAGAGTTATGTTTTTACCATGCACATCCATTCAGCTATATAACAAGGAATAATTGTTCGGTTAACATTATTCTTTCTACAGAATGCAATGTTTATTCATGTGCACTTGGAAGGATGAATTCTTTATAAGCACATTAACAAGATGTGGGGGGAGAAAACCAAACCTTTGAATTTTCAAAAGATAGCTGTATCGAGTAGTTGAAAAAAATTGGGAGGAGAGGTTGATGCATATGAATGGTTCACGTTAAAAATGATGGATAATCTGAATGAAAAGCATATTGGGCATACAAGTAGCTGTAACAATTTTGTCAAATGGAAGAAGATGAGTAAATCCTAATGTCATGTTGTTAACTGGGAGAAGTTGGCTAACCAGTCGCAAAGCAGCTGCATATTTTGGGGCGGGGGGCTTACCTAGCCTCTTCATTTCGCTTACTACATAAATATACTCTGAAGGGTAATGGCCTTTTTTTAAAAAATAAAAGATCTTGTACTTGTCAGATGTGGAAAACACTGGTGGGCTTTTGGAGTGGTATCAGTTCTTTTGTTGTGTCTGCTGTTCGGGGTGCAACTGATCTTGACAGATGCACCGTTACGTTATTGGTGTAACATGACATCTTTTTTCAGATGAACTGAATTAAAGTGATCTTGACAATGAGTAGATAAGACACTGTCAGAAAGCTGAAAAAACATGTCAGTGTCATAGTCATGACACAAATGCAGCAGCACAGCCACACAGTGTCATTAAGTGAGTGTCTCTCGAACGGCGCCCTGGAGAAGACAGGAAGTGGCTCTGCTCTTAAATACCAGCACTTAGTCACAAAAAAATAATAAATAAAACAAAGCACAAAGTTCATCTTAATACTCATTTGAAGTGACTTTGATGAGTCTCTGAGGTGCATATGTTTGTATGGGGATCTCTACACACAGTGCATGTGAAAGAATTTTGAGGCCTCAAAACCACCTTCCTAGGAGCTAGAAAACCATTCAGCTTCAGCCTTTTGAGAATACCGTTAAAAGTATGGGTCATGAAATATGCAAAGTGGTTTTATGGATAGTGATTGTAACCTTTTTTCTGATTTGCTTTTTTCATGGAATGAGGGGAAGCAGTCTTTAATAATACGTGAAAAAGGAATACATTTAAATATGTATTTCTGAATCATGAATTTTGTAAATAGGTGAGTAAAGGCTGAACTGGAATCCATCCCAGGTATGAAGAGGGAAGCAGACATTTGGTGGCTCTCTTTTCTCTTATGATGATGGAAGCAACTCAGAGCTGAATTATACATGTATGTGTATGTGTATAGTGTGCTCTCTCTGTGTAAGCCATGCCCTGTCTACATTTAAAACACCTTTATGAAAAATATATTTATCCTTAGAATGACTTTTAATATCTTCATCTCTAGGATCAGAGGTGGTTGATCTCGATGGAAAAAGTTCCCTTCTCTACAGATTTGATCAAAAATCCCTGAGCCCAGTAAAGGATATTATTTCTTTGAAATTTAAAACCATGCAGAGTGAGGGGATCCTCCTTCATCGGGAAGGACGAAAAGGAGGTCACATCACCCTGGAACTAAGAAGGGGAAAACTCTTTTTACTTATTAATTCAGGTAAAACTATGATGTCTTTACAGTTTCTCTTATACCATCGAAAGGGCCTTATTTCCAAATCCAGAGGCATTTCTATTAACATATAAAATATCACACTTTCATGTAAAAACAGTTCATATTTTGCAATTTGTTTAAGACTCACTGATGTTTTCTGCACAGGGCAGATAGAATCACATAGCTATTTTCAAACATCATGAAGAGAGGGATGGGTCATTGAAAAATATGCAGGTAGTAAAACCGAGGTTGTAGCAAAGATAAAATTTACATTGAAAATGAGCGTGTGATGGATAATACTAATAAAGAGAATTAACAGTGGGAGAAATTACAACAAGGTTGAGAGGATATTATATTCAAACTTCAGGTGAATCCACCACGCTGGTGGTGTAGATGGAATGCA
The DNA here is from genome assembly GCF_014898055.3 of Talpa occidentalis. Classification (NCBI taxonomy): domain Eukaryota; kingdom Metazoa; phylum Chordata; class Mammalia; order Eulipotyphla; family Talpidae; genus Talpa; species Talpa occidentalis. The sequence continues at coordinate 13,623,356 of NW_023601754.1, forward strand.
TGCAAGGAGATTGCAATTATTATGAGTGATACTGGTCCACAAAAGAGAATCTTTCAGACTGATGCTGTTATTATTTTTTTCCCCACTTCTCAGGCGAGACAAAACTGCCCGCCACGCACACCTTGATCAACCTCACCCTGGGCAGCTTGCTAGATGACCAGCACTGGCACTCGGTACTTATCCAGCGCCTGGGCCAGCAAGTCAACTTCACAGTGGATGAGCACCGGCACCGCTTCCATGCCCAGGGAGAACTCAGCTACCTGGATCTGGACCATGAGGTGTGATGGTTATTTTTCAGTGCATACGGATTTTATGATGTGTCTGTGGTGGAGCCACACAAAACAAAATACACCGTAAAAAATCCTTTCAGTGTTTCCCAGAGTGAACTAACTCACAGTAGCAGATGTGGGCATAGGGCGATGCTCCATCATTCTTGCAATATGTGAATTTATTATTAGGGAGAGAGCGAGCATCTTCTGTATCTGAGCTGTGTAGTTACAGGGTGTCACATACAGGAAATCTCCACGAGGAGAACTCATTACCACAAGTAAATTTAGAATGCTCTGGATGATTTTTTGTGCCATAGGGCACCCCTGAGCCAAGATTTATGGAGAGTATGTGGCAACGAAGATTAATTCATTACCACTTGATTCAAGTGCACATAGCAATGTGTACCAGAAATGTATGCAAAATAAAATGTCATTATAATTGGTTTTATTATTAAACAGAGGTTTACCACGCATATAAAGATGTATTTATAACCCCCAACCAATATATATCAAATCCAAGGATGATTAATAAGTTAGAATGATCAAGCTCTAGTGAAAGTAAAAATCAAATGCATGTAATTTTTAAAGGTTTTGTATTGAGCTAATATGGGTTTATCCTATTATATAGACTTCAAATGTGCATCATTGCAAATCAACATCTGTGTCTACCACAACACATTCCCCACTACAAGTCTAACTCTGTTCACCATGTGATTTTTTAAAAATTTGCATCTTTTATTATTTTTTAATCTCTATTTGGAATTAAAATATGGAAGTGCAGGATAATGAAAAACAGACTTCTCCATGATGATTGCAGCTATAGTAACTGATCATAATTAAGCAGATCAGAAAATCACTAAACAATATTATTGATGCCATTTTTCTTTCTAAGATCAGCTTTGGAGGGATTCCAGCACCTGGAAAATCAGTGTCATTCCCCCATAAACATTTTCATGGATGTTTAGAAAACCTCTATTATAATGGAGTGGACATTATTGACTTGGCCAAGCGGCAAAAACCACAGGTCATCATGATGGTAAGAGACCTTCACATCTCGAGTAAAATTACAGCTTTTCCCCTCGATAAAGTTGCTCCCTTTTGGATTCCATTTGATACGACGTTTTAGGGTTTACTCTTATTCTTTTAAAAATGTTCTGTTTGGCAATATACATATAAGGGATTAATTCTATCTAAAGGAATTATAATTCACAGGGCGTGATTATTTTTATATGAACACCAACAGGTGGTTTTTCTTTTTACAGCTGATAATTTAATTTTGCTGTGCTATTATTACTCCCAGGAGACAAATTTCTTTTGCGCTGTAATTTCCTTAACAAGATATTCTCTGACAAACTCTCTAAATAAGCATACTGTGTTTCAGGAATCAGATAATATCCATGAGTATTAGCGAGGCATTAGAAAAACTTGTATTTTGCCATGGTCATTCATAATGAATAGAAAAAACTAATAGGCTGTTGGCACATTACATCTGCCACCCTGTCCCCATAGCAGTGTTGGTCACGCTACGTTCTCATCTCATTCTGGGGAAATGTCCAGGCCAGGGTTCAGGCAGGCAAGCAGCACCACGCTGGATTTTATGTATAAGGAATCTGTTTTGGGACTTGGATCTTAATGATGAGAGGAACTGGGAAGTGAATGCTAGTGGTCAGGAAGATGGAGCTCATTAAAGGAGAGCCATGGAGGCTGGAGCAGAGCAGCAGCTCTGTGACCATCCTTCTCTGTGAGCACACAGACATGGAGATGCATGGGGAGACACACACACACACACGTGCACATTGACACATACACATGGACACCACTTTGGAGGAAAAAGACCCATGTTCCATTTCTGATTCAAATGCTCAAATAGCACACATGTTTCCTTTCTGGCTAACTTTTAACCACCACCAGATAAGAAAGGGGATCCTGGAATCAGGGTTTTCAGCTTAATTTGGTGATTGAAAAACAGGACCCAAATATCACTTAGAATCCATCTCTTTAATTGTTCAAAAGGAAAAATACATAAGTTGAAGGTTGAAGCTCATGTGGCATCTGTAAATCTCAAAGCACTACATAAATTTATCATTTACACAATATTTTACTCCTGAATCTCAGTATAAGTTGTTAGTATTTATATGATTATACCATCCAGCAAGATCTTCAGTTATTTTGTTTTTTTTTTGATGAAAGGGGAAATATCAAGAGAAAAATATAAATATTATAATAGACAGATATGTGTGTTGGCAAAACAAGTTTCCAGACACTGCTCATAAACTGACACCCACTCTTCACTACAAGATGTGTCCTTCCAGGGCGGCAGGCAGCGGTCCAAATAAGCACAAGACCGAACTGCAGCTGGCAGAATGTTTCCATTTTTATGAGGCTTGGTAATCTTATAATTGCATTTACATTATGAGTTAGTGTAGCTTAATCTTCAGCTTTTGTTATTTCATTCACTGGGATGAGATATTTGTCTACAGTGCAAACTCCTTCACTTTTAACAGAATTGCAATATAACCCAATGTCTTTGTCTAACCAAGACTAAAATGGTTTAATCCCAAGGTGTACACTGTGTAATAAAGTTGACTTCATTGACTTTTCCATGGAAATATTTATTAAAACACAGAGATACTGTAGCCTGTGTTTAAAACCCTCCTCTGCAGAACCAAAGCTACATTGTCAGTAGCCACAAAACCTGAAAGCAGAGGGCCTGCACATTAACAGAGAGACAGCTGAGTAAAAAGGGGAAAATTCACATAGTTGATGATTATTGCAACCAATAAAAGACAGTAATTAGACTTATGCTGTGTCCCACAAAGGGGTTTCCATAAGAAATTTTTAAGTGATTTAAGTCATGATGCAGTAAATGGCATTGGGAACAGAGAAACATGGAAAAATATGGGAGGAAAACTAGTAGCTCATTAGTATTAGTTATGTGAGGGAGTTATAGAAAGAGAGTTGGTTTAAATCAATTTTTATTCAATTATATTGAGTAAGATGCTTTGTACAATTTGAGAGATGGGGAGAAAAGAATTTCACCTAGAAAGCTAAGCAAAGATTTGATTCACTGTATTATCACTGGATTTGAAGAGACTTTTAAGATCATGGCCAGGATTTGGGTTTTCATGTTCATAGCAGTTTCTGTTTTCAATCCAGAATAATTAGAGATTGATAACCAGCTCTGGTGAATATTTCAAAGTCTGTTACTGATGTGATGGGTCATCCTTGTAACTTTTTCTCTGGCTTTATTCTCAGGGCAATGTGTCATTCTCTTGTTCACAACCACAGTCTGTGCCTGTGACTTTTCTCAGCCCCAGGAGTTACTTAGCACTGCCTGGTGCCTCTGGGGACGACGAGATTTCTGCCACTTTCCAGTTTCGAACCTGGAATAAGGCAGGACTTTTGTTATTCAGTGAACTTCAGCTGGCTTCAGGGGGTCTCCTCCTCTTTCTTAGTGATGGGAAACTCAAGCTGCATCTCTACCAACCAGGAAAATTATCCAGTAATATCACAGCAGGTAATAAGTGTGTCCCTGCAGGCAGAGCATATGTATTAGAAAGATTTCATTATCTCTCTGTCCCTTCTCCTTAAATTTCTGTGCATAACCAAAAAATTAATATTTGTTTAATAAATGAAGACCTGCAATTAATGAGCTTATCAGTAATTGTCTGAGAGGAACTTGATTCCAATTTCATTTGAAATGTGGCTCCAACACCAGCAGCTCTTACTAACCAAAATGATAGTTGCGAGGCAAATAGAAATTTCTTTTCATGACCCTTTCACCCCTGCAGATAAATCAGCATATTGTGAGGAAATCTGTTTTGGGAAGAATGTGAAAAACTTAGAAATGGACCCAAAAGTATACTGGGCATCTTCAGTGGAGAACTGGACTTTGTAATATAGCTGCTGTTCTTACGGGCTCTTTGAAGGGTGGAATCTATATTGCCATATTTATATGGCCAGAAAACCTAAATATTCAGTCACACTGACTTCCCTTGCTGGTGATTCTGTACAAGAGTTGGATCTATTTTGGGAGAATGGTAAGATTTGTGCAGTTCCCCATTTGGATCCCAAACAGTTCTCTCTTCTCCCAGGCAATACGGTATCATTTTCATGATTTGAAGTAATATAATTAAGGAGACTATATGAGTGTCTGGAAAATTAATGTCTAATTTAGGTCAGTGCTTTGGGTGAGGGATATTTTTGTCTCTTCATTAAAATTATATAGTTCTTGACAACGGATCTCCATCACATTCTCATATATATGGAATAACACCCAAGCCAAGTAACCAGAGGTCACATTGTACAAATCGCTACATCAATTTAATAAATGATGTTTCAAAACAACTTAAAGGTGCCATTGGACTACTCCTCTATATTCACTGTGACCAAAATTAATAGACTATGACTGGGAAAGGAAGAAAATTCAATATAGCCAGGAACTAAATATAAGAAAAAACAAGTGTGCAAATGGATTCTCAAACACCTAGTCATTATAGAGCCTTCTTATTGTTCATATACCACTGCGGCTTCATGTGGGACCTGAAAGCTCAATATTAATTATAATTTTTTAAAAGGTACTATACACTTTTTAAAATATGATGTAATTGTATGGGGAATATAAAAATAAAATTTAAATAAAAAAATAAAATATGATGTTCAAAAATGTTGCGCATTTGCAGACCTGATGCAAGGAAATAAATTAATCAACGTCATATTAATAATAAATAGACTTCCTAAAATGAGGGCCTAAAATTGTGAGCTTACCATTAATGTGTAGTGTTTTGTGATACATCTGACAGCTTCAGATGTGGTTATATTCATAGCCCAATTTTCAGCCTCGTAAGGAAACTGCTTCAGTATAGTGTTCCTGTCCTGAGCCCCACCAAGCTCATTCATTTCAAAACAGGTTTATAATAAATCATCGGGCACAAGTGTACATAGAATACCCAGAATGATTGAAAAATCTCTAAATTGATGTTTAAGTTACCATACAGTAGGATCCATTATGACATCATAATGTTATAGGACAGGGAGAGGGGCAGCCCAAACCCCCGCAAACCTGCCTATTCTAAATGGGTTCTGCCATTCGCCGCATCAACACAAAACATAGGAGACTTTAATGGGAAGGAACTTTAATAAAACTAGGAAACAATACAGGTAAGGTAAAGAGTCTAGTTTCTAAATGAAGCACCCAAAGTTACCCGTCCCCTCGTGGGTAAAAGTCCATCCATATGGGATCGGCCCAGAGCAAGGCCCCACAGCCTGCCACAAGTCTAAAGCATCTTTCAGTGGGGACCCACAGAAAAGGGTCAGAAACAACCAGACAAGACCGGAAGGAAAAGAGCAAAATCAACATCAAGATAAAAGCTGTCATTGTCACCTCCCCACGGGTCTCACCCACATCTGTGTCACCCCGTCCACGACCAAAAGACAAGCACAGTTTCTTCACGTGTCTCTAGGCTCCATGCGCCTCCTCCAGGTCTCCTGGCTCCATCCTGCTTCCTTCCTCAGTCTCTTCTGCAGCTTCTCCTCTTCCTGCTCAGCTCCACCCTCCCTTGGGTGGGGCAGGGAACCTCCCCTTTCCTGGGGACCACCCTGTTACAATAAGACTTAGTGTGATTGTTGCCATTAGCTAATAATAAGGAGCCTGGAGTAAATATGGATGCCAGTACAGGAAAGTTCTCTCCCTTTCGGGACACAACAGGTCGTTGCTACAGCTACCCCACCCTTGTTTTTTCTAGTTTCTTTTAAACATTAATGTTTCTAGTTTCACTGAAGCAAATACACTTTGCATTTGAAGAAGACTGCTTTTTAAATTTTATATTGAGGCAGCATTACATGAAATCAGTATATAACTTTGAGTGGGACATCATCACACCTCAGCAACTACACGTTTTGTTCACCACTGAAAGTCCACGTCTAGACTGCTTAAATGGTATTTGGGTAGGTGGTCAGCTTGTTCTCACATATGTAAAATGTTCATTAATTAAGTCAATTGTCAGAATGTATTACAATGCCACTTAAAAAAGAATCAACATCAATTCTGATGGAGTAGTGTTAATTATACTAAACATTTCCATGATATAAAGATGATTCCATTTTCCATAGCTCCTGAAGATATAAATTACTAGTCTTACATGTTTTAAAAGCTCAAAATTTTTTACAACTTTTGTAGTGAAATAGGAAATAAATTCCATTGAGGAAGAACTGAATTGCACAAATGTTCAAATGGTCAGGCTATGATTTTAATGTTATGTGTAGTTTTGCAAATTGTCACTTGGACATATTTGAAAAGATGTCAGCCTATGTCATTTTTGAAATATGAAATTGAGTATAGTAGTCTAAGTCCTAAAATATATTAGCAGTCAGTAACAGAAAGTCCCTCATTACACCAATATTTCTATTCCTTATCGTCGTTAGAGGTATCAAAGCACAAACCGTTTAGTTGGCATCAAGAACCTAATAAAAGGTATAATTTCAGCTCCCTATTTACAAGGAATTCTTGATGGTCACATTTGAGATTTCAGTATTTCTGCTGCTGTTTTTGCCTGGGACTGAAAATCAGGCCCCTATGCAAGCCGCTGGCTGCCATGTGCAGGCCTGGGAGGTGCAGGCTGGTGGTGTATGAGATACCGCTGCATTTTTCATACGTGGCATTCATGATGCCTGTGGCCCTGGCTCTGGGACAGCTCTCTTGATTTGTCATGCCCAGCAGAAGGCTTTTCTTATCCCCCCTGTCCCTTTCACAGTTGGAGTAGTCCTGCATTACAGATTATAAACCTCTCAGTCCCTCATACTCCCACTTTCCCCTAAGTGATTGGCACCAATGACCTCCATATTTTCATCTTGACAAGAGCTATCGGGTGGCCAGATCCTGAATCCTGGTTAGTGTATCTAGTTAGTGAATATTGGAATTCCTGGCACTGGTTCAGGGCACCGACAGATGCTCGGAAACAAGCAAAACCCTGCAGCTGCTCCTTGAGCAGTGGCGTTTGTATGATTGCCTTTCACACTTAGGCAAAGAACCTCCCCTTTACAGCAGGCTTATTTTTAATTTATTCATCTTCTTTATGGATGCCTGTTACAGTCTTAAGAGATGGTAATGGTAGTTAAGCTGTTACAGTATTTCTGTGGCAGTTGGAGACTGATCCCTGATGCCATACAGGAAGAAGCTAGATCACTTTTTCCTCTTGCTCTGTTTGTGTGTGTGTATGTGGCTTAGGCCCAAAAGAGAGGGAGAGAGGGGGAGGAAAGGGAAGAAGGGAGGGCGGGAGAGAGGTAGAGAGAGAGAAAGAAGCAGGAGGAGGGGGGTGGTGTTGGGAGCAGTGTACTAGAATTAAGGTCTAGTTGTCTAATATCATGCATAAGGAAAAATACAAATTTTTCAATTGCTCGTCTCCTTCCCTGCTTTTACACTGAAGTGGCCTTTCTTTGATAGAGGCTCACTTCTCATCAGACCTAGAGTGGGAAGGAGTTGTATACCTAAAAAAAAGTAAATAAAATCTGATTTTAAGAGGATCGTTTTTACTACATAAAGTTAAATAAAATGAACTAAATGGGCCCTTCATTCATTAATTGGAATAATAAATCCTAGTAACGGGTAGTAAGTCTCCTCATCATAAACCTGTGATGGCTATCACAAAGGAAACGCGAGAATAGCTTTCTGAAGTTTCTCCCACGAAACACAGCACAATTTCATAATCTCCTAGCTGGGTAGATGGGGGCATTTAATTGTGTAAAATGGCAGAGTGAGCTGCTGGTCTTTTGTTCTTAATCTAAATTGGCTTCTATTGACAACTGTCTCAAGTCTCTGCCTTGCTCCTGCTGTCTGCCTAAGCCTGTGCTTACTTGGAGCAGTGCTCCCTCAGGTGTGGCCCCTGGACTAACACTGATTCAGTGAAAGACCTGTTAACCAAGATGACTATAAAAATTGAAAATTTCCTGAATATTTTCATATTTAATATATCACTCACTAGTTGTCAGTCTATGTAGCATACCCAGCAAATGGATGTTTAAGTTCCTATACAATAGAATCCATGATGACATTGTATGACTTAGTAAGACTAAGCTCTTAGAAACTGTTAGGACAATAAGTTAATTGCTGCAACAACTAAGCATATGGTTAGTGGATTTATTCTTTTTCTTTTTTATTTTTTTTTAAGATTTATTTACTTATGCATACAAGAACTGGGGTACAGGCCAGAGATGTGGGGGTGAGAGGATTCACCAGAGACAGAGTGGGGAACAGAACAGGCAGATTGACTGAAATACCCTGCTGAGGGGAGCAGCAGGCGAGACAGGAGTGGTCTGCCGCTCCATGTGGGTTGCTCCCTGGCTGCCCGGGGATTGAACTTGTGCTGCAGAGGCTGCGGATTGCTTCATAATGCGGTGCTTAACCCCTTGCACCACCAGGGAGGCCCTCTGTCTTTTTTATTTAACTTTTTTGGAATTCATCCTTACTGAAATTTATAAAAGTACCCATCTACAGTAGGTTGGAAAAGACCACTCATTCCCACCAGTAGTTGGGGAAGCAGATTCCTAGAATATGGAAAGCACAGAAGTCCAGTTGTGTGTTCAGGCGTATCCCATCTTTGAGGAAGAGCTTTTGGGAGACATGTGGTGGGGCAGGGGCACCAGCAAATGTGTGTGTGATGCAAGACTCGGAGCAAGGGTTTTTGCTTTAAATGTATTCTCTGATAGGGAGCCCTGGAAGACAAATCTGGGACTGGATTTATTTTAGCCCAATCTTGGAGTCAGGGATTATGCAATTCTATTCAGCCATCCATTTCCGAGGCTACTCAGAAAGTGTGTCTAAAAGTAATCTAACCTATCTTCTCCATTTTTCAGATTTCCAGTCTTTTTCATTAGCTTCCACAAACCAGCCCAGACTTGGATGCTTGGAAATCTTTTTTTGCTTTATGAATGTAATGTAAAAATGAGCTTTGGTGCCCAGAATGGAATTTTGTGTTCTACTAGATAAGTCGAGGGTGAAGGGCCCCCTCGCCTAAGGGAGCTTCCACACATTTTCTACCTAAAAGCTTGTAGATAATCTCCAGGGAAAGAAATTGCACATAATACCAGCCAAGAGGCTCAGGACCTCTCAGTTTAATAGAGTAATTACGTTTATGTTTACTGATTTGAACTGCAGAATCATACAGAGTTGAATATTCCCTGGCTGTAAACCCTCCTGGTAAATCCACAGCGGAGAGGCTTGGGTGCTACCTGTCTGAAGGATGGAGCTCAGAGTCCTTACAGACCTAACTCCTGTGGGAGAGAAAGGCTGTACCATGTCATGGTTTCCTGATGCTGGAACTGCCTTAAGGGGGATTAGATATTGATTCTTAGAGGTGATAAGAAAACTTTGATTTTCAATTATTAACAATTTTTGACTCTCTCTCTTTCTCTCTCTCTCTCTATATATATATGCACTTAGAAAATAAGGCAAAAAATCATAAAAATGAATAAAAACAACCCCAGCTTTCCTTCATGAAAAATTACTGTTTATATATTGGAATATTTCCTTTCAGTCTTTCCTATACTGATAGAATTAAAACTATAATCAGAATGGCATATACATGGTCCATTCTCATTATTTGTACTAGTTATCTTCTCTGAAATTGGGGTGAGCCCTGAATTAGAAAATACTCAACCATGGCTCCTAAGGGAGATGAAGGCTTGGATTCTTGTGAGCCACTGCTCACGGCATATTTATCAGCCAGTCAGTATGTAAACTTGTTTTATGTATGATGCTGTTTAAAGACTCCTTGTTTAATAGATGGTTCATTACTCTTGCACTCATCACCAGCAGCACAGTAATTCATGTCTGAAGGAAGTTCTCTAGCACATATGTGGTGATGTGATGGCACTAAGAAACACCCAGCAGCCTTCATCGCTGTGATTGGGAGGTCTTTTAAGCTGCAAGATCACCAAAGATGTGAAAAACGAGATTACATGTGAGACCTGAAACAAAGCAACACTTTGACTTCCGGTGCAGATATGTGTTCGTCACCATGAACTATCCTCTGCTCTGCACATTTTTGAGAATGATTCCCAAAGTTCCTCAAGTATTGATCTGGGGCTTGCAAATAATGTGGAACCTATAAATTATGAGGATCAACTATGTAGATGTGGTTTTACTTACTACTTAATTTTTTTAACTTTACATAATATAAATAGCCATAAACTTTCACTTTTCATTAGTCTCTTCAAATATTTTTATATACTTTGCGAAATATCCTCCTATAATATTATAAAAGATGTCTGCACAAAGCTGTTTTTAAAAGGCGGATGAATTGTTTTATCAGGTATAAACTTAAAATTCTAGAATATATCTATGTTCTTTTTAAGTCCCTCACCTTAAAAAATAATTTACATGACAGAAACTGGAAATTAGTTTTTACCAAATAATTTTAAAAATTAACAATTCAGGACTATCTGAAGTTGAGATGGTGTTCTCTCTACTGAGGCCCTGAGAAAGGGGGGTAGCTATACCCTTTTCCACATAAAGGGGGCCAGTTTCCATCTTGAGTCCCTTTCCCAGATGTGGGTACTGAACTTGGCTGTGCGGGTGATCTGTTGTGTTTCTAACCAAGCACTAACAGTGTTTACTGTTGAGTGACACCTCTCATCACTGGTTTTCTGCCCCCCCAGGTGGTGGATTAAATGATGGGCAGTGGCATTCCATCTCTGTAGCTGCCAGAAGGAACCACCTGAGTGTGGTGGTGGATGGCCAAGCGGCTTTTGCTGCTCCTTCCCTGGGGCCCGAGCAGCTTTCTTCCGGTGGCACCTACTATTTTGGAGGTGAGGCACGAGGTCAGGCCGGATGTACATTTGAACCGTGTTTGGGCTTACTACCCCCCATCTTGGGGAAGCCATTGTGGAGTCACCAATGTCAACAGGACAGAATAATTTCTCACTTTCTTAGAGCAGGGAAATGTTGAGTGAATCAAGATGACAGGGGTATATTTTTTCAAGGTAGATTTATTTATGTTTACGATTTCTATAAGATTCATTGTAAATAGTCCATTCCCTTGAGTTCTTCCTTTTAAACTTTGTTATGTTTTCCTAATGTTAAATGGCCCCTATATGTCTTTTTTGAATTTATGGGCTGGTTTTATTGCAGTGCTCATGCCTCCTGGCATCCCTGGAGCATCCTTATTACTTTTCCACGGCCCAACGAAGGGCAAGGTGGCAGTGGAAAAATAATCTAGCTTAATTAGCCACAGAAACCTCTTCTCCTTGCTAAGTAATAATGCACTGATACATTTGATAAAATTAGGGCATCACCCTTCAATACCAGGCCACCTCTGTAAGAGAACACATACGAATGAAGCCCTTATCTATCCAGTGGATGCTTGATTGAAATAAAAGCTTGAGAAAGGAAACCTTGGAAATAGAAGAGTCTTGAGTCATGGAAACTTAAAAAGAAAATGTTATTTACCATTAGGAAGGCAACATTGTGAAACTGTTAGTGATACAACTTCCAATTATGATTTGAGGAGTTTCTTCTTTTATTTTTAATTGTGATTGTTGCTTCTGTGTGGAATGGCTTTTGAATTTGGTGGAAGAGGTTCAATCTTTATTATTCATTAATAAGATACTGATTCCTTTCTACATTTGACAACATCCAGACCAAGAATCACTCATTTAATATTAAATGCAATTGCCCCATCCGCAAGCAAGCAAACAAACAAACAAAAAACCAAACCCTACCTAGTCTGTTACTGTCAAAGATGGCATTATACAATCTTAAAAGATGTAATTGCCTCCATTTGTGAAATTTATTCATTCCTGAACTGGGCTGTTTCTAAAACCTTCTGGAATATAGGACTGATTTAATGGCAATCCATAGGAATAAATTCCTTGAATAAATGGTAAGATATATTGAACTATTTAACCAAGAGTGTTCACTTTAAAGGAAAAGACTTAGCAGCGCTGAAAGAGAGAAGGGAAAAAATTGTTAAATGATGCAAAAAAAAAAAAAAACCAGACTATATAGAAGTAATAGACTGGGTAAAAGTGTAAGTCATGGAAATAGAATAATCATTCGAGAAGTATTTTATGTCCTTCATGTTCAGATTTAACAATACCTGCTTATTTTTGTAGATTTTCATTGCTTTTATTCATACTATAATATTTTGTAGTGAGATATGTCACATGTGCTCTCTGTAATTTTGCATGATTTTGTGCTGATGCATAGGACACACACCATTATGTTTAAGTCAACTTAGAATTTTTGAATAGGTTGAGGTCTTCTGAAAAATTACAGATAAAATTCCCATATACTTCACACCCAGTTTCCTCTATTGTTCATGTCTCAGAATCATAGATTCATTTTTAAAGAACACTTTAAAAAAAATACACATGCACATGTGCATTTCCAGGCTTAAGAGAGACAGGGTATTTAATAACAACTATTTGTCCCTCTGGAGTCATTTTGTTCTTTTCCCCCGAACTCTTTTAAATTTGGGTTTTACTCATTGCTTGTGTTCTTTATGACTTGACATCTATTACGGTGTAGCTAAATCCCTAAACAATAGGAAACATCATAGTAAAATTCCAACTTAAGCGCTTAAAAAAGGAGTGACCAATGTTAAGCTTATTTAGGTACCTCACTTTATTCGGTCTCAGTTGGTGTCCTTCAGGACCTGAATCTGTTTGATCTTGGCAAGAAATCTCCAATCATTAGCTCTTTTCTTATGTTTCAGTGCTTGGAGTAAGGGTCCAAAAGAAAGCAGAAGGTCCTCTGAGGTCCCATTTCTCCCTCTTCCCCCCAACCTGCTGTCTCCAGAACCTGCTAGAGGAGGTCCCTCCTTTTGGAAGACTGCGTAGGACTTTGGAGTAGGGAATTTCAGAAACTGGAGGTAGACTGAAGGGGAGAAGCTTCCAACTACTCACACCACCTGCTCCTGTGAGGCCCTCTGGGGCTGTGGACAAAAGTGTGGCAGGAGGAGGAGTAGAATAGGGTTCGTTGGGGTGTAGGGTTGGCATAGGGGTCCTGATCCTTTGAGTGGTATAGGCAGTGGGGTGACCAGCTCCTCCCAGTTTTAACCTTGAAAGTCTTGAATCTTGGACCATTCCCCTCCCCAAGGAGAACTCTGACAGTGGTTCACCCTACCTTGTGTCCTGTGTGGGTGAGTCCTCTCTAAGACTCAGATGTGTTTGAACTAGGTGGAAGATGGCTTAAGTAGTTCATTCTTCACCCAGTCTGTCTTCAGATAAATGAATCTCCTCTCTGTGGAACACTTTCCACTTCCCATCAGTTCTTTGCTGCTCTAGGAAGCCTGCTGCACGCCCCTGTTGATTTTCTCCTCAGATGTCCAGCCTCCCCAGGCTGTAATGACCCCTGCAAAGGAGCAGTATGTCCCCACAGCCCAGTTGTACCTGCATTCTGTACAAGTCTGGAGAGTGACATCACTTCTGGAGAGATAGGGCTCCTGAATCGCAGCATCAGCGCATGCCACATCCCCTATCCATTCATCATTTTCCCTTATTTCAGATGAATGCTTTTTACAAACCCAGACTGCCGGAAGGTGCTTTGTGATCAGTTTTTAGCTTTTACAAATTACACATTTTAAATATGGGTTCTCTAGGATGAGGATGGATGGTTGTCTAATTTCCATATACTCCTCTCTGCAACCTTTTTGCTCTTGAATAACACACAGCACCGCAAAGCTGGAGATACCAAATTTCATGTAGAGTTCTCACATCCCCGCTTGTGTAAATCAAACACTATCTGTCCAGCGAACTGGCTGCATCACCACGAAGCCAAAACCCGACATCTCACTTCTGGTACAGTGACACAGAGTGATAATTTATCTGTCATCCTCAGAGGTGCTTAACATGCTGACTGCCTCTAGTAATGGATCCATCCATTAATTCAGCATTAGGTATTCCCCAGAAATCTTCATAGTTTAGAACTTTCATCTTAAACGAGTTCAGTGCAGAACTTCTCTCTGCTGTGGCATTATATTAACTCGTGGATGCCTGTTATCTTAGACTAATGAGACTAACCTGGGCTGAACCTTTCTTTGTTCTCAGGATCTCTTGCTTATTAAACAAGGTAGTTAGAATATGAAGCACTTTCTGTAAAGTTCCATGACCTTGTCTTGTGACTATGAGTTTACTTAGTTTTCTTCCCTACAGGCACATTGCACAATTTGTTTTATTCTGAAATAGTTTGAAATGTGTCAGGAAACACCACCTGGAGAAAAGGAGATTAGCAGAGCTGTTTATATCCCTGACATGTTGTAGTTCCCCCCAAATAATATTGAACTATTATCCTCTCCGTTTGTGTTTTCACATTCTTAATTGGTTAATAAGTCATCTAGAAAACACATCGAGATTATAGTAACCACATCCTGTGCCTCCGAAGAATATCAACCACTGAAAATGCATTTAGTACCAAGTGTAAAAAATTGACACTCAAAAGTGTTTGACCCCATTATCTTCATATATTAAATTTGAAACTTCAAAGATTCCATTATGCTAAATGAAATATTTCCATTGTGTCCAGTAACAGTTTTAAATATAAATATTGGCCTTCACTTGCCATGTAAATGTATTTTGTTAGGAAAACAAAGCATTAAGGGCAAATACCTGCAGTCAAAATATTTAATTATAATGGTAATTCCCAATGGAAAACTAGCATGGATTGTAAGGAATTAAGAAGTTGCTGATTCATTTATTATTATTTGAAATTGTAATCGTGGTTGACAACCATAATGACAAAAAAAGATTAATGAAAACTATATAAGTATAATATATGTGTTCATACTCCATAAAATGATTTATTTCACTTGGGTGGAGAAACACTTAGTACATCATTAAACCTCAGACAATAATGGTTGCTATTATATTTCTTTATTATTTAAATGATTAGAAACAGTTTGGGGTAAATGTTAGGAAAAAAATCAATACAAATGGACATTCTTTTATGAGGGCAAAAAAAACAATCAAACTGAAATGTTTTTGACATTACATCAAGGTTTATTAAAATTCATATGTTGTAGCTCTCACGTGCCATGAAAATAAAGTAATTAAATAGTTGGTAATTTTATTGCAAGTCAATATAACTCTTTTCCCAAATAGTTAGCTTTAAATACAAAGCTTATTTCACCACTATTGATTTCTCTTTTCTTATCTGCAGTACACATTTTCATCCTTGATGCTCTTCTTCTTGCATTCCAGAAGACAGAGTCCCTGTGTTTTAAGCCGTACATAATTTATTATAGCTGGCTACATGTGTAGGATTCTGGAGCTAGTATTTTTAAATTGTAGATCAAGTTAGTATCCTTGCACATTATCATTGTAACAGTAGCAATTTGCTATGTCCTACAGTGATAAAGAGAAATGCTTTGTATTAATTGCAGTTTGTAGTATATATTAAACTAATGATGATGTAATGGGCTTTTTCTCCCTTTTTTAATTTCAAGAGAGCAATCAGTTTTCTTTTTTTCATAATGAAGTATTCTGTGATACTGAATCCTGATTCATTATAATGTATCCTGCTTTTACTTTGTTTTGTTTCATTTTTATTAGGTTGTCCTGACAACGGCTTTGGCTCCAAATGTAAAAATCCACTTGGTGGATTTCAGGGCTGTATGAGACTCATTTCTCTCAGTAACAAGGTGGTAGATCTGATTTCAGTTCAGCAGGAGGCCCTTGGGAACTTCAGCGACCTTCAGATAGATTCTTGTGGAATTACAGACAGGTGAGGACGGTCTCATTCCTTTCTTTTGACCTGCTTCATTTTCAATATTTTTGGCAGCAGATTAAAAATTATATAGGAAGTGAACATTTTTCTCTCTTTCCCACATCGTCTTTTCCACAGGTAGTGGATTATATTACCATGAGAACTATGAAAAACATGCCTTTAGTTTTATACTTAATATTCGGAGGGGTAAAAGTTAGCTATAACTAACCACATCGTTTATACGTACTCATGCTACCAGTTTACAAAAGATGATGTTGATGCTAGTATAATTTTAGGTGGGTATCAGTGTATCAAAAATACATCATTAAATCCAATAGTAATATTGCTCACCTGGCACCAGTACAGCAGAAACCAATGAGATCAGTCAAAAAAGGGCATTTTGCTTCCCCAACAGCTTCATGTTTTCAGAGACAGAGGGATTTAACTGCCTGCTATGCTCCTAATATGTACCTTTTACAGCCCACTACTATCTTCTCTGCCGAGGAAATGAAAGCTCTGGAGCTGTAGTATTGATCACGGTGTAAAGCTGGTCCAGAAGTTTCAGTAGGAATGCTAGTATAGAAAACGGAAGTACAAGATTTTGGCATTAATTGTAGCAGACAAACAACTCTTCCAGTAATAATTGATAGTCAATAATTTAAGAGTAGTTTGTGACTTGGGCAACAATAGCCCAATAATCACAATAATCTTGCCAGTCATGCTTTAATATCAGTCGTGTTCATTTTAATTATTGAGTTCAGAATAATGCTATGGTCATTAAAGATTAAAAAAATCAAACAGCGACGGCTTAGTAACTCTTTCCTTGTGCCTGGGTGGCGGTTAGTTCTTATCGATTTCATAGCTTTGAGATTTGAATTCAGGTGGTCACCATTATCCTAGAGTCTAAAGTTACCTAGCTTCATTTAATTTTCCTAAATGTGATCATGTTATATAGATTTTACTTCAATATCATTAATTCTAGCCGAGTTTTACATTGTGTGAAAGTCTTTTGAAATTTAAATTGGAATGGACAGGGAATCGGGGTAAACCAAAATTGTACATGTCACTTCTGTTTTGGGGATGTTGATGTATATATTTGTTCAGGTTCACAAGCAATGAAAATAGTGCTGGAAATGTCTAAGGAAAAGCTTTGGAGGCAAGAGAAAATGGGTTGATAGATTTTTTTTTTACTTTGCATTGAAATAACTAACATTAAGAAGAGTGTGAAATGCTATTGTTTAGGTCACTACTTCACTATACAATGTTATTTGCCTTAGGTTACTTACTAATAGTCAAACAGAACGACCATATGTTGAATTTAAATGAAATTCACAATCTAGGTTTTGACATTGCAATTTAAAAAATGTGATAAATCTAGTCTGATTAACAAAATCAAGGAAAATGTATTCAACATCTTTTAGTAGCAGATCAAGTAGAAAAAGTACATGTATTACAGTAATTAAAGATTCTTTCTTCAAAATTTTAGGCATAGCCACTTCTGTCTGTACCTTTTAGGTTGAGGCCCTTTAAAAATCATTCTACCCTGCCCTTGTCTTTTCTGATTACCAACTAGGATTGGTTTTTTTTTTTTTTAATTTTCCTTTTCTTCTAGAATATCACTGATTTGAAATGCTTTAAGAAATTAAACGCATTGTAAAACATTCTTTGAAGGCAGTTTTGTGAATCTACAAAAATGCTGGAATGTATATGCAAACTTAATTGGCATGGAGAGATGCCCATTTTATTTATTTTTTATTTTTTAAGGAGTTTGTAAAATAACTTGGGTATTATAAGTACACACACACACAAGCAAATAGAGAAAGAACTTATAATAGAAAGTCTTCTAAAAGAAATGACCTCAGGGAGATCAGGGGTTCGGGCCTTAAGTTTGGTCAAGCTGAGTGAAAGAGTAAGGCTGTCTTACACAGTCCTTATGCACAGAAAAAAAGTAATAAATAGCATTATATTGCGTCAAAAATGGAAAAATCCTATAAGCAAAACATGAAATTCTCATTGTTGGTATTTATAAGGGAGATGACCAAAATGCCTTTATTAATACATTCCTGCCATGTTTTGTTGTTTAATTTTTATTCTGGGGTGAATGAGAGCATGTCAAACCTTGGTCTCAATTGGTCTCAGTGTCTCTTTCATTCTAAATTCTAAAAAGCACCAAAATCTCACTCTCACTAGGACTGTTTGAGTTAATTCCTGAAACTTCCCAACATTTGTCAGTGCCAACTTATAGTAATTATTTTTAGGGTCCCAGGACAAACAGTATTGCTAACACTTTCATCTAAGACGTGGCTTTTGTCCAAACAAACTTTATGTCCAACAAACTTTAGAAGTGTATTTGTCCTAACAACCGAGGAATCATTTGAAAAAGTAATATATTTGAAAAATATTTTTATTTCATTGTTAATGAAACACAGTTACTTCATAATTGCGCTTGTTTACTCTTGGGTCCTGTTCAGTTTTTCAAAGCTTGGAATCAGATCAGATACCGCCACCCTCATTGTTAATTCAGCATTGATTTCCCTTGGAACTTGTTTGATATCAACTCCTGAAAGGCCACCTTCTCAAAGATAGGATGTTATTAAAAGGAATGCAATGCAATCTCATGTTGAAATTGAACTACTTCAAGCTAGTAAGTCCCACAGCTTGACAGATATTGAGTGTGTTGAATTTGCCTCTTGAAGAAATACATTGAGTAATTCTATGAAAAATTTAAAATATCCTGGGAACCCCTGGGAGTTTGATTCAGTACCTGGGGCACCATGACACCCTGCTTGGAATTTTTGTGTCTCGACAACTTCAGCAATTCTAGATTAAACACTGAGTGAATAAAGCTTATCCCGCCTTTTCACTTATTCCTCTGCTCCCCTCTTCTTGTTCCTTCTTCTTTTAAATATTCAAAGTCATTGCAAGTCAGTATGACTAAATGTTATTTTATGTAAGCAAGTAATGTTTCTGGAAGATACTGAATTAGTATTACATCATCTAGGGAAAATAAAGGGATCTGATACAGCAGGGCAGGATGAGAATTAAGCAGTCCCACCACCTGAGAATTGGTTGAAATTGAATGAATTTGTTGATCTAAGGTTTAGTCCTGGGACTAAAGGACCTTAACAAAACACTGGCTAACTGTTCATCAGGTTCAATTTGCTCTTTATGTTATGGCTGGTGTTCTTCTTTTACATGAAAGGAAGTATGAATTTCAGGTATAAATGATCTACATCTTATAATGTCTAACACTGAAAAGTGGTGATTGTATGTGCACCTTCTTTCAGGTGTTTGCCCAACTATTGTGAGCATGGCGGTGAATGCTCCCAGTCCTGGAACACCTTCCACTGCAACTGTGCAAACACTGGCTACCGGGGAGCCACCTGCCACAACTGTGAGCCCAGCACACCTGCTTGTTCTTGCCTCTGCTACTCCTTGTTCACTCCCTTTCGATTGCTCTGTGTGATTCTGTCCATGTGTTTGCAGATATGTTTTCGAAGTTGCAAGCCAGCATTTTAGCATTCTGTTGCGTTCTGATTTAATTTTAATCCACACCTCTTTTCAGAAAGCAGTTGAGGTAGCTTATAGATAGTAGGAAAGAGGGAAGAAAAGAGAAAGCTAACTGGCCAGAAGAGAAAATGTACAGAAAATGAGGTGTTCGAGGATAAAAAAAAAAATGCGGTGCAGAATAGGTCACCCTTAAATTTTCTTGTAACTTGATTAGTGAAGGTGATATAGATGGTAGGCGATGATTAAATTAACCATAATCGCTTTATTGATCACTTTCTAAATAGCCAGATGTTGGTCTAGCATTTTATATGTCCCAATTCATCTAATTCTGATGTATGTAGGAGTACTCTTATTATCCATAGTCTACTCATATGGTAACAGAGAGATTAACCAGCTTGCCCCAGCTCCTGAAATAATTGGGACAGAGTGAGGGTGTACACTTGTAGCCCTGCTCCAGAGCTTAGGGTCACAACCAGCACCCTTCTCTGCTATAAACCATGCATTGCTGTTTTGGTGTAATATTTGTGTGGGTTGTAAGATTCATGGCATTTTGTCATCCCCTTATTTAGTATGTGCAATGGGAAGACCCACATGTCTGGTTTTTTTCTTTCCCATTTTTGTATGTTTTACTGACATTTCTGAGTGCCCTAACTCCAAGTCCAATTTCCTATAGCCTGGACTTCAGGCAAGGACACTAGGGTAGGCATCATCCTCACTGCCCTTGCTGTCTCCACCTTAGATTGCTTTGTATTCTTGCCAGAATGGAGACTGAATCCTGCGCTCCCAACCCTGGGGCTTCCAGAAAGGATCCTCAGAAGGCCTGATTCATGGCTGGTGAGGGAAGGTACAGTAGGAGCTCCTGGGCCCCCTTCTGTGCCTCCAGAAGGATAGCCAAGTCATTTGTGGGTCTGATGTATTGGGGTGTCTCATAAGAGCATGAAGAATTCCTACACTGGCTAAAGCCACACCTCACTGTAATCTGAGACCAAATCACTCGTCCCAGGTCCCATAGATAGGCAGTGTATTTTCATTTTTATGCCTTCCATCATATGCTGTAATAACTAGCTCAAAACAGAAAGCTAGTGTTATGTGTTGTACTTGACTGATTATTTATTTTTAATTATAATCATTGGATGAATCTAAATATAAACACAAACAACTCAGAGGAAAATATGTGGATGATAAATAAATAAGATATTTTCGTCTGTGGCCCCAACTGGATCCAATCATTGAGTTCATTTATTAGATTCTTGTGCAGGTAGTATAAATAGAACTGAAGGGAGTCACTGTTTGAAACAGCAGGAGTGGCAGGGGTGGGGTCTTTTAAAAGGTGTCATTTGAAAATAGCGGTCATGTTAGAAAAACTCAGGCCACACACATAAAGCAGAAGTACTCCCAATCCAATGCCATGCCGCCTCCGCTGGCAGCCCTCGCTCCACAGTCACGCGTGTATCCTTCCAGCCTTGCTAAGGAATTGATGAGCAGATGCATGTGCATGCAGATAGAGATGGATAAATCAATCCTTTTTGCATGCCTGCTTCACTGCACAAAATACCAATGTGACTAGAAAACAATCCATGCTTATATATACAATTGAAGCAAAATAAAACCATCCGATTGTGGAAGAGTAAAGTAAATTGGTATGATTATCTAAAATTTCTGTAACTCTGAGCAAATCAGTTACATTATTTCCTATTGTCTATTGTCTAAAAACCCACTTAACATAATTTTCAAAAATTTAGAATAGATCAGCGAAGGGACATTCAGGGGATGTTTTCTCATTCCACAGAATAAGAAGCTTGATGGAAATTATCAGTACATTTAACCAAGTATTCAATAGATGTGTGCATTCTATGCCGTTGTTAACAGCAAACCTTGTACATGGCAAATATATAATCGTATAATGAACAAACATCCAATTACGGATCGCAACACATTTGAGACCACTTGGGGGCATGTTTCATATAAATATTTCTTCTGCTTTGAATTTTAATGATCTTAAATTCTCATTACAGAGCATTAGAGAAAGTTTCTTTGGCAAAGTACCTTTTAAAATATTGATGAGGGGCTTTGTAAATCATATTTGTTTTAGGAAGAAAGGACTTCATCTACAGATAATTTTATGTGAGAAAGGAAAATAGTTACAACATTATTTAAAGCTTTTCCATTGCATAATTATTTGGATAACAACAGATTAATTAAGGAGATTACACTATTGTGTTTCAGATGTTAGATTATTACAAGGCGATACTAGTATCAGAACCTTCTCGGAAGGCAACTCCATAAAATACAACCTCATTTTTTTTTTCTGTCCAGCCTACTTTCATCCATATTATTTTAATAAAAAGAATGAGTTTTGTTTTAAACTATGTTTCATCTTCTTCTGTGATGTACATATTAAATTTCAAGGCTTGGAATATTTTGTGTCCAAATTAAAATTTTAAGAGATTAATTTTACACTATTCCATTTATCATTTATGATTTTTTTAACAGCTATCTATGAACAGTCATGTGAAGCCTATAAGCACAGAGGAAACACTTCAGGGTTTTATTATATAGATTCAGATGGAAGTGGTCCCCTGAAGCCCTTTCTCCTGTATTGCAACATGACTGGTAAGTCAGTCGACTTTCTTTTAATAGTTAAATTCGCATGGATGCCTTAAGCATACAGAATTAAAGTGAAACAAGTTGGATGTTGATCTGATTAAAGTGGGTGTTGTGCAGTAGAGGAACTGAACATAAATGCTGTCATTCTTTTCTGTGCATGAAGTATCTTGAAGAACATCTAATAATAACTATGTCTTATGAAGTCCCCTTACAAAAGGGATAGACTTAATTTCTCCAACAAGATTAATAGATGTGAAAGCTTTGAAAAATATTTACTTTTTAAAGACAGGTAAACATGAAATTCATTCTTGAATCCTTTAGTTAATAAATTTATTTATTTTATTTTTTATAATAAATTTTATTTTTATATTCCCCATACAATTTCAACCCCCCCATTTTGACCCCAATGCCTCCCCTCCCTCCACCCACCCCCCCAAAAGTGTCTCTGGTTCATAGATTTTTGTTGATTTTGGTTTTCACTTTCTTATAGTTATTCATTTTCCTGGTCCCTTATTTAAGTTTTCTAGATTCCTGCTATGAGTGAGACCATCCGGTATTTTTCTTTTTCTTTCTGGCTTATTTTGCTGAGCATGATCCCTTCCAGCGCCATCCATGTTGCTGCAAATTGCATGTGTTTATCTTTTTTGAATGCTGAGTAATATTCCATGGTATATATGTACCACATCTTCTTGATCCACTCATCTATTTTTGGGCATTTGGGCTGTTTCCAAAGCTTAGCTATTGTAAACAGTGCTGCTATAAACATAGGGTGCAGGTGCTCTTTGGAATTGATGTTTCTGTGTCCTTTGGGTAAATACCTAGGAGTGGAATTGCTGGATCATATGGAAGCTCTATGTTTAGTAGGTCCAGAAATCTCCACACAGCTCTCCATAGTGGTTGGACCAGTTTGCACTCCCACCAACAGTGCAGAAGAGTTCCTTTTTCTCCACACCCTTGCCAACATTTGTTGTTGCTAGTTTTTTTAATATGTGCCATTCTTACTGGTGTAAGATGGTATCTCATGGTAGTTTTGATTTGCATTTCCCTGATGACAAGTGATGTTGAACATTTTTTCATATGCCTGTTGGCCATTTGCACTTCCTCTTCAGAGAAGTTTCTTTTTAGCTCTTCTGCCCATTTTTTGACTGGAGTATTTTCTTTGTTGTTGTTGAGTCTCATCAGCCTGATGCAGATTTTTGTGATCAATCCTTTATCATTAGTGTTGTGTGCAAAAATGTTCTCCCAGTTGGTGGGGTTTCTCTTTGTTTTTGTTATTGTCTCTTTTGCTGTGCAGAAGCTCTTTAATTTGATGTAGTCCCAGCTGTTTATCTTTGCCTTCACTATCACTGCTTTGGGTGATGTGTCTGTAAAGATGTCTTTGATGTGCATATCACGTAGTGTTTCGCCTTTATTTCCGTCTATGTATTTTATGGTTTCAGGTTTTATGTCTAGTTCTTTAATCCATTTTGAGTTGGTTTTTGTGTATGGTGTGAGGTAGTAGTCAAGCTTCATTCTTTTGCATGTAGCGGCCCAGTTTTCCCAGCACCATTTATTGAACAGACTTTCTTTGCTCCAATGCATAGTCTTTGCTCCTTTGTCAAATATTAGCTGACCATAAATCTGTGGGTTTATTTCTGGATTTTCTATTCGATTCCATTGGTCTGTGTGTCTGTTCTTGTTCCAATACCATGCAGTTTTGATGATTATGGCTTTGTAGTTTATCCTGAAATCTGGGAGTGTGATGCCTCCATTCCCCTCTTTTTTTTTCAGGAGAGCTTTGGCTATTCGGGGTTTTTGGTGATTCCATATGAATTTCATCAATAATTGTTCTATTTCTTTGAAGAATAACATTGAAATTTTTATTGGAATAGCATTGAATCGGTATATTGCTTTTGGTAGGATGGCCATTTTAATAATGTTTATTCTTCCAATCCATGAGCAGGGGATGGCTTTCCATTTCTTTGTATCTTCTTCTATTTCTTTTAACAGTATTTTATAGTTTTCTTTGTAAAGGTCCTTTACCTCTTTTGTTAGATTTATTCCCAAGTATTTGATTTTTTTTGTTTCGATAATAAATGGGATGGTTTTTTTCATTTCTTCTTCTTCAGATTTATTGTTAGTGTATAGGAAGGCTTCTGACTTTTGCATGTTGATTTTGTATCCTGCCACTTTGCTGAACTGATTGATGAGTTGAATTAGTTTTTCTATGGAGTTTTTGGGGTTCTCTATGTATATTATCATATCATCTGCAAATAGTGATAGTTTGACTTCTTCTTTTCCTATTTGTATTCCTTGTATGTCTTTCTCTTGTCTTATTGCTCTGGCTAGGACTTCCAGCATTATATTGAAAAGCAGTGGTGAGAGTGGACATCCTTGTCTTGTTCCAGATCTTAATGGAAATGCTTTCAGCTTTTCACCATTGAGAATGATACTGGCTGTTAGCTTGTCGTATATGCCCTTTATGATGCTGAGGTACGTTCCTTGTATCCCAAGAATTTCAAGGGCTTTTATCATGAATGGGTGTTGCACTTTGTCAAAAGCTTTCTCAGCATCTATTGATATTATCATATGGTTTTTATATTTCTTTTTGTTGATGTGTTGGATAACGTTGATTGATTTTCGGATGTTGAACCATCCTTGTGTCCCTGGAATGAATCCTACTTGGTCGTGGTGAACTACCTTATGGATACACTGTTGGATTCTGATAGCTAAAATTTTATTGAGGATTTTTGCATCAGTGTTCATTAGGGAGATTGGCCTATAGTTTTCTTTTTTTGTGTTGTCCTTGTTCGGTTTTGGTATTAATGTAATGTTGGCTTCATAGAACGTGTTAGGTATTATACCTTCCTTCTCAATTTTTTGGAAGAGTTTGTGAAGGATAGGCACCAATTCGTCTCTGAATGTTTGGTAGAATTCATTTGTAAATCCATCAGGTCCTGGGCTTTTGTTTTGGGGGAGGTTTTTGATTACCATTTCAATTGTGCTAATTGTAATTGGTCTGTTTAGGTGTTCTATTTCTTCTTTATCTAGCTTTAGGTGATTGTAGAGTTGTAGGAATTTGTCCATCTCCTCTAGATTGTTGAACTTGTTTCCATATAACTGTTCATAGTAGTTATTAATTATTCTTTTGATTTCTGCTGTGTCCGTTGTGATTTCTCCTCTTTCATTTATTATCCTATTTATTTGTGCTTTCTCCCTTTTTGCCCTTGTGAGCCTGGCTAGGGGTTTATCTATTTTATTTATTTTTTCGAAGAACCAGCTCTTGGTTTCATTGATCTTTTGGATTGTTTTTTTAGTTTCAATTTCATTTATTTCTGCTTTGGTTTTTATTATTTCTTTTCTTCTACTGGTTTTGGGGTTTTTTTGTTATTCTTTTTCTAGATCTTTGAGCTTCGAGATTAGGTTCTTTCTTTGAGTCCTTTCTTGTTTCTTGATGTGAGCATCTATTGCTATATATTTTCCTCTTATTACTGCTTTTGCTGCATCCCATACATTTAGGAAATTGGTGTCCTCCTTGTCATTCAATTCAAAGAATTTTTTAATTTCTTCTTTTATCTCCTTGTTAGTCCAGTGGACTTCCAGTAGTGTGGGTTTCAATCTCCACGAGGTAGGAGAGTACCTTGCCTTCTTTTTGTGGTTTATTTCTAGTTTGATGCCTTCATGGTCAGAAAAGATTGTTGATATGATTTCAATCTTGGTGTATCTGTTGATGTTTGTCTTGTGCCCCAGTATATGATCGATCCTAGAGAATGATCCGTGTGCGCTTAGAAAAATGTATACTCAGATTTTTTTGGGTTTAGTGTTCTATATATGTCTGTTAAGCCCAAGCACTCTAGATCCTTATTTAGAGCTTTAGTATCTTTACTTATTTTTTGTCTTGTTGATCTATCCATTGTTGATAGTGGTGTGTTGAAGTCTCCCACTACGTATGTGTTTTCTCTGATGTCTGTTTTCAGAGATGTCAATAGTTGTCTGATATATTTTGGTGCTCCTTCGTTTGGTGAATATATGTTAATGAGTGTTATTTCTTCTTGAAGTATTGTCCCCTTGATCATAATGTAATGACCACTGGGGTCTCTTTTTATCTTTTTAAGTTTGAAATCTGTTTTATCTGATATGAGTATAGCTGTTCCTGCCTTCTTTTTTGGTCCATTTGCTTGTAGAATTGTTTTCCATCCTTTAACTTTGATTCTATTTTTATCTTTTGCAGCTAAATGTGTTTCCTGGAGACAGCAAAAGGTTGGGTTTTGTTTCTTAATCCAGCCTGCAACTCTGTGTCTTTTTATTGAAGAGTTTAGTCCATTTACATTTAGAGTTAGTATTGATATGTTAGCATCTGTATTTGCCATTGTGTTTGTCTTTCCTTTGATTTTATTTATTTATTCTTTTAATAACTTTCTTTGGCCTTCTTTTGTTGTTATTCGTCCCTCTGAGGTTCTGGCTTTAGGACTCCTTGTAGTATTTTTTGGAGTGGGGGTTTAGTCGTAATAAAATTCCAGAGTTTCTGTTTGTCTGGGAAGGTCCTTATTCTTTCTTCAAAGAGGAAGGAGAGCTTTGCGGGATAGAGTATTCTTGGTTGGCATCTGTTTTCTTGGAGTCTGTTGACTATGTCCCTCCACTCTCTCCTTGCCCGTAGTGTTTCTTCAGAGAAGTCTGATGTCAGTCTGATTGGTTTCCCTTTGAATGTTATCTGTTTCTTCCCTCTTGTTAGTTTCATTATTTTTTCCTTGTCTTGGATTCTTGGGAGTTTTACTATTATGTGTCTTGCTGTATTTTTCCTTTCGTCATGGAAGTTTGGTGTTCTTCTTGCTTCTTGTATATAAATTTTCAGCTCCTTCTTCGCGTTTGGGAAGTTCTCTTCAATTATATCCATGAATATTTTCTCTGTTCCTACATCTCTCTCCTCTCCTTCTGGGATTCCTATAACTCTTATATTTCCTTTCCTCATGGAGTCAGATAGTTCCCGAAGTCTTTCTTCGGTCTTTTTCCTTCGTACTTCTCCTTCCTTTTCTGTTTTAGTTCTTTTTATTTCTGTGTCCTCAAGAGTACTTATTCGTTCTTCCATTTCATCTATTCTGCTTTCATTGCTTTTCCCAGAGTTCTTTAGCGTCTCCATTAATTCTTTGATCTCCTGCATTTCTTTTACTTCCCTCTTTAGGGACTCAATTTCATTCTTCTGGTCATTAATTATTTTCCTCTTATCATTGTTTTCCTTTATGACTTCTGTCAGTTTTTTAATCACAGCAATTTTAAATTCTCTATCTGGAAGGCTCAGAAGTTCTTCCAAGTTACTGTCATTGTAATCTGGTAGATGGTTTTCTTTTTGCGGTGTGCTTTTTTGCTGAGGAGTTGCTGGGTTGCATGTGTTTTTTCTACTCCCTTCTGCCTGTTTTCTAATTTGCCGTATTCCTTGTGACACTGTGTTGCTGGTACTGGCCGTCATCTTGGGCGACCTTCCTAGCTCACCACTGGCTCCTCTGGGGAACTTCTGCTGGGTTCACAAGTATCCAGCAAAGAAAGGTCCCTGCTGCAAAATGGCAATGTGGGAACGTGCTCCCCTGCATGCCCGGTATGCCCCAGTGGTGGGTGCTGCTCCCCTCTGGGCTGGAACTGCAGGCTAGAAGGCGCCCGGCATGGGCAAGCCTCCCAGCTTACCTCTCTCTCCTCGGTGAGCCTTCTGCTGGGTTTACACAGTCTCCAGCAAGAAAGGTCCCTGCTGCAAAATGGCGATGCGGGAACACGCTCCCCTGCACACCCGGTCTGCCCTAGTTATTAAATTTAAATAGGAATTAATAGTCATGGAAAATGTGTTTGATTAAATCCCAACATCCACTCAAGACAAAGGAAAAACTAAAAACTCAATAAATTAATAGTAGAAGGCAATTTCCTTAAGTTGTTAAAAAGGATCCATAAACAAATCCCATAGCTACATCGTAGTTTATGGTGAAATATTGAAAGCTTTTCCAACTGTTAGCAGCATGAACACAAGGATGCCTCTGTTCACATTAGAGGTCCTTGCCAGTGGAATAAAGCAAGAAAAGGAAATGAAAGAGATAAGTGATCATGTTTTGTATTGAGATTATTCTAAACAAACTAATAGTAAACTATTAAAAGTTAGGATGATCACCGGTTATCAAGTAAATAAAAAAATTATATTTTCCTGTATACCAGCAATGAGCAATTAGAAAATAAAATTTTAGAAAGTTTCTATTTCCAATAGCATCAAAAATCTCAAAAACATGATAATCTGATGAAAGATGTATATGGTTTCTACAGAGATAGGTATACAATGTTCTTAAGAAAATTAAAATCTTAAGGCCTCCCCTGGTGGCGCAGGCGGTTGAGCACAGCGCTGTGAAGCTGTCCACAGCCTTTGCAGCACCGGTTCATTTCTGGCCAGCCGGGCGAGCGTCCCACATGGTGCAACAGACCTCTCCTGTCTCACCCGCTGCTCCCCTCAGCAGTGTATTTCGTCAGTCTGCCTGTTCTGTTCCCCGCTCTGTCTCTGGTGAATCTTCTCACCCTCCCGTGCATCTGGCCTGTACCCCAGTTCTAGTATAATAAATACATAAATCTTAAAAAAAAAAAGAAAGAAAATTAAAATCTTTAATCAATGGAGAAATATTAATTTTTCATTGACTGGAAAGTTCCAGATGTTGTGTCTCTTCCCAACTAGTGCAAACCGAGATTAAAATTCCAACTGGGAGTTTATTGGTTTGTGTAATTGTTTTAATGAAAACTGACATGCAGATTCCAAAATTTACTAGCAAGTTTGAAGGCACAAGAAGAAACAAATTAATCTAGAATAATAAGGGACTTAACTCTCCCTGATATGAAGACATTATACTGATAGGCTAAGTAAAATAGTGTGTGTTTGGCACATGTATAAAGAAATAGACCAGTGAAATTAAGTAGCAAATCTGTCATCAGATGCACTCACAGGCAAATAGTTGATTTATTGCAAAGGTGACAGTGATGTACAACAAAGTAGAGATTGTCTTTTCAAACATTGGGGGGGGGGATTACATATAAATATTGCAAAAAGGGATCTTAATGACTTCCTTATCAAACACAAAAAATGAATTCTAGATGAATGTGCCAGAAACAAGTGCCTATTTAGATTCAATTTCAATTAAATGATTTAAAATAAATTTTACAAATTTTATAATTATTAAAATTACAGGAATTTCAGTGTCACCTCCTCTGTCTCATACTTGTTTTAAGATTTTTTTTTTTTTTTTGCATAAAAGAACTGAGGTATGGGCCAAAGTTGCAGAGGGTGAGAGGATTCACTAAAGACAGTGTAGGGAGCAGAACAGGTAGAATTACTGAAATACACTGCTAAAGGGAGCGGCGGGCGAGACAGGAGAGGTCTGCTGCACCATCTGTGGGTTATCAGCTCCCTGGCTGGGGATGGAACTCGGCTACAGCAGTGAAAGCACTGAGACTTAACCCCTATGCCACCAGCAGGCCTTCATACTTTGTTTTCACTGCTCAGTAGATCCTTGTGACTGGTAGTGAGTGTATTCAGCAGCACAGATGCATGACCCTTCTATCATCACAGAAAATTTACACTGGACATTGTTATATTAGAAAGTAAGTTTTATTCAAGAAAACAACCAAAAAAGGGGAAATAGTTGAGTAGGAGGTGTTGCAGAGGAGAATTCATTCCTTCAAATCAATCAGTGAGTATCTGGGCAGAAAGGAAACCACAGAGCCATGTCCTGAGAGAGGTGTGTTCAGAAAACAGCTACACATCCAGTGTGACTGGATGATGGGTAGTGATTTTGTATTTTACTTTATCTCAAGAGCTGCTTATCTGTGTAGGAGCCTTGCTCGTCTTTCATTAGATTTATATCAGTGCCACCTTTGCAGTAAATCAGCCATCCATACAAGAGTCAAGGAGAGCAGGAGAGGGAGAGCCATGAGGTCTTCACAGCAGTGCTATAAGGTTCAGCTCTCCACTCTGAATGAGACGGGAAAGAGTGAAGAGTTTTAAGCTGTGACGGGTGCAATCTGACTTCCTTTGATAGGATCATGATTGTTTCTATGGTAGCAGCCTGTTTCGGAGCAGGCGTAGGAAGGAGTTCGGAGACACATAGATACACATGTGGCATAAGACATATATAAATAATATCTATTTTGTATGTAATGTTATTAGGTTATATTATACATTATAATTGACACAGCATGTATAATTATATATCTACATCTATGTTTGTACCTATCTGCCTATAATAGGAGTTAGGAAACCTGTTTGGAGACCAGTTCAGGAAATGCAAGAATCCAGGCAAGAGCTGGGGATGCCCCTTGTGCTGGATAATAGTAGTGGGAAGGAGAATAATGTAGTGGGAAGGAGGCTGGATTTCCTCAGTGATTACCTAAGGATTACAAGTGGATCCAGAAGTACCGCTAAATCTGAGTAGTCACTTCTGAGATGTGACCACAGAAGTTTGAGGGGTGAGATCAGAAGCTCAGGTTTACACACTTTTACTCTGAGATGCTTGTTAAATATTCAGATGAGATGCTGAGAAGTCAATCGAGCATGGGAATAGGGCAGCGGCAGTTCCTTTGTGGTAGTGTGTGACTCTAACAACTGCAGGATGGTGGGTAAAACTTGGGTACTGGATATTTTTTTTAATAAAGATTTATTTATTTATTTACACAAGCACTGGGTACAGTCAGAAGCGCGGGAGGGTGAGCTAATTCACCAGAGCCAGAGCAGGGAACAGAACAGGCAGACTGATGGAATACACTGCTGAGGGGAGCAGCGGGCGGCAGGAGAGGTCTGCGCACCATGTGGGACCCTCGCTGGTGGCCGGGGATCGAACTGGTGCTACAGAGGCTGTGGGCAGCTTCACAGTCCAGGGCTCAACCACTGCGCCACTGGGGAGGCCTGGGATTTTTTTTTTACTTAATATACAATGTGTCTTTAGAGATTTTTTTCATAAAACACAACTACATTGGCTTCCACTTGTTCTCACAACCATTTTGGATACTCCCTGTCTTAAATCTGTTTCGGCTGCTATATATAACACAGTACCACAGACTGGGTGGCTTATAGGCAATAGGAATATATCTCTCTCAGTTTTAGAGGCTGGGAAGTCCAAGATCATGGTGCTGCTATAGTCAGACAAGATTCCTCTTCTGGGCTGCAGAAGAGGTGGAAGGGGCAAGGGAGCTCTGAGTGGCTCTCTTTTTTTAAGATTTATTTATTTATACACGCACTGGGGTACAGGCCAGAGTTGTGGGAGGGTAAGAGGATTCACCAGAGACAGAGCGGGGAGCAGAACAGGCAGAAGGACAGAAGCACACTGCTAAGGGGAGCAGCGGGCAAGGCAGGAGAGGTCTGCCTCGCCATGTGGGAATCTCCCTGGCCGGCCGGGAATCGAACCGGTACTGCAGAGGCTGCGGACAGATCCACAGGGCTGCACTCAACCCGCTGCGCCACCAGGGAGGCCCTGCAGGGCTCTTTTATAAGACCTCTAATTCCATTCATTAGGGCTCCACCCTCACAACCGTATCACCTCCCAGAGGTCCTATCTGCTAATAATATCACTTGAGGGGGTTAGGTGATTATATGATATGCATTAGAGCTTGTAGTGGGGCAACCAGGTGCAGGGCAGGCAGAAAGGGGGTACTGAGAGGCTTAGTAGGCAGCTGAGCCTCCCAGCCCCCTGTGAATCTTTCTGCATTTTCTCTGGGCCCACTCTGGTGTTCTCTTGTGGTCTTGCCTCCCGCAGCTCTTCTCTCATAGCCATCTTTTTCAGAGTGACCCCACCCTTATATCTGGGCCTCTAGGCTCAAGTGTGCTCAGATGACATGATGACATACATAGAAAACCCTGCAGATTCCATTAAAAAAACTAATTAAGCAAAAAATAAGTTCAGCAAAGTGGCAGCTTACAAAATTAACAAATTAACAAATAAAAAATTGTGGTGTTCCTATAAGCATACACTGAGTAGAAGAGGCAGAAATCATTACAGATAATCCCATTTACAACCACATCAAAAAGAATTAAATACCTAGGAGTATATTTAACAAAAGAGGTGAAGGATGTATACAATGAAAACTACAAACATTGTTAAAAGAAATAGATGAAGACACAAAGAAATGGAAAAGGATATATATTCCAGTGCTCATGGATTGGGAGAATTAACATTGTTAACAAATGATCATATTACTCAAAGCATTATACAGGTTCATACCTATCAAAGATTATACAGGTACAAACCCTATCAAAGTTTCAGTGGCATTCTTCAAAGAAACAGAGCAAACATTACTGAAATTCCTATGGAACCACAATAGACGACACTATGTCTTTTTACTATCTAAATAATAAGATTATTAGTTCATTTTATTGAATGAATCATTTCATCTATTAAGTCAACATATTTCATTTCCAGTTATTGTGCCTTGTTAGTCATGTAAGTCTAGCTACAATTCTAAGAACGTTGAAATAAAAGTATACACATGCATTCTCTTTAGACACACAGGTTAAAGATACTTTAGCAAAATTATTAAAAAGCATTGAAAAAGAGGACTCTCAAAAATTTAAAGCCTTTTGAAAAGCAAGCTGTTGAGGGCAAGTGTATAGATATTTCAGTCAGAAGCTAAGTGTCTTCACAAATTTAGAATACTGAAATATATACAAACAAAAAGTGACAATTCCAGAAAGCAGTAACCCAGAGAGAAATACAGGCTACAGTCTGAGGCTCTCCTGATGGATCTGGATTTGTAAATGAGGAATCTAAGACTCAGGGAAGCTCAAGGAAGCAGGTTGAAGAATAGAAAAACATCACAAGACTAAAACCTCTTAGCTCGAATATTTTTCCAGTAGGAAAGATTACCTTCTATCAATGTCTCATTGGTTATAGACAGTAACATATCCTGTGGCCATACCAACCAGGTATAACAATTATGACAACAAGAAAAAAATGCTCGGTTGGTTGGTAACTTACAGTTGTAAAACTTTACAAAAACAGTTGCTGATTAGAATTAGTAACAAACAAATTATTACACATGTATTTAAATTCCTTTAGACACTACAAGCCAAAAGACACTAACAAAAAGTCTCTTTTGAATGGGTATTTCCCTAAACTATGTTAGAGCCTGAAAATTCTCTCTAAATAGAATATTCTAAATATAATTTAAAAATAGGATAATATGAGTCCTAATGTGGCTGTCTCCCATGAAATACATAGGGTTGTTTTCATCTACACGAAATCCATTGTTTTTTTCTATAATGAAATCGTTTCATATTCAAGAAGTTTCTCACTATCAAACATTACATTATAAGGATGGTTGTTTCTGTGGGGGGGAATTGATGAGAGCTAGAGTAGTGGCTTTCAGACTTTTCTTTAAAATGTTAATTCTGTGGGGGCCTCCATGGTGGTGAAGTGGGTTGAGCGCAGCACTGTGAAGCTGTCCGCAGCCTCTGCAGCGTGAGTTCAATTCCCCGGCCAGCCAGAGAGATATCCACATGATGAAGCAGACCTCTCCTGCCTCACCCGCTGCTCCCCTCAGCAGTATCTTCGGTCCATCTGCCTGTTCTGTTCCCCGCTCTGTCTCTGGTGAATTCTCTCACCCCCCCCCCCCCGTGCCTCTGACTGTACCTCAGCTCTTGTATAAATAAATAAATCTTTAAAAAATATTAATTCTGTGGCTTAAATTCAGCCTTTCCCTCTGTACCATTCCCAAGATTTTGGATTTCATTTTGCTGACTCAGTGAGTTTAGAGACCAAGGCCTGCATCTCTGCTCTATTACCAAGCTCCCCATGTGGGTCTGAGATAGGAGCATCCTGACAGCATTCAGTGAGAAGGCTGGAGAATATGAGACTTAATATAGCAATTTTTTTTTTTTTACTTTGTGGATTTCCATAAAGAGGGCTGCCTTCCCAGCTGTGAGAGTTAATAAGGAACTAACATTATTCCCATGCAGCCTTGTTGGCTTCAAGTAGGACTCCAGAAGGCTTGCTCTTCTACCCTCTCATCTCCCCACTTCCCTTAACACAGCACTTCCTACCTGCTTTAGTCTTCTTCACATCCATCACCCTCAGCGGTGAAGCCTGAAGCAACTCTGCGGTAGTGTTGCTTAAACAGCATGTTTTTTTTTTCCCTTACACTGTTATCACACTAAAAAATAGCAGTCAACTAAGATAAATCAAGGTCTTAATTACTGAGTTGCTTTACATACAATCTATATATTAGAAGTCTCTTCAGGAAGAGAGATGGGTAGAAGCAAACTGTCTTTCCATTTCTTTTTTTAGTGAGTTATTGAATTTCATAGATTTTCTGCCTATTTCAGCTCTGTCTTCTTACTCATCTGCCTGTGTCTTCTTACTGTAAAAACTATCTTTGCATTTCATAAAGGGTAATTTAAAAAAAAATCATGACTCTCATACAGATACAAAAGTAGAAGCTAAAAAACCTGCTTGAAGGATTTTAACACATGATTAATGAAGAAGCTGGTAAGATGTTACAGCCAGTTCAAAGGAGAATCCAAAGAACAGACACCTCTGTCTCTCAGGAATAGTGAAATAAAATGTGCATGTGGATGCAAAACAGCTTCTTTCATAGCAGAGGAGAGAAGTCCCAGGGGAATTTGCTTGTCTATAGACATTGCTTGTAGTAAGAAAACAATGCCTTGCTGGCTAAACAAACCAACCTACCAGGAATCCTGTGTTAAAGGGTGAATGGAAATATGTCTTAGAAGTTACTGAATTTCTCTGGAGAGAGGAAAAGGCTTGCCTCCCCCGAGGCATCTGCCTCCATCCTAGGAGTGACGAAGACCTAAGGATTTATCCCTTCCCTCCTCAAGAACTCCAGAGCCACACTTCCTCTCGCACTCCATGGAGGGGACATATACCAGCCATCCTCTAAAAACTCCAAATTTCATAATATTGGGGCTTCTCACTTGTGCAACTCCAATGGGTGGCAGTGCAGGTAACACTCATTGTCTTAGCCTCAGAAACATGGGGCATGAGGAGAATGGATGCTGCAAAGATTATCTATAAGCTAATGTACCTGATCCAAGGTCTTGTATCTCTTAGTATACATTTTTATCTCTCACTTCTATAGTTACATCCGTATCTACATCTACAGTTTTAGCAAGAGAGAGATTTGTATATAAGGCAACATGTTAACTTCCAAGTAGGATAGCAACTCAGCCTTCCTGGTTTCAGACTTCGCCATCACCGATAATTTACAGTGTTCCACAGTAGAGGGCAGTGAATGTCCCAGAGCTACAGTCAGAATCAGATAGTCTAGCCAGGGCATTGTTCTTATTCATCTGTTCCCTCTTCTCTTTAACAAATGTCTCCTCCGGTGGTGGTGCCTTGCCTCTGAGCCAGATCCTGGAGGTTCATGGTTATCACATCAGAGATTCTTCTCATAGAGCTTACAGAACCATTGCAAAGACCGATAGCGTAATTAAGATGCTGAATTACAAATTGTGAAGTCTGTCTCGTTTACAGCTTCTAAGGTTTCTAAAGAGGTGTTTGTGGAAACATCAGATAACACTTAACTGAGGAAACAGTGAGCAGTGAGCGCTGTCGCAGCACAGGCTGCTGGTCCCTCATCTCCATAGCTTAGCATCAACTGCGAGGATTTCATTGTCTCTGCCTTGCCATGGAAATCACATCTAATAAGTGTGGCATCTGTTTAACATTATACTTGACAGCGATTTTCATTAGGAAATAAAATCGCTTTCAGAAACCAGCGTCATACTTTTAAATTTCTAAAGGAAACATTTATATGACCGGCCCTTGACAGGTTGTCATGTCCTGTGGCCTCATTCCTTAGGAGGCCTTAAAAGACCTTTAAAATCATGTGTTAATTGTGACCCAGTGGACACCAAACTATAGAGAAGTCCCTCTCAGTGGGACCCCAGAGGCAAAGAGACAAAGGTTTCAAGCAGGTTTATTGTCCTGTTCTTTTGGCAGCTACTCAGCCAGAGTTGAGCTTCTTCATGCATGCCATTGATTGACCACAAGAAAAGATGAATCGTTTTGCTGAAAATAAAAGCACAGTCCAGCAGAGGCTAGGCTACCCGATTTGCCTGGGTAATAATCTTAAACTTCTCATAACCCAGGTTGAGTTCGCTAAAATTCTAGAAATCCAGGCCTATGATATTGCTTACTATGTTCTGCCACTTTATTTTCAAAATTTTGAAATAAAGGCTCAAATTTTGCCTAGCTTTCTTCAGGGCACAGATCCATGCCAGGTCTGACCTCAGATCTCCTGACAGTGTCCATGCTGTCTGGCCATCCATAATAATTATCATTAGCTTATAAATCATGTCCTCTCAAGGAATGTGTCTCACTGCTAAAAGCGCGATAGTGACCTGCAGGGCAAGCTGGAAATGAAAGTAACGACTGTTGTTTCAGAGAAATACAGTGACCCACACATGGAAGGCAGCAAGGCCATGAGATTCATCACCTCTCTCTTTGATTTAACAGGCCTGTCTATTCCAACTTCTGATCACCAGGAAAGGGGTGGGGGTGAATTTTCTCCTATCTTGTGTTGAAATTGATCTAATTGACTATATTAGCCAAAAAAATGTGGGTGGGGGATTCTACTTAATGTTTTCCTCCAATCTGGAAAACTCTTCTGTATTACAGAAGAGGTATGTGATTTAACAACACACATATATAGCAGAGTTTTGACAACTTCCAATCTGTCTCCTTCCCATTAAATCAGAGGCTGTTGGATCAATCTGTTCTTACGCCTGCCTAAAACACAGAAACTGTAATGCAAAGTCTAATGATGGGGAATAATGAAGGATAGTTATGGTATGCTTATCTTCTGGTGCAAACATTGTAGGTTTTTACTTTAAATAATTTTGGTAATCATTATGATGGAAATGTTTGCAGACATTCAGTTGTTAATAGAGATAATTCTAGTAAATATTCAAGGATAGATTGTATTTTCATGCCGGTTGAAATGCCAATGCCGTGCCAAATGTGTTCAGTTCAAAAGAGTAACTTCCTCTTGCATCACCTTGTCATGTAGATCTCATGATTCCAAAGTGAACATTTCAAATTTCACTTAAAAGGAAGAGATGTGTACTCAGGTACTTATAATTAAATTTTGTCTGAAGAGCAATATATACAGGTCATAGAAATTTGACCTTTTTGTGGATAACCAAATGATTTTTTAAGAATACAAAAGTCATTGTGTTATAGAGCAACCCCGATATTAAACGGGTTCCTGGCTGTGGGTCCTCACCCGCGCGCTTTAAAGGGACTTATGAATACTCCACTACAGACACACGCAAAAGGGTTAATAAAAGGTTTATTTACAAGAGAAAAAGAAATAAGGAAAATATACAACTCAGGGAGAAAATAGGGAAATAAAGTCTTTAATGCGTCCTACCCGATCCGACGACCTGGAAACCCAAAGTCACTCTCAGAGCTGGCCGGACGCTGCGAGCTGGCGGAGAGCCAAAAATGGTGTCCCCCAAAGCCCCCGTGTCTGCCTTTTGTATCCACCTGGCTGCTTAACCCCACCCTCAGGTCCCAGCCACCTTCCCTTTGGTGGTGATGGGATTTGGAGTTCCCAGTGTCTTTGGCTTTGACCTGGGGTGGGGGTGGAGTCCACAAAGCCTATATGGAATTTGCTTTGGGACATCCTTTTCCCCCTAACAATTGTTTGCATTTAACATATTTTAGAAATTTAAGGTACTCATTTTATACATTCAGAGCTGTCACATCTCTGAGTTCACGATTTGTCCACATTGTTTTACAATTAGAATAGGAATCAATTTTTTTTCCTTGAAGGAAAAGAAAATAATCATGCATCATTAGAAAGTAGATGATCAGATGTGATGAAATGAAACATATCACAAAAATTTAATAGTCAGTTTTCTTAATGTTTTCCACCATAAATATTGCCTTGCTAAATTATACGAGGTAAAATCAAATCACTGCAAATGCATGGCAGTCGTATAAATTTTAGGGGCAAGAATCACATTAGTATAATTTTAAAAGTTTAAGCATCCATTTGTGTTGATTCTACCTCTCAGAGAGGTTTGATGACTAGAAAATTTGACTCAGATCAAAGGTGATTTTGATTTTCTTTATTTATTTTAACTTTTGCAGACTAGTGATGGTCTCCTCTCTTTCTTCCCCCATTTCTGCATACAAGAAACGGCATGGACCATCCTACAGCACAATGGCTCTGCCCTGACAAGAGTCAGAAATACTAATCCAGAGAACCCCTATGCTGGGTTTTTCGAGTACATGGCCAGCATGGAGCAACTGCAGGCCACAATTAACCACGCAGAGCGCTGTGAGCAGGAGCTTACCTACTACTGCAAGAGGTCACGGCTTGTCAGTAAGCAAGGTAGGTAAACTGAGGCCCCACTGTGCAGACTGCGGGGTGCGTTTTGCTCAACCAGCTGCGGAGGATTTTTATTCTGCCACGCTGGTGGCATGTGGCCATGAGGGCCTGCAAAACCCTGTATATTTAGCAAACATGTCACAGTCCAGAGGTCACCATGATGCTTTTGCCTGAAGAAAAGAACAAGGTCCATTTACATCGAGCTTTGTTCAGAGTCTCGATTGCCTTCAGAATCTCTTCCTGGCCTTCGTCGGATAACTGTACAGAAAAGGGCTTTGTCCTGATCCTCCAGGGGGTTTATCCCTTCTAAAGGGCAAGTGACACATATGATTCTTTTTCTCATGGAAAAGAGCTAATAAAAATATGACTTAGTTTTCTGAAGCGAATATTTGGTGTGACACTTTCATGGATAGTTGACAGCCTCTGGGTAGAGGGGAATATGAGAACAGGCAGCTGGGAACACACTTTATTCAGTAGCTGAAGTAAAAATCAGAAAACCATCTTTATACTCTCTTTTATCCTACTTTTAATAACCAGACTGCTCGCAAATTCTGCCTTGGGTTTTGTGTTTTCTTCCTTGAGAACACCTCATCATATGAGACTGTCTCCAATTCTGCCTTGGCGTGGGCCTTCGTGACCTTCTCCATGAAGTCACGGCGGGACCTTTCCAGCTGACCTCTCAGCCTGCCTTCTCTCCACATCTTCTAAGAGTCCAAGCATAATCCAAAATGTACATCTGTGTGGAGAAAGTGAACCCTTAAGGAACAGTGCTTTCATCATGGCACCATCTGCTTAGCAAGCCTGAGTGCCTTTCTGCCTGCTGGCTGTCAGACTCTCCTCTCTGGACAGTTCCCCTGAACATTCTGGACCCTTCCTCTTCGTGTAGCCCTCATGCTACTCCCCAGTGTGCTACTGGGAGCAGCCATGGGGAGCCATGTTTTTTTCTTTAGAAATTCGAGAAGTTTCTAAGACAGCTGTACAATAAAGCCACATTGTCAGTGTCCACTCCCCAGTGTTGACTTCAGAGAGTTGGTTTTCTAGATAGACTAACAAGAACTTGTGTTACATAAATACATAACTGTCATAGGTTGTATGGATCGTGTAGAAAAGTGTTGAGCCCTTGGTACTCTTTCATTTCTAGTGAAGCATGCCTCCTCTTTGCTCTCCCTCCACTGAATAGAACCAACTATTGTCTCCTGTGTGCCTGATTCCCACCCCTTACCCTCCTGTTCTTCTCCCACCTCTTTTTCAGACTATCCTTATTTGGCCATCTACCCCTCCAGCCCCTGCTGGTCTCACTGTGTCTTATCAGTGCAGAAGCTCAGCCCTATCTGCGAGTGACCTTCAGATAGTTGTGGTGCAAAGAGCTTGGGACTTAAAGGTGGAGAGAGGGCTAAGTGAAGTGTCAGGTCTCTCATTGACTGAATAGCGATTTTGGATCCTGAATCTTTCTTGGTCTTTGTTTTCTCTTCTCTGAAATGGGGCCAGTAATACAGCCTCACAGGGGTGGTCGAATGATGCATCTCATACAGTGAGCACAAAGTGAGCCCCTCTGGCTCCCGGCTCTCCAGGCATCCATCGTGGTTACACTTAACCTACCAGAGCAGTGTGCACCTGACATTCCCACTTAGCATGCAGCTGATTGTTTGTTGCTGCTGAATATTGATCTTAGAATTAAAAAGACATATAAACAATAATGGAAGTGTGTTCTAACAAGATTGAGAACCACGACTGTTGAAGGGTAAATGACCACTGTGAAATAAATGGGCTGAGTTACTTTACTAGGAGAGGAAAGACAGCCACCAAAGCCACCAATGAGTCAAACTCTAAAAGAACCAAAAGACAAAATCCTCAACAGGGTAGTGAGCAAGTGCCACACAAATTAAAGGGGTGACTCAGTGTAATAAGGAATCCCCTCTCCAGGGCCAGTGATGCACAGGTATCTTTTTGTAAGACACCCCAACTTTTTCAGCCAGGTGTAAGAGGCACTAATAAAGAAGGTGGTGTAACAGGGGGTGGTGGTCATTGTTAAACATTCACTTTTTCTCAGGCACCTGGCCTGAGAATTCATGAAGCGCAGATCTGAGATGGGGAGACTGAAAAGAAAAAGAATAATTTGGATTTTGAGGTCACAATAAGAAATAGATTGGGGAGAACATGAAGTTGGTAGTTGTTGTCAGCTTACATTTACAGTTTCAGATCTTGAAGATCTAGCAGTTTGATGTAATAATGGTGCTGTAATTGTGAATGAATAAAGGGGAATGTGTGTGAAAATGTGTTTTCAGCAAGCTGTGGTTCTGCGCCTCAGCGTTTTGGAGAGATGATCACTGCAAACATTCAAATCATTTGGGATTTTAGCCTTAGAGGAATGTCTTGCCATGCTCACTGATATTTTATTCTTCTCTCCTCATGATTTTCTTATACTGTTTGAAAATTTTAGGAAACTTTAAGGTCTTGAATGAAGGTATTTGGGAGGTTGAAAACATTGCATAGTTGACAGGGAAATTTAGATGTTAAAATATTATTCAACATTTAGGAATAATGGCTCATTTTCTCTGTAATCTATGAACACAATGTCTTAAGCTCCATTATCAAAGTGTATCTACTAAATGTTCCAAGTAGGTTTCACCTTCTGTTGATTCATCATGCAATTAAAAATGAAGATTTTTAATAGTAATGTCTTTTTGCATAACACAGCCTTTGATAACTCCTTGTTCTTTGGTACAACTGGACAATATATATAGTAACACCGGGAAAGTGGTTGTCAGCATTGATAGGGACCCAGTCTGCTAGTAAGCGCCAATGGGCATGGACATTTGTAAGTAAGGGGGACATTAGCAAAAGTCCTAGATTTTCAGTGGGGCTGATAGAAACAATTTAAAAGATTTCAAAGTCAACAAGAAAAAGATCAAGCATGTTTGAGAAGCTGACTAGTTGGATGTCACATTCTTCTCTTGCCCTGATTCTCAGATGGCTATAATTTTCCCTCTCTCCCTTTTTCCTCCTAAGACATTACTTTCATGCCTCACCTGTTTTTCTAAAAATCCCACCTAAATGTTCTTTCGCTTCTTTGTTTTAGTTCCTTGGCCTCATGTTAGTCTTAACTGTGAGAATAAGCTAGTAGCTAAACATTTATCATAGAAAGAAATGGATTTGGTTAACGGAGACTTTGTTTCTGAGTGTGATATTTGCTTCAGGCATAAAGATCTTTCAGTGTTATTTCTGTAGTCTACAAATAAATAGCCAAGCCATTTAATGGAAGAAAAAATACATGCTTTCAAATACATCTTAGCTTTTGACAAGGGATTGCCATACCATACCTAACATTTAATAAATAGCTAGTGTATTTTTAGTCAGTGAATATATTGAGATAAATCTCTGACTTTACAGAAGATTACATAATGTTTTAATGGGCATTTCGTGCTCTCAACTCAGTTTGGTTTCTGACCTGTTAATTATTGTGGTTTGTATTTTGATGCCTTCTTAAGAAGTTTCAAAATTATTTTTAAAGAAAATTACCTATGTGAACTGCTCTCAGTACATTTTTACTATCATGCCTGAATTAAATAGGAAATCCTGAATTAAATAGAAAATATTTATAACACAATATTTTTTTGAAAAAGCTTTCTTAGGGAAATGTCATTGATTATAATATTTTCATAATATTAATAGTAGATCACATCAATTTTTCTCTTTCTCTTTTAATCTAGTAAATGATTTGGGAAGGGAGGGACTTGTACTGGGATAGAGGACAGCGGATATAGCCACATTTCTCACATTTGTTTTTCAGATGGAATTCCTCTGAGCTGGTGGGTTGGAAGAACTAATGAAACACAGACTTATTGGGGAGGTTCTTTGCCGGATCCTCAGAAATGCACCTGTGGATTAGAGGGGAACTGCATTGATTCTCAATACTACTGCAACTGTGATGCTGACCGGAATGAATGGTGATTTCCATATGATTTTATTATGAGAAATAAGGTCTTTTTATTTTTTAATGAATTACTCAAAATATATAGAGATAGGCTGATACTGAACAGGTTCATAAAGTGAGAAAATACATAAAGATATGTTTTGTTGAGGTATGTTATAGTCAATCTGACTTCTGAATGTTAAGATCAACGTTTTTCTGATTTTGTAAGGAACTCTAAGTCATGTACATCTTATTTTTATAATATGATAAAATAGAGAATTTTGTGTCATGTTTTCTATTCATTTTAAGTCAATTTTCATTCTTTTTAAAATTCACTGTAGTTAAGCATTCTGTTATTCTCAAAATATATTTTCAACCAGTAATTACTACAGCATATTTCTTCAACAGTCTGCCTTTAGTAAACATGTAAACTTATATTTTTTTAAAGAATAAATCATGGCACAAAGAATTAATGTCGCATCAAATCTTGAAGGAAAACCTGTAACATTGTAGGAATTTGAAAATCAAACTTCAAGTATTCTCTAAATAGAAGACAAGTCTTATGTGTGTATTGGCCTTTGAAAAATCAAGAAAACATATTCATTATGTTTGAGACTTTTCAAATGTGTATTTCATTTTGTCTATGAAGAGAAAATATTTTTCAAATATTCATTCATGTTTCAATTTGAATACTACCAAACAACATGTCTGCATAGAAGAATCATTTTTTAAAATATATGGAATCATGATTATATTTTTAGTTTTGCATATTTAGTATGTAAATATGTAGTGACATATTAGTATACAGACAATTTTTAGAATACTGTCTGTCTTAAACTCCATATTTTTGAAATTGTCTACTTCCCTTGAAACATTATTTTTTTCTCACTACCTTTTCCAAAGAAAGTCCCACACAAATTGTACAATAATAGAAAGTAATATTGTATTTTAAAATGTGAATAAATATCAATAGCAGTGCTTAACAGGAAGAAAAACCTAACCTCATCACAAGGATTCTCCAATGTCTCTATAACATTAATCAAAAATAAATTTTAAAAACAAGATTTGAAACTTACAGTAAATTCTCCTTTTGGTAAAATAGCTTGCATAGAACTAACCTTCTCCAGATAATGTTTATAAGAGGAAATTATTTACAAGAATACCTACTTGATGTCAATTGAGAACCACTAAGTGTAAACAGACACTGCCAAGGTTGGGGCCTTTCATCCTTGAAAGAAGAGAACTCAAGTGGATGAGATACATGTTTATCTGACTTTTCTCTTGAGGATGCTGTGCAGAGCATATGCCATGGAATGACAAGGAATCAAAGAGAATGCTAGATTTTGTTTATTTGAAGTGACAGAAGACAGAGTTGGAGGCTGCAGAAAGGACTGGAAATTTAATGGGAAGCAGAAATTCCAGAAAAGAGAGAGACTCCTGGGTAGAGCCCACACTGTCAAGTCCTCTCAGATCCTCAGCAGATCCCTGAACAGCATATGCATAGGTGGGATTTCTAGGAACCAAGCAGAAGGCTACAGCTGGAAAGCTCAACAGGCTATCTAGATCTCTGGGGCTACTGCCAAAGGAGAGGTAGAATTAGAAGTATGTCTCACTAGTTGAGATGAGATTTGTAAACCTCTCAGCCTTTCATAAAAATGACAGTTGGTCAATGTCTTTACAGCAGACTACAGCCCAGAACTGAATAGGATTGAAAACTAAGAGCAAAACTGACACAGGTTCACCCCAATGAAGCATAAAACCAAACCTCTGCAAGTTACTGTGATAAGGTTGTGATATAACTGCCTGCAGGGGAAAAACAATGTCTTC
Organism: Talpa occidentalis; assembly: GCF_014898055.3. NCBI lineage: Eukaryota > Metazoa > Chordata > Mammalia > Eulipotyphla > Talpidae > Talpa > Talpa occidentalis. The sequence goes on from NW_023601754.1 coordinate 13,667,520, forward strand.
AGAGACTAGCAGAGTCCAGAGTCTCTATATTGTTTCACCCATAATCTCCAAACATTGTAGCAAATTACTACATTCTCAAAAACTAAAAAAAAGTGAAATTTTATCCAAAGTCAAGAATATAAGTTGTCAAAAACAGACCCTTGAACACTGATGATTGATTAATCAGCAGAAATTTTAGAGCAACTATTATTTACATGTCTGAAGATTTAAATGATCACAATGAGTGATTGATGAGCTACCAACTCCACTAAGAGGGCAGTTGAATAGAGGTATTCAATTGTATTAAAGCAGAAAATGAGAACTGTATTAAAAAAATAAACATTAGTTTTCGAAAGCCCAACTTCTGAAATTAAAAATTTACTGGATGGCGTCGAAGTCATAGGAGATAGCAGAAGAAATCTTCAGTAACTTGAAGGACAAATCAATAGAAGTTATTCAATCTAAAGAACACAAGGGGGAAAAGATGGAAATAAAAATTAACAAAACTTTTGTAATTTGTGGGAAAATGCCAATAATTTAATAGACAAAAAAAGGTAGTGTCAGAAGGAAATAAAATGAAGCCAAAGAAATATTCATGAAATAAAGGCTGAAAAATCTCCAAGTTTGTTTATTATCTATGATAGTAAGTCTCCAAAGGTGACTCCCAAGGATCTCCTCTGCCTAGTGTCCATGCCATTATGTGATTTCCTCTTCCTCCTCTTTCTTGTATTGAGATAATACTGCTTTGCAACACTGTTTATGACTTAGTGGAATAGGTTCACAACCTCTTCAGATATACCTTATGATTCCCTACCCTTGGGTGGTGACTGGACCTTGTGACTTGCTTCTAAATAAATATAATGCGACAAAGTCAATGAGAAATCATCGGGGTGTGTGTGTGTGATAGGGAGTTGAGATTAGGCAACAAGCAACAGCCAGTGATTCACTGACCCTCACCCCTGCATCCAACATGAGTGAACTTGAAGGTGCTTCCTCCCCAGGCAAAGAGTGAGATGACTTCAGTCTTTGCCAAGGCATTGCAGCATTTGAGAGACCCTGAGCTAGAGGAGCTCCCTGTGCTTTGCCCAGATTCCTGACACATGGACCCTGCAGATCATAAATGTTGTTTTAACCATTTCATGATCATTTATCATGTCATAATTGATAATTGATACAATTTCAATGTACAGATTCCATAAACTCAGAGATTTTCAAGCAGAGTAAGAACAGAAAAATAAAAACAAAAACGATACGCCTTGGTTTATTACCCAAACTGTTAAAAACCAGCAAACAGATAAATATTTTGAAAGCTCTGTCCACAGAGCTGGTGGAACACAATCCAGACCAGGGAAAAAGGGTATGGAGGAAAAAAGGAAAAACGAAGGCCATCCTCTCATCAGAAACACACATCAGAAGACAATGGAATGACACATTTAATGTGCTCAAAGAGAAAGTAAGAATTGGTTCAGCCTAGAATTCTATATAGTTGTCCCTTGGCATCCACAGGGAATTGGTTCTAAGATCACTCCCTGCAAGATAGCAAGATCCACAGATGTGTGAGTCCTTTATGTAAAATGGCATAGAGAAACTGCACATAGGCTCTACACATCCTCGTGTATATTTTACATCACTGCTAGGTAACTTATTATACCTAGTACAGTGTAAATGTTCCATAAATAGTCTGTTATACTATATAATTTAGGGACAGTGACAGCAAATAAAGTCTGTACATGTTCAGTACAGACACAGCTGTCGTAGACTAACTACATAGTGTGTGGTTTTAGAACCCATAGATACAAATGGCCAACTGCGTTGAACAAATATGTTTCAAAAATGAAGGTCTTTTTGAAATAAAGTCTTTTTCAGATTAAATGTGTACTCGAAGAATTTGTCTCCAACAGAACTGAACCATCAGAAACTAACAATTTTTTTAGGCTGAAGAGAAGTAATACCAGATGAAAACTCAGATCTCCAAGATGAAATGAAGAACATGGGAAATTGTAAATATGTCAGCAAATATAAAATCCAGTGTTTAAATTCTTTTGATTAAAAAAATTAAACTTCTCTGTTTGAGGGTATTATAAAGCTTGTAACATCTGCATTTAAAATGTGTTACAACTATACCACAAAGAACAGGGGTGTGTGTGTGTGTGTGTGTGTGTGTGTGTGTGTGTGTGTGTAGAGGGATGTTAAAGAATTATCCTGTGATAAGCCTCTGACACATTAAGTAATACAGTGTAAAATCTAAGTATACTCTGATTAATTAAGGATTTGTTTTATAATCCATGAAGCAAACATTCAAATACAATATGTAGACAGGTAGCTAATAAGTGAATAAAAAAATAAAACTGAATACAAAAGAATATGGAGTAAGCCAAGAGGAGGTAGGAAAGGGAAAACAGAATTATGAGAAAGTCTAAGGGAGGAAAAAAAAAAAAGAAACAACTACCAAAATGATAGCTCTAAAAACACATTATCAGTCATCATACTATTAATGGGTGAAACCATTTCATTTAAGAAGTAGAAAATGGCCAACTGAATTTGAAAGTCACCAACAAAAGTAAACCTTTGGGGGAAAATAAAGTGACGTTTTTCCTCTACAAAACTAAAAAATAGAAACAAAATTACCAGCTCTGTTCTGTCTGCAAGAGACATTAAAATGTTGCCATATTTTTATATACTCAGATGAGCAATTTGATACTTACTCTTTTGTGTGTGCAAATTTAGCTCAGAACATCTTGGCTTGGAAATGCAATAAGGACTATTGTTTATTTTTGAAATATGTTAATCAGAGTAATTTTAGGAATTTTGTTATTGTTGCTGTTTTTTCAGGACCAATGATACTGGATTCCTTTCATATAAAGACCATCTGCCAGTTACGAAGATAGTGATCACGGACACGGGCCGGCCACATTCCGAAGCAGCTTATAAACTGGGGCCCCTGCTTTGCCAGGGAGACAGTAAGTGATAGCAACATGTTGTGACCATATCTGAGGAAAGTGTTGTCATTTAAGAATCCTGTCTCTAACAAGTCACAGAAGACGGTACATGATATGATTGCATTATACAAAATCTCCAGATGTGCAGACACACAGAGCAGTAAACAGATTGTCTGGGACCAGGGGCAGGAATGGGGCTAACCATGGGGCTAACCATGAATGGACACAAGTTTGGGGTTGATGGGATTTGGGTTTTTTTAAATAGTTTAAAAATTTATGGAATTGTATATTTTCAATGAGTGACTTTTAGGGTGTGTTCATTATACCTACAAAAAATTGTTAAAAATTAAATAGTCCATGAGAATTTTTCTACAGGACAGCACCCGGGCTGGAGAGACTCTCCCACAGGGTCAATCACAACAGAAATCTTTGAAATTGCTATAACTGATCACCCCAGATTCCCCTGAAGCTTTTTTTGGGGAATGGAATAGGATGCTCCATATGAAAAAGTGGGGGAGAACTCTTAGCCACCATATGAAGTGAGTTAGAGTGCCAAGTGCTGGTGGAACTTGTCTTAATTCCATCCCCTATAGGAAAAAAAGAAAGGACACACACACACAAACACACACACTCTGAGTAATTATGTTTCTATCATGTAATAATCAGACTTTCATTGTGAAAACTCACAAGGCTCCATCTGAAGTATTTTAGTCAGTCTGTAGATGAAGTACCTCCGTACAGCACAAGGTCCTGTGGTAAAGGCTTTGGTGGCAAACCTTGTTAAGATTCTAAAAGAAAGAAACCTTTCTTTGAGCTCAGCATCTCTATTTGATGGGTTCATAAACACATTCCAACCTTCCTAAATCTGCATGGCCATTATCCCTATGGGGAAGCCTCCTTGCTGAACAGAACTGTTAGGAATGTATGCGAGTTTCCTGCTGGTGGGTCTGGGCTGAAATTAGAACAATGGACTCGAGTGTCAGTTTAATCTAACATTTCAATTTGTAATCTCAGTTTCTTCTCTGTGTGTGCATGTGTGTGTATTGTGTTTAAATCAGTGGAACCAGGTGTTTTGTGGATCCAGTGTATTAACACTCTAAGCCAAAATTTTAAAATTCAGATACATTTTCACAGGAAAAAAAGTCATTTCATCAGGGAATGAAATGGGCATATGTATGCATTCATAACCTCTGTGAAATCAGATTACAGACAGATGGATTAATTATTTATACTTTTAGTTATTTCCAGAACTTAAAATGGAAATAGAAGAAATATTTATTTACATTTAAAGTATACCCTAAAATGAAATTTTATTCTAGGGTCTCAACAGAGGAAGAGATGATCTGACAATCCCATGAGTTTATGGAGATTCATAGCAGAAATTGCTTAGTTACAAAGCAAAGATGATATTGGCCTATAAAAATTTATATGTGGATTGTAAAAAACTTATCAGCCATTATTCCCACCATCCCCAGTCTTTTTCATCTCAGCTTCCTATTCTGCTAGGAGACCATCCACAGACACGTGAAGATGACATGGGATATTTCATGGAGAGGAAAATTATGTGCAAAGAGATGAGGCTGTAAACTCGGGGTGCACCCAAGAGAGCAGGGCAATTTTGTGTGACTATAGAGAAATTGTTCTAAATGTTATGTGCACTTTCCACTGCTGGCTCTGATCTTAACCCTTCAGGGGCCCCGACTGGCTTCCTTACCCCGCCCCCCCTTCTTATCCATAGATTTTCTTTTTTTCAAACTTTCTATCAGGAACTGATACACACAGCACCCCTTCATTTGAAGCAGGGATTCTCCATTCTAGCTGATGTGCCCTGCAGTGGACATTTGGGAATCCCTGGAGCCATTGTTGGTTGTCACTGTTGGCAGGGGATGTCCTGGCTAGGGGTGAAGGGGTGGTAGTTTGAATGCTGCTGGAGTCTAGGGGGAGAGGCCAGGCATGCTGTTCAACATCCTACAAATACAAGACAGCCTTCCACAGTGAAGACTTCTCTGGTCCAAAATGTCAGTTGGGCTGAAGCCGAGAAGCAAGCGTACTGAGCTGTTGTGGCCATGGGGATGAAGTGGGAGGACAACAACATTAGCAGCAAGAATTCACAACTAGTTTCAAGTAGTTAGAGGCCTGTTAATTAATCTCTAACTTATTAATGAAGCAGTAGTTGAGAGTTTTCCATGGACTTCTTGTCTCCTGCATCTGTTTGGAGGCTGAGGCTCATCCTCCCATAAGGTCCTGAGAATTTTTTTGCTGCATGAGGAACTTTTTATTTTCTCAATCAGAAGAGCTCTGGCTACAGAACAGTGACTGTCCCTTAAGGTGAAATGTCCTAAATTATTTTTGTTTTTCCACATGAACTAGACTGGGCAGACATGGGGTGTCCAGATGTGGGATCATGCACCGTGGGTCTTAGAAGCAAAGGAAAGGTATGTGAACGAGATCCTGAATGAACCAAAATGAGAATGAGACCTACTTGCACACACACTGAATTCTTCAAGGCTGAGCAATTCCTGAATTTTCTGGAGAGTTGGAAGCCTTCCAGGGAAAGCCTGAAGACCAATGACAAACCTGATGACCAGCAGAGTGACCTTTGACATCAGACAAGGACAAGTGATCAGGCCTTGAGCCAGGCAGTGGTTGGCATGGGACTTAATGAAGAGGCCCTGACAGGTGCCTTCGGTCTGATTTAACGGGAGTGTTGAGGCTGGAAGGGTGAGAGAATGATCATTCATTCACTCAGGATGCCAGTGCCCTTTATGGAGATGAGGGACTTTTAGATTCTCTTTGAATAGAAATTTGGAAAGATGAGAATCAAAAAAATTTTCATGTCTGAAATTTCGAAATTTTGTATCTAGTCATGCTGCTCGGCCTTGAGGAAGTAGGAAGAATAAAGCAAAATGAGAATGAGACCTACTTGTACACACGCTGTCTTACCCCTGATTAATAGGTGCTGTTTTTCCAAGTTCTTTGTCTTTCTTTTGTCAGTGTAGGTGGGTCTGAAATTTCATATTATTGCTGCAATTATTGTTTGATGTCAGAAATCATAGACATGAATTTTTATAGTGATTTATCCAATATCTAAAAGATAAGTGTGATAAAGCCGCCTTTAGAGCTGTGCTACAGACATAAAACTTAGTAAATATTGCTGTCCTTAGTGAGTCAACTTAACTGTAAATATGGAAATATCCTCTTTGAAAGGATATGTGAAATGTAAATGACAGAATTCAATTCCTGTCATAAAAACTAAGCAAACTAAAAGAACTTGCTCAGTGTTTTAAAGACATCTATGAAAATCTGGCAACTAGTGTCACACTGAAGAGTCAAATGCTTTCTCCCTGAGATCAGGGTCAAGACGAGGGTGTCTGCTCTCACTATCACACTGGTGGTCCTAGCCGCAGGTGTGAGTCAAGAAAAGGAACTCAAGGAATAGGGATAGGGAAGGCAGAAACAAAAAGTTTCTGCAGTTGGCATGATTTTCTATGTAGACAATCCCTAAGAATTTACTTTAAAGTTAAGTTTAGCAATGTCACAGCATTCAAGGTCAGTGTATCAAAATACATTATATTTCTGTGTGTTAATTATGAAGATCTATGAACTGAAATTTTTAAAGTGTTTTATTTTTAAAGATTTTATTTATTGTGTGAAGAGCTGGGGTGTAGGCCAGAGGTGCAAGGATTCACCAGAGATAGAGTGGGGAGCAAACAGGCAGTTCTACTGAAATACACTGCTGAGGGGAGCAGCAGGGGAAAGAGGAGAGGTCTGCTGCACTGTATGTGGGTCAGCTCCCTGGCCAGGGATTGAACTCAGGCCGTAGCAGTAATAGCAGTGAGACTAAACTCCTAGGCCCCAGGGAGGCTCTAGGGTCCTTCTTATAGTAACATCAAGAGTGTATAAGTAACACCAAAATATGAAAAATTTTGGTATAACTGTAACAAAAACTACAAAATATTCAGGGAAAATAATTAAAGAAGAACTAAATAGAAATACCATATTCATGGATTGGAAGATTTATATTATTAAAATTGGAAACCACCTAATTCCCATCAACTAGTGAATGGATAAACATTTCATTTCATAGTGTCATATCCACACTGTACAGTAGAAACTACTAAATAGTAAAAAGAAATGGACTCCTGATACATACAACAGCATGTATGATATATACAACATACTGGATATTCAATTTCTAAGGTATTTTGGCAAAGGCAAAAGCATAGGAACAGAAAAAGGATCTCTGTTGCAAACAGCTTGAAAGCAATAGGAATTTTGCTAAGGGGAACAGGATCCTAAGGTGTAGATCTTGAGTCTGGTGGTGGCTGTGTGGCTTAACGCATTTGTCAAAATTCCTAGAGTTATCCACTAAAATGCCTCACTTTTATTTCATGCAAACTATTCTTCCATGCATTGTATTAAAAAAACAAACAACTACATGATAGTGCAAATAGTGATAGAAAACTGAATTTTTATGACTGATTTTTTTGGAGCAGTTTTAGATTTACAACAAACGCAAATGGAAACCAGAATTTTTTTTTTTGTACGCCTCCTCTCCCCACACATCTATCACCATCTCTCACCAGAGTGGTGCTGTTTTTCCCCTCACCAAGAATGATGGTTGCTTCATTTTTAAGTCAAGTCATTTAAAAAAAAAAGAAGTAGGGCCTCCCCTGGTGGCGCAGGTGTTTGAGTGCCACGCTGTGGTGCTGCCCACAGCCTCTGCAGCACCTGTTCCATCCCCGCCGGCCAGCGAGGGTACCACATGGCACAGCAGACCTCTCCTGTCTCGCCCGCTGCTCCCTTCAGCAGTGTATTTCAATCAGTCTGCCTGTTCTGTTCCCCACCTCTGTCTCTGGTGAATCCTCTCACTCTCCCATGGTGCATCTGGCCTATACCCTGGTTCTTGTATAAATAAATAAATAAATCTTAAAAAAAAAAAAGTAAACTTATGAAACAGTAAAATTTTTAGTAACATACAAATTCTCCAGCACAGTCCTCGAACCCTGTTATTTATGTTTCTCATCTCAATTAACTTAAAATACAAGAGTCCAAGGGGATCAAGGACAAACCTCTGGGCTTCCCACTTAACAGAGAAGTCAGGAGTAGGAGGGCTCACTCATGGATTCTCCTTTCAACCCACTCTCCTGAGAGCTGCTTCACTTTTGAAATGCCATCAAAAGTCTTCCAGACAGTGATTCTGCAGGATGCATTAAAAGTATCAGGGAGAGCATGCTGGCCAGTCGCAATGTCTTCAGAACTCAGCCCAGGTGCCAAGGAGGAAAAACACAAGTCCATCCAGTATTGACATTCAGGGTGAGATGTTTTTTCGACTTCCATCAGGAAGCTATCTACAGGATCACCCCTGCCCCGCCATTTCAGCAGCAACTGCAACACAAAGAAAATGTGTTGTCCACAATATCTGGCTGGAGCCACTGCCTCTTTACTTTCCTTCCTCTGCAAATTCTCCCCATTCCTTTCACTGAAACCTTTCACTCAGATCCCACCCCTTCCTCCAAGAAGCCTTCTACAGGTCCCCAGTGGACTCCATCTTACACTGTCAAAGGAATATTGAACATATTACAAAGATATATTTCTCATACTGGGTTTTAATTATTTTTGAGTCTCTCAAGAACAGGGTCCACTGCTCATTTATTGTTGTGTTCCTGGCACCTAGTACATTACCTGTTACATGAAAGATAATCAATAAATGGCAGTTTATGAAAGAATTAGAATGATCCATCATATACAGCCAAGAAACCTATAACTTGGGAATTCTGTGTTAGAGACAGGATTAAGTTTTTGATTGTGTAAGCAATTAAGGGATATGCAAATATGCACTTTTAATGAAAGGAGCTTAGATTATATTGCAAGATTTATCAGATTTAAAAAATTACATAATTCCAAGGGCACTTACTTCTAGCTGAGTCATTTCTCAGCCATATTCTTGGGTTTGTGGCAGTGAAATTGCTTTCAAATAAGCACATGGACAATTTTATGCACATATACAGCTTTAGTCATTGTTTTAAATATTGAATATTAATGGCTTACTCGATACAGACTCATTGCAAATGTTAAAGACACAAAAATGTCAAAAAGCATAATAATTACCAAGACAGACAACTCAGAAACAGTGATTAATATCAGCAAGTATTATTCCAGAATGGCTAGGTACTGCTGGTACAGGTTTTCCCAACCTCCGCAACTCTTGACATCTGTCCCGGGTCCCTCCTGGATATGGCTGGGGACTGTCCTGTAAACTGTAAGTCATTTAGCAGGATCCCTGGCCTCTGCCCACCACATGCCAGCAGAACATACTTCCCCTGGTGGTGACAACCAGTATGTCCCCCAGAAATTGCCAGCGGGTATACCCCTTAGGGTGCACAGTGCCCAGCTTGAGATCCACAGCTCTAGACAGAAGGATTGAAAAAGGGATGTAGAAATAAATTTGCAACACTTTATTAATTAAAATTAAGGGAGAAAGAAGAAGCCAAATTGAAGCCCAAGATGCTGCTTCATATTATTTATATATTTAAGAAATATATATTCAACTTGAATCTTCCCATTAAACTTGAAAAAATAGATTTATGAAATTTTTAAAAGTCTGTCGAGTCACTTAGTTTTTTTTATTAAGCTCATTTTTTAATTTTAGACAGTATTGATCTGGAAAATGGAAAAATTAGCACCCATTTTTCTTCTCCCCCCCACCCTTTGCTATTTATGTTATTATTTGCCGAGTTATTTATTTTTTCTGGTATCCCTAGTTCTATTACCAGGGCTTTTCTGTTCTGGAATGATTTATATTCTGGTTCCTTTCTTCTGGATCGCATTGTAGAGTAGCTGATGTTTTTCTTTCTTTTTTTTTTTTCCTCTAGAAATTCTCATGAGTAGTACATATCCTCAGTTTGCATATGCATGAGAATATTTATTGCCTCAGAACTCTAAAATTGGCATGGTTGGTTGACCTTTATATTGTTTTTTGGTAATAGCTTTATGATTTACACATCCTACAATTTACTTGTTAAAACTGTGTGGTCTGAATCAGGTTTTGGCACATTTAATCATCATCACAATCAATTTCAATACATTTTCATAATCACCCCCTCCAAAAAAAATCTGTACCCATTTAGCAGACAGTGCTCATTTCCCTGTCAGCCCTCACCCCAACCCTAGACAATCAAGCACGTCTAGAACAAAGCAGGGAATGTGGCCTTTGTCTCTTGCGTCTTCCCCTTGGCGTGATACTGTGATACCGCCCAGGTGTATCCATGGCCTAGCAAATGTCAGGACTTCATTATTTTTTTATAAGCAGATGATATTATGTTTTATGGGCACACCACAATTTGTCTATCAGTTAATCAGCTGATGGACATTCAGGTTGGTGGCATTTTTGGGCCATCATGCATAAGGTGCTGTGGACATCCTTGTAGAACTTCTCTGTGGATGTGAGTTTCAGTCCTCTTGAGCATATATCTGGGAGTGGCATTTCCAGGTCATAATGAAAAACAACATTTAGTTTCTTTAGAATCTGGTGTGACATTTTTTGGGTCATGTATGTGACTTGCACCACGGTATGCATGTTAGCCCACTCTTGTCTGCTCTGAGACACAGGAATCTTTTGTATCTTTTCTACAGCTTTTCTTGAATCCTTTGTTTAACTCTATTTCATCATGAAGTAGGCTTTTTATTTTTATTTTTCCCCAAAAAGGCTTATTTGCTCATTATTCCCAAAGTTCTTTTAAATTTTAAAATGTCTGCCTGTTGCCTTCACACTTAAGAGGAATTTAGGCTGGATACATTGTCTTCCTCTCAGAAATGTGCTCCTTTATCTTCTGGTGCTGATGTTGCTAAGGGAGAATTTGAGGACAAATTGATTTTTCCACTTAGGGATGACTTGCTTTTCTGACTGATTATTTAAGAAATAATTATCCTTAAAGGTCAGTAACTTAACAAGGATGCATCCCAAGTGTCATGCAGGAGCGTTAATTTTTCCTGAAATAGGATGTGATATGATAAAAATGTAGACATATATTTTATAAGCTGTTAAAGGATTTGCTGCACATATCTCTGATATTTCTGCTCCTAGTTCATTAATTTGAACAAAGTAGTATTTTTTAACTCTTGGGCATTTGACTTTTCAACCTATTTTATTAAATGCATTTCTTCTCAGTTAATTCATTGTGTTGAAATTTTGTGTTTAATCAAAGCACTCCCAAAACCTACATAGTTAGAAAAGATTATTCAAGTTTCTTGTTCTAAGAAATTCTTGTCATTGAAATTAGTTTCTTCATTTTGTCTGCATCAACTCGCTCAGCTGTCTGAGAAATCACAGCTGCCCAGAATGCATTAAATAATCAGAAGTGCGTGTAGACAATAAATAACTTTGTAGAGGTTACACTCTCAGACTAGAAAAAGACTTTGACTTGTGATTTGGTTAATTTCTCTTCCACTGGATAGAGTTCTCTTCCATTTGGTAGAATACACACAAACCATTAGAAAGAGTGAAGATCAATTTAATTTTAAGATAATCATATAATTTTGCAAATTTCACTATGATTATCTTCAACTATGAGGAAATTATTTTTCTTTCAGTTTTTATGTATTTTTTTATCTTGACACATTTCTTTAATTTTCTTAAATTTTCTCCATCCTTACATGCCCTCTTTCTCTTCTTCCTTCTGCCTTTTTCCATTCCTCTTCTTCCTTTCCCTCTTTCTACTTCTTTATCAAAGTATTGGGGTAGACTTACTGAAATACATGCACAACCAAACTGGGAGCGATTACTCAAAGCTTTCTGATGGATACTGTGACGAAGAAAATCTTATAATTTCACTCAACCAAGATTTAAGGAACCCATATATTGTACACTGCTTTCTCCCAAATCATGCACCTGCATGCATGAGAGGAATGAGAGACAGAAAGATAACAGATCTGGGACAGTTAACTCACAGGAAGGAATTAGAAGATAAACAAATAAATAAAATAGATGGTGTAATAGATTCTTGTAAGTGTTGTCAAAAAATATAGTTGAGGCTCTTTGGAATTTTGTCTGTACTTTTTCTTGATTTCATAGCTCATTTCTTTTTATTGCTGAATAATATTCCACTGTCTGGATGTACCGTAAGTTATTCATTCACCTGCTGAAGACATCTTGGTTGCCTCAAGTTTTGGCAATTATGAAACAAGCTACTATAAATATTCTTATGGAGGTTTTTGGGTCAACAAAAGTTTTCAACTTTGGGTAATACCCAGGAGTTCCAGACCAGGTGTTTCTTGAACATATAATATGTTATTACTCTATGACAGTACAGCTGCGTATTAGATAAAGAATCAGTTGTTTACAATAAGATAGGGGTGTCACACTTAGAATGATCCCTTTGCTGGTGCCTAACTCAACTCCACAGAGCTTTCAGCTTCACTCTGACCCTCATAGGGATGGCTAATGGATAACCTCACAGCAGATGTACATAAATGTGAGTTGTCTCCTTTACTATTTTATATGTCCTCTTACACCCAGAGTAAAAGTAGTGGGATGCTTGTTCTAAACATCTAGTCTTTCCGCTTCTGAAATAAAAGTGTGTGTGTGTGTGTGTGTGTGTATGCATGTATGCACGCTTGAACTTGTGTGTATCTTTGGATAATTAAAGAATATACACACACCTCTGCCTTTGCTATTTATAACAAGGCTGTTTTGTACAAAACTAATATAAGAACCATCTTCTTTATAGATTGAAGTAGAATCCTTCGATTATGAAAACAACTTCTATGTTGCCTTCATAAGAAGAATTTTCACTTTCAGCTTGACACACCAACCTTATGAGTGTGTGTGGGAGGGGACCAGGTCATTTGCTGTGTGACACATGTATGGATTCTTTTGTTCTTTTTACTTACTGATCTGCAGACCACACACTGTAATTATCTTCAGCCAGATTTTATTTTCTTCCATTTTATTTTGCTTACATTGAGTCCTATCAAGGTTCATAGATAGTTAAAACAATAAAGGACGTACTGAGAAGAGGAGCCAGTAAATTATAAACTAATGCATAGGCTTTTTGTGTTCTGATAACATAGTTAATTTTATAATTTAATTTTTATCAAAAATATATTAACAATTTATTTTTAACAATTTGTACATGTTCAGAAAGTATAATTTTAGTACTAAAATACTTCTCACACCAACATTTCAATACTTTTTTAAAGTTTTATTTTTAAGAAAACCCTTGGCATTTTGTGTGCATAGTGGTCTAGAGCTAGACAGAAAGTTTAGACTCAGCATCAAAAAATGACTCAATAAAGGCAAAGTGGGTAAATTGGACATCAGCAAAATGATCTTTTAATCTGGAAGTTCCCATAAGGAGGATGCTGAGACAAACTGCAGATGGGGAGAAAATAATTGAAACCACACATCTGACAGTGGACTAGTATCTAGTATATAGAAAGAACTCTCAAAAGTTGGGCCTCCCTGGTGGCGCAGTGGGTAGAGCCCAGCACTGTAAAGCTGTCCGCAGCCTCTGCAGTGCGGGTTCAATTCCCGCCTGGCCAGGGAGATTCCTACATGGCGCAGCAGACCTCTCCTGTCACCCCCACTGCTCCCCTCAGCAGTGCTTCTGATCGTCTGCCTGTTCTGCTCCCTGCTCATTCTCTGGTGAATCCTCTCACCCTCCTGCACATCCAGCCCATAACCCAGCTCTTATATAAATAAAAAAAGAAAGAAAGAACTCTCAAAAGTCAAAAGTGAAAGAAAAGGGAAGCAATCCATTTAAATTCTGGATGGTGTGAATTGTTTCCTGCCTCCAAAATTCATGTCAAAAATTCAACTGTCAACGTAGCTGATGAGGCAATTGGTCCTTTAGAGAGGCCAAGTCATATGAGGTCATGAGGAGGACCCTGATCTATTGCACTGGTGTCCTTACTAGAAGAGACTCTAGAACTCGATAGTGCACCTGTCTGTGAGCTCACTCCTTCTCCATCTTCTTCTCTTCCCTTCTCTCTCTGCCCTCCCCTTCTCCATCTATGCACCGAGGAGGAGAGGCCTTGTGAGGACACAAAGGGAAGGTGACAATCTACAAGCTAGGAACACAATGGGTAAAAGACATGAAGAAGACCTCACCAAGACAGGAATACAGGTGGCAAAGGAGCACACAAAATGATAAAGTCATTAAACACAGAGCAATTGCTTATTAAAACCACTATAGGAGACCACTGTTAGAATGGCTAAACTTAGAGAAAACAAAAGTTCGTGCCAACACAGTTCTGGCTAGGGTCTGGAGAACCAGGACCATTGGCACGTTGCTGGTGGGGGGTAAAAGGAGTGTGATGCTCTCATGAAAAACAAAGCGTAACTCTCACAGCACCCCATGGTTGTACTCCTGGCGTCTCTCCCAGAGAACTGAAAGCTTCGGTTCATACCAAAACCTTACATGGTGTTAGTGGCAGCTTTATCTGTCATCGCTGAAAACTGAAAGCAACCCAGGTGTCTTTCAAAAGGTGAATGGTTAAGTAAATTCTGGCACAGCCTTATGTCCATACCATGGAACACTACTCAGCAATAAGATGAATGAATGAACTCTTGATACACACAGGCTGGGTGAATCTTCACAGAGTAATTCTGAGTGAAAAGGTCATTTTCAAAGGCTATATACTATAAGCCTTTATTCATTGGAAATTCCTCAAATGACAATGGAGAGCTGATCGTCAAGGGGTTCAAGTGAGGTGAGGGTAGGGAGGTAAGAGAGTGCAGCCATGGCAAGGAAGAATGAGGAATGCTGATTATAGTCGTGACCACAATTCAAAGGTTACTAGCAAGAAGAATTTTAAAAAGGAAAATAAATAAATAAAATAGCATGTTTCACAATCCATGCATATATTGCTCCATTATTTAGATTTTCTTTAATCTGTCACCAATGCCTTACAGTTTTAGTATAAAAGTTTTCTTCACCTTCTGTTAAATTTATTTCTAAGTATTTTTGTGTTTATGCCTTTGTAAATAAAAGTGTTTCCTATATTTAACAAAGAAACAATTTAAAACATTTTCATTGTGCCCTACCACTTGATTTCCACCGTCCTTCAATTGCTCCATCTCTCCAACCCAGTGAAACCACTAGTCTACTTTCTGTTTCTATTAATTCTGTTATTTTTAAAAGAATAGTAAGGATAAAAGTTTAGCAAAAACTGAAATTTTTGAAAGCTATGCATAATCTTAACGTTCTACTAATTTTCCCAAGTGGGCTGTTTTTATATGGAATTAAATATTTAGTACAATTTCCTCTTCTATATAAATAACGATAAAAATCTCTTTATCTTTTTCATTTAAAAAAATGCCAGATGAAAGGTAGCATTTCTGAGGGAATCTTTCTGAAGCTGTAGTATGCTATCTGTGGATTCAGCCACCCTCAGATCAAAAGCACCTACTCTGCAGTCAAATTGATGATGGTCACATTTGTGCTGAATCTGTAGGCTTTCTGTCCGGATATTATTTCTTCTGACAACTACTTACATATCATTTACTTTGCATTATTATAAGTCACCTAGAGGTGATTTGAAGTATAGGGGAAGATGTGCTTACAGTATATATCATTAATACACCATTTCATAGAAGGGACTTGAATACCCTTGGTTTTGGCATCTCCCAGGTTCCTGAAGCCAATCCCCCAAAGATAGTGAGGGACAATTGTATTGCGTTTAATTGAAATGTGTTGATTATTAATTATTTTGCTATTAGTAATTATTAATCACTTAGAAAAATACATCATGATTTGTTTTTGTTGACATGATAAAAGGGAGACTTATTCTCTTGATTAGAATTTACACAGCTAGTGATTGATTTAGGTGTGCTACCCATGCAGCTGAGGGATGCCTAAGCCACCTTAGCCAGGAATTCTTCTTCAAAAGACCTTCCACTCCCGCTGGTACCTGCCTGCTGGGCTCTGCTCTGCCTGCTTCTCCTCCTCTGAGCAGCCCACATTTCTCCTGGTGTTTCTGAGCACAGTCTGTAAAGAGCTGAAATCTCTTATGCCTTTCACATTATTTGATTATAGAAATATTGGCCTTTCTTTTCTTTATAATTGCTTTGAATTAGCAGCAATTCCATAATCCAATAAAATGTTCTTCATTTTTTCCCGATTGTGAGTCTGTAAAATAAGGCTTGCTAACTAAATGAAATCAGTACTGTTATGTATGTGAGAGTGTTTAAGCTACCTGAGGCAATAAATTGTTTTCATTACTGTAAAGCTTTCATTGTGGAGATGGGGCAATTCAAAGAATTGTTGCTCTGTTTCAGCCAGTTCCCTGAAGCCTTATGTGTGATACTTTATTGGGTTCGTTGGGATATAAAAATGACACAAATGAAGTATTACATCTTATAATAATATCATTTAATTTAGACTTTGAAGTAATTCTGAGTGTTCTTTCTAATCAGACCAAATAAGTAAGATTTAATAATATTCCATAATTTAAAGTTATAGTTTTATTTTCATATTCATCTATATAACATTTCAACAGGAAGGCATTTAATTCCTTCTGAAAATAGATCAGGTAACAACTTGAAGAACCCAAATGTAGTGTTATCCCTGACTTGGTACTTGGCATGTTCTTGCATTCTTCTCTCTAGATCTAAATGTCTAAGCATAGAAATAGCTGTAAAAATGAAATAAGAAATAAGCTCGACAATACTCAATATTGTAGAGGATTGGGGGCGGGGACAGGAAATGCCCTTAAAGTATATTCTCAGCTGAATAAATTCAGCTCTAAATTGTCCCATAGATGAGCTGAGAATTGACCTTTGAATCAGGTCCATAAGATAAATAGAAAAAAAAAAACAACAACAGATGTAAGTGCTGTTTCTTTGGTACAGAATTTATAGAACATTAATTTAAATCTGAAGATTTTACACAAGTCAGAGTTTGAGATTTTTAACTCTAGGAAGGTTTTCTCTTCTCTGCTAACATAATGAACTGCTGTTTTGAAATTGCTGTGTTCTAACTTCAGAGGATCAATACATCGTTCTTCCAGGAAGGTAATTTAGATCAGGGAATTTCATCCAGTGTTGTGAGTGCATAAGGAGACAGTTGCTTAAAAGTCAAGATGTATATTTACATTTGATGTGTCAAGAACCTGCTGGGGGCAGCAGCACTGCCTAGTTCAATTCTCTGATAATGTTATCAGCCACACGCTATCTAGTGGGATTTCACCCCTGTCACTCCATGCCACAGCATGTATAATTTCTTCTCTGTACTTTCTGCTATATAAGACTGCAGTATTTTTTCAAAAGGAAAGTTGGAGCTATAGTAGGAACGTAAAATGGAAAGTAACAATAAGTAGTTATATTTGGACAGAAAGTATTATTAACTTTTTAGTCCACATAATTTTTTTCCAGGCCCAAAATTTATACTACCCCCATCTTTTAAACATTTCTCCTTATTTTGAGTCTTTGAGAACTTTTCCAATTCTTTTTCCTACTGTTTCTCTACTTCACAATTATAAGCAAAGTAAAAGATAATTTGAAAGAAAAGGAGCATTTTGATGAGAATATCAACACGGCACAGAGTAAATAGTGTCTTGATCTTTAATTAGAGGAGACTATTTGGAATGACAGCCTCAGTTTAGAAAACTATAAGGCCCATTAATGAAAACATTTAGTTGGGAGTGTAACTCTGTGAAGTGTGTGTGTTAGAAGTGTTAGCAGAATAACCCTTTGAGCTTCTTAAGGGTTTTTGTTATTCAAAATAATGCAGGTGTTTAAAAATCAAGCTAAAAAAGATTGAACCCACTAATCGATGCTCCACAGATGCTTGTCATAGCACATGGTACATGATGGCATTTTGTCTGAGACTATTTTTCTTGTATAAAATAGAATATCTGGGCCGTTACTCTCCTGTTTCGGAAGGAATCCAAGATTGTAAAATCTCCAGTTATCATCTATGCTATATAGTGAATAGAAGAAAGAAAGGAGGGTTGTTTAAATTTGTAATATTTTAATAGTAAAAAATGCTAAAACTATGCAGTATAATTATGTCACTGATATTATTTGACAAATTGTTTTTCTTTTTTTCCTTTTTTTAAAAAAAAACACAGGGTCATTCTGGAATTCAGCTTCCTTCAATACTGAGGCATCGTACCTTCATTTTCCTACTTTTCACGGAGAACTTAGTGCTGATGTGTCTTTCTTTTTTAAGACAACAGCTTCATCGGGGGTGTTTTTAGAGAACCTGGGGATTACCGATTTTATACGCATAGAGCTCCGCTGTAAGTCTCCTTTTCCAGAGAATCCTGTGGGATTCTATTTAGAGGTAGATCCTTTAACTAATTTTTAAGTACTGTGCTTCTACTTGATCAGCTGAGTTTTTACACTCTGTTACTTTGAAAAAACTATGATATTAAGTTAATGTTTTTGCAAGAATTTAATTTGATACTTAATATGATAATTTGGGGAAATTACTAGTATTCTCTACAACCAGTTGAGGAGAATTTTTCATTCAAATAATTAAATTTTTTAATTATTTGATTTTTAATTACTTAATTCTCAGCTAATTGCAAAATTACTTAATTAAATTAACAGGCCATAGTATTATAACATAATCTTTAAACTGTATTCTTTGAATTGTACCTTAATATAAAAAAAAAACACTGTACACTTTCAAAATTACATAAACTTTGAATCACTACAAAATAATTTTTTATAAAAAACTGAATGTTATTGAATTTTCTCAGCCCAGCCAAATAACTTCATGATTCATGAAAATGAAAAACTAACTCTGAGACTAAATTTCTTAATATTTTTTTCTTTTTCAATATTTCAAATGTGTTTTACATCCCCCTCCATGTCCGTTCTGTATGGGTGTCATAGAATCCTTCCACACACTTCACACCTCCCCTCCATAGTTAGTGCTTCCTCCGCTGTGTGCTCTTCCTGAGGGTGTTGAAGACTCGGATCTCCACCACATGCCCTAACCTGGACAATCTTCATGTCCCATGTTTCCAGCTCCAGCAGTAGTGACCTTTTCATTTGATGTGGGGAATGGGCCTTTGGAAATCTCAGTGCAGTCACCTACCCACTTCAGTGACAACCAGTGGCACCACGTTCGTGTTGAAAGGAACACAAAGGAGGCATCTATTCAAGTGGATCAGCTCTCACCAAAGGCGCAGCCTGCCCCTGCCGATGGCCATGTCCTTTTACAGCTCAACAGTCAACTCTTTGTGGGTAAGTTCTGCCCTTAGGCAGCCTGTCATGTAATTGAATGATGGAAGTGCAGAGATGGGTCAAAATGAAGTAATGTCACCAGTACACATAATGATCAAACCCCTGTTTCCTGAGAGCGTGTGTCCTAGATTGTGCCACGTACTTCATCTCTTCCTTATAACCAGCCTGTGAAACAGGTATTATGTCTATTTTACAGATGAGATAATGGAGACTCAGATGGTCTAAAATGACTTACCTTCAGAAATTCACATAGTAAATGAGATTCAGATTTAAGTTTGACTAATTCCTAAGCCTACCTTTTTTTAATATTACAGCTTATATGATTTATTCCAGGTATTTTTTTCCATTTTCCCAAGATTAAATGATTATTAAAAAAGCACGCCACACTGTATATAAATCAGCATTCTCTCCAGTAATTCTGTGCTTCTGGGACTATAGAAATGTCACTGTCCCTGTCCCACATCTTCAAATTAACATTCTCAGGTCACAACAATAAGTCTTCCCAAAGGCGACTTTCCGGAAAAACAAGCTATTTCCTCGGCTCATATTTCCCTCTTTTTGTAGCATACACCAGCAATCTATCCAAAAGGTATATACTGTGGAGTAAGGAGGGCACCCTCCAGCGAGCCCACAGTTGTTGACAGCCATAAGATTAGAGACAAGCACAAAGGGATAGGTCAACATACTGGCAAAAAATCCTGTGACAGCTTGGGAATAACTCTTCATTTCATTCATGGTGGAAACCCCACTGTCCAGTGCATAGGTATTGACGAGGTAGGCCAGTGAGTTACAGAGTCACAAAGAAATGTCACCTAGGACGCAAGTATTAACTCATTTGGAGTTTATCTGTTCTTGAGCCAGTTGATGAACCCTCCTTGGAATTCGAGGCACTGGTAACCAGTGATCCTCTACAAAAACAGGAAATAATCACTAAAATAAAGAAGGCAGGAGCAACATATGTAAAAATCACAACTTGACCAGTTTCACTATTACTTCTCTGTGTGTCCATCATTAGGACCATTTTTTCTGAGGTTTCTGACCGCCTTCTTGATATTTATCTCTAAATATTGTTCCTTTTCCCCCTAAGTACATTTGTTTGGCATGTATAGCATGATAGTGGAATCCTTCATCTGTTTTATTTTGCATCTTTGCAAACTACTTTACAGGACTTACCGAACATGAAGTTCACGGTTTTCTCTCTTACTTGATCTTTCATACATTTTAACATAAATAAGATACTGTAATAGTATATCTCCAGATAAATTAAATTATCAGAAATCAGTTCCTTTTAAGAGTTATGTTTTAGAAAAAAAACTTCATCTGATCCCAGTTACACTTTCTGTTGCTTAACAGTCTTGTCTTACTAATGGTCTCTTCTTGCAAAGGATGAAGCTTACCTGTCACATGTTTGACAAAAACATATCTGGGATTTCTAATGAGTGTATATACTCATTTCTATCATTTACTCTTGTTTCACTCAATCAGTGTTTAATGAACAGCTAGCTTCTCTGAGAAGGCACTGGAATCAGCGACCTCATCTTGATCTTGTGCCACTTGACTGACTTATTTAAGGGCATGGAAGTAATAAAGAATATGTGAGAGGAAATACATAACTTTCCTTTTAATAACATGCTAGGGGCTCAGTCAGGAAATTGACGTAGATATTTCTTGAATTACAAAAAAAATGAGAAATGGCCACAACAAAAGGTATGGCAATTTAAAATCTGTCAGTACTTGGAAATAGCCTTACTATTCTTAGAAACTGAGAGGGCTGAAACAGTCTTTGAATTTTTCAGTGAAATCAACTGCAGTTTGCCTGCACATGACCTTTCATCCTTGGTGTGAATTTTAACTTCATAGAAATGGAAGTCATCTATATTGTTTCTGATAGAAATCCTGGCCTTAATTTGATTTCAGGTAGGTGCAGTGGAGAGAAGTTCTATTATGATATCAGAAAACTGTGTTAGAACAGGCTTCCGTCTTTTGCCATCAATCATGTGCTATAATTTTAATAAGGAGCTAAGAGGTTTCATATTTGTCAAGGCAATTGGTTAGGCTTTTGGGATTCCCATGTGTGGTCACATTCACAGATGACCATGTTCCTGGAAAATTTTAAAGACTGAAATTTTCATTAGATTTAAGTCAAGATTGAAAGTAAAAATAAAAGAAGGGCCTCTGAAAACATGTTACATCTACTGTTAGTAAAAACGTGCTTATATAGTTCTTTCCTTCCTGCTCACAGGGATCTGAGTTAATTGATATGGTTAATGTGATGATATAAAAGAAGGACTCATGTAAGGAAACAAGAAGAACAAGACTTGTTGCCTTAGGTAGAGGCGGATGGATCATTGCCTGGGGAGAGACCACAGGAGAGTCTTGTTTTATCTCTTACCTCTACTTGACCTCTACAAGAGCAGACCATTCTCTTAGGAACAGTCCCCAATCAAGATAAGGACATAATTCTTACAAGACAAAACACATAGTTGTCCAAAAAAAAAAAAAAAAAAATGGTCAATTTACAACTTTGCTAGCAAACAAATCAAAACTTTTTTAAAAATTCTGGGTGAAGATACTTTTTCCTTGTAGCAAGATTCAATGGAAGTTAAATTATTTTTTAAAAGATTACACTAAACCAGCACAAAGTGAAAAACTTGTAAAAAATTTGTAATAGAGCTAATTTAATGAGCAATTACCAAGTTCAAAAAGTAGTTCTCTGCTTCCTGAGAGTTCATTTCAGTGACAGGCAGCCAAAGAGTAAAAAGTAAACATGCTATATGTGTA
The DNA here is from genome assembly GCF_014898055.3 of Talpa occidentalis. Taxonomy (NCBI): domain Eukaryota; kingdom Metazoa; phylum Chordata; class Mammalia; order Eulipotyphla; family Talpidae; genus Talpa; species Talpa occidentalis. Next base: position 13,689,417 of record NW_023601754.1, read on the forward strand.
TGTGTTTACATATATACACACACGCATGCACACATATAGACACATATACATAGATCAAATTTCAGATAATGATAAATGCTGTAAGATAAAAGGCTTAGTAAGGAGTTAGACAATGATTTGGGTTGGGACCTTCTGTGGGTGGGTTGGGTGGTCAGGGATGCATATGAACACAGGACAGGTGGAGCAGAAGTGGGAACCCCCTGAGCATCTGAAGGAAGAGGGTTGCAGATGCAGGGAAGTTGCTAAAAGTAGGAATGAGCCCAAGGCAGCTGGGGAGTAATAGCAAGTCCTGGCTACCCAGGAGAGCCTCAGTGTGAGGGAGAACATGGGGAGAGAGGCGGTCAAGTTCTGCACAAGGATGGAAGGCCGCTCCAGGTACCTGGATTGTACTGAGGGGGTCAGAGGAGTGGCTTGAGCTCATTCACATTTTCGACTTTCTCTCTTGCTGCTGTGAGGATGTGGCTGGAGGGACTAGGCTGGAAGCAGGCGGCTTTGTCATTGGTCCTTATGAGAGATAATGGTTACGTGGGCCCGAGGGAGGTGGTTAGCAATAGAGGTGGCATTTTGATGTAGCTACACACAGCTTGCTAATGGATTGTTTTTTTGTTTTAAAGATTTTTATTTATTTACGCATATAAGAACTGGGGTACAGGCCAGAGGTGTGGGGGATGAGAGGATTCACCAGAGACAACAGAACAGGCAGATTGACTGAAATACACTGCTGAGGGGAGCAGCGGGCGCGACAGGAGAGGTCTGCTGTGCCATGTGGGTAGCTTGCTGGCCAGGGATCGAACTCATGCTGTAGTGGCTGAAGATAGCTTCAGAGGTTGCGTCTTAACCCCTTGCGCCACCAGGGAGGCCTGGGTTGCTTTTTTGTTGTTGTTGCTAGTGTTTTACTCACGCTCCTTTGTAGGTCTAGGGGTTCCACACATTCTTTCTCAGTTTTTAATTTCAACAGAAGCTGATGTTTCTTGTTTTCTTCATATCTCCTCACTTGTAGCATTGATGAAGGCTGTTCCCAGACCCTACAGGCTCTATTATTTACTACAAACCATGCTCTTGCCAGACAACAGAAGCCCAAAGCCCAGAGAAAGTAACTCATTGCCTTCCCGCTCTTCAGGGAGAGCCTGCCCGCCCCTCATCCCACTGTCCCCAGGCAGGTGCGCTTCTCTGTACCAATGTCTGTGCCAGTACATGCCAGGAGTGGAGGGGCCTTTCCTGGGAAGCTGTTGTATTTCCCCTCCTGGTAGTCACACCATCAAATACACAAGCAGTGAGGCTGCTCTGGGACTCAGTGACTCACTGGGTGGGATCTCTGCTTTAATCCAATATAATTGATTTTTGGTTAAAATTTTAAGGGATAATTTCATTCCTCTTACTTACAAGTTCAAGAGTTTCATTTGTAGTTCACCCATCCATCTTAAAGATAATTATGGCTAATCAGTATTTTCAAGTATGCATAACGACTGTCTGTATTTGGGTATTGGGATAAATGAATGAGATAAATGTAATTGCAAAGACTAAGTCTGTCATTTTCAGCACAACTTTTTTCTGCTAATAAAAATGTTTTGAATCCAGGCACTAACAATGACATTAATAATAATAACAATGTTTAAATTACATGAAAATAGTCTTTTTAAACACCAGTCAAAAGTGAAATAAGTTATTACTGTCAATCTAAGATAGATTTTGGTATCCAAGCATTTGGTAGCTTTTTTTAAAAGGATTTATTTATTTATGCATGCAAGAACTGGGGTGTAGCCAGAGGTGTGGGGCAAGAGAATTTACCAGAGACAGAGTGGAGAGCATAGCAGGAGGTTCTACTGAAATACACTGCTGAGGGGAGCAGTGGGAGAGACAGGAGAGGTCTGCTGCGCCATCTGAGTTAGCTCCCTGTCTGGGGATCGAACTCATACCACAGAGGCTGGCTATAGCTTGACATCACGGAGACTTTAACCCAAGAGCAACCAGGGAGGCCCAAGCATTTAGTAGCTTTTACCTAAAGAGCACCTCCTTGGGCCTCCCCGGTGGCGCAGTGGGTTGAGCGCGGCACCGTGAAGCTGTGTGCAGCCTCTGAAGTGCAGGTCCGATTCCCAGCCAGCCAGGGAGCTACCCACATGGCACAGCAGACCTCTCCTGTCGTGCCCGCTGCTCTCCTCAGCAGTGTATTTCAGTCAGTCTGCCTGTTCTGCTCCCTGCTCTGTCTCTAGTGAATCCTCTCACCCTCCCACGCCTCTGGCCTGTGTACCCCAGCTCTTGTGTAGAGATAAACAAATCTTTAAAAAAAAGAGATTTAATGAGAGAAAAACATCAATTAAAAATAAATAAAGCATACCTTCTTGTTTTTAAACAAACTTGCAGGAAATTTCATTGTTCTGGAATATTTAAAAACAATGGAAGTTATTTTACAAATACTACAAATCTGAAATCTTAGAAATTTTGATAATCTAGAATTATGTTCATTTGAAATACTATCTTTTACATTTTGCCTACAGATAATGTTGTGGATATTTACATATTTATATAAATTTTGAATAAATTATATTCTTCATCTCATGACCCAGCCTAGATTGGTGATATTTATTATATTAAGTTTCTGGCGGTCTTTCAGAAGTGACGGCTGCAACGGGAGTACACTAAATAATCCAGAGTGTTTTCCACATTGCTCACTCTCTCAGTCCACTAAAGATGGGTGATGAAGTGTGTTCACGTCTCAGAGTGAAAATCTGTGCCACACTAATGCTTTCACTTCTGAGCAAGATCCGTAAAAATAAATAGAAAGCATGATAAAAAACGTGATGCGCTGGTGGACAGTACATGCAGCGACTGAAATAGGAGTAAGGACAAGAAAGACAGATCCAGCGATTCCACTCATGTTAGCCCACACCAGAGGATTATAAAACAGAAGATTCTCACAGTCCCTGGAGTTCCAAATAGTAGAACAGTTATCTTCAGCTAATCTAAACTGTAGATGCGGTGCACAGTCCAAGAGTAATAAAATCATGATCCAAAAATGTGGTATGAAAAAGAGGAAAATTTTAACGTTAATGTAATTGAAGAGAATAGAAACAATGAGCATCAAGGCGATCCCTTCCCCAATAATCTCAACGACATCTGCCCTTTTCATGATGGCTGTGTCATGTCTGTGGCCCATCTTCCTCCACTCTTGTTCTTACAACCTGTCCCCTCCCTTCTAAAGTTCTTCGACTTTCTCCTCTTTTGTGATTTATGACATATCTTAGTTAAAAAGCTTTACTGAAAGGTGCTGTTTAGTGACATGTTGCTAAGTGATGCATTAAACATGCGCCCTTGACCTTGTTAACACTGAGAGCTCAATGTCAAGACTTGCTTCTGTTATCGTGTGCCCACAGATATCCTCCAGCCACGGAAATGATGAGGAGAAGAATCCATCATTTTGTAAGCTGAAAAGTGACAGTGGTCATTTTCTATTTTGGTTTGTAAACTCAGCATTTTTCTTAGAAGCTTCTTAAATTAGCCTTGAATTGATTTTCATTCAACCAGCTCTGCAATTTTTGTTTGCAGTCTAAATTCTTTTACTGACAGGTTTTTAAATGGGGCAACTCCATTTTGATGCTTTGTGACTGGGACCTGAAGGGGAAGTAAGGACTGCTGACATCGACTCAAAAGTCATTTGCATTGCATTTGAGTCACATCAAAGGTACAAATATTTTCTGAGTATCTAGAGCAAACAATTTCTTGATGCCATACACAGAGACTGGTGTTGACTGGAGCCTGTTGAATTCCTGAGGCTGTGGTGCACATTCTTAGTTGCACATTGGTATTCCCTGGGCATCTTGGGAAACTGACAGTACCCGTGCAGAGAGATGTATTTCCTGTGGATGGGCATTTCTGTCATTCCCAAGGAGGACATTGCAAGTCCTTTCTTGTGCTGTTTCACCTTCTGGTGAACATATGCTTGTATTTGTGTTGGGCGGAAACCTGGGAGAGGAATTTCTGGGTCATGGCGTGAGGGTGTGTTAAGCATGGCCAAATCTCAACTGACCATCTGGGCAGCCTCTTTTGTGAAGTGGCTGTTCATATCTCTTGCCCATTTTCTAGAGGCCTGTCTTCTTTAAAAAAAAAAAAAAGAAAAAAAGATTATAAGGATTTTCATGTAATCTGGATGAGTCCTTTTCTGATAAATCAGTCACAACTATCTCCTCTCTGTCTCTGAGGATTGCATTTTCATATTGCTCATGGTGTCTTTTGATGAACAGCAGTTCTTAATTATAATGCAGTCTAGATTTTTTTTAAACTTTCAGTTTGTTTTTGATAGGTTAAAATGTAGTTATAAGAATAGAATGTTGAATAATTTTTATTTCAGTTTCATTTCCTTTTGTATTAGTAAACATATTCCCCCAACTCTAAAGCACATTGTAAAACAAGTCAAATTTCTCTTTATTATTTATTTCCACAATGTCATTCTCCTCCTGTGAACTGTCTTTTTCATGATTAGCCTAGGAGGCTCCTGGTGGCCTATCTGTATCCACTGAGCAAATCTTCATGACTGTTGACTGAACTGAGAAGTCACATGGGAAATCGAGACTGGAGAATACGACTAATACCACCAAGTTCATTTCTTTAAATGAGGCCTCAGTATGGACAAACCACAGAGCAGCTATGGCTTTCACAGGTAGCAAGAAGTCAAAACAGACCCATTTTCCCTGATGTTCTTGCCACCAGGATATGTTCTCACCACTGGCTCTGGCTCAGGGAAAAGTGATTGACTGTTCTCCCCATGACACTGTTGCTTATACTGGCTGCCTCTTCAGCCATAATGGTCTTTAGACTTGAGGGAGAACAGCCCCCTCATTCCAGCCCTCCCAGAACTTTGCCCAATGAGGAGCACTCCATGCAACATTACAGCTAGATGCCCCATCTCATAGACCTTTACATAATTAATGCCACCATGTCTGCAAGATGGTGGGCAGGACAGGCCTGAAGGTCCAATGCAGGACACACAGAAAGCCTCTTTCAACTCCTTAGCTTGACCCCAGGCCCAGTTGGTGTACCCTGTCACTTTCCTGATCTGTGGTCAGGACTTTAGCTGCTTTTCTTAGCCATGGTACCACAGTCGGGGAGAGCCCCAACCTCTGACAGACAAGCCCCCATACTTGAATTCTAAAGAGAAGTGTGGAAATCTTGACTCCTTCCTTTCTCTCAGGCTCTGGGTGAATTATGCAGTTGTTCCCAATTACTCCTCAGTAATATTCAAAGACAGCACATAAATAATTTGTCATTTGAAAAATTAAAGGTCTTCCTGCCATAAAGTAGTGGAAAATTGGCAGAGGAAAGAGCCAGCTAGTACCCTATGAGAGTGGCATGCATCTGTCACTTATCCTTACTTCCTAAGAGTGATGAGTGTGATGAAGGGATTGGACTCAGCCTCGTCTCGGCACCTGGCACTGTTATTTAGGTGCGATATTTCAACACGCTTACGTAAGCCTGCAGATTCACTTAACATTCATTCACACAGAAAGGTTAGGCATCCGTTTCACAAGATACTCAGTGTTTGTGAAGTTCCAGAATTCATTATATCTGATAAAGTATGGCAGATAAATTGATAGAAAATTAATTGGAAGACAGCTCCAAACATAATAGCTCAGCAGAAACATCCAGAATCAATTAATCAAGCTGCAGCTCATTTTAATTGGACCTACTCTAACCCCGAAAAGGCATTGGAATCTTTAATTAAGCTTTTAAGCCCAATCCTATTTACATTTACCATGTTTTCCAGAATAATTACATCTTAAAATAAAAAGTTATTAACTTGAAACTTACTGGTAATGTAAAAATTTTCAGTACATGTATGACAAAAATGATTATGTAGGCATTATGCATTTTTGATGATTGAAATAACTATTTCATTAAGTAAACATTAACTCTTTGAAAGTACAGAATTAAGTTCTATTTACAAAGTTGATTTCCTTCTCATTATTGCAAATATGATGTAAGAAAGTATTTTGAGTATGGATGTTTTTTCCTGTTAACATTCCCCTCTTTTGACTTCTCCTCTTGGATTCTATTTCTACTGTGAACATCAGGTGGTAATCACATTTCCCTGCCTAAATCTGTTGCTAGACTGTGAACCCTTTGAAAGCAAGATCGCTTGCATATATCTCTGTATCTCCAGGGTCTCAGTATCTACAGTGCCCAGCCAAGTAGCTGCAAAATAAAGCTTGCAGAACTGAAATGCCCTTCAAACCAAAAATGAGCAGAGAGGTAGGAGCACAAGGAAGTCGTCTTTGAGCCTATTTTGCTGTGGAAAATAAAGAGACTTCCTTATAATAAATGACCAACTTCAGGTTCCAGTCCCACCTCTCTGCCTCCAGCTAAATGTGTTGTACTATTTCCTCAGCTGTGCCCATGGGTTAGCCCCTGAACTTCTCTATGTCTCCAGTTTATCATTCAAAACAAAAGAAAACAAGAATAAACAAGTCAGAACCGATGAAAATGGATTGTATCCGGTTGTTGGATTCCAAGTTATTTAGTTATTGTTATGTCACTGGCAGACTGAGATAAAGCCCTAAATCAGAGAGACTGAGGACGTTTCAGTGACAAATGCATAACCAACCGTGATTTAGCTTCACTGTGTACCATAAACTATACACCTTGATTTAAAGTACTCTCACATGAAGTAATGAAATGCACCAGGAATACACCTTGAATCCAGACTGTTCAGCCTCTGGCCCTCTCCAGAGTGTTCCTGAGCCAAGGTTGCAGGCTACCATAGCAGCAAAGAAACCTCCAGCAAAGATGCCAGAAGACTCTTGGTCAAACTTAACTCTGAGCCTTAGACAGTCCTATTGAGTTGAGTTAACAAAGCAAGATGATAGGGAAGTTGAATCTAAGGAGAGAAGTAACTTTGATTGGAAGGAGAATAGAGTCGTGAGGATAAAGGAGGGAGAGAGAGTGACTGGAGGACGAGTAACTGTAGGAGAATTGAACAAGATTGTCGCCTGTTTTGAAACTGGGGGATGAAATCACTGCCTATCCTGCCGTGCTCCGAAGAACTGGGCTATGTATGTCTGGCTCCAGCTACCTCTGGATTTATAAATAGAAACTCTGACCCGCATCCTGAATGTTGTATTATTCATCAAAGAAGCACAGATTCTGTAGACTGAAGCAATTTGAATATAGAAATTTAAATACAGACATTTGACTAGTCATGTATCTGTGAACCTGAATTCTCAATAGTGTTCACTGCAGGAGTCCAAAATTCTCAGGAATTCTTCTAGTTTCTTCTTTATGGTATTCATCGTCAAAAAAGTATATAATTAATTTATTTAGAAATACTCATTGGATTTTATCCACATTCTCAGTCTTAGGGACACAGCCATGCCTGTGAGACAGATTCCTTTAACTCTTGAGTCACCCCCCTTTGCTACTTCTAAAGTGTAATCCAATTTAATGAATGGGTGCATTAATTATTAATGATAGATTAATTGAGTATTAATGATTGGTTGATTTGAATTGCTAATTAGTTATTACAAATAGTTATTGCATGGCTTTCGTGTGCCAGGCATTCTTCCATGTCCTGGGGACACTGAGATTAGAGCAGCCCTTATCAGCTGGAGGGACCCCAGTGATGTACAAAGGGAACTGGTAAAATGTAACATCTGGTGGATGGTGAGAAAGAAATCTATTTAGGCTCTTTGTGGCTAGTTTTTGGTTCTGAAATACATGCAGGAAACCCTGTCTGATCTTTGCGCGTTAGGAGATTTTACATCCTTAAGGCTAGATGAGGAGCAAGCTAAACTGGGTGGGAGAGGAGTGCATGTGTCTTAGGGAGAAAGCGTATGCGGAGTGGGGAGAAGGCCAGGCTGGCGAGACAGCATCATCTATTCAAACACGAAGCCCCAAAGCCCCCCCTTTTTTTAAATCAATTTGTTTTAAAAATGTATTTTTTATTTATACAAGAGCTGGGGTACAGGCCAGATGCACGGGAGGTAGGAGGATTCATCAGAGACAGAGTGGAGAACAGAACAGGCAGACTGATGAAATACACTGCTGAGGGGAGCAGTGGGCAAGACAGGAGAGGTCTGCTCGCCATCTGGGTTGCTCTGAGGCCCGCGGGATTGAACCAGCACTGCAGAGGCTGTGGACAGCTTCACAGCGCTGCACTCAACCGCCTGCGCCACCAGGAGGCCCCAGCCCCCTTTTTATTTTTAAAGATTGATTTATTTATACAATAACTGGGGTATAGGTCAGAGGCGCAGGAGGATGAGAGAATTCACCAGAGAGAGTGGGGAGCAGAACAGGCATATGGACCGAAGACACTGCTGAGGGGAGCAGCAGGCTAGGCAGGGGAGGTCTGCCACGCTATGTGGGTTTCCTCCCTGGCCGGCCGGGGATTGAACTCATGCTGCAGAGGCTGTGGACAGCTACACAGCGCAGTGCTCTACCTGCTGTGCCACCGGGGAGGCCCCCAAAGCCCCTTTTTAGAGGCACAGTGACCATCTGCTCCCTCTCAGTAGAATGGGACACTGTGCCTTCGACTCCTATTGCCCCACATTGCATCCTGAACTCTGAGGGTATTCTGAACAGTATCTTTGTTATTATTATTATTTTAATTTTGTATATTTTTTACATCATTTTTCATTTTTGCACAATATATGCATTTTCATCTTGGTTATATTCCCCGTACAATTCCCACTTCCCCTTATTTGATCCTACTCCCTCTTCCCTCACCTCCCCGCTAGTATGACTCTGGTTGATAGTTGCTTGTTGATTTTGATTTTTACTTTATTATAATTAGTCTTTTTCCTGGCCCTAGATCCTTTATTTATATTTTCTAAATTCCTGCTATGAGTGAGAACATCTGGTATTTTTCTTTTTCTTTCTGGCTTATTTCGCTGAGCATGATCCCTTCCAGCTCCATCCATGTTGCTGCAAATTGCATGTGTTTATCTTTTTTGATTGCTGAGTAATATTCCATGGTGTATATGTACCACATCTTGTTTAATGAAGGTCCACCTGTGAGGATAATTACTTTCTGTTTGGCAGTGAAACGGCCTCTGTGTGAATGCCACATCCTGGATGCTTGCTGACCACTTAGAGTCATGCCACATTTCTGACCCACAGAATTACTGTTTCTTGGCACAGACACCTGAGTCTGTATTTTTAGGGAGCCTTGCATCTGGCACTCATAGTTTTTAAGTCTGAGAACCTCTGCCTTAGCATCATGGGGGCTGAGTCTACCCAAACATCCTAAACCTCTTTCAGGGGGACTTGATAAATGCATAATATTATGTGTTGTTCAACTCCTGGTAAACTGTTGTCTTTTCATCCCAATTTTTTGAGACTCTTTCCAAGCATAACACAGTGAACAACAGACCAACACTTAAAAAATTCCCTTGGAAACATGCCATACAAAAGTGAATAATCTGGTGCTCAGTGACTATATTTTTGGTGAAAGAACACCCTAGAGGCCATATCAAGAGAGTCAAGGTAGAAAGACTCAAAGATTCCTACTTGATCCTCATGAAATTTGAACTGTCAGGGCCAGGTGTTGATAAGAAGGACAAAACATACTTACCCACAAGTGTATGCTAATTTAAAATCGCTCCCAGAATAGTTGCTACATAAGAATATCAATGCATATCATGGTTATTTTGAAGGAGAGAAGATAGAGCCTTTATTTTATTCTTTGAAATCGAGAAACTAATGGGAGAAAAAAATTCCTAAGTTAAAGTTTAATGATTCATTTATAGAAAACAAGTATGTAATACAACTTTTGGAAAGAGCAGAAGCATTGTTCTGCCTTCTGGAAGTCTTTTAATATTTTGTCACAAAGTGTGTTTCCGAAGTCCCGTTTGCTCATCAAATTTTTGACAATTCTCTGTGAGGCCTCAGTCTTGCTTGGTCTTTAAATCCTGAATAAAACACCCAGGAACGTATTTCCATTTGCAGTATTTCCCTTTTAGGTGGAACGGCCACCCGGCAGAGGGGCTTCCTGGGCTGTATTCGCGCGCTGCAGTTGAACGGAATGGCCCTGGACCTGGAGGGACGAGCCAGGGTCACCCCTGGCGTGGAGCCAGGGTGCAGAGGGCACTGCAGCAGCTACGGAAAGCTGTGTCGAAATGGGGGCCAATGCAGAGAAAAGCCCAGCGGCTTCTCTTGTGACTGCACCTTCTCTGCCTATGCTGGGCCATTCTGCTCTGATGGTAAGTAGGCTGCAGGGAAGCTCTCCCGAGGAAGGTATCTGACACTCCTTTCCAGTATGCCCACTGGCCACAAAAATATTTCCATTTCAGATTTTCGTGTGTCTGCATTACTCATTTGAGGTAAGCATCTTCTCCAACTCACAGTCAACCACTGGCCCTTGGGCTCATGGATCCAAAAGTAATCACCCCTCATACTCTCTCTTCATTTTTACACACACATGTTTGGTTGTGTGCTTGTGTGTCAGATGTTTTTGTAAAATGATTTTAAAGAGGCTGGGTAGTAACAAGGATGATCACTGCTGCCCTCTCGCCTATGAGTGCTGGACTTGATTTACTTTATGTAGTGCACAATAAAAAGAAGATGTGTTTAGGTATAAAAGAAAACTCCTGCCTGTTGATTCTAGAAGATAAAAGAACCCTTAAAGTATCTTCCTTCCTAACTATTGAACTAAGACTAGTGTGTTCTATCTACAAAAGCATAAATGGGAGTGAAAATTCAAACAAGAAAATGGATGGTAAAGGAGGTGAAAGCCAAGAGTCCTAGTTTATGTCTGAAACCAGACAGGAAAGCATTAAACTTTCAATGATAAGGTTAACTGGTGAATTAATTATATATAATTCTGACATAAAGCCATTTCAAGGATCATCGTGAAAGTGCTATTAATTTACTGTGTTATTTAATTCAAGTTCAGGGCTATTTGTTTTAACTATACAATTCATTCTTTTTAATTACAAAAGTAGCAATATAACTGAAACAAGACCCATGTACTTAAATTTGGTAACAAAAATTTCTATGTCATTTCAGAGATTTCTGCATATTTTGGATCTGGCTCGTCCGTGACTTACAATTTTCAAGAAAATTATTCCTTAAGTAAAAACTCCAGCTCCCACGCTGCGTCATTTCATGGTGATATGAAGATGAGCAGAGAAATGATCAAATTTAGTTTCCGAACAACACGAGCACCAAGCCTACTGATCTATATGAGCTCCTTTTACAAAGAATACCTTTCCGTGATCATTGCCAAAAATGGTGAGTGCTTTTTAAATGAGAGACAAAATTGAATTAGAGCATTAGATCGGTAATAATATGAATTGTTTTCATTTTCTTACTTCTTCAACTACCAATGGGCAAAATGGCATGCCTGTTTTTTATATTCGTTGTATTTTTTCAGCACTATTCTATATAAGTTCAATCTAAATTGAAAATGGTTATCTAAAATAAGCAAGGTGCTTTGATCTCTTTATAATGTTGATAATCTTACATATCAATGTAAATTTTTAATTTATTTGTGAACAATATTTCTATTTCCTCCTTCCTAGAAGCTGCTCAGTCTTCCCCATGAATATCACTCTCAGTGATATGGTTCTTTTTTGAGATAGAATGCCTATTTGTACATAAAAATATCCCCTTCAATTCAAAGTAGGAAGTTTTGAGGAAATATTAGCAAACTAGTATTATGTATAAGAAAATGTCCACAAAATAAGCTCTTGGTTCTAATTCCAGGCAATAAAACAGTGATGGGAAATGCTGGTATGTGGATTTCAGGGTCTTGGCATGCACGTTAGGACAGGTCTGAGAGAACCACTGACTCCTGTTTTGCTCTCCCCTGTATCTAGAGTAATGATAACAAATTCTAAACACATTCTCAGGATGAGGAAAGTAAACCCATTTATAAACACTTGAACAGGTCATTTTAACTAAAACAATAATGGTCCCAAGGCCTGTGGACACCAAAATAAAATGAATATTGTTCAGTAATTATATTGACTCTCACTTTGTGTTTTGAGCAAGGAGCTTTCATACTATTAGGACATGTTCTTTCTTTCTTTCTTTTTTTTTTTTAAAAGATTTATTTATTTATTTATACAAGCACTGGGTACAGTCAGAAGCGCAGGAGGGTGAGATAGTTCACCAGAGTCAGAGCGGAGAGCAGAGCAGCCAGACTGACAAAGCACACTGCTGAGGGGAGCAGCGGGTAGCCGGAGAGATCTGTGCACACCATGTGGGACCCTCACCCGGTTGCCAGGGATCGAACTGGCGCTGCAGAAGCTGCGGGCTGCTTCGCAACCCAGCGCTCAACTGCTGCGCCACCGGGGAGGCTATTAGGACATTTTCTTTGTTAAATGAGAAGATGTCCCATAAAGTAAATTAAGTGACATCTTTGCAAACAATTGAGTTGTATTAATTGTAATTATCGGTTTGACTTAAAACCATTTATTTCACCCTGATTTCATTCCAAAATCTGTGACCAGCACCATCAGAAGGTATTTCTAATCTTTAGTAAAACTACATTTGCTTATGAAAACTTCTTTAATCAATTGCATTTCAGGAGTGGTAGATATATTTTGTAAAAAATGAGATTATAGAAACTGCTACAGTCCTCCACAGTAGTTTCACATAATATAGAGTCTTTTTTTTTTTTTTAAGTTAGAAGTTAATGCAGTGATTTGCATATGCTTAATTGCATGTTTGACTTTTAGGGAAAAACTAAAGACTCATGGGAAGACACTGCTTGTTAGCAACATACTTGGTCTTGATTTTGAAAGTAGTGCAGCTACACGTAGCCACCGGCTTCTAGGAATTACGATGAGAGGATGTATGCAAATGAACTATTGTGAATTTTTTCCTCAAATTTTATAAATAACAAAAATGAATTCTGAGTTTTTATAAGTAGTTCTTGAAGAGCAACTTTAACTAAAATATAACTTTCCCCTCCTATTTTAGGAAGTTTGCAGATCAGATACAAGCTAAATAGACATCAAGAGCCAGATGTCATTAACTTTGACTTTAAGAACATGGCTGATGGGCAGCTTCACCACATACAGATTAACAGAGAAGAAGGCATGGTCTTCGTCGAGGTAACAGAGGAAATCCCACAGGAGCAGGGTGACATGAAGGACCTAGAGCAGAAATCTGATAATGAAGGGAATCAACAGAGACATCCTTTCAGGACCTGTCTTGCCCAGATCTTAGACCATCAGATGTGGGCAGGGATTTTGAAGTGACAAGAATCTCTCTAAGATATTATTAAATATTTGGTACTTAAAATGTCAGACTTTTTTCATTTGTTTTGCTTTCCTCAGGAGGAAAGCACTGTCCGGTATCCCAAGGGCCAGTGTTCCATACTGGTAGGGCATTGCTGCCCCAGTGGGACCAGTTTACTTCAGATGGGTCTAAATGCAGCCATAATTCTAGCACAGATATTAATGATTGCACTATCAGAATAATTTTTTTAAACTGATGTGAGTCACAGCACAGAAAGTGGAATTATTCACTGTATCAGCTTTTGAAGAAAAGCACTAATATTTCAGTCTTCTACATAGGGCAAAAGCTCTCAGCTGAGACTTGAATAAAAATACCCAGCTGCGTAAAAGTGCCAAGGTGAAAATAACTCATATCTTTTTTGACTGGCTTTACCAATTTTGGATTTCTTTTACTGGGCAGAACAATAAATTGATATTAGAGGATCCAGAGAGGGGTGCAATGGTATCCAAGCACCATACAGAAATAGGTTAGAAAGTTATATTCACCTGTATAGGTAGCTAACTCTTTGAACTGTGTTTTTCTTAATCTTTGGAGCCATACTAACAGTTGCCTGTTTTGTGACCTCCTTTTGTCTTCCTTGGCTCCTCCTACAAAATGGCACCCACGTGGATGTTTGTCCTTTGTGTAACAATCTCATAGATTGACGAGAATACAAGGAGACAAGTTCACCTGTCATCAGGTACAGAGTTCAGTGCAGTCAAGTCTCTCGTTCTGGGCAGGATCTTAGGTAAGTAAAAGGGTGGGAGGGGGTTTCTCCTAATGGTGATGTGAACACACAAATATGCGCACACACACACACATATATACGTATCGTGTCACAAGAAACCTCTTGCCTTATTTTAACTGTGAAATGAGTGGTAGTCAAAGTGGAAATTGTCTGTTCTCAGAAGTATGTGTAACTGTGAGTAGGGACTTGGTGTGGGATGAACAATATCTTCCTGGGACAGAGCTGACACTGGTCTCTGCCCTGCCTGAGTCCCACATAAAGAAACATGACATTGTTGTCTGACTTTGAAAATATCAAATAACAGAGATAGAAATAACACGCTGTGTGTCAAATAGCTGCCAAGTATATGCAGATGTTCCTCTAATGATAAAACTAGGATTAGGTCTAAAAGAAAAGGAGGGAGAAAGCAACAGTTTTCCATGGGAATGTGCTTAGGATATAGCTGGGTCTGGTTTGCCTTGTGAGGTCACCAGTCACTCTTGCTAGAACCTGATCTAAATGCCTTATCTTATTTCTGTCCACTTCTGATAACAGCCCTGAAGTAGAAATATTCTTCCCATTTTAACACCAGAATAAGTGTACATTTCTTCATACTGCCCAACAAGCACTGAATTGCAAAGGGGACAGTAATTTCAAAAGGAATTTTCTTTTTAGTTACAAGTAAATTATCAAGAGTATTGATACCCCACCTTATTTGCTGGGAGTGAAGACTACCTATAGTCAGATTTTCATTCCTAGTTTGATATATGAAGCCAACCTGGAATATTGTGTCCAGGATCGTAAATGGAATCTTTTATTTCTTGACCTTTTCAGTTATTTGTACCTTGATTAATCATTCCTTGCATTCTCTGTACATAATCTCAGAATCTTGAGAATGTTTGATTAAACCCATGGGTGAATGATCAAAATATTGGCCCTTGAGAAGGTTAATAGTTAGGATTATAAATATTTATAGACTTTCTAGGACTGTAATGAGCACCAAAATTGTGTGCTCTTATTTTCCGAACAAACAGGGCAAATATCCTGAACCACAGGATTCTTCCCGCATGCTAGAGCAGGCAGAACTGATATGTACAGAGTACTACCTAGATATTTAGAAGCTTAACTAAAAAACTCCGCATTTCATGGTATAAATTATATAAATTCATCTATAGTAATAACAGTATCTAATAAATAAAACAAATCCTGATCTCCAGAGTTCCTCAAGCTGACAGGGTCTGAAAAGAGGCTTTACATAAAAATGTATCATACAAGATAGAAAACTATTATGCATTAAATTGATACAATGATATTTTTTACGAAATAACATCTTCAAATCTGATGGCAGCATGACTGAAAAAATATTTTTTTTTGTGAGTAAAAATGTTAAATATATTGTAAAACAATTGGGAAGCTGATCTGCATTCTCTGAAGAAGATTGCATTAATCAAACAGTAGAATAATGACATTCATTATATAAATGGGTTTCCCTTTTTGTAAGTGAATAGGGGAGATTAGTATGGAATTAAAGATGTTGGTGTTTTTATAAGAATAGCATATTATTAAAATGCATGTCACTCATGCTGAAAAATAAGCTCAATGTCCAAATTCAGCAATGAACTTTATAGTCTGAATCAACTGATTCTCCTAAAAGTATAAGTAGGAATTTATTTCCCATGTGCCTAAGGTGTGGATCTTGACTAAGGACTAATGGAAGTCATTTGTGATTCAAAGGAGACTAGAAATTTATGGTCAAATTTTGTGTGGTATGTAAATTTACAATAAAAATGTTATGTAGTATATGATTATATTTTAATAAGGCATACTAATTTGTAGTGAAATGATGGTAAAATGGAGCTATGAATTTTTCAGAGAACAGCTTGAAGTTTCTTATTATGTTAGTCCAGATCCTCTAAGAAGCAATGACCGACAAAACTAGCCATGTGAGGACTTTATTAAGATTTTAGGATTTTATTAAGGCAACACTTATTTTATTATTTTTTTTAGGATTTTATTAAGGCAACACTTGTGAAAGAGAAAATTGGGAGGGAGCGAGCCAAGACTGGCCCAGCCATCAAATGGCCATGGGCCTCTGCCGCCAAATGAAGGTGACAAGGAGGAAAAGCTACATAGGAGTATCCTAGGCCTCTGTGCTTCTAGGAAGTGCTGAACAGGCCTTGGGGAACCTAGAGTCAGAAGCAGCCACCAGAGGAGCCCCATGTTCTTCCAGAATGAGCCTGTCTTACAGTCCCTGCTGCCTTCAGCCATTGGCTGGAAGTAGCCCACAGGAACATGGCACCAGGAGTGACAGTGGATTTCAGAGTCTAGTAGCTAGGGCCGTTGGTCAGTTACTCTCCCAATAAGTAGACATCTGAAGGCATGTTCACATGGCCCCTGAGCTAATTAAATGTCCTTTTCATTTTTGTTAACCCATTTGGCTCACTGCTTGGTGGAGCCTGTACTTTCTGATGGCTGCTGTGTGCACAGGGAATGCCACTCAGCAAGGGAGACACTGTGTCCAGCCTCACAGAGCTCATGGCTAAAGGACATGGAGATAATCATTATGGAAAATATTCAGGTGCACCTAATTGAGTACAGTGTATGTACCCTGTGCCGCTTTAGATAAGATAGTTCCAAATTACCTTCCAAGTTATGCTGTATTAAAATGACTGTATCATTTTGTAGTTTTTGAATATTTCTTGTAAGAATGAAGAATATAAACATTGACCACTAATTATTTTGGGACTGTCATTTGCCTCCATTTGATCAAAGACGTGCGGATAGGCCAACCCACCGCCATTTCAGATGGAAACCCAGAAATAAAGGAAAGGCTTTTTCTCTCTTGACTTTCTCTTTTGCTCACTTCTGAAACTTAGGAAGAACCTTGAGATAATTTTCGATTACTGTCACCATTCATAAACATCACTAGCAGATACTGAGAAAGGAGGGAAGATTCTGAGAAACAATGTCACAGTGAACGATGATGACACGGAGTCCATCTCCAACCCCCTGTTACAGCTAAATTATTCTAGGACTCCATGACCTTGGCAATGATAACATACTAGTGACATGGTGAGAAGGTCAAAGTTTTTGAGATGCAACTCAGTTCAGATCCTCCTGTAATCAAGAGATTACATTAAATTTGCTTTTCATGGTCATAATTCACTGTAAAAGTAAGCTCTGAATTCTGTGTCTGGATACCTTTATGTAGTTTCCACGTGTATATATGCTTTCATGTAGACTAATTCTATGATTTATTTAAGGAGAAGTTGGATGATTGTTTTCACTTGTGAGTGGTAGCTCCTGCCCATTAGAAGTAATGATGGGTAGTGATCATTTGTCTCTTCTGAGACCACAGAGCCAGGAAGCACATCAAATTATTGCAGCAGAGATCTAGGCCAGAGGCAAATAAAGTCTGTGGTCAGCATGGAAGGGACATCTGCCCAATCTCCTCTGATGAGCTTTCAGAACAGTTTCTAATGTGTCAAGAACCCTTTATGTAAAACTTGCTTCAATGCCCAGAGGTGAGATAGTGACCCGGATAACCAAAGGCACTGTAATTTCAAAAATACATCACTAAATGACTCTTAAGGTTATGGTTATTTGTAAAGCAAGTTTTAAAAGAGAGGTGCAGGTTAGAGTGAGAAAAATAAGAAATCTAACATCATTTTTGAAGTCATCAGGTTGATTTTTGAGTATTTTAACAGCTGAAATGCTGTAGACTGTCTTCAGTGCTGAGAGTGATGTCATTCCTGGAGGCTTCAGTGGTCTTCAGGGAATAAACTATGTTACTTGAACTGGCCACACCTCGAAACTTCTGATCATGATACATGAGTGTAGATCAGAAGTGGTGTGTCCCAAACCCAAAGAATACTCAATGCTGAAACATGTGACCTGATTTAATGTATTAAATTGATATGTTAATTAAATCTATATTGTTAATATATATTTATATATATTTAATATAGAGAGCATATGATAAGGTGGACACTGGCATTTTGTCTGAGCACATATGATCGCAGGTGTGTGTTCCAAGTGGGGCCTTTGGTAGTGATGTCATCCTTATCACTTTCACCTGGCAGTCCAACATAGTGAATAAAACTGCCTCACTTCAAAAAACACCAAAGTAAAAGCAAAGACCTAAATTATATATTTATCAGCTATCAAATCTAGAAAACTTCAAACAATGGCAAAACTAGAATCACTTCTAAAATTTAAAATACAAAGCCATTGTTTATTTCTTAAATGGCTCACATGCCTTGAAATATGCTTGCATCAGAAATAAGTAAAAAATAAAGCCACGGCTGGGCTCATATTATCATATGAGTGAATTTATTAAGGAGCAGGCACTGAGGGGAGAGGCAGGAAGGGATCAGGGGTGTGGATATAGAACATTTGGGGTAGGGAGAGGACAGAGCCACTGCTAAGAGGAGCTGGGCAGCCACCCTAGTGACGATATACAGGCCTGGTCAGAATAAAAGCAGTGAACTCTAGATCCTGCCAGTGTTGTCTGCTAAGTATAAGAGAGTGGGGATGGTTTCCATGTGTCAGGACAGTAGAGTTTGATATTGTTACCCCGGAATTACTCTCCTTGCTTGATATCTGATAGTAATGCTCGTTGGTGAAGATCAGTGTCAACAAGTGTTCCTGTAGTCCATCCTCACTTGCGGACATGAGTACTGAAGGACAGAGAGGAAGCAATCCCTTTCTCTGGTCTTCCTTTGAGGAGGCAGACTGTTGGATGTCCTTTCCTTGAGTCTCCTGTTCACAGAATATGCAAGTACCGACCCCAAAGTGAATGATTCCTCTGCCTGCTCCCTTAAGAGGAAATGCCCACTTGAAAATTGTATAAAATGAGTTGCCTGTATATCATAATTAATCAAAAGAAATGTGCAGGGGGTAAGTTGTTTTGCTAGTTCATTAAGTTTCTATGGGGCTGCAGTTCCGCCATGTGAAAAAAAAACTCAGTTATGGTCATTACATAATCTGGAAATTGCATAGAACTTCTCTTGGGAAAATGTGGCCACAGTTTGAATAATGCTATAATTTAATCCCGTGTAAAAGGAATGGAAAGTCACTGTACAAAGACTGGGTGACGTTTGTAATGACTAGGTATGACCATTTTTATTTATTTATTTATTTATTTATTTATTTATTTATTTATTTATTTATTTTCCCCCTAAAGATTTATTTATTTATACAAGAACTGGGGTACAGGCCAGAGGCACAGGAAGGTGAGAGGATTCACCAGAGACAGAGCGGGGAACAGAACAGGCAGATGGACCACAATCACTGCTGAGGGGAGTGTCGGGCGAGACAGGAGAGGTCTGCTGTGCCATGTGGGTATCTCCCTGGCAGGCTGGGAATCAAACCCATGCTGCAGAGGCTGCGGACAGCTTCACAGCACAGCACTCAACCTGCTGTGCCATCAGGGGGGCCCTGTTTATTTTTATTTTGTACATTTTTAATATCATTTTTCATTTACTTACTGAGCAAGAACAGTGACAGCAAAAATACGTCGGTGCATCACGTTGGCTATGGGAAGGACCAGACTTCATCAGTCTTGGTTTGTGATTCTTCATCACTAAGAGGCTACATGGCATTTGCTTTTTATGTGCAAATCTCATGTTAAGATTAAGCTCTGAGTTCTGTTCGTGGATGGTATTTTTCTTTCCTCTTTATGTTAGAAGAGTTTTCTAAACACCTGAAGTTGGCTCTTGCTCCTGCCAGGCGGTAGTTCGGGTGTATTTAGAGGCAGTGACCCAGAGGGATCATTTATCTCTTCTGAGGCTGCAGAGCCAGGAAGTAACTTAGATTTCTGCAGTGGAGATTTCGGCCAGATGTAAATAAAGTGTGTGGTCGGAGGAAAGAGGATGTCTACTCCATCTCCTCAGAAGAGCATTTGGAGCAATCTTCAATCTCAGGAATAGTTTATGTAAAGCTGCTTTAAAGCCAAGAGGGTGCATAAGAAAGTTTAATTCGATTACTCTGGACACTGCTTTTGTAAATGTCTTGCTGCATGACACTTCGATGAGACAGGTAATGCAGAAAGCAGAAGAAAAGCGCAGGTTACCTGGAGATACCTCACTACAGGTGCCTTTTATATGAATCAGGTCTGCAAGGTCCTATCTCGAAGCAGTAGGTTCTATTGACTGATCCTTTTATGAAAAGCTGCTCCTTTAGCCACGTAGTATTTGTTTTTTGCTTTGCCATTTTCCTCCCTTTCTCTTTTTTGTTGTTGTGAAATCCTTGTAATTGCATATAATGGTGAACATGCTCCCTGGTTCCTAGCCCTGCTCCTCCTGGATTCAGGGCGCCATTTTCGGGCGAGATTTCTTTATCTTTGCATTAAAGATGCTGAGATCCTTTGTTAAGGGGGCCCTTTTCCATAAGTATGGCCAGTTTACTTCAGTTTGTTCTCTGGGGATTTTTGTTCTGTTTCCTGGTTATGAGTCACTAGAAATTTCCCAAAGCACACTCCTCATCAGTGTTCTTCCATTCACTTCATGTTCTTTCCAGAAAGAATCTGCTCCCTCAGTAACAGAATGGTGCATCCTGGAAGTTTCATCTCCTTGGTACTTAATTTTTCTTGTAGATCTTTTATTAAAAGATATACAACAACAGAAATGATTCCCTTTGTTGAAAGTTACAATTGAGGCTGTTTTTATTGTGTTTTTTTTTTTTAGAAGATATATTTGCTTTTTTTGGTGGTTAAATCTTAGTTTTTTTTTTTTATCTCTCCATTTGTGAATTTTATTATTTTTTCCATTTCTTTATTTTATATATTTTTTACATCATTTTTTCATTTTTGAGGTTGTTTTTAAATAGGCAAGGTCATCGCATAATCTGAGTCAGTTAACAACTTTTACCACCAGAAATATCCCAATCGGATGACATTTTGTTGGGATTTAGATAAGCAAGGGTCCCTTGTCTTTAGTCCCTCTTCCTTCTCTGTTCTAGCCCTTGCATGATATTAGCAGGGGTCAGATAATAGGAAGGGTGTGTGTTTGTGTTCACTGGCCTTGTCAGCATGACCACCAATGCCAAAAGCTGATGCCACATTCCAAGATCAACTTTGCTTATGGGCAGCTAAACACAGCCACAAATTTTGTTTTGACTCAGTTCTGGGAAAATGGCTGTGAAGTGCCTGCCATTCCCCTTCCCTCCTAATTCTAAATTCCAACCCATGGATTCTCCTGTAATAAGGAGTTGGTCCAGCCCAGCAGGCCAGAGGGTGCCTGAAGGTCACCGGTAAGAATGCTGTTGAGGGCCTCATGCCTTCTGATTGGAAGAGAGCCTGGGAGTCAGCTAGAAGAGGCTCAGCAGGAGCTCCTGAATGGGGCACAGCCCTCCAGACTGAGTTGCATGGCTCCCCCTCTTCACTTGGAGAAGCGATTCTTGAACGCCATGGGCAAAGGTCAGCAACGAGACTTCAGTGTGCCTGCTTTCCTCTTTGCCAAGGAGGAGATGACCTGAAATGTGAGGATTTTCTGAATACTGCTGAGGGTGACCTGAAACTTGTGACAAGTCTTCTCTGTCTGAGTTGGATAGGGTGGAAAGTGTCCTTAGTGTTTCATCCTACAACTTTGCAGACACAATGTTGACACTGTCTGCCTTCTCTGGCTTCCCTCCAAGGAAGTCAATGAATGAGACTTAGCTAGCTATGGGGTGAGATGAGATAAACAACAGCAGGCAGAAGCATTCCCTGTCAAAATAAAACTCCTCAAGGAGACAGACACAGTCCTGAATGAAACATGGTAGAATACTTGAAGGAAATACTAGCAAGGGAACAAACAGACCTCGAGGAACTAAAAAGTATCATTTTTTTCCCAGACTAAAAAAATTCATCATAAAAGAGTGATCTTTGCTGATATTTGAATTCATCACCTGGAAGGTGAAATGAATGATGCACTTGACTCACACAAAAATAAGTCCTAAAAGAAAGAAATTGGGAAGAGAAATCAAGTAGGTTAGAGGTAGGCAGAGGAGACCCAATATAAATAATTGGCAATCCAGTTGAATCAAAAGGACGAAGGTGAAATAATAGTTGCATGCATAATATACGAAATTTTCCAAGCTATTTAGCTTGTGTCTGCAGATTAAAAGGGCTCATGATGTTCTCAGCAGATGAGAGAAAACCCATACCTAAGGACCATCGGACAAAAATTTCTAAATCATAGGGAATCTTACAAATTTAGAAGTAATTGAGCCAGGAGCTGCTATTGAAGTAGTATCCATAGACTAAGAGAAGAAGGCGATGAAAAAGACTCATCCTCAAAATAGACCCAGCCCCTCACCCCAAATCACCTAATCTGTCGAGCTGTATTTCTGTCCCAGATGTGCTCCCACACATGTTCTGATTTATGTCTTCACAGCATTACCACTCTTCAACTTTTCGTTTGTTCCTGTTTCAGCAAGGAAATTGTTTCTTGTCTCTTTTGCTCTTAAAATAGTAAATACTAATTGACTATCTTTCCATTTTAAGTTTAAGACTTTAAAGTTTTCATACAATTATTTATAATGGGTAAAATATTTTCATTGTGAAGGTAAAGAGTTTTTAAAAGTTGCCTCATGTCAGACTTGCACCAGAGAATTGGATCTTATCTATTGCTATATCTTGGTTTTTTTCTTAATAATTATTATTTAAAAGGTAAACACTGGTTAAAGATTTACAGAGATTTTATTCAAAATTTTAACCGTGTGGAAGAAATGTTGAGAAATGTTGTCCCGATTGTGTTACCATTGAAATACATTTCCTTTTGATTTCTCGTTAAACAGCCCTCCAAAGCAAGCATGTTTTTTTCTAAAAATATGTGTTTGAATGCATCTCCACTCAAATGAGAGATCGCTGCTCTGTGGTGGCACGGGGTCTGGGTTTGGGCTTTGGTTCAGGCACCTGCGGGGTGGGAGGGCCTCCCATCTGCTCAGGGGGCAGCTACGATGCTCCTTGTGCCCCCTGTGCCTTGAGGCAGGATAACCTGGGGGGTGAGGACCCAGCCTCCAGATTAGACTGCCTGGGTCTGAATAGTATCCCTCTACCCCAGTAGGAAAGTGAAGTAATCTCTAGTTTTCAGATTTCTTTTTATAGAGAAGATACCCAGGATACTAAGCATTTAATTGGCATTTTTATTATGAGAAATAAAATGTGAATGAAAATGAAGTAAAAAAGGAAGTGATTTTAAAAACCTGGATATAACAAGACTCAATCAGAGGCGAGTTGCCCAAAGTTATTTCAAGAATAATTCTCTAAGCCAAAAAAAAAAGGCACTGCAGAAGGCCCAAGCTGAGCAAAAGAAAGAACGTGTCACTCAGAAAGTGTTTCACAAACAAAAGAAGCTGTGATTTGGGATCCAGCAGCCTGGAGTCCAGTACATCAGCCAGTGACTGCACAGCCATAGGCAACCACTGACGTCTGGGCCTCCGCCTCCATCTACGTGAGGTTTAGACACAAACATGCAAAACCCTTAGAGCAGCACCCAGCACAAAATAAACAATAAATACGCTCTTTCTATTACATTATTATTTTATAAAGACAGGGGAGAATGCCCATGTGTCCAGTACCGGGGGGAGCAGGCCTGCTCTGTCATGAGCCATTGGGTGGGTGGATGGTGTAGCCTGAAAATGTTTGAACTTTCTTTTCTTTTTTCTTTTTTTTTTTTTTACAGATTTATTTATTTAGGGCCTGCCTGGTGGTTCAAGGGGTTAAGCACAGCCCTGCGAAGCTATCCACAACCTCTGCAGCACGAGTTCAATCCCTGGCCGGCCAGGGAGCTACCCACATGGTGCAGCAGACCTCTCGTGTCTTTCCCACTGCTCCCCCCAGCAGTGTATTTCAGTCAGTCTGCCTGTTCTGCTCCCCACTCTGTCTCTGGTGAATGCTCTCACCCCTCCACCCCTAGAACCTCTAGCCTATACCCCAGTTTTTCTATGTATAAATAAACAAATCTTTACTTTTTTAAAGATTTATTTATTGATGCATATAGGAACTGTGGTACAGGCCAGAGGTTTGGGAGCTATGAGAGGATTCCCCAGAGACAGAGTGGGGAGCAGAACAGGCAGATTGACTGAAATACACTGCTGAGGGGAGCAGCGGGTGAGACAGGAGAGGTCTGCTGCACCATGTGGATCAGCTCCCTGGCCGGGAATCGAACTCAGGCCATAGAGGTGATAGCACTGAGACTTAACCCCTAGGCCACTAGGGAGGCACAACATTTGAACTTTCAAGCTTGACAGTCTCCCCTGTTTTGATTTCATGCTCACCATGCATGACATACAATATTTTCTTAACTGTGAAAGTATGAATTAATATTCTGGCATTGAAGTCAGTGCCTGTTCCAAGGCAGCCCCATATTCACCAAACTCCCCGTAGTATAGGAGGGAGGGGCTTCCAAGTACAGGAGGCACACAGATTTTTGACTGGATGACAGGTTGACAGTGAAACAGGGAAAAGACAGGGAGGTGTGCAAGTTTTGCTGCCCTACATGAGAAATTAAAGATCGTCCCCAAGCATTTTGGGGCATAGCTCCTCTCCATGGTAATTTCATGGCCCTGCATGTTTGGAAGGAGTCATAACATATGAGAAAACGTTCAGCCACTTGCACAATTGGTTGGACAATTGATAAGGGAACCCCAGAGATGTGATTTTCCCAATAGTGTTCATTATTTTCATGGCCTACATCTACAAAGCGGATCTGAATGCACTTGCAAATCAGGGAACACTTTCATCTCTGGAATGCTGGCTATAAGCTCTATCATCATAAATACTTCCTCTCTATTTTAAATTTAAAATATCATGGACCCATGTTAGTTCCTCACTTCATTCATTCTTATGGAGGCTTTCATCACTTCCAGAGTGTTTGCCATGTCATATTTAATTAGCCATGCTTAGAACTTGCCTCCAATCACCCAGGGAGTCTCACCAACAGTCGTGGAAAAAACTTAGGGGATCTGACTCGTTTAATGAAAACAAACCAAAAAGGAAACTTCGTAGCTGCATAGGCATTGCTCTTGCAGCATCAAACTAAATGTATTCCACTGTCATCCATATTCCCTTGCCCTTCTGCACCTGCACTGTTGCTCAATGTGGTATTTCTTTGGCTTTGCAGAGCAGAGTGATGTAGACCAGGAGACAGCACTGGCGGGCGCACACGGCTTCCTGGGTTGTCTTTCTGCAGTACAGTTCAGCCACGTGGTGCCTTTGAAGGCTGCCCTGCACCCCAGCCACCCAGCCCCCATCACTGTCTCAGGACACGTGTCAGAGTCCAGCTGTGTGGTCCCGGCTGGCACTGATGCCACATCAAGGGAGAGGACACACTCCTTTGCAGGTAACTTCTGGCTCCTCCTCTGTGACCCAGGCACAGACACAGCTTGTCTATTGGCTGCTGAAATCAAATGTCCCTGTTGCACTGTCTTCTTGAAATGGCTCTGGAGATTGGTTCTGTTTGAATTCAGTTCTCTTCCCCATTTCTTCTTGAGATTCTCACTTCCCTATGCAAGAGGGCCATTGCATTGACATTGTTCAAGTTTAAAATTAGAGAGATCCCACATACTTCCATAATTCAGTTCTGACTGGAAAATGTTCATGAACTTCAAATTTTCCCCCTCTTCCTTGCCTATATCACTCCCTCCCTCTTTTTTTGGGCTCTACCTGCAGATCATTCTGGAACAAGAGATGACAGAGAACCCCTCGCTAATGCAATCAGAAGTGATTCTGCAGTAATTGGAGGTAATAGAGAGCATGAAAGAGTTATTCTGGGGTATTCATCATTACTAATAAAGGTGAAAATTCAGCATTATAGAAACACTCTGAAGAATCTGCACCTTCTCTAAGGGTTAGGCACTGAATCCCAAGGTCAATGAGAATGGTCTGGTACGTTAGTGGTTTGTCTTAGGGTGTCATCTTGACTCACCAGCTTCTGTGGGGATTTTCAGTCTAAATCCATAATTTCACTGAAATACCACACTCAACGAATGGTTGCTGAACTGTGTAACAAAACTATTTAGCTTGTAAATCTACAGTCCCAATGGAATTCTGAATATATCTGAGGAAGTACCATTTTTGTTGTCTTCTTGGCTATCCCACTGCTTCTGCATGACTAATTTATGTAAAAAGTATGAAAAACAGATTAATATTAAAAGTGTATACTTTGTTGCTTTAAAAGTGGATGTTTCAATGGTTTAGATATTCCCATCAACAATTATCACACTATAATTTGCATTTTTATCAAACATTAGACTAATGGATTGAAAATGGTTCATAGTTATTTTAAATTGCACAATTAACACACAAAAAAATTTAAAGACTATCTTCCTGGCAGTGAAACAGCATATTTTCTGAGATAATTTATTCAAAACCAACCCCCCCAATAAACCTTTTTTCTTCCTGATTAATGGTCTTAAGAATGTTATTAATCAGATTATTTAAATGTTAAGTGGTTCACCTTTTATCCACACTTTGCAGATGATATGGACTTGCAAAAGTATTGATTACTTCTTATACCCTTATTCATCTAGACATCAGCTTCCTTTAAGTAAAGATTTTATTTAGACAGAGAATAGCACTGGTCAAATCTTTGTGAGGATAATACTATTTTAGTTCCTTTCCTTTTTTTTAATCAATTCAGTGATGTATAAATTAAAGGTACATAACATAGGTTCACCATTTAGTCACCTAACAAGCAAATAATCCACATGGCCCAGCAGACCTCCTGTCTCGCCTGCTGCTCCCCTCAGCAGTGTATTTCAGTCAATCTGTCTGTTCTGTTCCCCGCTCTGTCTCTGGTGAATCATCTCACCCCACACACACCTCTGGCCTGTACCCCAGTTCTTGTATGCATAAATAAATAAATCTTTTTTAAAAAAAGAAGTCAATTAACAGCTCTCCACAGTAAAGTCATTTAAAGCTCTAGCTTCCAAAATACATCCAACATTTTCAACTAGGATTCCCAGTATAGACCAGCTAATTGTTTCAATCTGATAATGGTGCTCTTTCCCTGAATTGGAAGAGTGAGTGTACGTCTAAGTGACTTTAAATACCAAGATAGATATATAGAACGAAAGAATAGTGAAGCCAAAATTAGACAAACTATTGTGTAGAATGTGGCAATGATCACTTCAGGCAATGATCATTGGCAAGATTTAAAGACTGGGGTGTTAATAGTCACCCTGTGTTATTCAAGAAGAGAAACAAGTTAAAAGTCACCACCTGTGAAGTTCTTACGTGGTTCAAATGCACCCAGCAGAGAAAGGCGCTTGGCAGGTTTACAGCTCAGGGACACACCAGGGTCTGCGGACCCATGTGTCTGTGTTTGATGGTTGCAGGAACTGAGTTTCCGAAGCAGAGCAGCTGTCAGCCATCTCAGCGCAGAAGGCCTTGTCTGGGCCACGGCAGTGTATCCCCGGAATCACAGAATACAATCCTCTAGTACGCTGCTCCATCGGGTAGCTCTGTGGTAGAACTCTTTGCCCCTTGTCTAGTTACTCCTAAATTTCACCCACTATGTAACAATAACTAATCCACTATAGGAGCTTCCAAACTGGCTAATCCTCCTGTGTTCTTCATTTTAGATGACCCTTTTCTTCATCTACTAATGGCAAATAGTATAAGACAGGAGAATTGATTTAATGAGGCATTTAAAACTGGTGACCCAGATATCGTAGAGATTTTCTGGTCTGTCTACACAGACATGGAAGGTCAGCATTAGACAGACAGGAAGCTACATAAACACACATCCACACGCAGCTTTGGATGCCAGTGTCAGAATTCGGTAGTTGGTCTTATTTCATTAGAATCTTTTCCTTTTTTTTTTTTTTTTTTTTGTATCACAGGTTAATCAGGGTTTGTTTTTGTTTTTGATGTAGCAAATCCTGATGTAGCATCTTCTCTAAATTAAAGGCATTAAATCATACCCATGGAGCAGACTAGTTCTAGAGTCCATCCATGAATTGATTCTCTGTGCCAATATAATGATGTTTATTTTATAATGCAGTAGTAGCTTAGCTCTGCCAAAAACTTCATCCCTTTTCCACATTGAAATTGTTGAGAATCTGTTTAAACTGGAGGCCCAGACAATAGAAATATTTATAGCAACTCAACTGATTATTTCTAAGATGAGAAGCAAAATAAATAACAACAAATGGATAGTCTGATTAAAATTATTTTTTTAAGGTACATTAGCTTACATCATTGCTCCCCCTTCAGGCCTAATCCCCACAGCACGCTCACTATCATAGCACCCACGAACCCTCACCATAGTCCTTGTGTTCCTCCTTCTCCTCTTTTGACCCCTTTTCTTCCCCCACCCTTGTTGTTTGCCTCAGATCTATGGTCTACTTGCAAGATTTGTCTTTTTCCTGACCTTTTGGCTTTCCTATGTTCCACCTATAAGTGAAACCATTTGATATTTATCTTTTTCCTTCTGGCTTATTTCACTGAGTATAATACCTTCCAGCTCCATCCATGTTACTGCGAACGGCATGAGTTTGTCATTTCCTTGTACTGATGTTGTCTAAAAGGGAAAAAAACCTGCATTACTTAATACCTCTGCTGATTTCACCAGACAAAGTTCCAAGTCTTAGGACAATAGTTTTCCAAGTTCTGTTTTGCACTTGAAAGCTTAAATTTTTTTATTGGCAACATAGGTAGGCAGTTGTTCTTGAAATGACAGACTTCATTCATTTTAGAAAAAATAGTCAGCCAAACACCTGAGTCAAAATAACTATAGTTTGTCTGTCAGTTGATCTTTCAAATAAGAACAGTGTGCCATGAGCCCAAAACCAACTACTCAGCTCACAACTGACACATTCATACAAGCAGTTTTCCTGGTGAAAGCCCTCATACGTGGGGATGCCAGATGCACTTTGTGGATGCTTCCCTTTCACCCCGTGCCTGCTGTTCAGCAGTGTGACAGTTTATTAAAAATCAGCTTCATTAGAATGTTTACATAAGTACAAAAATGTTTCATTATTTTATTGTGTTACTACTACTCCATAATTTCCAAATAGTTAAACTTATCTGTTTATTAATCTTAGAGACATTGTAAGTAATGCCTGTGTTGAATAGGAAAGACTAAAAACGCCAATGTAATGTGCCTTAGGAATACTGGGAGATGAACCCACAAGGTGGGTAGAATTCAGGAGTAAGCACAACCTATTATGAGACCACTTGATGCAGAAACAACCTGAAGTATAGATATTTCCCTTTTCTATATAGCAGATGCTTGACTGAAGTAGAAAATAATTCTATTATGACTGATTACACAATGAAGTCAATTACCATTTTTCCATTCAGACCAAAAGAATCTGACTTTGTATTTTCTTCTCTCTTCTCTCACCAGGTTTGATAGCTGTTGCGATCTTTATCTTGCTTTGCATCACTGCCATAGCCGTTCGCATTTATCAGCAGAAAAGGTTATACAAGAGAAATGAGGCAAAAAGGTCAGAGAATGTAGACAGTGCTGAGGCTGTTTTGAAAAGTGAGCTTAATATTCAAAATACAGTCACTGAAAATCAGAAAGAGTACTTCTTCTGATGGGCTGCTATGACTTAACTTATAGTCACAACTGTCTGCTTTAATAGCTGGGGGCTGCCCTGCTCTCACACTGGGGACCCAAGCAGGGGGTCTGTAGCACCGCCACCTCGCTGTGTCCCGTCTTGAGATGCCGAGATGGCTCCAGGAGACTCCTCCAGTGACACATCCCCCTTGGCAGCCATCCCATAGCACAAGAATTAGGTCTTGCTGTTAATTTCCAACTGTTCTGACATGATCTTAAATACATACATTTAGCTCGCCCCCAATGACTTTGGTTTTTAAATGTAAAAGCAGTAGCCCTGGTCTCCCAACCATGTGACACCTAAGTTTTGTTAGAGGTGAAAGTCGACACCGGGCTCTGATGATCTTGGTTCATTTGAGAACATGCTGTGTTTGTTTCGTCTTCCCATGTGTTATTCATAGACCTGGAGATGCTTCTGAGACCCCGTTTGGCTGATGTTTGCCTCTTCAGTGGCCCAAAGTATATAAACGCCTTTGCCTTTCTCTGTACTACATTCAATACAATCGATCAAGTCTCGAAAGATGTTCTGTTGTCATTGGTTGGTTTGTATTGCTCCTTTTCTCTTGGACTCTTAATGATTTTGAACACGTTCGGTTTTGAGTGTCACACGTCAGCTCTGAAGATCAAATTCCTGTGTAACAAGACTCCAGATACATTGCTTGTCAATATGTGATGTCTTTTAAACCTTTTCTACTAAATTTGCTAGCACTGTTTGGTAGAGGCAGTAGTTAAGATCCTGAGTCATGCCAATTTCCCACAGAATGTGAAATGTTTGCAACTGAACTTGTTGATGTAAAAAATACAATTCTCAGCACTGCAAAGGAATTATTTTTATTTACAACAGTAATATCTCGAATGAAATATACTTCAGAGTATGTTTTCCCCAAACCTTATGTCACTTTGCTTTATGGGTTTATATTTCTGTTTTCCTAAAGTTTATCACCGACTTTTCTTTGATCTCCCTTGATTATATTCCACAGAGCATGTTCTTTTGTGTGAGAAAAATAGAGACAATTTGAAGTCTGAGCTCCCTTCTATCTTCTAAAATATGTACCCCTTCAGGCATGCTGGCCTCCAGGACATGCTTTTTAAAATATGCTGCAACTGTGCCCACTTTCTGCAAAGCCAATAGCATGATTAAAGGGTGATCACACGGGGAGGTGACACATTATCTGATCTGTACTAAGTCTATCCTTCCATTGTTGTCACCTCTCGCCTGTGACACTGGGGTCTAGTTCTTAAAAAGTTCCATAACCCAACGTAACCCTACCAACTAGTACATGCTCGCTCTGCAAGGCTGCAGCTGTGGACCAGGAGAACACGCATTACCCGTAGTCGGATAAAACTGTCGCACTCGTTAATTTTGAGGCCATGTAAACAAGAGGCTTGCATGTAGCTGTCTTTGAATTCTCTATGCCAATTATATAATAAAGGCACTTGGCTGTTTATACTCACACTTTTCAAGGGTCTGCCAAGAAAAAATTGGATTCCTGAGTTTGTCTGCATCAGAAAAATTTGGAAATATGTTAATTCAGCATCTTCTTTGCTATACTTTTCTTCGTAACTCTCCTTGCAAAACCTGCTGTCTGTTCTCATAGCTTTGTATCCACATTGATGTTTCTGTAAATGCCTGACTACACCTCAAGGCTCCGGTTCAAGACAGTGTTTATGAAGGACCTATGTTGGTAAATGCTATGCTATTCTTTTTTTAATTAAAAGGCCTGTGTTGGCTAGGGATGAATCAAACACAGAATTTTTTTTTCATTTGATGCAGAGCTGAATACACACATGATAACAGCTCTGAATCTTTTGCAAGTGTTCATGTTATTTAGTAGCAGCTTTAGCCTGGGTTGGGAGCTGGGATGTAGACAGGTTTATAGATGGTGAAGCCTCATAGTACTCTGTGGTCTGCACCGCTAAAAGCCGCAACATCCTGGCATGAAAACGCATTGATACATCATATGCCTTGACACTCATTTCCTGATTTGTAACCTGTTCCTTCTTTTTTTCTTAATAAAATGCATTTTTGAAGTAAAATGCAGAATATATTTTGAGACGTTGTATAAAAGTTTAAAATTAGGGATTTACTGGATTTCTTTTCTTAAAACAGTAAAAGACATGTAGGTGTATGCCTTCTTTACTGGTGTGTCTGTGTGTTTTTAAACTTTTTGGTGCATCGTGATTGTTCAGAATTGTTGACAGAATCCACATTTGTCATGTGTTTTTCCTTTTAAAAGGACAGAAAAATGAAAGGAAAAAAAAAACAGAAAAATATTTTCTGATTGTATCAAGTAAACAAAGTCACTTAAAGCTTTGCCAAAAAAAAAAAAAAAAGGTCATTTAACTTGGTGGTAGTTTATTGAATGGTTATTATATATATTTAAATTAAACAATGTGCTTTTTAGCTCTTAAGGAACTTGTCCAGTGAGCCTGCATCTGTGGGATATACTGTGTGTGCCCCTCTCTAGACAAATGGACAGATACACAGAGAGAGAAAAGTTTGTGATTCCAAACTTCAAAAAATTAAAAGAAAACATCATTAATTAACATTGTATTGTAGTTATATGAAAGAAAATAAGGAAAATACAGTAAAACACCTCATTTCATCATACAAAAATTTCAGAAACTAAAACAACACTGAACAAAACTAAATTAAACTTAAGCAGATTCTCGTGTTAAGAACTATCGTGGTGATGATGCTGATGATGGTTTCTGAATAGCGTCACATTTTCTGTCCACCCATTCTATTCCTACCTGTAATTTGTATAAGAGAAAAAAAATCTCATTCTTTCTGTTCAACATTAGTCAGGCCATTATGGGAAGTTGAAAGCTGGTTTCTCAACTGTTAGCTGATAAAGAACTTGCTTTTGTTGAGTTTATGTGAGCTGTGTACAATGGTGCTCACGGTGACGCTGTTATGAATATGTGGATTAATTGAATAGAAAAAAAGATACTGTATGAGCATCATAGACAGAACGTTTGAATCAGGGTAAAAAGGAGCATTGTCAATATTGCAATGACCTTAGAAAAGTGGTCGGGTGGATTCTGTTTTCTAATAGACCTCTGCATGGTTTGAAAATTGTTTCCCTTGAAATCCACAGGGCTTGGGGCAGGAGAAAGCATTCTTGCGCTGGATGCTTCCAGTTGCTTCTGTGCACTGGCTTGAAGGGGCTGCTGCACACAGAGCAGGCGCATGTGGTTACAACAGAGTCTGCGTGGCTCCATTGTGAGTGACTGTGGCGTGCAGGATGATGGAGGGTGATTGCTTTCACTTACTTGATTCAAATGGGTAGAAACATACACAGTCCTCTCGTTATTTTTTTATGCAGCTTGCTGACTATTGTTTTTCTTTTTAAATGGACATTTACTACCTATTTAGAAGCATAAAATACCTCACAGCAAACATTAAGCAAAATGCAGCTTATCTATCACATGCCTGACTCCTCTTGATAGTAATAACCATGAATACAGTGTCCATTATGTGCTAGATGTTACATTTTTACAAGTTGCTTTATAGATTCATTTTGTGATCACTAATAAACCTATTTAGACAGTATCTAATTAAGGAAACCTTAATGAAAGCCAATTACTCAAAGCCCTAAATTTGCTAAATTTTATTTTTGAGGTACCAAAATGTGTTTTTAATGAGTCATATTATATACATTAGTGCTAAAAATGTTGCCCTTGTTCAATACCAATTTACCCACAATAACACTTAGGGCAATTAACATTTCATTTTGCATGCTATATTCATCAGTAATTTTCTTTTAGTTATTGTAATGTTTGGAGAGTGTAAGTACATTTATTGTCAATGCATTTTATTAGTCATCAAGCTGGACTTGCACTCATCAATAGACCTGGCAGGGCAGATGATTTGGGAACATAGTCCCATCATGCTCCAGCAGCAACTTTCAGAAGAATAAGTTCACTTGTGGACCAGGAAGACATTAAATGTCTTCAATGTCTCCATAGCATTTTACATTTAATTTGCAAATAGTGTAAGAAAAGATGGGTCTACAAGAAAAGGCTTTGTCTCTAACTTTTTAAAATCTTTCATTTGAAGTAACTTCAGAATGATAGAAAAGGTATAAAAGTGGTAGAGAGAATTCACATTTACTCTAGAAGCATCTTCCCTAATGCTAACAAATTATATAATCAATGTCAGCAATGAACACCAAGAAGTGAATGTTGGAGGTTAACCTGCAGATCTGGTGCAAGGTCCTCTAGGTACTCCCTAATCCCCTGGTTTTGTTCCAGCCCAGGCTCATTCATTCCCCTCTGTTTCTCTGTTTCTTCACTGTCACTCAGTCTGTGACCCTTCCTGGTCTTTCATGACCTTGACACTGCTGATTTTTTAAAAAGCAATGGATCATTTTGTTGACCATCACTCAATATCGGTTTGCCTGTTCTCTGGTGATTAAATTGAGTATTTGCATTTTTCAGCAAAAACATCACAGAACCAATGTTATATTCTTCTTAGTTCATAATATCACAGCATCCATGAGGTCAGCATGTTCTAATACTTGTGATACAGACCTTGAAGTCTTGGTTAATGTGCTGTTTGTAGTTAATGTGCTGTCTGTTGGGTCTCTCCTTTATAAAATTACTTTTTAAATTTTTAAATTTTATATGTTTTTACATCATTTTTCATTTTTGCACAAAGTATGCATTTTCATCTTGGTTATATTCCCCATACAATTCCCACCCCACCCTCCTTATTTTGACCCTAATCCCTCTTCCCTTCACCGCCCCCAACCAGTTTGTACTTTTAACCTGGCTGATCGTGTGCTGCTCCTCAAACTCTTCACTGATCTTAGCATCCATCAGTGGGTCTTGCCTGCTACTATTTATTATCTGCCGTATGCCCAATTGTGATTTTGAACATGCCTTCCTCCACCCCACATGTATTCATTTGAATTTTTCCATAAGACACAACTGCCCTTCTCTTCCACTAACTAGCATATGCAGTTACTCATTTACGTTGGTATGGACACAGGTTTATTTCACTCCATGAGTTAAGATCCGGTTCTCTAACAGTGGGCTTTGTGGATCAGATTGTTCCATAGTGGGTCTCCTGGGTGGTAGTCCCCAGGTGAGGTTCTGGAGGGCAGAGTAACGGGATCCAACCAACTGGGTTTTTGTTAAAGACATTAAAGTATCTATACGGATATTTAATCTTGAAGACAAATCTCTGCATTTCTAGGAGGAAAAGAACTGATGGAACAAGAATAACCATCTTGTCTCACTGAAACATGTTTCTCTCCACACCTCCACAGCTTTAAGCTCCAATCAAAGTCTGATCTCCTTCCCCTTTTCTATTTGAAGAGAAAACTTCTTTTGAGATGACTGTTTTAAAGAGTCCGCATTGCTGTTGTCAAAGATAAACAAAGCAGACTCAAGTTCAAAGCCCGAGGACAGATATTCATTGGAAACAGCTATTGCCATAGGGAAAAGAATTGTGACTCGAAACCTCTAGGGAGTGTCCTGCATGAAATGGGAACCCGGCCTTAGCCTGAAGGCTAGGAGAGAGGAAAAAGGATCATTCCATGTGGTAGCTGGTGGCTTACTGAGCCAGGAACGGGCATTCTCAGTTTGTCTTTGTTGCAAAACAAGTGGATCTCCGCACCCACCCGCCAAACTTCAGAATTACAAAGCAGACTTTATAGGGTTCAGGCTCTTGGTTCTCCCCAGTGACACACACCCCTCTCAAGGTTTCTCTTTGAAGTGGCCCCAGTGTGGGGAGTGTGCATTCCAAGGCCAGGGGCTGGGAAGTAAGGCACCTCCGGTCCTGCTCTCGGTTCAGCTAGAGATCACTGCCTCTCCGTGAGCACCGCCCACAACCAGGGGCCAGCTGAGCTCATCTGGGGTTTCTGCAGATGTGACTGTGGATTGCAAGGGAGCATGACGGTGTTGAGTGAAGGAGCGCGGTGAGTAGGGGCTCAGCGGAGAGGAGGAGGTGAAAAATGACAAAGGGTTGGTCCATGTGCATGTGCTGAGGCCAGTGTGCCTGCTAGGGCGCTGTGATGGGGTCGGGGTCTCTCCTCCCTGGCGCCCTCAGTGTTGGCTGGAGCAGATGGTGGTGTGTTCTGGCAGCCTTGAGTCTTCTCAAGCAGGGACTTTATGGGGCCAGGACCCTCTTTCAGACCTTAGAAACTAAGGCAGTCCATTCAGCGCTGTATAGGACCGTGTTGAA
This sequence comes from Talpa occidentalis, assembly GCF_014898055.3. Lineage (NCBI taxonomy): Eukaryota > Metazoa > Chordata > Mammalia > Eulipotyphla > Talpidae > Talpa > Talpa occidentalis. The sequence continues at coordinate 13,725,100 of NW_023601754.1, forward strand.
CCAGGGCCTTGGAGGAGCCTGGCTAGAATTTAGTCAAGGACAGGATCTTAATGCCATGGCCTCTGAATCTTTGTCCTTTAGTTGGTGTTGGTGGTTTTGCTTTAATGGGCACAAAAACAGCGATGATTTTATTCTGCAGCACAGAGGTTTCAGAATCTGTCTTAAGAAGATCTTTGTGTCTTTGCACACAAAGGTCTTTGCCTCTTGCTCATACAGCCTGGCCTTGCCTGGGAACATGTGTCCTTCACAGTGCGAGCGCTGGGCCCTGCGTCCTGCCAGCCCCCCTGCTTCAGCTGCAGTTACCCACAGAGGCCCCTGGGGCTGGTGTTTCAGAGGACACAAGGTTTGTCGTGAACCTGCATTTTTAACTGGCCCCCAAATTCCCCTCCAGATATTTTAATACATATTTATGTAAAACAAAATCCATATATGTGTTTCCTGCATCATAACTATAGCTAGAGCACTAGCTATGTTTCTATACATGTATGTATATGCCCATGTGTTTCATGTGCTATATATGCTGTAGGGGCTGGAATGACACAGTGCAGGTTTTCTGATCCAGCAGACTGGGTAAAGGAGTCTTGGGGCCTTCAGTGGCTTTTCAGGTTTTTATTGGGATTTACCGCCTACATGGCAGGTAGGGGTGCTGGGGGCCGGGAGGCTGGCAGGCCTCCCAGCCCCTCGCAAGTCTGCACTCTGGGCTCTCCGGCCTTCTCTCACATTCTCTCTGCTCTTCTCATGGCTCTGCTTCTCTGGCATCCCTGTGACATCGCCCTTATAAGCCCAGTCTCAGCCCAGGTGAATCCCATCTACCTATGCCCACACCCTACTCCAGGTGCCCGCCATCAGGCATGCATTCCGGACCGCAGGGTTCCGTCATCTATACTGATGGCGGGAGGGCAGAAAAGCCTGATACTTTTTACCTTACCCTACAGATGCATGTGTGTGTTTTCCTTTATCGTCACTTGTCTAAATTATAAAAGACACTTTTTAAAATCTGCCCCGCTGGAAATTCATAAAGTCATTTAGATTATGGTTAAGTGAAGCGTTGTAAATATCTCTGCAGACTAACTTGGCCTGCAAAATTTTCTCTTCCAGATGAGCTTTATCTAGTTGACAACACATGCTCCCAGGCCATCTCCCCACAGCCTCTTGGCAGGTCGGGCTTATCTATCCTAACCCTGCAAGGAATTCTCCGTGTTACCTTTAGCTAGGTGCTCGGGTGCTGGGCCAAGCGGCGCTCCCAGTGTCTATATAAATTCAGCCTGTACTGAGTTTTCAGTTAGCTTCACTCCAAGCAAAGCATAAATTCTAAGAATCTTCTCCAAAGCAGCTTCCAGATCTCTTCCCAAGACAGGATAGGTGTAGGGGACAGGAAGACCAAGGTGCAGGTTTTCTATGATCCCGCAGACCAGGTAAAGGAGGAGTCAGAGCCCTCAGTGGCTTTTGCAGGCTTTTTTATTGGGATTTACCAGGTACATGGCAGACAGGGGTGCTGGGGGGCCAGGAGGCTGGCAGGCCTCCCAATCCCCAGTGAGTCCTCACTCTATCTGGGCTCTCCGGCCTTCTCTGCTTCTCTCTCGGCTTCTGTTGGCGTCCCCGTGACGCTGCCCTTAAAAGCCCAGTCTCAGCCCAGGTGAATCCCATCTACCTCTGCCCACACCCTACTCCAGGTGCCCGCCATCAGGCATGCATTCAGGACCGCAAGGATCCATCATCTATCCTGATGGCGGGAGGGCAGAAAAGCCTGATACTTTTTACCTTACCCTACAATAGGGTCAAGACAAAGGCCAGGCGTGTCTGTAACTTGGATCAGCATTCTCTGCGTTAGAGTCCAAAGTCTCAAATTCTAGTGCAATCAGCCAAAGCGACTGCGCAGCCAGGACCCCGCCAAGTGAGCAACAGGAATTTCCACCGTAAACACCATCTCCAGGCTGGGAGAGGGTCGAACTCAGGTTGGTGGCTTGAGAGCTCTTCTTTGGATTAGCTTGCTGGTCTGGAGGTCAGGGGTGCTGGAAATGGAACTGGGCATATTGATAAAAAGCAGCAGCCTGCGAGGACCCACCGGGCTCTGGGACTTCCAGGACATACTTGAGGCAGAATCGGTGTGGGCGAGCTGGGTGAGTGTCTGCATCCTCCTCCTCAGTAAGCCAGAAACCGCCCAACCTGTGCTTTTGACCTCATCTCCTTCAGTGTTGCATTTATTGGCAAGTAAGTCATCTCGGTATCGATTTCAGGAAAAGGAATAAACTTTAAATGTATTTTCAAAACCAGTCCCCACCTTGTAACAGTAACTTATGGCCTAAGAAAAAGCTCAGGCATGAATCTCTCTCTCTCTTTTGCTTTCTCACTCTCTTCCTCTCCCCCCCCCCCCGCCCCGCCGCCCCAAATTTTTCTCTGGTTGGGGGGGGGGATCAATTTCCTTCTTAATTTTTGTAAATATGAGTGACAGTTCTATTCATTCCTGGCTGGTGATGTGGACGGAAATCTGGGTTCATAGGATTTGTCTGTGATTTAAGTGATTTTATTACACACCTTCTTTCTCCATCCCCCTGTTTCTATTTCCAACCTTGAAGACCATACAGTAGCATCCAGCTTTCACTTCAAGGATAAAGTAACTCCTTTGAAGTTTTAGGAGTGAAGCCTGGTACGCTGAGTAGGCTGCTGTTCAGTCCATTGAGTATCTTCTGAACTGTAAAATGTTATCAGGTTCTTGAGTCTCTGGGAATTAAACCCAAGTAGCAATAATGTTCATGTAAACAAAGATTTTCACCTGGGGATATGAATGTGCTCTCGAAGTGGCGTAGTAACAAAATATTTGTTTTTCCGTTGTACTAAGTTTAGGTCCAATTTCCAATTGTGTTTTTCAAAGTTATTTGGTAGATTGGAATTCCCAGTAATGTAAATTATAGAGCTACTGATTTTTAATTCAGTAGTAAATCTATATGCTTATTATACTACCAGTAATAAATAGATAACCCCTCCAAAAAAACCCTCATAAATTTAGAATTTAAAATGACATTGCAAAGAATTAGGTTGAGATGTAATATGATTACACATAATTTATATTCCAAAAAGTTGGATGCCTGTTTCAAAAGGAAAGGCATTGCATATGTTCTTACATCAGAATTAATCAAAATGGTTTAATATTCAGAATCATATGGGAATTTATGGTAATTATTATTTTTTTTATCACTTGTCATGCTGAAACCAAAACACTTTCAAGGCTTCAGATAGATTTTGGATCCACTGGCGTTTTTGTTTTTTGTTTTTTCAGAGGAAAATAGAAACCATTTATTTCAGTGGAGGCTGAGATCTCAGATTGAAATTATCTCACCAATGTAATATGAAGAAGACATCTATATAATGACAGAAACATAGCAACTTTCAAATGGTCCATGAACTTGTTGCAAAGGTTTTATGACTAGTTATAGAATTGTATTAAATTATTTAAGATTATATTATATAATTAACACTAATGACTTAGGATCAATGTGATTGGTCTTTTTTTGAAAGTATAAAACACATTTATTTTTTAAAAATTAATCATTTATTTTTTCTTTTTTAATTATTTAATTTATTTTTTATTTTTTGCATCATTGTTTTTTTTTAATTTTTGTTTTATATGTTTTTTACATCATTTTTCAGTTTTGCACCATGTATGCATTGGATCCATTGGTTTTTAATCGCTAAGGGTAAATCCTGAGTTAAGGATCCAATAATCATGGTTTAAATGTAAAACTGGATATGGTGAGAAGTGAGAATGGACATATTAGATGGGGAAAATTGCATGTGAAGTATGGTTAAAGTCTAAGTGGGTCTGTGATAATCAGAAGATTCAACAGAAATAGAATAGCCAGGAAGTCACTTACTCATTTGCTTCTTTGTTTGCTTTGCCTATTGTGAACTCACAATTTGTAAAATTAAGATAAAGTGAACACGAAAAATATAAAATATATGAAATGCAAAGAGTAAGTATCCAGAGAAGCCTGAAGGCAAGTTAGGAGAGCAGTGAGTATTAATTTTAACCTGCAAACAAATCACCAGGGATCTTGTTAAGGCCTTTCTGATTCAGATGTTCTGGGGTTCACCCTGAGATTCTGCATTTCTAACAAGCTTCCAGGGATGCCAGCGCTGCTGGTCCATGGATCACACTTTGAATGGTGGGGTTTTGAAACTAAGCGTGTGTATATATACCCAGGAGTAGCTGTATTTTGAACAACCAGTTGGGGAAGAAACACAAAGAAATATCAGAGAATTATGTCAACATCCCTCAGATCTAGAGTTTTAGTGAAATAAATCCTTAATGATGCCCCACATCCTTTCTCCCATGAGGCTTTGCGGATTGCTGATTAACATCTAGATCTGGAAATACCAGGGAGACTTGTGCTTCAATGCTGAAGCAGATGTGTGGAAGTGGAGCTGGTCAGGTCGAATCTGGGGGGAAAAGAAATATTTAAACTAAATGTGTTAAAATATGTGAAGGGCTGAAAATCTCTGAGATTTTTAGATTGAAGATTCCCAGGTGGCATGAGCGTGTACCATTTCTCACAATGGGAATGTCTACTGTCGCCTTCTTTGTTTGCTTTTGCTTTACGTTTTCTCTGCTTTGGAGACAAAACACAGCGAATCTCCTCAGCAAACTGCCTGTTAGGGTTGAAGCGGGTGCAAAAGTCTTGACATTTTATTACACTTAAACTCTTTCGAAAGAACATGTTTAAATTGTTTCCACCAAAACTAAACCCATTTCAATTACACAGCTTCAAGCGCCCTGCAGTGAAGTCAGATGTTTACATTGGTCATTTCTGGGCACCTTCACAGACGTTCCTTCTTTGCGAAAAATTCATAAGTGCAAATGTGAATTAAAAAAAAAACATTTCTCTGGAGTGAAATAGTGTCTTCAAATGACATCACCTTTGTCCCCGTGGACTCAAACTCTGGCCACACAGTTCTTGCCATTTGTGTAATATTTCCCCTCTGGGATGGACAGTGCAATAGTTCTTGAATGCTGCTTTTCTGTGACCTTCCAGAAGATGCCCAGACTCAGGTACAGCTGGCTTAACCTATCTAAAAGGATTATTCAACTTAGGCGTTTGCAGCCTTACAAGTAATTAGCTAGGAGATACTTGATTTTAGTGGTAGGTGATAGGTTGGTATATTTGCTGACAAACCTGGGTAACACGTTTATCCCCATGGAGTCTGATCAAGTAGCGACCTTGTGTTACTACTGGTGCTGTCCTACCAGCACTGGCCATTTTTGTATCTGCATATTTCTGGGCAAATCCCATTCCGGCCCTCAGCTGAGCCACAGGGGTCTCGGACACCTTCTGTATTTCCTCCATGCCTGTCATCACTCTGTGTGGCTTTTTATTCCCCCTCCTTTAAAAGTCCGCTCTGACTTCCTCAACAATGCTCTGTTGCCAACCGAATATTCTTATGCCTCAATTTCCAGCAAGTTTGCTGTCCTGGGGGTTCTGGATTTGTGCTGCATTCTGGACCTGCTTTTGGGATTGTTTTGGTCAGTGGCACCTGATACTATGTCTAGAATCCTTTGTTCTTCTATAGCAGTGGTCGACTCTCGAGGTGCTTAGGCTAGATTCTTGACCACATTGTAGACCAATCAGATCAGAACCCCTGGGGTGGGGCCTACGTTGTTTTTGTTTTTTTTTTTTTCCCCCATTCCCTGAGTGATTCTAACATGCACCAAGCATGAGAGCCTGTGTTCTAAGGGACTCTTCCATTACATGCACATTGGTATCCTGCTCTCACCTGCATCATTCCTGTCTTCCGGGGAAGCCTGGAACTACAGGTGAGCCCGACCACGCTGGCTTTGCTGCGTGGCAGGCGCTCTGAACACTGGGGCAGGTGAGTTTCACTGCACTGAGGCCTTTCCCACAGCCCGTGCCCTCTGCTGCTTGATTGCTCTGCCTCCTCTTGTATTCCTCAAAGTCCTTAACCTAGTCCCAGAGGGAAGTTTCAAGTTTTCCATTAGATCCATGATGTTTAAACACATTTGGAAAGCTGTCTTCCCGAGAAAACCAAACAAATTTGATGTTGCTGGTCTTCTGTTTTCCTTAATAAGTTTTCCCTTTGGCCAAACCATTGGCAACCAATGGTTATCCCAAGCAAAACAAACTATTGAGCCCATAGGAAATTCTCCATAAATGCTTCTCATGATCATTTCTCCCAACCCAAACCTCTTCATTCCAGTGTCTTACACTAATTATTTGGTGGTTATCTTGGGCTAGACACTTGCTAGAAGATCAGTAACTCAGAGACTTTTGCTTCCCCAGCAGGGTCGCTGTGCACACCTGTCAGGTCTCTGGCAATCACATGATACATGATGGATGCCCAGTGAATGTGTTAGGCCAAAGGCCAGAAGATGACGAAAGAGGTGATCCTCTGACCCCACCTGTAGCTTCCATTCCAGCTCGACCCTGAAAGGTGGATGAGGTTTTGACAGGGAGAAAATGGTGGAAAGGGAGGGAGAATCATGAGTGAGTGTGAAGGTGGCAAGAGTGGGGGTGGGGGGTTGAGTCAGCTCCCCTTTCATTATGCACAGATGTGGAGAAATTGGATAAATGAAAAGGGAGATTAAAATTGTACAATTTCAGTCATTTCCTCAGCAGTCATCTCTCTGAAGGTTGGTTCTGTAGCTGCTGGCAGGTGGCCAACTTGCTAAGTCCTCTTAAATTGACAGAGAAGCCAGATAAATAGCCACTCTTGGCAGCATTTCCCTGACAGATGGGCTGGCATTCATGGCAGAATCCAAGACAACAATGGTGGCACTGAAAACTCTAGCCCAGCATCCCCTCCTTGCTGCGTGCGCTGGGTAGCTAGGATTTCAGTTTGTTAGCAGTTACCGCGGGGGAAACAAGAAAGATGAAACCTCATATAATAACCAAGAATTGCATCCGCATCTAAGGGGGTGAACGTGTTGGATGGGGTATAAAAAAAGCTGCCTTTCTAGCCTCAAGTGCAAAAATACAAGAAAGTAAGCATAATTTTCCCTAAGATGAATGCCAGCAACACGTGTGACCTCCACCCCTGAGTGAAATAAGAAATAAATGAGCTGCTAAGGAATTTCATTCAGTAGTTTTTCAAGTTGACTTGCAGTGCCAAGAGAAAATTCCAGCAGCTTGGAAGTGTCCTGGATGACTGTAATTACGGTACCTGACGCTCGCTGGGCCGTGTTCCAGAATAAAGGACAATGGCCACGTGTGATCTGGAGGAGTAGAAAGTGGTAGCAGATAGTACACTGTCACCTAATTTGGGTCCCCAGGCACGTCATCCACTCTTAGTTGCCATTTATCTAAATGGAACCTCTCCTTTGCTAAGCTAGCCCCTATTTTTGGAGAAATTACTGTGGTTTACCAAAATCCACTTATATCTATTTCCCACAGGATAACTTAGCAACTTAACACACAAAACTGAAGACCATCAGTTCAAATTATGTAGCTATAGATAAGGTGTTATTAAATGCCTTGAAATAATGAAGAAGTGAAGGCAGGTCTTGAAGACAGTAGAGCTGATGTCTAAATCAAGATGGTGAGGCAGAAGGTATGGGACATCATCTGAAATAAACTAGACTAAGGAGAAAGAACTCTTGATGCTTCCAAGCTCTGCAGAGGCATAAAGCGTCCTTCCCACAGATGTGGATACTAGCAGAGGGAACAGGTCAAAACTTACAGCCCCAGGATGAATATAGTCTTGTGCTTTCTGTCTGGAAGGAGGCCATGACAGATAGTGGAATCCCATAACTTTATTTTCATTTTAACTGGGAAATTCATTTTCCCTGTTTTGCCCTTTGAAATCCTAGTTACAGAGTGCATGCAGCAAGTAGGAGATGTTGCTAGAAATGGATGTTTGTTTCTACTGTATATTGATGAGAAGTTAAGGAAGTGATCCAATAAAGCAATAGCTTATACCTAAGAAGAAAATCCATCCTAGGTTCTCCATCTGTGAATGAAATCATGCAAAGCCACTCAGAAAAGGACCTGCCTTATCCTAAAGAGTTAAGGGGTGCTCCAGGGGAGACTCCAGGCTCTGCCCCCAATGATGACACCGTCCATGTTACTGGGGGTTGGGGGGGGCGAGGAGCATTATTGGGAAGGAGCCATTCTCTCAATGGCTGATCTCGGAACCCAAGTTACACTCTGTTTTAGGAAGTGGGACAGTTAACCAATAATGGAGTTACAATCTCAAGTAAAGCCAGTGCCCTCTAACTAAAGGTCCCCCCCAGAACGCTATTGGTTCAGTAAACTTGGATTAGTCATTGCAGCCAAGGACAACACACACTGTGGGAAAATGGGGTGTCCCGGTAACAAGGTTTATAAAGGAGTTTTAGAATTTATGTTTGCGTTAGGAAATTTAGGAGCAATTTTGAGAAAGCAGGGCTTTGCTCTGCACTGAATGCTGTCAGGACCTGGAGGTTAATTCCAAGATGGCACATCTTACCAGATCTCAGCTGGGAGTGAAGAACAGTGAGATACTCACTTCAGCTGGGAGAGAGGATTTTTTGGTTTGTGTAGTGTTTGCTGACCATACTGGTGCATAATTATAAAGGTGGGTAGACTGGGGTCTTGTGCTGCCACAGCCAGTGGTGGCTGCCTCTGCGGTCAGTGTTCTGTGAGATTGCTTAGGGTAGGCAAGCGACATCACATCACGGCTGTGTCAGACCAGTTCCTGGACATCGGGCTGCTCGCTCTTCGTCCTGATGAATGATGCAAATATGAGATAAGCAGGGGTCTTATTCATGGAGTGACAATGTTATTCAAGTTAGAGCAGTTAGAGAAGGCTTCCCTGAAGCGATGATGATTGTTGAACTGAAATCTGAGTAAAAAGAGACAATGTGTCATGTAGATAGCTGTGGGAAGACAGTGCTGTTTTATGGAACAGCAAATGCAAAGGTCCTGGGGCAGGAACGTTTGGCAGGGTGCACACAGTTGTGGTGGTAGTCATGCATCACCACTGTCGTAATGATTGTAACTGAGTAATTAGTGCAGTGCTAGGCTGGGGGTGGTGGAGGCCCTAGCAGAATTAACACTAACTAACTGCTCACGAAATAGCAGCTACTGTGTGGCGAATTTTGCATTCCTGTCATTTCCTCACTTATATCGCTTCTCTCTCACTAACTTGATAGATTACATAAGTGAAAGTAAAGAACAATACTTCTCATAGAAAATACTGGTTTATGTTAACGATATACATTGGAACTTTCACAATCTATTGCTGTGTAGTAAATGACCACAAACAGCAGTTATCTTGTTTTGTGGGTCAGGAATGTGGTGCACCTTCTCGGCCTCAGGTGTTGCAGCCTGGCATCTCCCTGGAAGGGTCAAGTGCGGGAGGAGCTCTGTCCAAGCCCAGGATCTACCCCCTCAGGGTGCTCTGGCTGGTCCAGGCTCCTCACTGGCTGCTGGCTGTGGAGGCTCTCAGTCACCCACCTGGTAGCTTTACCTGGTAATGCTGTGTCAGAACCAGTCAGAGCCCAATCACAGGAGGTGGCATCTTCTCAGGACTGACGTGCTCTGATTGTTAGATGCAAGAGAGTCAAGTGGAGGGGGTTACAGAAGGGGTTCTTGGATCACCAGAGGGTGGGGTTATTTGAGGCCATCTATGAGGCTGCCTTCTATGGTGTGTGTGTGTGATCACATGCAGATAACAGTTGTAGAAGGATAAAATATGAAATAATTCTTTGAGTGACAGTAGAAAGGTGAGGAACAGACGACTGTCAAATTCCTTACTCTCCCTTTGAGCGTGGATTGCCTGAGTTTGAGATGCCAGTTGGACATCCAGCTGGAGCTATCAGACAGTGGCGTGGATATGAGGAATGTGAATTTGGAGTTCAGAGAGAAGCCAGAACTGGATGTAATATTTCGATTCCGGAATCGGGAGATTTGAAGCCATGAAACTGGATAACTTCACCCAGGAAGGAGGATCCATAGAAATAAGCTCTGACATTTAAATTTGGAAGTACTTTTTTTTTTTTACCCCTTTTAAGGTAATATGTTGCTAAGTAAGAAAATTGCCACATAAAAACAAGTTGCTTGTAAACAAAAATGCTTAAAAACATAAAATGCTCATAAAGTAGAAAATGGTAAAGTGTTCTCATTTCTTGCATTTAGGATAATTGGACTGTGACTCACTTGAGTTTGGTTTATCACCCAGAGTTCACAGATCCAAATATCAAGAATGACAATTTAGGGTGGAAGTCAAGTTTCAGGAGTTCAAAACATGGGGAAGCGCCTCTCCTGGTGGCGCAGTGGTTGAGCACTGGGCTGTGAGGCTGCCTGCGGCCTCTGCATCACTGGTTCGATCTCCTGCCGCTGGGTGAGGGTCCCACATGGCGCGCAGACTTCTCCTGCCGCCCGCTGCTCCCCTCAGCAGTGTACTTCGTCAGTCTGCCTGTTCTGCTCTCCCCTCTGGCTCTGGTGAATTCTCTCACCCTCCCCGTGCTTCTATAAATAAATAAATAAATCTTAAAAAAAAAAAAAAACATGGGGCAGTCTGTGGAACAAAGCACAGATATAGATTAACATGCTTATAGAAGTTTCCTTCATTCAAAACAACATTGATATTTCATAAAATTTAAAGAATGATGACAGATGTGGCGTATTCAACAAGAGCCTTTGCTTGAATGGCCAACAGGCATACGAAAAAATGTTCAACATCACTAATTATCAGAAAAATACAAATCAAAATCACAATGAGATACCACCTCACTACAGTGAGAATGGCCCACATTAAAAAAAACAAGTTTGTTGTTGCTAGTTTTTTTAATATGGGCCATTCTCACTGGTGTAAGGTGGTATCTCATGGTAGTTTTGATTTGCATTTCTCAAATGTTCAGTGATGCTGAACATTTTTTCATATGCCTGTTGGCCATTTGCTTTTCTTCTTTAGAGAAGTTCCTTTCTAGCTCTTCTGCCCATTTTTTGACTGGATTATTTACTTTGTTTTTGTTGAGTCTCATCAGCTCTTTGTAGATTTTTTGTGATCAGTCCTTTATCATAAGTGTTGTGTGCAAAAATTTTCTCCCAGTCAGTGGGGTGTCCCTTTCTTTTGGTTACTGTCTCTTTTGCTGTATAGAAGCTCCAAGGATGTAGAGAAAAAGGAACTCTCCTGCACTGCTGGTGGGAGTGCAAACTGGTCCAACCACTATGGAGAGCTGTGTGGAGATTCCTCAACCTGGTAAAGATGGAGCTTCCATAAGGTCCAGCAATTCAACTCCTAGGTATTTACCCAGAGGACACAGAATCATTAATTCAAAAGGGCACCTGCAGCCCTATGTTTATAGCAGCACTATTTACAATAGCTAAGCTTTGGAAACAACCCAAATGCCCAAAAATAGATGACTGGATCAAGAAGATGTGGTACATATACACCATGGAATATTACTCAGCATTCAAAAAAGATAAACACATGCAATTTGCAGCAACATGGATGGCGCTGGAAGGGATCATGCTCAGCGAAATAAGCCAAAAAGAAAAAGAAAAATACCGGATGGTCTCACTCATAGCAGGAATCTAGAAAACCTAAATTAGGGACCAGGAAAAAGACTAATTATAATAAAGTAAAAATCAAAATCAACAGGCAACTATAAACTAGAGACACACTGCGAGGGTGGGGGGAAGGGAGGAGGGATTAGGGTCAAAACAAGGGGGGTGGGAATTGTATGGGAAATATAACCAAGATGAAAATGCATACATTGTGCAAAAATGAAAAAATGATGTAAAAAATATACAAAATAAAATATAAAATAAAATAAATTTTGAAAACTTAAACAAGAAATGCTGGCGAGGCTGTGGAGATGAGGAACCCTCTTACACTGCTGGGGGGAATGTAAACTGACTCAGGCACTATGGAAAAATGTGTGGAGTTTCCTCAGAACACTAAAAATGGAGCTACCATATGATCTAACGATTCCACGTGTAGGAATCTAACCAAAGGACACAAAACCACGAATTCAAAAAGATGCCTGCACCCCTATGTTTACGTCAGCACTATTTACAATACCCAAGATAAGGAAACAACCCAAAATGCCCCAAAATAGATGCATGTATCAAAAAGTTGTGCTATATTTACACAATGGAACATTACTCAGTGATCAAAAAAAGACAGACTCATGCTATTTGCGGCAACCTGGATGGAGCCGGAAGGGATTATGCTAGCCAAAATAAGTCAGAAGGAAAAAGATAAATAGTGGATGGTCTCACTTATATGTGAAATATAGAGGAACCAAACAAAAGGTCAAGAAAAAGTCAAAACAGCAAGATGACCATAGAACTGAGGCATATAGCAAAGGAGGGCAGGGAGGGGCTAAATCAGGGGAAGCAAGAACACAAGGGAATATGGTAATGATTTGAGGGTGACGTGGTGGCAGATGAAGTATGGTGAATTCAATGATGTATTAAAGAGTCCTTGCTTGGCTTTTACTTATTTTCGGCATTAGGCAGAAATGGTATGTTTGGTGTACATACCACATATTCAACAACACTAAGCTTCTCTAATATGCCTTTAAATTAATTAGCTTTTCAAGAACTTTGTTATTATTATTATGATTATTTTAAAGATTCATTCATTCATGCATACAAGAGCTGGGGTATAGGCCAGAGTTGTGGGGGGTGAGAGGATTCACCAGAGACAGAGTGGGGAGCAAAACAGGCAGATTGACCAAAGTACACTGCTGAAGGGAGCAGCGGGAAAGTGAGGAGAGGTCTGCTGTGCTATGTGGGTAGCTCCCTGGCCGGGGAATTGAACTCGTGCTGCAGAGGCTGCAGAATGCCCTATAGGTTGTGTCCCAACCCCTTGTGCCACCAGAGAGGCCCTAAATTAGCTTTTCAGTTTCATATCAAAATAAGAGCTTTACCTTGTTGGTGACAGTTTCATAGAATCCTTTGTGAGAAAGTTAAACTTGTTGCTCATTGGGTTGACATCTGGAGCTCATTTGATAGATGCATGTTCAGGTGAAATAGGTCTCAAGGGCTCAAGGGCTAGGTAACACTGATATACTAGTTGGATGGTTGGTAAATTTTTCATATAAATGAGATTATTTTAGTGATATAAGTACTGAAGGAGCAGCACTGGCAAATTAGGAAATCGAGACTGTAAAGATGATGTTTATTTTAAAAGACAAATAACCCTGTCACCTTGACTTGCATGTACTAAGATGCACGAGGCGGTATTAGCTACACTTATCATTTTGTGGTTACACCTATGTTCAGTTAATACATAAAGACAGGCTTGGTTTGTCTTAGAATATTGTGTTTATGTAAGGGTTTCCTGAATGGTGTTTATCCAATTCTCTAAGTGCCAGGTTTCTTACAATTTGCATAAAGCACAAGCTATTTCATCTCATATTCTTCCTAAAGACATCACCACTTGAAAATGGGAGTTTTTTGAAAAGCAGCAACTCCCTCACAAAGCATGGGTTCACCAAAATAGATAAAATTGAATGTCTTCTATTTTGTGGAGACTCCTATAGAATATTACACATCAAATCACACAAAGACACTGATTTCAGGAGACATCCTACTGAACTCTCCCAATATATTTATGGATAGGCTGAACAAAATTAAACTGACTTAAGGCTGATTTAATTGAAATCACGTAGCCTTTTCTTATAATTGTCAACAGCTAACCACAGAAGTATTAGTTGTATCTGTGATTTGCAAAATTGAAATCAGATAGTTACATATTACTTTACACTTCTTATAGCTATTTTAAAATAGTTTATATATTCATCCTTAGAAATTATAGGAGCTACTAGCCAAACACAAAGCTTGTTATTTAATGTAACATATTTTGTATATTATTTTGATATCTGTGTATCAATATTATTCTGAGTGGAGTCCATAGACTTCACCAGTCTGACCCAACATGGTCAGAAATCCATAGCCCAGCTGAATTTGCTGGAAGACTCTGTCATTAATTCAGCTGTTTTCAACACAAAGCTTGATTGAAATGTGGGGATTAATATTAAAGCAAATTGTGGAAGGGTTACTTATACGAGATAAAAATTTCATCGCAGAGAACAGAAAATGGATGGAGAGAGAAGTAAATAAGGTGCCCATGTAATGCACCTATAAAGATGTATGTTGACTAATGTAAGTAAGACTTAAAAGCATCCATCTTAGAGAAGACCTGGGTATTTCTGTTGTATGGGAGGAAAAATAGCTTTCCCTCTACCATTTTAGTTTCTTGACTGAAACTCCCCCATAACAAAAGACAGATTAACAGGAGAAACACTAGCAGAAGTTTAATCACAATAGGAATACATTGGAGAGCATCTAGAACAGGAGTAACTACTTTAAGGGACCCAAGTCACTCCCTTAAGTGCCATTTCCAGCTGTAGACAGAGGATGTGGGACGTGCTAGCCAGTTAGGCAGAGCACAGGTTGGAGTAATAATGCAGTCTAAGTCTACTTCTTATCCATTGATGAGTTTCTAGAGATTTAAGAGTCTTCCTTGTCTCCCAGGTACATAAAGGGAGACGCTTACAAGTGGAGATTTTCCTCATAAATGTAAATGTCTCTTACAAAAGGGCAACTTGCACTAGGTCTACAGAACTTCTCACTAGTCTGGAATGTCTTAAAATTATTCTGCTCAAGATCAACCTCTGCCAAAGAGTCATAATTTGGGATGGTCTATCTACTCCCCTCATCATTGCTAAATTATCCCAAATTCATCCTTAAATCATGATTTACACAGCTGGCAAGTCAGACCAGCAACTGCTTGAAAATTGGTTGAGAATATATAAAAAAAGAAGTGAAATATCAAAGTGGGATCTTAGTGTCATATATTGTACATTGTGTTGAAAATCACCATCCATCTGAATACATTTAGAGAGCCCTATTAAATGATTTCTACACCAAGCAGCATCCCATGTAGCAATTTTGGAAGATTCTGCTGGGAGCTGCATAGAATGGAAGGCTTTTATAATGAGAAGTGGTGTGGGACAAGGATGTTAACAAAAGAAAAGAAAGATCATTCCCAGCAAAGCCCCCTTTCCTTAGGGCAGGACCGGGGGTCTTATCCTGTAGATGGTCCTAGTGCTGATTCAGAAATTCAAGAGTCACTTAAAATTCCATCTCTGGGAGAAGCTGAGCGAGCAGTCAAGTTAGGTCTGAAATCTGGGCCTGCCTAGTCCTCCAAATGGAGTCCTCCATTTGGAGCCTGTTGTTTCTTGTTTTAATAGCAGTTTTAGCCTAAGTGGTATATAGTCACTCTGTAGAAAATGCAAAGAAATATAATCTTTGGGGGCACAAGATTTAACTCACACAGTGTTAACTTGATAGATGATTGTTTTCCCTATTGGTATTATCTGATGTCACAAGAAGAAAGGAAATAGACAATTTAAAATTGTTTTGAATAGCAAGTATCTGGTGCTGCAATTTTATGTGACTGCTGCTACTACGACACAGACAGAGACACACCATCACCTCCCTAGGACACCTTCGAGAAAACTTAGAAAAGGCACGACAGTCTCAGGATAATCAACTGCCAATCTAAGACAGGTTTTGGAAGTCAGGTGGTCTCAAATGCAGCTTTTTTAAATTGGATGTTAATGTTTTTATTGTGTTTTTGTTGAGGTAACATTGGTGTACAACACTGCTTATGACACAGAAGCACAGGGGATTCAGAGGCACAGGGGATACAGAGGTACGAGTTCACACCTCCTCAGGTGTATGTGGCCACACCACACCCACCACCAATGGCCCATACTCTTCCCCACAGCCCATTGGACCTGCTCCTCTTTTGTTCCCCACCTCCACCTTCTGGTAACCTCAGTTCAATAGTCATATTTTGCATTTGTTTTGGTTTAGTTTTATCTGTTGCTACGGTTTGTTTTTTCTATATTCTACTGACGAGTATAATCATCAAATGTTTGTCTTTCTCCTTCTGAAAAAAACAAATATGAAATGCTTGACAAATCTGCAGTCATCCTTGCAAGGGCCATGCTAATCACTCCAACTTTAGTGCATGTGCTGCTGAAGCAGGTACGCAAAGGCAGGTTTGAGGGGTGCCTTCCTACAGCCTCAGAGAACAGTGGGCTGAAAATCAGGTCGAGGCTCTGATTTATAAGACAGTAAAACTGCACACAGAACCAAATATGCCACCAAGTAGATTTCCTTGGTCAAAATCAGGCTCCTGGTGGGAAGAAATATTAGGTCCCTCAGACTGGGCTGAAGATACATGGGTGGATAAAACTTTCTATCTTCAGACTCCTCTCAGTCCCTCCTTGTTGATGTCCCTGCTGTCCCCCTTTTGCCTCCAAATCAGTGACCGGGCCAGGTCTCAATGTGCCCGGAATGATGAAACACTAGCGCTACTCTTGGGGAGCAGTGGGGGGCAAATCCAACAGAGCAAGACGGGCTCAGGACATTGCTAATATATGTCCACCAGAACCAGGGGTGCATGGGTAGGAGTGAATTTTTAAGGGGTTCATACTGATAGTGGCAGTGTGTGTGTGTGCGATATCAAACTGCATATGAAAGAATTCATTGGCATGGACGAAGTCTCATCATTTAAGAGGTAGCATTTTAATTAAAACACATGGAGCTTATAGTCCTGATAGTTTTTTGCTGTGGATTGTCTACCAAATAAATGGCATGTGTGCCTTGACAGAGTGAAGAGAAACTGGAAGATTCAAGCAGCCTGGTGTGTGGAAATGATTGCGATATACAGTCTGAGTCCCCACAACCTGGTTTCATTGGCCTGTCTCGTTCTAAAAAGCTCTCTTTCTCTGAATTATTTGACAAAAGGGAACAGGCAGAAGAGGGCCAACCAGCTTCTTCCAGAATGCAAAGAGTAATGGTGTCACAGATCCATTAAACAACCTAATGTCCACTGGGAGAGGGTTGAATCAAGATGATGTGGTCTCCCTGCACATGGAATACTCTTCGGCCATAAGGAAAAATAACATGTTGCCATTTGCAGCCACATGGAAGGTGTTGCAGGGAATGATGTGTAATAAAGCAAGTCAGAACCACAAATACAAATATTGGACCTTTGCATAGCTATTGGACAATGCAAAATACACATAAAAACTAGCTGACAGTAGTAAGCAAAGTTTCTGAGGTTAAGAGGAAAGGTTGAGGGAGAAAATGCTAAAGGTGTATAAAGGATGGTGGTGGGGAAAGAAAAAGAAAATTAAAACCAAGCAAAGCAAATATATTTTGTACTTGCAAGGCTGACACTCATTTCTGAATTCCAAAGTAACTTCATCTGGAGGTGGGCTGTGGGAGACAGAAGACTGAGATTATAAACCAATGAGTAGTTATGGCAAATGTATTGAAAAGTGAAAAACAATTTATAAAATGAGCATAAGTCATTAGCTTTCTTAAAGCGAGTTCATGACTAAGAATGATTTTATTTAAATTCCAGTGTTGGTTCTGCCATACAGTAGCCAAGCTGTGGGAACAACCCAGTGTCCAAATACAGATGGGCACATCAAAAAGTTGTGGTAAATATTATACACAATAGAATACTATATGGCTCCTCAAAAAGATGAACTTTTGCCTTTTGGAGCAACTTGGATGGAGCTGGCGGGGATTATATTAAGCAAAATAAGTCAGAAGGAGAAAGACAAATACCGGATGGTGTCACTCACATGTGGAATATAGAAAAGGGTCAGATAAAGCCAAGCCAAGAACTAACTCCAGAGAGCTGACTAGAGAACTAAGACCACGAGAGGGGGGTAGGAAAAGAAAGTTCCACAGCAAGGTGGGGCGTGAGCACGATGGCCATGGCAGTGGACTCTGGGTGTCTTGGCGGTGGGTGCAGTGTGGTAGGTAACCACACCTGAGGAGCGAGATCCCACACGTTCAATACACAATGATGTAAACCAATGTTACTGCAATAAAAAATAAATAAAAAGTAATGATCTGAGGCAAATTGTTTCACCAAGCTTGTTTGGAAAATTGAGTTAAGATTAAACTCTTTCAAAACTTCTTGATAAATGTCCCCTGGCATTGCATTTGTGCACTGTGATTCACGTTGAAGTGATTTGTGTGGGTGGAAAAATATTCCTGTCAGTCACTAGTAGATCAGGTTTTAAGGAGCACATCATAGAAACAAATGGCCTCTAAGATTCCCAAGGAGAAGATTACACAGTTCTCCAACTATACAAAATCAACACTTAAGATGTGTTTTGAAATGTTAGGTAAATGAATTGGGTCATTTACTGAGTGCTTTTATCAACAGAGCTGAGTTATTTCTTGCTGAGGCACAAAGTTCCCCCACCTTTCTGAGTTGTTTTGGACAGGACGGGTCATCAAAGTAGCACAGGAAAAATCAGCAGAGAAAAAAAATCAATGTAATAACATGCACATGGCAATGACTGTGCATTAAAAGGGGTATAAATCCCAAGGTAAAGGGCCTGGATCACTGAGTAGACGAGGAGGGATTTTTATTTTTTTTGGTGGGGGGTTTGGGGAGAGGGAAGGAAGACATTAGGTGACAAAGAGGTGTTGACTTCATTTGACAAAATCTTGCTGCTAGTTGTAAGCCCTGCCTTAAGTTTCTCTGATTAAAAAAAAAAAGAAACTTGTTTCTAGAGATACCTCTCAATCTATGTAATCTGCATCCTTTCAGCAATGGTAACAGTTTCTCCCCAAGTCTGGAGGACTTTAGTTCACCTTAGTTCCCCAGACCAAGATGACACATACTATAAAAAAGATTACTATGGACACCTTGGCCCTTTTGGGGGAGACTGAGTCCATATCCTCAAGGACAACTTTTTATGCTAATCATCCCTCTCCTAAACCTGGGTGGTATCAAATGCTACGAAAGTGGAAAAGACCACCTATGTTATTAACTAACCTTCCAATAAAATGATTGGCATCGTATTTAAACAACCTTCATCAATGATGTAATGCACTGGGGGACCAGTTCCCTGTAATAGTTTTAGATGCCCCAATACATATTGACCAAGTCCTAATGCCCACTGTACGCGGCTATACATCAAAATAATTAAGAATATTGCTGTCATCAGCAAGAATGAAAAATGAAGTTCATATCATTTCTAAGAATAAGAATGCAGTTATTATGCATCTCTGCATGAAGTGATCACTTAGTTCCTGAATCTTGCATTTATATTTATAAATACAATCATAATAATTCAATTTCCACCAGTGTTGACAGAATTTGTCAAGAAAAATATTTTCCTGAGCTACTTGTTAACGTAGTTTATTTCATTGATTGATATTCCATGGAGTGGTGTGAAATTGCTTCATTTTTTTTCCTTTTTGATTATATCTTGCTGAAAGTATTTTCATTAAGACCTTTTCTCTGTAGTTATGCCACAAATTGCATTCATAATGGAGAATTTTTATCAATATCAATTTTACGTGTACTGTTACTGGCCTGGCCAGTTTCTCCACCCTGATGAAGTGATCCATTTCAGATGCTCCAGTGCCCAGAGGGCAGCTGCACCATTTTTCCTCATCCCCTACTTGGTGTGCAGTCCAGCCAACTAGCTGTCCCTCCTCCCCCTTTTGTTTGAGTCTGTGCATTGAAGACAAGGACAGGTTCACAGGGAGAAAGCCTAGCAGAGATTTACATACCAGCCATTATTTATTTTTCCGTTCACTCTGTCATCGAAAGGAGATCAATGCCAGCCATTACTTTTATATTTCAGTCATCGTTCTGCCTTTCCATGGAAGTGATAAGGACAGCATATATATATGAGCCAACCATGTGGCGGAAAGTGTGTCTTGTTGGAGGGGAGGCAGCCATGGTGACACAGCTTGGTGGGGTGTGGAGGAATGTACAGAAATAGAAGGCACTGAAGGAACCACTATTTCTTTTGTTTTTAGAAAGTTATTTTATGCATACAAGAATTGGGGTGTAGGCCAGAAGTGTGGGTGGTGAAAGGACTCACCAGAGACAGGGTGGGGAACAGAACAGGCAGATTGACTGAAATACACTGCTGAGGGGAGCAGCGGGTGAGGCAGGAGAGGTCTGCTGCACCATGTGGGTAGCTCCCTGGCTGGGGATCAAACTCTGCTGCAGTGGCTGCGGACAGCTTCAGAGTGCTGTGACTTAACCCCTTGCACCACCAGGGAGGCCTGGAACCACTAATTCTTTTCTAACATTTGATGTTTTAAATCAACTGAAAATGTACTTAGGCTCTATGAATGACCTCCTGTTTCTTGAAATGATGCTTACAAATGGCATGGATAAAAGTTACTTATTTTTGAGACAATCTGCTATTTAAACTTGCCTCTCACAGGATTTTGTGTTTAGTAGAAATAGTTGTTGGTGTGGAACTTAGAGGTATAAAAAGGTTGGGGTGACCAACAAAATTGGGTTTTTCTAGAAAAAACAAGCAGTACCTTTGGGACCCCCAGGATCCATTAATTCTTTCAGAATTGGTTCCTGGAGATATGGTATTAGGGTCACCATGAATACAGAGATCTGCAAGACAGATGCTTCTCTTAATTTCATAGGCCTTAGAAATCAAAGGGGAGGAACAGTAGTGATAGGTACTAGAACTCAGAAAGTCCAGACACCCTGGAATATTTAACTCAGACCTGGGGACTTGCCCCAGGGAAAAATAACCCAAATTTGAGACAGAATGAGAACAAAGATTGTTCTAGACCTTGGCAATTCTGACAGAATTTTATACTCATAATTCTCTTGTGTATGACCCACAATCACTGAACTACAAATACCTGGCAAATGAAATAAAACCCCAGATACATGACTTACCCTGGGGCTCCAGATTTCTCTAAGCAGACCACTGGCTTTCCATTCTCAGGAACAACTTTTTTCCTGCCACTGATCTCAATGATAAATGTGAGTTTTTAATTAGACTGGAAACTAAATCATTTTTGTTGGAAGTTCAGCAAAGTCACAATGAACCCTGAAATATCATCTAGCACTCAAGGTGTGTGTCTGTTTTACTTAAATACCAAACTTCTTTCATTTTCTTCTTCTGGTTAGTTCGGCATAGATTGGTGCTTTTAAAGTGTAACAAAATACATCACCTTTTCTCAACTTCTGTGTTCTCCCTGAGATACTCTTCAGCCATGTGCAATTTGGGCATTAACACATCTCCTTAGTCATCTCACTGGAGATCGTGAAAACTGGAGGAAGTATAAGTAAGAACTGGGTTCACATCTCTATTCTGCCAGTTACTTGCTGTTTAACCTCATCATAGCTAAAACCCCATTTATATAGGTGCTTATTGGGATCCTTATAAGTTGCATAAGGCAGATGTGGAATGTACTGTCACTGCTCTTCTACCTGTGCTACTAATTTTCTCACGTACAACATGCTAAAGTTTTACACATCAAGCTCTTGTTGGGAAACCTGTTTTCCAACTTCTAGGGGAAGTTATATCTAATATATAGATATGTGTGTATACACACATATTATATATATATATTTCTACATATATCATAGCTATATCTAATATATACATAGAATATGTATCTCATGTACATATTGATTATGGGTGCTCATTGACAAGGAAAGAAGTATGTGTCAGAAGTATCATTTTTTGGAAAAAAATGATAAAAGTATAAAATATAATAGAGAACAGGAAAAAATGGAATCAAGAGAGAATACAACTTCCAGAATTCTAAATTGTAGGTGATAAGATAATGAATAAAATGAGAAAAATTGAAGGGATGATATAGTACCTTATTTAGATAATTGTTGCATTTATTTAGTAAATTTCTTTTTAATCCCAAAAATAGCTTTCTGGGATTTACTCTGCTTTAGGAACATTTTAAATTTGCCTTTTTATTTTATTTTATTTTAAGATTTATTTATTTATTTATATAAGCACTGGGTACAGTCAGGAGCGTGGGGGTGGTGGGGGATGAGAGGATTCATCAGAGACAGAGTGGGGAGCAGAACAGGCAGACTGACAAAACACACTGCTGAGGGGAGCAGCGGGCATGGCAGGAGAGGTCTGTTGCGCCATGTAGGACCCTCGCCCAGTGGCCAGGGATTGAACCGGTGCTGCAGAGGTTGCGGGCAGTTTCGCAGCCCATCGCTCAACTGCTGTGCCACCAGGGGAGGCCCTTAAATTTGCTTTTTTAAATTATGATATATTAGTGGAGAAAGAGAGAGAAGGAAAGGTGGGGGGGCGGTTTCGGGGCGGGTGGATACCCGGTCTCATTTGTCGCATTTGCCAATTTCCGTGGTGTAAATACCCTGCTATACTCCATTTCAAGTACTGACTTGAGGTTGCTGAATAGAGTTAAGAAGTGCACAGAATTGGCTTCCTTTAGAAGCCAGCTGGTAGAAGCTGGCTCCAGCCCACCTCTGCTTTTAAACCTTGTTTGAAAGTGAATGCTTATAGCATTGGATTTCTAATGGTGACCACAAAATGAGCCTTAGTCCCCATGCTAGGAGTCTAAGTAGATTCAATACCTATTGTGTTACTGTCGCTTTATAGGCTTTAAGGCTGCCTTTTAGGGGTTGCTCATTTCCTCCCAAGTTCCATGGTTTCAATTACAGTTAATTGTGACCATAAAAACTATTAATCATTTGGCAAAGGCTACTTCTGTGTGTGGGGAAATCAAGAGAATAGATTAACACATTAGGCAGGTAATAATGGCTTTTCCATTATAAAAGTTTTATCTGAAATAGCAAAACATAGCACAGAACTATCCACCAATTTATTTATTTATTTATTTAACATTCAGAAGCAGAATTTTTGAGGGGAGCAGCGGGCGGCTGGAGAGGTCTGCGCGCCATGTGGGACCCTCCTCCGGTGGCCGGGGAGCAGCCGGGGATCGAACCGGCGCTGCAGAGGCTGAGGGCAGCTTCGCAACCCAGTGCTAGGCCCAGAACTATCCACTTTTAATTTATATTAACATTAAGCAAATTTTAAAAGAATGCAAGCATAGAGGTCCAATTCAGCTCCTACTAAGCCTTCATCTGATTGACCTAAATAACAATTCATCTGAATTCATCTGAATAATGATAAATGTTATGGGCCTCCCTGGTGGTGCAAGGGTTAAAATCTCTGTGCTATCCAGCTATCACCAGTCACTGTGGCATGAGTTCTATCCCTGGCCAGGTTGCTGACTGACCCACATGGTGCAGCAGACCTCTCCCGTCTTGTCCCTGCTCCCCTCAGCAGTGTATTTCAGTCAACCCACCTGTTGTGCTCCCCACTCTGTCTCTGGATCCTCTCACTCCCCACCCTGTTTCTGGCCTACACCCCAGTTCTTGTATGCATAAATAAATAAAAATAAGTCTTTAAAAAATTGAACACTTTCCCCTTTAATCTCTTTGAAGATATTTTTTTTTCACTTCTTTGATGGTGCTTTTGGCATCAGAAAACTAAGACCTTGACATTTATATTTCCCTGAGTTAGCCACTTACAGTTCTCTTTTTTACTGTTGTAAATTTCCTCAGTGCTCATTCTAAACATGTCTTTTGGAAGACCTAAGAACTGGGTAGGTGCCAATCAGAGAGGAAAGAGGTGGTCCAGATGCTGAAATGCAGCATGAAGGGGATGGACCTGCCTCCTTGATCAGTATGCTGCTTTCTTTCATAAGGCACAGAAAAGGGGAGCAGGGGCAGCTGTTTAATGCACCCCGCCTATGCATCAACTTGGCCCTATACAGAGAGCCTCATCAGGTTCACCAAGAAGCATTTTTTGAAGAAATTCTGGCCTAGAATGTGTCATCAAACACTGGGGGTTCACCATGTGGAGGTGGCGGTCAGTAGGCCGACGCTAAGCTGATCAAAGAGCAGCTTTTACTTGAGATGAGTAAGGAGACGTGGGGGCAGGTCTCCAGAGTGCCTCCTAGGGTTGATGATCTGAAAGGTTTTATGAAGGGGAGAAGAACAAAAGTGGAATAAAGTAGTCTTGGGTGCTGGAGTACTGGGCAGCCCCGAGGCATCTGCACAGGAGCTGAGGACAGACACTTGCCTGCTCAGAAAATGGTAGTCGCTCCGCCCCCTGGGTGGAGATCTTAGTAGGTTCATGAGGCCAGTGACGAGTGCAGGTCACTCGGGGCTGGAACTGCATGCCTTGGGTCCTCTCATTGTGCTGCTCAAGCCAGATGGAGGTGATTGGAAACTGGTTAGCAAGATAAGTTGAGATATTGGTTAAAGTAAAGCAGGCAATTTAATTGCCTTCCCAGGAATAAATCATTCTAACAACTGACTGCCTTCACCAATGCTTCCTGGGTCTCTGGGGTCCTGGGTTGATAACAAAGTGTGCCTTGCCTCGGAAAGATAAGAGTTCACAACCCTTGGGAGGTGTGTTGAGAGGCAATAGAGAGATGTCAGTTCTCCTAAAAACCAAGCATTTTGGGGGTAAACATAGGATACCTGTCCTCCAGGGAATCTGTGCCATCAGAGGCCTGGGGAACTGCGGCAGCAGGGGCCAGTGAGACGTGATTGCAGGAGCCATGTGTCCCTGACTGCATCCACCATGCGCTGCCTTTACTGTCCCAGACGGTCCTTGGAGGGAGGGAGTTCTCTGCTGCCCAGACATCTGAGCCTGTTGGGCCTTCTTAGCTTCTCTGCCTTCCTTACACGGGGCATCTGCCTCCCTCGTCTGATCTTTCACATCTAAAGGGGACATGGAAAATATGGTCGTTTTTTACCCCCATCATGCACTTTCTCTTAAATGTGCACAAAAAACAATTTAAGCTTGGGAATACTGGGAGTAGTGGTGCCTAAGAGCTGATTTCAGAGACTCAGCTTAATTGATCAGAAGGAATGACTTGCGTCTTGGCCCCTGGGCGGTAGGAATTAGTGCTTACATTATCTCATGAGCTTTCAGCCCATGAAGTCCTTGAGTTCTATCACCTCTCTAGAGGTGGAGTTTAGACAGTAAGAGCCCTTTAAAAAAGAATGTTCGTGTGTATTTGGAAAGTGTCACTTCTATGCTATACTTATTTCTAGGGGCTTTATTGAGAATTCGACATGCATTATTCAAGTCAGGCCTCACAACCCTAAGGAACCTGGTATCATTAGGAGGTCAAAATGCAAAGTGGGGAACCTCAGTTTAAGAGAGAATATGCACTGTGCCTGCGGGTCTGGAGTTAGGTAGGGATCCCACAGGATTATGTGCGATGCCCAGGAGATGTATGTCATACTCCCTCTCATGCCTACTGAGTCTGTATGTCTTAGAACATTGAAGGAAGCCACCAACAGCATTTACAACTGATCAGGTTTCTCTATTTTATTGTTTCTCATCTATCAACTGTGGTTATCTGACAATTCTGCAATGTCATTTATAATGAAGTTTATTTTTTGTTTCGTTTTGTTTTTTTAAAGATTTATTTATTTATGTATACAACTGGGGTACAGACCAGAGGTGCTGGAGCGGGGAGTGAGAGGATTCACCAGAGACAGAGTGGGGAGCAGAATAGGCAGAATGGCTAAAATAAAAAAAGGAAGGAATTGTTATCTGGGTGAATCAGACCCACAGTACAGTTTTCCCATATGTAGTTGAATATTGGAAACTGATTTTTTGTTTTGCTTTAATGTGCTTGCAGCTTTGCTTATGTCTTTTTTTTTTTTTTTTTTTTTTTGGTTTGGTTGATTGACTAAAAAAGGAAAACTCAGTTTTGTCATCTGGGATGTGTGGGTGAGCCTAGGCTGATGAAGTTGGCCATCCTGGAGGGAAGATGTGGGGAAAAAACAGAGACGCACCAGTGAAGGGCTTGAAAGGGAAGTTCATTCACAAACAAGTGGATATTTATGTTTCATGTCTTGGCGAACCAGTTTTGAGGAACTGATTTAGTATTCCACCCTCAGAGAGGGAATCGATCCACATGCCCTTGCCTGAAGTCAGATGTAGTGAGATGAGATGAAGCTGATATTATTTGTCTGCAAACTCACATGAGCCAACTGTTAACCAGCTATTAAAAACTAAAATAATGATATTTCTCCCTTGTTTTTCAAACGACAGCCAGAGCACAGCCAAGAGCATCACCCAAGCATTCTCTGTCTCTGGAGAGTTTATTTAATTTACTTTATTCTTTCAAATGTATTTGCAACTGTAGCACCTATAAAAAGGATTACCATAATTGCTTTTGCCTATGGCGAGGTGTGAAGAATACTCAGGCTTTTGGGGTCCAGTTAATTTTTGGACATGCAAACACATCGGTTCCTTTTACATTTGACTACCAAGCAATTTACATAATATTTTCACAATTATATATTACATAAGTGCTTTCACTACATAATGAATATTTTTATTTCTTGATTCAATTTTATGGTAGGAAGATCATAATGACATTAAAATTGTGGAAAATTCCTCCTCTTTTTAAGGCCAGTTGGGTTTCTATAGTATATGCCAAATGGATATGTTTATTCTAAAAATTGCAGAAAACTTGCTAACTTCAGTTTTTGATCATTGCAAGGATTTGATGTGTAACTAGAGGATCCATTCTATTTCACCTTATAGGCTTGTCAATATCTACAGCCCTCCAAATTGTGGAAAAACCTGAACATTTGAAATTTTTCCATTTAATGAATGTCTGCCAGTACTTATTTTGTAAATGTGTGCAATTCAAGCAACAAAGAAAAATACACAAATAATAAAGCATTCCCCTAAATCTCATAATCCACAAATAGTCATTGTTTACATTTGGCAAAACTCATGTGGTTACTTTGAAAAGCACATGCTCAAAAAGAAGAGTAGATAGATGTAGAGGAAAAAAGTGCATTTTAAAAATGAATTGTGCTCTATATTTTGAAAGGAATTATTTTATTGAAAACAAATGTTACCCCTCACCAACACAGAACACACTCTTATGCTCCAGGAATAATGAAGCTGTAATAGGACTTGCTTTCAGGAAATTTTCAAATTAGATGATTACATAAACACTCTGTTTTCTATAAAACTTTTTTTTTTAATTTATTTTTTTTTATACAAAAGCTGGGGTACAGGCCAGAGGCACAGGAGGGTGAGAGGATTCACCAGAGACAGAGCAGGGAGTAGAACAGGCAGACTGATGAAATACACTGCTGAGGAGGGCAGCAGGTGCAACAGGAGAGGTCTGCTACACCATGTGGGATTGTCGCTGGCCGGGATCGACTGGCGCTACAGAGGCTGTGGACAGCTTCATAGCGTGGCACTCAACCCGCTGTGCCACCAGGGAGGCCCTATAAAACTTTTTATAGAGATTTTATTTTTTAAGTGAAAAATAAGTAGAGGATATTAATGAAGCTTTATATTTATACACAAATGTCTAAGAAGTAGTGCTTTAAAAATAAACTAAGTTTAA
This sequence comes from Talpa occidentalis, assembly GCF_014898055.3. Classification (NCBI taxonomy): domain Eukaryota; kingdom Metazoa; phylum Chordata; class Mammalia; order Eulipotyphla; family Talpidae; genus Talpa; species Talpa occidentalis. Next base: position 13,752,318 of record NW_023601754.1, read on the forward strand.
GAAAAAATAAAAACATAATTTCAGTCCTTTAAAAATCACACTTCAAGTAGATACTCAAATCTAAAGAATAATGAGGGTCATGATAAAAAGAGAATTCCAATATCATGACTGGTATTTGTGCTGTTTTCTCTCGCTGGAAATTTGTTGAACTAATGTTTTCACTCTTGAATATCAGAAATATTGTCTATCATTTTTCTGTGTAAACAGTCACTCCATTATTTATAAACACTTAGTGATTATTACTCACTGAATGCTTACTAAATGTCAAATACTGTTTCCATAATGAACAATTTGTCATTTGTTCTTTAGCACTGGAGAATGAAATAATAAGAAGGAGAATGAAATAAAATACTCCTATTTTTAACTTTTTAACAAAAAAAAATTCCCAGGAACTTAACTGGTCTAATTTTTTATCTTTACTGTATAATATACCCAACATGCTGACTAATAACTGGCACTACTGATTATTTACTAAATGTGAATACCATTGTAAGTTTTTATACTGATTCCACGACACAGTTCTTTGAGTCAAGTACTCATAAATTCACTTTATAAAATTGTTCCAACTTACACTGTAGGTGAAATAGATTCTGATTGACACAGCTTGATGACTGATTCCATGTGGTTAACTGCTTATATAGGCTCAATTTTAAGTTTTATTCTACATTAGAATAGAGATACAAAGCCAAAGATTCACCCTCCCCTTAAAAATCTCACAAAGATGAGACAGGATGGTAAAGCAGGCAGTTCTGTTCAATTTGGCATTTACAAAGTGCGAGGATGGAAAATGGGCAGGAGCAGTAAGAAGAGAAACAAAATACTTAGAAGAAAATGTTTGGGACTTAAAGAACAAGGAAGTGTTTGAGATAAGCAATGTGTGTATTTGCTTGTGTGTGTGTGTGTGTTTGTGTGTAAATGGAATGGTAAGTAGGGGTGAAGAAAGAGCACTTCCAGGTAGCCAGAACATCAGGTGCAACAGGATGAAGCTACAAAGCAGCATGAAATCATTGAGTAAATGCCAGGCTGTGGTCTAGATGCATTGTAAGATGCAAGCAATCTAATGAAAAGGAATGAATTTGGTGAGAAAATAAATACCAAGGTAATAGAGGGCTTTGGATGCCTTGAAAATACATCTCATTCGGTAGCTGCTTTTGTGTAATAGAAGATTTTAATCAACGAAGTCAACATTTATGTTGTATATAGATGACCTACTGTTATTTTAGATTATTAGAAACGAATGGTGGAAACACAAATACAGTCATAAGACTATCATCATTCTCCCAGTGAGAGATAATGTGATGCTTTGTTTTACCAGCATCCTTAGTATTGCTTTGGAAACACACAATATAGACAATACAGTGGAAAACAGTTAATGGTAACATAAAAGAAAATACAACCCCAAATGGAGAGAAATGTATTTCTGTTGGAGGAAGTTGGTACAGAAAGGATATGTATTTTTTCAACATGAAAAACAAAGGACAGAAATATGTCCTGAGAGCTAATAAGCAATCGCCAAAGTGGGGATGCTAGTAACAGGACTTCCCTATTGCAAAGAAAAGAAAGGCGTCCGCTCAGAATTTTCTAGATAATTGACTAAATTGTCTCTGTTGCAGGGAAGTTTTTAGGTATTGGTAAGATGTGCCACCTCTCAAAGACATATTTTGTTGATGAAATAGGTGAACCTAATTTCCAAATGATTTCCTCTGTCTCTGGTGAATCCTCTCACCCCTGAACCTCTAGCCTACACCCCAGCTCTTGTATGCATAATTAAATAAAAACAAATGTTTTAAAAACCAACAAATGTTTGAAGATAACTCAAGAGAAGTTGGAATTAAGCCTTTTGCGGTGTGATTCCAAGGGATGGGATTAGGACAGTAAGAAGAAACCCAAAGGAGATATATTTGGACTCAACAGAAGAAAAATACCCTCAACAACCTCATCCCAAATAATAGATTCCCTGCAGTTCCCCAGTTAAGACTGGATACTCTGTGGGAAATGAGAGGTGTGGGGTGTGTGATGGGTACCAGACAGTTCTAAACATTTTATCTATAGTAACTCATCTAATCCTTATAATGACGCAATAGGGAAGTCCTATTCCTAGCATTCCCACTTTCTGCATGAGGAAAATGAGGTGCGCGCAGATTAACTGGCCTCATGCCAAAAATAAGCAAGAGGAGAAGCTAAGATTAAACCCCATGCTGCCAACCTCCAGGGTCAGCCTCCCTCCGGAGATGCTTCCAGCATCAGAACATATGGTTGAACTAAGTGAGTTTTACATTTCCTTCTAACCTTGAAACTTGATGATCATAAGCACTCAGCTGGCTGACATGTTCCTGTAAAACACAGATACACAGCATCTCCTTGATGTTACTCTGCCTGTCACATTCGGAGGTGCTGGGGAAAAAAAACCTCTCTGTGAAGGTCATGCATGGGCAAGTGCTATAATGTGAAAGGAATTGAAATCCTAATTTGAAGAAATGCTCCATTTGCATCTACATGCGGCTTTATGATTTATGACAGGGAGACTTTTCAGCTATGATGGAAAGTTTTCCAGCGTGAGTGATTTTTCATCTTCCACTCTCAATAGGAACTGGGAAGTCAAAAATAAAAGTGAACCAAAACTTCCACTGATTTTTGCTAACGTTGCTTAAGATGGCATTGCCAAAGCTTGCTTATTGGTCACACCAGTTTACAGTGATCCTTTATTGCAATCACTTGATGGCAGGGGAATGAGGCCTCTCGAAATGACAGTACAGAAAAATTAAGAGAAAGAAACCACGCCCTTGTGTTGTGTTGGTGTGTGGAGTGTTTTGCCATTGTGGGAATCCCCACGAGCACGGAGTGGGCTATGAGACTTCACCAACCTACCGGGCAGTTGATCCTCATTACGTAACTGTCAAAATCATCCTTTTCTCTGTATTCCCTTAGTGGTCATGCATGGAAATACCACCTAGGAACACAGTTAAGCTTATTACCCACTCCCTTTATACCACGTGACAGAACAGTCACTCAGGAATGGACTCATTACAGGTATTTTTAAATTACCCTTCTTAGAGTAGATTTTATCTGAATGTAATAAATTTGAGATATTTTGCCATTCTCATGGAATAACATTTTTTTTTTATCTCCTTCTCCCCTCCATAAGCAGAGAATAGCAGCAGTAGTTATTGAAATGAAGGCAGTGCGATATCAGTGTGAAAGATAATGCACAACCTGCTTCATCTAAATAGGTTAGGAAATTTCATTTCCACTATATAACTCCTAGAGAGTCGACTTTTTATTTCAGCTGAAAAGTCTCCCTGTCATAAATCATAAAGCCGCATGTAGATGCAAATGGAGCATTTCTTCAAATTAGGGCTTCAATTCCTTTCATATCAAATGGAAGTTTTATGATTTTATTTCCATAGATCAGCATAACTTGTCAGATTTCGTTATAATCAGTGTTAATAACATATCCATTTACATATGTTCCCCCGAACTACACAGTTTTCCTTGAATAAAATAGAAGTTTAATAAGCCACTGACGGATACCTGATTTCAGCCAGGTCCCTCCATGTTGAGGTGGTTGTGGAATAGCCGCCCAGGGGAGTCCACATCCCTAGCCAAGTCTGCAGATAAGGTGGTTTCTCCCTTTTTGTTCTATATTTCAAGTCCAGGGTTTTTTTCCCTCTTAAAAGCTAAGGATTTGGGGCCTCCCTGGTGGTGCAGGGGATTAAGTCTCAGTGCTATGAAGCTGCGGCATGAGTTCTATCCACGGCCAGGGAGGTGACCCACATGGCACAGCAGACCTCTCTTGCCTCACCTGCTGCTCCCCTCAGCAGTGTATTTCAGTCGATCTGCCTGTTCTGTTCCCCACTCTGTGTCTGGTGAATCTTCTCACCTCTCTGCAACTCTGGCCTACACCCTAGCTCTTGTATGCATAAAAAATAAATCTTAAAAAAAAAAACAAAAACCTAGTGATTTTCCCAAATTGCTCTTTATCTTTCTCAGAGTTGACTGAGTGTTGTCACAAAGTGGGATTTGTGGGGGTGGGCTTCTAAAGAAGTGTGTTGAATGTGTTCAGACACAGGTTTCCAGCTAAGGGGTGGAGCTGCGCCCTACATGAAAATAACGAAGCACAAGCTTTTCCTCAGCCTAAAATATCTGCTGATGTGGAATTTATGTGTGTGCTCCTTTCAGAACTTCAGGCTAAATGATATGGAAAGTAGGACGGTGTAAGAAATTCCAAACTGGCATGTCTTCCAGAGGAAAAAATCTGTGCTAAATTTTCAAAATGGTAATTGGGTAGCTGGAGGTAGCCAGAAAAAGTGCTAAACTGTTTAAATTTTTTTTTACATGTGCATCTGACTGAAATTGGATGTTTCACCTGTATCCATCCAATCTCAAATTCCATCAACCAAAGCTTAGAATGCATTTCTAAATCTCTTTGACACAAATAAATAATGTAATAAAAATGATCATGGATTATTCATTATAATTGCACAAATAGACTCTTCATGGTGAGCGTCCAATAAATTTTACAACATATATCTGCGTTGGCAAAACCATTTAATAAAGATACATATGAGTATGTTTTGATGCCTAGAACATTGCACACATGTATGTAAGTGTAGGTATGTCAGTACGTTACATGCATACAGATCACACAACTGTAGAAAGGAAATCCCCCCATTTAAAAAATAGTGTTAGCAAGGAAAAGAAAATATTTACTGTGAGAATGGGTTGCTAGCGCTACTGAAACAATTTCTGCAAGAAAAGGTGATTAACAGCTCCATATCAATGTGGTTTTAAACCAAACTTTCCCCTGCCAGCTGTTTTATATTTGTCTCTTCCAGTTACCAGATGGATGCTGGGTGAGACAAAATTGTGTTTTACTGAACACTGTGGCACATACTGTATTCTTAGGGTAGTTTTTCAACAGTCAGAAGTAAGTGTGCTTAGCAAGTGTGCTTCATTTTCTCTTGTGACAGGAATGGCAGGTCTTTGATTGTGGGCCATTCAGTTCAAAGCACCAGCTGGCAAGAAAATCAAGATAATTTTTGTTTCTTTTCTTGGCGTGCTGCCTACCTGATGAATGCAAAAGAGATGCTTTTTAAATTATATCACCAAATAGAATCTTGGGTCCTAGCCTAGGAATTTATTAATAGTTATTGAGATATCAGATCCCAACATGGCGTGTGGTTCAAGTTCCAAATAGCAGGTGTCTATATTCTCTTTCCTGTGGTGATCATTGTTTTTAACTCTATAGGTTACTGCACTGATCAAGAAAGAACAGACCTGAAGGTAAGAGACTTTGCTTAATTACTATACATTTTTAGACAAAAAATAGCAGAATAGTAATTTGAATGTCTTATTGACTGAGTCCTCTAATGCTTTAGGAAAATGGAAATTTCAGAACGAGCTTTATATTAGGGACTGGGCTATTGAAACAAACCCACTGCAGTGCTGGTGTTAGGACATTTTGTGTGACTTGAGTTGAGATGGCCTTTCTGTGTGCCTGGCAGTGTTGCAGATAAGACTCAGAAAGTGCTGAGTGGGTTATTCTGTTCCTCTGAGGTTTGTGCACTCACCTATAATCAAGGTATCAGTCACATCAACCTTCCATGGTATGTGAGAGTTTGTAGCTTATGTGTGAAAAGCAGTTGGGCCATTTCCTGGGACAGGGTATGAAATATTGCACATATATATAGGCATGCAGAGAAAATTTCTCTGTAAGTTGAAAAGAAGCATCTTAACTGTCATGCCTCAAACATTGTGGTAAGCATTTATAAATATTTATTAATTGAATTGCACCATACTCCCAAATATATGTGTGTTTATATGTGTATACATATGTGTATATGTACAGTATATATAATGTATATATAATATACATATTAAGTAACATGTCCAGAGTCACATCACTGTTGGGTGGCAGATCTGGGATTCAAATATTTGTTGATTTCCAAACTTCATGCTTTCAATCAGGGTGTTCATTTAGCTAATCATCGTAAGTACCATCCACAGGGACATTTGTAAATATATACATAATATCATAGATATAAGAAATATAAAATAACTGCATGTATATATAAACATTGATTCAATTCCATTAATAATTTTCTTCTAATATATAGATATAAATATAGATAGAGATGTAAAAGGATAATACAGACATTGCCTGTATCTACATATAAGTTTGTATGTGTGTGTGTGTGTGTGTTTATGAATTACTTTAATTTCCCTGGATTGTCTCTACAGCAGAGTTTGTAATTACTCACATATTACCCAGAACTTGGTTCACTTCCTTGGAGACCACACTGGTCTATTGGGATGGTGACACAGGGTCCAGAGCCCTGTCTCAGACCATATGAAATGAGGGACTGAGCTCTCAGGACATTCGTGTTCTAAGATGACCTGATCCTAGGAGGGTACTGGTGACCTTCCAGTTCCATGCGGTGATAGGAGAAGAGAGGAAACAAGGGTCAACAGACATTTCAAGAAACATTACCATCTGCCATGACTTTTACACCAATTCAAAAAGAACAATAACAACCACAAAATTCCTGATCAAAGCCGTGGCTGAATTTACGAATTTGATTTTCATGCAAATTCAGCTCTGAACATGAAGTGAGTCGTGAAATGGAATTTGAAGGGGTCATGCTCCGTGCTCATGACTGACTTCAACTTCCATCTGTCCAACTCCCTCTCCAGCCCCCCATCCTCACACAAAAGAGATCGTCCAGGCTGATGTTTATCAGATGCTATAAAATGGAGTTAATCATTTGAGAATAGAAAAATGAAGTTGTCTTTAGGCTGATAATGAAACTCCTATTTGTTTCAGAGACTTTCCCTCCATTGGGAACATTAAAATATAAAATCTTACCTATTAAAACTATATGTAAATATATCTTAGAAATATATTTGATTGCCTACTGTAGAGAGAATCCATAAAATGTCTGATTTTATGCTAACTTATCATAAAAGTTTATGAAAAATAATAAGGAAAAAAGAGACCAGAGGGAAGGAACTAGAAATTCAACAGCTTTGATTCTAATGATGACAAAGCAGAAAACATCTATAGAATATCGTCATAATGTCACTACCAGCTTTACTTACATGGAACTTTTCATGACTGAGGAAAACTAAGCTTTCAAGTGTAGGGAGTGATTTGTAAGTTTTAAATGAGATGCTAAATCATACTAATAATTTTCACATCATCTATCCAAATGATTAGTGGTATTTTTTTTCTCGCCTAGGTAAACAAAATTCTCCAATTGAAAGAACACACAGCTGTAATGTTATTTTTGTTTAATGTTTCGTTTCCTATTTAGTGATTGAGACGTTTCAAGCAATAGCATTTATTCTGAAAGCTGATGACATCATTTTGACTTCTAAATTCAGGACTCAGGACTAGGTGTTCCTAGAAACAGACTGTGATCTGTTTACTGGCTTTGATAGTTTTCACCCATGAATGCATGTTATTATACCTCAAAAAAAAGGATTATGAAGAGGAAAAATGTGTATAAGTAATTCTAAGCTTCTGAAACTGAAATCAGTGTCACAGCTCTTTTGTATCTAGACGCCTGAGATAAAAATATCCACCCTGAGTATTTGCAAGGGGATCTCACAGTTACGAGAGGAGCATTCATACTTTAAATGTGCTTTGTAAAGCACAGGTTCTTACAGCAACTCTGTGTTCCTTTCCCCATCCAAACAGAGTAGCTTTCTCTTGTTGTCAACCTAACAACCAGAATAGAGCTTGTAATGTTGTATTTCAAGACATTGTTTATGTTTTTTAAAATTTCTTTTCTTTGCCATAGTTGTATTAACATCATTTAATCATAGGCCTGATGCTTCCTTTTCTAACAACAAGATATTATGTATTCAGAACACATACTTTTCGTATTAGCCAAGGCTTTCTGAAATCATTCTAGTGTGTCAGTTGAATGTATAATTAGGCATTTCTAAATACACAATAATTACCCAGCAGCAGATTCTACCATTTCTGTTCTTAGTTTTAACATACCCAGAGTGGTTAGTAACTCAAAAAAAAAAGAAAGAAAAAAAAAAGAAAGTCCCAAGCACTATTTGATTTTTAAGGTAAGTTTCCCATGGAGATGTAACGTCCATTAGGAAAGATGGCCAAGTCCTAACTGTCCAGTCCAGTGGATTTTTCGAGAAGCGAACACAGCCAGAGAGTCTCCATAGATTGCAGCTGGTCTAATTCTTTACAGCCATCACTCCTCCAGGTGTGACCTCCCTCCTGACTCCCACCACCATTTATCAGTTTTACTTCTTGCGTTCATGTTTTATGAATGAAATCCTGCAGTAAGTGCTCTTTTGCTTTTGGCTTGCTTCGCCTGACTTGTGTTCTGCGTTGCAGCCACCTTGTGACATGTGCCACAAATGGATTTTCCCGCGCTGCTCCGTCGTGCTGCATCACAGGGGTGTTCAGGGAAGCTTCAGCCACTCTGGGCTTGATGGGGAAGGACAACCTGAAGTGCAGGCAGCTCCGCGCCATGTGCAATCCACATATCAAATCCGAGTAGAAGTGTTGTGCGGGCAATGGACTGGAACAAGGCACTCAGTTCAGTTGGTGGCAACTGTTATAAGACGGGAGGACAGCAAGGAGGGAGAAAGTGGCATTGGGGGGAGAGCTGCGCGATGAAAAGATACTTCTGATGTGAGTGATGAGGGTGATCTGATTAGCCAGCTGCGGAGTTGAGAGTGAAAGAACTGTGAAGACTAACTCTGTTTTTTTGTTTTTGAAGCTTCCCAGAGGTGTGACTGACAGACAAGAGGCTGTATATGTTTAGCATATACAACTTGATGAGTTTGGAAATAGATACATATTCATGAAACCGTCAGTACACTTGCTTAAAAAAAGAGCAAGGCAAAACTTTTTTCTTTTTTTTAATTTGCACAATTAAGTGAATGGAAATTCAGCTTATTGAGATCAGTTCCAGAATATCAGGAATATAAGAGTGTCGGCCCTGGGCATGGGACTTGTGAGCTATGGGTGAGTTACCTAGCTGTTGACTAGGCCCTTGGCTGAATGAACTTGGAGGTCATCAGCTGGAAAGGCACAGCTGGGAACTACCAATAGAGAGGGGGTGGTTAGTATTTAAAGCCAGGGGAACAGTCACTACTATCTAGGTATGAAATGAAAGTGAGTGAAAAGAGAAGATTCTAGGCTCAGCCTTGAGTATGTATTAAATATGTAAGAGGCTGTAGAAAAAGCTAAACGTGAAAGAGATAGAAGCATTTCGGAATTCTGGGAGTAACCTGGGCTAGGGTGGTGGCATAAAAGCCAGGAGAGGAATAGGATGGGACCATTGACTCCAACAACAGTGAGCTACCTGGTAGGATCAGGGTGAAGCTGCTGGAGTTTGTGAAATGGTGTCCAATTTTGGCAACCAGGTTGGCGCGGGTTATGAATGTTGAGGATATGGAGACACTGCGTTCAGACCTCTCCTTGGGAAGTTATCAATATAAGGCAGTAGAGGGCAGAGTGGTCATACAGGGGTGAGGTTATAGGATTTCTTTAAAAAAAAAAAGATTTTTATTTATATGCATACAAGAGCTGGGGTGTAGGCCAGGGTTGTGGGAGTTGGGTTGAAAGGATTCACCAGAAACAGAGTGGGGAGCAGAACAGGTGGATCTACTGAAATACACTGCTGAGTGGGCAGCCGGCGAGACATGTATGGAAACATATGGAGCATATGAGAATAATCTAAGTAAATTTTAATTTTGTAATATTCATTGAAAAAGAAAAATTCACTTAGCAACAGGAACCCACTATCAAACATTTGCTGGAATGGAGGAACATTTCATAGGATTGTAACCAAAGACCCCACTAGAATTGCTCAAGAATTTATTTGCTGTTGTATGAATAGACATCAATTGGGGTCACAAAATAATCCAATTTAGTGCCTGGAAAAGGGTATTTTCTATTTTTTTTTTTGTTGTTGTTATTAGGATATATTGTTGTATGCAAATAAACCCAAAGGTAGATGTCTGGAGTCTTACATCTACTTCATAAATAACATGTTTAAGTGTATCAAAGGACCCCGCAGTCATTACCACCAACATTTTTCCTTAAGTAAAACTATCACCCACTCCCACACCCAATATGCTCTGCTGGGATGGTCCAACCATGGCAGTATTGGTCACAATGTGAGGCATTTCCTTGAACTTTCCCTCAAATTGTGTGTGATTTGAGGACAGAAACCACTACCAATTCATGCTTTCCACCCAGAACTTAACATAGCGTCTGGCCTTTAGGGATGCTATTTTTATTATGTGACTGGGAGCTGAACCAGGGTGAGAGGCTAATCCCCTCAGTCTTCTGAGAGAAGAAGGGGATAGGGACCCCTTGAGAAGGGTCCCATTCCCTCCTACCTGTGCACACCTTGCTGAAGCCCCATGTATGCAGCTCCTTTTAGCTGGTGTGGCATGTCTGGCCATCAAAACAAAATAAGACAAGAAAGTACAAGGCACACTGGAAGGCAAGAAAACTCCCCAAATCTGAAGAGCTAAAAGAAGCTTCAGAAAATAAGACATGGCAGGAACGGAACTAGTGGATGGGGACTGAGAACAGCTCTGCATGCAACGGGGCAGGTTGGTGGATGATTCCAAAAAGCTGGTGACAGATGGTGGTGGAGCAAGAAGCTGATGGTGGGAGTGCCGACAAGTGCTTTACTCTGAACATATTCTGAATGTACAGCTGAGCAGTTTTATGGATGGATCAGCCATGCATTGTGACAAAACAAACAAATAAAAAAAGGAATTGTAGGATCATGCTAAGTTTTTCACCAAAGCTAAGAGAGAATGGCAGGACCATTACTAAAGAGGAATTACTCCAACATGTCAATTTTTGTGTGAAGAGGGTAGAAGTTTTACCATTTTCCAGGCTGTCTCACCTAAATAACTAAGCAGGTAGTCTGAAAGGCAGAAGTCCCATTTTGTGTTTTTAAAAATAGCATTAGAAACCCTATCTAGGGCCTCCCCTGGGGGCACAGTGTTTGAGCGCTGGGCTGCGAAGCTGCCTGCAGCCTCTGCAGCACCGGTTCTATCCCCAGCCACTGGCAAGGGTCCCACATGGTGCACAGACCTCTCCTGCCACGCCCGCTGCTCCCCCCAGCAGTGTACTTCGTCAGTCTGCCTGTTCTGTTCCCCGCTCTGGCTCTGGTGAATTCTCTCACCCTCCTGTGCTTCTGACTATACCCAGTGCTTGTATAAATAAATAAAAATCTTTTAAAAATAAATAAATAAATCTTTTTTTAAAAAAAGAAACCCTATCTAATGAGAAGGGTATTTCTACTAATCGTTGTCTGTGTATGCCAATACACAAACACACACACACGTGTGCACATATGTACATGCACACCTGCTGACAAGAGGCAGTTTGGATAAGAGAATTTCTTGCTTTCATTTCAGCTAATAGCTGCTCCCCGCCCTGATTTGCTTGTTGACATCCTCACCATGGTGCTCGGTATGTCCTGTCCTTCAGCTTCTTCTCACTCGGGACTTTAAAGCTCAGAAGGGATGAGATGCCAAAAATAAATATTCTGCTACCTTAACATTTTTCTCTTGGCTTGAGGTTCCAAGGGAAAACAAGCGAGCTGCAGAGAGCAGCTGTGTTCCGCCCGCTGAGATGCCAGCATACCTAAGACAGCCCAGGTGAGGAGAGAGCTCTTGCTCCCCGGACGCCGCTGGGCCAGCATGCCAGCCAGGGGGAGCGTGTGCTTGGCCTGTTCTCAGGTTGGACTTGAATAATGAATGCCCAGACTTCTTGACCACGCATCCCCAAGTTTCCCCTTGCCATTGAGATGGAGAAATGCCAAATCAGATGGACCAGATGGTCCCTGGAAAACCTGCTTCAGTCCACTTTAGTCTTCTGTTGTGATTCCCCTAAGTGCTTCTACTTTGACTCTACCAACTACAGTTGTTGGTGATGATATGGAATCAGTTTATAGTGGTGACGTCGTCATCCAGTGCCTTGGGTCTAGATAATAGATTTTGAAAACTGCAGCATGAATACTTTATTTAAAGTCACATGTATAACCTCCAGAATAATTGAAAGCAGAAAACATGGTTACAATAGGTGGGATGGGGGACAAGAAATGCCAGGTTAGAAGAGTTTTGCTTTTCACAATTAGCATTTTGTCACTCTTTATTTTTCAGATGTGCATGGATCACTTTGATGGTTATGTATTTTTAAGTAAAGAAAATGGGAATTTTTAATTTGATCATTTCAATTAAATGAGTAGCCTAAGCTATGAATAGCTAATTTATAGGCATAACTCTACATAGAGTCAGGAATATAATGAGCTTCTCTCATCATGAGTGTCAACAGACCATTAACAACTGCAGAAAAGACCTACATGGTCCCCTTTAATGGAAATGTCTATATGCAATTATCTCCTGTTCCTTGATCTTTCATTCTTAGAGGGTGAACTAAGACTAATAGGTCAATAAATGTCTGTAGATTAAAAAAATCGAAAGGTTCTGAAGCTAAGATTCAATCCTCATTACAGACATTGAAAGGGCCACTTCAAAGTTAGAAAGCACAGGAAATGTTTGGTAAGTTTAAAATCACAAAGTTTACTTTCACAAGCTGATACTTTTAAAACTGCTGTGTTTAATCTACCAGTGCTTTTTTCAATGAACAGAGTTTTAAATTCCTGTGTCAATCCTACTGCCAAATGTACTCGCTGCTATTATGTAACGTTGAAGTGATATTTCTGGAGGGATTTGTAGGCATGTTTGTCATTGAGAAGAAAAATCTAGCCGGAATCATAGAGACTCTGAAGTTTGTGACAGGGCCACCATGGAATTCCAGGTGGTGGCCAGCGACCCGTCTCCCATGGTGCAAGGAATCAGCCGGGCCTCTGGCACTAGAAAGGACAAGGATTGCTGGGCTCCATCCATCAGCTACTCCACAGAGTAGGAGTTGAGAGCAGGACAGAATTACAAGGACAGTACAAGCATCAACATCATTAATGATTGTGCAGAGTGGCAGAGTCCAAAGAGTCTCCTCTCTTGGCTCTACCACGGCCCAGCCCTCTCTCAGATCCCACCCATCGACTGAGCCTCCTCCAATCTCCCGGCACTTCCGAAGGCTTCCAGGTGCCCTTCCGATGCATCCCTTTTCTGCAGAAGGTATCAGAGTAGCTTTCTATAGCTTGCAAGCAAGATGCCTCACTCACCAGACACTGTAATGACGAGATGCAGTCAGGACATGGCCTGTGCATGGGCAGGTCAATGACCAGGAAGTGGAGCTGCACATTGTCAGCTCTGGGCGTGTTTTCCAGGACCAGTCAGAGGGGAGTTTGAGCAAAAGGAAGAGCTAACAATGCTATTGAAAGGGACATCACGACTTCTTTTAAAATGAACTAGGAGATGTCAGGTACTCGACAGCCTTGGGTCTGGCGTGGGAGGGTTTATTAAGTAGAGAAGATGGAGGGCATAGAGCATGGGGATAGTCACTACTCATTTATTTCTCCTTTTCACTAGTACACTACACAGAGCAGCTCTGACACATGGAAATACAACGCAGACCACATATACCATCTGAAAGTGTGTAATTCCCCCGCCCCACGTAAAGTAATAAGAAATAGGTGAGAGGGGCTTTAGTAGTAGATTGTGTCTATCCCAAGATCTCCAACCTGCTGTCATTTCAATATATGATAAATACATAATGAATAAATACTAGTGAGGCATCATGCATTCTCTTAAAATCCGAAGTAGTGTTGACAACTCAGTGCATTTCTACTTCCAGCGCGTCACCATGTGCACGGGCATCATCCCTATCCCAGCAGCCATGTGCCCCTGGAGACTGAGGTGTCACACAGCACACAGAGCCACCGAGGGGAGTCACTGCCCCTACTTTTGGAGTCTCTTGATGTCCATGCTGTAAGAGACAAAGAATTTGGCTGAAGGAAAGAATCACTCTGACTTTTCCAGGCCCTGCAAACCACCAGTGTAGATAAAGTTGCTGGAGCGCCTGTCACTTTATGTGCACAGCTGCAATGAGGAGAAATGTGGCTTCTCCAGGCCACCTACGTTCTCTCTGCCTCTGGTCCAGCCATGGCTTGCACAAGAGCCCGAGTTCATAGATACCCGCACTACCCTCATGCCAACCAGTGACTTTGGTTCATTCTATCTGACTTCTTTGCAAGTCATTCAGTGTGGTAGAAAGCTGGGGGAAAGTCTGAATAAACCATTTGGGTAAAATTCTGTGGCACAACAGTGTCATCATCCGGTATGTAGAAATGGCCACAGAAACATGCAGAGTCATAACTGTCTGCAGGGTCTGTAAATGTGTCCTCTGTGGTCTGACCTCCAGCGATTGTGCCAGCTATGGGGACTGGCAGCCTCATGATGGGAGAGAAACCCAATGGCAGGCTCCCTGACCAGTCTTTCTGCTGCATTGGCCCAACGCTTTCAAATAAAAAGACAACAATGTAGATAACTCTTGGGAATTATGCATGAAATCTGTGATTTTTGAATAGTCTCTGGCCACTGAGGAGCTCAGTCTGAGTCCAACTGCACAGTATACAGTGCCCCAGACTGCTGGGCACTGACCTCGTCAGTGGACATCAGTGCCCCGGCCGACTGCCCTCTGCTTCCTCTTGCCTCTTCTTCCCACTGGTGCCAGTAAGGAGAAGACCAGGCATATGTGTAAGACCTAACTATGAGCATGAGGCAACACAGATGCCTTCTAGATGTTGTTTAGAACAAACAAAGGTTAATGATGTGTGGGTATTGTAACAGGCAGTTCATATCTCAATGTGTCACCGTCCACCTGGGTGGAGAGGTTTTGCTTATAACTCAAGCCAATGACATGTAATTACAATATGATTTATTAGGGGAAATCCTCATTATAATAATATACACATGCAGTTGAACTGACAGCAAGAAGGAGGGGTTACCAACCACTAAGGGACACCAGGGCAAGACTTCCCTCAAGGTGTCAGCTCCTGAGGGGACCGAGCCTGGGGCGGCAGATGCCAACCCAAACTGGAGAGAGCTGCAGAGATCCTGGGAGCACCGAAGCCGTAGCCTCTCAGAGTCGCTTCATCCAGCTTCTATACTTGTACTGCTTTTATTTTGTTATTGTTGATGTCGAAAAGTGATTTTTATTTTTATTTATTTTTATAAATATGTTTATTACATCATCCCTCATTTTTTTTTTCAATTTTTCAAGAACAATTTTATTAGCTGCTAAATTAAAGGGAGATAAATATGGTTCTTGCAAACACTGTGCTGTCATTTACGAGACTGGAAAAAAATCTCGAAATGATATTCTTTTGAAATTTAGGGTATGTGGGAATATAATACCACAGGGAAGAAAAACTGTCATTGCTTTTTAATATTCCTACCCTTGCATGTTTTTAATTATTAGTGCTTCTGTGTTAATGAACTTTAAGTTTTAGCATGAAGCAGAATTTAGAAATTCCAGGAGACCTATTTCTATCAGAACTTTCAGGACAATTATTTTTTTCTTTTTGTACAATGAATAGGTGTTATCACAGCCACCCATGTGTCCTCGTTCGCAAGTCAACTTTCCTTTTAAATTGCCAAGTCACTCCATTTCAATGATACCATCTCTTGATCAGATAGGATGGTTACAATATCAACACATAGGACGGGGACCAATTTTGGGAAATAAATACACAAAGTGTATATGAGCTATGCCTTTTAAAGAAGCAGGTCTTATTTTTAAAATGGTTTAAATTCTGTGTCGGATCTGTCTTCCCAACAGGGCTAGATACACTTTGCTCAGGAGACCCATAGGAAGCCTCTTGTCACCTTGATGCGGAAATTAGAGGTCAGTCAAAGCCCCATGAGTCTTGGAGTTCTGTCACCATTGCCTCCATGATGCAGATTGTTTTGTGTTGAAAGCAGCCAGGCTGGGGGAAGGCTGGGAGAAGCTTCTGTCCCTGCCTAGGACCTTTGCACTTCCTGAAGAGGAGCTTATCAAGTCCTAGGCGCCTGCCTAGGAAGCAATCACCACTCCCCCTTTTAGGCCCTGGACAATGTAGTCTGAGGGTCTCTTCCAGTTGCAGGCTAACCAGTAAACATGTTCTATCTAAGAATCTCATCTTTCAGAGTAAGGATGAAATCAACCCCTCCCGGTCTGTCATGTGACGTCTCCCCATCTCTGTCCTTGACGCCCCAGGTCCCAAAACACAGAATAAATATTCCTGGTCCTCTCCATTATCCTTTAGGATTTATAATCATGTAAATTCTCCAAATATACTTTATCAAATGACGTTATTAAACATGTTTTCCTTTGTTGGCCCATCTGTTTCAATAAGATTACTCCTTCAGCCCAAGAAGAAACCAAAGAGGTACGGGATGATTTCTTTTGCCCCAGAACACCTTTTAAATTCATGATTTCCATTTTCCTGAGGCATATTTAATATACAAGAGGTGTACATTTTGATGAGCTCGATACCCTCGATGCCATCAACACAATCAAGGTAGTAACCCATCACCCCCTAAAGCTTTCCTGTGTCCCTGTGCTTTTTGTGTGTGTGGCAAGAACACTTCACACGAGACCTAACCTCTTGCAAAATTATGTATTGCTTCCTGTATTCCTTCTGCAAATATTAACTGCCAAATTAGTTTCAGGCTTGAATCAAACACGCAGGGTGCTGAGAGTAAAGTGATAAGACACACACAGTCCCTACCCTCGGGACAGCCAGATGTGCTTTATTAGCTAGGCATGTGAGATAAATAAAATCTAGGGCATAATATGATTACGTGGGAGAATTCAGCCTCTGCTCAAAGGCTTTGCAAACTATTTTAAAAACTGGGCCGACAGAGTCACAGGCTTCATAGGCAATACCACCAGGCTGGAAGGCCAGGTGAGGGCAGGCAGTGGCAGCAGTGGTGCGGTGGTGGCAAGAAGTTGGCATTGCCAAAGGCGGGGAGATGATGTGCCTGAGCCAGGGCTCGGGAATATAAATGAAGTGGAAGAGTTTGAGAAGCATCGAGGATGCGAACTTGCCTGGTGCGGTGATTAGATATCGCCGAGATAAGAGAGAGCGATGAGAACTCTTTACAGCAAATTAATTAACTTGGGTACTAACGCTGAATGCAAAACGAACTCTTCAGATGCAGCCCAGGGAGGCCTGTTAGCCACCAACTCACATATGTTGTATCATAATGAGTCAACAGTTGTCACTGTTTAAGATTTAATTTTTATTTAAGAAATAGGAGACAATAGCTCATGGTAAGCAACTTTTCTCAGCTTTCACGAGCAAAACAGTTGGTTTAGAAACCAAGCATATTAGTTAGCTGTTGCTGAAAGTAGCACGCGCCTCTTAGCACAGGTTTTCCTGTGCCCTGTGGCCAGGAATGGCTTAGTTGGATCCTCCATGTAACTGGCCAGCAAGGAAATTGTCCACCTGTCAGCCAGGGTGTCTGTCTCATCAGAGGCTCTGCTAGGGCAGGAGCCTATTTCAAGCCCATGTGGTTGCTGTGGAATTAGGTCTCCTCATAGACTGTCAGAATGGGGGTTGTCATTTTTTTTTTTCTGGCTGGTGGATAGCGCCCGCCTGCAGGTGCTTCTTATATGGGTCTCTCCACCAAGACAATCATGGCAGGCTTATGTAACATGATCACACGTCTCTGTCACCTTGCTGTGTTCTATAGGTTAGAAGATTTTGCAGAAGCATGAGTACCAGGAGGAGGTGCTCAGGGGGGCCACACAGAGATGAATATGATTCTCCTGCGCCCCGAGTCTATTTTTCCTGACGACTCCTAGCATTTAAAGATAAAGGGAAACATTGGTATCTTATAAACATATCTTTCTTATTTTTGCCTGTCTTACATGCTGCTTAGCAATACTTCAAAAGCTGTGTTTGTAAACTTCAACTAAGTAATTATCCCAACCCAGTTGACTCCTGGAAAACCACAGCATCATTTTCCAAAGCGAGGAAAATTATGCTGCTGAAGCTCTAGGGAAGTCGTTGTGAGCAAAGAAAATAGAAGCTGAGGGGGAAAAATGTGTCTTGGTAACAGGGTTTCTAGTAATTCAACTCCTCCAGCCTCTTTCTATTCTAATATCCTTTGGTATAATCCCCGATGAGTAGTCTGTGCATGTGGAACGGGCACCGGCATCTATTTGGAACAATTTGGATACTGACTGGCAAGCAATTTATAGAGCAGATCACAGGACTTTTATTGCTGTGGGTTGTTCATCCTTCCTACTAGCCTTAATTGAGCAGAATGGGAGACAGAGAATAACTTCTAATATTTCCAATGCCACTCTTGCATCAGCCAGGAATGTAGATCTATGTTTCGGTGCCACACACATTCTGTCATTGATAAAATTCACTGCCAGCGCCCACCATGTCAGAAACCCAGCCAGTACACAGTGCAGCACATTTAGTCCCATGTGTGCTTGCCAGCCCTTGGTCACGACGGGCCTGATGCTGGCTTACCAGTGCCCAGTTACAACACATCAATTTCCTTTCCTCTTTATCATTTTCTCTTTACTTTAATTAGGGAGAGGGAGCTTTGTCCAGTGTCAGAATCTAAAGTGTGTTAAAATGCAGAGGGTTGCACTTTTATTCATTTCTATTTTAATTTATTCACACACACACACACACACACACACACCCAGAGGCATGTACCATGTACCAATTGTGAGACATCCGGCTAGCACTAGGTATTCCAAGATCGATGGTGATTGCCACCAAGAGTCATGCAATCGGTTTTGAGAAATACATCCATATAAAATTCATCGAGTGTTGTCAGTACTGTGATAGTGATAATGATGATAATAGAACTAATAATGGTAGGACTGTTAACAATTAAGTGGCAGGCTCTATACAAGTTTGCTTTTTTGGTGGATGATCTCATTTTAAATTGATGACAATTCTTTTTAAAGGAACTAGGAAGATTCCTGAGGATGCATCTACTAGATGAGTTTCACTTGCCGCCAAAACAAACTGACACAAACAGAAGCTGAAAACAAAATAGATTGATTGTTTTACAATCTGGTGATCAGAGACCCATATGGGTTTCACTGGGATAAAAGTGAGGTTTAGGTAGGGCTGTGACCCTTCTGGAGGCTCAAGGGGAGAATGGTCTTTTTTGCTCATTCAGATTGTTGGTGGAATTGGGTTCTTTGTGGTTGTAGGGCTGAGATCCTATTTCCTTGCAGATATTGGCTGGGGGTCATTCTTGTTTCTAGAGGCTGCCCACATTCTTGGCTCAAGCCCCTTCACCATCTTTAAAGCCAGCTAGAGTTGGTCGAGTCTTTCTCACGTTGTATCTCTCTGACATACCCATCTGTGTTGTTCTTCTACTTTCAGGGACCCATGTCCTTCCCTTGGATCCATTTTAATAATCTGGGAATAAACTTCTCATCTCAGAGTTCTTAACCGTACCCTCATCTGTAAACTCTCTTTGACAAGGTGAGGTAACACGTTTACAGGAGACTGAAGTGTGGACATTTTTGGTGGCCATTATTCTGGTCTCACGTTTCTCGGTGTATGCATTTTAAAGCTGGAGAAAGCCAATCCCGAAGCTAGAAAGTAAAGAGGACAGGCTTTCTACCCTTCCCATGTAACCTTCTCCTAGTCAGTAATTAGAAAGGCATGCTAAGAAGAGTGCAGACACAGAGGTGGACTTGAATGGTGGAGGGATGTTCCAGTCATTCCGTTTTAGGGCTCACCATCTCTGCAGTAAAGGCACTGGAAGCCAGACTGAAGAATACCCTTAAGTAGGGCATGGACTCATACCTGAGTATATAGACACTGGTCATATTTCTTTGTCTTTGAAAGTCTATTCTATTGCTCTTGCTGGTCTATGAGTGTGCAGTGACCATCTCCTGTATATCTGGAAATAGCATGTTTGCACATAGTACAGTTTACTTTATCTAACTCCCGTTCACCAATGTCCTGGAGTCAACTGGATTACCCCATTGGTTTTGTGCCACACACAGTGTTCTTTGTCGTGCCCTCACCCACCAGTTACACCAACTGAATTAGTTGCTTCTCAAGAATCACTTATGCCCCTTTCAAAACTATTTTTGCCTCTTGCAGTTGTTACTCTCCTTATCCTTTTTTCTCCTTTTTTCTTTTATTTTTTTTACATCATTGTTCATTTTTAAACAATATTTCCTTCCACCACCTAGGTGTAGTCCCCATAGAGTTTCCTTCACCAAGGCACCCGTGCACCATCACCACAGTCCCCTGTGCTCCTCCCTCTTCCCTCTGATCCCTCTCCCTCCTCCTCCCCTGCAGGATGTCTCTGATTTATAATTGTCTTTGTTTTGTTGTGTTTTGTACTGTTACTATTTTTTTACACTACTGTCTTATTTGGTTCCCTTATAGTCCTCCTATAAGTGAAGCCATCCTTATGTTTTTTAATTAAATAGCTAAAAATCTGATGAGATATAAGTTGAAAGCAGAGAAAGTTAGTGGTTCAATTTAAACTAAATTAGAGGCTTTAGAAAGACAATAATGAAGAGTATCTTTAAAATAGCTGTCAAATTAGGTGTTGATGAGGTAACTGTAAAAGACTGGGGAAATATTTAGACAGTTTCTGCCCTCAGAATGATCCCAAAATGTCTTTAATTTCTCACTCAGTTTGAAATAATCTAAAAGTAGATTTTCATAAAGATGCTTTATGGGTGTGAATTATGAGAAAATTACACAGATGGACAAATCATTGGATCACATGCACAAAAAGGACTCATTTCTCTTTCTAAACATTAGGAATACAAATGCATTTCTGAGTTTTAAGTTAAAAATATTAAGTTGCGATCAAACTGTATTTTTATTGACATTTGCAATTCATAAACCATAAAAGTAACCCTTGGAATGTGTACAATTCATGGTTTCAAGTATATTTACAAATGTCAACCATCACTACTAATTCTAGAACATGCCTATTAGAAGAAACCCCATGCCTATTAGAAGAAACCCCAGCCACTCTCTACTCTTCTTCTTCTCCTAGGTATAGTACCTACTGACTGACTTTCTTTTTCAGTGGATTCATATTAGCATTCACTATTTGAAATACACACACTATTTCCTGTGTATTTCATATAAATGGAACTGGGTAACGTGGCCTTTTGTGACTGGCTTCTTTCACTCAGTCTAATGCTTTCAAGGTTCTTCTGTGTTGTCACATGACTTGATACTCCTTTTTGTGGCTGAGTAATATTTCATCTCAGGGATATGCCAAAGTTTTTTATTCATCAGTAAATGGATATTTGAGATTTTCTATTTTTTGACTATTCTAAACAATGCTACTATGAATATTGAATGCATGCAAGTTCTTGTGTGGACATAGATTTTCACTTCTCTTTGGCGCGATAGAATTGCTCAGTCACTCGTGGCAAGTCTGTGGTTAACTTTCTAAAGGAATACCAAACTGTTTTCTGAGGCAGAAATGTACTGTTTTATATTCTCACCAGCAATGTGTCAAGATTCTCATTTTTCCACATTCTTGCTCACATTTGTTATTTTATGTAACATTATTCATAGTGGGTGTGCTGATTTATTCAACTATTCTTGAAGTATCTCTCTTTAAAATATATAAGTTTTTTCTTCGGGTATATTGGTCTTTGTTGTTTGATAAATATATTTTTTAAATGGTTATATTTTCTTGATAGGTTAATCCTTCATCATTTAAAATGATACTCTGCATCTAGTAACAAATTTAACTAAGTTTATTTTGTCTGCTATTACTATAGCCATTCCAATTCTCACCATTAATTTTGGTTGCTATATATATATATATAAAATTTACACAGATATTATACATATATAATCCTATTACTTCAACCTCTTTGTGTTTTTGAATATAAAATTTGTCTCATCGACAGGTTATAGTTGATAAATGTTATTCATTCTTCCAAGCTCTACCTTTAATTCAGTTTTTAATTCATTTATATTTAATGTAATTATGAATAATGTAGAGTTCACATCCTCCATGTTGATTTTCATTTTATATATGTCTTAGCACTTTTAATCCTCTTCCTCTATTACTGTCTTTTTTTGTGTTAAATAGAATTTTAAGTATACCATTTTAATTCCCTTGTTTTATTATTTTATTACTTTTTATCATGTTATTTTATTTTAATATCCTTTTGAGTTTTTTTTAGCAGTTGCTCTGGGTATTACAATTGACAGTATAAATATTATTATAACTAAATAATAAAAATCTAGTTGAGATTGCTACCAACTTAATTTCAATTGTATGCAATGACTTTGCTCTTTTATAGTCCATTTCCTCCCCTCTCGCTAGGCTGTTATTGCCATATACCCATCAACATAGATTTAGAAACATTACTTTATCCAGTTGCCTTCTAAATCAGCTATGAGAAGAAATAGTTGTAAACCACAAAATAGATTTATATTATTTTCCATTTATCTATGCAGTTACTATCTGCTCTTTATTTCTTCGTTTGGATTCCTGTTACTCTCTAGACTCCTTTAATTTTGACCTGGACTTCCTTTAGTTTCTTCTTATAGAGAAGATCTGCTCATGACCTTTATAATTTATTTCTGTCTATTCAAAATAAATTTATTTCTTGAATAAGCTGGGACACTTGTTCTGTAAGGTTTCCCACAGAATGCACATCAATTTATCATCAGTATGTTCCTTATTCTCTGTATTTCCTTGAGAATTTAGTGTAGGATCTAAGCTTTCATCAGATGCATGCTCTATTCCTTTGGAAAGACTAGGGCATGTGTGGTTAGTTGTCTAAAGTTTGGCTATGTGAACAGCCATTGATACTCAAACATCAGATTAATTAGTTACTTAATGCAAGATGGTGGCATCTTAGTGATGTCTTTTTTTAAAATTCACTTGCTGGGATATTTTCATAAAGAGACACTTTCCATGATCTATTTGTTGTTCACCCAAGGGTCCAGTGCATAGAGATAAGGCATAAATAGTAAGAAAAATGCTTGACTTTTCCCCCTTCACTTGCCATTTTTCAAGATAATGACTTTTTTCTTATGATCCTCTCAAGGGGATCAATCTGTTTCAGTTTGTTGTTGTTTTGTTTTTGCTTGTCTGATGGTTGGTTGTTATTTTTATTCCACCCCTCCCCCCCACCCCAGCCCAGTATTCTTTTAGGAGCCAGTAATTTAATGCTGGACAGGATGAGAGGCTCTACCTTCAAAACCCTCTCATTTCCCTTCCAGATGAAACACTTATTCTGCCATTTAGAAAAAGCATGTACTAAAAAAAAAATGGGATCTTTTCTTTATTTGAAAGCTTTGACTCTGTTTCCTCTGGGACCCAAAGGCATTGAGCAAATACCAACCAACAGCCACCCTGTGTACCAGAGAGGGATGGGGCTGTCCAGCTTAGGCTGCAGGAGAACCCACAGTAAGTCAAAAATAAAATCTGTTTACAAATACATAATATCCAAATGTTTCAGAATGTTTTGAAGGCGCAGAATGTGGTACAACAACTAAGTTTAATAAGAAAAAAACCACCTCATTGAAACAGAATGGTGACTCTGAAGGAGCAATTTTTAAATTGGGTCTGAAAGAATGAGTAGGAGCCAGCCAAGCAGAGATGAGGGAACAAAACTTCAGGCCCGGAAAACAACATGAGTGGGAAGAACTGAGGCGTGAAATAACTTGGCATAATTGGGGAAGAGACAGGAGGCTTCACCTCAGAATGCCAATTAACTGGACCTGGGATGCACCAGATCCACATTGAAATGCAATAATGGAATTACTTCTTCCCAGTTTATGAAGCATCGTTTTCTGTGCACAAGGTTGCTGTTAACATAGGAGAGAAAAGAAAAGATAATCCGTGACGTTAGCAAGTGCTTCATGTAGTAAGTTTTGGTGAAACTGTGCCAACTGCTCTGAGATTGACGACAAGTTTCCAAAGCACTGCACACAAAGCTAAACTGAGCTGATGATCATGTCAGAGGATCCTCAGATTCTCTTCAAATGTTACCAGGAACTGATAGGTCTGAAACAGTTCATGCAGCCAAGGCAGGGTCTCTTCCTCCTGCTGTCCCCAGAATGGAGAAAGGAGTTCACTTTTCTATCCAGTCCCTCTGCCAGAGTGTCTGCTGCCCTTTCCAGGCCCATTTGTAAACCACATCGACTGACGTATGACCTAAATCAAATGAAATGTACCAATTTTAAATATACACTTAGATGAGTTTTGACAAACTCTAAATGCAACATTTCTCTCACGCTAAATGTTCGTTGGCACCCTTTCAAAGACATCCCCTCAACTTGTGAGCCCAGGCAAGCCCTGATATTCTTGCTGTTGCTATAGGTTAATTTATGTTACTTTTCATTTTGATAGGACTAGAGCCATAAAGCATGGACTTGTGTGTGTATTTGTGCCTCTTTTGTCCAGCATTCTATGTTTTAATATTGATCTGTGTTATTGTATATGTCAATAGTCCATTGCCTTTGATTGCTAAATAGTATTTTATTGTGTAGACGAACTGGAATTTATTTATCCATTTACCAGTTGAAGGACGTTTGGGGTATTTCCAGTTGTGGACTATTTTGAATAAAGGTGCTGTGAGTAATATGTAGAGTCTTTGAGTAGAAATGCATTTTCATTTTTATTGTGTAAATTCCTAGAGGGAAAACTGCTGAGACATAGTAAGTATACATGTGAGGAATTTCCAAACTATTGTCCAAAGTAGTTGTCCAAGTTTATATCCCTAGAGAAAATATGACTTCCAATTGCTCCACATGCTTGCAAAACCCTTACTGTTTCTAACCTTCTCAATCTCAACAGCTCTAGAGAAGTTGTATTACATTAATAAGCATTTTCTTAGGCACTAATAATAAAGATAATTTTTCATGTGTTTGTTAGTCATTTACAAGTCTTATTATGTGAAGGATTTGTTCCAATATTTTTCACATTTTGAAGTTAGATTGTTTTACTGAGTAGGCAGGGTTACATATTTTTGATGAAAGCCCATATATATAATTTTTTATTGCATTATAGAAGATTTTTTAAATTATTATGAAATCTGATTTTTTATTTTTTATGATTTATGCATACAAGAACTGGGGTGTAGGCCAGAGGTACAGGGGTGAGAGGATTCATCAGAGACAGAATGGGGAACAGAACAGACAGATTGACTGAAACACTGCTGAGGGGAGCAGCAGGCAAGTCAGGGGAGGTCTGTTGCGCCATATGGGTAGCTCCCTGGCTAGGGATTGAACTAGAGCTGAGTGACTGGTGATAGCTGATAGTGTTAGGGGGAAATGATGTCTTGAGTTTTTATTAAACTTTCACGTGTGCCTGCAGTAGAGCATTGATAAGTCCTTTTAAGCGCGCGGGTGAGGACCCACAGTCAGGCACCATGTTTTGTATCCAGGTTGCTCTACAACAATAGCGCTGTGTCTTTAACTCCTAAATCCCCAGGGAGGCCCCTGATTTTTCATTTTGTGATTCATGAGTGAGCATTCACTTGCTCATTCATGTCTTTCTAGTATTTTTTTTTTTGTATTTTATTTTATTTTATTTTTTACATCATTTTTCATTTTTGCACAGTGCATGCATTTTCATCTTGGTTCTATTCCCCATACAATTCCCATCCCCCTTATTTTGACCCTAATCTCTCCTCCTTCCTCACCCCCCTCCCCCATTGTGTGTCTCTGGTTTATAGTATTGCTTGTTGATTTTGATTTTTACTTTATTATAATTAGCCTTTTTCCTGACTTTGTAATATTTTTAATGATGTGTGCGTTGTTCTATGTAAGAATTCATTTTGTTCCACAATGTCATGAAGATATTCTATGTTTTCTTCTGGAAGTTTATAATCTTATCTTGTAAGGATTCAACTCTACCCATTTTGATTCATTTTTGTGCATATGAAAATAAGGGATAAAGTTCTTTTTAAAAAGACAGATATCCTGTTGTTCTATCATTATTTACAAAAAAATCTTTTCCCCATTAAGTTATCTTGACCACTTTTATGAAAAACAGTTCTCTTTAGAGTCTGTTTCTAAACATTCTTTTTTCTTCCAATGATCCTTTTTCTAGCTTCACAACAATATTACACCATCTAGTAAGCTTTCTAGTAAAACTTGAAATTAGGTAGTGTGAACTTTTCCACTTTGATTTTTAAGTCTTTAGCTTTTGAGATCTTTTGAATATCTACCTAAATGTGAGAAAACCACGTCAATTTGTATTGTTGAATTTTTTGCATGGGGTTGCATTGAATGTAGAGATCAGTCTACAAAAAACTAAGGCCTCAGAACTGAGCCTTCAGTTTCACAAGGACTATATCTCCTCATTTATTTTTCATCTCTTTTAGTTTCTCTGTGCAGTATTCTTTTTCTAGTTTCTAAAGCACAGCTTTTCTTACCAACTTTAAATCCATTTCTAGTTATTTTGTGGTTTTAGATGCTATAAATTATTCTTTTAATTTCAAATTCTAGTTCTGGGTCTCTCACATATGGAAATATATTTGTCTTATATTTTGTAGTTTCAGTAACTTCACATATTAGTTCTAGCAGTCTTTTAAATGGCTTCCTTGGGGGTTTCTTTATGCGTAATCAACAGTCTTCATTTCTCTCTTACCTTCTAATGATGGAAACCATAACCTTATTGCCATGAAATTTTTATTAGGCATAAAAAGCCCCTAAGAAGCAAACTAAAGATAGGCAATAATCTACTTACTTTTTCTCATTTTCTGTTTTTTTTCCTCTTATTGCAATTGGCTAAGAACTTCCATAGAATGTTGAATAAGAGTTGTGAAAGAGAAATGTTTGCCTTGTTACTTATCTTAAGGAATATTCATTGATTTTTTTTTTTAATAGAAGAATGGGGGTATAGGCCTGAGGTGCCAGGGGTCAGAGGACCCACTAGCGGCAGACTGGGGAGCAGAACAGGCAGATCCACTGAAACACACTGATGAGGGGAGCAGCAGGCTGGACAGGAGAGGTCTGTTGCGCCATGTGTGGGTTCACTCCCTGGCTGGTATCAAACTGAGACAGCAGCGGTAACAGCATTGAGACCTAGGCCACCAGGAAAGCTCAGAATATTCATTTAGTTTGTCACTGCTGAGTGTGATGCTATTTGTAGAATTTTTATAGGTGCCTTTTTGGCAGCCTGAGGAAATTCCTTTTTGTTCCCAGTTAGCTGAGATTTTGTAACCTGATTGTTAAAAGACTTCAGATCCCCAAATGAAGCCCTATTGCCATCAACTACTATCAACAATCCTAGAATCTTATTCTAAAATTCTGTTAAGGAATTTCACTCGTATGTACATGAGGGATATTGGTCCACAGTTTGCTAGTGTAATTCTTTTTAAATGTTTTGGTATGACGTTCACAACTTAGAATTTGTTTATCAGTGGAAAAGAAAAATATAGAACAAAAATGGTTATAAATAGGCTAATTAGTGTTTACTGGGTAGGACAAATTCAATATCTTTTTTTAAAAAAGATTTATTTATCTATGCATACAAGAACTGGGGTACAAGCCATAGATGTGTGTGTCTGGGGAGGGGTGAGAGGATTCACCAGAGACAGCGTGGGGAGCATATCAGGCGGATTCACTGAAATACACTGCTGAGGGGAGCAGCAGGCAAGTCAGGAAAGGTCTGCTGTGCCATGTGGGTCACCTCCCTGGCCAGGGCTCGAACTTGGGGATTGAACTCGTGCTGCAGTGGCTGCGGATAGCTTCATAGTGCTGCAACTTAACCCCTTGGGCCACCAGGGAGGCCCTAAAATTTATCTTAATAGTACAAGCAACAGGTTTCTTGACTCTAAGCTAAAAAATTGGTGGTAGAAAAAATGCAGAAAAAGAGAGATAAATATTATTGACAGCTATTTAGGAAGATATATACTTAGTTGAACCAGGAATAGCAAATAATACTGAAAGTGACAATGTAATTATCATAGAGTGGAGTCATCTAAAAATCTTTCTAAATGAAAGATTTAGAAACTCATGAATTCTCATGAGTTCTGGAATACATAGTTTTGTAATAATTATCTTAATTGTCATATTCTCAACATCCTCCCCTTAGCTTGAAAGATTAAAAATGCCTTACTGTGCTCAAGTTTCTTTCTAAGAAGGGATTTGTTATGTGGGGAGTAACCTCTCCTAGGAGCTGTTGATTTTCTATGATGAGACCATGGACTCTTTGCCATGAAAATCTTACAAGAAATTAAAAACCTCTTGAGAAACTACCTGAAAAATCTATCTTGGCAATTATTCCTTGAGTTTTGTTACTATTAACAGGAAAATGTTTAGGAATATTTCAGAAGTATCTTGCATAATATCTTATGGTCAAATGAAGGACTAATTATTAACATTATTAACCAAAAAAAGACCCAGTTTTACCTCCACACAAATTATCTTCCAACTTCATATCCAGAATTTTTCACAAGTCAGCTCATCACCTCCTTTCTCTGTGTCAGTGAATCTGGTCTTGTCTGTAAAGCCTCACCTGACTCAACTAATAACGATTTAAAAATTGATGATACTTGACAATTTTTTCCTTAAAATACCATCTCACTTGGTAACTTCGTATCTTGGGTTTTCCCCTTTACTTACTGAATTTGTCTTTGACTAGTTGTTTTGCAACCATCCCAAGACAGGTAGCTCTGCCGTCACCTCTAGCAATGTGAAGGAGAATTTTGGAACCCATGGCATCATCGTCACAGGTTTTAATGGTAAGCGAGGGAAACAAGCCAGCAGGGAGACAGCAGCTTGCACCCTCCTCCATCTGGTCTCCCCACAGTGAATCTCTACATAGTCTTTTCTAGGTGCTTTCTCTGGCAATCTCTCGTGGCCCCTTCCTCTCATAGCCATTTGCTATCACCATGTCTGAATAATGCTGCCCTTATATCCCTGACCTCTACATTCAGATGTGCACACTTGCACCTGAGCAGAAGCGTGCACAAACATCCATGTGCACACATACATGTGCACACACACAAACACACATACACACCCACGTTCAGGTGTTCATAGTCAGGCAAGTGTGCCCCACACTCACACGCCCTCTAGTTAACAAGATCAAGGCTGCAGGTGATAGCCACAGAGGTCAATGGCATAAAAGTCTGACCAACTTCATTTCCCCTATGCTAGGAAACATTTTTTTTTTACATTCCTTAATAAAATTTTATTTTTAAATTTATATGTACTAAGTAAAATGTACACTCACAACCAAGGCTTCTTTTCTGTAATTTTTTAATAAATTAATATTTTATATAATTCTTACATCATTTTTCATTTTTGCACAATGTATGCATTTTCATTTTGGTTATATTCCCCACACAATTGCAACCCCCCCCCTTATTTTGACCCTAGTCCTTCCTCTCCAACCCCCCTCCCCTCCGTGTGTGTCTCTGGTTTATAGTTGCTTGTTGATTTTGATTTTTACTTTGTATTAATTAGTCTTTTTCCTGGTCCCTTATTTAGGTTTTCTAATTCCCTGCTATGAGTGAGGCCATCCGGTATTTTCCTTTTTCTTTCTGACTTATTTCGCTGAGCATGATCCCTTCCAGCTCCATCCATGTTGCTGTAAACTGCATGTGTTTCTCTTTTTTGAATGCTGAGTAATATTCCATGGTGTATATGTACCACATCTTCTTAATCCAGTCATCTATTTTTGGGCATTTGGGTTGTTTCCATAGCTTGGCTATTGTAAATAGTGCTTATGCTAGGAAACTCTTGATCATCTGCAGTCAAATCCTCTACCACTGAGCTAGACCTACTCTGGAAATTCTTGATTTTCTTACCCCTAGCCTAGTAGATGCACTGATGTGATTCAGAAGCCCTGAATTCCTCTTGTTTGAAACACTGAGATAGACACCTCTTTACGACAAATAGCTGTGTGTTTTTCTAATTCTTTGAATCTACTAATTATATTTATGCTTATTATATTACTATGTAACTTACATGATTATTATAAAAAGAGTTGTGTCAAAAGTGCAAGTCTTCTCTTATATCCCCCCTAATTCCCTGATCAGAGGTAATAATTAGTATGTGTGAGTTAAAATCAGTCACAGATCAATGAATAATTTATTTTAGTTCTTCATTATGATTCAACATTGAAATCATGTCCATTTATGACTTTATCATGTCTTCCCTCTAATGTGCTGTCAATATTATTCCATAGCTTCTGTTTTAGTGAAGAGAATGAAACTGTTCTGATTTTCATTCAATTAACTTACCCTAGTTTTCATAATTGGATACTTGTAAGTTTCTTTTTGTTTATTCCCTTGCGGTGTGAATGTTTTTCAAATCTTAGTATTTTATCTCATTTTTTCCCAACTACTTTTGGAGACTTTTCTAATTATCAGTCAAGTGCTAAATGTGTTTATGTGTCTTAATTCAAGAAATATTAGTTTTTTCTCACTTGGGTTATATCTGGTTCTCTGTCTTAAGGATTGCCTAGATTCAATCGATCACGTAGGCACTGCCTTGCTTCTATTTTTTTTTTTTTTTTTTGGTGGGACCCTCCCCCGTGGCCGGGGATCGAACTGGCGCAACCCAGCACTCAACCGCTGCGCCACCAGGGGAGGCCCTGCCTTGCTTCTTATTCCTGGTCAAGAACCAGTTACCCTAGATGGGAAATCAAAACAAATTTCCTTTCTAGAATTCTCAATCGAAATGCTTCAACCTGTGTTCCACTCTTACTGTTTGTAGTAAAGGTGGCATGAAGGGCTACTGGTGTTTGATGGTAAGAGTTCCTTTCCGCCCTTCAATTTCTCTCTTTACAGGACCACAGTTTTCCCCTGACATTTTCCTTTTAGATGCAGTCTTACAGGTATGAAGTAAAGATATTCCGATTTTGAAAAAAAACAGACAAACAAAAAAACCAAAAAAAAAAAAAACCCTTTACAATTCACATAAACTCCCATAAATCCTGACCACCTTCATCCTACTGATATAAATAATCCCACCCAGGAGGTGTTCCAGTACATAAGCATCAACACAAATCTTGGCTGGATCTATTATTGCCCTGACTGACACCCTGTAAATGTTTCATCCGTGCTGTGTTTTCTTTCAGAATCCTATTTTACAAAATCATAAGTATTTTCAGGAACAAGTAATACATAAATCTCCAATTATAAATAATGCATTGCTCTGAAGTTCTTTAATATTTGAGGATGGATCTTTTTCTCTCACATCTGTTTAAATTCTCTGTAACCACTTGTTAAAACCTTTCCAATGTTTTGAGATTCTCTATTTACAGAGATCAGAGAACCCCTTGGGTTTGGCCCTTCATGGAGGAGGTGTTGACCAGCTCTGAGGTTTGCGACAGCATCTCTTTCTCTGTTAGATTTCAGTTGTGTCCACATTGTGATGCTGCTGCTGCTGCTGATGATGATGAAACTATAAGACATGGCTGACTTTTATAGTATATTTCTATGAGCACGGGACCAGGCTGCATCTACCTCCCCTTTTCTACCTATCTTGGTTTTTAAGATCTAAACTTAAATCCTATCTTAAATCCTAGGATCGACCATTTTCATCTAGTTAATTCCGCCTGTCTTCTTAAGAACAATTTTTTAAAAAATTTGTTTCTTTTCAAATATCTACTTTCCTTTTAATGCCAGGCAGATGAAAGCTGGTGCTTTTCGAAGGTAGCCACGCCCTTCCATTCTGTCTTTTCAAGGAAACCTTTCTAGAAATTCTTTAGATTTCACAACCATGTTATCACTTTCTATTTCACTTTTTAAAATGTCCAATTATTTAAATATATGACCTCAATTCCTTTTTTTATTCTTTTTTTTAATAATAAATTGTCCTCCTCCTGATGGGAAACAGTTCCCTTAAGTGGAGACTTAGGTGTCTAGACACAACAGCTGTGCTCAGAGGCCATGCAGGCAGACTAGGGTCGCAGGAGGTGACTGCAGACAAGTCTCAGGACTTCAACGCCGGTCATTTCACAGACCTAGTTCAGTGGTGCTAAAGAGGAACATAACTCAGGTGGCCTTATCATTCTCCGCCCAGGCCTAGCACTCACTAGCAGTACCTGGCAGACTTTGATGAAAATATAAGGCATGGAGGACAAGCATTGTTTCAACCCTTGTGTCAGATTGTTAATTGGAGTCACTGGAAATATCTAGTGGGAAGATTTACTCAGAATCAATGAAGGACACAAAGCAGGTGCAATGCATGTAGCACGCCACTACCCAGGAGGTCCTAAACCCAAGAAATAGACTTCTCCTACTGCCCTTTTCCAAAGAAGACAATAGTTTTCTCTGACAGAGATGAGAGCTGGGCATCATTAGAACAGGTTAGCACTGGGACAAAGTAGTCAAATGGCGGGGGAGGTGAGGACTGGCAGTTTATATATCTTGAGCCACTTGTAACCCCATTCAAGCTTCACACACTTTCAGTTTTACAGCCCAGCTGAAGTCCATACATTGCAGGATTATTTAATAAGCAATCTAGAAGAATATTGTTCAGAGAAATAGAACACATGCCACATAGTTAATATTCAGATTTCTGGGGCCATCCTAAATAAAGTAAAAAAAAAAAAAAAAGAAGTTGAACCGAATCCTAATAATACATGTGTCCAAATATATCCATAATGATATTGACACAGCATGTAATCAAAGTAAACTAATCAGTGAGTTAATAACTCATCCTTTACAATCTTTTCTGAGCTGACTTTAAAATTACATATGTAGCTCCCTTGTCTGAGATGCACCATTTAGACTAGTCACAATGCACATGCTCAGTTTGCAGCTTTGGACCACACAGCTTTTGACATAGCCACTAGCACCGTTGTCTCTTAAATACATATGATTTCATTATCATTAAAACGTCCCCTGAGTAAGGGCAGATGCTCTTTTCCAGAGTAGCTAGCAAGATTGATGTTTGATGAGTAGTAATACAGACTGTCTCATCTCAGATTGCTGTACCATCTCTAAATTGATTGCCAGCTTGACCAGTCTCCTGAAAGGCAGCTCCCTCTAGTGTCTGCAGTTGGATTAGCAGGTCTTCAAACTGGTTCTCAAAGAGAGTCCGGTCAGTACACTTAGCTGCCATTTTGCATGGTTTAAAAGAGAATTTTAGGGTTCAGACCATCCAAAAGTCCTTAGGAGGATTTTACCACCAGCTCCAAAGGCAGTGAAGAAATCTGTACATAGAGCCAATGAGCTTCTTTTTCACCCTCAACTACAGGAACGCTCTGGAGTGTGCCATTGCCACTCAGCAATGAGGGCCATTGCAACTCTTCCCCAGTTGGAATGTTTCTCTCACATCCTTCACCCAAGTCACGAGGTTGGGTGCTTCTGGTTTCAGGATTGTCTGAAGTTTTCCTACCGTAGCAACAATTTCTACCAACGCCTAACAACAAGCTCACAATTATGCTTCTAAAGGGCTGTATTGAGCAGCTGCTTCAGACCACTTTCAAGTCCAAACTCCCTGCCGTCTCCACTGAGCAGCTGTATTGATTTCTGCCAAAGGCTCTCGTCTGCGTGTGTTCTAGTTACTGACACTTCTACAGTCATTTGTGCATCGGGGTCATAAGGCCCAAGAGGCGCTGCCTGATTGACAGCCCTTTATAAATCTTTTATTGGCTTGTTTCTGTCAGGGCACAATTCAATCTCAGCTTGCTTTCTGGTGACTTTGTGAATAGGACTAACAATATCCCCAAATGGCAGATGGGATGTTGCCATAACTCAAAAAGTTTCTCCAGTCTCTAGCCTGTTCAGTGGCAGGGTCAAGATCAGATCATAAATTATTTCTCACACCAGGAGGGAAGCCTCTCGTGGATCTAGCTTGCTATTCTCCCACGCCCCACACCCCCCAATTTCAGAAACATGGGCAGGTCTTGAATTTTAATGGGGTTTATCTACCATGCTCTGTTGGCAGGTGGGTGATCACGGGCTCCGATCCCCCAGTGCTGCTTTCTCTGATGAGGCGGTTATGTGTGTCATCAGTGTATATGACGTACCCGTGATGGTTCTTTAGACCAAATGCAGCCACACTTGATTGTGTGCACTGGTGAGTCCACAAGTCCTCTGTTAATCCACAAGCACTGTTAATACTGCCTTGCACGCTGACGGCTCTCGACAGGCTTCTGAAATAGGCATAGAAAGAAGGCACAGTCGCTATTGCACGCCAGTTTCCTTGGTGTAGTTTTTTATGAATCAGATCTGCAGCACCATGGGGTGCGTCTTCCCCAGATGAGTTCCCAGAGGTCCACCACCAGTGTCTGTGACTCATCTGCTCTGCCTTTTGACTGGAAGGGCTGTGGAGATCAGCAGCCGTGCTGAGCAGCTCACGCTAGCTTAAGTGTCAATCTCTGGCTATCCTGAGATTCTAATGTTGCATAATATTTTCTACAGAGGAGGGCTTGGAAATTGCAAAGATTCTCATTTCATCTTTAAGTTGAACCCAGGTAGAAGGTGGGCAGAGGAGCTTCACCTCCATCCTCCAGGTGCTGTCCGTTTCAGTACAGGAGACACAACCAGAGAACATTCTCTCGTCATGTGTTCTGAATTAGAACTTAACCTGTGTGCTGGTGTCACCTATCACTGCTCCTCCACGCCCTCTGGGTGTCGCCTTGCCTTTAAGTCCTGGAACGCACCCCTGCTGCCCTCAGTGGGGATTGTGGTAACTGGGAGCCAAGAGCTAATAGTTGCCTAGAGGTCTCTTCATCCTCACTGTTTTCTGGTGTCTTGGCTCCCTCTCTGAGGGCTAGGGGAGGTGCTCCTGAACACTTACTGAATTTATTTTTTAAATATCATGATTCCATTGGCGAGTATGAATTCCACCCCTTTTTTCTGTATTTCATGTTCTAGCTCGTGAGCTTTAAAGCTGGGCTTGTGCTGATCTATGCAGGCGGGAGTCAGTCAGTTGCAAGGGGCTTCTTCAGGTTGTGGGTCAGAGCCAGAGATGAAGGCAGGTTTCAGCTCTCAGCCCTGTGATTTTGCCACCGGCACCCAAGCCTGTTTGTTCCCTCCTTTTCCATCTGGCTTTCCAATCACCGTGAAACAGACCCGGGAGGACCGTCATTTATTACTCTCTTCCTTTCTTGGAATTGTCTCTTTTAGCTTCACTTTTGGATATTTACAAACATCTCATCACCATTTAATCCCCGACATCATAACTGAACTTACCATCTTTTGGGTGTTTTGTTTTGTTTTGTTTTTCCTCTCAAAGATTTATTTATTTATGCGTACAAAAACTGGGTGCGAGCCAGAGGTGCGGGGGCTGAGAGGATTCACCAGAGACAAGAGTGGGGAACAGAACAGGCAGATTGACCGAAGTACACTGCTGAGGGGAGCAGTGGGAGAGACAGGAGAAGTTTGCTGCGCCATGTGGGTTGCTCCCTAGCCAGGGATTGAACTCATGCTGCAGTGGCTGCCAGTAGCTTCAAAGTGCTGCAACTTAACCCCTGTACCCCCAGGGAGTCCCCTCTAGGGTGTATTCTTGACCACCTGCCCTACCTAGCAATCTAACACAGGGAGCCCAGATCTGGGGAGCCTCTAAATCATAGCACTTCTGATGATTTGTATCATCAGTGTCAAATTAGAAGTATCCATTAACTTCATTGTGCTAATGCTTTCTGGAGTGTGTCCATCTGCCAAAATGTCAAATATGTGCAGTTTGTTGTATGCCAACGGTAGATCCGTGAAGCTATTTTAAAAGCAGATGCACTGCTCCAACGGCTCTTGAATCCAGAGTTATCTTTACCCTTATTCCCGCTGCTTTAGAAACACGGTCTGAATTAGCCAGCACCAGGGTGGACGTGATGACCAGAGGCTGCAAGGCAGAAGCAACAACATGCAAAGCATCTGCAAGTCTCCCAACTTGCAGAGGCGGATTTCACAACCCCCTCTCCCTAGCCAGGATGTATCTTGTTTCGGGGTCTTGTCAAGAGCTGACTGCATGTGTGACCTGCTTGCTGGGACGTCCCCGTGCTGCATGGCCTGGCTCTGTCTCTGTGTACAACCTCCATGCCTCAGCCCATCATTTGCAGTGTAATTTAATATAAGCAGTCCAGATGGGCCAGGATATGATGCTAGAATCATTTCTAAATCAGTAATCAGGGCATAGCAAACCCATTCAGGACCCTCATTTATCTTTTAGGTAGTATTATTTGATCAGTCGAATTGTAAAGAATTCTGCTCAGGGTCAAACTTCTTCAGGGATCCCTGAGGAGGAAGAATAAATTACAGGCCCATGGTTACCCTCTCCCATAATAGCTGAAAGGCCATCATGTGAAAAGATTCTTGGAGCTTCCCTGGTGGCGCAAAGGGTTAAGTAGCAGCACCATGAAGCTATTTGCAGTCACTGCAGCATGAGTTTGATCCCCACCCAGGGAGAAGACGTCACCCACATGGCGCAGCAGAACTCTCCTGTCTCACCCACTGCTCCCCTCAGTAGTGTGTTTCAGTTAGTCTGCCTGTTCTGCTCCCCACGCTGTCTCTGGTGAGTCCCCTCATGCCCTGCATCTCAGGCCTACACCCTGGATATTGTATGTATAAATAAATAAATCTCAAAAAAAAAAAAGAAAGTTCCTCCCTGAAATCTAATTCTTGCCTCAGCCAGATCAGTGTGGGAAGGATGCACTGCCAGCAGCCACTCTCTAATGCTGCCCAAACAGATAAAAGCTTGTAGGTTTGAGTCAAGTCCAGGCTGTGCTTGCTGCCACCCTAGAAACATGTTATTTTGTGTGAAAACAGCCACTTGCCCATGGACAAAGTTCTCATGAGCTGCTGGTGGACTTGGATATCATTAACATTGTCTCCTCCCCCTACCCCCATGCTGAGGCGGCAATGGGCAGCCCCCGAGGTGACCCGATGACACCTTACGCCAGGGACAAGCCTTTGCGTCATCCCTCCTCCCAGGGTGTGTTTCTTGTCAATAGACTATGGCAAAGCTATAATGAGTTGTAATTTCCAGGGCTGGGTTATATAATAATGTCACTTCCTTAGCTGCAAATGCTTTCTCTCGCTGGCTTGGATGAAGCATGCCTCCATGTTGGGAGGCCTAGGTGACAAGGGCAACTTCGAGGCCGCAGCCAGCTGCACGCAGACCAGACACCTAAGGGGAGCTGGTCCCACTGGCCATCCCCTAAGTGAACTCAGAAGCCAGCTCCTTCCCGATCAGGACTTCAGTGAGGCCACCACCCTGGCTGACAACTTGATTGCCAGGTTTGTGAGACACGATTACCAGAGAACTCAGGCGAGCTGAATTCACATTGGATTTAAAGTCCAGCTTGGACTTAAAACATGGATTGCATGTGTGCCTGCTCTCTCTCATCTGACGCGAGCTCTTCAGCAGGAGGCACGATCCCCTGCTTGTGAGAGCCTGTGGCAGCCACCACCTCACCCCTCTGGTGGATCCCGCTGGGGGTCACATTTTGAGCTTCAGTTCTCTCCTCTCTCCTAGGCCTTCGGCCCCTGTGCAGCTCTTGCTCGTGTTCCCTGCCAGGGGGTGCCTTGGATTTGTTTTTCTGGTGGTTCTGTTCTTGGGTATTGGCCACTCCATTTTGGGTTCTGCTTATTTGGCTGAATGTTTGCCAAATGGTTAAGTCCAGAGTTAGACTAGGAGTTCATATTTTGAAATCCTCTCTATTCCTCTATTCCCTTTCTACTCCCTTAAATCTTTCACCAATTAAAAATCTTTGCACCAAAATCAACAAGCAACTATAAACCAGAGACACACTTACATGGGTGGGTGGGGAGGGGCTTGAGGGGGAAGGAAGAAGTAGGATCAAAACAAAGGGGGTGGGAATTGCATGGAGACTATAACCAAGATGAAAATGCATACATTGTGCAAAAATGAAAAATGATGTAAAAATATATATAAAATTAAAAAAAAATCTTTGCACACACACTAGAGTTTGATTACTTTGCTTTTATGTGCATGTGTGGGCACGAATCCTTAGAATGCGCAGCAGATGTTTTTCCCTTTAATAGTTTAGGATCCTGCCCTACCCCTCCTCAATTTTGCCTGGTGTCAGAAAGAGTAATCTGGGGTGTAAGTATAATTTAAGGTGAATCCTAATGGGAAACTTATGTTCATTGGAAGGATTTTGAAGTTTATAATTAAAAGCATAGATTCCATAGACTTGGCAGTTGAAAAACACCAGATGTTGCATTATGAGCCAGAGGTGAACTCAGAGCCCAAAAAATGCCCATTTTTTCCAGGAAGTGAGCTAAAAAAAATCCCTAAAGTGAATCACAAAAATATATATCCAAGAGACAAAGATGTCTAGGGAAAATGGAATGATTTTATGGCATGCTAGATGCACATTTTTATGTTATCAATTGTATAAGGAATAACAGTGGTCTCCACAAATGAATAAATAAGTCCATCAAAAACAAAGCCATCAATATTCCAATTATGGTATTCATTATTAAATACATAAAGATATAAAGATAGATAAATAGATGATCAATAGATAAGCCACTGAACTCACCTCCCAACACTAGATTATTTCTAATTTACAATGTCATGAAGTTCCCTGAGCTTTTAAATTTTAAGAATATTAACATCTTTTATTAACTATAATTCTCATATCTGAATATTTTTGTTGAATCAATTATGTTCTTTTTCGCACCTTTTTGGAGAATGTCGTTACCATGGGAATCTAATCTCCATCTTCTTTTTACCGCTTTTCATATCCTGATGTACATCACCAAAGCCTGTTCAGAATAAGATTAGGAATATAGGTGCATTTATACCAGTGCTAATAGGAAGTAAAATAACATAATTTTGAGACTTTAATGCTAGATAGAAGAGGCAGGAGCATTTTGAACTAAGAATGTAAGGGTAACCTAGCAACTATCTCCTTCTGATGAAGCCATGTCATGTCATCTCTGTTGGCTATTATGGAAGAGAGTTCTCTGAGACATTTAATGAGAAAAGAAAAAAAAAAAACACACATACCTTTCTAACCTGGAGGTTAGGTGAAGGCTGAGCTAAATAATAAGTGTGCCACCTACGAATCTGTCATTGAATATCAAAATCATTTGGAACAACTAATACTCCTAAGAATTTACTAGGTCCTCAAAATATATGTTTCACTCACTGTGAGTCTTATCAGATCACATAGCTATGGTGGGAAATGAGCGCGGCTCCTCCCTGTGCTGGGTGGCTTATCCAGAAGGTGGCCAACCAGATGACAAGTCCATGTTACAATTCCCATTGCACCTCAAGCTCCTCATCTATAGAACGTGACGAAAGTGAAGTCTCAGTGTCATTTGTGGAATGATCTGCTGAGAGTGTACCCCTCTCGATAGAAAGATAGCTAGTTTGTTGTTTTTATTTATTTTTTTATTTATTTTTGAGATCATCTTATATGTCTAACATGAATCTGTTGCCTGGCTGGCACGGGAAAATGATTAAGTGAATCCCATCCAGCAAATTCACTCCTCCAGTTATCTAAATCAGAGCTTCTTTTTCTTTCTTTTTTCTTTTTTTAAAGATTATTTATTTATTTATACAAGCGCTGGGTACAGTCAGAAGCACAGGAGGGTGAGAGAATTCACCAGAGCCAGAGCGGGGAGCAGAGCAGGCAGACTGATGAAATACACTGCTGAGAGGAGCAGCGGGTGGCAGGAGAGGTCTGCGCGCCATGTGGGACCCTCACCGGCGGCTGGAGATAGAACTGGCACTGCAGAGGCTGTCGGCAGCTTCACAGCCCAGCACTCAACCGCAGTGCCACTGGAGAGGCCCTCTTTTTTCTATGTATATATATATATATTTTTTATATCATTGTTCATTTTATTTATTTATTTGTTTGTTTGTTTGTTTATACAAGCACTGGGTACAGTCAGATGCTCGGGAGGGTGAGAGAATTCACCAGAGACACAGCGGGGAACAGAACAGGCAGACCGATGAAGTACACTGCTGAGGGGAGCAGCGGGCGGCAGGAGATGTCTGAGCACCATGTGGGTCCCTCACCCAGTGGTCGGGGATCGAACCAGCGCTGCAGAGGCTGCAGGCAGCTTCACAACCCAGTGCTCAATCGCTGTGCCACTGGGGAGGCCCACATTGTTCATTTTTAAACAATGTTTGCTGCCCCCCCTCAGGTGTAGTCCCCATAGAACTTCCTCCGCCAAATCAGAGCTTCTTAATGTTGCCCCAAACACTTGTCTTAGTCTATGACAAATCATTTATTTTATTTTTATTTATTTTCCATTTTTTAAACGTTATGCTTTTATCTCACATTGTTGATAATTTTTGGACAATGTATGATTTCTCCTCATCATAATTCTCCCACCACAAATCATTTGAACTGATCTGGGAAAAAAGAAAAAATTCACAACAGTTTTTCTCTTAGGGCTGAGTTCTTCTCTAGTAGGAAATTGATGTGGGTTTTTGGATTCATTACAAATAACCATATTTTTTTCATGAAAATGGGAGTCAGTATAAAATGTGTGTGGGCCTCTCTGGTGGTGCAAGGGGTTAATCACCACACTATGAAGCAATGCACAGCCTCTGTTGCACAAGTTTGATCCCTGGGAGAAACCCACATGGCATAGTGGATCTCTCCTGTCTCACTCACTGCTCCCCTCAGCAGTGTATTTCAGTCAGTCTGCCTGTTCTGGTGGATCTGCTCACCTCCCGCATCTCTGGCCTGTACCCCAGCTCTTGTATGCATAAATAAATAAATCTTAAATAAAATAAAATGTGTATTTGTGTGTGGG
The DNA here is from genome assembly GCF_014898055.3 of Talpa occidentalis. Classification (NCBI taxonomy): domain Eukaryota; kingdom Metazoa; phylum Chordata; class Mammalia; order Eulipotyphla; family Talpidae; genus Talpa; species Talpa occidentalis. Next base: position 13,792,915 of record NW_023601754.1, read on the forward strand.
GGTGGGTGGGTGCTTTTTAGTGATTTTTGTAATCCAGGCTATAGGTCTCAGAAATGTTTTTCATAAAGTTAATCTTGGTTACACTAATATATTTATTTTCAAATTTTGCTATCACTTGGGCCCTTTTTTTTTTTATAGATGCATGACCTTTCTACATCTGCTGTAAATTTTCCAAGGCCATGCTTTATGGCATCGAATCTGTGTGTGTGTGTGTGTGTGTTTGTGTTTTAAACACTAGTAGACTCTATTGTTCTTCCATAGACAGATAGAAGCTTAATATGTACACAGCCTGTGACTTTGTCAATATCTTCTGACAAGGAATGGAATTCTACTTGTGATGGTCTGGTAGAATCTTGGCTTCAATAATAATCAGTGAACGGAGTATGATTCATTGAAACGTGACATAGATTCTAGTTGAGTGAAATGATAAATTTGCACCTGAAGTGTTTTGACCTGTTTGTCTCCCTGAGTGCTCTAAGTTCCATACTCACATTAACTCAGAGGAGGAATGAACCAGGAACCTGGTCTTCGCATACCATCATGAATGCTTTTCCTGAAGTGTGATTTTCCATCATGCATTACTATTTTGAAAGATGTTTAAACTCAGAACAAAGTGAAATTGTGTGATTTAGTATAAGATGCTGAAAAAGTAGGTGCCTTCCACACAAGGTCTTTGTGATGCTAATGGTCAGTTTTTCTCAGCAGAAGTGGGGATAACTGTGTTTCCTCTGAGCATTGCCTTTGATAATAGAATATTTATGGCCCTGCAAGCTGGCAGATGAAGGCTTTGCCATCACTGCAATGACTGTTGGAGAAAATGGAGTCAATTTACCTATTTTCCCCACTTAAGTTGCTTTTTTTTTATTATTTTAACTCCATTATACTCTATGTATTTTGAAAGAAGTCACAAACCAGTTTCTGGAAGAAACTAGGATAAATGATTAACTTTTAAAACATCAGGGAAAAACAGGTATGCATAAACTTTAGCCAATACTTTTAAAAGTATGTCACACTTAAAATATCAATAAATACAGATTTAGTTTTATGATAGCATGCTAAATATTTATTGTAATACCTTGATATATTAAGTATAAATAAATATGAACATACTTTAAATGAAATATACACATATTTAAGATACATAATTTTAAGCTTTGGACACAGCTATTCATATTTTTATGAAGTGGTCATAAAGACAAGGTTATAAAGAAGTAGGAATATTAAGAGGTTGGTATTTTAAATAAAACAAGGAAGAAGCATAATTTTATTAGAAAAATAATAGAGAAAAGCTCAGACAGAGGAAAATAAATGAGGTATTTACACATGTCTCTTCTGCTTCTACTTCTGTGCTTTTCTGTTAACTCTGAATACACCAAGGATAAATATTATTGAAGATAATTACTTGCCTTGGGAAATATCATGGGTGTTTTTTTTTTCCCCCTTCAAAGACAAACAATTGCCTGTTCTATTCCATCACATAATATCTGAGCTCAGTCTTGTGAGGAGACATCACAGTCTTCAGCAACAGAGTAGGATAGAGGACACTGATTAAATTAAACATTATGATGCCAGAGAGAAGTGCCTTGTGGGAGTGCAAAACCTGGAAGGTCAATAACCCTTTCTCCCCCATATGGAACACTTGCTCCAAAAAGTTGATTCATTTTCTCAACAAGGGAAAAGTAGATCAGATCTCAAGATAAGTATTTTCTTCCTGGATAGATGTATCTTTTATAATTATAGTTGTTTCCATGACAACTTCGATCACCCATCAGAGCAAGATATTCACTAAATGCAAATCTTTTAAAGTAAGGCTGCTGCACCTTCTTAGTGAAGACAAAACCAAACCCTTGCAAACATTGTCATGAAAAGGTGAATTATACTTCACCATGATATTGCATAATTATCTCTGCACATCCCAATCATTCATATATGACTGTTGATCTATGGACTGCCTTTTCTGTAATGGAGGGAGGGCATGGGTAGTCAAGTGATTTGAGTTGATCTGTTGATATTTGACTTTGTGTAATATTATCAGTATAGTAGTAACATGCTGTATATGTGTAGTATATATGCATTTCTTTAAAGTGGTATGATATTTTAAAGACATTTGCACAATTTTTAATGCTATAGGTACTATTTTTCATATATCTTATTAAAATACAGATTACTTCCAGTATATAAAGAGTGCAACTCTCAATCATAATATCAGTAAATTCAACTACACTGGAGTTAATCATTCCTGTTTATCACAAGAAGAACATTTTTAAAAATAAGACAAAATTGGGCAAAGTCAACTCTTTGTAGATGTTAAGCAACAGGAAGTCTTGTCTACTTCTCATGGGAGTGTTTTAGTTACGCATCTATTTTGGAAACAGTTTAATACTGAGATTAGAGAAAAACATGTCCAGATTATATTTGAAGAGACATAGCTGAAACACTGAAAAAAAAAGTAAGACTTTACTTAGTGATTAGTTTGTTTTGGGAAATAGCTTTCATTTTGTAGACACATGCAGATACTGATGTGATCACTTGAATTGTCCTTCTTGCCAGGATTACATCCAAGTATCCTATGGCACTTTGGATATTATTTTAGTCTTGAAATATAAAGCTTTACATAAAAGAGAGAAGGGTTAGAGGATAGAGCTAGATATCAGCCATTTCTCAGTAAAGTGTTACAACATCATCTTATCTATAATGTAGAACAAAGATCCATGAGTGACAGCAGAAAATAAATTAAACAATAAAAAGTGGACTCAGAATGTCCCAATACTGGAAGTCAAAGCTATATGATGGAGATGTATAAAAAGTAAATTATGTGGCTAAACTTTTAGCATAACATACCAGAATTTCAGAGGAAGGGAAAGCTGCTGAGAGCAGTAAAGAATGCAATGAATTGAAATTATGATTTTTTTTTTCATACTCAGATGACTACATTCTCTTTAATAAGTCTTGCTGGAAAAAAATAGGCATCCATATGCAAAAGAATGAAATTTGACCTCGATTTTATGCCACATAGGAAAATCAACTTCTAGTAGATTAGAGATTTAAACTTAAGACCTAAAACTGTAAAACTCCTGGAAGAAAAACATAGGGAAAAGGATTCTAGACATTATTGACAATAATTTCTTGATGATGACATCAAACAAGCAATATAAGTTAAACAAATGGGACTGCATTAAACTACAAAGCTGCAAGGAGAAAGAAATGACCATTAAAATTAAAAGAGGGGGCCTCCCCGGTGGTGCAGCGGTTGAGTGCTGGGCTGCGAAGCTGCCCGCAGCCTCTGCAGCGCCGGTTCGATCCCTGGTTGCTTCCTGGCCACCGGGAGGAGGCTCCCACATGGCGCGCAGACCTCTCCTGCTGCCCGCTGCTCCCCTCAGCAGTGTGCTTCGTCAGTCTGCCTGCTCTGTTCCCCGCTCTGGCTCTGGTGAATTCTCTTACTCTCCCGCACTTCTGACTGTACCCAGTGCTTGTATAAATAAATAAATAAATCTTTAAAAAAAAATTAAAAGAGGGCCTACCTGGTGGTGCAAGAGGTTAAGCATCACACAGTGAAGCAATCCGCAACCTCTGCAGCATGAGTTTGATCCCTGGCCAGCCAGAGAGAAACCCACATGGCAAAGCAGACCTCTCCTGTCTCCCCCACTGCTCCCCTCAGCAGTGTATTTCAGTCAGTCTGCCTGTTTTGTTCTCCACTCTCTCTCTGGTGAATCCTCTCACCTCCCGCATCTTGTATGCATAAATAAAAAACAATAAATCTTTTAAAAAAATAAAAGACATCCTATCAACTGGGAGAAAATATTTGTTCATCATAGATTTAATAAGTAGCTATTACCCAAGATCTACAAAGAACTCATACAGCTCTTCAAAAAGAAAACAAATTATACATCAGAAAATGGGCAGAACAACTAAGTAGATACTTCTCCAAAGATGACATAGAGATTGCCAACAGGTACATGAAAAAATGCTTGTCATCCCTTATCACCAGGGAAATGCAAGTCAAAATCACAGTGAGATACTATCTTACATCTCTGAGAATGACCCATGCCAAAAAGACCAGAAACAAGTATTAGAGACGATGTGGAGGAAAATGAACCCTTGTACATGGGTGGTGGGAATGTAGACTTGTCCAGCCCCTATGGAAAAACAGCATGGAGGATCCTCAAAATATTAAAAATGGCCGTACTGTATGAATACCATGGAATTCCACCCCTAGGTATTTATCCAATGTAAAAATCACTAATTCAGAGGGGTATCTGCAGTGTTACGGTCCTTGCAGCACTGTTTATAATAGCAAAGTGCTGGAAGCAATCTCAATGCCCAACAACAGATGAGTAGATAAGAAGATGTAGAATGTATACATGATTGAATTCTACTCAGCTGTAGGAAAGCAAATGACAAATCTTGTCATTTGTGACAACATGCATGGAACTGGAGGGGATCATGCTGAATGAAATATGTCAGAAGGAGAAAGACATACAGGATGATTTCACTCATATGTGGAATACAACGAAATACAGCAAAGGAACAGCAAAACAAATCCCAAACAAACCTAAAAATATAGCTGCAGAATTGTGACTCCTGGCAGGGGACAGTGGTTGAGGACAGCGAACAGGGCAGAGGCGATGACAGTGTTGGAGGATGCCTTGATGGTGGACAAGGTGTGGTAAAACACACCCACCGAGTTGTGAACCTGTTCCCCTAAATCATGACAGTGTTGTGGATCAGTGTTACCTCAATGAAATAATGTTATGGAGACGCACACATACACACTGCATTTTGGGTGTTTATATAAAAATAAAATACACAAGAACAATAGAAAAATAAAGAAGGAAATCCTGCCAAAAGAGACAACATGGATAAACACTGGAGGAGAGGATACTAAGTGAAAAGAACAAGTCACAGAAAGTCAAATACTGCCTGGTGCCCTTACAGAAGGCAAGTACAATGGTCAAACTCACGGAAATAGTAGAATGGTGGTTGCCGTGATGTGGAGGGAGGGATTGAAAAAGTGAATTGCTGTTCACTGATGTGAAGTTTCAGTCATACAGGATGACTAAATCCTGGAGACCTGCTGTACAGCACACACCTGTAGCGAATCATACTGTATTGTGCACTTAACATTTTGTTAATCAGGTAGATCTCATGTTAAGTATTCTTACCTCAAAGAAAGATAAAAATAAATAAAATATAGCAGGAATTTAGCAAATTTAAATAAGAGACCAGGAAAAAGACTAATCAATGCAAAGTAAAAACCAAAATCAACAAGCAACTATAAACCAGAGACACACTATGGGGGAGGGAGGGGCAGGGAGAGTTAGGACTAGAGTCAAAATAAGGGGGTGGGGGTGCAATTGTATGGGGAATATAACCAAAATGAAAATGCATACATTGTGCAAAGATGAAAAAATGATGTAAGAATTATATAAAATAAAATATTTAAAAATCTAAAAAAATAAATAAAATATAAATCTAGGGGCTAAATATTATAAAGCAGTTTTATTCATAGGAAAACCCCAGGATAGATTCGAGGAAAGAATCTGGTTTTGGAGTAGTCTGAATGAGAGATTACACAGCACAGTGAAAATGAATGACTGTAAGCCAGTTAAAAAATGAGTGATTGGTAATGAGCGCTAACATCACATAGGATGAGCTGGACATCATAGTCAACTATTCACTTGAAACACAAGAAGAAAATACTAAGAATTGTAATCAGAAGGAAACACACATTCTGCCGTCTTCTTTCCTTTCAGCACAGAAACCAACATTTATTTGACTTGAAGGAAAGCTGAGTCTGCCTGAGTGCCGCAAAACCAAGGATGACATTTCTTCAGACATGTATGGTTTTCAGACGATCGCTTAAGCCACTTGATTTCACAGAACTGATTTGATTCTTTAGAGGTGACAGACGTTCAGTGACTCAGATATCCTCTGAAAAAGCCAGAGGAGTAAATCTGCATGGAAGGCCTTATTTAGGGAGTACAGAGCTGACACCACCCCTTTCTCAGACTCCTGTTGGTGCTGGTTCCTCCCCATCATGCCTTGGGGAAAAAGCATAGAGTTGGTCCATCCCCTTATCACTATTATATTTAACACATGAAGTCGTTGGCTCTCCAGAATTACTCAGTGCTGTACTCTGGGGAGTGAAGAAATGTCATGGTTATATTGGGTGCGCAGTTGTCTCTCAAGATAACCACCTGCCATTCCTTCCTGTGCCCGTGTGGTCCCGTGTGACTCCCTTGAGTGGTGCAATGCAATGCTGTTCTGATGGCCTGGGATTTTGGAAGCTGGTTAGAAGCAGCTGGTGATTCCATCTCAGTCTTTTTCTGCCCTCTTCTTTCCTTTCAGAATTACTATTATATCTAACACATGAAAAACTGATCCATACAAGGCTTCCTGGGCATCCCTCAGCTGTTTGAGCCATCCTCACCGAGATGCTCGACCTGTGGGTCCCCAGCTCCAGCCACAGTCTGATGGCCACTATATATGAAACCTGCACTGTGAAGGGGCTGGTGGAGCCCAGGCAACTTGCACAATGACAAAAAAAATGGTCATCTTAAGCCCAGGGATTTGTGGGTGGGAGGTTATACGTCAATATCTAACCCAGCATCCTGACTTCCAGTGAGAATATTCAGCATTTTCTCCCATCCATTCAGCCTTGAAAAAATTCCCAAAAGTATCTTCTTGGCACGTTCCTTGTTTTTGTTCATCTAATTAGCACTCTGGTAAATTATATGCCAAGAGTGTCTTTACTTCGGGCTACATTTCTCATGTAGGTGTGTGTTTTCTGCAGAGCTGTCAACTCAATGATGCTACAAGCCTCTAAGTTCCTTTAAGACGACTGCACGTGTTTTTTCTGGCATGCTTTGATTCTACCCCCTTTGCTGTCTGTCCCTGAACTATTTATAGTAAAAATTGATGTCATGGAGGAAGCCCAAAAAGGAGCCTACAAGTAATATCAAAGCAGAATATATATTTTTCTCTCTCTCCCCCTGTCATATTAGCCATTAATAACACAATCTGTTGATTCTCTCCTAAGATCAATTTCCTCAAAATATACTACAGTTTCTCCTGCATGCGACTGAAATATTGGCTTCAATTTGCATTTTTCCTGATTACCAGTGAGGTTGAGCATTTTCTCTCCATGTGTTTATTGCTTTTCAGGTGAATTACTCATACATATTTTGTGCATTATTGATTTTTAGGATTTCTTTATACTGGCTGCTCGAATAAGCTATAAAGACACTCCTTGTCTGTGTCTTGTGCTTTGAAACTGTTTATGATTTATTTTATTGCACAGATGTAGCTGGATTTCCTTTATGATGGTGCTGCTTTGTTTAAGAAAATTGTCTTATCCAAAGGATAATTACCTATATATTTTCTAGACATTTTAGATTAGCTTTATTCATTGGGATGTTTAGTGTACTTGGGCTTGGCTTTGCTGTATAAGATGAGCAAGGTATATATATATATTTTTTTTTTTCCCTATGGGTGTTCAATTTTCCCATTAGCAGTTAATAAAAAGCTGTCATTCCCAGTGATTTGTAAGACCCCCTCTTTCATAAACCTGGTCTCTACACACACCTGAGAGTATGAGCTCAGCTCCCTCTTATTTTGTCTCCTTGACTATCTCTCTATTAATACTGTGCTCCTTTCAAAGGCAGTATTTTAAAATTTTTGTTTCTAGTCACTTCGCAGCATGTTTTCTTTTGCTATTGTGAATGGAAATCTTTGGATATTTTTAAATGACATTTTGATTTTGATTAATGAGCAATTCAGTTTTGCTCTTGACTTTTGTGTATCAAAGGCTAGAACATGTTACCAAGAACATTGAAGTTGATGCCGGCCTGGCTGATTTTTAACCCCAGCAGTACCACTTGGTGCTTGAACAACTTATAATTCTGTCCATTTTTTTACCTTATGTGATCTGAGGCTAAGTTAATAACAGCAATAATGTTTAGGGTTATACTGCTAAGTGACTTTGAAAGCCCTTTTAACTATATTATTTGCTAATTCTCGGTGTGGCAGACATGGCAAACTTGAGATAGCCAGCATTTCTGTTTAAATGAAAGGAAAATGTTATGATTAGTCTCGATTGGGGTAAGGGAGTTTTGCTCAATGACATAAGGTATTATTATATTGTGATTGCTCCAGCAGAGATACTAGGAAAAATAGTATATTGAAATTGGAATTGAAATATATTTTTCCACTGCAGGTGTCACTTAGCTTTCACTTCAGTTTTAGCACATTTAGCATAACGTTTCTCTCATGCCGTGCATATACATCAGCACACGTGTGCCCACTATGCTTGGATTTTATAAAAAAAGAATGGTTTCCCAGCTTAATTGCTATTCCTGAAATCCTGGTGAACCACTGTGGAAATCATTTACACTGGCCCTTCACCTTCAGAGCACATGTCAGGACTGCATTCCTCAAACCCTAGTGGTCGGCTAAATTCATGGGCCTCACGGTGACTGGAAGCAGAGGTGGCCTCCTGCCTCCCTTTGCCCAGAGAATTGAATTGTCAACTGAGACCCTCCCACCAAGTTTCTAGCTTTGGTTATATTTTTAAAGATGGCCGCCCCCATGGCCGGGGTCCTGTGGTGACTAACAGGGGAAGAGCCACCTGCTGCCTGGGTTGGGGAGAAAACAAAAGTAATCCCTGGAGATTTGGAGCTCTTTATTACCATACCTGGCCCATCTGATGGTTATAAATAATGATATCTAAAAGAACTGCCATCATGAAAGATAATACCTGCGGCTTGAGCATCCTGGGTCATTGGCAGGCTGGAAGTAAATGGATTTGGAAAACTCTAATAAGGTCCTATTCATCTCACTGCATGATGAAAATTTGGGTTAAACTGTGGTCTGAAATAATTTGGGAGGCAAAAGAGCATAGCGACCATTCAGGACATGTTGAGGAAGAGGCACTGCTCTTTATCATCGAACAGTGAAAGAGAAAATCCAGAAGGCTTTGTTCTGAAAAGGACCACTGAGTGGAGGCAGCAAGGAGACATCAAGTGCAGGGCTTTACCCACAATTAAAACTTCTCAATAGATGAAAAGATGCCTTGTGAATTTTTTAGGTTAAGTGTATGTGTGTGTGTGTGTGTGTGTGTGTGTTCCTGTTAGCACCATCACATACATCTTTTGACAAGCTTTTTGGATCAGGGCGGGCCTTTTTGAGATGAGTTATTCTTTTAGACTTCAAACTGATTTGGCAATATCTACAGCACATTCCTTTAGCAAATTTTCTCCACTTAAATGGATTCGAAAGAAGCCTCAATTTTTTACATGCTTAATTTATTGGGTTTTCTTCCTTCTAAACAAGCTGTCTTCTTTGTTGTTGGAAATATTTCTGTTAATTTCCCTTCCCATCTTGTGTGATTCCTTCTGGCAACAAATGGATTTCATTCAGTAGTTACCCAGAATTTCTCACCTAGCAAACACTTATTTTTGGAGACATTTGCATCATCTTAATAACAAAATCCATATTTAAAAAAGAATTTTACTGCCTTCTATGCCTAGAAGCCACTCATATTGGATATTGCAATTTCCTATAGTATCTTGGGTGAAAGAAAGTACTTTTGTTTTTCATAATTTCATTTTTTGATTGTTTGTTACTAGCACATAGAAATACAATTTGCTTTTGATATTATTCTAGTGTCCTGCTACCTTGTCGAATGAGTTTGTTTAATGTTTTTCATTATATATAAGATCATGCCACCTTTGAATAGAGTTGTCTTTATTTCTCTGGGAATGAATTGTATTTCTTTTTCTTTCCTAAATGTCCTGCTTAGTCTCTGGTACAATGTCAAAAGGTTATTTTTCTGGTGCAGTTTTAGGTTCACATCAACACTGAGAAGAAAGTATAGATTTTCCATATATCCTTGCCTCTCTATATACACAACTACCCCCATTATTAGCATCCTCACCAGAGTTGGATATTTATTACAATTGATGAAGTTATAACAACATCATCATCACCCAAAGTCCATAATTGGCATTAGGGCTCACTCCTGGTGCACACTGTATTGGTTTGGACATATGTGTACTAGCAACTATCCACCACTGTAGTCTCATACTGACTATTTTCACTGGCTTAAAACTCCTCTGTCTTCTACCTGTTCATCTCGCCCTACTCAAATCCCTGGGAACCACTGATCTTTTACAGTCGCTATCACTTATTGCTTTGTTTTCCAAAATGTCATGTGGCTGGAATCAAATAGAATGTAGCCTTTTCAGATTGGCTGCTGCCACTTGGTGATATGCATTTAGGTTCTTCCCTGCCTTTTCATGACTTGAGAGCTCACTTCTTTTTCCTCTGAATAATATTGCATGATCTGGGTGTCCCATGGTGTATTTATCCACTGCCTACTGAAAGACACATTGGTTGCTTCCAAGTTTTGGCAATAATGGATACAACTGTTATACACATACATGTGCTGGGGTTTGTGTAGGTGAAATTGTTCATGCCTTTGGGTAAATGGCAAGAAATATGATTACCTGATCAAACTGTATGCTGTTAGTCTTGTCAGCAGCTGTTGAACCGTTTTCCAAAGTGGCTTTGCCATTTCTGCATCAGCGTCAGAGTTGAGAGAGGGCCCTGCTCCTCCACATCATCATGAGCATTTGGAGCACGTGGTGTCAAAGCTCTGGGGCAGAACATTCTGGATGCTCATCTCCATGGGGACAAATGATGGAGAACATTTTTTAATTTGCCTTTTTGGTGCACATCTTCTCTGGTGAGATGTCTATGAATGTCTTCAGACTACTTTTTAATCAGATTGTTTGTTCTCTTGGTTGACTTTTAAGAGTTCTTTGCTATTTTGGTTAATTGTTCTCTGACAGATGTGGCTTTTACAAATATTATCTCCCAGGATGCGGCTTATCTAGTCATTCTCTTGACATGGTCTTTCCTCTGGTAACTCTGGTAACTTTTTAATGTCAGCTGTTGTACTTTCAACTTGAGTTTCCACTTCATTCTTTTTAATAACTTGTACCTTTTTAATGATTATTTTCAATTTGATGAAATAATGTCTTATCGTCCTTTAATTCTTCAAATGTGATTTTTGGTACATTTAACATAGATGAGGTCTAATATATTTATGACATCTAATATCTGTGCTCAGATTTTTTTTAATTTTCATATTTTAGTCCAAAAGATATTGGATTTTGTCAAATGCTGCCTGCACATTATTCCTGCATTGGCATAAGCCACATGTGGCTCAGCAGTTAGGCTTTAGGCTTCCTGGCTGGCTAGATTTTAACCTTTGCCATTTTGTGGGTGTGTGGCTTGAACACTACTCATTACAGTTCATATCTAGCTGTTTCCTTATATCGAATCAGGATTAGTAGCTTGAAATTCCTAGGCAATCACTCCTGAAGCAAACTAGCCTTTCACATGCGCACAGTATCCTGAATGCCCGGGATGGTCCTGACTTTAAGTTTAAGCCCAACTTCCTAAGAATTGTGCCTGGGTCAGAGGTACTTATTGTTCAGCCAATGTTTGGTCAGAGTTTCTCCTTAATCCCCTAGTGACAGGGAGGCTTCTGTCCACTGTTGACAGAGCTGTGTGATTTGGGGACTGTTTTTATGTCTACATTACATGTTCAAATTGCTCCTGAGTTGGTGTACCCCAGAATTCCTGCAAACCCTCTTCACCCTAGGGTCAACTGTGAAATCAGGGAAACTTTATTGGCTCTCTGCTAAACTTCAAAGTGTTGACTAAAAGATTTATCTATGCCTGTGCACATAATAGCACTGTCCACAGTTGCCAAGTTATGGAACCAATCTGTGTGCTCTTCAACAGATGAATGAATAAAAACATTGTTGAATATATATTCAGTGGAATACTACAAAGCAGTGAAAAAGATGAAATGGTGGCTTTTGGGACAAAATGGATAGACCTAGAGATGATTATTTTAAGTGAAATAATTCAGAAAGTGAAAGGTGGATATGGGATGGTTTCACTCATCTGTGGAATATAAATAACAACCAAAAAGTGCAATGACAAAATACAGTAGGAATAATTCTTAGACTTAGTGGAAGAAGCTAATTATTATCAGAGGGTACGGGGGGATGGAGGAGAAGATGGGGAGAGAGAGGCAAAGGGGATGTTGGCAGGTGGTTTGGTGGAGTATGAGTGCATTATATGTACATATGGAAAAACAAAAATGTAACCCCCAAAATGAAAATAAAAATTAAAAAATATATATAATTAAAAAAAGTAAACTTCAAAGTGCTCTGCATTTTGCTTTTTGCTACCACTTTGCTACCATTAGCCTGGAGCTGTGTGTTCCTTCTACTCATTCCCCACCAGGACTTCCTTTGTTTTTGTTCATTTCTTCAGGGCTGAACCTCTCCACATTCTTTTTCAAATAAAGTCAGTTCCCTCAGGCAGAACAGCAGAACCCTTCATCTACAGAACCCACCTTCCTCCTATGGCAGAACTTTGGTACCACCGTACTGCAGTTAGGGCTAACCACCAGTGCCCTCTTTTTCCAGGTGATACCTCTAAAAGGAGGTGCTGGGTGCAGCAGTATCATTTAAGCTTGGCTTTTCCCTCTAGCTTGAAATTTCCGCCTTGAGTCAGCCTGGGGCAAAGACCATTAGGGTCAGATGTTGTTGGGCTGCTGTGCTAGGAGTAGAATGTCTGTCTACTTGGAAGAAAAGAGCCTGATTATTTTAACCTCACCTTTCAGGAACAGAGCTTTGGCAAGCTGCAGTGAATGGAAATTAGCAATGCTACTGACTAGCCCATTTGCCATGGCCTGTAGTCTTAGCCTGTGAGCTGGGGAGGAGCCCTTTATTTTCAGTTGCATCACGCAAAGTTGTGTTACTCTCACACACAACATGAGGGACACCAGAGGGCACGGGTGGTGACTCAAATGCCACTGATTTTTACTGTTCAGATCAAGTACCCAGACTTTGGTTTTGATATATAAGAGTTCTTGAATTTCTTGAAGAAATGGCTGATTTCAGGATTAGTACAGGGGAAATATTAGATAACCCTGGGACATCTTGTGCGAAGAGGGTGCTTCTTGGCCTGACTGAGCATCTGGCAGGGTCTGGTTGCAGGAGAGGCCTTGGGCTGGGAAAGAGGCAACGAATCTGTAAGATCTGGGACTAAGTCTCTGCATTGTAGCTGTGCGACAGTCACCGCATTAAGGATGAAACTTAGTGGAGACCACCGAATGGAAGAGATCAACTCAGTGTCATCAGTACCTGGACAAACTGACATCTGAATCCTCTAAGACAATGTGATGGGAAACACAGCATTAGGTCCGTGGTGCTGCTGCTGAAAATGCTTAACCTGCATCTAGTTGTGAGTAACATTCTATAAAATAATTGACCCGTATTTTTCCAAAATCTTAAGATAATGAAAGACAAAAGCTGAAAATTTACTCAAGGAGAGTAAAGGCACGTAACCATTAACTGTCATTCTGAATAGGAGAAGGACCAAGAAAAAAAAAATGATTATGAAAGACATTATTAGGATCGTTAGTAAAAATTGAATATGAACTGCGAATACCTAATCGTATTGGCTTGGTATTAAGTGTCCTGATTTAGGGATAAATATACTATGATTGCATAAATGAAAATCCATATCCTCTGCTATGGGCACTGAATTTATTTGGGGGAAAAAAGAGTTGTGATGTCTTCAAATTATATTCAAGTCATTCAGAAATATCTATGTAGCAAGAATATATGCATGGCCAGAGTCATTTGAAAAGTACATAGTATTTGACCCAGAAATGCCAGCATACGAAATTTATTTGTTCTAAAATAAACGACAGTGGAGAAAAATCCATTTTCATCACTATTAAACAGCAGATTAATTTTAATCATTTGTTTTAAGTAGGAACAGCTTAGATTTCCACTACCCAGAATGAAAAAAATGGTTAAGGAAACTATGCTTAATTGACTTGATGTAATACTATGTAGCCACTAAATATCATTGCAAAATATATAGCCGTGGCAAAAGTACGATGTTAAGACAACTGTATAAAAACATTGCTGATAGCTGTATAAAATTAGTATGTGAGCTGGGAGTAGAAAGAAATTTGGCAATAATTTAATTTGAGATGGGATTCTGAGCATCTTTCTTTCCTGTCCTTATTCCTGTGTTAATATTCTTTAATGTGAATTTAAAAAGTGAAGAGATCAATCAAAGCCCAGCACAAATACCCTGCAAATGTGCAGAGCCTACAGCCATTGAACTCAAGTGAATTCATTTTCATGGGCATTAAATGAATTGGAAACAATGATGGTTGTAGCGTTCAGCCCGTGCGGCCTGAGGATGGATCACCATTTTGTTAAGAAAATAGAACTTCCCACCTTCCCACATTCTCACGCAGCCCTCAGGAGAGCCCACAGTGAGTCCGTGGAAAGGCTACTCCAACCTCTTTCTTTTGTGGGGGGAAAGAGGAGTAGACAGAAAACCTTTTGCAAGTTTTTTTTTTTTTTTTTTGCTTTGTTTAAGATACTAGAGCTCAGCTGGCTGCATTCATGGCATGTCTTCAGCACAGCAGAGGATGAAACAAAGGTTTTGGCAAGAAATTTTTCAAAAAGCTCAAACCACAACCAACCAACCAAAAACACACCTTACCTGCAAGCTACTGTTGTTACAGTTGTGAGCACAGAATATAGGAGGAAATAGAAAGGGAACAGTATTTTTGAATTTTGATGTAAAAACATCAGAGATAGGATAGTTCTAAGAAATTATGAAAAAAGGCATTGATGATAACAATTTTGCAACCCAAAGAGTTAATGTTAGATAAAACATGGACTAAATGTAACCTCAACTTTGTTCTCATAAGTATATTTTCAAATCTAAATAAATTTTATTTTATTTTTTAATTTTTATTTTTTAAGATTTATTTATTTATTTATACAAGCACTGGGTACAGTCAGAAGCCCGGGAGGATGAGAGAATTCACCAGAGCCAGAGCAGGGAGCAGAGCAGGCAGACTGATGAAACACACTGCTGAGGGGAGCAGCGGGCGCGGCAGGAGAGGTCTGCGCGCCATGTGGGACCCTCGCTGGTGGCCGGGGATCGAACCAGTGCTGCAGAAGCTGTGGGCAGCTTCGCAACCCAGCCCTCAACCACTACGCCACCGGGGAGGCCCTAAATAAATTTTAAATCAATATCCCGGACCTAGTTTTCAAAAGTACTGCAACTGACCAGAGCCATTGTAAAATGAAGCAAAACAACTTTTAATGCTAACTTTATTTATCTACCAGCTTCAAAAACATCCTGTGAAAGAATTTCATTGAGTATTTAAGGGAAAAATGGGGGGAAAGGGTGTCTCATCTCAGAAAGGATGACATCTTTTAAAGCAAATTTTTTTAAATATTTTATTTTATATAATTCTTACATCATTTTTCAGTTTTGCACAATGTATGCATTTTCATTTTGGTTATATTCCCCATACAGTTGCACTCCCCCTTATTTTGACCCTAATCCTTCCTTTCCACCCCCTCAGTGTGTCTCTGGATTATAGTTGCTTGTTGATTTTGATTTTTTTCTTTATTATAATTAGTCTTTTTCCTGGTCCCTTATTTAGGTTTTCTAAATTCCTGCTATGAGTGAGACCCATCTGGTATTTTTCTTTTTCTTTCTGACTTATTTTGCTGAGCATGATCCCTTCTAGCTCCATCCATGTTGCTGCAAACTGCAGGTGTTTAAATTTCTTGATTGCTAAGTAATATTCCATTGTGTATATGTATCACATCTTCTTGATCCAGTCATCTATATTTGGGCATTTGGGTTGTTTCCATAGCTTAGCTATTGTAAACAGTGCTGCTATAAACATAGGGGTGCAGGTGCCCTTTGGAATTAATGTTTCTGTGTCATTTGAGTAAATACCTAGAAGTGGAATTGCTGGATCATATGGAAGCTCCATCTTTAGCAGGTCAAGAAATCTCCACACAGCTCTCCATAGTGGTTAGACTAGTTTGCAAATTTTAAACCCAGGAAACACAATTCAAGATTCCTTTGGAGCCTCCAAGTTGCCTGGATGGGGTAGAGCTTATATCCACATAGACATTCTGGTCTTTTATGCAAATCAAGGTTAGAGATCTCTCAAATTCTGATTGGTGGCCCTCTGTTCAAATTAGGCTAGAAGTCAATTGAGGTCTGATTGGTCCAATCATATGCAAATCAAGTGAAAAGTTGGTTGAGTAATGATTAGTGGAGTTTCCATCTTGGGTGGACTATTCCAGCTCCATCCTCCAGGTGCACTTGTCTGAGCTTCCCTGGACATGCCAAGGCCCATGCTTAGCAACCTCCTGGCCCTGTTTTATGATCCCAAAATGTTTCCTGTTTCATTTTTTTAAGATTTATTTTTATTTATTTATGCATTTAAGAATTGGGGTGTAAGCCAGAGGTGTGGAGAGGCAAGAGGATTCACCAGAGACAGAGTGAGGAACGGAACAGGCAGACTGATGAAATACCCTGCTGAGGGGAGAAGCGGGCAAGACAGGAGAGGTCTGCTATGCCATGTGGGTTGCTCCCTGGCTAGGAATCAAACTCTTGCCTCAGTGGCTGGTGATTGATTGATAGCACTGTCTCTTTAACCCCTGCGCCACCAGGGAGGCCCTGTTTTCTGTTTCTGATCCTGGATTTCAGAGCTTGGGGAGGGGATTTCATGGTGGGTATTCCTATAGAAACCTAGCCCTCTGGATAGGCGTCCCAGCTTTGTTCACAAACAGTTTGAACAACTCATACTATTCCCTGGTGAGGAAAGAGTCTTCAGTCAAGTCCAGTGCCAATCTAGCTTATGGTGGGGAGGGGGCAGAAGTGCCACTTAAAGTTTATGATTCCTTGACAATGCTAGCTGATTAGAGTAATTTCAGTGGAACAGTTTTCATTTTGCTATCTCCAAGGCAAATGCTGCTGTAAGGGAAAATTTTTCCATGTATACGATTATAACTTAAAGAAAGTTTTCTAGTAGCTTGATCTTGAAGAAGTAATATTATATAATATTGTCAAAATTGTTTATTCCTAACTAAATTAAGTTGGAGAGAGTCCATTTCAGAAGCAATTCAATCCATGAGTTACATAAACAATGACTAAAAATGACTAAAGAAAGACATCTCAAGAGAGAGTAATAGCCATACTCAATCCAAATCAGAAATCAACCATCACAAATTGATGTCTTCACAAATTTTACACATATAAGTATGTATATACACACACATATGTGTATATATATATACACAAGAATCAGCATAACTTCATAAAATATATATTTCATTAAAATATAGTATAAATATGTAATTAGTAATTTGTAGGTAGCAATGATAAAAAACCTGGGCACCACCTCTCCAAGTCAAGAAATCATGCAGCACATACCTTTGAAGTCTATTTTCTTCCTTAACCCTCTTGTTTACCATTAACTTCATTACTTAAGTTTTATCATCTATGCATGAAGTATGAATTATATTCCTTTTAGTTTTGCATGTTTTGAACTTCATAAAAATGAAGCTATACTATCTGTGCACATTTTCTTCTGTGACTTACTATTGGAACTAATATTAAGCTTATGTTCTTTGTTGTGCAAAATTTGTTCATTTTCACTCCTGAAAAGAACTCATATTTTTCCAATCCCCTGATAATTAGTGTTTGGGTTGTACATGGTGCTTGTTTTTAGAATGTGGCTAATAGCGCTTCTTGTAGCATGTCTCTGGATGCTGATGTATAAGAGATTCCTGGAGATATTATTAAGCTCATGTAATGGAGCATCAAAAGTTGGCAAGATAAGAATTTTATGAAGATTTTAAGATTCTTAAATAGTGGCTTTTTCTCAAGGTCAGGTGACTGAGAACTTACCATAAATATTGTCAGGGAGACAATAAATTTTTACCTAACCCTACTAGGTTCTTCTTGGACTAGTTGAGTGATCTAATTAACACTGATGTAACAGGAGGTTCCTGATTAGAGTAACAAATTAATTGCTAACCTATGGGGAATCTACATAGATGAGGATTCCAAAACAAAGAGGCAAATGAGCTGGGGTTTGTGGGGGATGGTTTACATACTGAGCTAAGGAATGAGATAGGGGCCTGGGGTTTCAAGGAGAGAGAAGAGGGACACATATCATGACGAAATGGTGATGTATACAGTGAAATCAGATCCTCTATAGTTAGGCGTTTACCCTGCCATATAGGTAGGTACCTCCAATTGAAGTTGTTTCTGAAAAACCCTCCAATTCTAAGTATTTGTATTCTTCTAGCTGGTAAGAGAATGATAAAAATTTTTCCCAAGCATGCAAGGCTTGATCATCTCATCTTGAAATGATCCACATCCTGCCAAATTGACAGGGAGTACCTATTCTAAACACCTTGGGGAGGCCCATCCTTCAATATCAAACACCCCTGAATTCTATAGTAGGTTGAATGGTGCCCCCACCGAAATGAGATTATCCTGAATTATCAGGGTGGGCTCAAACTCTAATAAATTATACTGAAATCATTCAGAATATGTGTGTAACAAACATATATGCATGCCCAGAGTAATTTCAAAAGTACATAGTACTGACCCAGAAATGCTAACATATCTATTGTTTTAAGCCAATTTGTGGTAACTTGTTACAACAGCTGTAGGAAACTAATATACCTTCCTATGAGAGCAGTAATTGAAGGAGAAGGAATCAGGAAAGCAGGACATTTCAAAATAATACGGACAGCGTTTAATTAAACATGTTTTAAAGCTCACTTTGCATATAGAACTTGGACCCTTTTAAATGTGTGACCATGTACTGGCAGACTGGGCATGTCATGTAGTGGCGTGAGATATGTTGGGTGTGACATGACAGATGAGGGGAAGGCTGGTCAACTGGATCATCTGTGGTCAAGAAGGAAGGCTAGAGGGCTCTCTGGTGGTACAAGGGGTTAAGATGCAGCACTATGAAGCTACTGGCAGCCACTGCAGCACGAGTTCAACCTCTGGCCAGGAAGCTACCCACATGGCATAGCAGACCTCTCTTGCCTCGCCCGCTGCTCCCCTCAGCAGTGTGTTTCAGTCAATCCACCTGTTTTGTTCCCCACTCTGTCTCTGGTGAATTCTCTCACCCCCCCCATGCCTCTGGCCTGTACCCCAGTTCTTGTATGCATAAATAAATAAATCTTTAAAACTAAAAAAGAGGGAAGCCTAGACTTGCTCCAGCATGGCCAGTCTTTGTTGGGAGATCTGGAAATCTGGATTTATATACAGTTTCCTGACTTTTAATGTAAGCTACCCTTTGGAAAACAAATATATACCCTGGTTTTTAAGATCTTAAAGTCAGTTTTGTACCTACAATCTGCTTTTAGTTAATGGTCTATTATTTTTTTTTTTTCTGTAATAAATGTTCATCTATGTAGTATCCTACCACTGACGAGGTTTTAGAATTTAGAAAATATGGCAAACTAGTCACTCACTTTTATGCATTCCAAGAACTAATATTTAGCATTCTAAGGGAGGGGGGTGGAAGAATGTAATAATCATGAAAGCAAATTCTAGTATTGTAGGGGAGGAGTAGATCTCACATTTCCCTCTCCGCCCTCTTAGGTTCTCTGGCCGTGATCCTGCAAAAGACAAATTAACAAGAGCAAAACAAGCAGAAGTTTCTAAATGTGCACATCTCTCATTCGCATGGGAGAACTCAGAGATCACTCCAAGGGGTGGTTAAAACTTGAACTTATAATCGTATCTAGGTACAAGAACAATGCAGTTTTAGAGAAATGACAACACAAAGGAAAATGATTTGAGTTGCTTGAGTAACAGGCAAATTTACATTGTGGGCAGGTAAATATGTGGAGAACTAACAGTAGACAAAGTCTAGTTATTAATGTTTGTTTTGTAGGCGCCCCTGGCACCGTCTTTGGGCTAAGGTCAGTTTAGTGTCTCAGTGTTAACTTCTGTCCTTTCTGGTAGAGGAGGGAGAAAGGACACCGTTGCCAATTTATGTTCTGCTTTTAGCAAACAGGAGGAGGTAACAGAGCTCTTCTGTCTGCTTCTTTTCAATTGCCTTCAGCTCAAAATAGTCCTCCTGCCTGATATTATTTTCAGGTGGCCTATTCTGCTACTTTTCACTATTATTTTTTTTAAGATTTTTTTTATTTATGCATACAAGGGCTCCAGTACAGGCCAGAGGTGCAGGGTGGGGCGTTGAGAAGATTCACCAGAGACAGAGTGGGGAACAGAACAGGCAGATTGACCGAAGTACACTGCTGAGGGAAGCAGCGGGAGAGCCAGGAGAGGTCTGCTGCACTATGTGGGTAGCTCTCTGGAGGGGGATTAAACTCATGCTGCAGTGGCTATGGATAGCTTCATAGGCTGTGTCTTAACCCCTTGTGCCACCAGGGAGGCCCCTACTCTTCACAATTTAATGAAAATAAATAAGAGAGGACTGGAAAAAAGGAACATAGTGTATGGGCTCTGAAAACTATAGTAATTTAATCTTGTATGCAAATCATGAATCTTTGAGAAAAGATTAAAGAACTAGCAAATTTGTTTCCTTAAATGCATCTCAGAATGGTTTAATTCTGTAACTCCTAGATGATCTTCTTTAGTAGATCCTTTAGAGCTGAAGAGTACAGGATATTAATTCCAAGAGGAGGAGGAACCCATGGGAGCAGATTAAAATAACTCTCCCTTTCTATAAGACTTTGGAAGTTGAAAGGCAGGACCCTGGTAGAAAATCAAAATTATCTTCAGTCCTCTGAATAGAAAAAAAAAAAAAAAGCCAATATCTAGAAAGGAGCAATTTGCATTTTAAGGTGTATCCAATGATCTGAGAGATAGCAACACATCAGGTGAATAATAACTTCATCTTCTGGAAGCTTTTCTTAACATCTCTATTTAGTGCTTGAATGCATCTTTCTATTTTATTCTCCGATCTCCTACTCTCCCAAAGCACTGAGCACTACACAACATGTGAAGTTATCATTTCTAAGGCCAACTCCATCTAATTCGTATCATGGGTTGTAGGTTTGTAAACTAACTCTAAGAAAAGCTGTATTTCCACATCTCTCTGCCATATCACAGTGAAAATGCAAATCACAAATCTTTTTACTTCTCACACTGTGTGCTGGGTCCCCTGCAGTTACAGAAATAATACACCCTTATCATCACAGGGCTAGAGTCTTCTTACTATATATCTGGCCATGGAAAGTTCCTGCTTTCCAAATTGGATCCTTTTTTTAAAAAGCAGCTGCTTCTCCGCCTCAGGGCCCCCTTGTGATATTCATGTGTTTCGAAGCAAGCTTCCTTATCCAGAAAAGAAAAATTGTGATTGTTTCTGCTTTTCTGAAACAATAAAAACTCCCAAGAACTTGGTCTATATCAAGTTACACTATTTTCCCCCATTAGGGAACTGATTTATTCAATAATGGTGGTATGGGAATGTTCCTCAGAGACACTCTTCAGGAAGGTGTCATCATAATTTCATATAAACTTTGGGAGGTTTTTCTGTCTTCCAAGCTCACTGTTTGTGAAGATTAATTTTATGTGTCAGTTTGGTCAGGGTACCCAGATTTTGGGTTAAACATCAGTCTAGATGCGCCATGGGGGTATTTGTAAAAGATGAGATTAGCATTTAAATAACTAGAATTTGAATAAAGCAGATTATCTTCCATAATGTAGTGGGAAGGACTTAAGAGGCTTAAGTGGGGAGTGGAGATTCTGTCAGTGGGACTGCCTTCGGGGTTAACCTGCAATATCACCTTCTTTCCCAGTGCTCCAGCCTATCAGCCCTCCCTGAGAATTTCAGACTTATCAACCCCACAATCACATGAGTCAGTTCCTTTAAATCTTTTCCTTCCCATGATACCTTTTTCTGCATCTCTCTCTCTCTTTGCCAATAGATATGTTTCTCCTATTTCTGTTTTTCTGAACAACACTGGCTAATCTACTACCTCCTGTATGGTTGCTTCAGGCACCTCTTAAAGAAACAAGCATATGACCAGTATACCCTCATGTTACCCTTAGCTTGACCAAACTTTACAGGGCAAGGCAGTCTTCCTCATTCGATGCACCTTTCATTTTTAGAACATTTATGCTAGAAAACTTCTTTTATTTTTTTAAGATTGATTTATTTATGCATGTAAGAACTAGGTGTGGGCCTGAGGTGTGGGGATGAGAGGATTCACCAGAGACAGAGTGGGGAGCTGAACAGGCAGACTGATGAAATACATTGCTGAGGGGAGCAGCGGGTGGGACCAGGGAGGCCCCTCTGTTAGAAAACTTCTATTTATAAAATCTTACTTCTTTGGGATACACATTTTTAAAAAGCCTTTTGCCAATTTTACAAACCATCGATTTGATGGTGACATGAAGGGAGATAGTACCCCTACACTCCCAGTTTCTGGGAGAGGATTGAACCTAAATTGGTGGATCCCTTGATCCTGGTTGTGAAACTGCTGTCCCTCACAAAGACATGGTAATCTATATTTTTCCTTTGGGTCTGTTCACTTAATAAACACCAATGTCCTTTGTTCTCTCTTATGCCAGTACTTAAAAACCTTTCTGTCCTTCCAGTGAAATTGAGCTCAGACTGAGTTTTGGCCTCTCTCTCCTATCGCTTTGAATAAAGTCCTTGCCTGTTCAACGTTGGTACAATTTTGCTTTGGTAATAGCAAGAGGCTCCTCTTTTCTCTATTTGGTATTGAAATTACTGAGAGTTGGTCAAAATTCTCAAGCATTGGGGTTTCCATTATAGACTCAGATCTTTTTAATCCTCAGGAAATTGTGATCCTGCCTGAAAAGGAGCTTGAAATTTCTTATTAAAAACTACTGAAAGCACACTCTGCATGGGAGAAGGAAACTGCAGGTTCAATCTTATGAGTTCAAAGAACAAAGTTTTCGGTAAAACAATAAACCTAGAAAAAGTTTACTAGCCACGTATTGTGAATTGCAACTGTCTCTCTTTGTTCCATCTTCCTTGATTCACCTGACTTTGATTCACCTGGCTGGGCTACATCACTGATCAGAGCTTTTCAACTATCCCCTTTGAACAAAGATTAAGAGCAAGTGCATTAACCAGGTATCCAATGTCCAACATAGTCTTTCTTATCTTAATTTCCCCCCCAAATTATATAATTATAGGAAATGAAGACTAAAGTATCCTTCTGATATTGGAAGACACTGTGCTATTTGTGAATGCCTAATGTCAGTTTCTTTAGATTTTCTTTCCCTCTCAAGATAATCTAATTCCCTAGTGATGAATATTTAATTAAATTTTTTCTCTGCTGAGTTTAAACTTCACACATTAAGGATTTTGCAACACAGACCAGAGCCCTCCTTATATTGTGAGATAATGAAATACACATCACATTCCCAAGAACCTTCTGCTCTTACTCTCCACTTCTTAATTCTATTGGAGGTGCTAGTGCTAATGTCTGGACCACATGTTGGATGGTCAGTATATCCTGACCTCTTTTGATCTAGAATTTATTGTGTTAGAGAATGTCAAATTTTTTGGTGATACATACCCTTCCTGCACACGGTAGTAGCCACGACTTTCCAGAATCTGTCCATGTGGACAGAAATGTCAAACCCCACCATGACTGACCCAGGCTCTTAGAATTTCCACTTCCAGGATGATTTGATCAAGAGCTAGAATCAGAACATTTAAGTATTTAACCAATGAGCCACACTTACTTAGTATATGGCAGCTTCACACACCAGTCGTCACACAGCATGCACAGAACACAGCGGGGTCACTGTATTCACCAATCAGAACGCTTTGCTGAACTTGATGTCGAAAGTTTTTATTGGGCCTCCATCATGTAGGCATGACTGAGGCATTCACTGGACACAATCTGAAGGCCCTCTTCTCTTCCTGGAGGCCAGGTTGGCCCCATTTTGCAAACCTTTAATCACAAGGTACATTTGTCTGGGGACCAGCCCCCATTTTGAAGCCATCGCCAGGCTCATCACGAGTTACTGCATTAAGCCTCGTAAAGACGCTCAATCCGCTCAAGAAATTCCAAGGATTTTGAAGCCATGTGCCTAGTGCCTGAGACAGAGAACAAATGTGTTCTTTATTATGCCACAGATAATAGCTCTGAAAATTTAAGATGCATGAGAACTGCAAAGGGGACTGTTTAAAGATTCACCCTCTGTCAATCTGAACTGAGTTTCAGAACTTCTCAATTTTCCAGTTGCATAGAAAGAATTCCACGGGACTGACGAGTGAATGGATGGGCACAGTCACTGGGAAGCAAATATCTGTCACAAGCCACTAAACCTGACCATAGGAGAGAGAACCCCCAATTCAGAAACCCACTTCAGCTAAATACCTGGAATTTTGTAAAATTCACTTTATAAACATGAACCAGCACAGAGTGCTAAGTTCCCACTTCACCCCACTGTACCCACAGGACATTTAGAAAATGCAGAAAACAAGCTGACCTTCGGAGGTGCATCTGGAAAGAGGCAAAACGAGGACTCTGCTTATGCGGTCAGAGCATTTTATAACAATTCAGGCAAATACCTGATAAAAGTGTCCGCTGTCAGGAAAAATGGTGAAACATTTTGAAATATGCACACGCCCACACAGAAGATTACCTGGTTTCTATCTTGCCTACCCTTCTGGGTTTTCTAATTCATTGTTTTGGAACTGTTTTATAACTCTGTAGGTGGCATTAAAGGTGTGATTCCGTAAATTATTATTTTTCCATAGAAATGCTAATAAATTGAATCTTGTGGGAAGCAACTGATGATCCTCCTATACATGTTGACTAGTTTGGAATTCATTTTCAATTCATTTCAGCATTCCTCATCGCTAGATAATGGGTGCATTGTTTAAATTCTCCTTTGCATCATTGGAACATTTTGCTGGTTTGTTAATGAATGAATGAGTTCTATAAAATCTTTGGCATGTGTTCCTTTTATATATGTGTGACAGACATGATTTTGCCCTTCAGAAAAGAACACTATCACCAAAAACAAATGCCAGACAGTACATGGAAGCATTATTGACAGTCCACGAGGGCAAGAAAGGGTTACCAGTGGGTCTGCAACTCTTTGTCATCCTCCTGGGGGACACCTTAGGCAGTTTTGTCCTCCTTTAAACATACTGATGGAATTTACTAGCTGGAAGATAGATGAGGGTCTTCTAGGGCTGCTGTATTACTGATTTCTTGCCTAAGAAATCCTTTCAGCATGCTCTGCCTGGTCTGTTCGTATTGTACATTGTAAATAAACCTCTAGTGAGTGTGCGGGGTTAGGAGTTATCATGTCATCCCTCTGAACCCAAAAGGCTTCTTCATGTAGAAAACAAGGTGACCTGTGGAGCTACATCTGGAAAGAGACAGAATAGTGATTGCTGTTGCTGTCACCTCAGAGCATTTTATAACAATTCAGCTGGATTCTCATCTGTTACTCTTGAAGGTGTCACATTGTGGTTACGGTATATTTGACTAACAATCCACAACTGATAAATGTGCAAGTAGTTTAGAGCTCTATAAAGTTAGAGGTTAACCAGAAAATATTGATAATGTAATTTATTGGCCTTTAGACAGCCAGTCTTATACATAATTTAGCAATCCTACTCAGACATATTTAGACATTCCTTTCTTGATGGATCAAAAACCTCCTTCCCAATTGTTCTCGAAGTGAGTTCCCTTAGATTCTCGATGGCTCCTTCACTGATGAATTAAACAAATTTTGAGAATTATGTTTTATATTCTGTTAACATAAAAGTCTAAGAAAAAGAAAGCATTCCAGTATACTCTCTTGGAAATGGAGGTGATCTGTTCCATTCTTAAATATTTTAATTTTTTTTTTTTTTTCATATAGAGGCATGTTTTATTTTATGTATTTGTTTGTTTTGTTTTTTGTTTTTATACATGCACTGGGTACAGTCAGAAGCGCGGGAGGGTGAGAGAATTCACCAGAGCCAGAGCGGGGAGCAGAGCAGGCAGAAGGACCGAAGTACACTGCTGAGGGGAGCAGCGGGCGGCAGGAGAGGTCTGCGCGCCATGTGGGACCCTCCTCCGGTGGCCGGGGAACAGCCGGGGATCGAACCGGCGCTGCAGAGGCCATGGGCAGCTTCGCAACCCAGCGCTCAACCGCTGCGCCACCAGGGAGGCCCAAATATTTTAATTTTAAATATTTAAATGCCAGTAGTTTTAACATTTGATGCAGTAGTTCTTCAACTGAAAAGCTTAGCCAGTCAAGAAACATTCTTATTTCTATGGACAAATTCACCAAATGAGATGTTTTCAGGATATTTGTGGCAAAGACCCCCACCCCACCCCACTGAAGTTTGGAGACTTCAGGAAACATACCCAGGTCTCAGTCCATCCCTCATAGTCCACTCATGTTTGTGAATTTCAGCTCATCCTTGATCACCCCATTTTATGTTTATCTTACCTCTTTAAGTTTTTGTCTTGTTGACTTCAACCATCTGCCTCGGATACAAGGAATAGCCTTAAAGAGACTGCCTACCTAGTTCCCACAGCTACTGCTATACCCACTTGAATCCCTGTGACTGGGCAGGGCAGGGCAGGCTAGGCTAGGCTAGGACAGGACAGGACAGGACAGGACAGGATAGGACAGGACAGGACAGAGAGGTGGGTAAATAGGCAACCTACAAATAACTTCATGCTTCATGATGAAAGATGGGATATTTGCATTTAATTTCAAGAATGAGGCAAGATGTTCACTCTTCTCATTTCTGTTCAGTGTTGTTCTGGAGCTTCTAGCCAAAGAATTAGGACTACGTAAGGACATTTTTCAATCTTCATTGAAATGAAGATCTAGAACAGTCTTTATTTACAAATGGTCTGATCATCTACATAGAAATTCCTAAATAATACATAAAAGCTACTAAAAATAAACAAACAAATGACTTTAGAAAGTATACAGGATATAAACCAAACAGGATGGATGGATGGATGGATGGATGGATGGATGGATGGATGGATGGATGGAGAGAGAGAGAAAGAGAGAGAGAGAGAGAGAGAGGACATTTTTGAACTGTAGAAAATAGAAATATCATTTTCCCTGACAGAGAGCATGTTGGAAATTACCTGGACTGCACCTTGGTATGGGTTTGTTTGGAAAGGATCAGGAGGGAACTTCTTTGGGTGATGAAATGTTCTATATCTTAAGATGTTAGTGTTCATATTAGCTTATGCATATATTTTAGTTTGTGGAATTCTATATGTAAAATGTATTTTCTTATGTAAATTACATATCAGTTCATTTAAAAAAAAAGTTAAAGATCACTGATACATATCTAAATTTCATTTTAAGACACTGACAATTCCCAATGATCTTATACCCACATTCAAGAATATATACACTCGCACCAATATACACACAGCCCAACTCCTCTTAAATCTAGTAATGAAGGGATATAAGCTTGAACAAATCATCTGAAGCCTTTGAACAAAGCTACATTTGAAAAAGCAGACTTTTGGCTATTTGGTCACCATATACCTTGGGATCTCATTTAGGAAGGAGTGGATCTATACGGCTGTCCACTAAAACTCTTAGAGATGATGTAAATGTTCTGTATCTACACTAATACAATAGCCACAATCTTCCTGGGAAGGATGATACTGAACTGAGAAACTAATGATTTAGCATTATTTCATTCAAACAACCATGTAATTAGGAACTACTGTATTTGACACCCTAAAATACTCTTCATGTGAATCTACTGTTCCATAAGCATTTAACAATCTCAGGAATAAAAAAGAAAGTCACCCCTTAAGTAACCTCAAAGCTTTATTATCTGCAGCTTGAGTTAACAATGTGTGAAACAGTGTGAATTGCAGAAGATACAATGCAACTGCAGAGATAGGCAGCAAATATATTTACTATAAATAAGCTATTTAATTGGTGTGTGTTTGATTTCTGACTCTTGTATGTGCCATCACACATACAACCTGCTGGTTGGATCAATTTCACCAACGGTAGCCTGGGGTGCATTTCAAATGGTAATCACTGCAAGTAAACAAGAACAATGGTATTAAATTATTTTCAAAGAAACAAGATATGAAATGACTTGCATTTGGAGAACACCACCCACTGAGCTTAGTGGCATATTTTTGACAGCTCCCGAATTTTGCTCATTCGTAGAAGTTGGCTCATTAAGGTATTTCCCCCACAACTTTTCTCCTTCCCTACAATGTTTGAAGGTGTGTGCCATGTTCTTAAAAGTAATTGCTAATTTTCATTTTGATATTCCCATAAGAAACAATGTTGGGAAAAAGTATTCTGTTTTTTCTTGAAGTGTGAAATTAGGACCTCACCGTATAAATAATCAATTGGCTTACCTTTAATCCACCTATAAATCTTTACCTTGTAGTGAAAACAGTAATAATAAAAGAGTCCCTAGCATAATCTGTACTAGTTTATGATCAGATTCATTCTTAAAAAAATATCTGTCATGGACCTAGGGCAAATTGAAATTATATTCTCATTGTTAAGTCTGTACTCAAGATTTTTTACTATGGAAGAAAGTAAAGGTTCTTTCTAAAATCCATGCCTACTTATGCATATAGCACCTCTTTCAAGGTCTTATGGAATTAAGTGCACACATCACCTGTTATAAATGACAGGTAAGGACAATATAACAGGGAAGGACAAAAAAGCTTTTTGAACAGCTCTCCCAAGGAACACAACTCTGGGGACACCCTCCGTTGCAGATCCACCCCTCTAGGAGATGCCACAACCCCTGAGTTCACATATAAAGGTGGAAACTGATAATGTCATTGAACCAAAAATCTCCCAGATGAATTTGACCAAATTGCCCTTTTCCACTGGAACATTTATTAAACTCCTCTGAAAGTGATGATACAAAAACACCATTTGGAGAAACCACCATAGAAAACTCTATCCATTTTCATCGTGGATTATGCTGTTCATCTTAGTTTTCATTCAAATTTAATTGCCATAACTTATGATGCTTAGCCTATTTGCGTAAGTTGGCAGCAGCTTTATACAAGATGTTTCTTGATAATATTTATCAAGATGGGCTCCAATATCGTAATCTCATGTGGTTTTTTTCCTTATTATTTGTGTGCACCTGGACGTATGCATTTAACCTAAGTCCCGTATCCAAACACGTTGTGCATTGCTTGTGACTTTATCTCATAGCTGAAAAAATTCTACGCATACTTAATTAGCTGAAATTTCCTACTGACCGACATGTGCCAATGAACAGAAGATAAACTGTGTGGTAAGATCCCAGCCTCAGGGGCTTCTCCTGATTTCTAATTGTCCAACTGTGTGCTTGGCTTAGTCAGATGCACTTTCTAAGCTTCATCTTCATATGCCAAACAGGGAAAGAAGACATTCAATTAATTAATTGATATATTGCCTTGTTTCAAAATGAGTCTTGGGTGTTTTCTAGAAATAGGTAGGCTTATACATAAGAATTTGTGTCTTACACAAAAGACATAAATACAAAAGGGAGAAGGGAAAATATCAGTACAAAGATAAAAATAAATGCAAGTCTGAGGAAGATTGGATCAGTCCATCCTTTAAAATATGTTTAGGTCCAATATTCTGGGATTCTGTCTTTGAAAATGAGTATATTATTTATTTTATTTGAGTTTTACTGGTTCTCTGCTTCCATGCTTTTTTTTTCATGTAATGTCTTGCAACTAGATGAATGTGCTGTAAAAATGCATTCTTAAAGGAAATTATATTCTGAATGTATTTAAGTTACAATATATTTTACAAGAATTGCTTTCAGGACTTGAGGAAAATTAAATTAAACTGCAATATCTAGGAATTTACTTTATATTTTTGAATATTAAATACATTTATTCCACCCTGGTTATAAATTTATATGCACATTCAAATTCTGCATGTGAGTAATATGTGTGTTATTGAGTCTTCATTGCTTCATAATTTTTCTGTTTTTGTGGAAGTTTTTCTTTTAAATCATAGATTTTAAAAAGAAGTTCAATATCTCCTTTATTTTCCCTTCTTCTCCCTTCATTAGATTGACTATTCATCTGAGGATTATTTTCCTAAAGATGTCTCCATTGTCTGAGCATGCTTCAGCTTACTACTTGTTGCCTTTGTACTTTATTTTTATTTGGAGAAATACATTCATTGACTTTTTAAGTGTATTTTTTTCAAAGATTTATTTATTTATTTATACAAGTACTGGGTACAGTCAGAAGCGCAGGAGGGTGAGAGGATTCACCAGAGACAGAGCGGGAAACAGAACAGGCAGACTGATGAAGTACACTGCTGAGGGGAGCAGCGGGCACAGCAGGAGATGTCTGTGCGCCATGTGGGACCCTTGCCGGCAGGCCGGGGATCGAACCGGCGCTGCACAGGCGGTGGAGAGCTTCGCAGCCCAGCGCTCAACCGCTTCGCCACCGTGGAGGCCCTTTTAAGTGTATTTTTGATCCCCTTTCACAGCATCACATTAGATGGGAGTGATCAATAGGATATATCCAGGAACCGTTTCTGTTCACTTGGTGGTGGTGTCTGGAGTGTGTGCTGTGCATGAGAAGATAATGCAGCAGATTTGAAAAGAGAGACACTGTCCATTCAGCAGCATCTGCATTAGGATGGGAAAGGTGAAATTCAGCTCTCACCTGACCCAGTACTTGCTTCCTTTGCTTTAATGTTTGAAAAGAACTATATTGTCTGTTTCGTGGGGCTCTCTGTTTTGATATTATTTTATTTGCATTTTCTGCTATTAGACAGTAAGAAACATGTATTTCAGAGTTTCTAGTCATCTTCTGTCAATACTTATAATAAAGTTTAATATAGGGACACATATATATTATAAAGTTGGCACTGTGCTGACATGGTGGAAGCATACCAGTCCCTGTCATTGGTTATTTGCCACTTACTCCGTGTTTTGTACTATGACCATTGACTAGCACATAACCTATAGCAATTAACTCTCATAATTTTAGATATTCTGGGGGGGAAAGTATATAGAGATTAATTAATTTGTCCAAACCATAGTTGCAGCAAGACAAGGAGCTCCTCCCCCTCCTGCCTCCACCATATCCCACAGCGCACACACACACACACACACACACACAGAGCCAGAATATTCAGCTATTTGTATTCTTGGTAATTATCCTGGCTATGATTTTCCCTACCATCTCTACTCTACTTCTAGCACAACCAGAAGTAATTATAGACTAAATATAGAAATTTAGCTGTGGAGTTTTGAGCCAGTAGATTTCCCTGATTTGGAGAAATTAATCTTGCTTGGAAGGTAGAGTGGGTTGGAAATAGTTGGTAGAAAAAGGAACATAGATTTTCCAAAGCAGATATGAGTTTTTGCAGAGATGAAAATGCACTCCAAGTATGAAATGTTTCAAATACATTTGCTTTTTGATTGAATACAAATATCAGATTAAAAGCAGATGAGTGTGCTGGTAGGTAGAGAATCGTCCAGATTTTCCATATTTTTATATGAAAATAAATGTAAATTAGGACTTGACTTAAGTGAAATTTGGCAAGGGCACAGATATTTTGTCTGATTCATGAAGCAAGAGATTCTATATTACCACTTGGGAGGCGTTGATATAGAAATTACTTACTCTAGTGAGTTTCTGTGTTTTGTTGAGGGATCAAGTCCTGTATTAGGTAAAAGTCAAAACAAAACGGCATCTTTGTGTGTAAACTATGAGCAAGCTTCCTTTCATATCTTCTTGCTTGCACAAATGTCATTCTAAAACTGCCCCAAAGAACCTCGGGGCTCACCACAAAGCATGAGGGCCATCAATGCCTCCCTGGCCCACTTTATAGATAAGAAGAAGGTCTTTTTTAAAAAAGATTTATTTATTTATGCATACAAGAACTGGGGTGTGGATCAGAGGTGCAGGGGGTGAGAGGATTCACCAGACAGTGGGGAACAGAACAGGAGGATCTACTGAAATACACTGAGGGGAGAGGCGGGCAAGACAGGAGAGGTCTACTGTGCCTTGTGGGTCAGCTTCTTGGCCGGGGATCAAACTCTTGCTGCAGTGGCTGGTGCGATAGCTTGACAGTGCTGTGTCTTTAACCCCTGCATCACTGGGGCGGGGGGGGGGGCTTTTATCAGAGATGGCCAAACTCTGCAGGGGCTGAGACACCAGGACTGGGCCTGTGGCAGTGCCCTTGCTGGGGATGACCCTGTGTACAAGACAGAAATGCAGAAATGCTACAGATGCTAAAGATAAAACAGCAAGTGACTTTCGTGAAAACCTGCTTAGCGACAGGAAGAGAGGGCATGAGAACTTGGCTGACAGATCCAGTAGAGCTGTGCAGAAGACCATAGATAAGGAGGCCAGAAGCCAAAGGCAGGCAGCAGAACAGAGGATGGTGTATCGAGGGAGGTTTCAGAAGGAGGGACCGGCAGTTGGCTGCAACGATTCACTTTCCTTGAGAAGAGACTATTAACAAAAACAAAAAGAGAAAGAAGAAGAAAAATATAATCTATTAAGAATACGTCTAAAAGACTTTCTGATTCATGTACAGAAAGCTTTCAAACTCTGCTAATATAACTGAGAAATATGAAATAGATTCTGAAATAGTGGAAGACTTCTTCTTCCTAGAAAGGTGCATTAAGGATCATAAAGATGTAAATGTTTCCTAACCAAACTGTGTCATCTCAGAGCAGTGATAGGGGGTGCCCCGTGCTGCAGAACAGTCTAGATTTTTGCCCTAATTGTTTAACATGTGCATATGCCTGCATTAAAAAAATATGTCCTATACCTCCCTTTTGGCATAGGAGTTAAATCTCAGTGCTATCACCACTAAGGCCTGAGTTTGATCCCTGGCCAGGAAGCTAACCCACATGGCTCAGCAGACCTCTCCTGTCTCACCGGCTGCTCCCCTCAGCAGTGTGTTTCAGTAGATCCACCTGTTCTGCTCCCCATTCTGTCTCTGGTGAATCCTCTCATCCCCCACACCTCTGATCTGCACCCAGTTCTTCTACGGAAAAAAAAAAAAAATAGCTGGAAAGGTACCCACTGAATATTAACTGTGGTTATATTTAAGAATTGGGATTAAAATAAAGAACCGTGGGGATTTGTGAAGTACTATTTAATGCATTCCTCTTAATCTTGTCCTGAACCTCCCAACCTATCAGGCTGATTTAGGTGCCTCCTCTGAGCTCTCACCTCTACCCTGTGTTGATTTCTATTAGTGTAATGGTTAGAGAGGAGTTTAAGGATAAATCTCCCCTGCTTGAGACTCCATCCTTTATCTCCTGAATCTCTGAATCTCTGTGATGATTGCACCTCTAGTTAGTGGGTGCTGTGAAAATGCATGAAGTACAACAAGTGATTACTGTGTGCAAACAGGTTTATTTTGGCAATGTAATTTTACAACAACCTGCTTGAAAGTAACATAGTAGTGAATGTAGTGTGTTTGCCATGTTCTGGACTTTGTCATGCATTTTATACAGATTAATTTCATGTAATATTTGATTGAATCTTGTCATTATCATCTGCATCATCACATCGTCATCATCATCATCATCTTCATCCCTGATTTTATTCATTAGGAAACTAAGCTAAATCACAGAGAAGTTGCTGACAGACTCCAAGTTGGTGTGCTTTACCATCTTGTTTTCACCCTTGGCAGTTCGCCTCTTAAGCCTGAGTACTTAATCAACACAATCTGACAGCTCTTCAATATGTCCATATAAAAAAGTCTACTCCCATAAATCACCTGTGATGCTGAAAGAGGAGGCTTTAGCTAAAAATATTAAGGCTCTCGTACCCAGAGTGACAGGCCCAGCCAGGGGAGTGGACAAAGCTGAAATCACGTCACAGTGTGGTGCAGTACTCCGGATGGCCTCCCAAGTCCAGCATCTTCATGGGGTTGTGTCAGGAAAAGTAGAGGGTTGAAGACAAACCACCCTGTCCTCTACACATTCAGCAAAAACTCAGAGTTCGGGCCTCCCCGGTAGCGCGGGGGTTAAAGACACAGCGCTGTCAAGGTATTGCCAGCCACTGCAGCCTGAGTTCCATCCCCAGCCAGGGAGGTGATCCAGATGGTGCAGCAGACCTCTCCTGTCTCCCAGCTGCTCCCCTCAGCAGTGTATTTCAGTCCATCTGCCTGTTCTGCTCCCCGCTCTGTCTCTGGTGAATCCTCTTACCCCCATCTAACTCTGGTCTATACCGCAGTTCTTGTATGCATAAGTAAATAAATCTTTAATAAAATACAAAGAATTCTCAATGCATGCTGCAAGGGATAGCAAAATGCCTCTAGAAAAATATTGACTTGTTTTTGGCTATCGTGGTTCCAGGGCCACAGAAATGGGAGGACTTTTCAGGTACTTACTCTACAGCCAGGCGCCCACATCTCAGCTCTTGGATAATGCTGGCTGCCCCCAGCTCACAGTGCACCCCTCTGCTTCCCAGGCTTAGCTCAGATCCCATTGTACTCTTTACTTGTTTTTCTGTACCAGCAATATTTTGCCCCCATAAAAACTTATTAATTGGCCATCAGCTCCTTTTTCACCATCTTTATATACCATTATATACCTCACTATCAAGGAACAAGAAAGAGATAAGAAAAGATTTCTCCAAACATAAAGAAAAATCCATTCCTCTTTTGCCCTTGCACTTCCCAATACTTTCAGGGCAATTCAGAAGGCAAACAGTTTTATAAACTTAAGTGGCAAAGAGATTCCGAAAAGGTTCTTAATTGAGGGGCATCACGATTATGTATATTTGCACCACAATGAAAAGTTCCTGGTGAGAAAATAGTACCACGATCCACTCTGACTGTGAAATCAATTTAACCTTTCTATGAAAAGTGAACATATGAAAATTTTTGCCTGAGCTAGTCTGAAAAATAAAAACAAAACACAAAGTACCCGTAAAGGTTATGAGCATTTCATATTGCTTTTTCTTCAGAGACACTCAGCCATCGACGATGCATTTTCATAAGACAAATTCTTGGAAGGAGACTCCAAATATGAGAGTGAAGGTTGTCTCAGTTCACTGGATGTGAACAGAAAAGAACTGTTATAATATTCATCAGCCAAAGTTACACTGAAAAGGATATTTTTTTTCCCAAAAAAGCAAAGCACAGCATTTTATAGTGCATCAAACTACAGAATGTATTCATATTCAATAAGCCAAGTTGTGTTTTATGATTAGAGATAATATAAGGCTGTGTATGGATGACATTCTGATATATTTGAGGAAAATAAATGTTTAATGGCATGAAAGCATACAATTTAAGGACACATTTTTTCAAAAGCAGCTTTTTCTTAGAGAATTCAAATTGAATGTCATAAAAAGGCACGCTGTTTATGCAGGTAAGACATTCCCAATACCTTTCATTTGGCTATTTAATGTCAGTTGTCTGTCTCTTGTAATCTCCCACTTCTTTCAAGAGGAAAGGAGACCATATGTCCGTAATCACTAAAGCCTCCAGAAGGGATTGGAAGAGCCCCCAGGCCTTCTAGAACACAGGTGTTTTCAGCCAGTACAGAGAGGTACTGCAGAAACAACAATCACAAAGAAGGAAACTTTCAAAGTTTACCTAGAAGCTATAGAAATCTTAACAGTTTCTGCAAATAAAAAAAAAAAAAAAAAGAAGAAGAAGATTCAAATACTCAGCTACGCTATGTAGACTATCCTGGAGGTAAACAGGAGCCCCTGTCCCTGCCTGTGGTTATTTCTCTCTTTGGATCTAAGACATTAAATCTTCTCCATATAAAAGGACATGAATTTCTGCATGGTTTTTCACATTTAATTAAAAATCCCTTAATTGCTGACAGAACCAAAACACCAAGGTGTGGAGGGTAGAGGAGGGTGAAGAATAGAGAGGGAAGGAAGCAAATGGTCTGTGATGGTGGAATATGGGTGAGTTGGTGGTGGGTTCACTATGCTGGTAATCCCTGACAGGGGTCCCCCATTATTAACTCACTTTTAAATAATTTTTTTTAATGTGGACCTTTTTTAGAAATAGAATAGAGAAAAATCTTCATTAAGATAATGAAATGTTAAGCAAGAGGTGGAGGAAACTTCTTTAAATTTACTTACATTGATATTGTCTCTGAATCTGCAGAATTCATTAATAATAATTTACACTTAAGAAAACACTGCAAAGTCCAAACAGCAGAGACCTGAGTATCTGTAGGACGTAGTCAGATTCCATGCTAGCTCGTATTTTTATTTTATTTTACATATTTTTACATTGTTTTTCATTTTTTGCACAATGTATGCATTTTCATCTTGGTTATATTTCCCATACAATTCCCACCCCGTTTATTTTGACCCTAATCCCTCTTTCCCTTCCTCCCTCCCTCCCCAGTGTGTCTCTGGATGGTGTCATTCATAGCAGGAATTTAAAAAACCTAAATAAGGGACCAGGAAAAAGACTAATTATAATAGCTCGTGTTTTATTTTATTTTATTTTACTTTACTTTATTTTATTTTATTTTATTTTAGCTTTATTTATTTTATTTATACAAGCACTTGGTACAGTAGGAAGCGCGGGAGGGTGAGAGAATTCACC
The DNA here is from genome assembly GCF_014898055.3 of Talpa occidentalis. NCBI lineage: Eukaryota > Metazoa > Chordata > Mammalia > Eulipotyphla > Talpidae > Talpa > Talpa occidentalis. Next base: position 13,829,362 of record NW_023601754.1, read on the forward strand.
AGAGCCAGTGTGGGGAGCAAAACAGGCAGACTAATGAAGTACACTGCTGAGGGGAGCAGCGGGCATGGCAGAAGAGGTCTGCGCGCCATGTGGGACCCTCTTGGGCACTGCAGAGGCTGCGGGCAGCTTCGCAACCCAGCGCTCAACTGCTGCGCCACTGGGGAGGCCCCCAATAGCTCGTATTTTAAAAGCTTGTCCCCTCTATCAGAATATTATAAAATATGGCTTCTAACTACCCAGGGCAGCTGTATGTGGCACTAAATCATGGACAAATAATCCCAAAATTCACAGGGGTTTACCTTCTATCTCATGACCTCTCACAGAGGTGAAGCCAAAGCTTCAATGATCTTAGGTTTTAGTTAGTTAATTAAATGATCTCAGTTAACTGCTACCTTTTTCCTTGTCATTCTCTGATTTGAAAACCAAAGATTGGTGTGATAGTTACTGGGAAAACTTTGGATACTTAAACATCCACTTTATAACAGTATCAAAAATTCAGTCCCTGGATAAACAAAAGCCAGTCTGATTTTTGCACAATTATCATGGAAAAAGTTGTCAAGAAGAGACCACCAAATGAAAGCTCATCTTAATTATTTAGTTGACTAATAAACAGAACTTGAAGCAACATGTAAGCCCCAATTTCAAATGTGCCCCCCACAGATGGAAATAGCCTACGTCACCATCTGCGAAGTGTTCATAAAACTGCCCTGGACAAGACTCTCAGTTGCATTTCCTCAGATGCATGGTGGTGGTGGTGGGGGGTATATACCCGTGTGTCCTACTCTTGGGCATGAGTGTAGGTATTTGCATGCCCTCCGTTGCCCCAAGCTAATGTTCAAACAGCATCATCAGTGACTCAAGAGTGAGAGTTTAAACAAGACACATGACAGAGATTAAAGCACAGAGGCCTGCGGGCAGGCAGGATTTCTGATAGCCATCGGGGTCTCTAAAAGGAATGGACACGAAGCTAGCGAGGCTCAAAGAAGTTTACAAATAGTTCCCTTCTCAGTGATTGCACAATTTTGTGCTTGTCAAAAGGAAAGCAAGACTACTAATTCTGTTCTTTTTGCTTTGTGGTGAAATAGTACCTAGCAAAGGTTTTGTTGTTGTTGTTTGTTTCTTTCTTGGGTGGTATTTCTAAATGAAGTGCCTGATAATTTCTTTTAATATATTTGTAAAGTTGGATTCAGCCCCGTGATTCATTGTAACTACTTCAGGACATCACCTGAGAGTAAGAAATGAATAAAAACGTAGGAGAAAGGGAAATTCAAAGCAAGCCATTTGTCAGAATCAATTTTGTGTTTTTCTTTTACAAGCATAGAGCTTTCATCTCCCTGGTGTGCCAAGCCTCCAAGGCTATAATGGTGGGGAGGCACATATTTTTTTCTCTGAAACACAGGCCAAGAGATAATGAAGCCGTAATTTCAAAATACCGCACCTGATATAAAATGGCCACGTGTGGTTTGGAAACACTCTATACAAGTACTGTCTGGAAAAATAATCTCATGTTAAACTCAAAGAGTCAGAGAAAAAAGTCATTCTAAAAGAGTGAAGGAGAAGCAAGGAAATACCAAATATTGTGGGAAATAACTATTCAAATCAGTGTGTATTAATCCAACTTGAATAAACTCAGTTCCCTCCTACGTCTTCATCAAGGCACCTTGAAATGACAGTCAGAGACAGAGTTAGAAGTCAGTGAATGCACCAAAGATAATCTGTTCTTTTATCTAAATAATGTCAGCAGTTTCAAAGGTCTCTTCCAACCCTCACACAGGTGTGCAGTGTAAAACATTTTTTAATGTACTCATTTGATGTTTGTGGGAAAACCACATGCAGCCATTGACACTGCACCCCAGTGAAGACGACAGTCGCTATGTTTACTAGTAGTTGGCTTATATTGGGGAGCAGGAGGAACTCTGCTCTGAGTTCGATTTGAAGTTTCTTTTTATGCCTCAGCTGTCAAAGAGTTGACCTGTTATTCTCGAAATAAATACTGTTGAGGGAAAGCTTCTGTTTTGCTCTGCAGACCCGTTCAGTGTTTTTCTAAGCTCTAGAGTCTTCTTGACATTGCAGGAAAATCAGCAGGATAATTGTGCTCTCTTGTTTTATTAGCAGGAAAATAAGAACCATAGAAGAGAAGGGATTTATTTAAAATTATGGAATTGCTAGGTGAGCTTCTGAGATCCAGCAACACTTTCTACTTTGCCACTAAAAACATTTTGACCTTGCTGTATTTCACTATTTCTATTTCATCTTGCAGGATGGGTACCTACCTTTTAAGATTTGGATTTATTTTTAGATATGAAATTTTATAATTTCAAAAACGAGTATCTTCATGGAGTTCAGGCTTTTGTTTCATTTCCTTTTTAATATCTATCTCGAATCATTTCATAGTGGTGCATTTCAAGCTAAAAAACACTTTCCATTACATAATTAGTTTACATATAAAGACTTATTCAAAATTCCAAAATACTCAGGAATGTACAAGCACCCACACTCAGAAGAAGCAAAAGTTATACAATTTTTTAAAAAAAATCCAAATCCATGTATACACTTTGTTTTCTATACACACTTATATTAAATGGCAAATTAGAAAATTTTAAGTGATAATAAAATGGGAAAATTTTGCAACACATATGACAAAAGAATTATCTCCTAAAGTCGCCAAGAGATTAAACAAGGCAGTAAGAAAAATATTATGCAGAAAAATAAACATTAATGGCAATACCATAATGAAAAGATATGATCGCATTAACTCACTGACTTGAGTGGCTCTACATTATAGATTAAACCATTTGATATCATTTGCTATCAAAGTTCCCATAATCCCTACTCCATAATGACGAATGTAAAAATATATGTCAAGTTCCTAATAACAGAGTTAGAAATGACCCAGTAGATGGAACTATGATGAGGTTTGGAAATACTGCAATGGGATATGCAAAGACTTCACATAGCAATGCCTTTGCATAGAGATGTCAAGATATAGAATGGCTTTTCCTAGAAATTGCTCTGAAAAGTTTTAAGAGGTTGAAAAGGGGAAAGTGGAGTTGAGATGTCTAAAGATCACATGCATTGAGAGAAATAATTTTAGGAATTCTAAAAATAGGATGCTTTTATCAGCTCAAGTGTGTGGAATGCCCTGCCCTGCAAAGTATCCCCTTTGTGATGAGTTCTATTCTATCTAAAATATTTAGAGTTTTAATACATGCTCTCTGTCTTTCACCTCTAAACACCCAATGCTGATGTACTGATTATTTATATGTTTACAATGTCGCATATTCCATGTGATATATTTATTTGTTATTATTTTAGTGTCTGTCTTGCTCTTTTACAATAGATACTATCATGATGAAAGGAATCACCAACATATGCTAAGCACTTAGGTAGTGACAGGCATGGAGTATGTGCTTAGCAGATACTTGAATAAATGAATTTCAATGACTTTATCTTACTTAATATGTATAGGAAATTCTATTAGTAACAACACCCTGGACACCGACATGATAAGACTCAGTACAGCCAAATGACTTTGACTGTTAAAAGGAAACATCTTAATCTTCTCTTCATTGAACTGGGGTGGAATAATTATTCAATACCAATTGCAATATTAAGGGCAGCTGACAACTTCAAAATGGTCAGCCCTCTTTTTTTCGTTTAAAATAAAAGATTATTTATGCATACAAGACTGGGGTGTAGGCCAGAGGTGCAGGGGGTGAGAGGATGCACCAGAGTCAGAGTGGGGAGCAGAACAGGAAGATATACTGAAATACATTGCAGAGGGCAGCAGCTGGCGATACAGTTGAGGTCTGTTGTGCCATGTAGGTACCTCACCAGGGATCAAACTCATGCTGCAGTGGCTGGTGATAGCTTGGTAGTACTGAGACTTAACCCCTTGTGCCACCAGGAAGGCCCTATTCAGCCCTCCGTATAAACACAGAGGCCTGTCCTCCAACAAAAGAGCTGGGAGAACTCACCAGGGTGAACTGTGGATCACATCATCAGTCCTCACTTCCCATCATTCCTAAGTACTTGGAAACTGTGACTTTAAGCCAAGCAGCCTATCAGGAAACCAATGCTACAATAGGCCAATGGATGTAAGCAAGGTTTAAGTTCCTCCGGCATATTTCTGGCGACAAAAGCATCACCAACTTCTAAATAAAATCCCAAAGCACTTCAAGCATTAGATAGTCATTTGTGGACATTCATTCATTTTCCAACCCGCTTATTCCAGTTTGGGGTCACAGGTGGCTGGAGTCTCTCCTAGCAGCTCAGGGGAAGTTGGGACCCATGGTGGACAGGGCTCCTTCCATGCAAGGGCGTGTCACCCCCTCCCCCAACACACACACTCACTCAGGCCAGTGCAACTGAGACACACCCAGGAACCTCCCTTGCTCATCTTGGGGGTGTGGGAGGAAATCCACACAGGAAGGGGGTGGATGCTCCACCCCGACAGTGGGACTGGCTGGGAATCCATTTTTTTTTTTCATATAAGTGATAATGAAACAATATTGAATGAAACAGCATCATTTAAGAACCTGCTGTCTTAGGAGATTTTTCCATAGATTTAGAGGCACCACAGGAAAATTTCTTTGGATTAACCTTGATGTCAAAGGTGAAATTTGTTTACTTAGCATTTACAGAAGAGGTGGGATTTGTAAAGCAGTGATTGTGATTCTCTCAGGCAGGGCCAGACTTTATGAAAACACACAAGAAGGAAAACTCCAGAGCTCTTCAGTAATCGGTGAGGACTCAAATATGAGAGAAAATGGTGAGTTTGTAATACACTTTTTCAGCCGTGACCAGGAAATTTTTCCTGATGTGTTTAGAAACCGTGAACACTAATGTTGAAACAGTTACCGAGTAAAGTAATTGGAAAAAAAAAAAGCACCTAATTCTTAGGTATAATTATACTCTCATGTTTTGGCAAATGTTTCTGAACCAAATTGATATTAATGAGTTAAAGTGCCATAATCGTAAGAATAATTTCTTAGACTGAATATTTTAATACGCTTGAGTTAAAATACTTCTGGAATAAATAATTCCATCAGCGTAACATTATTATATCAATAAAGTTAAATTCATGCTTGTAGCCTAAGAACAAGGATTTGTAGTTGAGATTTATTTAAATTACCTGTGTGTCATCTTATATTAGTGATAAATCTCATACCTCAATAAAATAATTTTAGAGGAAAGTAAAATCATTACCCTACTTGCATTTCTAAATATGAATCCGACTTAGAGGGAAAACAGATGTCATTTTGAATTGATTTGGGTACAGTGGCTTTTTTTTAACCTGGGGTAGATGAAAGCATCCAGTGACTACATCGTCACTGTTATGAGAAAAAAGTGAACCTGAATTTATTATTCATATGGCGTGACAATAGCCTCTGTGATACAATCTTTTTCTTTAGAATATTGGAAAAATAAAGCAGTACATCTCTTTCTGAACACAAAATAGGAGTTTCATTCGAAACTGGCAGTCATCAGTTCTATTGAGAGCAAATTTCCCACAGATAAAACTCTATATTAAAACTTTCAACATTAAAAGCCAGCTTACCGACAGAGGTCAGTGAATATTAAGATGGCGGAACAGGAAGTAGGCCACATCGCCTCATGGAAACCTGACAGTTTCAGATGTTGTCCCTGTTTATATTTTGGGGTTCATTTTGGTTCATTTCCTCTTCTGCTTTTAGAGGCATTTGACATTTGCCATCAACAGAAAGTAGACAGACATTGGTATCATCAATGAATGTGTGGATGGTTTTATTTGTTTGTTTTTGCCTCCAAGGGTAAGATCAGCATATTTGGAATGGGGTGGAGAAAGCAGAGCTAAATAACATGCCGGGTGTTTTCCTCCGAATTGCAGTTGCGAGAAATAAAATAGAAATTCACTTGAATGCATGGTCTTGAGCCTTTTTAGGTCAGCTCTGGTAGCAGCGCTGTTAAAAAGTAATGGTTTGGTTTTGCTGGCTGTGAATAAGGTTTGGCTTAGATTTTGAACTTCTTGTAATAGTAATACAATTACTAAAATGAGCTAATTTCAGGCTTGAGACATAGTATTTGTGCAAATTTGTTATTTGCTGCTATCCTACATCGTTCCTACTTGATAAGTAAAATCCATATGAATATGTACTGCAAGGACTCACTTCTCTGCAGTTGCTAAGGAGCAGTTTCAATTCCCTTAAAACCAGTTTCCTTTAAAACCAGCTCATCTCAAGCATGTGAATGTCATGAGGAATAAGAGAAAGATGTGTAAGTCACAAATAGTGGATTCCCTTTCTCTTGCCACCTACTAAATGCAGGCTCAGGCTGTCTTTTGTAGATGTAAATATTAATTGTCATGGAATAGAAGATTACTCTATCAATATCTATTTCTATTAAGTATATTAATGTAGATATCTTTTTTGTCTCTCAGTGGTTTTCAGTCATGATCAAAATTTTCAGTTCCGATGAATCTGTATTATACAACAATAAAAAACAATGTAAGAAATAAATGACCTATCCTTAAGAAATAAAATATTCTTATCTTTGCTAGATTTAAAAAAAGAAAAAGACTCACTGGGAAGTAGTACCTCAATATCTGAAAAAAAGGACCCTCCTCAAGGTGTAAGATCACATGCTTCAGGTGCACGTTACCAACCCCACGCACACCATGAAGGGCCCAGAGTCCTCTACAGTCCATTGTGCCATGCCCACTTTGCTGTCTCCCCGTCCCACCCACCTGTGGTAGTCTCAATTTTTTTTAAGATTTATTTATTTATGCATATAAGAACTGGGGTGCAGGCCAGAGGTGTGGGGTGGAGGATTCACCAGAGACAGAGTGGGGAACAGAACAGGCAGACTGACTGAAATACACTGCTGAGGGGAGCAGCAGGCATGTCAAGAGAGGTCTGCTACGCATGTGGGTAGCTCCCTGGTTGGCTGGGGATCGAACTCTTCCTGCAGAGGCTGCGGACAGCTTCACAGCATTGTGCTTAGCCCCTTGCACCACCAGGGAGGCCCTGGTAGTCTCAATTCTATAGTCAGATTCCTAGGATTTGTTATTATTGGCTTGGTTTTATCTGACCCTTTGTTTTGTTTCTCTGTGTATCACATATAAATGACACCCTCTGGTATTTGTCTTATGCTGTCTTCACATAGCATAATCCCTTCCAGATCCATCTTTGTGGTTGCAATGGCAAGAGTCTGTACTGTCGCACAGCTGAGCCATACTCCACTGTATATACATTCCACCTCCTCTTTGTCCACTCATCTGTTGTTTCCAACAACAGATGGCTATGTTAATTCATGCTGCAATGAGCAGGGGCATTTCAAATTCATGAATTTCTGTTCCTAGGTAGATACCTAGGAGTAGAAATGTTGGCTCCCATGCTAGATCTATTATTACTGTTTAGAGACCTCCATACTGTTTTCCATAGGGACCGGACTAGCGTACATCCCCACCAACAGTGTATGAGGGTTCCTTTTCTCCATACTTTAACAACACTTGTTTCTGATCTTTTTTTTTTTTAAGATTTTATTTATTTATACAAGAACCAGGGTACAGGCCAGATGCGCGGGAGGGTGAGAGGATTCACCAGAGACAGAGTGGGGAACAGAACAGGCAGACTGACAAACTACACTGCTGAGGGGAGCAGCAGGTGAGACAGGAGAGGTCTGTCACACCATGTGGGACCCTCGCCAGCCAGCTGGGATCAAACCAGCACTGCAGAGGCTGCGAGCAGCTTCACAATGCGGCGCTCAACCACCTGCTCCACCTGGGAAGGTCCCGTTTCTGATCTTTTTGATGAAGGCCATTCTCACAGGTGTGTGGTGCTTTTGATTGCATTTCCCTGATAAGTGATGATGAGCATTTTTTTTTATGAGCCTATTGGTCATTTGTATTTCTTCTTTGGAGAAGTAGCTATTCAGCTCTTGTGTCTATTTATCACTTGGGATTTTTGTTTTCTTGATGAGTTTGTGTAGATTATGACTATTAGCCCTTGTTGGATATATAATAGGCAAATGTTTTCTCCCATTTGGTAGCGTGACTTTTTGTCTTAATCATCATTTCTTTGTCCAGAAGCGCTTTAGTTTGATGTAGTCACAATTGTTTATTTTTGCTGTAGTGCCATTAATTTTGGCTTTGGGTCCACTTACTGGTGGAGTTAAGTCCCCAAAGACATCCCTGAGTCTTTTACCTACATTTTATTCTATGTATTTTATGGTCTCAGGTCTTACATCCAAGTTTTCAATCAATTTTGTTAATGAAATTTGTGTGTGGTTAGAGAAGATGGTTGGTATGATTTCAAAACAAGAAGCATCTATAAACCAGAGACACACTATGGGGGAGGGTAGGGAAAGGAAGTAGGATCAAAACAAGGGTGGTGGGAATTGTATGGGGACTACAACCAAGATGAAAATGCATACATTGTGCAAAAATGAAAAATGATGTAAAAATATATAGAATTAAAAAATTTAAAAAAATTGTGTATGGTGAGAGATATATTGCTAGAGTTTTATTTTTTGATTTTTGTTGTTTTTTTTTTATTTCTGCATGTGACTGTCCAATTTTCCCAACACTATTTGTCCATTAGGCTTTCTTTTCTCCATTGTATGTTCTTGGCTCCTTGCCATGGATTAACTGTCCATGTAAGTGTGAATTTATTTCTGAACTTTCAGTTCTATTCCATTGATCCATGTGTCTGTCTTTATTGTAATACCATACTGTTTTGATTACTATTGCTTTGTGTAATTCGAAGTCTGGGAGCTTAATACCTCTTAATACCTCTGTTCTTCTCAAAATTTCATTTTTAAAACATTTTTTCTTGAGATAAATATGAAGATCGAGTTGCGTTGGGGAATCCTGCTAAGAATTTCTTACTGGGGAGCAGCTAGAGGAAATATTTACTGGGTTGGATCATGAAAGGTACAGGTTAACATCATAACATTTAACAGAAAAAAAATCAATGTTTCCTAATAATGAGCCAGTTCTATTTACACAGCTTAATCCGTTGTTACTCTTTTTCAGTCTAGGTAGGCTTTATTGTCATCCCACCCCCAGGGAGAATGTTGATCCATGCCACTTTAGCCCATGTGAGATAATATTTAATTTGAAAAACTTTCTTTAAAGTCTAAAGTTCCAATTTGCCATGTGCTTCTCAGGAGAGTAATTTAGGTGTGCATGCAGAGTTTTAATAAATTAAACCAAAACACATGCTTGTTTAAGTTTCTTAAACAAATGAATTTTTTTAAAGATTTATTTATTTATTTATACGAGAACTGGAGTATAGTCCAGAGGTGCGGGAGGGTGAGAGGATTCACCAGAGACAGAGCAGGGAGCAGAAAAGACAAACTAACAAATGCATTTTTAAAAATCCAGCAGCTGTGTTCGATCATGCTTAGAAAAAGATGTGTACTATTTTATTATATTGATGTAACTTAAAATTCAATGAAACTTCAAAGATGAGATGAATCCAATGGAGGTTAAGATCAAAACCAAACATCATATCTTACCCTTTTTATGGTCAATACTGGAATATATTAATGGTCATATTTTAAATATTAAATTCCCAAGTCTTATTATATTCTTTTTCTATATTAAGAGATGTATCTGGTTAACTTTACTAGTCAATTAATGAGATTGACACATAGTCGTTAGATTTTACTGCCTGAATCAATTCAGTTTTTAAAACAATATGCCTATAGATGTTAAAGAAAAGCTCAGTGTAATAACACAGTGTTGGAAAGTAAAAATAATGAATCCCATTGGATAGATGAATGAAATATCTGATCATTCTTGGAAACGACACAATTTAAAAACTTTACCTTATTGTAAGTGTAACGAATAATAACAAATATCTTGCATGGAATAGTGGTTTATCATCTCTAGCAGGGTAAATTACCTCTCTTTATTTTAGTTCATTTTCTTTTAAAATAGTAACAATGGTAATGCTTACCTGATAGGATTAAGGAAAAGGTTAACAAGAATAAAACATATTCAGCACATTGAACTGTGCCAGGCATGGGGTAGACACTCAATAAATATTGCCATCACTAGGAAACTCTTAATAAATTCTGGCTTTTTTTTACTTTTATTTATTTTTTAAATATATAGAGATATATGTATCTCCATATATCTATATTTTACATCATTGTTCATTTTTGTACAATGCTTGATTTCTCCTCTCAGGTGTTGTCCCCTTAGAATTCCCACCACCACGCCTCCCTTGAGCCAACACCATAGTCCCTTGAGCTCTTCCTGCCCCTGTTTTAATCCCTCTCCCTCCACCTCCCCTGTTGAATGTCTCCAGTTTATACTTGCCTGCTAGTCTTATCTTGTCTGATGTTTACTGCAGCACTGTTTACAATAGGTAAGATATGGAAACAGCCTAAATGCCCAAAAATAGATGACTGGACCAGGAAGATGTGGTAATAGTACAATGGAATACTATTCAGCAATCAAAAAAGATAAACTCATGCCATTTGCAGCCACATGGATGGAGCTGGGGGGGATTGTGCTCAGTGAAATAAGTCAGAAGCATAAAGTATCAGATGGTTTCACTTATAGGAGGAACATAGGGGAAACAAATATGGGATCAAGAAAAATGAATAAATAAATGTTGACTTTCAGGGGTGTGTTCTGAGACCTATCCTAGCTAATTGTGGAAATTTAGTACAAATAGTAATTTGAGTATATTAAAGAAAGTATTTCTTGTATTTTCTTTATCTCCCTACTTGTTTATGAAACATATACTAATTTGGCTAATTTTTAAAACCCACAGGGCCTATTATTAGTTATACCACCGAATAGGTGTGGAGGCCCCTGTTAGTACAAGTGGATGCATTGACCTAGAATACTAAGCATTCCACATCCTTTAGTGAACCATCTCATACTCTCACCTTATAATTTATCCTACATGGTTTTATAGCTGCTGACCTTCATAGCCCACACTGCAGACGCTGAGGATGAATGTACTACATCCCAATCATTATGTGACTAGAAAGAATCAGATCATCTTGAGATGCTGTGGTGTCAATTATTTACAGTCATTTTCTTGATGATACAAAATAAAAATTATGTCTGATTTCTAACGTAATTAGGAAGTATGAGATGACAATTTATGTGATGATTGTATCATACCAGTGAGAAAATATGTTTTGGCCTATATTATTAATAAGACACCACCCTTCTATCAAACTTCCTGCAATTAGAGAGAGAAATAGCATCTCTCAGCCTTCACACATACTTTTGCTCACGGTTAACACAAAACCGAAGCATCGTGAGAACGCTTAATCCGAGAAAGTTTAGTTCCCTGGTGACTAGCAAGATGGAGAGTCTCAGGGGTCTTTTCTCTTTCTGGAAACCCCTTGATCTGCGCAAACAACAGGGAAGACTCCCAAGCTCCATCCGAGCTAGCTCATTCTCAGTAATCAATGGCTGCTCCTTTTTCTGTGTGGGAATCTTACTGTTGCTCCTCAGACTATTGGGAGAAGTGTCTGCAATGATGACTACAGCAAACTGCAATAGGAGGTAAAGCAAAGTTGTTTTAAGACAATAAATTCTAAGTGTTCTCATCACTAGGAGAAGATGTTTTCTTTTTCTTGTGAAGGTGATATAAGAAGATGGTTGTTAGTAGAAGCTATTGGGTCTTTATTTCACAATGAATGCAAATCAGTCTGTCACCATATGCCTTGGACTTTCACAGTGATGTGTGCCAGTTATTTCTCAACTGAACTGTGTAAAAACATTAAAATTAAAAAAGATTTAAATGCTAGGAAATTCAAAAACTAGAAAATAAATGCAAGAAAGTCAGCCTGGAAAAGATTCCCTAGATAGATCATGTTTACAGTAAAATCCTGGGATTGCTTGATGAGGATGAAATCGACCCCTTAGCAGGGAAGGAACCCACGGTTGTCTAGTGAGTTGAGGGCATCACACCCCTCTCCTGGGAGCTGCAAGTTATCCGATCTGGGTGCTTCCCCTCCACTGATAAAGGACTAATCCCCAGCTCCCCCTTCGGCCCCCCATGTCACTGAAGTTGCATAAGACTTAAAAATTTTTGTCCCATTTTCCTACCCAAACTTCTACTCTCTCAACTCTGAATTGGTGCCGTCTTCCACCTTTTCTGGCTCCTGCAGGCTGTTAGATGACATCACCCATTTGAGCAGATGGGTGGCTGTGCACTTTCTGGGGCTGGAGGGTCTGAGGACACATTCAGTGATATTCTGAATGCCCACTGGGCAGAGATAGGTGCTGCTCACTGTCACAGCAAGTTACATTCTTCACTGTCCCCCTCAAAACACCCACCCTGCCATCAGCCTTTTTGCTCTGCTGATAATGGCCTGTCCTTCACAGAGAACAGTGAGGCTTTTAACCTATTATATACTCTGGTTTCTCTTCAGATCCCATAAATCTTTCGCTTTTAACCTATTATAGCTTCAAAACTTTTGCCTTGCCTTTCTGCTGACTCCCACCTGTCCCCCTAAGAATCTTCTAATCTTGTTGAGAGAGACACAGACAGACAGAGACAGAGAGATTGAAATTTTCTTTTCTAACCTAATGTCCTTCTTTAGCTACTGCTTTCCCCATCTCCCTCCTTCTATAGCCACGCTGCTTGGAGTTGAAATTCACTAGCACATTTAGCTTCCCATTTAAAATTTTAATCTACAGCAAACTGACTCCTCCCCGCATCAACCTCGCTGGAAGTAGCTCTTCCACTGCCTTCTAAATACCAAAGCTAAGGAAATCTCGCCAACCCTTATGTTACTTGAAATCTCTACAGCATTCCTCTTTGTTCTTAGACTATACATTCTATATTTCTATATTCAGTGTATTTCTACTGTAAAGAATATCCTTTTCCATTGTAAAAACTCTAGACTATACAAAGAGGAGGGGGCAGGGGAGACAGACGTATCCTCACCACTCATGTTGCGCGTTTAGTGGGCTTATATATTCCTTTTCAGGATTTGTACATGGTGCAAGTGAACACACTTGGGTTTTTTTTTGTTTCCTTTTTGCTTCAGCTTAAAATTTTCCCCTTGTTATTAAGTAATCCTCAAAAACAGTATTTTAAGAGTATTGTGAAATTTTCCATCATATAGAAAAATATAGTTTACTTAATCTCTCTTGGTTGTTGGACATTTAATTAAAATATTTTTTTTCTTTGGCCAATGAAACAGGGGTAAATTGTGCCTCAAAAGGAAATGAACAAAAGCCCCACTCTGCAGTATTTGCCAGTATATAGAATCCTACCTTGGTCAGTTTCAAACTCCAATAGTGTGTCAGGAAATGCAGAGATGGGAAGAAAATACACCTAGACTCTGTCAATAAAAGCTGGGTCCAGGACCTCCCTGGTAGCACAGTGGTTGAGCACTGGGCTGCGAAGCTGCCCGCAGCCTCTGCAGCGCCAGTTCGATCCCCGGCCTCCGGTGAGGGTTCCACATGGCGCACAGACCTCTCCTGCCATGCCCGCTGCTCCCCTCAGCAGTGTACTTCATCAGTCTGCCTGTTCTGCTCCCTGCTCTGGCTCTGGTGAATTGTCTCACCCTCCTGTGCTTCTGACTGTACCCAGTACTTGTATAAATAAATAAATAAATCTTAAAAATTTAGCTGGGTCCAGCAAGCACACCACTGCTGTGATCCTTCTGCATCTCTCCAGGCACTAGAGCTTTTTAGGTTTACAGTCTCAAAATTAGGACCAAAAAAATAAAAATAAAACAAACAACAACAAAAGAAATTTGGGGTTTGGACTTGGAAGATTAGGACCTGGTTAAAAAAAAAAAAAGAACAAGTCTTTAGGACCAGAAATGGTGCTGTGGTCTGGTGTGTGTGCTGGCAGGGCTTAATGGGGCTGATAGATTTTCTAGCAGCCTTGAATGATATGCAGCAAGAATAATTTCCAATGTGCCCTTGAGGTCAAAGACAGAGAGCTGGTGACATTGAAATGGCCCTGTGGGGAATTAGGGAAAATAGCAGTGCTCTAGATTAGTGACTGTTGACTAGAATGGAATGAGGGCATCTCAGAAGGAATAGGTGGTAATGACTCCTGCTAGGAAACTTCTCTTCCCAATATCTTGGTGCATAAAACTTAGATGCATCACTAAGAAAGTTGTAAGGGTGAGGGCTACAGGGAGGCAAGATTCAATTAAATTAGGTTTGCAATGCCTGGCAGAATAGTAGCTCAAAAAAGAAATAAAGTTCAATTTCAGAAAAATAAAGTTGAATTGCTAGTGCACCTGAGTTTATGAAATGAGATTTGTACCTGCCAATTTCTAGATATAATGCTGCTATGTATACCCTGGCACATGCATTTCCTCTGCATCACTAATTAATTCAAAAGAATGAATTTCTAGGTAACAAACTGTGGGGTCAAAGGAAGTGAACGGTATTAAAAATCTAGAAATGTATAGAAAATTGCTTCACAGAAATCCCATATCAATTTACTCTTGTACAGGGTGAACAATCCTGTATAGACTTACCAATCTTCTAAATCATACTTCACCAACCCCTACCCAAGAGCAATTGGGAAATGCCAATGCTGAAATATATGGTCCGAGATAGTCGACCATCTTTTGGAAGACTTGCATTTGAATTATTCTTTTATGCATATGCAGTCAGAAGTAGATTTTTTTTTTGAGCAAACAATAAAAAGTCTTCTTACTAGAACTTTCTGTATATTTCTTTTGATGATATCTGGTGTGAAATCTGCTTCAGGAAATTGTCAGTGTCTTTTAACATCGAGCTGATGATAGTTGCATTAAATAATCCTAGCAACTAATGTTCAAATATGGTTATAACTTTGCAATTCAGAAACTGTCAGATCGTTTTTGGTGTGAACTATTTTGATTCCCTTCTCATTTTCTTTTGTGTAGGTATAGTTCTCTGTGATTACCATAGGGATCATTATATTTAACATCTTAAACTTATAAAAAGAAAACTAGTTTGCGTGGATATTAACTTAAATAGCATACAGAAAAAAAAAATCTGATCTTACTTAGCTGTATCCCTTTTAGGTTGTCACATATTACATCTTTACACATCGTATTTCCAGTAATATATATTTACACCTGTTTTAATGAATGTGTCTTTTAAATTCAGTATAAAATTTTGAAAGGAATTACAATCTTAAAATGAAATAATACTGGCTGTTTTGTTTACCTGTTTAGCTGCTACTCCTGGGTATATTTATTTCTTTATAGCTTCAAATTATGGTCTAGTACCTTTTATTTCCATTTGGAAGACTCCCTTTAACACTTGTTATCTTCTGTTTTTTTCTTTTTTTTTAATTGCAACAATCCTAGCTGGTATGAAGTAGAATCTCATTATATTAGCTCTAGTGGCAACAAATTCTGTTTTTGTTTATCTTTGAATTTCTTAATTCCCTTTATGAGATGTAGAATTCTGTATGGAGTTTTTTTCCTTCAGTACTTAAATATGCCATGATTTTCTAGAATTCCTGGCTTCTGATGAGAAATCAACTACTAATCTTATTCAGGAACTCTTACATATAAAAGTTACTTCTCTCTGTTGCTGCCTTTTTGATGTTCTCTTTGACTTTGAACAGTTTGATTATATGTCTTATGTGAATTCCTTTGAATTCATACTACTTGGAATTAATTCATATGTAGGTATATTTCATTAAATTTTGAAATTTTATGGCCATTACTTTTTTCAGAAATTTTTGCTGCCTATTTATCTGTTCTCCTTTTGGGATGCCCATAATGTGTGTGTTGGTCCATTTGATAGTGTCCCACATGGTCCTTACACTCTGTTCTCTTTGCTTTATTTTTTCTTTCTGCTCTTCAGACTGGATGATTTCAATTGATTTAGCTTCAAGTTTGCTGACTCATTCTTCTGCCTATTCAATTCTGCTGTTGAATCCTTCTAATAAATATTTTGATTCAGGTACTATACTTTTCAGCTCCAGAATCTGTTCTTGTTTCTTTTGTATAATTTTTATCTTTTCATTGGTATTCTTACTTTTTCCTGCTTTGTTTCTGATTTCTTTTAATTCTTTGTCATTTCCTTTAGCTCTTTGAACACATGTTAGTCATTTCAAAGTCCTTGTGTAATTATTCCAATGTCTGGAATTCCTTGGGTATGGATTATTTATTGTTTGTCATTTATTTTGTTACTTAGAATGAACCACATTTGCCTGTTTATTTTGCATACCTGTGATTTGTTCTGTAAGCTGGGTATTTGGATATTAATGTTGTAATTCTGGAAATTAGCTCTCCCCCATTATCCAGGGCCTCTATTGTTGCTATTATGATTATTGTCAAGGGTTATAGTAACACATTCATTTAGCAAGCTTTCTAAACTCTTTTTACAATGATCATATTCCTTGTCGTGTGTTATCACTGTCCCTTTAGATTATATTCATGTATTGTTTTCATAGGGATTGCCTTGAACTCCAAGAACTAAAATGCAAAAATAACAAAAATAAATTCTCCTGTTTCTTGCAGATTGGATGAATGTGGGACTTTTTTTTTTGTAAACAACTTAGCCAATCTTGCTCTGAACCAAAGTATCAGTCTTTATACAGTCTTTATACCCTGTAAGATCTTTTTAGTACTTTCTAAATTCTCCCATATAAGTGACTTTTGTAAATCCCCTAATTTCCCAAAG
The DNA here is from genome assembly GCF_014898055.3 of Talpa occidentalis. Classification (NCBI taxonomy): domain Eukaryota; kingdom Metazoa; phylum Chordata; class Mammalia; order Eulipotyphla; family Talpidae; genus Talpa; species Talpa occidentalis. The sequence goes on from NW_023601754.1 coordinate 13,845,974, forward strand.
AAATGGTATTAATCACATTCTCTAAAGAGATATAATAAGTATGAGGGAGCAAGAGGGGGTGGAAAAGGGCGAGGGAGTGGGAGAGAGAAAGTGGGCGGGGGAGAGAGAGAGAGAGAGAGAGAGAGAGAGATTGATTATGGGAATTGTCACTTTCAATTAGGGAGACTGAAATGTCTTATGGCATGCCATCTGCAAATTGGAAACAAGACAAGCCATTGGTAATTCAGTCCAAGTCTGAAGACTTCAGAACCAAGGGAACTGATAGTTAATCCCCAGTCAATGGCCAGAAACTGGGGATCTGCTGGTGTAAGTGTAGGAGTTTGAAGGCCCAAGACCTGGAGACCCAATCTGTAAGAACAGAAGATGAGTCATCTCACCTCAAAAAGAGAGTGTGTGAATCCATTTCTCTACTGAGGCTCTAAAGGAATTGGATGATTTCCACCATATTGGTGAGGGCAGATCTTGTTTATACTCTATTGACTCAAATGCTAATCTCTTCCAGAAACTTCCTTAGACACCCTCCCTGAGATAAAGGTTTTATCAGCTGTCTGGGCATAACCCAGTCAAATTGATACATAAAATTCATCATCACAGAAACTATCCAAGTTTTCCTCCTAGACTTTAGATGGGTTATTATGTGACTCTCCATAAATTCCCCCCTGGTATCTGTGGGTTATTTCTTTGACTTAGAATTTTTCAAGTAATTCCTTCTATATTTCTAGCCTTAATGAGTTCCAAGCTCAGCGAGGCCAAGGTGAGCACCATGCATTATTCTTTCAGGTAGTCCCCAGACATCTTAGAGCAGACATAGAAAATACTTTGTATAGCAAATAGCATCTGCTCTGTTCTGTCCATTATTAGGGGCCATCTTTCCACACTGTACTGCCAGCCGCTATTGTTCACACCACCACCAAATGGCAGAGTGATTAGAACAAGGGCAAGTCAAAACAGCATAAAATCAACTTACTATCTTTAAATGACATTTTTCCTGATTCAGTTTTCATTTGTTGCTCTTTCACTATTTCCCAGAGTCCATATAAAGTTTGTTCTGATAGTTTTTGCTTATTTTGCAATGTTTTTTTCCAGGGGCGTGGGAGAGGGAGTTTGGAGTTGCCTACTCCATCATGTTACTGATAATAACTCCCATAAATATTTTGCTCCATATTTATGAGCACAGTGGAAAAATAGGTATGTGCATGAAGATATGATAAAGAATCTGTAATGTAAGCCAGTAAGGTAAATGATAGTTTCTAAAGAAGGACTAAGGAGAGATCAGTCCTTTATTAACAATGTCTCTCCAATAAACATGGGTTCCTGACCTTAGGTTAGCTGATTAAATGATGGGTAGGTAAATGTATTTTAAAGTTTGTGCTACAAGTTTCATTAAAACATTCCCAGTGCATAAGAAGGAATATTTTGGATAATTTAATGTAATTCATTAAGCATGTAAACAATGAGATACCTTGCTACATTTTAAGTATCCTTGAAAAAGTGGCTTTCAATGATAGCAGAGAGTTTTGTACTGTTTGTATAATTTAGTGAATGAGCTCCTGCTATATTTTAGGCTGCTTTCAAGTTTTTGCTATTATAAATAGTGCTGCAATGAATACCGAGTATCAATCTTACATTTAGGTATTGGCTACATCTTCCAAAATTAGAATATAGAATTTCCCATTGAAAATATTTGCTGGAATTTTCATCCAGAATTTCTTCTTACATCTCATGTCAGATGGAGTTCACAAGAGGTCAGGAAAAGTGTTAGTGACAGTGAGCACAGCTAAACATTGGAGTCTATTGTAAGAAATGTAAGAAATAAGAGGACAAATGTTGGGAGCAAGTAATCAGTTTACATACAACTCACATGTAAACTATGCGATGTAGTTTACTCCAGAAAATAATTTATATAAGAATGAAACAAACTCATGGGGAAAAATTTTTGGGGGGTGAAAAGAGTTAGAGAGAGAAGAGAGATTCTTGGAAGACTCTTTTCTAAGAGATAGTGTCTAGATTTGGGGAGTTACAGAGATATTATATTAGCAGAAGCTACATATTTGAATTATTTTTATCTTATACATAAGTGACGACCATTGGTGACAGTAATTTAAGATAAATTAGTTTAGATTGAGGAGAAAACAGGAAAATACTGAAAATAACAAAACCTTTCCTGACTTAAGGTATTGCAAACAAAACCGGCTCTTCTACTTAATCTTTTAAAGATTCACAAAAGGCTGGAAATGACTGTTTTCTTTAGTGTTGTTCATGACTATTACTAATTAAGTCTGCCTTCTCTGCTATTGTAGAGAAAGCTGATTGTCAAAGGTACATAGGGATACAGATCATTTAGTTTCTGTCTTTGTTTTTAAGGATTTATTTATTTATGCATACAAGAACTGGGGTGTACACCAGAGGTGCAGGGTGTGTGTGTGTGTGTGTGTGTGTGTGTGTGTGTGTGTGTGTGTGTGTGTGTGTAAGAGAGGATTCTAGAGAGAGTGGGGAGCAGAATAGGCAGATCTACTGAAATACACCATTGAGGGGAGCAGTGGGCAAGACAGGAGAGGTCTGCTGCGCCATGTGGGTCACTTCCTTGGCTGGGGATCAAACAGTGGCTAGCAATAGCTTAATAGTGCTGTGTCTTTAGCCCTTGCACCACCAGGGAGGTCCCTAGTTTCTGTCTTGCTCTGAATCTTACCCAAATAATTAGCAGTCTTCGTAGTTGAAATAGCCCACCATAAGAAAGGAGAGTCTCTCTGTGTTTGGAAGAATTAAATGGAAATGAGAGATGGGAAGAGGAAAAACCTATTTGAACATTAAGTAAAATTTCATACCTGATGTAGTTACTGAAGTTATGCTGATTTAAACTGTGAGAAAGCTACAAAAATGGTAGGTTTTAATTTTCTAATTATGTTTGTTGGAAGACAGTTTAGGAAGATGAAGTCTGATTGATTGATTGATTGGTGGATTGATTGATTGAAGGACCTCAGCTTCATAACCAGCATTTTCAAATTCAATAATTGATGAAAGTCCAGGTTTGATCTGCTAGAGCCTACATTTTTTGAAATATTGCCAACTAAATAAGCATAACTAGGTAGATTTCCTGAAACAGTTATTTTAAAGTTCTCCCCAAATAAATGGTGCTATTGATTGAGACACCCACATATAAAAGACATTGCACAATAGTGTCCTATGAGTCAGACCAAAATTTAAATATGAAAAGAAAATGCTAAGAGAGAGAGAGAGAGAGAAAAGAAACCTATTGTGAAGGCAGGGCAAAAAATAAAAAATTTGAAATTTAAAATAAGGGCCACACAGGAATCACACTGCACTTTCCTCAAGTGGTGACAGAGGACATATGATTGTGGATCATGAGTCAGATGTGGTCCTTGGGGTATTGAAAGTCAGTCTCCATGTATTTTGACACCTGAACAAGTACTTCACCTGGGAAGATGGGATTCTGATAGTCTGTGTGACTTGAATTTCCTGAGTACTGGAGGTCTAGAGAGAGGCAGCACATATTTGGGTGTTGTCACACACAGGTGGCTACTGATATTTTTCAACCATATCAATCACACCAAAATTCAAAGCAAACCATGAAGTTAAGCCATAGAGAAAGATAAGGTGGATTCAACACTATTCCATGAAAATATTTTGTTTTCTTTTTTTTTTTTAAATCATGTTCCCAATAATATTTACAGACTATCCAAGAGAATATATGCAATGAACAAGAGAGATTTCTGAGGTACTTTTTGGAAAGTTACACTGTTACGAGAATAGCCTATTTCCTGACTAACAGCTGCAAATAATATTTTGTTTGTAAGCTGTTTTCAAAAAGACAGAAATCATTTTGTATCAATTGGGTTCTAAGCCTGGATGCCTATCGTAAGAATGTTCAGAAGCCACGAAGAGACCGTAGACTAAAAAAAGGTAGGTTTACTTGACATAAATATAACATGCACAGATCGAACCAGTGTTTTGAAGTAAAGACAAAAGAGAATATTCAGTATTATTTTGAGATGTTTAAAGATTACAGTCTTTCAATTCTCAGAGAAAGAGTCTTACCCTTTGGAGGTCATGGTGACAAGAAGCACTTTTGAAATAATAGACATGTCATAAAAATCTTGGAACGAATTGCAGAATTTGATTCACCGTTGCACAGCATTTAAGGAAAAAATTAAAATGAAAACAAACAGAGCTGCGTCCACTTAAAAAATTCACAGTTAAATCCTAGTCCAATGTTATAGGCTCTTCATGTAAAAATACCGAACCGCTGGTGATTTTTGTATGCTCCTGTAAAAACGGAAAATAATAGAAATATGTTTTTTTGGTTTATTTCACAAACAAAGCCATCTGTCAGTTTATTCAACAACGTGAAACTAGCGTGGACAATTGTAACCTCTGGTTGAACCACAAACAGCCTTCAGAATAGTGAAGACAAAGTGTGCAATACTGCTCTTACTAAGAGCGTATGATCTGGTGACGTCAGCAGGAAGAGTGTTGTAAATGTATTCAAAAATCCTCTTCTCCATGAAAGAATAAGAGCACGGGCAATAATCGACAAAAGCAAGTTTCAGGACTCTGGACATGAACCAAAGCGGTCATTCCAGGGGACATTATTCCAAAATACAGTTGAATCTCAGGAAGAACAATCAGCCCTTTCTCTTTTGAACTTCTCCTATTCCTATTGCCAGATGGAGGCAGAAAGGCCAATGCCCCGTGGGCGCAGAGGCACTTCTGCTGGCACAGAAGACATTAGAATTTTGAGGTTCAGTATCCCCACCTTCATCGGGATCTTCCCACGTGTCCCCTCCCCACTTACAGCATGCTTTTCCCTGTCAGTGTCCTCACTTACCAGCAGAGGAGGAGGTCATCTTGTGTGGCAGTTCATCCTGTTGCGGGGTGGGGTTCTGTGTGGGCAGTGCAACGACTTCAGGCCTGAGGCTGCAGCAGGGGAGGGTCTCCATGCAGACACTCATGAAGCTCGCTGATGTGGTGTTTCAGTTGGGAATGCCAATCTCTGAGCTTGTTTTTTTTTTTTTTTAAGATTTATCGATTTATTTATACAAGCACTGGGTACAGTCAGAAGTGTGGGAGGGTGAGAGAATTCACCAGAGCCAGAGAGGGGAACAGAACAGGCAGACTGAGGAAATAGACTGCTGAGGGGAGCAGCGGGCGCAGCAGGAGAGGTCTGTGCGCCATGTGGGACCCTCGCCAGTGGCCAGGGATCGAACCGGTGCTGCAGAGGCTGCGGGCAGCTTTGCAACCCAGCGCTCAACCACTGCGCCACCTGGGGAGGCTCTCGGAGCTCATTCTTTCCTTTACCACTTTGTCTGCTGGGATGTCATGTCAATACTTTGCCATTAGGAGTGACTAATCGGTGTCATATCTGTTCATTTCCAAAAAAAGAAACACAAAAAACCTTTGTAAGCATTGTATACCAGAGTGAGTCACTTGACTATTTGATTAGGAATATCCCATATAGATGTTTTGCATATTATATAATATGCAAATATATAATATAAACAGCCAACACTGTGAGCTACCAGTGTTCTCTGTACTACTAGAACTATTGTCATTAGCATCTTGAAAGTTGATCAGATAGAAAGCCAACTCCAGAAACCTCAGGACCAATTCAGAAAACTCATCCCTAAAATTTTGTCCGTCTAGAGCCATATGTGGTACAAAAATTGTTTCAGGTTTGTCAGAGGAACCAAACCAATAGGAAATATATATACATACATATGCATGGCGAGAGAATGAGATTTATTATGAGGGCTTGGGGTCGGCTCCCATGATTATGGAAACTGAGAGACCTACAACTTGCTACCTGCAAGCTGAAGGCCTAGGAAAGCCAGTGGTAGTGTCTGGTCCAGAGCTGAGGGCCTGGAACCCTGCATCCCCTGGTCCCAGTCCAAATCTGAGAACTGGAACCACCAATGACCAAGGACAGGAGAAGATGGATGTCCCACTTCCAAAGGAGTGCTAATCTGCCCTTCCCCCACATTCTCATCCTGTTGGGGCACTCAGTGGGTAGGGCAGTGCCCATCCTCGCTGGTGAAGGGGTCTCCTTCATTACACCTTTGGATTTGCACACTGATCTCCTCCACCAGCCATTTGGACAGCCCTTGGCCCAGTGGAGGTGACACATAAGTTAACCTACATGTTATGGTGACAGTGTTCTTGTTAATACAGCTGAGGGGAGTATGGCTGGTCCCAAGGAGGTGGGTAGGAGGACATCCTGCGGGGCCAGATTCCACCCCCTCTGTCCCCAGGTATTACTGGGATGGTGGTGCATGAGGCCACCAGGTAGACAGTGCCTTCTAGAAGCCTGTATTTAGTGAACTGCAGAAGGATCAGGAGGACACCTCTCCTGCTGAGTGATAGGACCCACTGGTGTTTTGAAGGGGAGAGCGGGACCATCCCAGCCCATGTGAGTAGAGTTGGGATCTGGCTCTCAGACCTTGCTCTCCATAGGCACCCAATGGGCCTTCCTGCATGAGGGTATGGAAGGTCAGGTCTGGAGGGTACCAGCAGCCTCAGGCACATCAGAAATTTCCTAGGAGAGCTGGCTGATTGCTCTGCTCATGGAGGCTGCCAGGAGGGCGTTCTCGATGGTCTGTGAGGAGGTCCTTCAGGCAGTCAGTCAGCAATGCTAGTATGCAGAGTCCCCTTCGCGTGGGCAGGCACGGCAGCATTGTACCCACTCACTGTCCCTTCTGTCACTGAATTGGCACTGGAGTACACCTGGCCCTGTTTGCGCAGGTGATGCCAGCCTCGTTGCAAGGAAGAGAGAGGAAGATGTGAGTTAGCAGCATCCTGTGGCCCCTTCCTTCTTGGGGTACAGTTTCTCTCAGGTTGTAGGCTCTGCACTCCCAAGAAGACAATGGGAGTGCCCTCAAAGTACTGAATGCTGAGACCTCCTGGTAGGTCATTCAGTGACGGGGCCGGGGCTGGCTGAGTGGCCAAGACCTCAACTCTTGGTATAGATGTCTCAGCTTGGGTGTGCAAAGTCCCACCACATGCAGTGTTTGCTCTCTGGAGCCAGCTATCCCAACTGCATGGCACAGTGAACCCTCCAGAATGCAGAGTGCCACAGCCCCAGTCCCGTAGCAAGATTTAAAGTTATAGGAGCCAGGTCTCCCACATAGGCCACCTCATGAACCAGACCCAGGCTGTGAGGAGCACACGAGAACCCATTCTGCTAAGAGCCAGGACGACAACAACGACCATGATATTTCCAATGTGAGTAAATTGGAAAGGTGCGCCTCTAAATTGCCTGCAATTTCTATCATCCATTATTCATTTCTCCATTGATTATTAATGTGTGTCTTACATAGATGCGAGGATATACTTATTTAGGGATAAGATGTCCGTTTCCTAAAGAGTTTTTCTGTGCCTGCTGCTCGTTTTCTGTTTGGAAACACAACCCACAGCAGTGAGGGAAGCGTCATTTTTCACAGCAATGAACGCTGGGAATATTTCCCTCCCACAAACAAGGACATGAAGGATAATAATGGAACCCAGGAGTGGCGGTTTCCTGGTTCAGCCTTAAAATGTGGCTGTTGGGTTCACAAGGAGAACTGTTACTCATCACACTCCTTTTAGCATCTTTCTGTTGACAAGGGCGTCCTCGTTGCTGGACTTCCCAGGTCTCATATGTAAACCTTTTTGCACCTACAAGCTAACAGTCCATCACCACACGCATCTAACAAATCGTAAAGTCTAGCTCTGTGGAATTTTGCTCAAGGTTATACAATATATAAATAGTCTGTATGGGGATCAGACCCCCCCCCCCTGGCTCCTTCTCCTAGGTGTTGAAGGTTAAGGATCACTGCAAACAACAGAGAGTAAATGGAGGAAATTGAGCGACTGCTCATTAACAAAAAGAAATGAGCCGATGATGGACATAATACGGATGGGTCTCCAAAAAATCGTGCAGAACAAAAGCAGGCTGACACACAGGCATATAATTCAGTTTCCTTGAAATTCTACAAAAGGCTAAAGTAACCTATAGCGACAGAAATATCTGTTACTGCCTACTCCTGGGGTCGAGGGAATTGACTGCCGATGAGCGTGAGGGGGCTGTTAGGGATGATAAAAATACTCTATGTCTGAGAAGTGGTCATGGTTACTGGGTGTATACATTTGTGAAAACCCATCGAGCTGTGTGCTTAGCATAAGTACGTCTGTCAGGACACCTCAATACAATTGATTTTAAGGGAATCACACCTCTGAGGCTGGCTTGTAGCACAGCATTGCCCCTCATCCATAAAATTTGACTGCATGAGAATAATAAAATCTGGAAAAAATTAAACACAGACACAGAAAGCAAATGAGCAAGACACTTGAATGAACAGTCATTCAATCCACATTCTACGAGGAAATTAATTTGAGTCAATGTAACTTGTAATATAAATGGCATATAGATCATCTAAGTGCAAACAAAAAATTATTGTTGGGGCATATTCCTTTTGGAGCATGGATCTTCGTTATTTGCCAAGTAAATGGTAAACTGAAAATGAGACTATTTGTAAAATCTTGCTCTAAGTTTGTAATGTTTCATCATCACAGAAGTTTCAGCTGCATAGTAATATCTGAAATGATCTTTATTTTTGTTTTGTGAGGGCTGAATCAAATTGTTTTTCTCCTCCGATCATTTTTCACATGCACACAAGCACCACCAGTTGATCACACCAATAAAACATCAACACACAAAAAAGATGCACTTATCATAAAAAATCATTACTCCCTAAACCACTCAAAAAATTTTTCCCAAGAAGTAAAGTGAAGAGAAATCCACCTCTAAACTGTCATCATCACACATTTGCTGAAAGGAAACCAAGCTTGACATTCATTGTAAAAGCCTGACATTCATTGTAAAAGCCACGTGGTGAGAGGTGGACACAGTCCCTTGCAGTCCACTCTGGATTTAACTCTGCCTTTCTGCTGGGTGAAGAATCAAGTTGATGCCATTGTTTCCAGACACTCTTAGATAATAAAAATCCTTCATAAATCTAACTGCACCCAATCTCACCTTAGGCATGAAAACATCAGTAAGAGTAAAATAAACCTTGAACAAAGTTGAAGTTTCTTTCTTCCGTGGCCTCTCTGCTTGGCTGATGGCCCCTAAGTTCAGTCTTCTCCCTGTGTCTTCTCCCTTGGTCTTCCCTCCATGCATGTCTAATCTCTTCTTATACAGACGCCACCCTTATTGGATGAGGGTGCACCTAAAGACCTGACTTTACTTAATCAACTCTTGAAAGGCCCTGTTTTCAATTACAGTCATTTCTGAAGTTCTGGGGGTTAGGACTCCAACTTACAAATCTTGCAGGGACGCCATTCTGCCCACAGCCTGCACCTGCTCCATTCACTGCAAGTGCTTGGGCAGCTTAGCACCAGGCCCAGCAAGGTCCACCGCTGGCCTTAGAGCAGCTCCTCTCTCCTCTGTTGGTTGTATTGGTCTGCGTGCAAGTTTTGTCTTTTTCTTGACCTTTTGTTCAGTTTCTCTATATGCTGCATATAAGTGAAACCATCCAATATTTCTCTTTTTCCTTCTGGCTTATTTCATTGAGCACAATCCCTTCCGGCCCCATCCATGTTCCTGCAAATGACGTGAGTTTATCTCTTTTGATTGCTGAGTAGTATTCCATTGTGTGTCTACTTTTTGATCCATTCACCTATTAGGAGACATTTAGGTTGTTTCCACATCTTAGCTATTGTAAATAGTGCTGCAATAAACATAGGCGTGCAGGTTCCCTTTCCAATTAGTGTTTTTGTGTTCTTTGGGGAGATTCTAAAGGACAGTTTCATTTGAACATCACTGCTGGCACTGTGATTTTCCCCAAATAATCTCATCAATCTTTTTATCTGCCCTCACTCTCCCTGTCTGACAGACATAGTGGTTCCCATTCATTAACCTGGCTGCATGACAGTAGGGGGAGCAAACAGTGACCTATGGATCACCTCGTAAAATATCACGTGTTTCTATGTGCATGAGGCAGTGTGGAGGGCAGGACAGGGATGACGGTGCCTGTCAATATCTTTTGAGTCCTAAATTTTGAGACCAGAAACAAAGTGAAGTCAAAGAAGCAAACCTTCTCAGACTCCTGACCGATGCATCTATACCACCTCTGGCTGGAAACCACATTTGGTTTTCTCAGTTTGTTTCCTACCCTCCTGTAAAAGAAATCTGTACTGGCAAATTTAGAAGATTCTAGTTTTAAATGGAACCAAAACATTTTAGATCAATTATAATGATTGTTCCTGAGCCAGGAGAGGGATGCATTTAAGAAATTATGCTGTCCCTTAGCAGTGGCACCTGAGGACACATTTTAATGTTTCTACAATATCTCGCTCTCTAAATGTGGTCTCTCGATAACAGCTTTCACAATGGCTGGCTGAGGTCGTCTCTACTCAAATGAATTCCAAAGTGTTTCAGGGAGCTAGGCAATCAAAATTGACCAATTCAAAAGATGTGAAGGGTCGTTATTGATTTTTTAAATGCTATTTTCAAGGGTTTTCTGACAGGTTTAGTGGTAGTTGGAAGAATGTCAAATTTACCCTTTAGTAGAATGGATTTTATGCAAGAGTGCAGACTAATATTGTTTTCTTAATTCCCAAACATCCTGAACTGCATTTTTTCCCTCCTCTGTTTTTTTTTTTAATTGAAAGGAGTCTGCTTAAGAAAAAGATGATTGTGTATCACCATATAATTTTTATATTTTCCTACTTTAAGTGGTATAAAAGATAAAATATCATGATACTGTTGAAAAACCAAGTAGTTTTTGTATTAATTAGCAGTCTGTGTTAGGTAATTAATACAAAGTTTTGGGTTTTGCTATGGGGGCTTCTTGATTCAACACCAGCCTTCAACTTTCCATCTTAGGCTTCTATTAGTGAGATGAGATTTATGCCAAATTCTAGAATATTGACAGAAGAAGGAAAACACCATGATATAAATTCATATTTTCTAAATAGAACACTATAATTATTTTTATGAAATTTAAGAAATTCATGTAATTATCTAATCCCATCACAGATTTCTGCTAATCGTATTCGTAAGATCAAAATTACATGTTCTGTCATCTAGTTGTCAGAACCCTGTATGCTTATTAGATACTAAAATACAAAGAAATTCGCTGTGTTTTCCTTGCAACAGAAATCACACCTTTGTGTGGCTCAGCAGACTCTCTTTCAGGTTCCATACAGACCTATGTATATTTCTAAATGTTATTTGCTCAATGTTAATATGTTGTATTATGTCTCTACGTATAAAGTAGGAGACTGGGCATTATGTAAATCTTAGACTTGCTGTGGCCCCTGTAGGAGTGATTCTTAAATGGTAACATACTTTGTTGCTTTTTGACTATATTTATTTTTGGTTGTAATGTTTTCAGAGTAAGCCATCTACCATGGAAAAATATCTCTTCTCATATTCCATGAGGAATGTGAGACTTGACAGTGAAAAATTGTTCTGCTACCTTTGACTTACAACACTCATTAATAGAAATATATGGAGTCACTCCAATTAGTCCATATTTGTTTATCACATGCTAAAATAACCACGTTAAGAGATTATTTGATTTTTTTAATTTAGAAGCACTGTTATTTATTTTTTTTAAAAATAACACACTTCCTGGGCTTCTCTGGTGGCCTACGAGTTAAATCTCAGCGCTATCACCGCTATGGCCTGAGTTCGATCCCTAACCAGGGAACTGACCCACATGGCACAGCAGACCTCTCCTGTCTCTCCCACTGCTCCCCTTAGGAGTGTATTTCAGTAGATCTGCCTTTCTGCTCAACAATCTGTCTCTGGTGAATCCTCTCACCCCCTGCACCTCTGGCCTACACCCCAGTTCTTCTACACAAAATTAATTAATCAAATATTGAGCTTTAAAAGAGTTTCCTTTAAGATAAGTAAATTAATTAAAATTAAGGAAATAAGCTTCCTGCGTCAGAATATTGTTACTATGTACAGCAGAGTTGCAAATATAGTGTGCTTAGCTTTCATATACCACACAGTTTCCACCATTAATTTCATCTTACACTATTGTGGTACATTTATCAAAACTGAAAAGTTGAGGTTTGCACATTACTACTAACTGAAGTACTGACTTCATTAAAATTCTACCAGTCTTTCCATTGATGCTCCTTTTCTGTTCCAGGAACATTGGATTAGAGTTGTCATGTGTCCTCTAGTTTCCTCCCACATGCCATGTTTCCCAATCTTTCTGTTTTTTATGACCTTTGTGGTCTCCAGGAGTGCTTCCAGGCAGCCTGTTAGAATGTTCCCCAGTCTGAGATAGTCTCATGTTTGCTCATGATTACTGTGGAGTCAATGACTTGGGGAAGAGTACCGCAGAGGCGACACACCTTTTGTCCCAACTCATAACAGTGACTACATGCTATCAATATAACATCATCCATGATGTTGACCGTGGCCATTTCATTAAGGTAGGGCTTGCCAGAGTCCTCCACTCTAAAGTTATTGTTTTAGTTTGCTCTATTCTTTGGCAGCAAGTTTTAAGTCCAACTCATGTTCAGTAGAATTAGAAATGAGGACGAGGTTGACCTACTGCAAGGGGGGTTATTTAAATGTACTATTGGAGGAGCCTCCCTGGTGGCACAGGCAGTCTACCACAGTGCTGTGAAGCTGTCTGCAGCATGGGTTCGATTCCTGGCTGGCCAGGGAGATACCCACATGGTGTGGCAGACCTCTCCTGTCTCATCTGCTGCTCCCCTCCGCAGTGCTTTTGGCATATCTGCCTGTTCTGCTCCCCACTCTGTCTCTGGTGAATCCTCTCACCCTCCTGGATGTCTGGCCCGTACCCCAGTTCCTGTATAAATCTTTAAAAATAAATAAATGTACTATTGGAATATTTCATATTTCTTGCACATTTATTTATTTGATCATTTATGTCTATCAGTATGAAACATGTATATTTATTTTATACTTTGGGTTATAATGCATCACAATGTTATTTATATTGTTACTCAAAATTATTTCAGATTTGACCATGGGGGAGTGTTTCAGGTTGACTCTATTGTCCCTTGATGTAACTCCATCCTTTTGGTTTTTTGAAGGTTTCTTTACTTTCTGGTCTAGGGGACTCTCCCAGCTCCCCCTCCACCAGATTCATCTATTTTCTCTGCCCATTACTAGAATCCAAGGGTCCCAGTTTCCTTGTAAAGGAGACTGGTCTACACATAAAGTAGCTTCTTTGCAAAGAGTGAGATATGGAAAGGGAGGAGGAAGAAGAGTGACTTTAAGCAATGAAATCTGTTGACACTTTCTTAGCCAGAGGAACAACATCAGTATCACCCGTGATAAGTCATATTGGTAGGGTATACCCTCCATAGGCTGTAATGAAAGTAGCATCTTACCTCGATGGCCTTCCTTTCCCAAACACATAATCCTCATCTAATCCCATGAAAGCATAAAATAAATCCCAAAATATCTATAAAATATGGACCAGTAAACTGAAATATTGACTCTGAAAGTTGTTAATGCCACCAGAAAACAAGGAAAATATGAGAAATTGTTGCAGTCAAAAGGAGTCTCAGGAGGCCTGATGGAATCCTGCATGGGCCCTGGAACAGAAAAAGTACATACAGTAAAATTAAAGGAATCCAACTTCACTTTATAAAATGTGTCAATATTGGTTTAGTAATTTAACAAAGAGCCTATGTTAATAGGCTAAGATGTTCATCTTAGGGGAAACTAAATGTGGGCTTGATGGCAATTCTGTGTATGATCTTCACAATTTTTTTGACTCTTCAATTGTTCTAGAAATAAAGTTTATTAGAAAATAGTCACATAATGCACATGATTGACTTGAGAACAAAAACTGAAGAACTTGACATTTACTCATTTGAATCAATGTCTGTGCTCATTAATCAGCAGATGGATGGGTCTGAGTCCTGTGGAATGACTTGCCCATGAATACACTCAACTCAAGGTTTTCCTAGAAGTTTCTCCAAATGACATTTATAATTCTCTTATTAAGAGTATAAGTACATAAATAAATAAATAAGCAAGCCAAAAAAAAAAAGAAATAAATAGAATCAATTCCATTCATTTATTTGTTTTTTTTTTTCAAATTCTAGAAAGACTGCTATTCAGATGTGAAACATAGGATTACGTACTGCTAGGCAGAATGAAATCCAATGGTGTTGTTCCCTCACCCCTCAAGAATGACTTCAGAGGGCCTCCCCGGTGGCGCAGTGGTTGAGCGTTGGATTGTGAAGCTGCCTGCAGCCTCTGCAGTGCTGGTTTCATCCCCGGCCACGTGTGAGGGTCCCACATGGCGCGCAGACCTCTCCTGCTGTGCCCACTGCTCCCCTCAGCAGTGTATTTCATCAGTCTGCCTGTTCTGCTCCCCACTCTGGCTCTGGTGAATCCTCTCACCCTCCCACACTTCTGACTGTACCCAGTGCTTGTATTTAAAAAAAAAAATGTTTTGGGAAAAAAAAAAAATGACTTCAGAAAGAAGAAGGGAGAAGAGTCCCCAGGAGTCAGTGAACACAAGAAAATGCCCCAGAGCCCAGAGGCACCTGGGAGCAGGAAGGAGATTGGCAATTAAGAAAATACTGCAAAGTAAAACTGCACTTCTAGGTGGAGACCTCAATCCCCAACAGGAATAATTACAATGACGTTATTCTTACTCATTGTTTCATCTAAGTGCGGGTAGGAGTCTTTATGCTGCACATTAAAGAAGAACAAGAAGGTTATTTCCATGAAGCCGGTTGGCTAATGCCCAGCCATTCTGAAGCGGCAGGATTACAGTTATGTGAGCGTTGCTTTATGTGAACGTTTAACTACTCTGAAAATTGCAAGAAACATAATGTCTTTCAAAAGGCCCCATATTAGAATTGTCCACACTTTGAAAAGTGGCTCATTGCCATTTTGTGACAGTCGTCTGGAGTGGAGACACCAGGCCCCCTGCCGGGAGGGAGCCTGGTGGAGAGGAGCAGTAGCCTGCAGGACTCCCGCCCCAGCCAGCTCCCCTCGCCTGCGTCACTGATGCTGCCTGAGGCCCGAAGGATCTCTGAGACATGTTCCAAACCGTGGATAACTCTAATTCCTTGGACCAGATAGCAGGTGATGGATGCAGAGAAAATTCTAGAACTGACAAATCTTAGCGGGAATAGGTCCAACAGAGCACAATCTTCAAAGAAGAATGGCAGGCCCACAGGCTTGGCCAGACCTCTCCTGCCTACCTATACTTCCTATGAGGAGTTGGGCAGCCGTCCTTATGTCCCCAAGAGAAAGAATGGGCTTCAAGGAAGGGGTTCTGGGGGCCTCATGCCAACAGTCCAGTCCCATTGCTTATGTGTAGTCCATAGTCCTTTCAAGGAAGATTGAGGTAGGACTAGACAGGAGCAGGAGGGCAGGAGGGGCATGATTTGCAAAGCACTGTGACAGCAGGAAACTGAGGGAAGTGGCAATGCTCAGCCAGCGGAGCACCTCCCCCTTACTCCGCCACATTCTCTCCCCATGTGTGTCCCCATCTCCTGCCTCCTGCTACATTGCAGCTGACTTCCTGATGTTCTCCTCCCTCACCAGATGACTGAGTAAGTCACTGCTTCTAGGCTGCTGTCCCCCCAAGCGCTGGCTTGGATGCAAGTCCCTTCCACTCTATAGTCTGGGCTGCCAGTAACCAGTCTCATCTTGGTTTGAATGGCCCCACTTTATCATGCAAGCCGCTCTTCTGTTAACCACTTCCTCTGTAACCTGAATGCCAGCTGCTGCCTTCCTGCCAGAAAATCTGGTTTGAAGCAGAAAAGCCCATTTTGTGTATATACAAAACACAACCCCAAATTGTGTGCTGCCTCCAGAGTGACAACTATTGTCTTTGGCCCCTCCGGCTGAACACTCTTCTTGACATGTTTAGATGGTGTTACTGTCCTGAGTACACCTGTGTCTGTTCCACAGGGAGTCAACTTAGAAAAATGTCTCCATTTCCACAAAATCACTAACACACAACAGAATGTCATGTATAGCAGTTGTGTATTTAGTCATCTTAGTTGAAGATTAGAATTTGGGGGAGACAGAGACAGAGTTTTCTTTCTAGAAAACAAACACAACTGAGCACAAGTCACCCACGTTCTCAAAACATTTTTAACATTGGTTACTAGGATTTTCCCTGACTTTTCCTCACTATCTACTTCTCCAGTCTCCAGCCAGATGGGTGCCTTCTCACAATTCATTTATCTTTCATTATTTCTCTTCACCTCCTAATTGACCCTGATAATTTTGAATGACTGGCAGTGACTTAATGGCCGCCATCTTGTGTTCCCCAAACCTGACAAACACACTCACGGCTCCCCACACAGCTATCTATAGAAGGAAGCTTGGCCCTTGTTGACCTTTGAGAACGTTCACTGCAAATAGGTTTCCTTGGCACTCCAGTATTGCTTTTAGGAGCTGCAGCTCTTAGACACTAAATGTGAAGAAACCCTTGGCAGGCTCGCTGTCCAAAACTGCAGTTGGCTGGAGGACACCGATAGTCCTAATGTGGTTGAGTTTCTTTTGAGTCCACAAGGATGGTAAAGTCTTCACCAGTCTTTGCCAGTGCTTTAAACTTCTTTTCTGTGCCATTTCCATTCATTTTAGAAATGCACACTCGTTGAGGACTTTTTACTTAGCAATTGAAGATAAAAATGAAGTCTGTGTGACGATAGAGAAAGCACAAAGTCCTGTCATTTGCGACAACATGGATGGACCTTGAGGGGATTATGCTGAGTGAACTAAGTGGGACGGAGAAAGACAAACACCAAGTGATTTCACTCCTGTGGCAGATAAAGAAACAAAACTCATGAACAAACACAATAAAACTAATGAACAAACAAAACAAACCATAAGCAAACTCTTAGACTATTAAAAACACAACAGTGGTTACCAGAGGGGAGGAGAGGGAAGAATCAGGTAAAAAAGGTCAAATGTATGGTGATGGATGGAAACTAGGTGTTTGGTGGCAAACATAAGACAATAGATACAGATGTTGAGTCATAATGCTGTGCACTGAAGCCTGACTAAAGTTATAAATCAATGTTACTTCAATAAAAGTTTTTTAATTAAATATGGAAAAATTAAGTCTGCTTGGAGGAAGGTAGTAAAAGAAACATTGTATTATTATGTGTGGGAGGGGATTTAATATATACCAACTGGAATCTTTCTGGCTCTGTGTCACACACACACACACACACACACACACACACACACACACACACGCCTCTGCCCTCCCCCAAATTTCACCATTTTCCTGCTGAGGAAAACTTCACACCTCATTTCAGTCCCATCTATGTGATGCTATGTTCCTAACACAATTAATTCTTTTGGTTCTTCTTTCTCTAACTGGATTCCTTTGCTTGCAGATTCACATAAATCTTGTGCCAGCCACACAGATATGTATATCCCATAAAGCAAAGTGATCATCAGTCAACAAAACCTAAAGCAAAAGGAAGGAATATGGTCCCAAAATGTTATATTGGAGCCAAGGATAGATGGCACTTTCTAAACCAAGGTCATCCCTGATTTTAAAGGACTTTGTATTGTCAAACACTGTGTGTGTGTGTGTGTGTATTAAGAATTATACAAACACCATATATAAATATATATATATAAGAATTATACAAAATGAGTAGATAAAAATGTGTGCTGGGGATACAGGTACTGATATGGAATGCAAAGGTAAAAAGTAGGTGTGGATAGGAGGGAATACAACAACCTCACTGAACTAGGCAGGAGACTGTGTTGCATTGCATGACAGGAGCTTCTGGGGTGTGGCCTCTCTGGGGTTCCTTGCACTGATCCCTAACAATCCATCCAGACTAACTGATCACTCAGGGCATCATTCTGTCCAACTAAAGATGGAGAACTTTTCAATGACCCCTTTTTCAAGTCCTAACCCCTCCCCACTGTCCAGACAAAGACTGTTACCCTCCCTGCTTCTCCTGGAGAAGTGCTGTCCTTTCAACCTCAGTCCCCACTTGAATATGTCCTTGATTAAGAAATTCAAAGAGAATATCAAGACTGGCCAAACACTCTCCATTTTTCTAAAATATAAATAGTTGATGATCTCTTAACATGGTGGTAAAATAAAATTTTTATTTTAAAGAGAGGATGGACTACGAAACTGTATCCCATGGCTAAATCATAATGTCATTTTCCGCTCTCATTTGAAGGGGAGTTAGGAAAAAATGTGTAGATAATAATGAAACTACATATTCACTCATACGGTTCTTAGAACAAAATAAAAACCCAATCAGCAATGACTCCATTTAAATTAAAATGTAAAGATGCAAATTCTTCTATTCCCTGAAATTTATTTGTGAATATTTTGTGATTTTTAAAGCATGTTCATAACATGAAATAGCTCTTTGTACCTTTTTCTGTGAAGTAGACTATGTATAATTATTAGAAAATAAATATTTCAATGAGGTATATAAGTTCAGTAGAAAAATTACCAATTCATCTCTTTAAAAATGCATTTGGCATATTTCTCTAGCACAAAGAAATGTCTGCTAGAATATCAGTCAATTTATTTGTGATTGGTAATTTATTTGACCTATTATTAACATTCTGTGTAAAGGATCTCAGAACACATGTTGAGTCGTCAGATAACCAAAGACGGGCTCCTGATTTTTCTTGCCTCCTGTCAGAAGCAACTAGAATTGCAACATCAGTTATGTTGACTGTTTTAGGCCAAAATCCATTGGAATGATTCCAGTTTGAAACTAAATGATTTTTTATGGCTCCAGAAAGGTTGTTTTTCTGATTCAAGTTCATTGTTCACATTCTCCATAATAGACCTACCGTCTTTATTGGAAGGAACTCACAAAAATCCTTGATGAAAGCACTTGGCACGTAACTGTTAGACACAGGCAGTTGACTGGTAAGGGGCAGCGTCTAACGTGTGGGAAGCATTTGCCTCCTTTATTACTAAAACTTTGGCGTAGTATAAAAAAATGCCATTTTTTTATTACTGGGACTAAGCCTTTATGTGACACATGCAGGCAATTTTAAAGGCTATTGTGTATGAATTTTCAAACTACATTTTAATTGTTTCATTTCATTCAGTACCTTTCTATACTTCTGTGTTTTGTCCAGTGCCTCATTTCTGTACTTTTAATCATACCTGAGCTTTCTGTCAATACCAAGTTACAGTGAAATTTAAAATGAAACTGAAGAGAAGGACCACTTAATTTTGAGTATATTCATAAAAACTGTCAAGGTCAATGGATAAATGTTATTTTAAAATATCAGGTAATACAGAGTACTGCTCCTTTTTATCTTTATATCTAAAAATATATGATCCATGTAGTAGCTGCTGATTGAGAGTTTGGAAAGAACAGGTGCAGAGGCCAAGACGTGTAACTGGTTGATAAATCACCTGATTTATCAAGAGACTATGGTTCTCTAACCAAGGGTAGCAAAGCTAAATATTCACGTTTACAAGTAAAAGTTTCCAGCAGGGCCTCCCCAGTGACGCAAAGGGTTGGGACGTGGCCTGTGGGACTGTCAGAGCCCGCTGCAGCATGAGTTCGATCCCCGAGCAGCCCACATGGCACAGAAGACCTCTCCTGGCTCATCCGCTGCTCCCCTCAGCAGTGTACTTTGGTTGATCTGCCTGTTCTATTCCCCACTCTGTCTCTGGTGGGTACCCTCACCCCCCACACACACTTCTGGCCTGTACCCCGCTCTTGTATCATAGATGGGGGGTGAATCTTTGAAAAAAAAAGTTTCCAGCAAAGTTCCTGACAACTTCATTCAACAGAATCACTAGTAAGATGTGTTTGGTGACTGAATAATATCATTCATTCACAAGGATTAAGTAATTTTTATTTCTGTAGCAGAATCTTTTGTTCAGAGTTGAACAAGTTTTGTTTGACTCTGTGACCTGCCATGAATGAAAGCAGTGGAATTAACTGTGGTCTTTATGAGAAAAGCAAAATATAAGAGAGAAGAGGTATAGGCATCGGACAGGTCAATTAACCATTAGAGTAGTTTGTCATACATTCCACCATAAGCTGGTAGTGGAGTGTGAAATGGGTAAAATATGAAAATAATGTTCAAGGGCATAAATCCTAACATAATAGATTGCCCAAATGATGATTTAGATATGGATACCCCCAAATCACGTGCCCTTAGCACAACTCTGCCCATCATTTCTCCTGATGGAACTATAAACCCATGTTGACAGGACCATGGAGTTGCCAGGGAGCACGTAAGAACTCACTGATCAAATTCACCTTCTCCCTGAACCCCTTCTCTGGGATGACTGGAAGGAGTATTCCTGTGTGTGCGTGATGTGCTTAGGATATTCTCCAGCACCTTGCAGACAGACTTGGAAGATTTCACACCAGAATTTCCTCTGAGGTGTGAAAATCCCCAGTAACTAAAAGTTGGTGTCTCTAGCTGATAAATATTACCGTAGTATCTTAGCTATTCAAATGTCATTGAAGTGACATTTAAATGATGAATGTAGAATAACAGGTGTTTTAGTTTTTGCTTTACATTTTTTAGTTCTAAAATGCCCATTGTTGATTATACTCCATGAAATAAGCCAGAGGGAAGAAGAAAAATATCGGATGTTTTCCCTTGCAGGAGGACTATAGGGGAACCGAATAAGGGATCAGGAAAAAGAAAAATAACAATAATAATAAATAAAAAAACAAAATTAACAGACAACTGTAAATCTGAGACATTCTGCAAGGCAGGGGAGGCAGAGGGATCAAAACAGGGGCAGGAAGAACACAAGGGACTATGGTGATGGTGCACAGGTGACTTGGTGGTGGGAATTTTAAGGGGATTACACCCGAGAGGAAAAACCATATATTGTACAAAAATTAACAATGGTGTAATATGTGTATTACACATAAAAAATAAGTATTTTTTAAATAAAAATAAATAACTAAATGATGAATGAATGCATGATGGAAAGGAAAAACTACATAGATTCAGGGGAAATGCATTCGAAGTGAAGGAAACAGCCTCCAGGATGAGCCCCCAGACTTGGAAGTTTGGTGTGTTCAGAGAACTGAAAGGCAGTCAGTAGAGATGGGGAATTCTGAGTACCCAGGATGGTGCAGCAATTCAGGAGGAACTTGTGAATTGCTTCTAACCTTGTAGGTCTTGAATTTCATGATCTATAACCAAGATACAATTAATGTCTCCTCTCTCTGATTTTAAGGTGCAATTTTTAAAATGAAAAAAAAAATCGAAACCCACCCTAAGGTGAATGAAATAACCCCAACGAAAATCGTAAAAACTTTAAGTCATTAACAGTAATTAATTCCTCGTTTACAAATGACCATGCCAGGCTGTGCGTGACCTGCATGTCTAATCTGGACTGTTGATGCTAGAATTAATTAGGCAGCATACTTTTCCTCTAGTCTCGCAATGTGTGTTTTGTAGAATGCTGACTTTCAAAGTTGTTAATTAGAAATTTTGGCAAGAATTCCAAGGCCAAAATTTGCCCAGCATATGCTGTGGTAACCAAAAACATCTTCAGATCTTTAAAAATGGAAATACGTATTATGCATAAACAATTTATATAGCTACTGTCCCCTGACTCTCCCCCCATTTTTCCTGAACTACCTCAGAGTCCTAGAGCTTCAGGGAACAAAATTGGGTCATTGCTGCTACTGAAGACTCCCTTGATTCTTGGTAGCATAAAATGTAACACTATTTCTTTTTATGTGTTTTTCCTCAAAATAATTGGGAAGTTTTAATCGTAAAGTACATAAAATGGACTATTTAGTCCCTCAGACAAAGGAGAGTGACTTGATGACTTGATTTCATATTTATTTCCTGCTGAGGTTGTATACGTGGGTGGTGAAAGGTTATAATCTGGCCAAAAGCAAATTAGGAATGTAAACAGGAAAATCTTCTCTAACAACTTTCAGAAATGTATCTGTGAGCTAAGACCTTCCCAATTAATTTTGGGTCCACCAGCCTGGTAGTACTTGAACTATATAAAATGCTACATAAACTTGGCCTTATTTCAAGGAACCAATTATTGTCTAAAATAATCACTGTAACCTCAAAAGAGAAAGTAGGCAATAAAAATAACTTGTAATTCTGAAAGATTTACATGCATTTGAATGACATTTTATTTTGAATTGTGTGATACTCACAAGAAGTTGCAAAGGAATTACAGAGTTCATGTTCTCTTCACCCAGCTCCCCCCAATGATAATATATAAATGCAATATCTTGTCAAAACCATGAATCTAATGGTGTAACAACACTATTTACTCAGCTATCGACTTTATTTGGATTTCAGTAACTTATATACATTCCTTGTGTGGGGGTGAAGGAGTGGGGGTGGATAGTCTTCAAGGAAGGACTTTATCTAGGGAATTTTCAAAAAAAGATCGCTGCTGTAAGCAAGTTAATTAGACATCCACTGCTAACAATCTTGACCTCAATTAGGTGAAGGATTCCTAATTAAATTGTTACAGGCTTTTGTGTTAAATGGTAATTGAATGCCTAAAAGTTCTTCACAATTATATCATATTAACAAGAATGTATTTGCATTTTTAATGCTTTATTGATTTCCAATTCATGACAGGGCTGTTAGTTTTATCTTACCATGCCATTGAAAGCTTTCCAAATTGTTCTTTAGGGTTGACAAGCTTGGGGAGCAGGTTGAATAAACAGCAGAGTTTGTGTCCCTCTCAGGGACTGCAGACTAATTCATTTTAGCAACTCTTTCCCACAAATACTACCATCTCCTTAAATATAAATGTGCGCATAGGAAGACAGAGGACAGAGTGAAACTGAAGACATGTGGCCAATCCTCTTTGCTTAACATTCTCATGCTAGTTCATCACTTAGGGATTACTCAGGGACTCCAAACTTTTTTTTTTTTAAAGATTTATTTATTTATTTATACAAGCACTAGGTACAGTCAGAAGCATGGGAGGGTGAGATGATTCACCAGAGCCAGAGCGGGGAACAGAACAGGCAGACTGACGAAATACACTGCTGAGGGGAGCAGTGGGTGGCAGGAGAGGTCTGCGCGCCATGTGGGACCCTTGCCAGCGGCCAAGGATTGAACCGGCACTGCAGAGGCTGCGGGCAGTTTTGCAGCCCAGTGCTCAACCACTGTGTCACCAGGGGCGGCCCGAGACTCCAAATTTTAAGGGTGTATGCTCTCAAATGGGTCCAGTAATCCACTGCGCAAAGGCAAAGGAAGCAAACTCGGTGTGAAAGATCTTTAATAGTATTTGGGTGCATAGAGAAAGAGAAGAAAGGCTATTCCTAATAGTATCTTCCCAATAAAACAACCAAAATTACCTCTCCCTTCATTGGTAAATCCCTAGCCAAACAGGGTTGGCCTGAAGCAGTGCCACTGAGGCCTGAAAGCTTGAGCCACAAGAAAGGGATTAAACAAGTTTGGGACAGAAGGAGTGAAATCTAAGTACAAATCAAGATAACAACTGCCATTGTCTCTGTCAAACACAGCCTCCCCACACCTCTCACCCTACATCCATGCATCTCCCCCAATTCCTGTAAGCAGTATCAGGGTACAGTCAGGCCACAGAAACAAGATCCTGAACCCACATGTATTCAGTTATATACCAGGCCTGGCTGCTTAACTCTACCCCAAGCTCCCAGAGAAGCTTCCCTGATCAGGAAGTCTTTTTCGTGGCACACTGGGACTTGGAATCCAAGATGGCTGCCAGTAAATTTGGGCAGGAAAAATGGCACCTCCCCTTAACACTTCAGCCATGGAGCGTGGTCTTTCTTTGATTCAGGCCTGTTTTTCAGTGGCCGTTATTAGTTGACTTGACTAATTTAATTGTGTACACAAATCTTTTAGGTGTCAGTATGCTCATACTTATTTGACATGTATGTTTGCTCTTTAACGATGACCTGTGTTCCCCCAGAACATGTAGCATGTGACCCTGAATATCATCTGTTAAAAAGCAAAATTTACCCAAATAAATAAAGAGATCAAATTTACTTTATTCATGTATTCATTGGCAGCAATTAGCAAGTAGATAGATCCTATAAGATAGATTCTGGTAGAAAGTGGAAGGTTCTTATAGTCAGAAAGAGGGTGGGCCAAGGTTATTGGCAAAGAAAACAAAGGTCATTTCAGGCAGAGCCTTCTGCCCTCAGGGAGGATGCAGGGTCTCCGTCATGGGTCATGCAGATATCCTCACAGTGCATTGACTGGAAACTCCAGATTGACTGTATTTCCCCTGTGAGGAGAGGTTGAAAAACTGTAGTTAGGTTAGGTGTGATGTAGTCTTGGTGGTGTCCAGAGAAACAATTGCATCTTGGGTCTTTGGTTTTTATAAAAAGCATTTTATTCATTAATCTCTAAAATATCTAATCAGATCTATTAACAGCACTTGTTTTCATCTATCGATTCATCTCTCAAGCTTTTTCCCACCCTCTGAAATAAACTAGTACAATGTCATAAAACTTTGTTTTGTTTTTTTGTTTTTTTAAATCAGTGTCCACTTACTTTACAATCAACCATGGGCCAGAATCTGTCTTTCGAAACTTAGGTTTCATTCATAATTTACAATGACAGAATTAATTCCAGAAGGCCTAGATAGATTTAAATAAATTGGACAGAAGAGACATATGAGTCTATGCCTCACATTCAGACTATTTTCTCTAGCAGTAATTGATAGTATATTTTAATGTTTTATGTAAAAAGCAATTTTGGAAAAAAATATTTTGACAAAATATGTCATCTCTCAAAAATAATCTCCATGCCTCATCTTCTATCTTCTTTCGTGCCTGTGACACACTACTTCCAGATTCAGAGTCTTTTCAAGTTGATTTTAGGGAGAGTATTTTCACGGAGTGTGCCTTGTGGATATGGCTTGTGCAATACTTGGTGTATGTTTAATAGAAATGAGATACCTATACACTAGAATACATTAGCACACACAAATAAAACATTTTTCTTAATCTGTTTTGATGAATATCTCTTAGGAGTTTGTTAGATGATGAAGGTTACTTTAAAAACAATCATTAGAGAGTCTCTAAAAAGAATATCTGGGCAAATATGACATGGAGAAAATATTTGTTTGAAATCAGCAATCATTCTTCCATAACATTTCATTTAGTTGAAAATACACCTTAATAATCAACCACAAAGGTAATGTTATTTTTTTATGCTGTCAGCCACACAATATCAAAGATAGGAATGATATAATACCTGAATTAAATGTTTGCCTTAGGTTATGTATTTCAATTCCCTGGTATTATTTAGGAGAATACTAAGTTATTTGTTTTTTTTCTTTTCCTCAATGTAGTCAGGTATGATTAGATTAGAAGTGAATAATTATCTGGGTGTAATTAGAAAGGAATTATAATAAAATAAAGCAGCCAACATAATTCCTCCAGAAGGATATCATAGCATAAGGGTCTGAGAGTTCAACTATTCAATAAGTCGATCCTACCTGGCTTCTCCCACAGAAGAATAGAACATGCTTTCTGATTAGAAAATGCTTAAATTTGTACATATTTTTATTTCTTTCTTTCTTTCATAGTACCAGATGCTCGAATAATATTCCTTTACAAATTCAAATCCTTGAAAAAAAAATTTCATACTGCTAGTAAAGTTTGAAATAGTCATTGATAATTGGTAGTAATTTACCAAAAAAAAAAAAACCAACATGGCTCTTGGTATTCTTTGTTTCACTTTAGAGAGCAAAAAATCCATCATAAAATCCTTAGAGTGTTTGCATTCGTCTGTATTAGGAATGAGTTCATTTCAATCATCCTGAGCATGGAATGAAAGGATTGAAATATTTCAGACGTCATATACCTGAACCCCAGGGAACCATAATACAGAAGGTGGTATTTTTTCTTCAAGTTTTTTTAAAGTTTTTTTTTTTCCATTCCACATTCTCTTTATTTATTTTTTTACTTTTATATATTTTTTACATCATTCTTCATTTTTGTTTTTATTTTTACAATGTATGCTTTCTCATCTTGGTTATAGTCCCCATGAAATTCCCACCACCCATTCACCGGTGTCCCATCACCAAAACACCCTTGTGTTCTTCCCACCCCTGTTTTGATCCTACGCCCCTCTCCCCCCATGCAGAATGTCTCTGGTTTATAGTTGCCTGTGTATTTTGATTTTCACTTTATTATCATTACTTTTTTGGTGAAATAAGGCAGAAAGAAAAGGAAAAATACCAGATGGTTTCATTTATAGGAGGAATGTAGGGGATTCAAATAAATGATTGGGGTGGAGGGCGGGAAGGTAAGTAATTTTTCTTCAAGTTTTATCATAATTTGGGTGTACATATTTAGGCATATATATATATATATATACACACACAGCTATATACATATATATGTGTGTGTGTCTTCCAAATATTTTCTTTTTTCACCAATTTATCAGGCATAAAATTGAGCTGTTACTACTAGAGGTTTCACACCATCATTTTCTTTTTGAGGGGGGCATGCAGCATTTTATTTTATTTATTTTTTGTTAAAACCAATTTTTTTATTTAAATTTAATTTTTTTATTTAATAGATACTGACAGAGTATCTATTAACGACTAACAGATTGTTTAACTATCTAAAGATATGTGTGAAGTGAGCTATCTTTTCTTTTTTTCTTTTCTTTTCTTTTTTATTTTATATATTTTCACACCATCATTTTCAACTGAGCGATGACCTGAGTGAGGTCTATCCAAAGTTACCCTTGTTCATGAACCTCCTCAGATCTGGCCAGCTCCTCTGGTGTGTAGTATGGTTTATAATAAGAAATATACATTTGGTCTTTGTCCAAATTTTTCTGGCAGAGAGCTCCTAAAAGCCCTTGGAATCAGCTGAATGATGAGAGTGTGAAGTGTCTTTTGTTAGGCTGTGAGGAGACGGGCTGGTTGTCAATGTGACTAGAGGGTTGGACCTTTCATTTACATCCCTCAGGCTCCCTGGAGTGGGGCCTGATGGAGGGTGAACCAATCATGGGAGCCAATGAGTTCATCAGTCACGACTGCTTCATGAAGTCTCTGTAAAACTCCACTAGTGCAGGGTTTAGAAGCCTTCCTGGTTGGTGAACTCATGGCCTGAAGAGGGTGTAGAGATTGTGCCCATCCATCATGCTTTACCCGAGCCATCTCTTCTGCTTGACTGTTGCTGCATTACATTCTTTTATAACAAACCAGTAATCTAGTAGGTAAACAGGGTCCTTGAGTTCTTTGAGCTGCCCTAGCAAATTAGTGGAGCCCAAGCAGGGATTTTGAGAACCTCTGGTATATAAACCATCAGTCAGAAGCAACTGCAACTGGGGTTGCAGTTAACATCTGAAATGGTAGGGAGCGTTGTGGTCCTGTAGGACTGAACCCCTTAATCTGTGGCATCTGATACTATTGCTGGGTAGTTAGTACTAGAACTGAGTCAAAATCTCAGATGTCCTGCTGGTGTTTGGCACTTGCGTGTGTGTGGGGGGGGGGGGTCCCCCTACACTCACACAGCACATGCAGAGGGATAGGGTGCAGGAGCCCAAAACACCCGAGCTTGTCTTTTTGTCTTGTTTTTGAAGCCAAAAGGGCTTCAGAAATTGCTTGTCTCATTCTTGTGCCTTAAATGTCATCCTGTCCTCAGCTGCAGGCCATGTGGTCTTCCGCAGAGGTAAATCCTGGATTCATTCATACCTGCATGCTGTCTGCATCTGTCATGTTTCTAAGCTTTGAATCTCTAGACTACCCCTGCATGATTTCTTCATATTTTTATCCCCCCAAATGCTTGTTTTCATCTGTATCTAATCTCCCCCTCCCAACCCATCCATTTAGTTTTGCATTTCAGTGATATATATATATTTTTTAAAGATTTATTTTATTTATTTATACAAGCACTGGGTACAGTCAGAAGCACGGGAGGATGAGAGAATTCACCAGAGCCAAAGCAGGGAACAGAACAAGCAGACTGATGAAATACACTGCTGAGGGGAGCATCGGGCATGGCAGGAGAGGTCTGTCACGCCTTTTGGGACCCTCGCCAGTGGCCGGGGATTGAACCAGCACTGCAGAGGCTATGGGCAGCTTTGCAGCCCAGTGCTCAACTGCTGTGCCACCAGGGGAGGCCTTCAGTGATATATTTTTAATAGATTTCATTTCTAAGTTCATTTTTCCAAATGTGCTTTATCCCAAACATTTTTTCAGTGGTTGCTCTAGAATTAATAGTATACATTTACGGCTAATTATAATATACATTTACAAGTACTGAGTATACTTTCAAAGAACACTACATTGTTTCATGTACAGTTACCTTATAAAATATTATTCCCCTTTCCTTCCTTCCATCCCTTATCACACTGCTGTCACTCCTTTCATTTCATTTCTCCATAGCTAGCTATTAGATCAATTGAATAAGACAAGATTTTATTTTAGCTACATTTATTCTTTATCCAGCGTTTTTTCTGTATGTAGGTCTGAATTTCTGAAAAATTTCTTTTAACTTTTCTCCAAGAGTAGGTTTGCTGGCATTCTCTGTTTTAACTTGGCTGAGAGAATCTTTATTTCTCTTTGACTCTCAGAGGATAATTTCATTGGATATTGAATTGTAGGTTGGTGTGGTCTGGTCTTGTTTTTTTCTTTCAACACTTAATTATTTCACTTGACTCTCCTCTTGCTTGCACAACGTCTGACAAAAAGTCCAGTGGAATCCTTGTTCTGTAGAGATAAGGTAATATCTTTCTTCTCCCAGCTTCTTTTACAATTTTATCTTTTTAGATTTTCTGTACTTTAATGTGGATTTTATATGTAGATTTTAGTGTTCTCTGAGCTCCCTGGAACTGTGGGTTTGTCTCATAAATTTTAGCAATGTCTTGGTTATTTTTACATTGTCTTTGTTTATTCATCTTTTCTGCCTTCTGGTATTCTAATTAATCATATATTTGCTTTCAAAATTATCCCACAGCTCTTCTGAGGTGGGATTTTTTTATCATCATTTTTTTCCTTTTGCTTTTTAGTTTAGGAAGTTTCTATTGACATAGTCTAACAGGATGGTGCCCAGTAAACAAGGAGGTTCCAGGTTCCCTGCCCTACCCAAAGGAGGGTGGAGCTGAGCAGGGAGAAGAAGAAGCTGGAGAGGAAACTGGAGAAGGAAGGAAGTAGGATGGAGAGAAAGAAGGAGACCTGGAGGAGGCACGTGGAGGAGAGAGACATTTGAAGAAACTGTGCTTGTTTCTTGGCCTTGGACTGGGTGAAACAGATGTGGTTGAGAGGCCATGGGATGAGTAACAATGACAGCATTTATCTTGATTTTGATTTTGCTCTTATCCACCCAGACTTGCCTGGATGTTTCTGACCATTTTCTATGGGTACCTTCCAGAAGGTGCTTTAGACTGGTGGCAGGTTTTCAGGCCTTGATTTGGGCCAATCCTGTTTGGCTGGACTTTTACCCATGATGGGATGGGTAACCTCAGATACTTGATTCAGAAACTATATTCTTTGTCATTTTGTATTGTTCACTCATTGTATTAAAGTTTCTTTCCATTTGTCTTGTGTGGTGGATGGCACAACCAATTTACAGCAGGCAGGTTTGGGGGTTCTTGGGTCCTCCTCTCCTTACCTTCTAACAGTAGTTTTAGCAGGTAGACTGGAGCACCTCAGTACCCACAAACCTGCCTGCTCTAAATGGGTTCTGCCATCTGCTGCATAAAGATAAACATACTCTTAGTGAATAAAACCTTCAATAGAAAAGAACTTTAATAGAATCAGTGTGCAATAGAAAGAAGAGCAGAGAAAGATTATAGTTTCCCAATAAAACACCTGAAGTCACCCATCCCCTCATGGTAAATGCCCAAACAGGGTTAGCCCAAAGCAGGGCCACTGAGGCCTGAAAAGCCTGCCACAAATCTAAGACACCTTCTGATGGAGACCCATAGGAAAGGGACAGAAGAGGCCACGCAAGTCTGGGAGGAAAGTATCAAAACCAAAATACAAGGAAAAGGGCTGCAGCTGTAAACCTCCCCATGGATTTTTCACATCTCTTCCAAATACCCCAAGTTCCTGGAGCAAGATCAAGTTTGAGAAATAGGCATGGCCTCTTCTTCACATTCTCTCTGTTCCACATGCCTCTTCCAGGTCTTTGCCATTCTTTGCTTTCTCTTGACCCTCAGCTCCACCCTTCATTGAGTGGGGCAGGGAATCTGGAAACTCCTCCTTTTAGATGACACTGGTTTTTTTCTGTTTTGTTTTATTTTTAAGATTTATTTATTTATGCATATAAGATCTGGGGTATAGGCCAGAGGTGTGGGGGGTGACAGGATTCACCAGAGACAGAGTGGGGAACAGAACAGGCAGACTGACTGAAATACACTGCTGAGGGGAGCAGCGGGCGAGACAGGAGAGGTCTGCTGCGCCAAGTGGGTTAGCTCCCTGGCCAGAGATCGGACTCGTGCTGCAGTAGCAGCATATAGCTTCATAGTGCTGATGCTTAACCCCTTGCACCAACAGGGAGGCCCCTCAATGACAGTGTTAAAATAGCTTCAAGCCTCTTGATTCTCTGCTTAGCTGTACCTAGTCAACTGATGAGCTTATCAGAGGCATTCTTCATTTCTCTTACAGGTGTATGTTTCTAGCAATTCCCTTTGATTCTTTCTTAGTGTTTCTATTACTCATCTTTTCTTACATGTTGCCTGTTTTCTTTGTTTGTTTGTTTTTTTCATCTGAGCCTCATTTATAGCTCAGAGGTAACCAGAGCTCATTGTGATCCTCAAGTCTTGAAGGGGGTGATGTTTATCCTGCCTCCTCAATATTCTCATGTATCCAAACTCCTTTTTTTCCCAGACTCTTTTCTTTTTTTAGGGGCAGCAGTTTCGTTTCTAAGCTCTTTTCATATCAAGTCTATATTCATAAATCCCAAGCCTACTCTGCTTTATCTTGTTGGTAACATTTTTTTTCCCTTTCTCACATTTTGACCCACTCTTTTTTAGACATTTATACACATTTTGTTTCCACAGTACATCTTGGGTTCTGACATTAGTTTGCTTCCCTGACCATGCTTGCAAATTATGCCCCTTTGCCTCCCTAGTTTTTCCCTTTTGAATGATGAGTTCGTCCTTAGTGGGTCTACTGGGAAAATCAACCTCTTGTGTTGATGGAGTACCTCTTCTTTGGTAAATATGTTACTGGCTTCTGAAAGGTAGCAGCCATGATAGCTACGCTGTGGACAACTTTAAATTTATTTCTCAGACTGAGTTTTCCCCAATTGCAACAGGATCGTGGATCTAAACCTCAAACACATGTAAGAACAGACTAGGCTTATTAATAACTAATCATAAACAGAATTTAAGGAAATATTAGTTATTTCATTAAGTTTAATGAAAGGAAGCGCACTAAATAGGACGTATAAGAGAGGTAAATATGGAATCATTATAATTATTTAGTAAAGTAGAGGGTGGATATGCCCTCAACAAATATCATCACATTATAACCAATCAACACCCTCAAGAGTTAGTGCATTAAGTGCTATTTGCTGTAATAATTTAAAACCACAGGCTTTAAACCATCTAGAGAAATTCCTATCAGGCCTTGTATTGGCCTTATAAGCCAACTCAAAAAAAAAAACCCTAAAAATTAATTACCACTGTTTAAATATTTTATAATTTCTTCACAGTGTAATGTCAACATCTCAATATAGAGTCCTCTGAGCATGATTCCTGAAGATGAGTCTCTAATGTGGTAAGTTATTTGCTATGTTGAGATAATTTCACCCATGAAGAAAATTGGGTTCTCTTAAAATAATTACTAATTTTTTATTTACCTGCTTAGTCCACTCACCTGTGTATACACATACATGCACACACATACATGCACACATAAACACACACATATACACACACATACACACATGTGTGCACACACACACATACACACACGCACCTCAGCTCTCCTCTCTCCAGGATGGTAGTTCTCCTAAAATGGCTCGAGCTAAAATCCTGGGGTCATTTCTGTACACCCCACCCCTTCTTTCACAAATCCCATGTACTCTGGCAAATCCTAGAAGCTCTCGGTTCAAAATCGATCTAGAATCCAAGCATCTCTCTCCTGCGTGTTCACGGCAACCTGCTAACTCATCTACATGCTCCTGGCTTTTCCTTGATAACGTGTGTACTGTATGGAGCGACCAGAGTGAGCCTTTATTATGTATTCGGAGCACATCTCTTTATTTACTGAGTCAGACCACATCTCACCCTGCTCATAACTCTCCACTGACTTCTCATCTCACTCAGAATAAAATTCAAAGTTCTAAAGCAACAGGCCTGCCAGAGCCTACGTGCTGTGGCCAGAAAGCAGCACATCCGGCATCTCAGGCCATGGCAGGCCCTTCTCTAACGTCATTTCCTCAGAGAATTACATCCCATCTGACAGGGCATGTAAGATTACACCCGCCTCCCTGCCACGCTGTCCCCTGCTCTGTTTTAATCTGCTGTATTCTTAGCCAGGGAACGAATACAGCATTTGGACAGATTTCCTGACATGTTATTTGTTGTTCATTTTCAATTAATGGTGTGTTTCTAAGGCACTTCATCTTATTTTTAAAGGGGCCTGATCACTGTCAGCAACAATGTAGGTGCTTCATCAGTATTTATTCATGCATCAGATGATTTGATTCACTGTATTTAGTGTTTAGGGTAAAATGTTGTCTGTGTTTTCAGTACATTACTAAACATCCAGCAATAAAACATGTGCATTGATATTATAAAGAAAGAGTATATAAACAGGGTCTGTTGTCTACTCTAGGGACCCCGGAAAACTGTACTCTGTGGGTTTGTGAAAAATGTCTGAGTGACAAAGGCATTTCAGGGTAAGAGTCAGCTTGTGCAAAGGCCCTGTGGTGAGTCATATAACCTGGCAGAAGCCCAATGTTCTGTTGAGCACAGAAAAGGGAGAGACTGTGAGTAAGCCTGAAATTATGTTCAAAATCCACACAGACCTTGACAAAAAATGCCCTTTATCCTTTGGGCAATTAGGCAGTGAGTATAGTTATAAGCAGATAGATCTGATGATCAGTTTCCATTGTAAGAAGACAATTATGATAAGAAATTCAGAGACTTTTGCAGTTATCTAGGGACAAGGTGATAATATGAACTAGGAGGTTGATTATAGTTACAAATGTGTAGAGATTTTTCTAGAGCTATTTGGAGGTTAAAATTGGTGACTAATTAGACTTAAAGAAAATAGGGAGTTACCAAAAATACATGTTAGATTAATTGTTTGCTCAAGTGTAAGGAAAGGGAAGATGCACATTTTTAAATTTGGAGTCACACATTGTTCTCTTTGGCACCGAAATTTAGAGACTTTCATTGTTATTTTGCAAACTACATTCGTGCGAAAGCTGCTCATTTTAAGGTTCCCCTCATATGTGTGAATGCATCTGAGCTGTGTCAAAGTCCAGGAATGTCCTAGCCAATACCCTTCATGTGTCCCTAAGTGACCTTCATCTTCTCTGCTCTGCCACTGTGTAGTGATTTACTCAGGCTTGTTTGCAGGACAAGGTGGGAGAGTTTGAACCTGCAGTATATTTTTAAAAGTAATTCTTGTCTCCAAATAATTTTAAGTTTGAAATATGCAATAAATAATATCTAAATAATAAAGTAATATATCTTCTAGGAGCAGTTCTGTCTAAGAAGCAGGGCTCATGGATTATCTTCATTGCCAATAACAAGAATCTTAAATCAGAGGCAAAATATCAGCTGTTGAAATATTAGTGTCAGTAGAAAAATACAGAGCGGGTTCATCATTTTAGTTCAGTATAGATTACTTGAGTATTTTTAAATAAATGAAAGAATCTCGACAGAACATTTTTTTTTAAATTAAAAGTTGGCAAAAAGCGGGTTGGCAAAAATAGAAATAATAATTCTATTTTACTCAAACAGTATGAAAATATGTCTTTAAGGCAACAATCCTGTTTGAATTATGAGCTATTTAATCATTACTTAGATGTTTTAATGTAACAAAGAAAATATATAAATAATTATATTTATGTTTCACTTTTTATATAAATGGCTGCTCCACTAGAAACACAACCAGATTATAAATATATCATTATTAAAGAAACAAATGCAATATATTATTTTTTTGTTGTGGTTGAGCATAGTATTAAAAGTAACAAAATACATTTGATCTACTTCTGGAAGAGAGAAATAAAAATAACACACCACCATGCATCTAAACATTTTCCATGCGTGCAAAGTATTTTCTGACTTAGAAAGTCAGTTCAATGTCCCATGGAAAAGAAAAATTGTAGCTAACTCCCTTTGAAGTAGAGCTCATTTGAACTACCTAGAGGTGGTAAGTATATTGTACAAGAATCTTACTTTTTGTAATTTAGAAGAAGCTGTCTCACCATTACTGACCATGACTAGATAATCAGAATTGGAGTGGAAATCTCTAAGGAGAAATTATTTTAAAATAGATGGGTTAGCCTTGAGCAGATAGCATAAATGATCACAAATCTACCACAAAGCATGGGATCATTCTCTTTGTGTTTATATAACATTTGTCTTGATATTCTGGAAGCAATGCGTAGAGCCGAGCAAAATTATTAGAGAATTACATGTAAGGATTTTGCTAGGGAACACAATTTGTTTATAAGCAACTTCTCACTGATTTCCAGGGTAAGCACTTATGAAGAAAGCCGCTCTGCACCTCTGTGAGCATGGCCCCGTGTGGACACGTTTCCCCTCCACTGAGTAAATATCTAGGAGTTGAAATGTGAATAATAGGGAAATGGATGTTTAACATTTTATTTACTTTTTAAAGATTTATTTTATTTATGCATATAAGAGCCAGGATGCAAGGCAGAGGTGTGGGGGGGTGTGTGTGAGAGGATTCACCAGAGACAGAGTGGGGAGCAGAACAGTTGAATCTACTGAAATACACTGCTGAGGGGAGCAGCGGGTGAGACAGTAGAGGTGCCGTGCCATGTGTGTTACTCCCTAGTCGGGGATCGAACTTGTGCTGCAGTGGCTGTGGATAGCTTGATAGTGCTGAGACTTAAACCCTGCGCCATCAGGGAGGCCCTGTTTAACATTTTAAAAGCAAACTTCAAGCCGTGTTTGTCACTTTACAGCATGCCCAGCAGTGTGGGGAGTTTCCGTTGCAGCAAATCCTCACTGACCTTGGGTGTCACTGGGTGTCATATCTGGGTGGCATTAAATCGCAGGTGCCTGATGACTGATGAACTGAGTCTTTCTTTATGTGCCTAAGAGCCATTCGCATAGTGTATTCTGTAACTTGGGTGTTCAAAGGTTTTTCTTTGTATTTATTTGAAAAGCAAGTTTTTATTTTAGCGACTTTTTATTTTTAAGTTTATTTATATTTTAAATGCTTGTTCATTTCTGTACAATGTTTGCTTTCTTCTCTCAGGTGTAGTCCCGGTAAAATTCCCACCACCAAGTCACCCGTGCACCATCCCATGGTCCCATGTGCTCTTGCCTCCCCTGTTCTGATCCTTCCCCCTCTGCCTCCCCTGTCTCTGATTGTTAATTTTGTTAATTATTGTTGATTGTTAATTGCCTGTTAATTTTGTTTTTATCATTTTTTTCCTGATCCCTGACTTGGTTCCCCTATATTCCTCCTATAAGTGAAACCATCTGATATTTTTATTTTTTCCTTCTGACTTGTTTCACTGAGCATAATCCAAAGTTTTTGATTTACAAAAAAATTGTGGACGCACTGTAACCCCGCCCCCAGGGTCCCCTATTAACATTTTGCCTCATAGTGGTGCATTTGTTAATTTCCAGAACAGATACTGATATGTTACTAATAACTAAAATCTGTAC
Source organism: Talpa occidentalis (assembly GCF_014898055.3). NCBI lineage: Eukaryota > Metazoa > Chordata > Mammalia > Eulipotyphla > Talpidae > Talpa > Talpa occidentalis. The sequence continues at coordinate 13,881,753 of NW_023601754.1, forward strand.
ATTAGTGAGAATGGCACATATTAAAAAAACTAGCAACAACAAATGTTGGCGAGGATGTGGAGAAAAAGGAACTCTCCTGCACTGCTGGTGGGAGTGTAACTGGTCCAACCACTATGGAGAGCTGTGTGGAGATTTCTGGACCTACTAAACATAGAGCTTCCATATGATCCAGCAATTCCACTCCTAGGTATTTACCCGAAGGACACAGAAACATCAATTCCAAAGAACACCTGCACCCCTATGTTTATAGCAGCACTGTTTACAATAGCTAAGCTATGGAAACAACCCAAATGCCCCAAAGTACATGACTAGATCAAAAAGATGTGGTACATATACACAGATTTTCTTACTTTTTACCTTATTGGCCTTTCTGTTCTGTTCTTGATAATGCAGCACATGCAGCTGTCAAGCCTCCTTAGTCTCTGCCTGACTCTGAGACTTTTATTGACATATCTTGTTTTTTATGACCTTGAAAGGTTTGCAATTTGAGATTTTGTCAAATGTCCCTCTATTGGGGCTTTTCTGATGTGTTTCTTGTACAGCTAGGCTTATGGGTTGAGAGAGGAAGAACACTGGCATAGTGTCATTTTTATCACATTTTATCAAGGGTATATATCACATCTTATCGAGGGTGCAATGTGACTTATCAGTATTGATGTTAACCTTGCTCTCCAGTTGAGGTGGTGTTTTGTGAGCTTCCTCCATCATAAAATGACTGCTCTGTTTTGTCCCCTTCCCATACCATCTTCCAGGGAGGAGGTCCCTATATATCCAGCCCACACTGAAGTAGGGGGATTTATACTTCACTCGCTTGAAGCCAAATGTCTGCAGAAGACATTTGGAATTTCTCTGTAGGGCAGATTTTTCTCTTTCATTCATTTATTTACTCAATCATTTATTGATATCAGCATGGACTTCTGGATATTTCTTTTAGGCTTAGTGTTGTAAACCAAGACTACTTGATTTATTTTCTTGCTTAAATCCTCCCCATCTTAGCCTCTGGAATCTCAGCTGTGGCCTGTGTGCCTTTGACATGTCCCTTCAACACAGCTTGTTGGCTTGTTATTTTTAGTACGCCCTTACTCTTGGGTCCTACAAGAAGCACCAGTTCACCTTGACTATTTTCTGGCCTGGTCTAGAATGGGCATTTCTCCAAAGATCCCTGAATCCTCACATTGGATGTGTGGATGCTTCAGAAAAATAATCTTCCTTGAAATGTTTTAAGTGAGCAGAGCAAAGAGTTTTCATGTTGCTTTGGCAGAGCAGGATAATCCAAAAGATCTCTCTTGATTAGACGACTCCTTTGGAATTGAATGCAGATTTGGGAATCTAGGATCCCTCCAATGAAACTTTACAAAAAGCCACTACACTTTCTAGATGCTATAAATATTAAAAAAAAAAAAAAAACCCTGTCTATCACAGCAGGATTTTATGACAAGTGTAAAATTGACAGAAGTGCCCTTTTCTAAGTGTCGTTTCCAGGCCTAACATCCTCCAGGAGAATAACCTGAAGTACAATTCCTTCCTGGGGGGGGGCGGGGGGTGGCACAGAGGCCCTCACCATCTGCTTTGGGAGACAAGAGTATTTAATTTTAAAGCTGGCAAATACCTGCACCAAACATCGATACATTTCAAGTCTTATTTCAAATCTGTTCTATGTTAAGTGCATACAATAGATACTGTAAAAATTGCTGATGATTTTGGGTCACTTTCTGTTTGATAAGGAGGTTAGATGAGAAGGTTGGCAAGGTTCGGTCAAGTGTTCTCGTTCTGTTCAGCAAAGGCTAGGTGGCAGGTAATTAAGAACTGAAGTACTGAGTGTAATTACTGCAGGAGTTCAGACAACAGAAAGAATGATGTTTGCTAAAACTACGGGGGAGGGAATGATGAAAGATGTATGATCAAGGATTCCAGGTGACTGCGGAATATTTAGTGCCTGAATTTATAGCCAAAGTCAAATGCTTGTGACCTGGTAATCACCTTTATGTTTTATCTCAGGTGACAACAGTGATGCTAATCTGAGCTACTTTCAATCAAATCGGTCAGTAGTTTTATTAAGTGGTTTATTGCTTATCGTTGGATGAGATTGAAGAGAAATGTAGGACATGTGTTACCTTTAAGAATGAAGCATGGAGGTTATTTGAAACCCAACTTATTTCCAGGAGTAAAAGTCCTAAGACTTCAGTTGTCTTTCATTAATGAACTGTTTCTCGTGCCCATCACATCCCTGCTAACTGGAAAATAAGATGGTTTATGGACTGGTCCCAGATGTTGAAGAGTTCTGGTCATGTATTCTACTTGAGTTATTGCTTCTGTCCCCCAAAATAGTGCATATCCCCCCCCTTGCAATCACAGAGCAGCATGGAGAAGGAGCTAGCAAGTGTGCAAAATAGTATTCACTACCAGCGGCTGCTCATCCTTCCCTTTGACAGAATGGGCGCATGATTAGAGAGTAAGGCAATGTCCCCCATGGTGTTGTGACCCTGAATTCAGGAAAATAGCTGCCATTGGTCACCATCTTACATGTTGAGACAGCCATCTCCTTCCAGCCCCAGGGGAAAAGACACAACGTGTAATGAGAATAATAAAAATTATGTGTTTCCTGGATTTCGATTCCATTTTACTAGGGCACAGGGGGATTCACGTGATTGGGAAGAGAAGGTGTGAGAGAAAATTTCATTTTTTTTCTGATTCCTTAAAAAGTAAAATGCTCCCAAATGAAAGATTTGGGTTATGTTAAGGACATTTCAAAATCATTTGGATGATAAAGTTATGATGCTAAAACTTTTTTTTTAATCAATGAAAATCTGCTCTTGGTGATTATTGCATTATTTAAAAAAATACATTTTCACTGATTATAACTCAATTACAGTCCTCACGTGTGCTTTTTACTCTTTCTGCTAGATTTGTTAATTGCTGATTGAAGGGTACTTTGTCTGTTCATGTAGCGAAAAATAAAAGCAGATTATAGGAGGAATACAGCAAAATGTGAACGAAATCCTACATAACAAACTTGGCTCTGTTGAGCCCGCACAACAGAATGAAAGAGTTCCCTCTTAGCCTCAAGTCAGAAAACCCAGAATTCCAGCTTTACCACCAATTGGATATGGAATTTAAAAAAAATCCCTGCTATGTGTCAGAATGTCAGTTCTCATATAAAATGAGTAAATAGGAAAGGATCGTCTGCAAGATTTCTTCCAGACAAGATAACTGATATTTCTGGTTACAGGAACACCATTCCCCGGGCATAATCTTCAAATAAGAGAAAGAATCCACATGAGTAAATGAGAGAAATCAAAAAAAAGTTTAAAAAGAAAAAAAAGACCAACAAGATGGCTAGACTCCAACATAAAATTCTGACAAGAATCACATTTGTGGGCCTCCCCGGTGGCGCAGCGGTTGAGCGCTGGGTTGCGAAGCTGCCCGCGGCCTTTGCGGCGCCGGTTCGATCCCCGGCTGCTCCCCGGCCACTGGAAGAGGGTCCGGCATGGCGCGCAGACCTCCCCTGCCGCCCGCTGCTCCCCTCAGCAGTGTACTTCGGTCCTTCTGCCTGTTCTGCTCCCCGCTCTGGCTCTGGTGAATTCTCTCACCCTCCCGCGCTTCTGACTGTACCCATTACATGTATAAACAAAACAAACAAACAAATAAATAAAAACATGCCTCTATTAAAAAAATAATAAAATAAAAAAAAAGAATCACATTTGTAAGGCAGTATATAACACCAAATTCAGATAGTGTTTGCATGTTGAAGTTCAACATTTTTTTAAAGATTTATTTTATTTACTTAAGCATGCAAGAGCTGGGGTGTAGGCCAGAGATACCGGGGGTTGAGAGGATCTACCAGAGACAGAGTGGGGAGCAGAACAAGCAGATCTACTGAAATACACTGCTGAGGGGAGCAGCGGGTGAGTCAGGAGGGGTCTGCTGCACCATATGGGTACCTCCCTGGCCAGGGATCGAACTCATTGCTGCAGTGGCTGCGGATAGCTTCAGTGCTGAGACTTGACTCCCGCGCCACCAGGGAGGCCCTGAAGTTTGACCTTCTTAATACAAATGAGCAGGCTGAGGCTCAAATGTTTAAAGTGACTGGTTCAAAGTCTGCCATGACCGCCATGGAGGTCCATGAATCCATGACCTCCATGGAGGATTCAGGGACGAGAAGAGTGTGTCTAGTGCAGCAGCTGCCAGGGTTCCCTTCACTGTGCTCACATCTTTAATGTTCTTATACCTTCTTTTTTTCCCTCCCAGCTGTGGGAGATGAGATGTTTCTCTCTAATCATTCATTTATCAGCTACTTACCGGGAACATATTATGTGTCAGCTAAGGAAATAATGTTGTGATTTTTTTTTTTTTTTTGTCCTTAGCACCCAAAACAAATATGGTGCAAAAATACCTAAGAGAAAACTTCAGATTCTCTAGCCTTCTGAAACAGAAGTGAAACATCTTATCAGTTCAGCTTATCTGCCTTATTTTTTTTTTGCAAACAAAGACTGAATGTGGACAGCATCAAGAGTGACATGATTTAAACCCAACGCTTCGGATAGATACCAGCTTGAAATGGAATCATCATCAAGGCAGCTCTTTCTTATTTCTTAAGAATAGTCAAAAAATGCCGTCAGCACACATCTATAGTGTGTACAGCAGGGAAATCACCCACTCTGACAGGAATTCATCATTCTCAGGAGCACAGATTGGTGTCAGGGAAATTTTTTAATTTTTAATAAATTATATTTTTGGTAACATTTTCAAATAGACTCACTGTAGAGGGCAGGAAGGACACTGAGCAAGTTTTCTGATCCAGCAGACCGCGTAAAGGAGGAGTCCTGGCGCCCTCAGTGGCTTTTGCAGGCTCTTATTGGGATCACCAGGTACACAGCAGGCAGGGGCGCTGGGGGGCCGGGAGGCTGGCAGGCCTCTCAGCCCCCAGCAAGTCTTCACTCTGGGCTCTCTGGCCTTCTCTCACCTTCTCTCTTCTCTTCTCATGGCTCTGCTTCTCTCTCAGCTTCTCTGCTCCTGCTAGTGTTCAGCCAGCCCAGGTGAATCCCATCTACCTATGCCCACACCCTACTCCCCTACTCCAGGTGCCCGCCATCAGGCATGCATTCAGGACCGCAGAGTTCCGTCATCTATCCTAATGGGGGAGGGCAGAAAAGCCTGATACTTTTTACCTTACCCTACACTCACCTTCTCTGTTTAAATATTTGAATAGTGTATTGGAATTATAGATATTTAATTTTTTGATTTGGATAAGCCTGTTGTAGAAATAATGGTCCTGCAAATAAACGAGTTCGTTAGTGTGTTCCTTGCTGTACAACAGATATCTGGCGGTGACAGAGATAAATAGACATGGTGAAACCACTACAAAGGATGGTTTTGAGATTTGCATTGTTTATTTTTCCCTATCCTTAGCCTGAGACGCTATGTTTACCATTTGGGGGGATGTTGATTTGACTTCTACAATATGTAAAAACATTGACTGTACATGCAATAAAAATTGAGTCTGCATTTTCTTTAGGTTTCTTCTAGCACCAGACTAGTTCTGTGTTAATTCCAAGGTTCCTTGGGATAATTTTATAAAGAAACAATGAAGGATTGCCTGGGAAGATGCTACAATTTAAACCGTTTCTAAATCAGCAAAGCACAAATCAGCAAGCCAACTTAAACCCCCAATGTGATGATCTTCATAGAGCAAGGAAGCACCCCAAAGCTCCAGTTCAAGAAATGGATGGGATTGTTAAAATAAGTTTGAAGATGAAAGCATAAAGAGCGGCACACGTGTATGACATTTTAAAAAAGCGTGTCAAATAAATTTGCCTGTTTTATGGATAATTATCAAAAGATTAGAGTGTAAAATGAAAGGATTTTTTTGAATCTCACAGTTGGCAACCACGATTGATGAGATACTGAAATTAAACCAATGCAGTCAATTTGATCATTTAGATTCTCCCTAGCAAAGCCCGTCAGCTGTGATTGATCACTATTGGAATCTCTAGCTATGAATTTCTTTTCCTTCAGACGTGCTTCACGCAACTCCAGCTCATCCCACTCTTGCTCTACCTTATCATAGTCAGCCAAGAAAACCAGGAAACTTTACTCTCCGCCTGGAAAGTACAGAGCCCACAATTCGTTAGACCCTTAGTTTCTATTTTGTGTTTTCTGACTGTTCTGTGCAGTCATTATAACCACAGGTCAACATTGTCCCACTAGCTAATAAAAATGTTCTCACCATTCCCAAGCCACTGCCAAGCAAGGTTCTTGCAATTTGTTGTTGATGATCTCTCGTTACTATTCTCTTCTTTCCCAAGGCCACCTCCTTCCCAGTTCCAGTTTCTGGGTTTCTGTCCCTATGGAGCAGACCACCTCAAAACTTACTGATTTAAAATGCTAATGCCTTGTTATTGCTGACTTAGTCTGTGGACCCGGTGGGCAATACTCTGGCTCAGCTGAACTCTCTCACCTCTTTTCAGTGGCTGGGCTCGGCCGTTGCCTCTCCTCCCAGGGTCATCTAGCTAGTTCTCTCTGCGCTGCCTCTTATCCTGCAGCAGTCTCGCTGAAAGATTAAAAGCCCCCAAGCCTTCTTGAATCCTAGACTGAGAACTGGTATGCATCCTTCCTTTGACATCCATAGGGCAACATAGGTCATAAGATCAGCCCAGATCAAGCAATGGAGCAATAACTCTCTTTCTCTCTCCCTCTCAAGGGGAGCCTGGATCCCAGGGGCACAACAATGGGAGGAAATGAGGTCAAGTCAAATCAACATTTCCCTGAGAGCCCCTATATTCTGAATTAACTATTGAGCTAATGAACTACTTCGGCATTTGAGCATGTGCCAGAAAGAGCCAGTAGAGGCCTGTGTCGTAAAAGAGAAAGATCTCTCCATGGCAATGATCAAAATCAGTATATGTTTGTAAATACTCATCATGATCCATTTGCCAGCGTAAATGATTCTGACTGTATCGGGTCTGCTCTAGAGAGTGAGCCTTTATAAGATCTATGAAATGATTCCTTTCATCCTTTTCATCCTGTCCACCAAACAGTGGGCATGAAATAAATATCAGGACTGGAATTTTAACGTCATCTGCAGAAATCAGGTGATCTGCTTTTGTTTGCATTCATGTTTTTGGCATGGCATAAATAAGACTAAGCATGTATGTTATTTAAATTCTCTTTTGTCGTCAAATCATAATATTAGTTTCCCATGGCAATCTTTGTATCTATGGTTTTTGATAAGGAAATGAGTAACCAAAAAGTAGCAAACTTCTCTGGATTAAAAGCAAAGTAAGAAGACCAGAATCCACATTTCTTCTGCCAGGTAGCTCCCAGGTAGATGCCCTAACAGTATTATGACCCCTCTTACACAATTTTCATTGCTGCAACCTCAGATCCCTTCTGTTAGTAGTCATCCTCTGCTTTATAAGCTGAAATCACCCCCATGATTAAGAGTTAGTGTTTTTTGCTTTTGTTCAAAATAACAGATTTCCCATGAGCAACCATATTATGGAATACGTCTATGTTAGAGGTTAATTGTTTATAAATTAGGGCTTTTTACTGACCTTTGTTAGGTTGTGTTAAAAAATGTTGGGAATGTAAAGACAAAGGATTATGGCAAAAAGAAAAATAGCTCTACTTTTACTGTTTTCTTTTGAAACTTTAAGAAAGTTCATACATTTCTTTCAGTATTTGATGACATTCAGAAAACCCACATAGATTCCGCTGGCTTGAACAAGTCAGACAGACAAGTCACAGAGGCAAACAGGCTGTAGTTTTTCTTCCTCACACCTAAATGCATGGGTGTAAATCCCTTTAGTGCAGATATATTAGGGCATGTGATACATATTTGGCACTTTTCTGCCATATACTTCAAAGTACTGTTCCTACTCACGTATGTCCTAGGCTCTCAAGCTGGTCACTCCTATCCCCACTCCTTAGCTCAGTGTCTAAGGAGTCTACCTCTGTGTTGCCTCATTGTCTTTAGAATCCACATTTTATGTGGATTCCCCATAGGTATGCAATAGGCGTCAGGTGTCTAATGATAATTTTATTGCTTGACCAGTTCAAGAAGAACCTAGAGGTGTAGAGGAAAATTTCTTCCTCCTGACAGGGAAGAGTAGAACCACCTTGACATAATTTAGAAATGGATATATTTCCATTTAATATGGAAATATTATGGTAGATGTTCTGAAATATCCTGATGCCTGAGTCTTAAGAACTTCCACTAACCATTCAACGCTGCTCAGTTAATCCTAGTTGGATTACATTGTATTTAATGTTTAAAAACCTCAATTCTATTTCTGAATTTACTGACACATTGTGAAGCACCATTTTATTCATTGTTCTCACATGTGCACAGATTATCCTTCCTGATATTGGTTATTAAGTCGGGTTATATGAGCTAAGCAACCACGTATCGAAGATGTAAGGGCATTATATGACCAGCTGTGCTTTGCATACAAATTGCTTTAACTAATCATATTTTGAAACTATAATTAGTAGCCTGGGGAAAAATAAACAAAGATGCAGCGTCTTCAGGCCTTAATCACTCTGGCATGAGAAATCCGAAGAACTGTATATTCCTTGGGGACTGGTCAAATTGGATGTTGGCATATATTGTTATTCAGCACCTTTGATGAGTTACAATATTAATTAAATGTTACCACTAAAGGACATTCTATGCAAATGAGGATAATATTATAATGTGAGTTTTAATCTGACCATCCAGTTCACAAACAAGAAGTGAATTTTGCTGGCTTTCACATTTTCCCATTGTAGGGTAAAGAAAATACCAGGCTTTTCTGCCCTTCCGCCATCAGAATAGATGATGGATCCTTGTCCTGAATGCATGCCTGATGGCGGGCACCTGGAATAGGGTGTGGGCATAGGTAAATGGGATTCAGCTGAGTTAAGACTGTGCTTTTAAGGGCGGCGTCACGGGGACAGCAGCAGCAGCAGCAGCAGCAGCATCCCAGCCCCCCAGCCAGCACCCCTGCCTGCCACGTACCCGCTGAACCCCAATAAAAAACCTGCAAAACTACTGAGGACTCTGACTCCTCCTTTACCCGGTCTGCATGGGATATGAAAACCTGCACTGTGCCCAGGCCGGCCCTTACACCCATACAGTAGAACTACGTGGGCCCACACATCACTGAAATATGCATGTATTAGAAATTATAGTTAATTCAAAAAATTTATATTGTGCCCCTATATTGTTGGGCGCTGTGAGCTCATCTAATGATGACACTGAAAATCTCACAAATACTGAAATTCTCTGATCTATGACATCATTGATTATAAGGAGATTATTTCTTGGATATGCCTCTGAGAAAAAGTTGCCGATTAAAGCACAATTGTCATCACTAATAAATGTGAAGATTAGTCAAAAAACAGTAAAATGCAGTGAACACTTGCTGTGTACCAGGTATTATGCCAATTTCTAGAAACCCAACAACCAAAGGAAATATCATTTTATTTATTTTTTTTTTTGGCGGGGGGGAACTTTTTAATTTTTTTTTTTTTTAATTCAGGTAACGATTTACCCACTGCATACTTATTAGGTGTATAGCTTCTCCCCTGACAACTGTAAATTTCTCACACTCCCACTACCCAAAGTCCAGTCATAATCCTCCACCAAGCTATTCTCATTTTAATTCCTAACCTGTGATGGGGGATATTAGGGCTAGAGAAGTTAAATCAACTTCCTGAGGTCACAGAAAAGTCACTAAGATTCAGGGTGTTATCTTTTAGCCACATGGCGAACTACCGCTTAGGAGTCTGTTAGAGAAAAAACAAACTTTATTTTCAAAATGATGTCATGTGTAAGTTTTTGCCTCATGATACCTCACAGAAGGACATTAGATCAAATACTGAGTTCCTAGAAAGCATCTAGGAGCAGACCCATCTGGTTTTTCAAATAGCTTAAACTCTAGGACTGTCAGAATGCAATGCTAAGCCAGTGTCTGCAAATTTCCATGGGTAACTGACTTCTATAAAGAATCTGGAATTTGAGAATGAAGACAATATTATAAATCATTTAGCCTAACTTTTATTTTATTGCTATTTTTAGTTTATTTATTTCATTTTAATCAAGGTAATATTGGGGTACCCCCATCAGATTTTACCACCATAGTGCATCCATCAATTCACCCCATTCCAGCACCGCAGACCATTTTGCTTCATCCCCTCTTTGTTGTTTCCCCTTCCCCTACCCCTTCCCCCACTTGGTGCTTCAGTTCTGTAGTCAGCTACCTAGGTTAGTTTTTCAGCTTGTTTTTATATAACTATTCATTTAGTTACCTTATATTGCACATATTAGTGACACCATCTGGTATTTATCTTTTTCCTTCTGACTTATTCACTTAGCATTATCCTTCCAAGCTCCATCCATGCAAATGGCATGAGTTTATCTCTTTTTGATTGCTGAGTAGTATTCCATTGTGCATATGTACCACATCTTCTTGACCCCCCTCCTCTGTTCTGGATGCTTAGGTTGTTTCCTTAGCTTAGCTATAGAAGATAGCACTGCAATAAGCATGGGAGTGCCAATTTCCTTTCAAATTAGTATTTTTTTAATTTGGGGGGTTGATGCCAAGGAGCAGAATTATTGGGTTGAAGGGCAGATCCATTGTTAATGTGTTGTGATATCCCCATACTGCTTTCTGCAAGGGCTGGGCCAGCTTACATTCCTACAAGCAGTGTAGGAAGATTCCATTTTCTCCACAGCTTTGCCCACTTGTTTCTGGTTGTTTCAATATAGGCCATTCTCACAGGTGTGAGACAGTGTCTCATTGTGGTCTTGATTTGCATTTCTCTAATAATAAGTGATTGTGAACATTTTTTCGTGTGCTTGCTGGCCATTTTAACATCTTCCTTAGAGAAGTGTCTGTTTAGTTCTTTTGCACATTTTTGATTGGGCTATTTGTATTGTTTCTGTACAGATTTTTGAGTTCTTTGCATATCTTTGATATCAGTCCCTTATCATATATATGATGTACAAATATTTTCTCCCACTCAGTATCTTTTCATGTTAGTTATGGTTTCTTTCTCTGTACAGAAGCTTTTAAATTTGTTGTAGTCCCAGCTGTTTATTTTCTCTTGTTTTATTGCTGTTAGGGACAAATCCCTAAAGGCATCACTAAAGTTTATGTCATGAAATATTTTGCCTATATTTTCGTCTATGTATTTTATGGTTTCAGGCTTTACAGCCAAGTCTTTGATCCATTTTCAACTTTTAGAGTAAAGACCTTGGAAACCAGGGATGTGGCTGTACTTGCTAAGGTCAGAGTAGCAATTCCTGGTGGAGACAGCACACTACCACAATTCCTCAGGACCTGCTCTCAACCCTCAGGACCTGCTCTCAAACGTGCCATTATCTGCAGCACAAATCCTGTAGACATGGGAGCCCAGTCAAAAGTATTAAGGCAAAGAATAATCACAGTTGGAATTTTTATTCTAGAAAGATTTTATTATTGGCCATGTGACAGATTTGGGCAGAAGAATAAAAGGATCACATTATCACATAAGTCTCCTCGTTCAAGGGGGCAAATCTTGACACCCAAGACCACATATGTGACTTCCAGAGACATCTGTGATTGTCGGGACTTGGGGGATACAATTTATGGATGCTGCTAAACATCCTACAGTGAAAGGGGCAGCCCCTCTCCTGAAACACACATACACACACTCACACACACACATACATATGCATGCTCTTGCACACACCAAATAATTATCTAGTCCAAATGTCAATAGTGTCATTGATAGCAGAGTCATCCAGTCATCCAACATAACATCATTAAGCCCTGAACTACCGCAGTTACAGGGAGGGAGAGGTCGGACATTCAAGTCTCATACGTTCATTATGTGTTCATTGTAGATCTTCTTTTGTGCCCATCACTGCAATATACTCCAAATAAAAAGATGAAGGTATTCACGGCACAGCTCTGGCCTCCTGTGGCTCACAGCTTCAGGGGATATTGATGAGCTGATGAGATGCAGTGGAAGAGGTTGATGTGGTGGGAAGATGTGGTGACAGGGTACAGGGGTTAGCCTCCTACAATGGGCTGCCATTCTGTCCGTGGAGGAGGACCGTCAAATGTTTAAGTTAATTGTTAATTAATGTAATTGTATTTAACTACAATTGAGCTGTAGTAATGAAAGAGAAGGTGCCTGCCTCACATTCGGTGTTGCAGGAGCAAAGAGAGAGGCTACATGTAACTTCACGGTCTGTGTTACACTCCATGGAGGAAGCAACATCCAAGGAACCATTCCAATACAGAGAGTAGGAGGGAGGTCCTCCAGGTGGACAGGACCCCACGGGCAGATATACTGAACCAAGAGCGGGGAAGGGAATGGTGGGGACCAGCGTACTGGAGATGTGGGTGGGAAACAAGAGACTGACAGGGTCAAAAGGGCAGGCTCCTGAAATACAAAATTGGGGATAAATTGGGAATAAATTGGGTAGTTCAGGGCTTAGGGATGTTATATTGGACCACTGGGATTTCTCTGTTATCAATGGCACTATTGACATTTGGGCTAGATGCTGATCCGCCATGGAACAATGTTCCCTGGTCCTCATGGAAACCTGAGACAGTTGTGCTTTCTGCATGGGCCATGCTATGCCTGGGGTTTTCCTTGCATTTACTTGCTCTCAGGCGCTGGGCATAGTCGCTGTTTAGAATGGGCCTGTGAACTTCTGAATGTGACCTCAGTATGGCCATCAGAACACACACATACGTCCAGTTCCATGATTTATTTAAGTATCCCATACATTTTTAGAGAAACTATCAGTGGTGAAAAAAAGCATCTCTGAAAGTGGCATTTCATGGGATTGTGGCCTTTTCTAGGGGAATTTTAAATTTCAAATGAGGCTTTGTAGCTTTTTAAAAGAAAAATAGAAATGGTAACTGACAGCAAGAGAAGAGGTGTTTTTTGGTTGTTGTGTTTTTGTTTTGTTTTGCAGTCAGCCTTGTATTTTCTTCTGAGTGAAAATTGGGTTTGGAGAGCAATGCTCTCCCTCAGAGTTCATGGTATTTATTTGAAAGATCATGTCTTTCCTGGGGGGCCATGATTAAATAACAGGATAAAATTAAGATGAGCAGGAACTCGTGGCACATGGGGAATAGAGCTGTCTTCCTGAAAAATACATTTGTGAGGTTTCAGGCAGTCACTGTGTTTTGCAATGGTGAATCTATGTTTGAAGTATTTACACAAATACAGGTGAGCACAGCTCACCTGTACCATGATTCAATGATATAAAATTAGCATATTTTCTACAGCCACAAGAAGGCACAGAGGAGCCCGCCCACACACAGGACATGAACAGCCCAACTCTCAGCTCTGGCCTCTTGATCAGTGATCAGGTAGGTTTGTGGGAAAGTTGGATTTCATTGCTGTAGTGAAAACTGGTACTTCATTATTACTCAAAAGCTGAATATTTCTGGGAAAAAATGCATTTCCAAAATAAAAAGCAAGGCAAGAGGTGAGAAGTATGTGAAATGGATGCTACCCTGAGGGGGTTCCTATCTCCTCTCAGAAAGGTGTTCCTATGTGGGGCATCCCTAGTCGCACATGGCAGGTAAAATCCAGACATCTCATCTGTTTTCATGCTTTCAGTTTCCTTGAGAATGTTCATCTGGATTCAGTGCAAGTAGAAAGACAGACTTGTACATTGGGATGTGACTTCCTTATATGTTTATTTCTTGCCTTTAACATTTCCATCACTTGAAGTCATTTGACTGCTGAGTGGCTACACCTATGATTTAAAATAGTGTTGTGAGTCAGTGGAATACTACTCAGCAATCAAAAAGATAAACTTGTGCCATTTGCAGTAACATGGATGGAGTGGAAGGGATCATGCTCAGTTAAAAAGTCAGAAGGAAAAAGAAAAATATCAGATGGTTTCACTTATAGGAGATATATAGGGAAACTGAAAAAAAAGGGTAAAAAAAAGACAAAACTTGCAGGCAAATTATAGCTCTGAGACATACATCTGGGTAAAGGAGAGAGAGGGGTCAAAACAGGGGAGGAAAAGCATAAGGAACTGTGGTGGTAGATTTATGGGGACTACACCTGAGGGGAGAAATCAAATATTGTACAAAAATGAACAGCAGTGTAAGAATATAAAAAAGTTTAATCAATAATAATAAAAAATACTGTGAGGTGGTCAAAAGCATTTCTTCTTTGTGAAAAACATGGCACTGCCCTCACATTTCTATCATTCATGGTATCTAAGCATAATCAACAGAATTAAGGAAATACTTGCATTTTCAGTTTTAAGAGAGCTGTGATTAAAGTTTGGTGGATATTTCCAGTTTCCCCAGAGGGCCTCGAGAACTTGCTGGAAGGTCACTTTCTATGGTAATGATAGGAAAACATTGAGTGATAACGCCTTTGTTTCCAGGGACTCACATTGGTCAATACAGACAGCTAGAGTGTTTTTCTAAGTTATAAATTTGTAGCACATCTGTGTGATTCCTTGGGGTGCAAAATTTGATCTTTTCCCCTACCGATTTAGTGGTCGTGCTATTTGTTCACAATGGAAGGTGAGTTGACCTGCTGTTGATAATGTAAAACCCAGTGTCAAAGCTGCCAGAAGCGCCTTAAGCAGACTGGACAAGGGAGTGAGTAATTGAAATTGGGCAGAGCAAGCAATTAATTCCATGGTTCATGAAATCACTAAATCCCTCTGCTATTTTTTTTTAAAGATTTTAAAACAAAACCCATGATAATCAAAAGGCTTCCTTCTCGTAAATTAAGCATGTAAAACCACATCTGCTTCTTGGGGATAATTAGTGCATTGACATTTAAATCAATTGATGAGAGCACTACCTTGTGCCATTAGTTAATTAATAATTTAAGAAAACACGCGTTGAGTGCTTATTAGGTCCCAAGTACAGTACCAAGTGCTGGGTGTTAGTGAACCAGAGACAGTCCCGGGGTCGCCCACGTGCTTGACAACCTCCTGCATCTGATGTCATGATGGCCAGAAACCACATTGGGTGGAGGATGGGCTTAGACACCCTGTGAGGCAAGAAAGCCCCTCAAGTGACTAAGTCAAGGTAGAAAGAAAAGGTTTAGACTGTGGACAGGAGACCACAGGCCCAACACAACATGTAACCAAACACAATACCCCCTTGGCACAAAGTGAGTCCCAGGATGAGCATATACTTGGCACACTCTTCCGGGGAGACCTGGGGCTCCCCCATTGTGGAGAGAAGTGCAGAGACCAGTGGGGTGAGATGACAGTCCGCACCCCAGCAGTGAAAACCCAGCTCGGTGGTCCCCAATCCAGGCCAGCCCTGGCATCTGATGGTGATTTCTGCTTGACAAGCTCCTTCCAGATGAGAAGGCCACCTGCAGGGAGGGGGGACGCAAAGTGACTTCTGAGAACAAGGCTTCAGCACAGCTGCCCAGGAGGAGGAACACGGCACTGGTCGCTAGAGCCCGACGTGTAGACCTGCCCGCCCCCTCCCCACGTTCACCTGAGCTGCTCCTCTTGCGGATGATCATCCAAGATACTAACAGTGACTTTCTTGCTTTAAAAAATATGAAAACAAATGGAAGAGAATAACTACTCAACTACTAAATCCTTTAGTATTTCATAGAGCATATAAAATATATAAATAAATAAGAAATATTTTTAAAACCTAAGTAGGAAATGCATACGTGTGCACACAGATGCATGCACACCCATGTGTACTGTGCCTATGGATGCGTGTGCATGCAGTGCACAGCTATAGGACGTAGCTTATAGAATAAATGCATGAAATAAGTATGATGTTTTGGCTCTTTGATGTCTCCTTCTAAAGACACTGGCTTCACCACTGCTGGTGTGCCTGTTGGCCGTGTTGTCTAGGTCACCACAGCCCACTCTCCTCCGTGTGGCGCGGGTATAAAGCCGTCTGTCTGCTGGCAGGGCGGAGAGAGGAACCAGCCAGTGCATACAGCGCCTAGAACATCGCCTCCCGGGCAGTGTCACGCGTTTCCTCCTGTGGCCAAAGGCATCTGTCGCCTCAAGGAGATCGGGATTATAAAAAGGCAGAGGAAAACCTGGCATCGGTCTTTGCTCTTGACGTAGAACTCAGCTATGTGCTCCCAGCGCCAGGTGAGCCTTTGGCAGAGGCATCAGCTTTGTGGTGAGAGAAGCGGGTGCTGAATTCAAAACCTCTCTTGTGCATAAGACCTAAGGCGGGATGAGTCGGGCTGTGTGTTTCATGGTGAGTCACCACAGGGCGTGGGATGTTGGGTGGAAGATGAGCTGGGTGGAGAGTCTCCATCATCAGCAAGAGAAGACAAAGAGCTTCCAGGGGAGGAAGAGACTGGGGTGTCTGTGGTGGGCGGTCGCTCTTGGTGCCGCGACTAGGTTCAGCGTCTTGTCCTGGGCCTGCAGAGGAGACCAGCACACAACACGCCCCGGGACCTGTTCATAAGGAAACGTGAGTGATGGACGCCACACCTGAAGCCATCACAAGGGCACTGCCCGACGTCACCTGGAGCCAGCTGCGGAGCTCACGAAGCATGGGGTGGAAGGCAGTTTCTGGTCCAGAGGGCTAGAAATAGTGTTCCAAGTCGAGGTCCCCTGAGGGGACCTCTGAGGACACTGTCAGCCACAACACCCAGGGTCCCAAGAGCTTCCACAGGAGACACCACACTAAGCACACTTAGCCCGTGAGCAACGGAGGCCTGCAGTAGGGCAAGGAGACAGCAGTGAGGGGCCTGTGGGAAGGCTTGAAGCAGAGGTGGGTTCCAGATACTATCCATGCTCCTGCCCCCGTCTCTGTAGCAGAAAGGAGAAGCCTGTCATAGACAGGCCTGGGTGCGGGGCACTACCCACCTTCAAGGGGAGAGCTGGGGAACGCAGGACAACCACACACGTCAGAAGGTCTGCAAGGCCCCTCCTTCACCCGCCAGCTCTCTTCGGAACAGGAAGAAACAAGCAGAACATGGAGGATGGAGCAGCAGCCTCGAAAAGGGATTTCACCTTGCTGGTTCTTCCTCCCAGCCAACCAGAATTGAATACAAAGAGATGGTCTTGAAATGGAAGAAAACATTACCTTGAATTTGTTCCTTTTTAAATCATTTTCTGGGATCGCCATCTCCCTGCCATAGATTGCTGCTTTTAGGAGCTGGGTTGCAGAGCAAGTCGCAGACTATTTTTTTTTTTTAAATAATAAATTTTATTTTTATATTCCCCATACAATTGCAACCCCCTTATTTTGACCCTAACCCCTCCCCTCCCCACCCCCACCCCCCATAGAGTGTCTCTGGTTCATAGTTTTTTGTTGATTTTGATTTTCACTTTCTTATAGTTATTCATTGTCCTGGTCCCTTATTTAAGTTTTCTAGATTCCTGCTATGAGTGAGACCATCCGGTATTTTTCTTTTTCTTTCTGGCTTATTTCACAGACTCTTTCTTTTAAAGCTATTTCGTTGACCTGTGCATTCCCGTTTCAACAGATACACCCCAACACTTCGGGAACGCATAGATGTCCCTTCGGTTTCACATTATGTAGCCATCACCAGGGGAGCCCCTCACTTTCTTCCCCCAGAAGTCCCTGCTCAGTGAAAGCTGCCTGGCCCCAGGAGCTGCTCTTATTTTATAATTTCCTCTGGGTTGTTACTCTTTTTTTTTATGAGCATCCCACTTGCTTTTAGTAACTTTCTCTTGGGAGGAGTGACACAGAGCCTTTCAAATTAGAAGGAAGTTTATAAAGAATTCAGTCCAATTTTATGTGGAAACTGGATCCCAGGTGAATGAGCAGACTGGGAGGCCAGCCTGGAAGCAGCACAGCTAATCCTGGAAAAGAATCCTCAGGCTCAGTCCTGAGCCCAGAGACACGTTTGGGGCACATCATCCGCTTTCAGACACGCTGATCACCACATGTTCCATTCTAGACATCTGTCACAATTACCTGAAAATATTAAGCATGCATCATCAACTCCTGCAAAAATAAAAAAAAGAAGAGGAAGAATTTTGCCCAGGTTGACCATTTTTGGAGTGCTGGGTGTCCCGAGGCAACACGCTCTACTTATCAGAAACTGAGCAAAGAGTTGCCCCCCCACCAGGGGGTCTGATGAAAACAGGGGGAGAAGAACCTGGTTTAAGTTTTATTGGGAACGAGGGAAAGTGATGTGATTTATGGGCTCACAAAAAGCCAAGTTTATTGCAGAAGGTAAGTGCCTCCAATTGCAAATTCCTAGGTTTTTTAGTGGAGTTCGGCAAAAGTAGAAGCTATTGATGTAGCAGGTTAATGGCTGTCTCCGTCTGGGTAGTTTGCAGCGACTTCCTTCACAGCGTGTTCACTTTAAGAATAAAGAGGTCTTTATGGTTAGTGGAAGTTTAATGAGAATTACAGTGCCCCCCCACATGCTTACGACCCATTTAAATAGCCGGTAACCTCTATGTTTATCATGCAAGGGGACATGCCAATTGAAGGTATTGCCAGCATTCTTCTGCAAAACTTCAGTTTCCCAGTCGTTTTCAATAATTTCCTTCTTCTGCATTCTGCAATATAAATCGCAGAATATGCGTTGCTATGGAAACGACCTCTGGTCTCTCTGTTACTCAAATACATGAAAGATAAGCCTGGGGGAGATACCTCTGCCAGCAAATAACTTTCAGTACTGTTTATCCTTAAATATCTCCTTCAATTATGCAGTTTAGCAGTGAGAAATTAGAGTAGGATTGGTAAAGAAGGCAAATGAGGAATGAAATCAAAATATAAATGTTCTCCAGAAATGAATCACGAGGGCCAACAGAATAAACCCACGCAAGTGAAAGCCATGTGCTAACATTTGTTTCCCCCTATAAATTCAAACTTTACTTTGCAAGGATATCAGAATCAACCCGAGAGCTTGTTTCAACACTCTGTAGCCTCTGCCCCTGGCATCTATTGACTCAGTAGGTCTGGGGTGGGGCGGGAGGATTTGCTTTCCTAATAACTCTGAAGCAAGGCTGATACTGCTGGTCCCGATTCCACACGGAAAACCCCTGCTCTCAGCATGAAAGCATTTCCAAAACTGGGGTAAAATAGACATGATATAAAAGTTATCGTTTGAACAGTTTCCAAGTGTCCTATTCAGTGGCATTAATTACCCTTCACCACCATCCACCTCCAGAAGTTTTTCATTATCCCAAAATGAAACGCTGCATTAAATGACATCATTTCCCATTGGATTTGTGGAGCCCTAATTTGTGGGAGATTCTACCTAAGCCCTGTCTTCCAGAAAATAGTTTCTTTTCTTCCTTACTTACCTGAAACATGACTTTACTGCAACACCGAGGATTGCTATTATATGAATTTGAAAATTTAAATTATTTTGAATAGCAGGGGACTCTCACCACATTTCCTTGGCTTCTGTCCTCACTTAAATATTTTAATCTGTCCATTTCAGAGCTTAATGCAAAAGAAGAAAGACAAATGAAGGATATATAATTTCCTGTCTTTATCTTTTGTGAGCATATTGCCTCCACCCCAAATCAAACTTTCACTTTTCATATTTATTTTCTTGAGTGAAAATGACTTTTAAAAATATTTTCCTTATATTTAGATGTAATCTTTAGACCTGATTACTTGCTGAAAGACCATCTCTGTGATACTATTTCTACAGCATCAGTTACCTTCCTTAGATCAACATTTGAAAATAGCTTCCCTTCTGTCTATCTAGAACATTCTCTTTTAATATCTGAACTCAAATGGTTTTATTGGTTTCACTGGATAACTCCTTCCTGCATTTCTCAAAGTACTTAGGGTTCTCTGGACACTTAATGCATACTTCAAACAGAACTTATAAAGCAATGTCTCTGCTAGGGAATCTTAATTATTTCTTTAAGTATTTGGTTTTTTAAAGTCAAGACAATGTCTGAATATTCATTGCATTCTCTTCCCTACCAGTCAGAATTCCCAATCACATCCAGGAGATCATTTGAGCAAAACTGGATCACTTGGGCAAAATGGAGCTTTATTGAAAGTAAATTGAGTAGCTCACAAGCTCTCTAGGGTGTGAAGAATAAGACGTGGGGGACTCTCCAGGAATAACACCCCACATCTTATAACAGAGCCTGTTGCATACCTGTTCAAAAGCTGAGTGACTCTGCTTTTTCCAACCACTGCCTCTGGAATCAGCATCTAGAACCTTCCATCAGCTTTGTGTGGGTGCTATCCCTTGGCATCTTGCCTTAAGCCTGCCTGTGCCACCGACCTTTTACTGTCTGAGAAGAAACTGCCCAATGTGGGGGAAGTCAATGCCCACAGGGCCACCTGCAAGTGCGGGGGCAGAAGACGGGTCTACACGCCTCCCGTTCTTTTCCCACGTGCCAGTGTGACCTGTGTTTCCTTAAGTCTCCTCAGACAGTCTGCTGGGATGTAGCCTGGAGGCCTGTATGGTGGCTAAGCCAGTGCCCATTTCCACGTTAGCTTTCTTTTCTTCCCTGTTTCAGCTCCTGCTGTGCTTTCTACTCCTTAAGATCATATTCCCCCCAAATCTATCAGCTCCCGAATATTTATCTTTCAGGCCTTTTTTTAAAGGTATTTATTGATGCATATAAGAACTGGGGTATAGGCTAGAGGTGCAGGGAGTGAGAGGATTCACCAGAGACAGAGTGGGGAACAGAACAGGCAGGCTGACTGAAGTACATTGCTGAGGGGAGCAGTGGGTGAATCAGGAGAGGTCTGCTGCGCCATGTGGGTTACCTCACTGGCCGGGGATTGAACTCATGCTACAGTGGCTGCAGGTAGCTTCATAGTGCTGACGCTTAACTCCTTGTACCACCAGGGAGGCCCCCTTTAATCTTTTTCTTTGAGGGCAAACCACAATGATAAAATAACCTGATTTATTATAACTAATTATCTTACTAATCTATTTATCTCTTTATTCACTTATAAGTTAGTATATTGATTTTATTATATTTTAGGAGATCCAAAACCTAGAGATTGCCTCATGCATTCTTGATTAATGCAAGTCTAGTTTAAATGAGTTCTTTTGCCATGCCTTGGTCAATGCATGAACCTCAGAGATTTTTCCCTTTTTCTGACTCACGGACTGTTGATAGCGAATATTTTATTTTAAGTGGATTTCAGGTCCCACAAAACTGCATGATGCATTGCTCTGTACAATCGATAATGACTTTCTTCTCTTTCTTTTAGGGAAAGGCAGCTTATTAAGCAGGGGAAGGATTGCTATCAAGTTACAAGGCATTTATAACCTAGTTGGTCTCCACTGTGTTCATCCAATGGAAGAAAACAAGCCAGTGAACCATGAGGACTGAAATTCATCACTGATACATCACTTACCAGAAACACTGTATTTTTAAGCTACTGGGAGGTACTGAGCATTTGTTAAGATATCTGTGTGTATGTGTGTGTGTCCGTTTTTCCTTTTTTATTGTGCTAAAATACATATAACATGAAATGTACCCTTTTACCCTTTTTGAAGTGAGTGGTTCAGAGGTATTGAAGACACTCATCAAGTTCTGTGACCTTCAGCTCCATCTTATTTTTTTTTTTTTTTTTTTAAGATTTATTTATTTACATAAGCACTGGGTACAGTCAGAAGCGCGGGAGGGTGAGAGAATTCACCAGAGCCAGAGCGGGGAGCAGAACAGTCAGACTGATAAAGTACACTGCTGAGGGGAGCAGCGGGCGGCAGGAGAGGTCTGTCGCGCCATGTGGGACCCTCGCCTGGCGGCTGGGGATCAAACCGGTGCTTCAGAGGCTGCGGGCAGCTTTGCAACCCAGCGCTCAACCACTGCGCCACCGGGGAGGCCCTCAGCTCCATCTTCTTAACTCATCACTTTGCAAAACTGAAATTCTCTACCAAAATAATGACATACATTTACTCACCAAGTATCTGCTCACTTTTAATTTCTTCTCTTCTGCCTTCAATAGCATTTCCCTCCTGCCTGGAACAGCTATTGTTACTTTCAGTGACAGTCTGCGGTGATAGGTGCTCTCAAATTTTGGGTTAAAAATGCTTTTAATTGAGTCTAGAACTCCATCCTGAGTGCCTTGTCTCTCTAGCGCTTTTGAGGAATGATGAAAAATGATTGTAGTTTGCCTTTTATTAGTTCATGTTGAGAAGTCAGCTATTACTCCTACTGTTCCTGCTATGAAGGAAATACATTTTTATTTTTCTGGCTGAGTTTTAAGAGTTTCTATTTTCTTTGGCTTCTACTGGTGTTTAGATGTGGTTTTCTAGGTAATTATACTGCTTGGTGTTTGTAACACTTCTTAAGTTTGTCACTTAATGTCTCTAATTAATTCTGGAAAACTATTTGCCACTTTTTTTTTTTTCAAATATTGCTTCTGTTCCTTAACCTTTCTCCTCTTTATTGGAACTACAATTACACACGTTAGAATTTTACCCACATTCAGTATCTCTGTAGAATTCTTTTTCAGCATTTGCCATACATTTGCACTGTAAGCTTCATTCTTAGTATTTTATTCTCACCTACCCACCTCAACTCTCAAATTGTATCTAAACTGCCATTATGTTAAGCAATTAGTTTTAATTTTGTACGGTTTTATTCCTAGAATTTTCATTTCCCACAATATTAGTCTAGTTTTCTGTCCAATTCTGTCTTGCTTTTTTAATAATCTGAACATTCTAATTGTCACTATTTTATGGTAGATATTTGGTATTTTCACTATTTTTCTTCTGTATCTTTTTTTATTATGTGGGTTTTCTTTGGTGCTTTATCAAGTATTTTCTTCTTTGATGTCAAATTACACTGTATTAAATCCTAGGTTTTTTTTTTCAAAGATTTATTTATTTATGCATACAAGAACTGGAGTGTAAGCCAGAGGTGGGGCTGATAAGAGGTTAATCCTAGATATTTACATAAAAAATGTAGAATAAGGATTTACCTCTGCTTCTGGGAGACAGCTAGATTGAGGAAGGTCACCTTAAATGAACTGGAACTTGAGCATATCTTAAGGGATGTTTCTGTATAAGTGGGTGCTGGTTTCTGGTTCACAGATAGTCTGTCCCGGGATATTTCAACGTCCCAACAGAAGCACTTGGGGCGGGGCGCCACCAGGGCCTGCCTATGTGGACGAATACAAGCTCCATTTTGGCTTCCTTTTCCTAGCCCCTATTACTATGTAACTTCTATTCTTCTCAGTCTCTTAGCAACTGCTTTTAGAGTTGCCATTGCCTTGAGTAGGAAGGAGGCCAAATACCACGCTCACATCTCTTGGTTATTTTTTTTCTTTCCCCAGGTCTTAGTCCCCAAAGATTTGCTGCCTTAAAGGCAGCTGTCTGATATCTTCCAACAGTTTTGTTTGTTTGTTTTTGTCTGTCTCTTCTAGTAGTTATCAGGAAAAAAGTTGCTGTCACAGACTAGTCTAGTATTACCATAAGCTCCCTTCTTCAGTTTGTAAAAGCTAAAAGAGATTTGATAAACACACGCAGCTGTATTAGGGCAAGAGCTCACTGGCCACTATTGCAGTCTCCCCAAATCTCATTTTCTCTCCCCAGACAGGACACCAGTCTGCAGCTCATCTTATCCCAGTGTTTTTGGCCAAAATGCCTCCTGGATATTGATTCAAAGAGCAGCAAGGTGATCATAGCCTCCATTTTGGTAAGTGTTTTCTGTGGACAATTAAAGCATTTTCTGTTTAGAGTAAAATAAGTTTTTTTCCAAATAGTGGAGGAAATGTGGGCAGTAAAGATCGTAAAAATTGATAATAAGAACTGGTACAGCTGCAGAGTATAAATAAAGTATTATGAGATTGTTGGAACAGCTAAAGAACAAGCAAATATAATTACAGTAACATTTTCATAAATTCATAGATTTCATTCTCTTTGGGGAGAAGCAGCGTCACTGCGGAGAACCAAGGGCATGTTAACCCTAACCAATAAACAGACAGAAAAATTCAAAAACAAAAGCAAAACCACCCGAGCAATACAAATGTTTTCACTTAGGCAGATCAGTGATGGTGAATCTTGAGTCTTTTAAAGAGTAATAATTGAGGGTCTCCCCGGTGGCACAGCGGTTGAGCACTGGGTTGCGAAGCTGCCCACAGCCTCTGCAGCGCCGGTTCGATCCCCGAGCACCGGCAAGGGTCCCATATGGCGCGCAGACCTCTCCTGCCACCCGCTGCTCCCCTCAGCAGTGTGCTTCGTCAGTCTGCCTGTTCTGCTCTCTGCTCTGGCTCTGGTGAATTCTCTCACCCTCCTGCGCTTCTGACTGTACCCAGTGCTTGTATAAATAAATAAATAAATCTTTAAAAAAATAAATAAAGAGTAATAATTGAAAAAAAATAAATAAAGAGTAACAATTGAAGTTTAGGAAAATAAATGTCCTTAACTAAAATTGGGTTTGTGGGGAGGACATGACATACAATCTCCCTCCCCTCCATTCACGTGTCACACACTCATGTATCTGGACTTTTGCAGGTAGATGAGTGGGGGAAACGCTTTGGGGTGGGATGACATGATTCACACCATCAAAATAACAAACATCATTGTCCCTCTTGCTGACGTCCAGAAGCCTGAGCAGTAATTCCTTCATGTAACTGTAAAAACATTGGAGAAAGGGCTCTATACCAGCTGCCCATGATCTCTATTGAGAAAGTTAAGGTTAGAAGCAATCTTCATTTGGGCAAACTGAGAAAGATTCTGGGTAGAGAAAAGGCAAAATCCTGTTTATATGTAAAGGCGAGCTACCAAAACCTATGGTTTGATTTGAATGATGGTGAGTTAATAAACACTTATTAAGACAAGTTTGATAGATCTGAGGCTGAAATCAGGGAAGGGGAGTAAAAGAGATCAAAACAAGGGAGGGAAGAACACAAGGGGCCATGGTGATGGCGCACAGGGTATGTGCGGTGGGATATTTACGGGAACCGCCCCTGAGGGGAGAAATCAAATGCTGTACAAAAATGAATAGCAATGTAAAAAAATTAAAAATTAATAGAAATGAAAGAACAAGGGCCTCCCCAGTGGTGCAGCAGTTGAGCACTGGACTGCGAAGCTGTCCACAGCCTCTGCAGCGCCAGTTCGATCCCCGAGCACCGGCAAGGGTCCCATATGGCGCGCAGACCTCTCCTGCCACCCGCTGCTCCCCTCAGCAGTGTGCTTCGTCAGTCTGCCTGTTTTGCTCTCTGCTCTGGCTCTGGTGAATTCTCTTACCCTCCTGCGCTTCGGACTGTACCCAGTGCTTGTATAAATAAATAAATAAATAAATCTTTTAAAAAAGAAAAAAAGGGAAAAGCAAGACAAGTTTGAAGTGTTCTTAGGGACTGAGGTTACTTTTTCAGCAATTAGGAAGATGCACATTTCACAAGGATAGAAGCTGACACATTTCACTCATGTAACTATTGTCACTTAAGAGATATCTGCCCTGCAGGATCCCCTGCTTAGCCTCTTGGTCATAACCTCCAGGCAAAAATAACCACTATCCAGGCCTTTAGTCCCATTGCTCATTTTTCAGTCGTTTATGAAATCTAAGACCCAGTCTGTTTTCTGATTACTCTTCTTACGTGTTGTTTATCAGCTTCCTTTTTTTCTTAGGGGACTCAGGATCCTGTTTCTCACTTTCCTATACTCTGAACCTGTAAACCAATCTGAGGGTCTTTCCAGACATTTAGAACCTGCCTCTACTTAGGCTCTTACCCTTGACCCCTTTTCATTGACAAAAACTTCCACTGGAGCAGGCTTAGAGGGACTTTATCCCTCTTCTCTGCCCACACAATTTGGCCCCTCCAGTCCTGGTAACTGTAGAAGGTCTGAGCCCCATCTGTGACTCGCCCTGCAGCTACTGCTTTCTGATCCGTTTTTCTACATCCTACCCCAGGCTGTTAATAGTCTGCAAGGGCCTTGACTAAAAATGTCTTGTGCAATTTGGGGCTGCCTCCAGTGTGTTTTCCTTCTCCTAGGTTTTTGGCTGCACAAGTTCCAGGTGCTTTGCTAGTTCTCCGGCACCTTCAAAGTGTGTTTCTCACTGCATCTACCTTTTCTAGTCATTCTTGCCCTGCAGCTTGGTCAGCTGCAAACCAATCCATCATAGCCAGAAGCAGAAATCTTCAATTACCATACTCTCGAGTCCCAAAATAAAGCCTTTAGAGTGAAAGAAAAATGATTGATAGGAGAAAATTACCCTCCATCTAAAACATCGAAGTAAATGTATGGCCATATTTCTAATGAGATTATCTGCTGATTTGATCATTCAAATGACTCATGGGGTTACATTCATTTGGCTCCCCAAGATTCCAGTAGGTAAGATGTAATTTGGAAAGTGTTGGCATATATTTAATCCAATCTCATGGCTAATATATTTGTTTCACTTAAAGTACAATCTAAGAAGTGGTACATTCTTGCTGCAGAAAACACTTTCACGAGCAGCTCTTGCTAGAGCTGGCATTTATGGTACATGAGCACTTTAATCCACATCTTCATTAAATGCAACTCATTACAGACACAAAAGGATTACTGCCACTTCCATTTTTGAAATGAGGAAACAGGCAGAAGGGGAAAGAAATGTGTCCAAAAGTACACTGTAGTAGCCAAAGTCAAAATTCCAGCTCAAGTGCATTTGATTCCAAAGCCCAAAGGTATGGCCATTGTATATATTGCTCAATAAATTTAGCCTGGCTTGTATGTGGAGAGAAAATATTGAATATGAATATAAATAAACATAAATACAAATACACTATAAATAATATAAATATAGCCACCTGCTAGAAGAAATGCTTGCTTCCTAATACATATGCCAGCAGAACGAGAGAAAAACGCAGCCAGTGCTTTCACCTTATACTCATCCGATGCACCTAATCTCTTGCAATCCTTTAACACTCTGAGGTCCCCACTGGAAAGTCAGGTCCAATGACAGAGGGTCACGGGGGAGCGGCAGCTGCCCCTGTATCCCTGCTTGTGAGTTCTGTAACGCAAAGGTGGATCTGGAGGCTGTGGGGGTGCCAGTGACGATAATATTGTTGGACTTGAGGATGTTATTAACAAATTGCATTACAAATGAGTTGTCCACAGGAGGGGAAATCACACTGCGATCACATCTAATCAATGCAAGAATGAAAACCTGGCTCGCGTGGCAGGCGCAGGTGTGGGGATTAGGCGTGACGCTTCTGCCTGCCAGCAGCCGCTGTGCAGGGTGGGAAGGCTGGCTCAGGCTGATTTCCTTGTGGTCTCCCCACCATTTCCTCTGAACCCCGACAGAGCAGGCAAACCTTCTCTCTTGAGTGTGAAGGAAAGCATTCTCACTGGCTCCCACACTAAACAGACTCTCACGGGACCACCCCCTGGAGATCATCCAGGCTGAAAACTGAGGTATTTTTAAAAAATCAGAACTCACACGGTGCATTAAGCACCAGAACACAGTTTGGGGAGTAATGCTTACAATTTTATAATCTATGCAATCTCTTCATGTCAGTGCTTTTACTCAGTTAACTCTCCTGGTATTGAATGCACCCCCAGCCCAGTATCTGGTAGTCAATAAAATTCTGCATGAAGTTAAGGACTTTTGAACAGATAGAAAGACTGCGAGTATAGAAAAAAACATAAAAATATGTAAAATTCCATCTCCGGGGAGCTCAGCCTGGGGTGTAAGTTGCACACTGCCTTTAGTTGACTGGATCTTCCATTTTGCCTCAAAGGAATGCCTTCTTGGGTCATTGATATTGTCACCTCACAATTCATGCCCATATGAAGTTCTACCTGTCTGTATTTGTAACAAATCTTAAAAGTAATTGCGAAATTTATTGAAAGCAATTACACGTCTCTTTAAGAATCACCGACAGGCCTTCTCTGCAACGTGTGAGTTTACTGCCTCCAGAGATTTCTACTTTCTAAGTTGAAAATGAGTGTTTGACCAGCAGTGGGAAGAATAAATAGCCTGATTCTCTACTAGAATTTGTGGATCCATTTTACTTAGGAGCTGTATTTCCTTCTTATGACTGTATTGTGATGCAGTTACCTGCTGATAGCCACATAATTGATGTTTATTTTCCAATCACCCAGTACTAGCTTTCTTAATAGATAGTAACCCCAAAATCAAGGGTTATGGAGGAAGCCAAGGCTAGATTTTTTTTTTAATTTTTATTTTTTACATCATTTTTCATTTTTTTGCACAATGCATTTTCATCTTGGTTATAGTCCCCATACAATTCTCCATATTTTGATCCTAATCTCTCCTCCCTTCCTCCCTACCCCAGTGTGTCTCTGGTTTATAGTTGCTTGTTGATTTTGATTTTTACTTTATTATAATTAGTCTTTTTCCTGGTCCCTTATTTAGGTTTTCTAAATTCCTGCTAAGAGTGACCCCATCTGGTATTTTTCTTTTTTCTTTCTGGCTTATTTCACTCAGCATGATCCCTTCCAGCTAGATTTTTTTTTTTTTTTAAATGGGACCCTCGCTGGTGGCCGAGGAACGAACCGGTGCTGCAGAGGCTGCAGGCAGCCTCACAGCCCAGCACTCAACCACTGCGCCACCAGGGGAGGCCCCCAGCTAGACTTTTATCTGTGATGTTACTCGCTGCATCTTCTGCTTCCATTTACATCTGTGATCACTTGGGTTCAAGTGAGAAGCACATGGGCTTAATAACCCTCTGGGCTTTATCCCTCTGTATGCATAGCCTTGGGCCCTAAGAACGCAATTCAACACCAGGCCCACTTAAATACACACTAGTTGAATACCAACAAATTCTGAGTTTGGTTTGTTGTTTTGTTTACTGTGAAAATACAATACAGAATGACCCCCACAAGCTGGGGCATCTGCTGAGGCTAGCCTCGCCCTCTCCTTACACCGAGTGCTTGTTAAAACAGGTTGCTGGAATGTGCCACCTGCTTCTCATTCAGCAGGTGGGGGTTGGGGGGAGAGGCAGACCTGGCTTTTCTAACAAGCTGCAGCTGATTTTATATATGATCCAGGCATCCAGGCCACATATTTGGAGATGCGCAGCCTCGGGAAGCCCCGCTTGGGACGCTGCCCCAGGACCCGAGACTGGCCGCAGGAAGCCACCGCTGCCTGGCAGCTGCTGTCCATCCCACACAGGTGGCTTGGGGACTCATGGATGAAACTGGAGTCCACAGAGGTTCGATGGAGGAAGCTCTGCAGTGACAGTTGACTGTGGACGCCCAGGACGTCGTGTTGACCAGGTAAGTTTCTGCAAAAGCCCCGTGGTTCTGTGGCCCTGCAGCCAGCAGCCTCACTGTCTCTCAGACCACAAGGAATTCTCACAAATGGCCTGAGCTTTCAGAAGGGCGATGCAAAGGACCCTGAGTGGCCTATTTCAGAGAAACCCAGTAGGGGTGACTTAATTATCATTTTTTTAAATCTTGGTGGAAGAAAAGCTAACATTTGAGATGGTTACCTGATCTCAGATTCTTTTGTTTTCATTAATCCTTCTACGTTGGGAGTTTGGGGGGAATGCTTTTTAAGTTGATGAAAAAACTCCTCTCCCCCCTTTATCTAGATCACCTATGGTTAATATTGTTGTGTTTGCTTTCTCTGTTCCATCTGGGTTAATATTATTCTTCTGTTGTGTCACACATGGGAGAGTAAATTGCAGAGACATGACCCTCCACTAAATAATTCAGTCTGTTTTGCCAAAGAACAAGGGGTTAGCAAGGATATATTCTTGTATATCGGTGATAAGATCAAATTTGGAAAATTTCACATTGACTCGACAATGTTATCAGTGTTTCCACGTTCACATTTGCCACCTTCCAGTACTGTCTACACAGCAACTTTCTTTTCCTGGCTCAAGGTCCAATCATGGTCACGCATTGCATTTAGCTGTCATGGCTGCACAGCTTTTGAGCAGTCTAGCCTGGTGGTGTTTTAGTCTATGCCTCGGGGTTGAACCAAATTGCTCCTCCTGTTTCAAGGTAAGTGCATCTTTTTGGCAGAACTCTACGCAAGTGATAGTTTGTCCTTCTTGGTGAATTGTTATCAGGAAGCCTCTGCTTTCACTGTAGGCCATTAACAGTGGTGCTGACTTTGTTTATTTAAGGTGGTGTGGAGTCAATTCCTCCACTGAAAAGGTGTTTTGTTCCTTTGGTTATCATCGTGCTCTGTGGTAAGAAGTGTTGAAACTGTCCTGCCCTGAAACAAGCTTTCACCTAATAATTTGAGCAGCCCTGGCTGTTCTTTCCTGCATACGTTATTTCTATGCTAGGCTCACAGTGGTGCAGTGCTCCTACATTTCTAGAGTTGGCCTTCTATTGACAGAAAGCTTCCCTTCTGGTTGCAGATCTTGTTGAATTCGTGACAAGCATTTTGTAGAAAGAGACTGGTATTTTTTCAACAAAGCTTCGAAATAGGAGCCACCAATATCTGAAAGATAGATGCCAGTTCTTGGGGAAATTTGGTACAAGAGTCTGTGTGGGGAATGTACCGTGTTCTTGAATCTCACTGGTGTCAATCATTTTCATTTCTTGGGACCCATTGGATTGCATAGGGAAGGAGTATTCAGGGAGTACCAGCTCTTGAAACACTTGCATGACTGGAAAGAACATGCCAGAAACGTGGGGAGGCAGAGGATTCTTATTCTGAACCCCACAGGATCATGCTTTGTTGTTTATGGGTCTGAATGTGGCTCCTGATAGAGGAGGCTATATCTTGCTTTTCTCAGCCAGTGAGCCCACTTGCTTCTCCTGCCACTTAGGAAAGTTACTGCTATATTTTAAATGTACAAACATAAATGAGTTACTTACATCAACTTAGCTCATTTATAACTTTAAGATGCTTTGGCTTACAAGATTTTGCAAAACTTTCTAGCTTTATAAAACTCTTGTGACAATTAGATTGTTAGTAACCTGTAACTAAACTGTTACAAGCTGTAAGTAAAACTTACTTTTGGAATATTTTATACAACTTTAGTAGCCCTCAAAACCTACAGTATCATCAACTATTGGCATCCTATCCCAATGTATTGAGTGATGATTTATATGTTCAACTTTGCTCATAGAAGATGTTTTTCATCCATCATGAAAGTAGTATGAGTACTGGGAATGGTGAACCTTGCCAGAAAGCAACCTATCTTATAAGTACAAGAGTTGTTTTTTTTTTTTTTTTTTTACTTTTAATAAACACATCCAGCCTGAATTCTATTTGGCTGGTTTACAATCTCCTATCTATGAAAACAGATGACATATTTTCTGAAATCAGCAGGGGAGAGTTTTAGATGGTTCATTGTTTGGTTTGAGTTTTTGGTTTTATTCCCCTAAAGATGATAGCTTTGTGGTATAGAAACATGCTCTGTAAGTCATCTTTATGCAGCCTAGAAACTTCAGTGGAGGCACATTAGATGCATGCAGATAAGAAACAGCCATTCAGCATGGCAGCAAACTGAACGTAAGAGCAAGAAATGAGCCAGATGCAGTTCAGGCAGAATGATGGACATGTGGATGACTGCTATGAACACCCACACCCTCAAAACCCATCCCTAGGTCACTCAATGTTGCTGAAATATTGGCAGTGACTAACTGTCCCCATCAAAGGTGGGCACAAGAAAGTAGAAAGGAAGAACGATTTACCTACCAACTTGTTGTGACATTGTTTTTCTTTTCAAACTACTCTTGTTGTAGTGAACTCCCTAGGGAAGATGAAACTGTGCAAATGATAGGAAAGTGTCCAATCTGTGGTCTCTTATGGGGATGAAGTGAGATAGAGGATGATTTTCTGGCATGGATAAATTTCTTACGTGATGTGAATCGCCATTTCTGCAGAGCAAATTCATGCTAGCAGTCACTCAGACAGCTGGACACATCACTAGCCACTGTTGCCTTATACACGCTGGAGAAATGCAGCCCATCTCCTGTTGTGTGTAAATGCAGACCTGGCCAAGGTGTATGTATGTAGCACCTGCTGGAGGTGACTTCCTCTATGACTTCCTCACGTAACCTCAAGGTACACATTAATTTGTAGTTTCAAACTGTTTATCTCCAAGTGAAATACAGTGAATTAGTTTTGTGTGTTTTGCAAATACAGAAATTTGTGCAATTCCCAAAAATGAGTTCCTAGAAAGCATTTGATTCCATGGTAATATCCAGATGTCCCAGAATTACAGTAATAATAATAATAGCAAATACTATTGACAATTTAACTCTATACTGGGCTATGTGCTAAGCTCTCTGGAGACTGAAGTCTTTTTCTCAGTAACTCTTTGAGTTGGTTGTATTTTCCAAATGAGGAATTTGAAGCTCAAGAAGGTTAGAAAATTACTAAGCTTTCATACAGGTAACCTCTGAGATAACTGATAACATAGGTGAAATTAAAATACATGAAATAAATGTATTGATGTCAGCATCAAGTTTTTACTTGTTTCCAGGCAAGCAGCCTGGAAAGTAAAAACAAAAGTTTGCTCACAGCTTCCGAGTTCAGTAGTAAGAGACAGTGGACACAAATATTACCCCTATTGACAAAGAAACCTTCCAGTGTTTGTTTAAAGATCTATTAAATTATAACAGTAGTTGTGAACCCATTTTTAGCTTCTCTGAGTTGTCAGAGAAGTGATCACCCAGATGACACTGAGACATTCGCTTTAAGCGTTTTGGTTGCCTGTTTTTTTCCCCTGTAGATTGTTTTTTAAAGTTGAATTGTGTTAGGTTCTATGCCGTGCACATTATTTTAGTAGTTTTCCTTTCATTTTTTTAAAAGTGTCCCTGGTGACTTTGCTTAGATGTGTGTAAGAATAAATAGGTGGAGAAAAGAGAAATATGTATAGCAAAGCATACAAATGGAAATGAAATAGATACTTCTCAAGGAAAGACACAAAGTTTTTATTTTTTGCTCCTCTGTAGCACAAATCAAAATGAAGTTCTTTAGATATGTTTGATTTATTTTCTTTGCCTGAGAATGTTTGGGGTGTGAGAACTTACCTGTGGAAGTATGCATTTGTGTGTAGAATTGTTCACCAGTTGTTTCTTTTTCAGCCTGTACCCCATCTTCCTCCCTCTCCACACCCCTGTCAATATCTTCCATCCCTTACACCCGCCCCCCTATTATCTTTGGTAACCATTTACTTCCTTTTTTGAGTTCACATTTTATTCTATTATATGAGCGTAATTTTCTTGGCATTTATATTCTGCAGATGAGTGAAACTGTCCAAAATCTTTCACTTTTTGGCTGATTTCACTCAACATAATCACATCCAGTTCTGTGCATTTTGTCCCAAATACACCATTTCATTTTTTTCTTCACAGCTGTGTAATATTCCTTTGGGGGACTATTCGTCTGTTCAAGAAAACTTGGGAACTTGGGTTGGTTCTATGACTTGGCAATTGTAAACAGTGCTGCTTTGTACGTAGGTGTGTAAATAGTTCTTTTCATATTAAGTTTTTCCATGCTATTTGGATAAATAGTTGTGGTACTGCTGGGTCAAATGGGATTTCCATTTTTATTTTCTTGAGTTATCTCTATAGTATTTTCCTCGGGGGATGTACCAGCTAGCCTTCCCACCAACAGTGAATGAGAGTTCCTTTTTTCACCACAATCTACCAACATTTGCTAATCCCATTTTTTTATATAAGCACCCTTCTCACAGGGCTGAGGTGGCATCTCAGTGTGGTTTAATTTGAATTTCTTTTATAATAAGGATTGTTGAACATTTTTCTCTTTATAGGTCACCTGAATGTCTTCTTTAGAGAAAATCTATTGAGGCCCTTTACTCATTTTTTAATTGGTCATTTGCTTTTTTGTTCTTAGATTGTGTAAGCACTTTGTAATTTTGGAGATTAACCCCATATGAGATAGATGTTATACATTTTTTCCCATTCTCTAGTTTCCCTTTTTGTTTTTGTGATGAATTCCTTTGTGGTACAAAAGTTTTTCAGTTTGGGGGCCTCCCTGGTGGCACAGGCAGTTGAGCACTACACTGTGAAGCTGTCCGCAGCCTCTGCAGTGCCAGTTCGATTCACGGCCACCAGCGTGGGTCCCACATGGTGCGACAGACCTCTCCTGCCATGCCCGCCGCTCCCCTCAGCAGTGTATTTCATCAGTATGTCTGTTTCTGTTCCCTGCTCTGTCTCTGGTGAATCCTCTCACTCTCCTGCGTATCCGGCCTGTACCCCAGTTCTTGTATAAAAATAAATAAATCTTTAAAAAGAACAGTTTTTCAGTTTGATTATTACATTTGTTTTATTTCTGCTTTTGTTTCCCTTGCTGCTGGGGTTATATTCCCAAATAATCTGTGTGGTAGATGTCCTGTTGTGCACCCCCTATGCATTTTTCAAATACTTAATGGTTTGAGGACATATGTACAAATCTTTAATCCATTTTCAGGTAAATATGGATCTTGCTTTATTTTTTTCCCAGCAACACTTACTATAAAGTTCTTTTCTCCCCTGTATGGCCATTATTCCTTGTCAAAAATTAGCTGTCTATGTTTATATCGATTTATTTCTGGACTTTCAATTCTGTTCCTTAGGTCTGACTTTCTGGTTTTGTTCCAGTACCATACTGTTTTGTTTTGGTTTTTTTTTAAAGAATTATTTATTTATATATACAAGTATTGGTACAGTCAGAAGTGTGGGAGGGTGAGAGAATTCACCAGAGTGGGGAACAGAACAGGTAGACTGATGAAATACACTGCTGAGGAGAGCAGCGGGCATGGCAGGAGAGGTCTGTCGCACCATGTGGGACCCTCGCTGGTGGCCGGGAATCGAACTGGCACTACAGAGGCTGCAGGCAGCTTCACAGCCCAGTGCTCAACCGCTGCACCACCAGGGGAGGCCCGGGTTGTTTTTTTTTTTTTTTTTTAAGATTTATTTATGCATACAAGAACTGGGGTACAGGTCAGAGGTGTAGGGGGGTGAGAGGATTAACCAGAGACAGAGTGGGGAACAGAACAGGCAGACTGACTGAAATACACTACTGAGGGGAGCAGCATGCAAGACAGTGGAGGTCTGCTGGGCCATGTGAGTAGCTCCCTGGCTGGGGATTGAACTCGTGCTGCAGTGGCTGCCAACAGCTTCATATGTTGCATCTTAACCCCTTGCGCCACCAGAGAGGCCCACCATATTGTGTGTGTGTTTTTTTTAAAGATTTATTTATGCATACAAGACCTGGGGTATAGGCCAGAGATGCAGGGGGTGAGAGGATTCACCAGAGACAGAGTGGGGAACAGAACAGGCAGACTGACCGAAGTACACTGCTGAGGGGAGCAGTGGGTGAGTCAGGAGAGCTGCTGTGCCATGTGTGTTGCTCCCTAGCTGACTGGGGATTGAACTCGTGCTGCAGAGGCTGTGGATTGCTTCATAGTGTGGTGCTTAACCCTTTGCACCACCAGGGAGGTCCACCATACTGTTTTGATTGCTTTGCTGTGTAATACTGTTTGAAGTCAGGAATGTGATGCCTCTATTCTTCTTTTGGCTTGTTTTGGCTACTTCGGGCCTTTTGTGATTCCACATAAACTTGATAATTGTTTCTTCTATTCCTTTAAAAAAAAAAAGTCATTGTTATTTTGATAGGTATTGCATGTCATCTGTGAAGAGTGACAGTGTTTTTCTTCCAGTTGGGATTGTCTTTTTCTTGTCTAATTGCTTCAGCTAGGACTTCCAGGACTCTGTTACATAGCAGTGGTGATAGTGGGCATCTGTGTGTTATTCCTGATCTTAATAGAAATTGTTTTAGCTTTTCACTATGGTGTATGATATTGGCTCTGGGTTTGTCATCTATGGCTTTTATAATATTTAGATAGGTTCCATTTATTCCCATTTTGGGAGTGTTTTTATCATAAACGAGTTTTGGATCTTATGCTATTTTGGCATCTATTGAGAGGATCATGTAATTTTTGTCTTTTTGTTGATCTGATGGATGACACTGATCTATTTGCATATGTTGAATTAGTCTTGCATCCTTGGGATGGAGGCTATTTGATCGTGGTAGACGATTGTCTTGATAAATTGGTAGGATTTTATTGAGAATTTTTGCATCTATGTTCACCAGAGATAATGGTCTATAATTTTATTTTTGATGCTATATTTGTCTGGTTTTGGGATCAAGGTAATGTTGGCCTTGTAGAGTATTTTGGGGTGATTACCTCCCTCTTTGATTTTTTTTTTTTTTTTGAGGAGTCTGAGTAGTATAGGTATTCAATCTTCTTTATAGGTTTGGTAGAACTCAATGGTGAAGCCATCTGGTCATGGAATTTTATTCTCAGGAGGCTTTTTATTACTCTTTGAAT
This sequence comes from Talpa occidentalis, assembly GCF_014898055.3. Classification (NCBI taxonomy): domain Eukaryota; kingdom Metazoa; phylum Chordata; class Mammalia; order Eulipotyphla; family Talpidae; genus Talpa; species Talpa occidentalis. Next base: position 13,917,890 of record NW_023601754.1, read on the forward strand.
TTCCATGATTGTGATTGGACTATTTAAGCCATCTGTTTCATACTAGTTCAAGCTTAGGAGGTTATGAGTCTAAGAATTTATCCATTTCTCTAGGTTATTGTTTGTTTGCGTAGAGAGTTTTATAATAGGTTCCTATGATCCTGTGTATTTCTGCAGTATCTTGTAATTTCATCTCTTCATTTCTGGTTCTGTTAGTTTGGGTTTTCTCTCTTTTCTTCATGAGCATAACTAATAGCTTGTCAATTTTTTTTTTTTTCAAAGAACCAACTCTTGGTTTCACTGATATTTTGGACTATCTTTGTTTTCTGTTTCATTTATTTCTGCTCCAAATTTTTACCTTGCCTTCTACTTCCTCTGGAGTACTTTTGTTTTTTAGTTAATTCTACTGTAGAGTTAGATTCTTGAATTGAGTTCTTGCTTTTTTGTTTTTATAGGCCTGTATTGCTATGAACTGCCCACATAGTACTGCTTTTAAATCATCCCATAGGGTCTGGTAGATTGTCTCTTGTTTTCATTAGTCTCTAGATATTTTTTTTTTCTCTTCTGTGATTTCTTTATTGACCAAAGAGTTATTCAGAAGCATTTTGTTTAGTCTCAACATATTTTGGTTAGTTCCAGGGTTCCTTTTATGGTTAACTTCTAGCTTGATTGCATAGTGATCTGTGAAGATGTTTGGTATAATTTTTATTTTCATATATTTTCTGAGACTTACTTTATATTCTAGTATATAATCTTGAAAATGTTCTGTGTGCAGTTAAAAAAAAAAAAGAAAGTACATTCGTTGCTTTTAGGATAGAAAACTCTGGAAATGTCCAGTAAATGCATCTGATATACTTTATTTAAAATCTGTCTTCGTTAATTTTTTGTCTGAATGATCTATCCCTTTGTGTCAGTGGTTTGTTGAAGTTTCTGACAATGATTGTATTTTTGTTGATACATTGTTTTAGGACTGTTATCATTGCTTTATATAACTAGGTGCTATATTTGGAGCATAAATATTAATGAGAGTTAAATCTTCTTGGTGAGCTGTTCCCTTGATCATTATATAGTGTCTACCTTTGTCCCTGATTACTTTTTCTATTTGAAAGTCTAGCTTATCAGATCTAAGAACAACAGTTCTTGATTTCCTGAGTTATTAGCTTGTATGACCTTATTCCAGCCTGTTACTTTTAGTTTATCTTTTGGTTTTAAATGGGACTCTTACAAATAAAGTATTGATGGATGGAATTTCTTCACCCATATTGTTAGCTGATGTCTTTTTATTGCTGAATTCAGACCATTCACATTTAGGTTGATTCATGTGAATTGTTTCTTTTCAGCTATTTTGTTTTTGATTTATCTTTCTGTTTCTTTTTCACTTTGTTTCTTGCTACTCTTTCTGGATGTCTTACCTTAGGATTTCGTTCAATTGCTTTGTTTTTTGGCTGTTGGTCTCTATTCTGGATTTTTGGCTGGAGGTTAACATGGGGGTTTTACTTGAATTCCTTTGTTTTAGAGCCTTTACGAGCTGGTATCTGCTCCCTGACATTGAACTTCAGTGGTTCTACCCATTTCTCCTCCCCTTTTGTATTTGGTGTTGTTAACTCATCAAATCTTGCGCTTGGTACTGGTGTTGTTTTGCTCTGGTCATTTTGCTAAGGAATTTCTGCTTCAGCTTTTCTTGTAGAACAACTTTTTAATATTCCTTACAGAGCAGGTCAGGTAGTGGCAAATTCCATTAGCTTGTTTGTCTGACAAAATCTTTAATACCCTTTCAAACTTAATTGATAATTTTGCAGGATAGAGACTTCTTGACTGACAATTTGTCTTTTAGAATTGTGAAGATTTCCTTCCTCTCTTTTCTTGCCTGAAGAGTACCTAGGCTGAAATCTAGAGAAATCTTTATTTGGGGCCCTTTATAAGTTAGTTTTTTCCTTGCTTCCTGAAAAATTTTTCTGTCTCTTAGGTTTTTGATAGTTTGAAAATGATGTGTCTGGGTGTAGATCATTTTGCGTTTAAGAGCTTAACTATTCTCTTTGCTTGCTGGACTTCCACATTAAAATCATTCTGTAGGTTTGGAAAGTTCTTATTATTTATTTTTTTAAATAGGGTTTCTGCTATTTCTTTTTCTTCCTCTTATTGGAGCCGATCATAGGTTTCCTCTTTTTGAGTCTGCTATTTTTTACTTCCCTCATTTTTTTTTTTAGACTTCTCTTTTTATTCTAAATGTGAAATTTGTTCTCTTAGGTCTTCTAAAATTCTGCCTTTTTGATTCTATTCAAAGCACTGAGTTTGTCTGCACTTCATCCAGAATCTCAATTCTGTGACCTTTTTATATCTTCATTCTCTTTAGTGAGGAGTTCTTTGTACCTGGATTGCCTTTCTGAGATCCAATGGCTGCCTATCTGCCTTTGATTGACCTGCCAGTACCTCATTTAACATTTTTGATATTGTTGTTTTGAAGGCATTGTCAGATAGTTGCTATATTATTTCTGTCTCCTTCATATTTGCTCTGCGACCTGGGTCTTCCTCATTTTGCTTTTCCGCCTGTGTTGAGATGTTCCTTGCTCCCTAGGCATGTATATTGCCTTATTTGTAACTATTTATGGGACACTGGGAATGTTTCTTCATTTTTCCTCTTCTTAATTTACCTTGGCCTGTGGTGGAGGTAGGAGGGTGTTGTCTAGGGTGTTAATACTCAATCTTGGTTTAAGGAGTGACCTTAGTCACCACTACCTCTTGTTTTGTTCTGAAGGAAGCTATATTCTGTGCTGAGGTTGTCTTTAATTCATTCCTGCCCCACTTTGTTCCTTTCTTGGGTGTCGTGGTCTATGAAGCTTGGACCTCCCAGTGAGAGGACAGTGTCAGAACCACCAGACTCAAACTCTGGGAATAGCTTGCACATATGTGCCCCCTTAACACTATGGCTGCCCACAGGGGTGTGCTTCCCCAGCCTTGCCTCAGCTCCCCCTTCTGTGTTGCATGAGGCAGCACTGCACTGACAAAGAAACAGAAGTCGTGGAGCAAACTATTCTGGCAGGATGCTACCAAGAAGGCAGAACCTCGCCTTTCACTGAGGGAGTGATTATATAGTCAATAACTGAGGGTAGGAGGACAAAGAGAAAAAAATTAGAAAAAGGAATGTATGTTTAGGTTAACTGAACTTTAGGGGAGAGGAATCTGCGAATCCGAATCAGATTTACAGTCCAGTTTTAGGGCCCAAAGTTTGAAGACTGAAATTAGACTTTCTGACCTTTGCTTCTGGTACCCATCTTGTTAACAAGGCAGCCCGCTGATGTCTCTCTGGACGCAACGTTTCGTATCAGTGAATGACTCCCCGGGCATTCCTGGTCATGCCTCGTGAGGTATACTCATTGTCACGGGAGATTAAGCATCCTGCTCTTGTTTAACTTGAGAGGCGCCTCTGCAGGGTCAGTATTTAATTGATTGGTTGGGCCTAATGGACTTTGTTCTGAGAAGGCTGAATTGCATAGCCCAAATGGCAACCTAAACAGCTCTTTAATACCGGCAGACCCACACTTCTGAAGGGTTGGGAGGGCTCTGTATGCTTAGTTTGCCTTCCAAGTGATTTGTGGGTTTCCTTTAAAGTCCTCTCAGCTGTTGGGTTTTTTATGGTGTCTCCCCTGGCTGAGCCTGGCTTTTCTTTGACCTCTTCCAGGAGGGCTCGGGAGGGGGCTTTTAGTCACCACGCCTCCTCAGTTGCGGGGTTTCAGTTTCACAAATTGAATTGTGCCAAGTTCCCACTGATCCAAGTTGGGCCTGGGCCCACCCTTATGTCAGGAAAATCCCCCCATGGAATTTCACAATGTCCTGGGTCTCCCTCGGCTTGCTTGGGAAGTTGGCCACCATCCCTGACACACACCCGTCACCTCTGCCTGTTCTTTGCCCTCAGCAGCACCAACCTTAGTTCTTGAACCCTTGGAGAAGTCCTGGGGCTGTGTTGCTGGTTCGAAGTGTCTGGATTTTGCATAGACCTCATAACAGTCTTTTTTTGTAGTTGTTTCCAGCCTGTGGATTCAGCCATGTTGTGGGTGGAGTCTTAGAGAGTGTTTGATTCATTTCTGTGAAACCAAGTAAGAAACTTGTGTTTTCTTAAGAACTGTGTTTGGGCTATCTGGCTGCTTTTGCCATGATTTTTTAACAATTAAGAAATCCATATTCTTTCATTTCAGTTATGGAGAAAAAGGAAAAAGAGGGAAAACAGGGAGAATAGTGTCTTCCAATGAGAGAAGAGCAGAAGAGCAGAGAAGATTTTTAGTAAATTTTATTTCAAGATTGGTGCATTATTTTTTTAATTTGTAATTAATTTTATTTCAATAACAGGATAAAGAATACCCAGTTACAATATTTAATGTTTTTGTAGATATGAAATAATATATTACATGAAAAAGTATTTTAACACAATTATAAAATTTTACCAGAGAAATATATTCTAAAATATTAGCAATAATAACAGTTGAGGAACTAGGGTTTATGGCTGGTTTATGGCTGATTTTTGTCTCTTCTTAATGTGCTCTACAGTGACGATGAATGACTTTTATAATTTTTAAAATTTTTGTATTGCTAATTAATTTATTTTCTTACATCTCAGGTATAGTCCTTACAGCTTTCCCACAACCATAGCACTGTGATCCATCCTCAGTTGCTTGTGTGCTTCCTTCCCCTGCTCTGAACCTGCTCCCCACTTTCCCCTCCTTTATGTTTCAGCTTTATGGTCAAGTTTTGTCTATTTCTTGACCCTTTGTTTGGTTTCTCTGTATTCCACATATAAGTGAAACCATCTGATACTTTTCTTCTTGCTCCTGACTTATGCTTAGCACAATCCCTTCAAGCTCCATCCATGATGCCCCAAAATCATAAGTATATATTTTTGATTGCTGAGTAATATTCCATTGTGTGCTTCTTGATTCATTCATCTGTTTTGGGCCATTTATGTTGTTTTCATATCTTGGCTATTGGAAGTAGTGCTGTAATGAACATAGGAATGCAGGTTTCCTTTTGAATTAGTTGAATTGTGTTCTTTGCAGAGGTACCTGGGAATGGAATTCCTAGGTCATATGGTAGATCCATTTTTATTTTTTTAATATTTATTTTTTATAGTCCCCATATAATTGCACCCCCCTTATTTTGACCCCAATTCCTCTTCTTCCTGCTACCCCCCATAGTGTGTCTCTGGTTTATAGTTGCTTGCTGATTTTGATTTTTTTTTCTTTATTATAGTTATTCTTTTTCCTGGTTTAGGTTTTCCCTTATTTAGGTTTTCTAGATTCCTGCTATGAGTGACACCATCCAATATTTTTCATTTTCTTTCTGGCTTATTTTGATGAGCATGATCCCTTCCAGCTCCATATATGTTGCTGCAAATTGCATGAGTTTATCTTTTGATTGCTGAGTAATATTCCATTGTGTATATATACCATATCTTCTTGATCCAGTCATCTATTTTTGGGCATTTGGGTTGTTTCCATAGTTTAGCTATTGTAAACAGTGCTCCTATAAACATAGGGGTGCAGGTGTCCTTTTGAATTAATGTGTCTGTTTCATTTGGGTAAATACCTAGGAGTGGAATTGCTGGATCATATGGAAGCTCTATCTTTAGTAGGTTGAGGAATCTCCATACAGCTCTCCATAGTGGTTGGACCAGTTTGACTCCCACCAGCAGTGCAGGAGAGCTCCTTTTTCTCCACACCCTCGCCAACATTGGTTGTTTCTAGTTTTTTTGATATGTGCCATTCTCACTGGTGTGAGATGGTATCTCTTGGTAGTTTTGATTTGCATTTCCCTGAATACAAGTGATGTTGAACATTTTTTCATATGCCTGTTGGCCATTTGCGTTTCCTCTTTGGAGAAGTTTCTTTTTAGCTCTTCTGCCCATTTTTTGACTGGATTATTTTCTTTGTTTTTGTTGAGTCTCATCAGCTCTTTGTAGATTTTTGTGATCAGTCCCTTACTGGTAGTGTTGTGTGCAAAAATTTTCTCCCATTTGGTATGGTTTTTCTTTGTTTTTGCTGTGCAGAAGCTCTTTAATATGATGTAGTCCCAGCCGTTTATCTTTGCTTTCACTATCAATGCTTTGGGTGATGTGTCTGTAAAGATGTCTTTGAGGTGCATGTCATGTAGTGTTTCGCCTATATTTCCTTCTATATATTTTATGGTTTCAGGTCTTATGTCTAGTTCAATGATCCATTTTGAGTTGGTTTTTGTGCATGATGTGAGGTAGTAAAGTTTCATTCTTTTGCATGTAGTGATCCAGTTTTCTCAGCTCCATTTATTGAACAAACTTTCTTTGCTCCGGTGCATATTCTTTGCTCCTTTGTCAAAGATCAGTTGACCATAAATCTGTGGGTTTATTTCTGGGTTTTCTATTTGGTTCTATTGGTCCATGTGTCTGTTCTTGTTGCAATACCATGCAGTTTTGATTATTGTGGCTTTGTAGTCTAGTTTGAAGTCTGGGCATGTGGTGCCTCCATTCCCTTTTTTTTTCCAGGAGGGTTTTGGCTATTTGGGGTTTTTGGTGGCTCCATATGAATTTCATCAATATTTTTTTTCTATTTCTTTGAAGAATGACACTGAAATTTTTATTGGAATAGCATTGACTTTGTAGATTGCTTTTGGTAGGATGGCCATTTTGATAATGTTAATTCTTCCGATCCATGAGCAGGGGATGTCTTTCCATTTCTTTGTGTCTTCTGTTTCTTTTGACAGTGTTTTATAGTTTTCTTTGTATAGGTCCTTTACCTCTTTTGTTAGGTTTATTCCCAAGTATTTGATTTTTTTTTTGTTTCAATAATAAAAGGGATGGTTTTCTTGATTTCTTCTTCTTCAGATTTAGTTTGTGTATAGGAAGGCTACTGATTTTTGTGTTGATTTTGTATCCTGCCACCTTACTAGTTTAATTAGTTTAATTAGTTCTGGGGAGTTTTTGGGGTTCTCTAAGTATATTATCGTATCGTCTGTGAATAGTGATAGTTTGACTTTTTCCTTGCCTATTTGGATTCCTTGTGTGTCTTTCTCTTGTCTTATTGCTCGGGCTAGGACTTCCAGTATTATGTTGAAAAGCAGTGGTGAGAGTGGACATCCTTGTCTTGTTCCAGATCTTAATGAGAGTGCTTTCAGCTTTTCACCATTGAGAGTGGCATTGGCTGTGGGCTTGTCATATATGGCCTTTGTAATGTTGAGGTATGTTCCTTGTATCCTGAGAATTTCAAGGCCTTTATCATAGATGGGTGTTGTACTTTGTCGAATGCTTTCTAAGCATCTATTGATATCATAAGGTTTTTATTTCTTTGTGTTGATGTGTTGGATTACATTGATTGATTTTCAGATGTTGAACCATCCTTGTGTCCCTGGAATAAATCCTACTCGGTCGTGGTAAATTATCTTATGGATACATTGTTGGATTCTGATAGCTAAAATTTTATTGAGGATTTTTGCATAAGTGTTCATTAGGGAGAGTGGCCTGCAATTTTATTTTATTTTATTTTTTTTGTGCTGTCTGTTTGGTTTTGGTATTAGTGTAATGTTGGCTTTATAGAACGTATTTGGTAGTATTCCTTCTTTTTCAATTTTTTGAAAGAGTTTGTGTAGGATAGGCATTAATTCACTGCTGAATGTTTGGTAGAATTCATTTGTGAAGCCATCTGGGCCTGAGCTTTTGTTTTTGGGGATTGCTTTGATTACTACCTCAATTTTGCTGCTAGTATTTGGTCTCTGTAGTTGTTCTAGTTCTACTTTTACCAACTTTGGATGATTATATTGTTCTAGGAATTTGTCTATCTCTTCTAGGTTAAAGAATTTGTTTGCATATAAGTGTTCATAGCGATCTCTGATTATTCTTTTGATTTCTGCTGAGTCTGTTGTGATTTATCCTCTTTCATTTATAATCCTATTTATATGTGTTTTCTCCTGTTTTTTTCTTTTTGAGCCTGGCTAGAGGTTTGTCTATTTTGTTTATTTTTTCAAAGAACCAACTTGGTTTCATTGATCTTTTGGATTGTTTTTTTAATTTCCAATTAATTAATTTCTGCTTTGATTTTTATTATTTCCTGTCTTCTATTGGCTTTAGGGTTTTTTGTTCTTTTTCTTGCTTTTTGAGATGTGAAATTAGGTTGTTTCTTTGAATTCTTGTTTCTTGATGTGAGCCTATATTGCTATATATTTTCCTCTTATTATTGCTTTTGCTGCATCCCATACATTCTGGAAAATAGTGTCCTCCTTGTCATTCAACTCAAAGTATTTTTTAATTTCTTCTTTGATCTCCTCATTAGTCCAGTAGTCTTCCAGTAGTGTGGATTTCAATCTCCATGAAGTGGGAGGGTTCCTTATTTTCTTTTCATGATTTATTTCTAGCTTGATGCCTGTATGATCAGAGAAAATAGTTGGAATGATTTTGATTTTCATGTATCTGTTGATGTTTGTCTTGTGGCCCAGTATGTGATCAATTCTGGAGAATGATCCATGTGCACTTGAGAAAAATGTGTACTCAGATTTTTTTGGGAGCAGTGTCCTATAGATGTCTGTTAAGTCCTTGAGTTCTATGTATTTATTTAGGGCTCTAGTGTCTTAGTTTATTTTTTGTCTTGTCTTAGTTTATTTTTTGTCTTGTCTCTCCATTGGTGAGAGTGGGGTGTTGAAGTCTCCCACTATATATGTATTTTCTTTAATGTCTGTTTTCAGAGCTGATAATAATTGTCTAATATATTTTGGTGTCCCTTCATTTGGTGAGTATATGTTGATGAGTGTTATATCTTCCTGATGTATTGTCCTCTTGATCATAATGTAGTGTCTATGTCTCTTTTTACCTTTTTTAATTTGAAGTCTATTTCATCTGATATAATAGTATGGCTGTTCCTGCCTTCTTTTTTGGTCCATTCGCTTGTAGGATTGTTTTCCAACCTTTTACTTTTAGTCTGTGTTTATCTCTTGTGGTTAAATGTGTTTCCTGGAGACAGCAGAAGGTTGGATTTTGTTTTTTAATACAGTCTGCTACTCTATGTCTTTTTATTGATGAGTTTAATCCATTTACATTTAGAGTTAATATTGATATGTTGGCGTCTGTGTTTGTCATTTTGTTTGTCTTTTTTGTGATTTTATTCCTTGCTTTATTCTGTTCTTCTTGTTCATTCCTCTGTTGGTTTTGGCTTTAGGACTTCTTGTAGAACTTTTTGGAGTGGGGATTTAGTTGTAATGAATTTCTGGAGTTTTTGTTTGTCTGAGAAGGTCTATATTTTTTCTTTGTAGAGGAAGGAGAGCTTTGCAGGGTAAAGTATTCTTGATTTTGCTTAGCTGTGTAAGCTCTTTATATATCTTTGGTATCAGTCCTTTATCAGATGTACGGTGTGCAAATATTTTCTTCCATTCAGTAGAGTGTTTTTGTTTTGGTTGCTGTCTTTTGCTGTCCAGAAGCTTTTTAGTTTAATGTAGTCCCAGCTGTTCATCTTCTTTGTTTGTGTTGCCTCTGTAGACAAATCCTCAAAGATGTTTTTTAAAATTTATATCATGGAGTATTTTGCCTGTGTTTTCTTCTGTTTTATGGCTTCAGGTCTTACATCCAAGTCTTTAATCCATTTTGAGTTGATTATTGTGCATAGTATGTGATAGTATCTATTCTAGTTTCATTCTTTTACAGTTTAGTTTTTCCAGCACCATATATTGAAGAGGCTTTCTTTTTTCTATATATGTGTGGCATTATTTCTGGGCTTTCAACTCAAATCCATTGGTTTGTATATCTGTTATTTTTTGTTGTTGTTGTTTGTTTGTTTGTTTTTTTGTTCCAGCATCATGCTGATTTTATTATGGCTTTGTATTATAGTTTGAAGTCTGGGAGGGTAATACCTTCCTTCTTCCCCATTTTAGCCGTGAGAGATTTGGATATTTAGGGATTTTTATGATTGCATTTGAATTTCAGCAATGTTCTATTTCTTTGAAGAATGGTATTGAGATTTTTATTGAAATTCCATTGAATCTGTAAATTGTATTTCCATTTATGTTTTATGTTTCTTTTAACAATGTTTTATAATTTTCCTTGTATAGGTCTTTCACCTCCTTTGTTAGGTTTATTCCCAGGTATTTAATATTTTTTAACAATTATAAATGAAATGACTTTTAAATTTCCTCTTCAGAGTGATTGTTTGCATATAGAAAGGGCCATTGATTTCTTTGTGTGTTGGTTTTGTGACCTGATGCTTTACTAAACTGGTTTATTGGTTTAATTAGGTTTAATGTAGACTTTTTAGGGTTCTCCCTATATAAACTATATCATCTGCAAAAAAATGATAGCTTTACTTCTTTTTTCCCAATTTGAATCCTTTTTATGTCTTTCTCTTGCCTAATTGCTCTAGCTAGGAGTTATAGTATTATATTGAAAAGCAGTAGTGAGAGTGGACATCCTTGTCTTGTACCAGATTTCAGTGAGAAAACTTAGTTTTTCACCATTGAGAATGTTAGCTGTGGGTCTGTCATATAACTTTTATGTTAAGATATGTTTGTTTCATCCCAAGTTTTTCAAGAGCCTTTATCATAAAAGGATATCAAGCTCTATAAAATACTTTCTCAGTATGTATTGATATGATCAGATGATTTTTATTTTTGTCTTTAGTGATGTGTTGAATTACATTAATTTTTTTTTTTTTCAGATGTTCAACCGTCCTTCTGTCCCTGGAATAAACTCCCAGTTGGTCATGGTGTACGAGCCCTTTGATGCATTGTTGGATTTGGTTTGCTAAGATTTATTGAGGATTGTAGCACCTGTGTTAATTAGGGAGATAGAGATGTAGTTTTCTTTTCTGTGTGTTGTCTTTGTTTGCTTTTGGTATTAGTGTGATGTTGGCCTCATAAAATGTATTTGGTAGTATTCCTTCTTTCTCAATTTTTTTATTTATATGTATATATATTTTATATTGTTCCTCTCAGGTGTAATCCCCATAGAATTCCCACCACTAAGTCACACGTGAGCCATCACCATAGTCTCCTGTGCTCTTCTTCCCATGTTCTTTTTTTTTTTTTTTAAAGATTTATTTATTTATTTACACAAGCACTGAGTACAGTCAGAAGCACGGGATGGTGAGAGGATTCACCAGAGTGAGAGCGGAGAGCAGAGCAGGCAGACTGACGAAGTACACTGCTGAGGGGAACAGCGGGCGAGGCAGGAGAGGTCTGCATGCCATGTGGGACCCTCACCCAGTGACCGGGGATCGAACTGGTGCTGTGGAGGCTGCGGGCAATTTCGCAGCCCAGCGCTCAACTGCTGCGCCACGGGGTAGGGCCTCTTCTTCCCACGTTCTGTTCACTCTCCCTCCTCCTTCCCTGCTGAATGTCTCCAGTTCATCCTTGGCCTGCTAGTTTTGTTTCTGTTTTCTCCTGATCCCTTGTTCAGTTTCCCTATGTTCCACCTATTAGTGAAACCATCCAATTTTTTTCTTTATCCTTCTTTTCTTTTTCCTTCATCTTTGAATATTCGGTAGAAACCTGCTTGAGAAACCATCTGGTCCTTTCTTGTAATTGGTTTGTTCAGTTTTCTATTTGTTTGTTCAGCCATGGGTGATTATGTAATTCTAAGAGAATTTGTCCATCTCATCTAGATTGTTGAACTTGTTTGGCTATAAATGTTCATAGTAATCTCTGGATTTTGCTCTGTCATAATTTCTCTTACATTTATGTTCCTGTTTAAGCTAGAGGTTTGTCTATTTTGTCTATTTTTGAAAGAACCAGCTTTTGGTTTCATTGATCTCTTGGACTGCTTTAACTTCTATTATATCGCTTCTTCTACTGGATTTTGGGTTTTTTGTTATCTTTGTAGTTCTCAAGATGGGAGATTAGGTTGTTTCTATGGGTTCGTTTTTATGTCTTGATGTGGGCCTGTATTGCTAGGTACTTTACGCATAATGCACTTTTGCTGTTTTCAATACATTCTAGAAGGTTATGTCCTCATTATCATTTGTCTCAAGGTATTTTTTTACTGCCTCATTGATTTCCTTGTTAACCCAGTAGTATTTCAGTAGCATGTTCAGTCTCCATGTAATGGAGGATTTCCTTGCTTTCTTTTAGTAGTTTATTTCTAGTTTAATACCTTTATGGTTGGAGAAGATACTTGGTATGACTTCGATATTCCTGAATTTGTTTGTGTTTTGACCCAGTATGTGGTCAATCCTGAAGAATGATCCTTGTGCACTTGAGAAAAATGTGTATTATTTGTTTTTTTTTGGTGTGCAGTATCCTATAAATGTCTGTTAGGCCCACATGGCCTAGATCTTTGTTCAGGGCTATAGTGTCCTTGTTTATTTTCTGTCTCATTGTTCTGTTTATTGGGGAGAGTGGAGTGTTGATATCTCCATGTATGTATTTTCTTGAATGTGTTTTCAGCGATGATAGCAATTATCTAATGTATTTTGGTGCTCCTTGATTTGGTGACTCTATATTGATGAATATTAAGTGTTCCTTGATCATTATATAGTGTACATCCTTGTCTCTTGTCAGCTTTTTCAGGGGAAGTCTACTTTATTTCATACAAGTATGGCTATTCCTGCCTTCTTTTGGGTGCCATTTGCTTGTAGAATTGTTCTCCAACCCTTTACTTTCAATCTATGTTTATCTTTAGAGCTTAGGTGTGTTTCCTAGAGGCAGCAGAGGGTTGGGGGTTGGATTCTGTTATCTAATCTTTTTATTGGTGAGTCTAGTCCATAAATGTTTAGGATGCGTATTGATATATGGATATCTGTTACTGCCATTTTGTTCATCTTTTTGTGATTCTATTCAATTCCTTATTCAGTTCTACATACTTACTCCTCCATTGGTTTAGATCCCAAGGCTTGGGATCCTGCAGTGGGGGTTTAGTTGTAGTGAATTCCCCAAAATTTTGTTTATATGAGAAAGTCCTTACTTTTCCCTCAATAGGAAGGAGAGCTTTATAGGAAGGAGGCTTTGTAGGATAACATATTCTTAACTGGCATTTTTGTATTCAAGTTTTTAATATTAATTTTTTATTTTTTACATCATTGTTCATTTTTAAACAATATTTGCTTCCCCACCCCCTCAGGTGTAGTCCCTGTAGAGTTTCCTTCACCAAGGCACCCGTGCACCATCACCACAGTCCCCTGTGCTCCTCCCTCCCTCCCTCTGATCCCTCTCCCTCCTCCTCCCCTGCAGGATATCTCTGATTTATAATTGTCCATTTTTGCTTTGTTTTGTTTTGTACTGTTACTATTTTTTACACTGATGTCTTATTTGGTTCTCCTATATTCCTGTTATAAGTGAAACTGTTAGGGGGAAAAAGATGTCCCAAAGCTAATTCCATACAGGCTTTGTGGACTCCACCCCCACCCCAGGCCAAAACCAAAAGACACTGGGAACTCCAAATCCCATCACCACCAAAGGGAAGGTGGCTGGGACCTGAGGGTGGGGTTAAGCAGCCAGGTGGATATAAAAGGCAGACACGTGGGCTTTGGGGATCCCCATTTTTGGCTCTCGGCCAGCTCGCAGCGTCCGGCCAGCTCTGAGAGTGACTTTGGGTTTCCAGGTCGTTGGATCGGGTAGGACGCATTAAAGACTTTATTTCCCTATTTTCTCCCTGAGTTGTACATTTTCCTTATTTCCTTTTCTCTTGTAAATAAACCTTTTATTAACCCTTTTGTGTGTGTCTGTAGTGGAGTATTCATAAGTCCCTTTAACGCGCGCGGGTGAGGACCCACAGCCAGGAACCCATTCAATATCGGGGTTGCTCTATAATAAAACCATCCGATATTTTTCTTTTTCCTTCTGGTTTATTTCACTGAGCATAATTCCTTCTAGCTCCATCCATGTTGCTGCAAATGGCATGAGTTTATCTTTTTTGAATGCTGAATACTATTCCATTGTGTATATATACCACATCTTCTTGATCCAGTCATCTATTTTTGGGCATTTGGGTTGTTTCCAGGTTTTACCAATTGTCAATAGTGCTGCAGTAAACATAGGAGTGCAGGTGGTCTTATGAATCAATATTTTTTTTTTTTTACAATTGTTAGGGGGAAAAGGCTGTCCTAAAGCTAATTCCATACAGGCTTTGTGGACTCCACCCCCACCCCAGGTCAAAGCCAAAGACACTGGGAACTCCAAATCCCATCACCACCAAAGGGAAGGTGGCTGGGACCTGAGGGTGGGGTTAAGCAGCCAGGTGGATATAAAAGGCAGACACGTGGGCTTTGGGAGACCCCCATTTTGGCTCTCCGCCAGTTTGCAGCGTCCGGCCAGCTCTAAGAGTGACTTTGGGTTTCCAGGTCGTTGGATCGGGTAGGACGCATTAAAGACTTTATTTCCCTATTTTCTCCCTGAGTTGTACATTTTCCTTATTTCCTTTTCTCTTGTAAATAAACCTTTTATTAACCTTTTGTGTGTGTCTGTAGTGGAGTATTCATAAGTCCCTTTAAAGTGCGCAGGTGAGGACCCACAGCCAGGAACCCGTTTAATATCGGGGCTGCTCTATAACACTATGACACTCCATTCTCTTCTTGTCCACAGTGTTTCTTCTTCTGAGAAGTGTGATGTTAGCCTAATCAGTTTCCCTTTAGAGGTTATCTGTTTTTTCTTCCTCATCAACTTCATTATTTTTTGTTGTTTTTTGTTTTTTGTTTTTTTTTTTTTTTTTGTCTTGCAATCTTGGGAGCTTTACTCTTATGTGTCTTACTGTACTTCCCTTTCATTATGTTAGTTTAGCATCCTTTTGGCTACTGGTATGTCTATTTTCATTTTATTCAAGTTTGGGAAGTTTTCTTCAATTGTTTCCTTAAATAGTTTTTTAGCTCCTTTCTCTCTCACATCTCCTTCTGGGATTCCTATAACTACGATATTTCCTTTCCTCACGGAGTCAGGTAATTCTTGAAGTGTTTCTTCTTCTCCTTTGTCTCTCTTTTTCCATTCTTTTTGTATCTGTCTTCAAGGTTACTGACTCATTCTCATATTGTTTATTCAGTTTCCATTACTTTTCCCAGAATTTACCTCCTTCATTGATCTTTTTACATCCTGTATTTCCTGTATGTTCTTATTTAAAGTTTCAATCTTTTTGTTTTTAAAGATTTATTTTTATTTTTATACAAGACCTGGGGTTCAGGCCAGATGTGTGGGAGGGTGAAAGGATTCACCAGAGACAGAGCAGGTTGCAGAACAGGCAGAAGAACAGAAATACACTGCTGAGGGGAGCAATGGGTAAGGCAGGAGAGGTCTGCCGTGCCATGTGGATATCTCCGTGGCCTGCCGGGAATCAAACCCATGCTGCAGAGGCTGTGGACAGCTTCACAGTGCAGTGCTCAACCTGCTGCACCACCGGGCAGGGCCCCTAAAGTTTCCATCTCACTCTGTTTGTTGATTGTTTCTCATAACATTTGTTTTCTTTACTGCACCTTCTCGTATATCTCACCTCTGCTTTTCTCAGTTTTGTTTGTGGACCAATTCTTTGACTTTATTGCCTATGGCGATTTTGAATTCATCTGACAAAAAGAAAAATTCTTCTGTGTCAGTGTTGTTGGGTTCTGGAGATTCCTTTTCTTTCTGTGGTAATTTGTTCCCTAGGGGGCTTGCTTGACCATTTCAAGTTTTCTTTCTCCCATTGTTTGCTTTCTGGTTTGTTCCCAGTGTGAGTTGACTAGGTGGGTTTCCTGAGCTGCTGGGGCCTGTGGCTAGAAACGCCCACAGTTTGGTTTAGTTGAATTTTATAGACTTGCAAAGCTCAATAATATCATAACATTGATAACACTCAAAACTTGTCTGGGTTTGAATTTCTTCATCTGTAAAAGAAAGAATGGAAGATATTTCTTTCTATGGAGGTAGATATATCAGACAGTGGAGAAGCACACGTGCAGTGACTTCATCAATGATAAGATACTGTTGGATATTTTCCATTGCCCTCTCCTTGCATTTTCATTAAATCCTCTCCTGTCCTTTAAAGACTTTCTCCTCGGGCCTCCCCTGGTGGCGCAGGCAGTTGAGCGCCATGCTGTGAAGCTGTCCACAGCCTCAGCAGCAGATTTGATCCCGGCCAGTCGGTGAGGGTCCCACATGGCACAGCAGACCTCTCCTGTCTCGCCCGCTGCTCTGCTCAGCAGTGTATTTCGTCATTCTGCCTGTTCTGTTCCCCACTCTATCTCTGGTGAATCCTTTCACCTTCCTCTGCATCTGGCCTGTACCCCAGTTCTTGTATAAATAAATAAAAATAAATCTTTAAAAAAAATAAAGACCCGCTCCTCAAACTTGGCAGACAATATTCTTTGTCCATAGTCCTTAGAAGAGACATTCATAATTTTCCTGTGGTTTACTGTTCCCTTCCACCATCTTCATCATGGACAACCATACAGGATGGGCTCCTAGACAGTGAGCGCCAACCCTCTCTCGTTTCTTTGTTCTGTGAGCTTGATGAGGGGTAACCATGGCAAACCAATCTACATAGAAGCAGAGAGTAGAATGTATGCACAGAGAAAATGAACCCCTGAAAAGCAATTCATTAGTGAGTTCTGCATCCAGTCAACAAAAATTAGCCGAAAGGTAAAAATCCCAGAATCATCTATTTTTTTCATTCATTTGACATATTTGGATTTTAAAAAATGGTTATTTGTAATTGTGAAAAAGTTGCAAATAATCCAAACATTGTTCAAGGAATGAATGGAAAATTGTATATACAAAGTAGAATACCACTCAGCACTATATAGGAAGGATCTTTTTTCCCTCTTTTTATTTGAGTGACATTGCATCATAGCATTTCATTGGTTTTAGGTGCACATCATTTGAAATGAACCTCTGTGAATAATACACATTCACCACTCAAAGTCCAATTCCATCCTTCACTAAACAATTGACCAGTTTTATTGTATTTCCCAACCCTCCCCCGATTCCCTTCTAGTAAGTTTGTTTTTGTTTTATTTCATTGGTTTTGTTTCTTTATGGGCCATAGATGAGTGAAATCACACAGTATTTGTCTTTCTCTGTCTTATTTCATTAAGCGTAACACCTGGGTCTGTCCACAACGCTGCCAGTGGCAGAATTTCATCTTTTTTATGGAGCTGAGTATTAGGAATGAACTCTCCGTGTATACAACCACCTTAGATGCATCTCAGAGTTGTTATGCTGACAGAAAGAAGCCCGACACTGGCCACATACCGTATGCTTCCTGTTACATGACATTCTGCAAGAGGTAACTTTGTAGGTTCAGAAATCAGATTGGTGTCAGTCAGTATCAATAACCACCTTGAATATCAATGATCTAGATGTGCCAGTTAAGATACGGGTGGTCTGAGTGCCTCCAAATATATGATCCAAATTATTGTTGTTTACAAGGAACCCACTTTAGGTATAAAGATAAATACCGATTTTAAATAAATGGATGGAAAAAAACATCCTGAAACAGTGATGCAAGAAGATGAGAAGAGTGACAAGAGTCATGTGAGTTTGAGGAGGGTGGTTACAAAACAGATCCTAGAGACAGTAAGTAGCCAGATTATGTAGAACTCTGACTGCGATGTCTTAATTAAAAAAAACTTGATTTTTAACAAGGAACGTAACTTTTTAAAAAAAAAGATTTATTTATGTAAGAGCTGGGGCACAAGCCAGATGCGTGGGAATGTGAGAGGATTCACCAGAGCAGGGAAGAGAACTAGGCAGACTGAAGAAATACAATGCTGAGGGGAGCAGCGGTCAAGACAGGAGAGGTCTGCTCGCCATGTGGGTTGCTCCGAGGCCTGCAGGGATCAAACCAGCACTGAGGAGGCTGTGGACAGCTTCACAGCACTGTGCGCAACTGCCTGCACCCCCAGGAAGGCCCCAACAAGGGACATAACTTTATAGCCACTGTAAATCAGTAGCCACTGCTAAATCACAAGAGGCTCAGATATGGCACCTGTGTTACTTTTTCCTTGTATGTACTGGAAGGCATGTATGCATGTTACTTTTTCCTTGTATAGACACAGTCAGGAGGCCATCAGTGTAATTCCTGGTTATGCCACTTATACCACGTGAAGAAGGGATAGTGGTTTACTCTATAGTGTTCAGTTCTGTCATTAAAATTAATGATGGAGCTTGCACGAATTGTTCTTTCACATAAATGTTTGTGGCTTATGTCAGGGTTTGTGAACAGGCATCTGTGGGCTATTAGTCAGGACTCATTTGGGTACTAAACCAAACGAAAGCAAAATGCATTTCATAACTAGCTCATGATAAACAAAAACTTATTTGATAACTAGCTCATGAGAAAATACAACAAAGTCTACTGGTCTGGCTTCGTCTGTGACAAGCACAGGAGACCAAGGGTTGACTGGAATGCTCACCGCCCTGTGACTTCCCTCCCCCAACCCCCAAAACACAAACACACACGTAGCAGGCTGCCTGCCATGTCTTGTGACTTTATCCCTGAGAAGAGAAGCTTTGCCTCTGGCAGCTCCTGAGACACAGACCCCACTCTTTGGAAGGAAGCTCCTCCTTAGTTTGGCTGAGAAAATCCTGGGGCAACATCATCTGCTTCTTCCTCTGGCCAGTCTGAGAGAACCACATCACTAAAGGTGGGGTGAAGCAGAGATGCCCTTCCCTGAATTGGGGGCAGGGAGATAGTTCTGATCAGAGGGGAGGATTCAGGAGAACAAGGTGCCACAGGTATCCAAGCAGACAGGCTTCCAAGGGAGGGTCCTGATTTAGCCATTCTTGAATATAAAACTTTAGGTACAAATGTTCAATTTCATGGCAACACTGTGCTTTCCAAAATGTATTGATAGGTAGCTAGGTGATTGATTGATTGATTGATTGATTTTTTTTTTTGTTGTTTTACAGTATTTATTTTTTGAGCATTTTTATTTTATTTTATATATTTTTACATCGTTTTTCATTTTTGCACAATGTATGCATTTCCATCTTGGTTGTATTCCCCTTAAAATTCCCCCCCTCCTTGTTTTAATAGTATATGATGGAGAGAGAAGTAGGGAAAGGTCTCTATTGATTCCCAAAAATGGAACCTGGAGTTTAATTCCAAGTTTTCCCAGGCAGGTGACTGACTTCATCTGGGAAAATGTAACGCCCTCTAAACACAGGTCTCCCTAGATAACAGAAAGGGCACCTCATTCACTGTCTAGGATTCTGGCGTGACAGTGCACGGTCCCTGTGACAGTCCTCTGAGGCTGGCATTGGGTAAGCTTTTGGGCAACTTTCTGTCTATTTCTTGTGGTATGTGATACATTTCCATAGAATAAAATTCTTACTTAATGGGCACTTCTTGAATTTTGACAAACTCAAGCAGTCATGTAACAGCCCCACAATCAAGAAGAATAATATCTGACTTTACTCTTAAAGCTTCACGCATGGTCAATCAATACCCTTCTCTCTTTGCTAGTTCTGGCTAACACCAATCCCAGTCCTGTCCCTATAATTGTCCCTGTCTCCGAATGTCACATAAGTGGAAGCACACAGCGTGCAGCCGCTCCGTCTGCTTTCTTTCACCCCCATAGTGCCCATGAGCTTCCTCCAGGGGTCGTACCCCTCGAAAGTCTGTTCCTGTCTCTGCTGCATAGTGGTCTCCTGAGTAGGGAGATGATAATCCACAGATCCACTGAACAATTTGGGGTTGTTTCCAGTGTTTTGACAATTACAAATAAACCTGCAATGTAATGTTTTCATGTGGGTGCTCAGCTTCTTTTTGGCTTGGGTAAAAGCGTAAGCCTGGCACCCCTGGGCCCCATGCCAGTCTCTCACGGAGGTCTGTCCCTGTGCCTGCCAACCAACGATGTGTAAGCATTTCAGTTGCTCCATGTCTTTGCTGAGAGTTAGCATTGTCAGTTTTCTAAGGGAAGTTTTATAACATAACTGATAAGAGAACGTTGGAATTCCAAGCCTTTGAACTTAGATGGAATTGATGTAACAAATTTGAAAGCAATTCTGTATTTATGAATTAGTAAAGGTTTGTGCAGGTAGTTTTTATTTTCTAGATGAGACTTCATGCTTGTGGGTCATAAGTTACTATTTAATTATTAAAATGAAGTCACATTGAGCAAGTCACTGTTAGGCTTGTGGGCCCTAATTTCGCTTAATTTGCTGACAGTGGCTAAACAAAACTTGGGTCAACACCAGCAGAATTTGGAAGTCTTGAGTTTGGGAAATTCAGAAATGAGAATTTTTACTTTGGGTGGAATGTTCCTTTATAACACTAAGAGATGCATGTGCTGCTTGGTGGGGATGTCTCCTACTGTGGTGCTTTTGTACTTAGAGAAGAATTAACTGAGCTCCGTGGCATGGTCCTCTCCCTCCCTTGTCCATGAGCAGTCCCTGGCGGTCCTCTTTCGATGCGCACTGAGCATCCCACTAGCAGATAAGATCAACTCTCTCCCTCCAGGGGCAAGCCCTGTTCACCCACATTGTGTAATTACGTCTGTTCTTCTGCATTTTCAGGAGAGAATAATTGATGGCTTTGGCCACTGAGATATTCATGTAAGCAGGAACTATTTTGAGGCTCCTCACTAATAGAAAATCTTCCTTGAGATGTACAGGACATATGGTGGGGAATATCAAGCAGATTCCCAGGGAATGAGATGCTGTCGTGTCTTGTTACCTCCTGTTGCTGGTGATGTTTGTATTTAGTCTCTTAGGAGTTTCCTGTTATTATATCGTTTTTGCCCACTTTGCTTCCAGATTTTTCTCATTCCCTTTAAGTGGCTTCCTAGTCTATCTCAGTGAGAACAGCTTATTTCCATCTCCTAAAATATGCTTGTATTTCATAGGAGAAAATTATTTCAGCTAATGACCAATTTCTAGTGAGATGAGATAATCATGAAAAAAATGTTTCCTTTCAAAGACTTTTCATTCAAAATGCTTCAGACTTAAAGAAAATCTGGCCACACATTTTACTGGTTACAAACTACAGTAATGGTGTTTTGTGGCATTGAAGGGATGGTTGTCTGCACATGCTATGCAAGTTATGAGGTGATTCAGCATCTTCTTATTTATCTCCTTCAATGATAAACCTAATGTGCTTTCAAAGTCAAAAAAATTAATTTTGGGCCTCCCTGGTGGCACAAGGGGTTGAACACTGCACTATGAAGGAATCTGCAGCCTCTGTAGCACAAGTTCGATACCCGGCCGGCCAGGGAGCAACACACATGGCACAGTAGACCTCTCCTATCTCGCCCACTGCTCCCCTCAGCAGTCAGCCAATCTGCCTGTTCTGCTCCCCACTCTGTCTCTGGTGAATCCTCTCACCCCCAGCATCTCTGGCCTGTACCCCAGCTCTTGTATGCGTAAATAAATTTTTGAAAAAAAAATAATTTGAAAAACAAAGAAAAAGTGTACATAGGCAGATTTCACTGAGGTTTTTATCTCTTTGCACAGAGACAAAAATACCAATTTTCTACTAGCCATTGGTTCCTATTTCATGTGTCACACTTTAAGGCATCCAACCACCGTGTCATTCTTAGTGACTTTTCATCGGATTTAGGAGTCATTATTTTCCCCTGCCAAGGTGCCCGTTCTGTCCCTATGTCTGCCTTTTGTTTTCTTCTTCTGTGAGTTTTGGCATAAAATCCCATTCAGGAGGAGAAACGTCAAAGAATTCCGAAGAGACTCTGAAATTGAACCTTTCAGGTCCCCAGCCCTCCTCCGATCACTCGTCTCTGTGAACCACTGGAAAGTCATCTTGACCTCCCCGGGGGCTGGTTTTCCACTTTGGAAGAGCTGATGTGTGAAAGTCCTCCTAATGCACAGGGTATTGGGGTATTTGCTAATCCAGGGGGGATATGAGCTCGCACCTAGGAACTAACACAGAAGCCACACAGCGGGTTTCCCTGCACATGGCTGCTGCCACAGGAGTAGTTCCCAAGCCCACCACATCTCCTGTGGGTGGCTTGACGCTTCCTCTCGGGACAGAGTCCCGGTGGTGCACAGGTGCCTGGTGCAGACTGCGTGTTACATGCTCTGTAAACAATTCATTTTGTCCAAAAGGAAGTTCTGACCTTAGATCATCAGAGGATATATTTGTTGTTAAGGACCCATGTTTTCCTTGGTGCTGAACAGAGTACATGACTAGGGAAGCACAATTTTCTTCTCACATATTTTTTTCTTAAAGATTTGTTTATGCATGCAAGAACTGGGGTACAGGCCAGAAGTGCAGGGGGTGAGAGGATCCACTAGAGACAGTGGGGAGCAGAAAAGGCGGATTGACTGAAATACACTGCTGAGGGGAGCAGTGACTGAGTCAGGAGAGGTCTGCTGCGCCATGTGGGTAGCTCCCTGGCCGGCTGGGGATTGACTTGTGCTACAAAGGCTGCAGACAGCTTCACAGCGCTGTGCTTAAGCCCTTGTGCCACCAGGGAGGCCCTCTTCTCACATATTTCATTTGCAGAAGCAGTATTTGTGACAGCAGAGAGGAATGTTAACCCTTACTGGCCATTCGGAACCAGATACGAGGATAGATCATTTACTTGTATCACTTTTGAGAAAAAAAAAAATGAAGTTTAATGTTCCTTGTTCTAACTCATTTTGTTAGAAAATTTATGTAAATCTAGGTGCTAGAGATTTTTGGAGACTGGACTCCTCACAGCATAACTGAGGTGTCAGTCACCTGGAATAGCAGAGAGGGTGGGGGAGCCTCCCTGGTGGCATAGGGGTTTAGTCTCAGCACTGTCACTGCCATGGCCTGTGTTCAGTCCCCGGCCAGGGAGGTGACCCACACGGCACAGCAGACCTCTCCTATCTCACCCACTGCTCCCCTTAGCAACGTATTTCAGTGAATCCACCTCATCTGCTCCCCACTCACCCTGAATCCTCTCACCCTCTGCACTTCTGGCCTGCACCCCAGTTCCTCTATGCAAAAATAATAAATACACAAATATTTAAAAATAAAAAGAGGGGATTGGTGCCTGTGTTCCTGGGGCTGCAGCTCAGTCCACTAGTTCTCCAACAGCAATTTTTAGTAGTTGACATGCCTCTTTGAGTTTTAAGTCTCTTCAAATATCCATGTGAATGTTTATTAGAAAAATTAAGAAAGCTGAGAATAAGAATCCACAGCCAAGTGTCCTACATACGTACAGTAGGTGCTCACTAAATATAATCTACTTTCTGGCCCCCACACAGATCATAGGTAGAAAAATTAACCTTCATTGTCACATTCTCTCCATCATCAGTTCAATTCTTCACGCTGCCACAGATTCCTACGGCAGCCTATAAATGTAATTTACACCAAGGGTCGCTCTGGGTCTTCAACAATCAGGAAAACGTGGGGAGGGTCACATGGCCTGAGATGGCCACACTTCCAGTGCACCCTAACTGCAGGCATGATTCAAAGAGGACAGAGGACATTTGGATCCATAGAAAGACTGGAGTGAAGCATGGACACAAGCAAAACCAACAGAATTAGTGAGGGCTTTCTGCTTGAAAAACAAGTCCGCATTCTCAGAGGCCAACAGAAGTCAGCATTTATTTGTGTGTGTCTTCAGGTTGACTGGGGCTTGACAAATCCACGCTGAGCTAGGCCAAGCAGCTCTGCTTATGGCTGCAGCAGCTGGGGTGTCTCCGCTTCACATGTTCTCCATCCTCTTTGTATGACCAGAGCTAGATCTTGTTCCTTTATGGCAAAGGCCCTCTCACAAAAGGACAGGTGGAAATACACATGGCTTCCTAAGGCCTCGGCTTGAATTTGTACAATCTCTCTTCTGCCAGCCTGTCCTTGGCCAGGGCACTTAACTGTGTCCAGCTGTTGCACAAAACTTTGCCATATCCTCTGCAGTCGCTAAAAAATTCCCAGCTGTTCCTCAGGAGCTCATCCATACTCTGTAATGAGGCTCACTTAAATGGCGAACAACCTACTATAAAATTGGTCTTTATTCCTGAAATTATTCAGCACCCAAAATCTCCTCTGGCTGAATGTGCACATTTCCAACTGTCACTTTATCATTTCATTCTCTTCATCAATATTATGAATGCTTAGAGTGTCCGGAGAACGGAGTCTTTCTGCTCAATTAGGTGGATGTCAGAGATTTTTCCCAGGGATGTAAACATCAAGACAATTCTCTGAAAATTGCATTTGATAAAAGCTTGAAAAAAAGGTGTTGATCTGGGTATTAGCCACTTTACAATGTGGCTTGACAAAATGAGTTCATCTTGGCTGAAGGGTTTTCCAAATATAGACTATTTGCAATCAGAAAGCTGGATTATTTTTAAAGCTTCATTTCTATTCTCTCTGATTTTTCATTGCAGTGATTCACTTTAAGATGATGTCATATGCAGTGCACGTTCTACAAGTGTAAATATAAGTGAAACCTCATGAAATTTAGCATGGCTCATTGAACCACAAGTAAATGGCTTTTCTCATTTTGGTATTATAACAAATTAATTGTTAGTCATTTGCCTAAAATATCTTCTCTATTTTAATTCATGGGTGATTCATTTTTTTTCAAGTGTGTCACTTTTAGCTTCTTTTTGTTCATGGTACTCATTACAAGTATAATTGGAGCCCTTTCTGGTGCCCAGTGAATCCATCCCCTAGCCATTCCTGGTTTGACCACTTACGCCTTAGGGGACTGCCCTCAGCTCATGGGGAATTAACCCTCCTGCTCTCCATCACAAAATAGTCTTTCAAGTGTCTTACCACATTGGGTATTCTGCACAACATCACTGTGATCCTTGATAGTTCTAATGTCATATGAATAAGTTGATCAAAAAGAAGCAACTACCTTAGATGTTCTAGTAATGGGAGATAGACTCTATAAACACTTAGGAGATGCCAGTACAGACCTTGAAAACCAAGGGAAATTGGAGCACTTTATGTCTTTTCCAAAAAGGAATGAACGAGGCTCCCTAAACTTCAGGTTTGACTAAGGTTTTAACCCCTGAATTGGGTTCTATGAAAGAACTTTGTGAGTGTAGTCATGAGAAAAATAGCTGCAGCCACTCTAGGCTGAGACGCAGGTAGGACTGTCTCTTCATATGACTGAGTAGAGAGAGCTCCTGGTATGCGTGAGGAGACATGGAAATGACTTTTTATACTTGCAGAGTTAATTGACCCAAATCCCAGGAAGATAGCACTGCTTCTCTCTTACAGGGCCCAGAATAAACATGGAGGCCCACTGGGGCATACCTTGGCATCTCCTATGCCTGGTTTTAACTCTACATGACAGATACTGCAATCAGTGATGTATAAAAGGTGGTGATCCAGAGTTCAGGCCACTTAGAGGTAAGGACTTGGGTCTCTCCACCAGGCAAGTCTTGAGGACCCACTGGAAGTGCTCATTGAGTGCAGGAGACTCTCCGGTGAATGAGGAAGATGATGAGACTGAGTTACAGCTTGGGGGGCGTTGTCTGCTCTCCTCCTGTAAGTCTCTGTACCACAAGCATGTGGTCAGGTGGGATCATGGAGACTCTGTGCTGAATGGAGGGAACTTTATGTTCAGGAAAAGATGTCAGCGGAGAAAGGTGTGTCCTGCCCAATCCCTTTATTACATTCTCAGATTCTTTTCTATTCATGACCTTGTCAACTCCGAAGAGTGCTGATAAGAGACATTGTAGAATGACCCTCAGCTTGAACTTTCTGTTGTTCTCTCATGATTCTGTTTGGAGGGAGAATGTAAGAAGGCAAGGTGGCCTCTTCTGTGCATCAGCTCAGGGTACATGGCATCAACAGGGCTTCTCAGCGATGGTGTTAATTTTGATCAATATCAGCTTTCTACCCTTCGGTTTCAATTTTTCCCTTTCCATATTCCAATCTTGGGAAACAACTGATTAAATCCAGCCCATACTCAGTGGGAAGGGAATTGCTAGACCACCTGGAGGGAAATAAATCTTGCCTAGGAGGAAAAAAAATTATTTGCAGCCCTTCTCTAAAGCAGATGCAATGCTTCTCCCACACTGATTTATTCAGCCATAGATGTGAACCAGTATCCACTCAGGTGTTAATTATATTATTTGTGTTATAATAAAATGCTGTCCTTGGGTTGCTCATAATTTTCCAGCTTTGGCCACTGGGGACTCTTTGGTTGACTCCTGTGTCCTTTCTGCTGGCTTCACTTCTTTTTCTTTAAGCCATTCCTAACTTTCTGGTACAACTAGATCATCCAGAATCATCTCGTATTTTCTACCCCAGACTTAGAAGCAAATATTTCTCCAAGGAGACAAGGCCAGCTTTACATAAGTTCGGGAAAATGGAATGTACCAAACAAGAGTTTATATTTCATAGAGTAAGTTTATTGTGCAGTGAGATTTTGGGAAAGTTCTTGGAATAAGAGAAAACATCTCTCTCTGGGTATATGTTGTTCCTTATATTCTGCAGTGGCTATATTCTGACTTTAACAGGTATGTTATCTATGCACTTATATTGCTCATTGGCAACCGAGAACCACTAAGCAGCAATTGTAGGCATGTATCCTATTTCATCTTAGTAAGTTTAGTGGTTCTTCCTTGTTCAGCCAGGGCTAGCAGCTTAGATGGTTGCAATGGACAAGACTGTAACAGTATCATTATTGTCCTCACTCATTCAGTGGGGAAATATATGACTATCTCTTGATGGTCTGATGGGGACAAAGGATGGACAATGCAAATCAAAACCACACTGAGATACCACCTTACACCAGTGAGAATGGCACATATCAACAAAACAAGCAACAACAAATGTTGGCGAGGATGTGGTGAAAAAGGAATTCTCCTACATTGCTGCTTGGAGTGCAAACTGGTCCAACCACTATGGAAAGCTGTCTGGAGGTTCCTCAATCTGCTAAAAATGGAGCTACCATATGACCCAGCAATTCCACTACTAGGGATCTACCCAAAGGACACAAAAACATTGATTCAAAAGACCGCCTGTACCCCTGTGTTTATTGCAGCACTATTGACAATTGGTAAAACCTGGAAACAACCCAAATGCCCAAAAATAGATGACTGGATCAAGAAGATGTGGTGCATATACACCATGGAATATTACTCAGCAATCAAAAAAAGATACTCATGCCATTCACAGCAACGTGGATGGAGCTAGAAGGAATTATGCTCAGTGAAATAAACCAGAAGGAAAAAGAAAAAAATATCGGATGGTTTTACTTACAGCAGGAATATGGGGGAATCAAATAAGACATCAGTGTAAAAAAAATAATAACAGTACAAGACACAACAAAGCAAAAACAGACAATCATAAATCAAACATCCTGCAGGGGAGGAGGCGGGAGAGGGATCCGAGGGAGGGAGGGAGGAGCACAGGGGACTGAGGTGATTGTGCACGGGGGCCTTGGTGAAGGAAACTGTGGGAACTCAATCTGAGGGGGTGGGGGGAAGCAAATATTGTTTAAAATTTTAAAAAATTAAATTAAAAATTAAATTAAAAAAAAGACATCAGCAGCTCATCTTTTTATCATGATAACCCTTTCTTGCTTCTGAGGGTGCTTAACATTACCCCAGGTCTGCTACCTCAGACATAAAACAGTGACTGGAGCGGAGAGAAAGCCCACACCTCTTCCTTTGGAGCATAGTTGTTGCCCAGTTTTTCGACCCATGGTAGCATTTGAGTGAGGAGGAATCTGCAGCGTGTACAGTATACGCTTCTGCTTAAGAGCTAATTGAAAAATCAGGAATTGGAATGATACACATTCCAGTGGGTTTCATTCTCAGGAAAAGTTCAATGTGAAAAAAACTTCAGTTAATGAACATTCCAACTCAAGTGTGTTTCAATGAGCGATTTCACAACTCATTTACAACTCTTACCTGTTGTTTGCCCTCTCTGCAGGAATTGCTTCATTGTCGTGTTCACACATTTTTCTTGAATATATTATGTAAATAAGGAGACTGATAGTTTGTTGAAAAGCTTTAGACTGGTGAGAATTTTTGCATATAGTCACTTGTAATTCTCAAATACTTGCAGTAATAATTGGTGGGCCTGGTAATTTATTTCTAAAACAGGGGCTATTTATCTAGAATGGACTCCTCTCCAGCACGTCTCACTTTTTAATTAATTTCCTGAAGATGAAACTTCATGGCATCATTATGGATGCAGAGAAAATGTTTCTGTTAAATTAAAAAGAAGTCAAAATGCAAAGCTTAATTAGTAGGCTATATTTACCAGTAAGAAATAATTACACATTAATCAATTACAACAAATGAAGCAATATTAGACTCTCTTTATACTTATACTCCTTCTGTTGTATTCCAGTAAACGATCGTCTCTTAAGTTTGCTTCACAGTGTCCCGGTTTGGCCTCATCAGTCTCCATATTCTCACTTGTTGGCTTCTGCTCGGAACATCTGGAGGACTTGTTTGTTCGAAGGATTGGAGTTCAGATTTCCTCTCCATCTCTACACTCTCTGTAAGAATTAGTCAAATTATAGCTTCCAATGTCCTTTATGTATTTCCAGCCCTGACCATTCTTCAAAATTTGAGACTCCTATCCACCTGCATATCTGACTTCTCCCCTGAATCTTTGAGCATCTCCAATTTCGGCTCCCAGGGGTGCCTCCGCACCTCCACCTCTCAGTCTCCTCCATGTCATTTCATAAGCTCAATATGTATCTTCTTCTTTTATCCAAGTCTTAGAAGTTACCTGTGAACTTTGCTTTCTGATACCCTTCCATGCAATCTACATGCAATCTAGCGGTCCAGATAAATAGTTCTGGAACTAAATACCTGTTTCTTTGTGTCTCATTCCTTTACCTCAGCGTGATTTTTTTGAGGTTCACTCATACTGGAGTGTGTATCAGTAATTTGTTTTCAATGCTGAGGTTTTTCACTGCATAAATACACCCCATTGGCTTACTCTTTCAGTGGGTGGACATTTGGATCGATGGCATTTTTGACAATTTTGAATAATGCTACTACAATATTTGCAAAAAAAAATCTCTGTATGGAACTACTTTGCCCCTTTACTTGGATAGATTCCCAGCAGTAGAATTCTTGAGTTATATGGTAAATGCACAGTTTTCTTTATAAGAAACCCAAATCTGTTATAGGACAGGGAGAGGGTCAGCCCAAACCCCACAAACCTGCCTATTCTAAATGGGTTCTGCCATCCGCCGCATCAACACAAAACATAGGAGACTTTAATGGGAAGGAACTTTAATAAAACTAGGAAACAATACAGGTAAGGCAAAGAGTCTAGTTTCTAGTCTAGTTTCTAAATGAAGCATCCAGAGTTACCCATCCCCTCGTGGGTAAAAGTCCATCCAAATGGGATTGGCCCAGAACAAGGCCCCAAAGCCTGCCACAAGTCTAAAGCATCTTCCAGTGGGGACCCACAGAAAAGGGTCACAAACAACTGGACAAGCCGGAAGGAAAAGAGCAACATCAACATCAAGATAAAAGCTGCCATGGTCACCTCCCCACGGGTCTCACCCACATCTGTGTCACCCAGTCCACGACCAAAAGACAAGCGCAGTTTCTTCACATGTCTCTAGGCTCCATGCACCTCTTCCAGGTCTCCTGGCTCCATCCTGCTTCCTTCCTTCCTCAGTCTCCTCTTCTCCTTCTTCTCTTGCTGCTCAGCTCCACCCTCCCTTGGGTGGGGCAGGGAACCTCCCCCTTTCCTGGGGACCACCCTGTTACAATCCCCCCTTTTAATTTTTATTCCACCATATCTATGGTGGCACAGATGTCATGGTGTAATCATAGGAGACAGTCTTTTTTTCAGGGTCACAATGTGTGTAAGAGAAGCAACAATTAGTCAGCAGCATTGTCCATGAATGTCCAGTATGACAGTTTCATTACGTAAAAATAGTCCATTATCGAAGCCAAAAGAAAAAAAATCTGGAGAACTGGCTAAAACAAGATAGCAAATATATCAAAATCACAGGGAAAAAAATGTTAAAATGGTTCAACTTATGCAAAAACGAATTTTCTCAACCTTGATCCCAAACTTTAACAGCACAGTAAAAGTTTGCAAATTAAATCTACTTTTAAACCATTTTTCTATTTTTGCATAAAATCACAGGGCAGAAATAACTAACAGCAATTTTTAGCTGGCTTTGTTGAAATACTCCATACAGGATCAGAGCGAACCGTTGGCATCTGGTCGATGCAGGCTTCAGGTATAAAGTTGGTCTCATCAGACTCCACCTGGGCTTTCCTCTTCTCGAGGGTACCAGGGCATTTTCGTTGGCCGGGTTGTCCAGTCCTGCCAATGGAGGCAAGCTTCCTCACCTTCTTTGGAGGTCTCTGGAACCCTACAAACAAGGCAAACAGGTTCTCCTCTTCTTGGTTCAGCTCTTTTTCAACTTTCTGGAAGAACTCCACACAAAGCCACACAATCAAACTCACGTCCAATTTTCGTTAAAACAGACAAAATCCCTATGGAAGTTATGCAAAAACAGACTCTGAAATAAGTAGCAAAAATTACTACCACTATTTGTATGCTGTGTTGGTATCAAGGGGAGAGAAAATGTGACAAGTTAGCTTTGCTGGAAAAAAATTACAACCTTTCTGCAGATCCTGGTTAGTCAAAACAAAACAAAACAAAACAAAAATTTCGTGGATTCAGGACAGAATGCATAAAAAAAAAGTTCCAGTATTATGTCAAAGAAACCTTAGTAAATGTCAGGTGTATTTCCAGGTCTATTGAGTCCTTTGTAAGAAAGTTTTACTCTCAACAGTTCCATCAATAGGAATCTGTTGAGACCTTTTCTCCCTATATTTCCAGAAACAATTTCTGTAGATGTGAAACAATTGAATTATACAATATTACAAGGTGACAATCACCGCTGACAATTTACATACATACCCGATACTACTGTTAACATATTGTACATACCAAAGTTTTTTTACCATTTTCCCAAGTGACAATGCTTCCCTTCCAGTTTTACTTCATTAGGTAAAAGCCAAATAGAACAAATTCATGTAATGCCTTCCCAGGAGGAAAAGGAGAAACTTCGTGGAGTGTCTCAGGAGCTCTACTGAGGTTCCACAAAATTTCCTTGCATCAGTCAAATGACAGGCCACCAAATTTGTACTTGAATTTAGATTTATGGGAAGCTTTGCCATAAATATCAGAAAAGTAACAGAAACAACAATATTCAATCTCTATGAAGGCACCGGCTTAGCTCAGTATCACAATGTTGACAATCAAACCATAACTTTTTGTTTTTCTCATAACTGGAGACTCTTTTTTTTTTTTTTTCCAATTTATACGGGCACCATGTATACCAATTTGTCGATCACTGGAGGTCAAGACAGTTAGACACAAGGACATACAGACATACAACGTATAGACAAAGACAGTTTTTTTTTTTTGTTATGCCACGTAGAATATGTTATGTAACTGCAGTTTTACTCCATAGGCTCAGAAAAAAAAATGTCAAAGTCCAAAAAAAAATGTGGAGTGTTGCTGGCAGAAAAATTTCCAGTTGTCATCCTGCAAACCTAAGACTTTGGAAATAGGAAGGAAAAGTTTTATTAATCACAAGAGTTACATGACCTTGTTTATCACCTTAGGGTTTTCAGTGTTGAAGACTTTTTATTAGAAGTCAATCCTGGGGTATTCTGTACAGCAGCTGAAAGAGCTAAAGTAAACCTTTAAGCAAAAGGAGTCATCTCTTGTTAGCCACCAAGCAGGCACTCCTTGGGTTTCCTGGAATAGAACCTGAAAAAGCAAAATCAAATTATCAGTAATTAACTTTCAATTAAAAGGAGTCATCTCCTTACTTCTGTTAGCCACTCTGGGACAGAAGCTGAAAGAGCAGATTAAACATCTAAGCACAGATTACACCTCCCCCACACTAGGGAGGGACAACAACAACACAGGTATGAAAACCTGGTACAGTTACATGATGCACCCTAAAGAGTGCTTTCCATAGCAGACCTTCCTCAGTAGGAAGCAGAAACTTAGAATCTTGTCTTACACCAGCAATTGAACAAATCCAGTATTCAAAAATGGCAAACATGCCCAAAACAAATTGTGTAGACAAAATTCACAGCAGCAAATCCTTTCAGACTCAGACAAAATCTTGTTAATTTTTCTGATCCAGACTTTGCAAAAATTCAAGTTATCTCCAAGAATCCATCAAGGATACCAGCGATTACCAGTTACTGCTTAAGGCTATTCTTTCCTTAACACCCAGGCATA
Source organism: Talpa occidentalis (assembly GCF_014898055.3). Classification (NCBI taxonomy): domain Eukaryota; kingdom Metazoa; phylum Chordata; class Mammalia; order Eulipotyphla; family Talpidae; genus Talpa; species Talpa occidentalis. The sequence continues at coordinate 13,949,907 of NW_023601754.1, forward strand.
CATTTGCTAATTAAAAACACCACCACTCCACAGTTGGCTTGCAAAACCGGTCAGACACAGGGCAGGAAGTAGTCAAAGACAAAGCAACATACCACTGAAGAACCATTATTGTCTTTAGAAATGCTAATGAGACAGCAGAGATTACAAAAAGAAAGAAAAAAAAAAAGTTCCAAGTGGCCTCAGACGCCATCTTTGATCTGGCCACATGGTCCAATGTACTGCCTAATCTTTTGAGTAAAACTGGCACAGAACAATTTCCACAAAATCAAAATCTCTTAGCAAGTCACTACAAACAAATTACATACAGACACACAGATCTTCACAAAGCCCAAGCCAGTTTTTCAACAGCAAATCGACATATGAAACAAACACACTGGAGAAACCAAAAATCACATTTGCGCTTATGGTAGCCAGCGCCACAGGGAAGCCCAATTTCCCCATGGGGCTGACTAACCACGGATGGCTCTGTCCTAAATCACGTTGGACGCCAAATCTGTTATAGGACAGGGAGAGGGTGAGCCCAAACCCCACAAACCTGCCTATTCTAAATGGGTTCTGCCATCCGCCGCATCAACACAAAACACATGAGACTAATGGGAAGGGACTTTAATAAAACTAGGAAACAATACAGGTAAGGCAAAGAGTCTAGTTTCTAAATGAAGCACCCAAAGTTACCCGTCCCCTCGTGGGTAAAACTCCATCCATATGGGATTGGCCCAGAACAAGGCCCCAAAGCCTGCCACAAGTCTAAAGCATCTTCCAGTGGGGACCCACAGAAAAGGGTCACAAACAACTGGACAAGCCCGGAAGGAAAAGAGCAACATCAACATCAAGATAAAAGCTGCCATGGTCACCTCCCCACGGGTCTCACCCACATCTGTGTCACCCAGTCCACGACCAAAAGACAAGCGCAGTTTCTTCACATGTCTCTAGGCTCCATGCGCCTCTTCCAGGTCTCCTGGCTCCATCCTGCTTCCTTCCTTCCTCAGTCTCCTCTTCTCCTTCTTCTCTTGCTGCTCAGCTCCACCCTCCCTTGGGTGGGGCAGGGAACCTCCCCCTTTCCTGGGGACCACCCTGTTACAAAACTACCAGCCTGTTCTCTAAATCAGGAATGTGTGAATTACCTACCTTATTCCCAGCCCTTGTTCTTTCTGTCGGATCCCAGTCATGCTTGCTTCCAGATGTCTAGTGAGTGAATGCTAATGTAAAGTGTTAATTCACAGACTGAGTAAATACAGATACCCTGTGACATTGTGTTTCTACTGAGGTTTTTTTTTATTTTACCATCATTTTTTACATTTTTTAGATAACATTTGCTTCCCCCCACCCCCTCAGATTGAGTCCCCCTAGAATTTCCTTCCCCAAGGCACCCATGCACCATCACCACAGTCCCCTGTGCTCCTCCCTCCATCTCTCTCAACCCTCTCCCGCCTCCTCCCATGCAGGATGTCGCTGGTTTATAATTGTCTGTGTTTGCTTTGTTGCGTTTTGCACAATTACTCTTTTTTTTACACTGATGTCTTATTGGGTTCCCCTATATTCCTGCTATAAGTGAAACCATCCGATATTTTTCTTTTTCCTTCTGGCTTATTTCACTGAGCATAATTCCTTCTAGCTCCATCCACGTTGCTGCGAACGGCATGAGTTTTTCTTTTTGATTGCTGAGTAATATTCCATGGTGTATATGTGCCACCTCTTCTTGACATACTCATCCATTTTGGGGCATTTGGGTTGTTTCCAGGATTTACCTACTGAGATTTTTAATGAATGGCTAAATGATCATCGTGAATGGTTTGGCTATAGGCAAGGGCAACCACCATGGCTGCCTAAGTCTTCCCGATCCAGAGAGGTTTGCTCATGAAAATGAGTTGCGTCTGCTTCACTGTTCAAATCAACGCACACTCAGGTTCTCAGTGGCTCCAGAGCTCCCTTATTGTGAGTAAATGAGGGCAAGATTAGCCACTGCACAGGGAAAGTATAATGCTTTCACCCCTGTTCATTTATAAAACTTCACCCCTGTTCATTTTTAACCCTGTGACCATTGGGAAGGAAACTGTAGTGCCGGAAGATCTTTCATTGGCTTCTGGAGGGTTGAATTCCTGCTCAAAAGAAAAAAGAAATACTGGAATGAAATTATTAGCTGGAAAATCATCAGTTGTAGGAAGGGAAAGGATTAAAAATTGGAAGGTGTTAAATTTTCATTAGTAGCTTGAATTTGAATATCCTGTAAAAGTTATTAGAGTCCTAATTAACTTCTCCCACAACATTTGAATGTAAACTGACTGAAGGGGAAACTTGCTGGATGCTCTCTCTGCCAGGGGATTTGGATGTCATTGTTTTCTTATAATAGCAGTGAAAACCAAGGAGCTCTTTCAGGATCTCCCAGTAGCCATAAAATGCAGTTTTTATGTTTTAAGTATCCCATAACAAGCAAATGGTGTAAGAGAAGTCATTTCCATTATACGTTAGAATATTACACTTCTACAAAGTTCACGAGTATGACATGCAAGAAATCATTTTTAGCAGAAAGTAATTAAAGAGATTAATACTTCGTTTCACCTTAGTATTCAACATAAAATGAGTTCTTTGTCATATTTCTTGTCTCTCTCTCCCCCTCTCTCTTGTCACACTTCTTATACACGGTATATACTTTAGGATTGGACACCTGTGGGGATTGACTTTGTGAAAGGATGATGATGTTCTAAAGAGCTAATGTTTACATTGTTACTCTATTTAGATTTTAAAATTCGAATCAGTTGACAATACTCGTTTACCAAAGTCCCTTAAAGTACTACAGAAATAACTAATTATCCACAAAGTGTTATGCGGATAGTTCTTGCTTTCATTGAGGTTAGGTTTGTTTTAGGTATACGACATAATGATGACATAATGATTTCTAATCTGTGTATATTATGATCACCACAATAAGTCTAGTTAACATTGTCCCCACTCTTAGTTAACAAAAAACTTTTTCTAATGATTAGAACTTTTATGATCTACTCTTAGCAACTTTCGAATATGCAGTACGTTATTATTAACCATAGTCATCATACCATAAAATATATCCCCATGACTCATAACTAGAAACTTGTACCTTTTGACTTACTTAGTCCATTTTGCCCATCCACCCACTGCCAGCCCCACCTCTGGCAACTATCATTCTGTTTTATTTATGAGCTTGGTTCTTGTTTTTTAGATGCCACAGATAAATGAGATCATACAGTAATTTTTTATGACTAACTTATTTCCCTTAATGTAATATTCTCAAGGTCAATCCATATTATCCATATTGTCACAAATGGTGTTATTTTATTTTTTATGGCTGAAAAGTATTCGCACGTGTGTGCGTGTGTGTGTGTGTACATGCCATGATTTCTTTGTCCACTCATCCATCAGTGGACACAGAATGTTTTCATACCTTGGATACTGTAAATCATGCTGTAATGTACATAGGGACGCATGTATCTTTTTGAGCTGGCATTTTCCTTTTCTTCAGATCCCAACAAAGGAATCGCTGGATCCCATGGTAGTTCCTTTTTTGTTTTTGAGGAATCTCCATATTGTTTTGTGGGGCCTCACCAGTTGACATTTCTACCAGCAGTGCCCAAGGGCTCCCTTTTCTCCATAGTTTCTCACACACTGTTACTACTTGTCTTTTTGATAATAACCACTCTGACAGGGAAGAGGGATACCTCACTGTGGTTTCGATTTGCATTTCCCCTGGTGACTAGCGATGTTGAATATGTTGGCCGTCAGTGTGTCTTCAGGAAAATGTCTAATCATATCTTCTGCCCATGTTTTAGATGTAATTGTTTGCTTGTTAGCTGTTGGGTTATATAAATTCTTTATATATTATGAATATTAGTGCCTTATCAGATACGTGATTTGGAAATATTTTCTCCCCTTTAATGGACTCTCTCTTTTGTTGATGATTCCTTCTATGCAGAAGCTTTGTGTTTTGATGTACAGTTCCACTTTTGTTTACTTTGCTTTTGTAGTATACTTTCAGATCAAAAAAAAAAAAATCACCAACACTGATTGATACCTTACTGCCTGTGTTTTCTCTTAGGAATTTCAAAGTTTCAGGTCTGATTTTTAAGTCCATAATACACTTTGAGTTAATTTTTGTGTCTGGTATAAGATAGTAGCCAATTTCATTCACTGGCAATGGTTGTGCAAGATCTCTAACACTGTATGTTCTCAATGTATTTCTCAATGTATGTTCTTGGCTTCTTGTTGTAAATCCATTGACCATGTGTGTGTTTATTCCTGGGGTTTCTGTTCTATTTCATTGATACTAGTGTCTGTTGTTATGCCAGTATCGTACTGTTTTCATCATAATAGCTTTGTAATAGTTTGAAATCAGGAAGTGTGATGCTTCTACCTTGTTCTTCTTAAGATTGCTTCTGCTATTAATCTTTTGCGATTCCATACAAATGGTAGCACTGTTTGTTCTAGTTTTGTGAAAAATGTGTGTAAAATTTTGATAAGGATTGCCTTGGATCTATAGATTGCTTTGGGTAGTGTGGACATTTAACACTATTATCCTTCCAGTTTATGAATGCAGAATATATTTCCATTTGTGTCAGTTACTTTCGTCAGTGTCTTACAGTTTTCATTGTAAGGTCTTTTACCTCCTTGGTTTAATTTATTCCTAGGCATTTTATTCTTTTTAATGAAATCATAAATGGGATCATTTTGTTAATTCTCTTTTTGAAAATTCATTGTTAGAAAATCTATGTATAAATGCAATAATTTTGTACACTGATTTTGTATCCTGAATTTGCTTATTAACACTGACAGATTTGGGGTGGTATCTAGGGTTTTCTATATAATAATTGTGCTCTGAAGAGTTCACTTCTTCCTTTCTGAATCAGTCAGGTTATGTCTTGCATCTTCCAATACTGTGCTGAATAAAAAGTGGTGAGAGTGGGGATCCTTGCCTTGCTCCTGATCTTAGAGGAAAAGCTTTGAACTTTACACCATTGGGTGTGACAAGGCTTGTCATATGTGGCCTTTATTAGGTTGATGCACATTCTCTCTATATCAATGTTGTCGAGAGTTTTCATAATAGATGCTGAACTTTTGTCAAATGTTTTTCTACATTTTTTGGTGTGCTCACATAATGTTATTTTGTGGATATGATGCTTCACATTGATTCTGGGTACTGAAGTATATTTGTATCCCTGGAGTAATCCCCATTTGATTGTGATATATGATCCTTTTAATGTGGTGATTAACGTGGCTTGTGAATATTTTGATTTTTTTTGCAGCGATGTTCCAGAGTTACATTGACTTACAGTTTTTTTGTCTTTGAATGTCCAGTCTTGTTTTGGTATCAGAGTGATACTGGCCTCTTACTATAAGTTGAGAAGTTTCTTCTCCTTTCCTGTTTTTGGAACACTTTGCAAAGGGTTGGTATTAATTCTACCTTGAATATTGGTAGGATTTACCACTGGCATTGTCTGGTCCTGGACTTTTTGTTTGTTGGGAGGTTTTCTATTACTTTTTCCATCTCAGTAATTGTAATATGTTTATTTAGATTATCTTCTCCTTCATGATTCAGTCTTGGAAAGTTCTATATTTTTAGGATCTTTTTTTTCCATTCTTCGTTGTCCAACTTTTTTGGTATGTAGTTGTTCACAGTAGGCTCTTATGATGCTTTGATTTCTGTAGTACCACTTGTAACATCTCTAGGACTTCTGATCTTATTTGCTCCCTCTCTTTTGTGTGTGTTTGTGAGTATAGGTAAAGGTTTGCTAGTTTTGTTTATCTTTTCAAAGAGCAAGCTCTTAGCTTTGTTGATATTTCCTATTGTCTCCAGTTTATTCCATTTATTTCCATTCTGATTTTTGTTATTTCCTTCTATTAACTTTGGATTTTGTTTGTATTTCTTGAGATATAAAGTATATTGTTCAATTGAAATTTTTGTTTAAGGTAAGTAGTTTTCCTTTAAACGTCCCTGTAAGTACTGCCTTTGCTGCATCCCATAATGTTGAAAATCCATCTTCATTTTAACATTTAAACAATATTCTTCCAGACCATAAGTGCTGTATATCTTCCCATTTATTTGTGTCTTCAATTTCTTTCATCAGTGTCTTACAGCCTTTATTATACAGGTCTTTCTCCTCCCTAGTTAAATTTATTCCTAGGCATTTTGTTTTGTTTTGTTATGTAGAAGAACTGGGGTATAGGCCAGAGGGGGTGAGAGGAATCACCAGAGACAGAGTGGGGAGCAGAACAGGTGGATGCACTGAAATACACTGCTGAGGGGAGCAGTGGGAGAGACAGGAGAGGTCTGTTGCACCATATATGGGTTAGCTCCCTGGCCAGGTCATAGTGGTGATAGTGCTGAGACTTAACCCCTAGGCCACCAGGGAGACACTGCATTTATTCTTTTTAAGGAAAATATAAATGGGATTGTTTTCTTAATTTCTCTTTCTGAAAGTACATTGTTAGTGTTTATAAAAGCAATAGATTTTGTATATTGATTTTGCATACTGAGTTTTTTAATTGTAACAGATTTTGGTATCTAGATGTTTTAAGAGTCTCTTTTGATTTCTTCACTGACCCATTGGTTTATTCAGTAGTAAATCTCCATGTTTGGGAAATTTTCAGTTTTCTTTTTAAAATTTATTTCAAACCATTGTGGTCAGAAATATACTTAATATGACTTAAATTTCTTAAATTTCTTAAGATATTTATGGCCTCACATGTGATCATTTCTGGAGATTGTTACATGTATATTCACAAAGAATGTGTATTATGTTGCCTTGGGATAAAATGTTCTGTGTGTATCTATGAAGTCTAACTGCTTTCATGTGTCACTTAAAGCTGATGTTTGTTTATTGATTTGCTATCTGGATGACCTACCCATTGAAGGAAGTGGAATATTAAAGTCACCTAGTGTTGTATTACTACCTGTTTCTCCCTTTAGGTCTGCTAATGTTTTATAAATGTAGATATTTCTGTGTAGGACACCTAAATATTTGCTATTGTTATAACCTCTTGTTGGGCTGATCCCTTTATTATTCTGTAGTGCCCTTCTGGTCTTTTCCAATAGTCTTTATTTTAAAGTCTGTTTTATTTTTCTAATAGAAGTATAGCTATCCCATATTTCTTCTGGTTTCCTTTTGCAGGGAACACCTTTTCCATCTCTCACCTTTCAGTTTCTCTGTGTGTGTACATCTGAAGTGAGTCTCTTCCGGATAGTAGATAGATGAACCTTGTTTTTTTATTTGTCCACTTTTGGTCTCTTGATTAGAAAATTTATTCTATTTACATTTAAAATAATTACTGATAGATGTGTACTTATTTGTGATGTGTTAGCTGTTTTATAGATGGCTTATAGTTCTTTGTTTCTTGCTTCTCCTCTTGCTCTCTTCCTTTGTGGTACGATGACGGTCTGTATTAGTATGTTTAAATTCTCATCATGCAGATAGTTCTTAATTCAACCACATATCAAGTGTGACATTTCCAGCAGCCCCAATGTTCTTATGTACTATCTACTGCTTCTCTTTGATGAGCACTTGCTAAGTTCCTGGGCCCTTTGCTGATTGTGTAACATTGCTAATATAATCCTGTCTGCATTCTATGAATAAATGTGTTTTCTAAGATTTTATAGATAAGACAACCAAGGGTTAGTAACTTTATCCAAGATTACTTGACCTCGAGGGGCTTGATCTCAGATTTGAATTTTGGCTTTTGTGATTTTATAGCTCAGTGGCAATTACTGGGTTATTCTGTTGTCTTCCTAATTTCCTGTTAAAGGAGACTACACATATAAACACTGGAATCACTTCAGTATTCAGTGTCCCCAGGAAAGCCAGGATCACATAGTTCTGTGTTCTTCTAGAGGATCGAATGTTAGGACTCATTCTTGAGACACACCCAAAAGTAGGAGGACAATTTATGGTGGAAAAGAGAGAAGAGATTAGGGACACATTATTACTAGTCAACTAAACAATTAGAGGTTGGATCAGTAGGTGCTCTGAAAAGTATTTTCATGTTTTTGTGCATTTCTGCCTAAAATTTTCTCCCACTTACTAATCTAGAAGGTGGGGGTGTGACTAAGATTCAAGCAACTGCTAGAATCCAGACCTAACTCAGATTCTACTAATGTTTTTGTACTTCTAACAGAAAAAAGTCCTAAGTGTTTTGAAATATGAAAGACAACTAAACCAGCATTGCAGCCCAAGAATTTATGCCTAGAAATAAATAAGGAGTTTATCCATTGCAGTCATTAGATTGAATCTCACATATTCAGGAAGACAAGAATTTATATATAAACATTTCACCTAATCTATCTTCAGAAAATTCACACCTTTCTGAGGAGTCATGCAGGGACACTTAGAACACTGTCTAAGGCGTATTTAATAGAAAATGAGGCTGGTTATGAAGTGTGTCAGTGCCTTGCCAGTTGCCAACTAAGTCCCAGAAGTAAGATAATACATGTCACTGTCAAAGTTGCTGTAACATGCTTGCTTTTCTAGAAATGAAGCGCTAGGTGTGTGGGATGACGATGGCTGTTACAACCTTTACCCATGGAAACACATGTTCGAGCTATAAGGAAGGGGATTGGTGGAGAACTTCAATTTTTCATGATCTTTCTCTCATATGCAAGCATCTTCTGGAGGGTTGTGATTAACCCATATGGTGCAATAGAACTGGGCCAAGTGAGTACTGTGTATTCTTTATTAAGATGAATATTTTAGCAATGCCTTGCCTGGGGCACTTCTACGTTGCATTTCCATGTTGGAATCATTTGCTTGATTCTGTGGGTTTGCTATGGAACTGGAAATGGCCATTTAAGACTGGACAACAGTCTCCATCTCTTGGCACAAAGGTCAATAGTGTCCGTCACAACTATGAATTAAAAAGAGAACAATCATCCATTTTCTGTCAGGAGAGCCCCCAGAAAATCTGTGAGGGCCTGGGGTGAGAAAGGAGACCTCAAAATATGTCTAAGATTTTATTTCTAGTATACAAAACTAGATCGGAGGACCACAGTCCAAATTTTAATTGAGAAATTTGACAGCATTTGCTCCATACTATTATAAAATAAGTGTCTAGAAAAACTTACCTTTTTAGAAAACTTGCTAAGTTCCAGGAAAATATTTAAAAATATAGCTTTCAAAGAAAAGCAATGAAGCTAAGCCATGGAAACATTTGTTCAATTTTCTTTCTTTACTCTTATCTTATGCACAACATCAATTTGATCAAAAAATATTTGAGCTGATTTCAGAGCATGACATAATTAAGGTCTCTGATTTGCAACTGGATGTTACTCACAGAACTCCGCTGTGTTTTCAGGAAAGTATTCCTGGAAGGAAGGAGAGGACAGGAGGAAGAAGAGATGCGATAGGTGTCTAGGAATGTAAGTCATAGATGTGACTCCCATCCATTGTGAGACATGAGGAAGAATGTAAGCCATTTGTCTTTGCTGATTTTAGCTCTCACATGTGGCAGTAGGCGGGCTCATTATATGATGTATATTTAATGAAATCTACACAGAGCGCGATCACAAGATGAAGGCACCGCCTTGGAACCCCCTTTGGTTTGTGCCTTGAAAGAAGACAGTGAATGAGCCACTTTCACAGCATCAACTAAGTTTCACTGGCAAATACTTTAAATGGTGTCTCTGCTCCCAATGTGTGATCAGCAGATTCCCTGATTTGGCTTTATAATTTCCCCGTTCAGGCGAACGATAGCCCCCTTCTTCATACGACCGAGTAGGAAACAGTTTAAATGATATTTCCAATATAGTGACACTTTCTGAAAATAAACAAAGATGGAATGTATTTATCCTTCTCGGGGAAATGCCCCAGCAGCCCTTTCATCTCTGGGTATTTATTTGACCTTCAGGCAGCTAATACTCTCCTATGGGAGAAAATGTGCTCCGTTACGCAGGTCAGTGCATGAAAACACACGCACACACACACACCACCACCACCTTTATTTCACAGCCAAATTGAGAAGAGAAAAAGGATGTTTGCCAAGAAGTCATACAGTATTTAAAATTCTAAAAACAAACACTGATACTAGTAGGCTGGCTGTCAGGAAGTCTTCAAAGAACCCTTGCTTTTTCCACTGCCACTAATAACTTTCTAAATATAGCCTTAGGTGAGATGGGCAACTCAAGTTGGCAGCAAGGGTAACTCATGAGCACGCCATGGAAAAATTGTATCAGATAGGAGGGGCCAGATGCTTGACCTTGATTTATTTCCTGGCAAACTATGTCCTATTAAAAATGTAAATCCCTTTCCTAGCCTTTTCTCCCATTATATAACTTAAAAGAAATGTTATGCGTCCAGCCCTCCACCCCCTTCAAACCTTCTGTCTTATTAAGTAAATTGAGTCTGTTTGGTGTTTGTATGAAATCCAGATAACAGGTTTCTGAGAGGTCTGGACAGATTTGAAATGATTTCAACATCATTCTCTTCCTAAATAATTTATAATATTGAGGTTCTCAAAGTAAATACAACAGACCTTTACAGCATGTGGCCTTTTTTCACACATGTGAAAAAGTGAGCTAGGGCAAGTGAAATGACTGCTTTTTATTTTATTCACTTTTTTAAATGTATTTTATCCCCTTTACTGCAGCATCACCATACATAACACAAACACGCACACCAACGTCTGTGCCCAACTCATTGTTCCTTTTTTTTAAGATTTTTTTATTTATGGGGTATAGGCCAGAGGTGTGGTGGGTGAGAGGATTCACCAGAGACAGAGTGGGGGACAGAACAGGCAGACTGACGAAATATACTGCTGAGGGGAACAGCGGGCGCGCCACATGGGTAGCTCCCTGGCCGGGACTTGAACTCATGCTGCAGAGGCTGCGGAGGGCTTCATAGGCTGTGTCCTAACCCTTTGCGCCACCAGGGAGGCCACCATACCCATTATTCTTTTCCTCTCCTTCCCACTGGGCCAACAGGGACTAGTGGCACCTAGGAGGAAGGTGAGAGCTATAGAATCACTTCCAATGTCGTCTCCTTAGACGTGGCTTCAGTGCAGCACTCTCTTCAAAATGGCTCCACACACACAGCAGCAGCAGGTCTGTATTCATACACTTCAAAACCCTCTCCTTTCAGAATTATGTTTAGAACTTAGAAGTCATGACAATTTATTTTAAAAGTCTAGTATCTATTTGTCTGCTTTACCCACCACATTATGAATCATAAAAGTCGAGGTGATTGCTTTTGCGAAGTTTATGACAAACATTGTTGAAGAATAATATGATTTCCTCAACCAAAACCAGAATAAATACAAGATAATGAGTATCTAAGAAAATAGAAGGAAAGAACAAACGTATTTTGTATTCATTTATAAACAACACAGGGTGGGGGGAGAGTTAAGAAGAGGCTTTACCCCTTCACTTAACAGACCCCATCTCACAGGAACCATTAAAATAGTCATTATTTTAAGGGCAAAATAAGCCATTTCATCCTTCCCCCCCCCAACTTCAAAATGCCCATGGTTTCATTAGTTCTGTTTTTGGTGTTCTATTTTTGGAGCTGTGATGAGAAGTATTTCACATCTTTAAGAAGTGGTAGTGCAGAAATAATGGGATCTCTACACCCCAGATAATTTAAAATGGAAATGCAAGTGGCAGTTCTGGGAGTGATAAAGAGAAGCCAGATGCGCAGATCTGCTCTCTGGAGCCCCTGGAAACTTCTCAGAGTCTTGAAAAGCACTGAATATAGAATTCTCTCTGATAAAGCTATGTGAGGCTTGAACTCAGTCCGACTTCATTCTAGAACAAGTGAGAGGCAACCCCACCCTCCTAAAACGGATCTGCTGGATTCTGACAGTTCCTTCTCACCTGATGCGGTGGTCACTGACCATCTTTGTCGAAAAAGTAACATTTCATTTGTGTTAAATACATTCCCATAGTGAGACCATAAGGGTGGATCTTGGAGCTTCTGAGGCTTCATTACCCTGAATCCTTGTCAGCACAATTACCAATGCCACGGTTGGCTCAGCACCTGAGCACCCTCGTGTTGCAGTTCTGAGTGGGAGGAGGCCCTGTCCCAGTTCAGCTTCCTCTTGGACCATCTGGCATATGTAAGGAGACATTGCAGGTAGGTGGAGGTGAGACAGGGCCATCAGCAGCACGTCAGGGTTAACCCCGCAGGCTGGAGGGACCCCTCCCAGCGTTCCAGCATTCTCTTGTTTGTCTCTGCTCGGTGTCTGTACCTCCTTCTGCCTCATTTACTCTGGCAGGACTCCGGCTCAGTCCCCAAATTGATGTCCAGTTCCAACATAAAATCCCCCATCAAAAATGGAAAAACCCATCTTCCTCATTTCTTCCTCTAAGTGTATTCAAAGTTGTGACCTCGCTAATGCTCCTTGAACGTGAGGTGAGGTTCTCATCTTAACTATTTTATCCCCAGGGTGTATCTAGTACATGGCCATCGCTGCCCAGCAATATGTCCTTGAAAGAATGAATGAAGAATGGATGGATGAATGAATGAATGAATGCTCAAGTATTCAGTTAATGAAAATCTCTGAAGGCCACGCCACTCAGGAGGCCAGCATGGTCCCCCAACCATGCCACGATCATGCCCTGCACTAAGCTGGCGGGATTTGGATAAGAGGAAAGGTGTGAGCTACAGCTTCCTTCCCGTATAACCTGGGGTATATGGAGGGAAAAATGGCTGTCATGGGGAGGTGTCACCCTGAGCCTTGACTGTGAAGGGAACAGAACCAGAGCAGCCGCGTGTGAATGACCAAATGAAACCCGCACTATTCAGAACCCCCTCACGGCCTTATCGCACATGGGTCCGCCAGGAATGGAGTCCACTGCACTCAATTTTTCGTTGGATCTTGCCCTCTGGGTTCAGCAGCTCAGTGACACTAAGCTTTGGGAGACGTTCAGCTCTGGAAAGGGCTGGGGAGCAAAGCTCTGTGCAGCAAGCTGATGGGGGGCGGAGGAACATATCAGAAAGGGAAGAAGCTGCCTGCATAAAGAGAAGCAGATCTGGAGAATGCAATAGTCCCAATCCCAGTACTTTTGCTCTTCTCTGACCTAGACCAGTGCTCGATGTGTAAATGAAACGGAGCGTCCACACAGCTGCTGTCACTGTTGCTCCGTGTCCCACACCGGCAGTGGCAACAGCCACCAGCAGCAGCATCACCTTGGGCCACATGCCGTGGCCACCCCTTGACTGTAGGCCAGAGCAAAGGGGACGAACAACTCCAGAGAGCTTGCGGGCTCAAACCCATTGGGCACCACGGGGTGTTTTGTGGAAGGCCTGGGTGGAGGGTTCTCTTTTTGTCTCTTTCCTTAGCTGGGCTGGTCCCCTTTGGGAAGAGATGGTGGTATCCATCTCCAGCTTATTTATCACTCTCCTTGCAAGGAAATGGAAATGCTGAGTTAATGCTAAATTGGCTCAAGCTAAGGTCCCAATTAAATATCATACTTGCTCTTCTTGAATATTTTAATTTCCAAAGCAGCAGGCTGTTGGGCAAGACTGCTGTTCCTGCACGGTGGATTCCTTCACGCGTCTCTCGGGTTTGGCCTTTGATTACTCCTCATGACACCGAATTGGAGAGAATCGTAACTGACGTCACATCCTGCACAGAGCTCCAGTTTACCTTAAGATGTTTGCGACGCTCTCTAAGTATGTCCTTTTCTTTAAGGGCACATACACATATATAAAGCACATTCCTGCTCACACTGTAAAAGCCTAAAAATACCAGTAGATCAAAGTGCTCTATAGGTTTAGGTGAGAGTAAATATGAAATATCCTCGTCTAATTCTGATAGACTCACTAGTATGTATTATCTGAGTAAGGAATTCATGCCTGCTCTTCAAATGATAGAGATTTTTCTGCTGCTAAATTTTGGGTAAATTGCAGGTGAAAGTCATAAAAATACCACATTTATCGTACCTGCTGTTAGAGAATGTGCTAGAACAGTCGATAAAGGGAACCTAGAAGTGAGGGACCTCTGACTTGTCCAACTTGGGGCTGTTGGGGAGACGCTCATCATATTATTGCAATAACATTTCTTCACATTCACATTCCCATTTTCCACCCACAAATGCACAGCGTGGAATACACAAGAGTATGTCAACAAGAAAGTTTAGTTCTGAGTAACTTTAACAAAAATTATCAAAGAACAAGCTTTGCCAGAGGGTTTTTTGATTGTACTTTCGCTTCCCAGCAAGGCACCTTGCTTTAGAATGTCCTGTTTTCCCTGAAGGGATCATGAATGATTAAAACTGGGTAATGCCACAAAAAATCAATTACAAAACACAGAAAGGAGAAATGTGGGCTAATCGTTATTTTACATCAGTGACATAAAACCCAACCAGTTTCTGGCTCCACTCCTATCAGCTTCACATCCAGGGACATTTCTTGAAATGGGCCACACGTTGTGTTGAGCAGACTTGTCAGCCTGAATTCTTCAGGCTACCTGTGACAGGCAAGAGGGCCACCGAGGAAAGAAGATAGACAGCAAAGCACACTGGGTTTTAGTCAATGAGCTTTAGTCTAGATCCGCTGAGACTGGCCACCGGCTCACCAGTTTGCATGTTCCTTCCACGAAGTTAAATTTCGAAGAGAAGCCAGTTAATTCTAATGTGATTTACGTTGAGCTTCTCAAAAAGTTCAGAAGCAACAAAATCAGTGTGGATAACATACTCCCCCATGTCTCAGGCACGTCTAATTCTAGTAGAGCAAACATTGGAAAACCCAGAAAGAGCCAGTAATGATCTGTTTAATATGCAACTTAAATCGGGGGCTGCCTGGTTTGGGATGAAGTGGAGAGCTGCTCTCAGTCCGTGGGTGTTCCAGCAGTGCCTTCCCCTCACCCACACCCTGGGACATAGGTGATAGCCAAACTTAGGAACAAAGAAGCAAATCTGTAAGCAAGCTCCTGCTCAGTGTTCTAGCATTTCTATTTCATTTCACATTAAGGGAAGAGCTTGTTATGTTTTCCCTCCTGGGATAAAATTAGCTGGGAATTCGGAGATGTTTTAGTGCTTGGAAATCTCATCTCTTTTGTTCTTTGTACTTATTGCTGTCCTGGTGATTCCATTCTAGATGTTGTTGGGTTTTTTCCTCCCCACCAGGAGGAATAAGAGGATAAGCAAGCAAAAACAAGCTGGTTAATAAGTATACATCAGA
Source organism: Talpa occidentalis (assembly GCF_014898055.3). Lineage (NCBI taxonomy): Eukaryota > Metazoa > Chordata > Mammalia > Eulipotyphla > Talpidae > Talpa > Talpa occidentalis. The sequence goes on from NW_023601754.1 coordinate 13,965,041, forward strand.
GATTCCCGGATGGATGAGTGAGCTTACCAAGTGCACTCTTATTATGAGAGAAAGTTTCCAGCCAAGTGTTTTAGCCATGGGAGGTCTGGGCTAGAAACCACCGACATCTCTCCCCCAGTAGATTCCTAGGGCAAATGGAAGGTCAACAGCATCAACAATGGTCTGGAACCTTCAGAGAGAAAATGAAACACATCTTTTTTTTCTCTCTCTAAGAGTTCACCTGACTATGAACATGTTAATTAGCACTTCGGAGCCAAAGTGTGCTTTTGAATGGGTTACAAAAGCTTTGCAGGGGCGATATTTTAGTGCAGTCAGACAAAACAAGAGCAAAGGAAGGTCCCAGCATCTAAGAACATCACAGGTCATGCTCCTGTCCTACTCTTCAAAAGACTTGGAGTCCCATTTGGGTAATCGGTCCAGAGACACAAGCTGTCGGTGGTCCATGCCTTCATCTGCTAGAAGCCTGGAGTTGCCAGGACGACTCTGTGGCCTCTCAGTCATGGCGCAAGTATAGTCTTGTTGCAGCTGGGAAGAGACCAGAAAGCTGGAACTCATTCTCTGCCTGTGAGCATGAAACGCCTGACAATGTTCATAGAGCAGACTGGAAAGTTCTATGCAGTCCTCCTACCAGGGAGGGTGCAGAGAGAACTCTGTCCTATGTCCCAGTCATGGTGGCTTTACCCCAAGATGTCTTTTTTTTTTTTTTTGCTCCAGATATCTTCAAGCCATTGCAAGTAGGGGATATTGGTGGAGACCAGGCAAACGAGTGGGTACAGGCACTCCAGCTTTTATTCTCTGCATCTGGTGCAAAGCTACCTGGGTCATATTTGTCAGGAAAAAAACACAAGTGTGGGTCTCAGTGTATCCACCCCAGATTCCAGTTAAACATGGAGTCGATTCTTTCTGCTCCCGTAGGAGTTTTGACGTGGAGTGGCTGTTCACAAGCCATGGGGAAGGCGTATGTTTCTGGGAATCCTGGGCCCTTGTCTTCCTAACTTTGTGATGTCAAAGAGCCTGTTACTACAGACTTTCTTCTTCCTGTAAAATAATTTTCTTAAATCAGGAAGACTTGAAGAACCATCACATCTTGCTACCCTTTGCTCACAACAAACTATCAGCAGAGTTGATCCTTACACCTCAAAATTTATTTAATTTGTTTCTTATATTAGTGTTAATTTTTGGACAGTATAGGATTTCCCCCCTCAGGTGTGGTCCCCGTAGCACTCCCACCAGCACAGAACTTGTGACCCATTCCCATAGTCCCTTCTCCCTCCCCTGATTGGGCCCCTCTCCCTCCACTGTGGGCCTCAGCTCTGTGGTCAGCTTGCGCATTCTGTCTTTTTCTGACCCTTTGTGCATTTCTCTATATTACATATATTCTCTACATTATATATATATATATATATATATATATATATATGTGAAACCATCTAAACCATCTAATACTTATCATTTTCCTTCTGACTTACATAAATGAGCGTAATCCTTTCCAGCTCCATCCATGTTGCTGCGAATGGCATGAGTTTATCTTTTTTGATTGCTGAGTAATATTCCATTGTGTACATATACCAACTACATCCTCTCGATCCACTCATCTGTATTGGCTGTTGTAAATCGTGCTGCAATGAACAGAGGAGTACAGATTTCCTTTTGATTAGTGGTTTTGTATTCTTTGGTATATTCCTGGGAGTGGAATCGCTGGATCGTATGATAGATCCATTTTTAGTGTTCTGAGGAATCTTCACACAGCTTCACACAGTGGCTTGTCCAATTTGCATTCCCACAGCAGTGTAAGAGGGTTTCTTTTCCTCCACATTCTCCTCACCAGCACTTGGTGTAAAAGGTGAAAGATTTAAAGTAATATTGAACAGTTTTTCATATGCTCATTGGCCATTTGTGTTTCTTCTTCGGATAAGTCTATTTTTAGCTCTTCTGTCCGTATTTTCATTGGGCTGTTTGCTTTGTTTTTGCTGATTTGTATAAGCTCTTTGTAGATGGTTGATCTCAGACCCTTATGAGTTGTATAGTATGCAAATATTTTCTCTCATTCATCAGGGTGTCTATTTATTTTGGTTGCTGTGTGTCTCTTGCTGTACAGATGCTTTTTGTCTGATATATTCCCAGATGTTTATCTTTTCTTTTATTTCCCTTGCTTCTGGGGATGAATCCTCAAAGATGATACTGAGGTTTGTGTTATGGAGAGTATTGTCTGTTTTCTTCCATACATTTTATGATGTCAGGTCTTGCTTTCAATTCTTTTATCCATTTTGAATTGACTTTTGTGTATAGTATGAGATACTAGTCTAGTTCCTAGATACTAGTCTAGTTCTATGTAGCAATCCAGTTTCCCCAGCACCATTTATTGAAGAGGCTGTCCTTATTCCAGTGTCTGTTCTTTGGCCCTTTGCTTTTGTTGTTGTTGTTTTTAAAAGATTTATTTATTTATTTATACAAGCACTGGGTACAGTCAGAAGCGCAGGAGGGTGAGAGAATTTACCAGAGCCAGAGCAGGGAAAAGAACAGTCAGACTGACGAAATACACTGCTGAGGGGAGCAGCGGGCGCGGCTGGAGAAATCTGCGCCATGTGGGACCCTCGCCGGCAGCCAGGAATAGAACTGGTGCTGCAGAAGTCTGCAGGCTGCCTGGCGCTCAACTGCTGCGCCACCAGGGAGGCCCTAGCACTTTGTTATAGATGAGTTGACCATATATTTGTGGTTTCATTTCTGGGCTTCCTATTTGATTCCATTTGTTTGTGTGTCTGTTTTTGTTGCGATATCATGCTTTTATTAAGTCTGTGAGTTGCAGTCTGTGCTCAAATGGCGTGTAGTACCTCCATTCTTCTCCCTTTTAGTAAGGAGAGTTATGACTAATTAGGGTTTTTGTGATTCCATATGAATTTCGGTAATATTTGTTCCATTTCTGAATGCCATTGAGATTTTTATTGGAATTGCATTGAATCTGTAAATTGCTTTTGGTGGGATGGCCATTTTGATAATGTTAATTCTTCAGAATCCACAAGCGGGGAGTGTCTTTCCATTTCTCTGTGTCTATTTCTTTTAATAGTGTTTGGCAATTTTCCTTGAATAGGTCTTTCACCTCCTTTGTTAGGTTGATTCATAGGTATTTAAATTCTTTTGATACAATTGTAAATGGGATGGTTTTCTTAATTTCTTCCTCTTTGGACTGTTTGCATATAGGATGGCTGCTGTTTTTTGTGTATTGATTTTGTAACCTGCTACTTTGTTGAACTGGTTTATTGTTTTAATTAGTTTTTCCATGGACTTGTTAGGATTCTCTATATGTATTATATAATCTGCAAATAATGATAGTTTTACTTCTGCTTTCCAAGTTTGGATTCCTTTTATGTCTTTCTTTTGCCTAATTCTCCGGCTAGGACTTCCAGTATTAGATTGAAAAGCAGTGTTAGGGTGGACATTCTTGTCTTGTTCTAGATCTTAATGAAAAAGCTTTCAGTTTCTCACCATTGAGAATGATGTTAGCTGGGGGTTTGTCATATATGGCTTTTATTATGTTAAGGTATGTTCCTTCTATCCCAAGTTTTTTGAGGGACCTTATCATAAATGGATGTTACACATTATCAAATGCTTTCTCAGCTTCTATTGATCCTTTTTTTATTTTTCTGTTTATTGCTGTGTTGCATTGCATTAATTGAGTTTTTGGATGTTGAACCATCCTTGTGTGCCTGGAGTAAATCCCACATGGTCATGGCGTATGATCCTTTCGATGCATTGTTGGATTTGGTTTGCTAAGATTTTATTGAGGATAGTTCGGTAGTTTTCTTTTTGTGTGTTGTTTGGTTTTGGTGTTAGTGTAATGTAGGCTTCATAAAGTACATTTGGAAGTATTCCTTCTTTCTCAATTTTTGAAAGAATTTTTGTGGGATAGGCATTATTTCATCTTTGAATGTTTAGTAGAACTCACTGGTGAATCCATCTGGTCTTGGACTTTTGTTTTTTGGGAGGGTTTTGATTACGGTTTCAATTCTGCTGCTTGTAATTGGTTTGTCTAAATTTTCTCTTTCTTCATTGTTTAGCCTTGGTTAATCGTATAATTCTAAGAATTCACCTCAACATTTAAGCACAGGGGTGGTAGAACAATGCTTGGAGCTCTAGAAGAACTGCTGGCCTGCACGGTACTCTATCCTCACCAGTCTTCTGCCTGCCAGTGCCTACACCCTCGTCTCTGGAACCTATGCATGTGCTGTGTAATTTTCACACCTTGTGATCAAGAATATGGATCTCAAAATAAGGATATTACCCTGGCTTGTCTGGATGGGGCCAATGTAATCAAACAATCCCTAGAAGCTGAGAACTTTTCCAAGGTGAATTCCAAGAGATGAAGCAGAGAGGAATCAAGGGACTGAAGCTAGGAGAGGGCCTTAACCTACCATGGTGCAGGGTAGGCAATCTTGAGAATACTGGGCAGACGGTAGGAGCAGAGGGCGCCTCAGCCCGACAACTGCAAGGAACTGAATTTAGCCAGCTGCCTGAAGGATCCTGGGAACAGGACCTCTTAGGAGGGCATGTGACCTGATTTGCCATCTTGACACCATCTTTGTGAGACTCTTAAGCCAAGGATTCTACTGGCTCAGGTGGTACCTGAAGGTCTGATTTACAGAACTGTGAGATGATGTGCGGGTGCTGTTTTAAATCACTAGGTTCATAATAATTTGTTCTAGAAAACCCAGAGACCAACCACTCATTGCCAAGGCCACATGTCTTCTCCCAACCTTCAGAGGCCACTCTATCCTCGCAGGATGTAGGGCAGAAGTAGCAAGGAATCTGTGCTGGAGAGTCCGAGCTGGTACATGTGCAACCCATTATTTCGACCTTCTGTGAGGGGGCTGAGGTTTTTCCTCTCTGAGGCCGAGCTCCCTGCGAGGACTAAGCTCTGCGGTGACTTGCTTGCTCATGGCTTTCTCTCTTTTTTTGCTGGAGATGGGGCTTTTTTACCTTTTCCTTCTTCATTTCTCGTCCCTTCAGATTTCTCTTGAAACCAATTGCCAGTAATGTCTCAGGGTCTGCTTCTGGAGTGACTCAAGCCAACACAGCTGTATTCTTCCTGTCATCTTTTTCATAAAAAAATTATATCACCTTGGACTTACGAGCATATTAATAATGGCTACACTGCCCTTCCCCCCAATGTATTATACATCTTCACTGCAGCAAGTACCTCCTTTTTAAAACACCTTTATAAGTTTTTTGATAACTGTGTACCACTTGCTAGTGTTTTGACAGTGTAGGATCCCCCCTGCTCTAGCTGTTGTCACCATAACCTTCCCACAGCTGAAGCAGCCACAGACCTCCACCATAGTCATGGTGTTCTCCCTACCCCCACTTCCCCGTTTTCTCTCCTCTCCCCCCTGAAAACCAAAGATCTATGGTCCATTTTCAAGGTTTGGTTTTAAAGCTCATCTTTCTTTTTGTTTGGTCTCTATTGTCCACATAGAAGTGACACCAAATGTTATTTATCTTTCTCCTTCTGGCTCACTTCACTTAGTATAAACCCTTCCAGCTCCATCCATGTTGCGCAGTTGGTATGAGTTTGTCATTTTGAGCACCGAGTAGTATTCCATGGTGTGTGTATACCACATCTCCTTGGTCTCCTCATCTGTTTTGGGGCTACTTAGGTTGTTTCTCTATCTTGGCTGTTGTAAACAGTGCTGCTATAAACATGGGAGTGCAGCTTTCCTTTTGAAGTAGGGTGTTTTTTTTGGGGGGGGGGTAGATAGTGAGGAGTAGAATTGCTGGGCCTTTATGGCAGACCCATTTTTAGTGTTTTGAGAACCCTCCACACTGCTTTCCATATGGGCTGGACCAGTCTATACTCCTCCCAGCTGTGTAAGAGCGTTCTTTTTCTTCACACCTTCACCAGCACTTGATATTTCTGGTCTTCTGGTTACAGGTCACTCTGACTACTGTGGGGTGGTATCCCATTGTGTTAGAGAAATTCTGGCCTTTTACCCAGGCAGAGGAAGAGCGCGCGCTGCTTCAGAATGCTGAGGTCAGGAAAGCTTTATTACTCATGCATGAGGTCCCAGACCTGGGTAGCCCCGTGCTGTCTGGGCACCGGTTTTAAGAGGAATGGTTTCTTTTATACACAACTGTCTTCATATTTGTTACATTGATAGCATCGTTTTTCAGCAGGCACAACCATCTGCTGCAAGGTCCCCACACAAGGGGATGACAGGTAAAAGGGGAAAGTCAGGCAATTGGAGATGGCCTTAGAGAGACAGACCAGCTTGGCAGGCTACCTGACCCTGTTGAAATGCTAAAACTTAGTCATAAAGCCCTCCAAGGAAAGATTTGTTAAGTGAGCAAACTTGTTAATTACAATTGCATTGAAATGTTAACTGCATCAGAGATTTAATAATTATTTGCTTAGCAGTTCCCTTTCAATTGTGGTTTTGATTCGTGTTTCCTGACAATAAGTGATGGTGAGCATTTTTTTTTTTTTTTTTTTGAGTGTGCCTGTTGGCTCACTGTCTTATTTGGAGAGGGGCCTGTTTACTTCAGCCATTAATTGGTTGGGTTATTTGTTTTCTTTTGGTTGAGTTGTACGAGTTCTTTGCAGATTTTTGACATCAGCCCCTGTATCCGCTTCTAACCAGCATCTTATTTAATCTTCTCAACAAAAATGAGGGTGAAACTGGATTGATTCATTGTTAATTTGGACAAAAAAGACCTGAGGTTTAGGATTGTTACATAACTGATCAAGATTTCATCTCATGCAAAATAAAATTGTGTGTGTGTGTATGTGTGTGTGTGTATCTGTACTGCCTGTGTAGTTCTATAACCCAGACTCCTCAACAATGCTGCGTAGCCCCCATCAGGCCATCCTCATGTCAGTGTGTGAGTTAAGTTGGCCACAGGAAGCATTTGTTGGAAGTCACTCGAGTAGGTCACGTGAGATCTAAGGAGCAAGGGGCAGGTCTGAGCAACCAGGAGCCCTGCTGGGGAGTCCTGCATTTTGATCACAGCTTCCAGGGCAAGGCCTTTGCCACGCTGTTGTCGCCTCTGCAGCTACCACAGCTCCTGACATTACCAATGCATGTTTGCTGAATGTACGGATGAATCTCTAATCTCCGCAATGGATTATACTTCTTTTATGTGGGGCCCTTGGTCAGATCTCTTCTCCCTCCTCATTTTCATTTTAATCAGTCTCATATCTTCGAAGGCTGTGTTAGGAGCTGTGAAAGGACTGCTTGGCCAGGCCAGGGACATATCCCGGGTGTGTAGGGCTGACCTCAGGTATCTGTGCTAAGCTAAGCTTGAGTGCAGGCGGAAGAGATAACAAGGAAGAGATAACAAGCACAGCCAAGCACGGGCCCTCTGCTCTTTTGTATGGAAATGCTTCCTTCCTAGTTTTTCCCCAGAGGCCATTCTCCCAGCTCTGGGTGCTGGCTAAGCATTTAGGTTGCATTGCAGTCACTGCCTTATGTACAGAATCGGTGAAGTATCAGCCAAGGATGGATGGCAGAATTGGGGAAGATCAAGAAAACAAAAGATTTACTCAAGATTTTACATTGGAAGCAATGATAAAGCTATAATAACATGCCCAATTTCCCCTAATTTAGGGCTCACAGTAAGCATCAAAATGTGCTAAGGAGTAGCGTTTCTTTAAACATTTCTTTGAGGAAACGATACTGCACAAATTTATAACATCCACAGTGAGTATTTCTGTAAGGAAATCAGAAAGATACTTATCATAGCATTTACATAATTTGAGGCTCCTTCCCCATACAGCCTTTCTCCTCTGAATCAGGCATGAGGAGATACTGAGGAAGGACAGCCTTATCTTTCAGGGGAAGGAAAAGAGGGCACATGATAGAAAGGTAGGAAATTCAGCTTAATTAAGATACTTTCACAAAAGTGAAACTTGTGAATAGTAAATGCAAGTGAAACTTGCCATAGTAAATGCCCCATAAATGTGAGCCCTGACTATTTGTTTGGTTTTTATCGAGGCACAGTAGTAGTTTCAGTGGAGATGGACAGTCAGCACTAATGTTGGGTCACAGAGCTGACTCCCAAGTCCCAAGGGACAGGCAAAGATCCATGCTGGGATTGCAGCTCAGCACTTAGTATCTTGCAGCTTTGGGAATTAATTGGCAGCTATGGCTGCCATAACAAAACACTGGACACTAAGGGGGCTTAAATAAATAAGGGACCAGGAAAATGACTAATGATAATTAAGTGAAAATCAAAATCAACAAGCTTCTATAAACCAGAGACACACTAGGGGTGGGAGGGAGTAGGATCAAAACAAGGAGTGGAGGGGAATTGTATGGGGACTATAACCAATGAAAAATGTAAAAATATATATGAAATTAAATAACAATAACAATAAAAGAACAGAAATGTATTTTCCATAGTGTGGAAGCTTGAAGTCTGTGAGCAGGACACCAGCACTGTGGTGCTCTGGTGAGGGCTCTCCTTCTGGACTGCAGGGGACACTCTTGCTCTGTCCTCACATGGCCTTGCCTTGATGCAGGTGCATGGAAAGAGAGAGTTTGTTCTCCTTTATTTTTATTATTTTTTCATCGAGGTAATGTTGCTTTACAACTACACGTTGCCTCGGCTATATAGCATAAGAGTTGAACATATGTATGGGCCACGTGCTCTCCAACCCAAGTCTACTTTCCACTCACCACCAAACACGTCACTCCTTTTATTTCACCCCACCTCATGCTCTTGCAATCACCATTTTGTTGTCCGAATATAAGGGTTTTATTTGCTTTGTTAATGTTGACAGATGAATGAAAATATGCAGTATTTGTCTTTGTCCATCTGACTTATTTCAGTTAGTATAATGCTCCCCCAGGTCTATCTGTGTTGACATAAATGGGAGAGTTCATCATTTTTCATAGCTGCATAGTATTCCACTGTCTATATATACTACCTCTTTTTATATACTCAACTATTGCTGGCTGCTTAGGTTGTTTCCATATCGTGGCTATTGCAATAATGCTGCAATAGACATAGGGTGTGCATATCTTTTCTAATTAGTGTTTTTGCATTTCTCAGGTAGATACCAAAAGTGGAATAGCTGGCTCTATGACACACCTAGTCTCAATTTTTAAAAATGTCCATACTGCTTTCCACATGGCTGTACCAATTTAAATTCTTTTTTTTTTTTTTAAGATTTATGTCATTTATACAAGAGCTTGGGTACATGCCAGATGCTCAGGAGGGTGAGAGGATTCACCAGAGACAGATCGGGGAACAGAACAGACAGACTGACGAAATAAACTGCTGAGGGGAGCAGCGGGCGAGACAGGAGAGGTCTGCTCGCCATGTGGGTTGTTCTGAGGCCGGTGGGGATTGAACCGGTACTGCAGAGGCTGCGGACAGCTTCACAGCACTGCACTCAACCAGCTGCGCCACCAGGGAGGCCCCCCAATTTACATTCGTGACAGTACACAAGGGTTCCCTTTTCTCCGCATCCTCACCAGCACTGGTGTGAGGTGATACCTCACTGTGGTTTAATTTGCATTTCCCAAATAACAACACAGGTCTCTTTTCCTATGTTGATTGATCATCTGCATGTCTTTGGTGAAATATCTGTCTATATCCTCTGCCCATTTGAAATCAACCCATTTGATTTTTTTGTTGAGTTGTATGAGTTATTGATATATTTTGGATGTTAATCTCTTGTTAGATAGATGATTTGAAAACCTCTTCTCCCATGTAGTAGATTGCCTTTCTGTTTTGGTGACAGTTTCTTTCACTACACAGTCAAGAACTCAAAGTCAAGAACTCACGTATAACTTTTGACTCTCCCAAAAGTTATTAATAATCTGCTGCTAGCCAGAAGCCATCCTGACAACTCTTAACTTCCTCTCAGCTATGACTGGCACCATGTCTGGTCTGTGTGTGTGTGGGTGCTTGAGTCTCAATAAATGTGAACTTTTTATAATCAATTTACATATATTTTGTGGTAGCAAATGAAAAAATAGACTATTATCTCTATATATTTCATGCATTCACAGCACATACAACTTTAACATTTATTTATATATTTCTAGACCACATAGTTCATGTGGGAGATTTTTCAAATTGTCACATCTCTCCAAAAAATGTTCCCGTACACTCAGTGGAAAGGAAAAAAAAAAAAAAAAAAAAAACCTGCTTATAAGTGAATCCAGGAAATTCAAACCCACGCTGTGCTTTCTCCGTATATGATCAGTAATACCACAGTACCTGTCTCACTCTTGCACGTCATTCTACCCCTCATGATCTCCCAAACACCCCGTGTTAGAATGCCATGACATTTTGGGGTTAGGATTTCAGCACATGAACTCTGAGGCGGGGGGAGCACAGACACATTCAATCCATCACAATAAGCGTTCAGTTTCCCCTGAGAGCGGTGGCTTCAGCACAGGGACATGCGGTCTTTCTCTGGGCTTTGGTGAAAACTGTGCAAAGTGGTGCGTGAGGGTGGACTCGCAGGAGCTCTCACGTGTGGGGGCTGGGAAGGTCAGGCTCCCTGAGATAGCGTTTCTTGGAGCCGATCTCTCATTTTCCCTCCATGGCCGGTAACAGCCTGCAGCAGAGCCGGGGGGTGCTGAGTTCCACATTATGGATCTCACAGCTTCTCCTAAATTCCCCTCCAGTGCTTGCCACATGCTATTACTGACGTTACTTCTTAAAATCATTGACATTTTACCGAGTGTGCAGTTTTCAGTAAGAAAACTATAACATCTCATTCAAACTCTAAAAATGTACTTAGAAACAGATTTGATGATGCTATTTATCACAAAGTATGAATGATTTAAGCTCATATTTCTCACAACTGTCCTGATAATTTTGATTAGAAACTCCTGACACTTGGGAGAATGGCCCAGTGCTCATGTCACGAACTCCAAGAAGTAGCTGGACGTGAAGCTAAGCGTCCTCCTGCAGGTAGCACAGTTTAGGCAAGTTATTTATTATTTTTTTAAAGATTTATTTATTTTTACAAGAACCGAGTACAGGCCAGATGTGCGGGAGGGTGAGAGGAGTCACCAGAGACAGAGCGGGGAACAGAACAGGCCGACTGACGAAATACACTGCTGAGGGGAGCAGCGGGCGAGACAGGAGAGGTCTACTGTGCCAGGTGGTATTCTCACAGGCCAGCTGGGATCGAAGCCGTGCTGCAGAGGCTGCGGACAGCTTCACAATGCAGTACTCAACCACCTGCACCACCAGGGAGGCCCTAGGCAAGTAAATCTTTTAACCTAAGGAACCGTGCTAGTATATTGTTAGCTATCACTCACACAAAAGCAAGAAGACAGAAAAAAAAAATCCACTAAAGTTGAGCAAGGTCTCTCATAATTTCCATAGCTAGCAGACCAGCATGCAAAAGTGACTTCCATGGACCAATCACGGGTCCTGAACAACAGTGCACTGACCCGCAAGGCTTCCAGCTTCTCCATTCCCTCCCCAGTGTTTTCATGCACAATGGCAGTGCTAACTGGTGTGAGGTGACATCTCGGTGTGGTTTCAGTTTGCATGTCCCTGAGGTGAGTGATAGTGAGCATCTTGTCAGATACTTGTGGGACAGCTGTGGCTCAGCTACTCAAGTCTTTGGCTCATTTTAAATTTAGGTCACTAGGGGTATCTATTGCTATTGAGTTGTAGGGTTCCTTGCATATATTGGGAAAGAACCCCTTCTCTGATACATGGCTGGAAAGTAGCTTCTCCCACTGCACAATTCTTGGCAGTCAGAAATAGAACAAATTTATGGAAATCAGAATCTCAAAGAGAGTGTAGCAATCCACGCTCAGGCAAGTGCTGCTCACATGGGCCAAGGTGTGGATATAACCACTGACCAACGAGTGGATTTTAAAAGCATGTCACAGGTGTACAAGGGGGTGGGGCTCAAAAAAGGGAATGAAATTCCGTCATTTGCAACCAAATGGAAGAAGCTGAAGGGCATGATGCCCAGTGAAGTGAGTGGGCCACAGGAGGCCAGCGCTGCGTGCCACGTTTGGGGCAAATACACCAGTCGGATGTGCTGAAGGGGAGGGCAGAACAGTGGATGACAGGGAGGTGCTGCTCCTTGGGCATAATGTTTCAAATACTCAAGAGGCGTACGTCTGGAGACGTCCATGCCACGTTATGGTTATCCCTAGAGTTAGTGTTCCTGTGCTGTACACTTAAGAATTTGCTAACACGATAGATCCCAAGTTAACGGATCTAGCCACAATAAAATAAAAAGACTAAAATTAGCAGTTAGTAGGCTAAGACTTAGAACATGACCTTGAAGAAAAAATAATTACATCAGTGAAGAAGCACGAGAATTGGTTTTCTAATTAATAGCTTCAGAAGCTTTTATTTTCTGTAACAATACTCCTCAAATACCCCTGCATTAAGTTGGCAGGAGCATGGAAGAGGATGGCAAAAGCTTCTTTCCAGTTTTGCTCTGTCTACTTTTCAACTGCTAAAATCTTTTAAAAGTATCTATTCAAGCATGGCTGTGGAAAAGAGATAAAATGCCAAAAAAAAAAAAAAAAAAAAGGAAAAACCACATTATGCAGAACTCATTTGAATGATTTATTTTAAAATGTTACTGAAGAAGAGAAAGAAAATTCTTTAGTACACAAAATCTATCTCTGAAATCCTTTGGGAGATAGAAATTTATTTTGCTCACATAATCTGGGCAATAAAATTATGGCATCATCATACAAACATTTTATAAAATAATGCCTGGGAACTGACTAATGCAAATCACTAGGCAATTTCCAGATCTCCATATTATTTGCATATTTAGAACAGGCTACCTCTAGAAATCTATTTTGCAGAAGGACGAGGATGTGTGCACAAAGAAAATAATACTAAGTTATTATGTGACTGCCAGGCCTTGCTTTTTTTATCTCATTTAGTGCTGACAAATATCCTTTTCTACTGTGGGGGTGGAAAATTCTTCCCTTCTAGGTTTTTGGGCTGGTGTAATAGTGCAACTGACATAAGATGTATTAACAAGAGAAACAACAAATTTTATTTCATAGTATTAGAGGCCCACAAACATATGCGTCTCAGAGAGTTGGGCCATTGAGGTGTCATCCTGAAGGAAGCAGCGGGGGGTGGAGTTGGGGCCATCTGTTGGGGAGACCATTCTCGGGAAGGTGAGAAGAGCAAGTGTTTGGGAAACAGATCGCCTGGCCGTGTAGATCGTCCTTTCGGAGATAAAAAGTCTCTGGAAATAGCTGTCTCCCCTTTACAGGCCCCTCAACCACACTCCTTGAGGTAGTTAAGGGAGAGCTAGAACAACAACAGACTGTTCCTGAGTCAGGTGGGTCTCTACTGCCCGCAACTCGGATGAACCCAAATGTCCAGGTGGCAGATTTGTGGGGGGCATGTCCTGCTCCCCCTACCACAGACAACTCCTTTTCTCACTGGTCACCCCCCCCCCCAGTGATTCTCTGGGGAAGCCATTATCAAATGAGAGGGAGGCAGGTACTTTCTTGTGGGTCTTGATGGTGATGCTCAGCAGAGAGTGGTGCTGCCGATGGAGGGAGGAAGGGCTGCAGGTGTCCTAGGCTACATTAAGTAGTAATGTGACAAATAATGCTGTGTGAAAAGAGATGTCCAATCTTCCACAATTGGATGACTAGAGATTTTTTTTTTTTAAGATTTATTTATTTATATAAGCACCACGTACAGTCAGAAGCGCGGGGGGTGAGAGAATTCACCAGAGCCAGAGCGGGGAACAGAACAGGCAGACTGACTAAATACACTGCTGAGGGGAGCAGCGGGCAGCAGGAGAGGTCTGTGCGCCATGTGGGACCCTCGTCCGGCAGCCGGGGATCGAACTGGCGCTGCAGAGGCTGCGGGCAGCTTCGCAACCCAGGGCTCAACTGCTGTGCCACCCGGGAGGCCCAGACTAGAGATTTTTTAAAGATTCTTCTCTATGAAAAATAAGCAGTAGGAGGTGGCTAAGGAGAAACAAAGAAAAAAGTTGGGGTGCTGTCTCACCATCGCAAGGACAGAAGTGGAATCTAAGGGCAAGGGCAAGGTATTGGTTTCTTGTTGCTGGCTGACAGATCGCCCCATGTGTGGTCCCTTCACAGACACGAGTGCTTGATCTTGATCATACAGCCCAGGACAGCAGGAGTCTGACATGGGTCTCTGTGGGCTCCAGTCAAGGTGTCTGAAAGGTTGTGTTCCTTTTAGTTCTAGATCATCCGGTCACCAGCATTTTCACTGCATAACTAATTAGCTGTGAGAGAAAAATTAACTGGTGTTTCGATGGAGTCATCAATGGAAAAATGAAGCTAATAATGGAAATGTGCTTAAGCTCGCGGTCAGTTCGATTTCATTTCTCCATTGACGAAATAGGAGACCAACCGGGCAAAAGGATACGTGTACTTTTGCTAGAACAGTAACATGCAATCGGGCTTTACCCTTGGATTTCTCACATCCATAACCTGGAGCACCGAGAAATGCATTTAGTACCGGGGACAAGTGAAAGACAGGAAAGCGCCGAGGTCCTGCCTGGAAAGGAAACTCGATTCTTGGACACCTTGTAAAATTTATCCCATTATCCTGTGTTTTCTTAATATATTGTATTCAAATATTCGTATGTTTCATCATGTTCTTTTGAGTGTGTCCCTCTTGTAATTTTCTTTTTTTTTTTTTTTTTTTTTTGGTTCTCTTTTACTGTTCTATGGCCAGTTAGTCATAGAACAAAAAAATGTTTGCAACACACAACACCAGGCATGGCCTCTCCTGAAGGAGAAGGCTTCTCCTTGCCTCTCCTGCTCTTAGAGGCTGCCTGCAGCTCCTGGCTCCTGCTTCCCCCTGTCTCCAAGCGAGCACTGCACCACTGTGACCTCAGCCAAGGTCATGTCTTGTCTTACTTTGGCTCTGTCCGCCTCTTCCCTTTGCAGGGCCCTTGTGCTGACACCAGGCCCCCCAGATCCGCCAGGATTGCCTTCTGCTCATAAACCCCTTGGGCATCCTATTCATGGCCTCCCTTTGCCCTGCGAGGTGTCTTCTGAGAGGCTCTGGGGATTTGAATGCAGACATACATGAGGGGCCATCCCGCTGCCAACCCCACAGATACAAAGAGCATGTGATTGTCTGTGTGATGGCCAGGTGCGGGGTGGGGGGGGTCGGAAATGGAAACCAACAGGGAGATTCTCAAATGACTGCTCACAAGGCAAGAGAGCAAGACGACAGGAGAGCTAGCTCAGTCCCCGCTGACCATGGAGACCCTGAGTGACCCGTGTAGTATAGAGTGATGCTTAATTATGTGCACACTGCGCACAACTCCTGCTAGCTTTCCCCCAAAGGCTGATCACCTCTCTACTTCTATCTTCAACCTCACTCCTTCGTTCCTGCAGAAGCCCCGCCCTGCGCTCTCCACAGCCCTGGTAACCTCATTGAGGGCATCCTTCCCAGCCAGACTCGTTTGCGTTTCCTTGGATTTTTTAGTCACTCTCCTTGGTGAAATACTCACTCTCTTTGTGTGTCAGATTTTATGCCCTTGTGGCCTCGTGTTTTGCCGTCGAAGGGCAGGCTTCCACTAGTAAGATGCATGGACAGATCTCACAAAATAGATCCTTTCGTGACTTTTGGAAAATGTGTGCAAACGATGAACTGCCTACCAGCAGCCAAGATAGACAAACTTTCAGTCACTGACAAAACGCCCTGAGGTTATATTTCCCCCAGAATTCCAGTTTCCATCCATCCCATCCACTCGGCCCCTTTTACTAATTTACCCGACCCCTGCCTCCCGCAGGCAGCCACAGTTTTTGTCTCATAGTCTCAAAGTCTGTTTTTGTTATTTGCTTGTTTTTTGATTTTTTAAAAGACTTATTTATACAAGCACTGGGTACAGTCAGAAGTGCGGGAGGGTGAGAGGATTCACCAGAGCCAGAGTGGGGAGCAGAACAGGCAGACTGACCAAATACACTGCTGAGGGGAGCAGCGGGCGGCAGGAGAGGTCTGCTCTCCATGTGGGACCCACGCCGGCGGCTGGGGATCGAACTGGTGCTGCAGAGGCTGCGGGGCAGCTTCGCAGCCTAGCGCTCAACCGCTGCACTGCCAGGAGAGGCCCTACTTGCTTGTCTCTTTATGTACCCCACGAATGAGATCACCCAGTATTTGTCTTGCTCTGACTGTTTTCACTTAGCACAGTACCCTCTGGTTCCTTCCATTCATGTTGTCACAAGTGGCAGCTGAGTTCATCTTTCCTCCTGAGCTGAGTGTGCTCCCCTGTGTAATTAATCAACCTCATCTTTTCTGTCCACGCACCGGCCACGGCAGGGGTGACGGGGGGGTCGTCAATCTCTCTGAATGGTTATTTCCCTGGACACAAAAACACTGAGCACTGGACGAGAGGAGCCCAGGGGGTGTGCTCTTGGCTGCAGGCATCTCCATACTGCTTTTCATAGCAGCTGCGCCGATTTACATTAGAGGCCCAACTTCAATAAACAAACTGACCTTTAATGTTTTAGTTCAAAGTAGTAAACATTATCTCACAGGTAGAAGCACTTGAAGAATCTACCTTCAGGGAAAAACCAAATGTGAGACAGGCACTGGCGAGGAAGGCTGTGTGTCGAGCAGCTCTCACCTTCCTAAGGACCCGCCCGCTGCAGCCTCAGGCTGGCAGCCCTGTCGCGAGTGAGGCCCTGAATGAGGAGCTGAGGACACGTGTCTTACGTGCGCTTGCAGACAGGAGAACCGTTTGCAGCCCGACTTTACCACTCAGAGGCTCACAGGTTGTCCCGTTATTACTTGACCTGACTGAGATTCAGAAGGAACACTCCTCAGGACAGAAGTCCTGTCCTTTGGCTGCAGGCTTAGTGCATGCTCCACACCGTGGGGCGGTGCTGGGGGGGTTGGGGGCCGCTGAGTGACCCGTGTAGTATAGAGCGATGCTTAATTATGTGCACACTGCGCACAACTCCTGCTAGCTTTTCCCCAAAGGCTGATCACCTCTCTACTTCTATCTTCAACCTCACTCCTTCGTTCCTGCAGAAGCCCCGCCCTGCCCTGCGTTCTCCACGATCCTCCTAACCTCATTGACGGCACCTTCCCAGCCAGACTGCTTTGCGTTTCCTTGGATGTTTCAGTCACTCTCCTTGGTGAAATACTCCTGTTTCTTCATCTCCTGCCTGAGTCGCAGGAGTTACCTTTTGTGTTTTCTTAGTAGTCCATTGAGTTTCTCCAGGATCGCGATTTTGAATTCCGTGATATCACAAAATTGTTTGTTTGATGCCTGCAGAATTATCGCTCCCAATCCAATTTGCTGTGTTTGTTTCCTATTTGGTGCAGGCACTTAAGTCTGCACATCGGGTTGACTACAGAGTGCCCCCCCCCCAATAGGTGGGCCAGCCCCTTCGGTTTGTATGGTTTGGGGTTTCCTTTTGCCATCGGGGGTGGGCAGGGCCAGGCCCGGGCACGGCGGTCCTGCGAGGCGGAGCGCGCTGCACTGGTGACTTCTTTCCTGGGAGCCTGGCCAGGGCCTGCCCCGGGCACACAGCCTTGGCCGCTGCTCCCCACGCGGGGCACTGTCTGTGCGGGGCCAGGAACTGCTCTCTTGGCATGCACTCTGCTCTGGGGCGGGGGAGGAGGCTGTTCCCTGCACTGCTGCCCCCCAGCTCTGCCCTGTGGCCAGGCTTGCTCCTCTGCATGGGGCCACTGGTGCCCAGAGTGGGCAGCCCCGTCCCTGCCCGCCCTCACCATGTGGTCTGCAGATAAGTCTAGACAGCCCCACTGTGTATCTCAGGAGCCCTGCCCGCCCACACCCGAGCTCAGACACACAGGTCTCCCTGGGGTCCGCCAAGATAAGCAGTGAGGCCGGTCTGCTTTTCTTTATTTATTTAACTTTTATAAATTTCATTTCTATATTCCCCATACAATTGCGACCCCCTTATTTTGACCCCAATCCCTCCGCATATTCCCATACAATTGCAACTCCCCCATTCTGACCCCAATCCGTCCCTCCCGCCTCCCACCCCCCAAAAAGTGTCTCTGGTTCATAGTTTTTTGTTGATTTTGATTTTCACTTTCTTATAGTTATTCATTTTCCTGGTCCCTTATTTAAGTTTTCTAGATTCCTGCTATGAGTGAGACCATCCGGGATTTTTCTTTTTTCTTTCTGGCTTATTTTACTGAGCATGATCCCTTCCAGCGCTGCAAATTGCACCTGCACCTTGCAAATTGTTGCTGCAAATTGCACCTGCCCCTGTGTTTATAGCAGCGCTATTTACAATAGCTAAGCTTTGGAAACAACCCATATGCCCAAAAATAGATGACTGGATCAAGAAGATGTGGTACATATACACCATGGAATATTACTCAGCAATCAAAAAAGATAAACTCCTGCTTTTCTTTTTTTTTAATTTAGATTTTTTTAATTCAGTAAGCCAGTGCATATTTTTTAATATTTTTTTATATTTTTACATCATTTTTGCACAATGTATGCATTTTCATCTTCGTTATAGTCCCCATAAATTCCCACCCTCCCCCTTATTTTGATCCTAATCCCTCCCCCGCCCGCCCCAGTGTGTCTCCATTTTATAGCTACTTGTTGATTTTGAATTTTACTTTATTATGATTAGTCTTTTAGCTGGTCCCTTATTTAGGTTTTCTAGATTCCTGCTATGAGTGAGACCATCCGTTATTTTTCTTTTTTCTTTCTGGCTTATTTCCCTGGGCATGATCCCTTCCAGCGCCATCCATGTTGCAGCAGATTGCATGAGTTCATGTTTTTGCTTGCTGAGCAATGGTCACTTGGCTGTGGCTCAAAGGGGAATGCGCTGGCAGGTCCTCCGTCCAAGGTGTCGGGCCTTCCTAGACTTTTCCTGAGAAACAGCGGGTGGGACGTGGACGCGCCTCCCCAGCCTTGGAAGCCGATTCAGGGACTCGCCCTTCGACGGCGCCGACAGTAGCTGTAGATGTGAGTGAAGTTCTCTCCCCGAGTTCCCTGCGCCTGCTCGGACGTGGCCTTGCTTCGTCATCCTGTGACACTGGCAGGAACCTGTCACCCTGTCAGCAGAGGGCCGGGCTGATTTTTCCAAGGGCCTCTTCATTGGCTTCGGAAAGTCAACCTTAGTTTCTTGCAAGGGGTCACATCGGCCTTGAGGCCTCTCCCTGCAGTTTCCCAGTCAGTCCTGGGGCCGGGAGTTCTCCTTGGGAAGCTTCTCAATTCTGGAGGACTCAGGCAGCAAAAATGTCCATGTTTCCATTCTCTTTACAAACACAGACCCCACTGCTGACAGCCAAAGGTGAAATGGTTTCCTCAAATCTGGGCGGAGGGGTTGGCATGACAATGTTTTGAACGAAAGTCATGAAAGTCCTAGACATGCTCCTCTCTGCATTCCCTCCACACAATGCTCGGTGCTCCGGATCGTTCGCTAGTCACCCTGTGAGCCCGTGGCCTGCCCAGGGGCGCTGCAGGGTCTCCCCAGCTCAGGGGCATGATTGGGAAGTTAGTTTTCTCTGAGTGTGAGGGGCGCAGGGAGGGCGTCTCGGTGAACTTGGCACGGGCATTTGGCGCCGTGTGTGCTGCACGACTTCTGAAAATAATGCCTGGAGTCATGACAGGTGAGACCAGGCCATCCCTGCTCCTCAGGAACGCCAGGCCCTGTCCAGGAGGCGCGGGCAGGGCTGCATGGCCCTGGCCACACACACTGTGAAACTCCCAGCGTCACCCCTTGCCGGGCAGTGGCCCAGATCATCGCATTCACTGGGCATTTGAACAGGTCAGACAGCAAAGCCTCCAGGACGGCCCCCAGGGCCCCTGGAAGAGCCCAGAGACTCTGGCTCAGCCAGACTCCCTGTGGGGCTGGGGATGCTGAGGATGCCCCTTGGCCAGAGCGCTGGAGACACGCGGGGTGCGGCCACGCTGACTGGGCCGGACCCAGAACTCAGCCCCGGGACCCTAGAGGGGCAGACGCCGGGGGCAGGGGACAGCCGTGGCCGCACTGGCCTCACCAGAGGGTGCGCGGGCACAGAGCGCCTGCCGGGAGAGCCCTGACAGGCCCGGGGAGAAGCCTTTGTTCACAGTGACTGAGGAAACCTCTGTCCTGCAATAGGCAGAAGCAAATTCCTTTTGTGCCCATGGACTTTGCATGTGAAAGTCATTTTTAAAAAGCACCCTGTCTGCCTGCTGGCCGCGCCCCGTGTCTCCTCAGCCGCAAGCAGCCCCTGGGCCGGCCCTGCGCGTCCGCTTCTCTCTCGACGGTCATCTTCCTGCCCTCCCTCCTCCTCCTGCTCCTCGGTTGGGGCGCCACACGCTGACCCGGGTTCTCAGCCCTCCAGATGCTCAGTCCTGGCACTGAGGAGTGACAAGTTCATAAATGCAGTTTGTCATTTCTAGAACATTCTTCTCTAGCAGAATTTGTAAGGAGGGACACAGGCTTCGGAGCAGTGGCGAGAACCTGCTCCTCTTCCACAGCCGGGAGCCAGCGCCAATAAAGCTGATTTCAACAGGTTTCCGTGTCTTCATGCCCCCCCCCATCTGTCTTCCCCCCCCCCGCCCCCCATCTATCTCCATCTGTCTTCCGCCCCCCCGCCCCCATCTGTCTTCCGCCCCCCCCCGCCCCCGCCCCCCCCGCCCCCCCATCTGTCTTCCGCCCCCGCCCCCATCTGTCTTCCGCCCCCCCCGCCCCCATCTGTCTTCCGCCCCCCCGCCCATCTGTCTTCCGCCCCCCCGCCCCCCATCTGTCTTCCGCCCCCGCCCCCCCGCCCAATCTGTCTTCCGCCCCCCCGCCCCCCCCGCCCATCTGTCTTCCGCCCCCGCCCCCCATCTGTCTTCCGCCCCGCCCCCATCTGTCTTCCGCCCCGCCCCATCTGTCTTCCGCCCCCCCCCGCCCCCATCTTCTCCGCCCCCCCACGCCCCCCATCTGTCTTCCGCCCCCCCGCCCCCCCATCTGTCTTCGCCCGCCCCGCCCCCCGCCCATCTGTCTTCCGCCCCCCCGCCCCCATCTGTCTTCCGCCCCCCCGCCCCCATCTTCCTCTCGCGCCCCCCCGCCCGCCCGATCTGTTCGCGCCCCCCCCCCCCATCTGTCTTCCGCCCCCCCCCGCCCCCCATCTGTCTTCCGCCCCCCCCGCCATCTGTCTTCCGCCCCCCCCCGCCCCATCTGTTCCGCCCCCCCCCGCCCCATCTGTCTTCCCGCCCCACCCCGCCCCCATCTGTCTTCCGCCCCCCCCCGCCCCCGCCCATCGCTGTCTTCCGCCCCCGCCCCCCCGCCCATCTGTCTTCCGCCCCCCCCCCCCGCCCCCGCCCATCTGTCTTCCGCGCCCCCCGCCCCCCCGCCCATCTGTCTTCCGCCCCCCCCGCCCCCCATCTGTCTTCCGCCCCCCCCCGCCCCCTCTGTTTCCGCCCCCCCCGCCCCCCTGTCTTCCGCCCCCCCATCTGTCTTCCGCCCCCCCCCGCCCCCCATGTCTTCCGCCCCCCCGCCCCCCCATCTGTCTTCCGCCCCCCGCCCCATCTGTCTTCCGCCCCCCCGCCCCCATCTGTCTTTCGCCCCCCCATCTGTCTGTCCGCCCCATCTGTCTTCCGCCCCCCCGCCCCCCATCTGTTTCCGCCCCCCAATCTGTGTCTTCCTGCCCCCCCCCAATCTGTGTCTTCCTGCCCCCACCACCCCCCAATCTGTGTCTTCCTGCCCCACCCCCAATCTGTTTTTCTTCCTGCCCCCCCAAACCCCCCACCCCCCCCCCATCTGTCTTCCTGCCCTCCTCTCCATTCTCCCTCATCTCAGAGCAGGGAGCAGAAGAGGCAGAGGGGCGGAAATACACTGCTGAGGGGTGCAGTGGGCATGATGGGAGAGGTCTGCGCGCCATGTGGGAATCTCCCTGGCCAGCTGGGGATCGAACCGGCGCTGCAGAGGCTGTGGTCAGCTTCGCAGCCCAGCGCTCAACCGCTGCGCCACCGGGGAGGCCCCGCATTCGCTCGGTTTTTTCTACTGCTCTTTATTCTCCTTGCCCTGCTCTTCCTGTCGCTCCTCTCTCCTCGTTTCTCCCCCCCCACCTTTTTTTAACAATTTTTTATTTTATACATTTTTTTTAACCTCATTCATTTTTGCACAATATATGCATTTTTATTTTTATTTTCCCCATACAATTGCACCCCTCCTATTGGGACCCCAAGCCCTCCTTTCCTTTGCCGACTGCCACCAGCTCTCCCAAGAGGGGGGCGAGGGGTTGGGGTGTCCTCAGAGGAGCCTCTCTCATCACCACGGGGAAGAAAAACAATTTGCCTTTGCCACAGGAACCTGAGCGCCTGCAGGGCCCCCCCCGAGATGGCTCAGCTCATGCACGCGACGGGTGGACTTCGGGGGCCGCTGCCCTCAGCAACCTTCGGGAAGTTGTTCCTCGGCAAACCCCTGTCATCACTGGGGCTCACCCAGGCCTCCGGAGGCCGCAAGGCCACAGCCAAGGGAGGGGCTCAAGAGGCACCTTTGCTGCCCGGGGCTCCTGAGCACTGGGGCGGGGGCTCTGGGGAGTCCACACCTGCACCAGGACTGTTGGGAGGGAAAACGAGGCATATTAAAGACTGAACGTTTGAGCAAAAACCAAATCCATTCCAGAAGTGGATGGGACCCTCCACGGACCAGAGTTCGGGGACAGACTCTGCTGGAGAAGAGGCGGGACCCCAGGACCCCTGCAGGGGTCCTTGGGGAGCAGGAGTCGCTGCAGCTACACCTGTGGGGCAGGGCCCGGAGCTGCCGCCCCTCTGCCGGGACTCACCTGCCAGGACGCAGGGAGGTGCTGGTGTCACCTGTTCAGTGTCCAAGTGAGGGGACACACATTAGCTGTGTGCTATGTGTCAAGTGTGTGATTATGCACTCACATCATGCTGAATAATAAAAGCCTGGAAACTGAAAAGTGGAGCCCTTGAAAGTATAGCTTGAGCCCGAGCAGAGTTCATCACGCCAAGGGAGGCTGCCCCCAGACTTCAGGAAGGGGCAGTTTGAGTAAACTATTTTTTTTTTTTTTTTTTTTTGTACAGCTCGCAGGGAGCAGGCAAAGCCCAGAGATGCCCCCCGGTTGCCGCAGGTGCAGCCAGCAGCCCGGCCTGCCATCCTCGTGAGGCGCCGCAGACACAACAAAAGAAAAATGTTCCCCAATAAAAGAATGAATAGCACCAAATCAGTGTTGCTGTCGTGACTGAGCTCGTCAAGAAGAGAGCCAGGGCCCCAGTTTTACATCTACTGGCCAGAGCACCCGAACCAGTGCGCGTGGCTCACACGCAGCTGAGCACGTGGAGGCTCAGCTGGGAGGGGCTGCATGGGAGAGCATGGAGGGTCTGCGTGGGAGAGGAGAGGAGAAGCTGCATGAGGCAGCTCAGAGTTCAGAGAAGGGGCCCTCACCCGCTCGCTGAGCCGTGGCTCCAGGCTGGGCAACGTCAGAGATGTAGGTCTAACTCTCAGCTCTTGCTGAGTCACAACAAACTTTGGGGTGGAGCAGTAGGGGCTGTTTTCCCCCATCTTGAATCTGCATAAAAATGCTTACAGACACTGGTGAAAGAATGCAAGTTTGAAAGTGGCTTGGAGGCTAGAAGGTGCAGGGTGTGAATTTCCTCTGGCCCGGTGGTAGCTGCAGTGACAGCACCTCTCAGGGTGATTTTGAAGGTCCAGTGGGCTCCTCGTGCGGCAATGTGCTGCAGGCCTCACATGTGCTGACTTCCAGGTTAGGGTTCCATATATTATGGGTATTTCTCCTCTTTCCACTATCTTCTTAGTTATCCTTTGGGTAAAGCTAAGAGAGAGTGGACAAATGTAGAAATGAAAAAAGCAGTAAGGCCTGCGAGTATTCCCATGGCCTGGGATGTGGCTGATACACGTGTGGATGGTAGACCTGGTTAGTTTTGGAGGAGCAGAATCTGGCCTACTTACCTGGGCAGAGAGTTGTTCTCCAGGCTAACCCAATGGACAGGTGACCCAACAGCCTGGAGAGAGGGGTGGGTGAGCACCAGGCCGCAGGGCAGGCTCCTCGCCAGCGTTATCTGCCAGTCCCAACAGCAGTTTTGGGGTGATGCTGTCTCCATTTTCTCTGAACGACAGGATCTTGTCATCCCTAGGAGGTTTGAAGAGACCAGATTTCAATCTAGAAATAAACGACACACCCCTTCCATGAGTCTGCCTGCTGCTTGCTTCAGCTATTCCCAGTGTTCATTTGATGTGGCTACTTGATACAGAAACGGTCACGTGATGTTTATTTTCTCACTTGCTTTTTGATTTGTTTATCAACTGAGCACACACACGTTATACACACTACACGTTCATAGCTTACAATGAACATCTTTTCAATGGAAAAACCCAAGCAGCGGCACCTCCCTCTAACTTAATAAGCCGAAAATTGCTAAAATTGTTGCAAGCACAATTTAAACACTGCTGTTGGTTTTTGAAAAAGAATACCCACCACTTCCATTTCTTACAGTATAAACAGTGTGCATACAAATTTTAGTTATTGATTCTTCTTGAAAATTCTATTGTCATAATCTGGTGGGTATGATTACTGCCGACGTTTTAAGTAGGCATTATGATTTACTAGAATTTGAATTCTTAAATGTGCTCCAAAACCCTGCACAGTGTCCTCTGGGCAAATAACAGTATGTGCTGCAGATGGAAGGGGGGAAGAGAAAAGCTATTAGTGGTAAGAGTTGATGGCCTTTTCAATCCTTCACACATCAGTGAAAGAATAGATTTCTTAGTCCTGGAAAGCATAGTGCCTACTTGCATTTATAGATTTTTGATTAAATTCAAACTTCATATTTCACTTAAAACTTGTACAATTAAATGCTTTTGCAAATATACAATCTGCATGAATTAAGTAAATCTCATTCATTTTTTCCTGTTGACCTTTGAAATGACCTTATTCTAGAACATTACGTGTTATCGACTTTTGAAATGGCAGCCAACGAACAAGTTCCTCAAAAAATCAATTCAATTGATTTCCATTCATGCAGATGGGTTAAGTTTTATACTGGTTGATGGTTTTTTTCTTCCCGAGTAGATTAGAGTCAAACTGAAGTACAATTTTCTACATTCTGCCAAACCCCAAGTTTGTCTCAGAATATTCCTGAACAAACAAGATGTATAGATTGGTATTTCCTTCATGTTCTTATAAAGATAATACTATTCATATGAGACAGAACTGAAATCAAGTCGAATACCCCAGTCTTTATATCCTGATGACTTAGAAATGCATATATTTCTACCCTAGACTGTTGCACTAAGCAGCAAAATTGTTTATTAAATTCTTACCTCTGTCCAAGGGATTCCACTGTCACCACCGAGGCAACGTATCCATTCTCTTGTCATTGTGCCCTAAGTCTTGAGGCTGATGTCCTGTGTCTAGTGAGTGGCTTCGTTACTCACCTCTTCATCTAATCTCAGCTCTTGGGAGGACCGGAGATCGCTCTTACTCTACCCCAGCTCTATCCTCCAACCTCAACATTGCGTTTCGAGTGCAGTCCTGTCAATTCTAACCCCGGAGGTAACTATTCCAAACTATGGCCCCCACAGCTCCCCATCTGGATGACTGATAAATGTATTCCTGTCCCTAATCCTATTTGCCGACTTTTTGTCAGATAGTCTTGGAACAGGAACCTGGTTACCACTCCAGCTTAGGACTTCTGACTGGGTTCCATTACAATTCAGAAAGATATCTGAGGATTAAAACAAGAAACACGCTATTAAATTCCAACTGCAAGGCCACACTGACCTCACTTTCCTCTGTTTTGAAATGCTAAGAGTTCATGTAATTAACTTTAAGGATTATGTTTCCCAAATCTCACCATGTCGCCATTCCTGGCCCCAGACACCCTGTCTTCCTGCAGCCACACACTGCCTTCGCCCCTTAGCCACGATAGGGTAACAGTCTGTAGCGAACACGATGTGGCCACCACACCACCAGCTCATCACAAAGACAATCCACCATGGTGGGGCTGGGTGCTGATTTTATGCCCTAGGGCGTGATGTACAGACGGCCCCGCAGGACAGATGCCAAGGACCTGACTGAGGCTCTGCCCACATTGGTGCCCTCTCCAGTGTCCTTTCTGGTCACCGTCCTACATCATCACTACCTGGGTGTCACAACAGGTGCTGACTGTTAATAAGAGAGAAGCTGAGGCCATCTGTGATGTCTGTCTCTTGAAAATCTGTCTCTGAACTCCAAGAAGAGCACGGACACCGTGTCCCCATCATCCCAGCCTGTGTCCCCTGGGATCAAGTCAACTCAAACCTCTGCTGGCACAGCACATAGTGGAGAAAAGCCAACACTGCGGGACACTAGCTTCCATTTGAGAAGAGGAAGGCAGAGGCCTGGCAAGCACACCAGGGGTCACGCTGATGTCCGGCTGCGGCGTGAGCATTTTGACCTTCAAAAGTGGGATGATCTGGGCCTCCCCTGGTGGCACAGGTGGTTGAGCGCAGCGCTGTGAAGCTGTCTGCAGCCTCTGCTGTGCCAGTTCCATCCTGGCCAGTCAGCGAGGGTCCCACATGGTGCGCAGACCTCTCCTGCCACACCCGCTGCTCCCCTCAGCAGTGTATTTTGTCAGTCTGCCTGTTCTGTTCTCCGCTCTGTCTCTGGTGAATCCTCTCACCCTCCCGCACATTTGGCCTATACCCCGGTTCTTGTATAAAATAAATAAGTAAATCTTAAAAAAAAAAAATGAGACAATCTCATTTGTTTTTTATTAAGATATAATTCTGTTTTCAGGTCCACTGGTGTTCGGTGGAGAATATATTTTTAGAAGGCAGCTGTGTTTAGAGGGACATCACCAAGATGGCAAGGGAGACCTTCCCTGCTTTGCTTACAAGAAGAACAACTAACAATCAGCCAGGGCCTGAGGCTGAAGCACGCCCGGCCTGAGACCCACGGAGACTGTCCAAAGGTGCACCAGCTTCAGCCCGCGTGGCGTGACAGAGCAGCTCCTGGGGGGAGATGGCAAACGCACCACCCACACCGCGGCAGGGGCAGGAAGGCTGGGGTGGGGTGCAGGCACACCTGGCTCAGGTGCAGCCCAAAGCAGAGGAGCTGAGATGCTCCCCACGGGATGGGCCGGTCCCCAGCAAGGAGGGCCACAGAACCAGAACGAGCACTCCAGACCACACTCCTCCGCCCTCCGCGTGAACGGCACCGGCATCAGGCATACGGTGCAGGCTTGGAGAAAGGATCCTACAGGGGATAGAGAACAGCGGCACCAAGCACTTGAGTGCCCCCATCACCAGCAACAGGGGCCGCTCCCTGCACTCCCCTCCCTACCCAACCCACACAGCCACACAGCGGCAGCCTTTCGGCCATCCCAGCTGGCCCAGGGCAGGTGCCACAGCCTGCAGTGGCCTAAATATAGAAATAAAGCCACAGCCCCACCTGCTGGAATGAAAAGAACAGCTCAGATCAAAATTGCTGGTCGCTTTTTTTGTTTTTTAAAGAAAACCAAAAGTAAGGTCCTATTTCAAAAGTGGTAAACAGGTCTTAGAGTCTCACAGAGGCAGCCAGGAGGAGGCACCTGAGACTTCACAGGGACAGGGCACCACGAGGAGAGCATGACGGCTCCAGAAGGCAGATGTGAAGACATGGAAAACTTCCTGTGACCTGACAGACTGAGTTTCCTCAAGGCGACGCGCTTCAGTCTCCCAGACACACAAGAGAGCCTGGAGAAGCAAGTCACCGAACTCTACAATGTTGCGCATGAGGTAGAAACAAGCTATAAATAAGAAAGATTCGGGATACAAAGAACTCAAAAAACTAGATAAAAGTACAAGTGGAAGCTAAGGAAACAGAAGACAAGGAATGGTGGAACCTACCAGAGAACTCCCAGATGAAGGGATGATGCTCAGTGAAATAAGCCAGATGGAAAAAGAAAAATATCAGATGGTTTCACTTATAGGAGGAATATAGGAGAACCCAATAAGACATCAGGGGACAAAAAAAATAACAGTACAAAACACAACAAAGCAAAAACGGACAATTATAAATCAGAGACATCCTGCAGGGGAGGAGGTGGTAGAGGGATCAGAGGGAGGGAGGAAGGAGCATTGGTGAAGGAAACTCTATGGGGACTACACCTGAGGGGGTGGGAGAAACAAACCTTGTTTAAAATGAACAATGAGGGCCTCCCTGGTGGTGCAAGGGGGTAAGCACCGCACTATGAAGCAATCCGCAACCTCTGCAGCACGAGTTCAATCCCTGGCCCTCCAGGGAGCAACCCACATGGCGCAGCAGACCTCTCCTGTCTTGCCCGCTGCTTCCCTCAGCAGTGTACTTCGGTCAATCTGCCTGTTCTGCTCCCCACTCTGTCTCTGGTGAATCCTCTCACCTCCCATATCTCTGGCCTGTACCCCAGTTCTGGTATGCATAAATAAATCTTTAAAAAAATGAAAATGCACAACAATGTAAGAAATATATAAATAAAAGGAAAATTTAAAAAAGGAAATGACTCAAATGGGAGAGAAAGAAAGAAAAAAATGCTGTAAAAACTATTCAACTCCATTAGGAAAGGCAGCGTAATAATGAGTATGAAGAGACGGAGCATTTGACAAGGATCAACAACCTTTTATCATCAAAACCTTGAACAGTACAGGCATATACGGGACACAGCGCCACACACATGCAGAACCCACAGGCGGCATCATCCCCAGCGGTGGAAAATAAACATTTCCTCTAAGATCCGGAATGACGCAAGGATGGCCACGCTCACGACTGTTATTCAATACAGTATTGAAAGTCCCAGCCAGAGCAATTAAACCGTGGAAACAGGAAATGAAAACTATCCCAATTGGAAAGGAAGTAAAACTATCACTCTTTCAGATGACCTAGTGGACACAGAGCAAACGCCCAAGACGCCAGATAAAGTTACTTAAGATAAAGTGGAACATCACAAAACATACAAAGATCTGATGCATTTCCTATGCAGATAAACTAGAAGTCAGGAAAACATTCCATTGACACTTGCATCAAAAAGAATTCAACACCTATATGTAACTTTAACCAAGGGGTAACCATGACGGACAGCAGTAGAGTGACCCCTAAAAACGCTGGGAATAGAAACACCGTGTGATCTGTTCACCCCGCTTCTGGTTATTTGCCTGGCAAATACGAAAACACTCATTTGAAGAGATCCAGATGCCCGCATGTTCACTGCAGCATGATTTACAATAGCCAAGATTTGGAAACAGCCTAAGTGTGCACCCGTGAGTCCCTGGTTCCAGCTGACGTGTATGCACACGATGGAATATTGCTCGGTTATACAAAGAAGAAGTCTTGCCATTTAGGACAGTGGGGCTGGAACAAGAGGACGCGGTGCTAGGTGAGACAGTCAAAGAGAGATACACACCATGTGATCTTACTCACAGGTGATGCATAAAGGAACCAATGAGTGAGCCAAATAAAATAAACTTTGAGAAAGAGCAAATTAGTGGCTCGCAGAGGGAAGGGAATACCGGGATGGGAAGTTTGGTGGAAAGGGATCAATGGTTGGGGGAGGAATAGTTTTGTGAATAGATAGAGGCACACAGTGGGGGAGGTGGGGAGGGAGGTCAAAACAGGAAGGCAGAGCACAAGGGACTGCGGTGGTGGGAGATTTATGGGGGTGACACTTGGGGGGAGACATCCAATACAATATAAATGAACAATATAAAAAAATAAACTTTCAATGGTGACTCTAATATTCACTTGCAATGAAGCACACCTGAAATGTCATCATGTGATGTTCCTTAACAATAAAAAGTAAAAAACCACAGCAGAGAAGAAACACTTGTCAGTTCTTTCCCCATAGCACAGGGGTGCGCTTTGTATTTCTAATGGGAGATAAAAATCATCAGGAAATAACACCAAATTAGTGATATTCTCAGTGAATAAACATTTTCTATTGTATCCTTGGCTAGGACTATTTCAATAGCAAGCTTCATTTTTTTTCCCTTATTGTTTAGTCCTTCATGATCATCAAAGAGAAGCATAATATAAATATATTAGCTAAACATCAAGGGCTAATGATGGAAAGTAAAATAGAAAATGAATTTTCCTTGAGGCAAAAAAAAAAAAAGATTGAAAGAGAGGACAAAGCAGAAGACAGAAAAATCAGATTCCATCTAGTCTGGTTCATTCATTCATTCATTCAGCATTCTATTTCTCACTATGGGCCAGCAAATTTGGAAATTATTTGCAAATGTCACATAATCCTCCTCACTGAATTGTCCTGATGTCCTTTCTGCTAGTTTATTTGCTTATAGAAATGCAACAGATTTTTATATTACTTTTTGTATTCTGTATAATTTTGTATTTTGGATATGGATTTTGTAGTGCACCACTTTATTTCAAACAACTTTTACTGCCGTCTTTGGCACGTTCTATGCATACACTATGTCACCTGCGAACAGCGATCGTTTCACTTCCTCCGAGCTCACAGAGCTGGGTGCCTCTGGTATTTGGTGCCATTTTCATTTTGCATTTGTAGGAAGGGAGGCTCACGCAGGTTAAGTTCCTTGAAGCAGAGTCACACAATTAGTAATTCGGAGTCACAGCATCAACTCGAGTCGTCTGCCTACGGGGTCTGTGGTTTTGAGGAGCGTGCTTTACAATGCGCACCAGTGCAGATGGCTCGTCAAGAAACGCTGCTTCTCTAGCCACAGCATTTGCAGTAACTGTTCCCAGTTCACAGCCACAGTGTGTCCATGTTGCACACCCAGTTCTCTGGTTCTCTGAGGACACCAAATGGGCGTCCTACAATTACATTCACTGTTGGCACCATCTCCTAGGAGTCAGTGCACCTGCAGGTTAAGGACTCAGCCCCACGAGACTTCCACTTCAGACGCCAGGCACGACAGTGCACCCCCGGTTACCTACACTTCTGTCTCAGCTTGGCACAAACCAGGCACCCCCACAACCACTTATCTGGTTTAATAATTTGCTATAAATGGCTCACAAAACTCAGGAAGCCACTTCATGAGGAGGAAGACAAATGAAGAATCACATAAAGCCAGGCCCAGAAGGGTCTCAGGGACAGGCACTTCTGTCCCTTGGAGTTGGTCTGCCACCCTCCTGGCACGTGGATATGAAAATGGCCCCCCAAAACTGAAACCCAGCCCTAAACTGATTCTGTGTCTTTTCTGCCCATGGCTTAGCTATTAAGTATCAATAATTCTGGGCCTCCTTGGTGGTTCAAGGGATTAAATGTCAGCACTATGAAGCTATCCACAGCCACCGCAACACAAGTTCGATCCCGGCCAGGGAGCTACCCACATGGTGCAGCAGACCTCTCCTTTCTCTCCCGCTGCTCTCCTCAGCAGCGTATTTCAGTTGATCCGCCTGTTCTGCTCCCCACTCTGTCTCTGGTGAATCCTCCCACCCCCCACACATCTTGCCTGTACCCCAGTTCTTGTATGCATAAATAAATCTTTTTAAAAAAAGTATCAATAGTTCTGACCCCCTCTCATTTTATCAGCTTGGCTAGTCAACCCTGGTGAGTTATGACGACTTCCTTCATTATAATACCAGGAATAACTTCCTTTCCCCAGGCCACTCTGCTTCTCCATCTCAGAGGAAGGAAACCTGGCAGTGCAGGCCACACATGGAAGCCTCTGACCTGCAGCCCAAACACACGCAAGGTCCCCATGGCCCCGGTGATCTTCAGCCAACTCTGCCAACTCTGTGCCCTGTGCACTCCGCCCAGTGACAAGGTTCAGCCCTCGTGTCCCCAGCCCAGTCTCCAGCCACTGAAATTTGACTCTTATTTCGGGCTCCACTTCCCAAAATAGGATTTAAATCCATTTTACCAGCCATTTGGGGAGACAGATCTGAGACTGGGGGCTCTTGTTTCCACTTAGCTGGATCTGGAATAAGGAAAAGCCTTCTCCTGTCCAAGGGCCTGATGGCACATCGCTGGCCCATATGCACAGAGGCAGAGGAACCCCAGCGCCTGGCACACGTGTGCTCACTGACCTAGCTGGAGGCCCCTTCATCAGCGCTTGTGCCACTGGGTAGGCACCACTGATGAAATTATTGGCCACGGGTTTTTACCTGAGTTCCCAGCCCTCTGCCTCCCCAGAGGTTGGCGGGGCTGTGAGGGGGACAGACAGTGCCAACCACCTGCCGAGGAGCCCCAAGCCAGCAGCGTCTCTTCCCCACCAACTCAGGTCTGGCTGAAAGGGTCTTATGAATAACTCCGGGAATGACAAGGCTTTCCAAGAGCTCTGGGTCAGGAACTGGGGCAAAGACCACGTATTTATTTCTTAGTGTCCAATAATACCACACCTGGACAGTACCTTCAACTCTTGTCTCCAGACCTCCTACCATCTGTTTCCTGCTTATCCACATTATCTATGGCAGGGGGTGGGGAGGTGGCAAAGGAAACACAGAAGAGGACCTAGGGTGCCTGTGGATACCAGAATTCAGCCCACAGTGCCAGGAGACTCGAGGCCTGGGCCAGGCCACTCACGGGGCAGCAAGGTGGCTAAATACCTGGTGCCATTTTGTTTGTAAATCTCTGATTTACTTGGGAGGAAAATTGCCACTTGAGAAGTTTATGCCCTGATTTTCCATGTATTCCGTCAGCATCTCGGTGGGTATGTCAAAGATGAAAACAGGCACCCATCTGGGGAGAGTGAATGTGCCTGTGTCAGGGCTCAAACAGCTGGAGCAGAGACCGGACGCCACTGCCATGGGCTCACAAGGATCCAGTGCCCGCGGGAGAGACGCTTCAACCCAGAAGCTGCTGCTTCCTGTCACAACCTACAGATGCCAGACAGACGTGCTCGTCACAGCATGGAGAGAGGAAATGGGCGGCAGCTGAGACCAGAGCTGTCAACAAAGACAGCTCCTGCTTGAGGCTGTTGGAATCCAGCAGAACATTACTCAGGTATCAGAGGCCTTGGGCACCGGCACTGCCTGGATACTAGAAAATCTCACCAACAGCAGGCCAGGGCCTCAGCACCAGCTCTCCACCCTACACGTTCACTACCTCACAGGGGAGACCCAAGACAGCTCATAATTCTTACACAGTTCGTAGTAAAGGAAGTAATAATTCAGTTTAAACGTTGTTTAATGTTTTTGCTGAAAATCCTTGCCTCAATAGTGATTTTTATGGCAATGTCTGTCCAATCTATACACTCACCTAGACAAGCACATTTTTATCTCAATTACTCATAATTCTCTGTTCACTGTTCTGACATTCTCCAAGTGGAAAGAAAATTCATTTAATTATAGCTCAATTCCCACCTTATTATTGAAGGAAAGAATGTTACACATTTTAGAGGTTTGGTTTTAGGTTGGAATGGTTAAGCTCAAGAAAGAACAGAATGAACATTTTTAAAATGTTAGAGGAAGTCCTTTTGGGTAAAATTGCCACTGATGGTAATTCTGAAGGAAACAGTTGCTGTGTCACTTTTCTGATTGAAAGTATATGACATGGGCTTCCCCTGGTGGTGCAGCGGTTGAGCGCTGGGCTGCGAAGCTGCCCGCAGCTTCTGCAGCGCCGGTTCGATCCCTGGCTACTGGTGAGGGTCCCACATGGCGCGCAGACCTCTCCTGCTGCCCACTGCTCCCCTCAGCAGTGTACTTCGGTCTTTCTGCCTATTCTGCTCCCTGCTCTGGCTCTGGTGAATTCTCTTACCCTCCTGTGCTTTTTACTGTACCCAGTGCTTGCATAAATAAATAAATCTTTAAAAAAAAAACCAAAAGAAAAAGAAAGTATATGACATTACCTAATGGTACATGATCTTGATTGCCTACATGGGCAAATGCACAGCTATTAAATAACAGAGGACAGAGTAACAGACCACACCTGTGAACGCGGTTGAGGTCTATCACATCTTCCTCATTCATTCATTCCACAAACAGTTGTCCTACTATGTACAAGATACCATGTTGCCGATGATAGAGGCACAGACATACAAATGAAAGTTCAGACTCACTTTACAGAAAGTCTACACAAGAACTTTTGTCCTAAACTAGTGCAAAGAGACCATTCATGCTACAAACACTATTAACCCAGGAGTTCTTTGTGTGTTCTTGCACTTTTGCGCAATTATTACCTGCAAATAGTTCAGTAGGAAATGTAATACTTGAGACTTAAAAGTCAACCCCAACTAGATAACTTTAATGTAAAAAAAAAAAGAAAAAAAAAAACTACATTATTTTGTTTTTCTGTTAACTCTGAGTTAACAGCACATGCTAAACAATAACGCTCTTGACATTTGTCAATCTGGTTTTTTTCCTCTCGTGCTTATAATTTAACACACGCTATTATCTTCTCAGGGTTGTCAGGAAAACAAAATAATGCTCAAGACTAATGAATAAATGCTTCAAAAGTTAAAATGAAATATATTGTTAGAATTCTCCTCAACTATTTCCCATTAGTTTTATTTCAAAGGAAAGAATGAAAAATGTTTATAAAATGCTCAATACCATCATTCTTCCCATTCATCTGGGATCATTATCTTCCTTGAGATAAGCTGTTAATTTGGTAATTTCAAAAAAGTAAGACAATACATGGCACTCTCAGTGGGAAAGTTGACTTTAATGGAAATAGAACAAATGAACACTTAAACAAAGCAGCTTAGAGAAGGGGGAGGGGGTCTAAGCCTGTGTAAGAAAAGGACAAATGGTTGCAAAAGGAGGAAAACATTGCAGAAGATGAAACCAAACACTTGACCTGAAACCATAAAATACCCAGGAGGAAACGCAGGCACAGCACTTCATGACATAAGCTACAGTGATCCTCGAGGGATTCGTCCCCAACAGCAAGGGAAACAAAAGAGAACATCGACAGCTGGAACGACATCAAACTAAAAAGCTTCTGTGCAGTGCAAGAAACTGTAACTAAAATGAAGAGCTACCCCACGGAATGGGAGAAAATATTTGCACACCATACATTTGACAAGGGATTCATATCCAAGATCTACAAAGAACACATACAGCTCAACAACAACAACAACAAAAGCAAATAATCTGATCAAAACAGGGCAGAAGAACTAAACAAAACAGACATTTCTCCAAAAGAAGAAATACAGACTGGAACCAGGCTCATGAAAAAGAGTCCGTCATTACTGACAATGAGGGAGATGCAAATTAAGGCCCAATGAGATACCAACTCACAGCCATGAGAACGGTCCGCAATGAAAGGCCAGAAACTACCATTGCTGGACAGGGTGCTGAGAAAAGGGAACCCGCCCACACTGCTGGTGGGAAGGCAGACTGGTTAAGTCTGCCTTATGGAGGTGTCTCAAAAGGTTAAAAATGGATCTGCCCTATTATCCACCAGTTCCACTCCTGGGTATCTACCCAAAAAATTAAAAGCACAAATTAGTAAGGAATCTTGCACTCCTATATTCACTGGAGCACTCTTTACAACAGCCAAATTATGGAAAACAAAGTAAATGTCCTCCCAAAACAGACAAGGATCGAGAAGATGTGGTACATACACACAATGGAATACTACGCAGCAATTAAAACAGATAAGCTCACCATTTGCAGCGACATGGATGGAGCTAGAAGGGACTATGTTAATGAAGTCAGTCAGAAGGAGAAAGACAAATACTTGATGGTGTCACTAATGTGTGAAATACAGAGAAACCAAAGTAAGAGTCAGATAATCACAAGCTTAAGACCTAACCCTTGAAAGCTGACTGCAGAACTGAAGCATGGGCTGGGGGCGGTGGTGGAGGTTACCGGTAAGAACAAGAAGGGAAGGAAGCACAATGGACCATGGTGGAGGACTATGGGCGACAGGGTGGTGGGTGACACAGTGGGAATACATGGCAGGGGTGTCCTAATATTACATCAATTACAAAAGAAAGAAAGTGACACCTGTCCACATTTTGCTTGGGAGGGGGGATCTATGGAAGATGGACAGAAGCCCCACTTGGTTAACCTTGGCCATTTCGGGCAGCCTTTAATCTAGTCAAGTTTCCCTTCAGAAGTTAAGCATGCAGGGCCTCCCCTGGTGGCGCAGCAGTTGAGCGCTGGTTTGCGAAGCTGCCCGCAGTCTCTGCAGCACTGGTTCAATCCCCAGCCGTTGGGTGAGGGTCCCACATGACATGAAAGACCTCTCCTGTCTCGCCCGCTGCTCCCCTCAGTAGTGTATTTCGTCATTCTGCCTGTTCTGCTCCCCGCTCTGTCTCTGGTGAATTCTCTCACCCTCCCGCGCTTCTGACTGTACCCAGTGCTTGTATAAATAAATAAATAAATCTTAAAAAAGAGGTTAAACACTCACATGCACAGCAGTAAGAGTGACAGAAATTCAGTCAGCATTTATTTTTTTTTTCTTTTTTACTCCTGATGATACTCTTTTCTATTTATTGTATTTCATTAGTTTGCTAAAGAGAATTCCTTTTTATGTAAAAAGAACCATGCTGAGCCTTTTAGGGAAAGTCTGTAAGAATCTTATTTGTTCCCAGTCACAGTATGCTTTTTATAGGATAATATAAACCGGTCCTTTTGGCCACAGAGTGGAACAAGAGAAATCGCTTCGGTGCATAATTTATTTCCTTGGCACATGTCCTCCGCTGCGACTGTGTCGCCACCATCCCGTAGACACATGATTAGTTTCTTTAGATCTTTGTCATACTGTGGACCATTAAGCGGTTTAGTCAGCAGCTTCCTGGGCACCAGAATATCATGTGAGCAGCAGAGCTCAGTTTGTGTGAGCACTGAACACAGAAACGACTCATTTCCAAGGCGATTGGTAACACTGCCAGATGGTCTCAGGGGTAAAGCTAAGCAGTCACGTGACAGTGGGGGCGCATGGCCCGCAAGCCCTCACAACGACACTAAGGGGGTGGATGTCAGAAAACAACATTTAACAGTGAATCACCTGATGCTATGGAGTCTCTTGTCCCACCTGACTCTTTGTACTGGCTCTAGAATGAGGGATTTGAGGGGAGTGACCATTCCGATTCTGGAAAATGACCCGAGCATCAATGTTGTCGTGATGGACACACACCTGGAGATGTCTGTGTGGACTCTCACTGATGAGTTCTCATGCTCTGAGAACCCGAATGGCTGCTCGGCAGAGGGAAAGAGAGCAGCCAGCCCACGGACCACATTCCTTCCAAGCAACCAGATGCTCTGCCAGGCTAGGGTTGCAGGCACTACATTTTAATTGATGTAAATGTTGATGGCACTACATTTTAATTCCATGTGACAGGTGGAAAAGCCCAAGTCTAGAAGATCAGTAATAAAATTCGGATTAAAAACAAGGAGTTAGAGGATTCGAATTCAAACCCGAATCTTTCTCACTCAAAGGCCTTTCCTATTTCCTTGCTGCCCTTTCATTTGGTTGAAGTGGTTAGTGTAGTGGGTTATTTACAAATGCCTTTCAAATCCACATGGTTTCTGAAACCTCAATAAACAGGATTCCTCTTTCTTTACTAAGTACTCCAGAGCCACTGGAATCCAGTTGACCAACTCAACAGCAGGTTCTCAGATCATGACAAACGTGCAAGTTCACGACTCCATATTCCACAGAGAGCCATTTGGTTCAAGGCATAGTGTATTCATTTGTTCAATAATTATTAAGCACCTACTATGTGCTACGCACCCTGTAAGTTGGCCCTGGAAGATGTCCAGAGACTCTGGTCTTGCAGGTTAAGTGTTTTAATACCTATGTGTAGATTTGAGTGTGTGTCTCCTGCCTCACATTGCAATCCATCACAGAATCAAGAAGGTAATCTTTTTTTGTTCAAGGAAAAACTGGCCTCCTTGGAAATCAGATGAATCTTCTTAGAATTTGGGGTCAGGATCAGAATTCCTAAACATGACTCTAAAGCCTGAAACCATGAAGAGAAAGAGTGAATGCTCTGACCAGGTCGTGACTAAAAATATGTAGATGGAAAAATAATAGCACTCTAACAATTTCACAACCTGTGCAAAACCAGGAAAGACAGTTCAGATTATCTGAGACAAATGACTAATAAATAAGAGAAAACAGGGCAAGGGATGTAAAGAGATATTTCAAAATGTAAAACTTTTTTTTAAAATAAATTTTATTTTTATATTCCCCATACAATTGCAACCCCCTTATTTTGACCCCAATTCCTTCCATCCCTGCCCCCCAAACCCCATAGAGTGTCTCTGGTTCATAGTTTTTTGTTGATTTTGATTTTCACTTTCTTATTTATTTTCCTGGTCCCTTATTTAAATTTTCTAGATTCCTGCTATGAGTGAGACCATCCGGTATTTTTCTTTTTCTTTCTGGCTTATTTCGCTGAGCATGATCCCTTCCAGCGTCATCCATGTTGCTGCAAACTGCATGTGTTTATCTTTTTTGAATGCTGAGTAATATTCCATGGTGTATATGTACCACATCTTCTTGATCCAGTCATCTATTTTTGGGCATTTGGGTTGTTTCCAAAGCTTAGCTATTGTAAACAGTGCTGCTATAAACATAGGGGTGCAGGTGCTCTTTGGAATTGATGTTTCTGTGTCCTTTGGGTAAATACCTAGGAGTGGAATTGCTGGATCATATGGAAGCTCTATGTTTAGTAGGTCCAGAAATCTCCACACAGCTCTCCATAGTGGTTGGACCAGTTTGCACTCCCACCAACAGTGCAGGAGAGTTCCTTTTTCTCCACACCCTCGCCAACATTTGTTGTTGCTAGTTTTTTTAATATGTTCCATTCTCACTGGTGTGAGATGGTATCTCATGGTAGTTTTGATTTGCATTTCCCTGATTACAAGTGATGTTGAACATCAAAATGTAAAACTTTTTAAGTGCCAGTAAACCCATGAACACATGTGTATTTTACACTGCCCATGAGCAAAGCCACGGGGATAAAATTACATAGCTTTGTGCTCCTTAGACAGACAGACAGACAGACAGACAGAGCAGGTGGCCCCAGCAGCAGGGAGTGTGGTGAGGGGTGATAAGACATGTCGCTGCCTTCATTTCATGTTATCTGTGGCAGAGAGTCTACCTCACCAACCAGACATTATGTAGTCCCTGAAAAAGTTGAGCCTGTTCTGTCCCTGCAGAATAAATTCCAAGGGGGGACAAAACTGAATGGTGTTGATCACCTCAATACTCACCTTCATGGATTCCTTTCTGGATCCTGCAATGTCGGCAGAGGTAGGAGGTACTTACATACTTGCTTTCTGCTCACCCGACCTGAATCACCTGTTCCCAAGGGCTTGATCACAAACAAAGGGCATGCGATTCATTTCTATGATCGGGTTTTGACACGGACGCTTCCTAACTTTATAAGGTTACTGTTATATGCTGTCTGCCCAGCAGAAATCTGTTATTAGTTACCTTCACTGGTATCAGGCAACCGTGACAGTCTCTAGCTCCGTCAGGGTATCTAGGCCTATTCTATTTCTCTGCTATGAAAAGCACAGTTCTATTTATCAGTCTGGGGTCACACCATTGGAAGAACTACTCACTATATTATGATCATTTCAGCCGGGGGGGCAAAACCTTCTGTCAATTCATCTGCTACCCAAATGTTCAAAGTGGTAATTAATTAGGGGCAAGAATAGAGAGAAAATACATTTCAAAGCTAAATCTAGTCATTGAGCGTGTCTTATAATTTTCCCATTTCTATAGCAACTGACAAAGCCATGTCTTCTTACAAATTTGGGAACAGAAGAAATCATAGGAAGAAATTAAAAATTGTGGCAGTCAGCCAAACAAGAATACCTGAATGTGCATATCTGTGGGAACGTGTCAAACAGCTTCTGTATTCCTACTGGACACAGCCCGGATACCTGCCCCGCGTCACTTCCTGGAGAAGACATAGGTGACCCTGCCCTCGCCCGTCCAGAGCTGATCCTAAGTTCAGAGTCATCAAAGATCATGACACTTTATATCTAGAAGGTCCAACTCAATTCGCCCCCAGGCTTCCCCAAATCATTGACTGGGACCATCACATACTTGGGTGCTCAGGACAAAACTCTAGAAATCAGTCCTCATCTTCTTCCTCACCTGCATTCAGTTATTGGCAGGTCCTGTCTATGAGGCCTCCTAAGTCAAACCTAGACACAACCACTGACACCACATCCTCACTCCAGATGACCTCCACCAAGTCCCCAGCACTGACCACAACTACAACCACAGAGCACCAGCTGGACTCGTCACTTCCAGCTTTCTTTTCTTCAGACAAGGCACCTCAGAAGATGTTTATGAAGCACACACTAGGTCCTATTACCCCAGGACAACACCATGCAGTGGGGGGCACTGTCACTTCCCCTGAGCCCCTTTCTACCTACTGTGCTTTCCTCATGATGGATCTGACACCTGGACCTTTCTACTAGTCTTGAAAAAGTCCAGCTTATTCCCAGCTTAGCACTTTTGCTCTTCTTAGTTTCCCTGGCCTAGGACACTTCCCTCCTAAATATTCACGTGACTTGCTTTCATCATTAAGTTCTCTGCTCAAATCTGTCTCTTAAAGAAACCTTCTCTCATTACCCCAGTTAAACAGTCCTGACTGTTCCCTCTCATTAATGTTCAGTTTTCTTTGTAGCACTGAGCACTACTTGTATTGCCTTATTTGTTTGTGTACTTAGTTAACTATTCATTTTCTAGTCTCCCTCACACTAGAATGAAACCTCCATGCAAACAAGGCCTTGCATGAGTTTGAGAAGGGGTGTGTGTGTGTGTGTGTGTGTGTGTGTGAGAGAGAGAGAGAGAGAGAGAGAGAGAGAGAGTGCAAAGGGAGGGGCACTTCCTCTATGACATGCCTGGGTTATACCAGATGCTGAAGAAATACTGATGAAATAAATTACACCCTTAACTTGACACACGAAAAATCACAGATTCATGCAACATACGAGAATGACTACAGAGTTATTCCTAATAAATAAAAGCATAGGATGGAAATCCAAATTCTCTGGCCCATGTCTCGGTGCTCTTATAGCCAACAAGACTGACTATTTTATTGTTTGACTCATGAACCTTCATATTTGTTGGAGAATTAAAGAGTTACAGAAGTTAGCCAGAAAGACAAAGACAGAGAAACATGTAGCCTACGTAAATCAAGTGTCCAAGACGTTTTGACTATTGAACTGTACTTTTTTTTTTAACTTTTTTGAAGGGTCATTTAAAATCTTTGAGAGGAGAGTAAGTATAAAAGATGAGGGGCAAAATCCATTTCCCACATTACTATGCCTGAAAGCAGGGATTCCAAAGAAATGGAAGGTAGATATTCTAGAGCATTCTAGAGCTGAGCAACACTGTTGTTCTGGGGGTCCCCACAGTCACAAACAAGAATCCCATCACACCTTAACCAAGGACTTGAGCAAGGGGCCACCCATTCTAATGACACAATGCTTATAACGAGAATGTTAGTAACAGCAAGATAGTAAATATTCTAGAACTTTTACTAAAAGTCACAGATGAAATGTAACAGACGGGTGTTATTCCCTCTGGCAACTGGACACTGTCCATTCTAGATCACATGTGATTCAGGAGGGACTGCCAATCACAATGTCTCTTCTGCCCTCTCAGACTTAATCCATTGTGCTTTCTCATATTTTAATCTGTTGCTAGTATCCTCCTGGGTAGGCATGTGAACAGAACATTCATGAGATTTTGACAAATTCTACAAGAGGGTGTGTCTCCCTTTCTTGCCTGAATTCAGTGAACATGTGAGGCTGGAGCCAACTTGAGCTGCCATGGGGAAAACCCCAAGAATGAAGACAAGGGCATAAGAGCAGAACTCAGTGATATGCAAACAGAGAGGAAGACATCCTGAGTGAACTCCTGGACCCCAACATTCCAAATTCAAGCCTATTCATCTTGAACTTACTCACTGTGTAATAAGAATGTACTTTGTACCTACTCCACCCTCCCATCCCAGCCCAATCTATGCTTGGTTTCTGTTGCTTGCAATCAAAGATTTTGACTATGCATGTGGCTTTGTAAACAGGATGACATTGAACATTAAAAGAAGGGTGTATTTTGGAACATTAAAGTGTTTATTATCTCAGTGGAATTCTATCTAGTATGATTTATAGGGGTGCAACATATCTTCAGTCCTTGGCATTATTTTTTACAAGCGTTTCTTTTGTTTTCAATTCAGTTGATTGACTGTTTGATTTAAGGTACTTATTCATTCATCGGGAATTCCCAGACTGAAATCAACTCAGATAAATTAGTACTATTTGTGTAATCACTACATTTACAAGGATTATATATTCTATTTTACTGATCTCTAGAAAGGATGAAAAAACATTCATATATATATATATATATAAAACGTGGCTCCTGTTCCATTCTATTCAAGAATATACTTTCATGGTTGCGGGGCTCAGGAAAGGTGATCTTCAAAGTAATGCTGACAGACAAAGCTCAATTTCATCAGGAAAAATAATTGTAAATCCTGATGATAAATCTCCCAGAGGAATTTGCTTATTCAATACTTTGAGCCAACTAGTGTTCTGCCCTCAATTTTATTTTTATTGTTTTTGAATGATTAATATACAGGCATTGACTAATAATTTCTTTTGCAGAATTGGATTGCAATGTTATTGATGGATTTAGAAATGGGACTTGAAGATATATTATCATAACTATAGAGCTTAAAACATTAAGTCAATGGGGCCAAAAGGAAAAAAAAAACATGTAAGTAAATCTGAAGCTCAACTTCCAAATAAAAATTATGTTTGACTATTTTGACAACAGATGACAAATCCTTATTGGTGCTCAGGCATTTATAAAAGTCTCATCCAAGTGGAAAAGTAGAAGAGATATAAACTACAACCAGATCCTCTTTTACAGGCTCTCAATTTTCCAAACAAATTGGGTGTAGGGCAATGAAGGAAGTAATGTTGCTTCTAATAAAAGATTGATTTGAAATGGATTTTCTGGTACCACTCCAAAGCTAAAGAATGGGAGTATCCAAGGCCTTGGGCTCTAAGATGATTCTTAAGTTCTCTGGCCATAGGCCAAATAATATTTCAAAGAATAATCAGGATTACATTAGAGATTTTCCTAAAGTGAAGATCACATTGCAAGTTGAGATAACCTGTGTCTCCTTGGAGAAGAGTTAGGATTTTAGATAATGGGTGCAGAGTATACAGCTTTTCATTGAAAGGAATGGGCAGTCAAGAGTGTATTTTCCCTCAGTATCAGCCAATATGCTACAGAAAGTGAGAACAATGTAATTAATAATGATATTAAGAATCCGTCACAATTGTCTCACCTGCGCCCCTTTATCCCGGTAGAGAAGCTATTATAAAAGAAAGGCAAGGACACACAACATAAAATAGGTACTTGAAAAGATACTGCATCACTCTAAATTCCACCCAGCGCTTTAGTCCAAATCCTCAGTTATAATCAGGCAGAATACTTTCGAGAAACAAGGTTATCTCAGCATTATACGCTGGAGTTAACAATCCGAATTCTACAACCAACTTATTCAGATTATTTCTGGGTCTCAGTTGTTTTTCATGGTCAAATAAGAAATCTGACGAAATGATTTTCAATATCCTTATGTTCTCAAATCTTTACTGTCCTTTACGTTCTAACTTCATTACCTGTTCAGGCACCATAGGGTGATGTAATGAATAGAACACAGAGAAGTATTTTGTTCTGTAGCTTAATTTAAATATGCATACAAACAAGCAAACAGAAATAATCTAACAGAAAGCTTAAGGGATTCAAATGAAGTTAGTTCTGTCTCAGGTTTTCAGCTCTCGAGTCTAGCAGAGCAGAGTCTTCCCCCTCTCCATCTTGCTCTGTCTTACTTTTGTGTTTTGCCCATTTGAGGACTAAAAATGTAGCAATACACTCAAATTCAGACTGGTTAAAGTTCCTAAACAGACTTGCAGATGGTGTCCACTCGCAGGCAGAACACACTGGCATCCGTGTCTCATGCCTGTTTATCTTTGTGGGGAGTGATTCCAAGTGACGTGCTAGCTTTGGGAGAATCTGCCTTCTTCGTCACCTAATCATCACACATGATCTAGTAACTGACCCAGAGTGCCTACACACTCTGTTAACTTCTCTAAGTATTTATAAGTAGATGTTTGAAAATTCTGCAACTTTAGGGCCTCCCCTGGTGGCGCAGCGGTTGAGCGCTGGGTTGAGAAGCTGCCCGCAGCCTCTGCAGCACCAGTTTGATCCCCAGCCACTGGCCAGCGTCCACATGGCACACAGACTTCTCCTGCTGCGCCCGCTGCTCCCCTCAGCAATGTATTTCATCGGTCTGCCTGTTCTGTTCCCCTCTCTGTCTCTGGTGAATTCTCTCACCCTCCCGCACCTCTTACTGTACCCAGTGCTTGTATAAATAAAATAAATAAATAAATAAGTCTTTTTAAAAAAGAAAAGAAAATTCTGCCACTTTAGAGGACGAATGTTTGAATGTTTCAAAAGGAATGAGATATCTGTGTAGTCTCAAAATATACTTCCTACTAATTACAGAAAGGAGGAATACAGCAGCCGTATGGTAGACATAACCGGATGGACACAACCAGATGGTCAAAGTTAATGTCACCAATGATGCAAGAAGCTGACAGTATTCCTTCTCAAAGAGAAAACCACTTCTAGGGCACTCCTGCCCAGGAAGCATGGGGTGACCCTATGGAAGCGGGGACACATTCAAATGACTGGCCTGTAAGCTTGCAAAATTTCAAAGTCAGGTAAAGCAAAGGCCAGTTGACAAAAGGATAAGCAACAAATGTAAAATATATGGAATGTGTGATCCTGAATTCAATGCTGAACAGAGAATAAAAATAGCCATAAAGAACATTTTGGCAACAATTAGGGAAATCAAATGATAGACTAAGGACTAAATAATATTACTGCAGCAATATGAAATTCCCAGATATATATATATATATATATATGTATTTATATTCACATATATACTTCCTGTGGTGACTTGACACAATATGCATGTACTTGGAAACACACGGCTAAAAGAGGATCCTGTTTACAACTTACTCTCTTCTAAACTGTCAAGCAATAACAGTGTGTATGGATGTGCCACGTGCACATGTGTGTACAGGGAGCAGGGGGGATGCAATTATGAT
Source organism: Talpa occidentalis (assembly GCF_014898055.3). NCBI lineage: Eukaryota > Metazoa > Chordata > Mammalia > Eulipotyphla > Talpidae > Talpa > Talpa occidentalis. The sequence goes on from NW_023601754.1 coordinate 14,009,969, forward strand.
AAGGCAACTGAAACAACATGTTCAGAATCAGTGAATTTGACTGTAATAGTCAAATTGGAATAAATGCAAATTCCTTGCATCTTTTTGACAACTTTTTTTGGTAAGTTTGAAATTATAGCAAATGAACGTTTACGAAAATAGCTACCACTGAAGCTCTTTCTAAAGAAAAGTAGAAAAGTTATACAGGTCAGTGCAATACCCCTGGAGGAACTGAAAGAACAAAACAAAAACCCACCCAGATAAAGAGCGCAACCCACCCAATAATATTCCCAGATAAAGAGCACAACCCACCCAATAATATTCACAATACAAGGACTCCATAATGTCAAGTATAATACAATCAGCTCAAGATCATCTCAGAAAGGCAACTTAGGGCCTCCCCTGGTGGTGCAGGCAGTTGAGCACATCTCTGTGAAGCTGTCCGCAGCCTCTGTAGCACCGGTTCAATCCCAGCCAGCCAGCGAGGGTCACACATGGTGCGGCAGACCTCTCCTGTCTTGCCCGCTGCTCCCCTCAGCAGTGTAGCTCCATCAATCTGCCTGTTCTGTTTCCTGCTCTGTCTCTGATGAATCCCCTCACCCTCAAATCTATCTGGCCTGTACCCCGGTTCTTGTATAAATAAATAAGTAAATCTTTAAAAAAAATGGCAACTTAATTGGGGGAAAAACACATATTCTATGCACAAAATAAATATTTAGGCTATTTTATTAGACAGTAAGAATAATTCTCTAGAGTGAATGAAGAAAAGGACTTAAACCCTGAGGGTACCCCTTTGTCTTCTTCATAACACTCATGCCCATCTTCTATCCCACCGTCCAATTCTAGCATAGCTCATGGCATGGGCATAAAAATGAGCATCCAGTAAATGAGTTTCCTTAACACATTCATCTGGCTGGTAATTGAGAAAACAAGTCATTGAAGATGAGCTGGTAGGTAGAAGCAGCAGAAGACTAAGTCCAAGACAGCAAAGATCATACCTTCCCACCTCAAAACATAGGAACAAAAGCAGCCATTTCAGATTGGCCGCCATTGCCAGCACCTCTGTCAGGATGAACAGGGTGTAGAAGTTGGGAAGTAGATCCATTTAGGATGCATGTCCTCTTACCAAGGACATGTGGTGATGCAGTGAACTCGATGGACATGACACGGCTTTTCTGTTACATTTCCTTAACGTGACTTGGAGAATTCCAACATTAGATGATAACAAAAGCTTGCTTTTCCTGGCTAGGTGGACATGTGCCAGCACTGTGCTAATTAATGTGCACCGATAATCTCATTAAATACCGCTGACATTCCTATCAGACAGACTCCTTTATTACTTTCCATTGTGCCAGGGAGTTCAGTAATTTGCCCAAGGGTGCAACTCCAGCAAGGCGACAAAGTCAAATAAATATACATGGTTCCAAATAGCCAACGTGGACTAGTGGTTGAGATAAATGATGAAGAATAAATGAATATATCCATGTATTGATGGGTAATTCATTTATATATAATTATATTATACATTTATATATGTCAATGATATATACTAGACTGTGTTCCAAATATGAGTAAGATAGGCATGACATGAACAAATATATTAGATAAACATGCCTGTAATATTTATTTAGTATATTCATGTCATGTCTATATTATGTTTAGAACAAAGCCAAGCATGATCCAAGAATCTGTTATATAATAGACATGAATATAGCATGACATGAATATGCTATATAAATATTACAGACATGTTTATCTAATGTATTTGTTCATGTCATGCCTATCTTAGTCATGTTTGGAACACAGTCTATTATGATCTAAGGCTGATAAAATTTATCTATGGTTATATGTAAAATATGTGATAGCTAGTAGGGTCTCAATAAATGGTATTATTAATTGTGGTATTACCATAAATTCAACTGAGAACTGCCTATTTTTTTAATTTGTGGAGGCCTGAAAAACAAATCTGAGGCTATGAAGATGACACTATGTACGTTTACATTATTCCAGTGCATTAATTCAACGTCTATTGAACTACACTCAAAGCTCTAATGGAACGAGACTGAGTCTGGGTTTAAATAAAAGGTACAATAGACAGTAATTGTTTTGAGTGTCTTGTGATGCTTTTAAAGCTCTTTAAACGTACCCAACCACGGCATAGTAATTTTAAATGATCAACTCTTATAGAGTAATTGGACTATAGTCTTAACTCATTTAGTATTACTTACATAGCTACAGGCTTCCATGTCAGCTAAGCACACAGACTTTTATAGCACTATTTTGTAGATACTTTGGTGTTTTCTTTTAATACCTCTATATAATTATAATTAGTTCAGAAGGCCCAGTAACACTTTGAGATAATTGTGCATAAATTAATTGCTAAAGGGCACAATTAACTTTTTATTAACGTTTGCAATAATAAACATTCAACTTGGTTTCTAATATTTCATAAATTATATTCCATATTTTAATTGCTCCTATATTAAGTTTTATCACTTAATGTCCTTGAGTATTTGCCTTGGGGACCCAAGCAAGCACTCACACATGCTTAATCCAAGAGGAAACCTGAGTTCAATTAGACAACATTGAGTCCAACAAGACCCTGGCTCAAACCTTCAACTGCTGTCACTGGCCAGTAAGGCCCTTCACCAGAAACATCTCCACGGGAGGACAAGATTATCACAAAAGTCATAGTGTCATAAAATGATATTGTTTACCATTTTAAGGAAATATTTATTTTTAACTATCACAATTTGGAATCACCTTGCCATTCAGAATGCTCACTTGTGAATTAGAATTCACCAAGAGTGTGGTTGACTTGTTCGTTCTTTTGCCTTCTGGAATTTACGCATTACCTCGAATAGTCTCCCATTTTAATACACAATGCGTAATTCCTCAGAGAGGAATCCTCCATCTTCCTACTTTGGGGGCACAAATCTGACTCCAAAATATGGGGAAGCAGCCTGAGAACAGAGATGATGTCTCAACACTGAGTGAAAATTTACGTCATCCTGCTGCTCACCCCACCTACTTTCCATTCCTTTTTGAATCGAACAAGTCTTTAATGGTGTCACTCAGCATGGGGTGGCAAGTCCCTTAAATCAGGAGGCATTTATAGGACTGACTGCTCTACTGACACTGAAACCACACCCCCAGCAGCTTCTAAGTTCTCCTAAGCTTTGTGACCCCAGGGTGTTGAGTGGCAGAGACTTTAAATCTTTAAATACAACAGATCTCTGAGCTGTACCTGGTCGGCGTGGGAGGTCGGGGGGAACAGGCTGGAGCCCTGTGGACAACAAGGGAGCAAGGGAGGCCAAATGTGGGGTAAATCCAGGCCTCTGAAAGGAGGCGTCCAGCAGCAGGAATACAGAAGAGGACCTACCACCCACAGCCAGCCAGCGGGGAGGCCCTAAATGACCCTTGGGAAATTATCTGGTCCCATGACACAGTTAAGAGGGAAAAAGGTATATTTTAAGAAGTGCATATTTGTGCAAAGATTTCCATGATATATTCTTAAATGCAAAAACTGTATCGTCTGCTTTCATTTTGTGTTAGAAAATAGTTTAAATGAATGTATGGGGCTTTGAAATGCAGAGAAATGTCCTCTCAGGAAAGGAGTTGGGAGGAGATGAGAAAATAGAGACTTTTTTTAATTTAAATTTTGAATTATTTATTTAACTTTACTCTTCAAGACCATCTCTCTCCAAGAGAGATATAATGGGAGCCACAGGTAAAAGCCACATATATTGGGTTGTCGGAAAAGTCATGACACATTTTTTCTGAAAAAATACATCATGACTTTTCCAACAAGCCAATATGATTTTAAATTTTTAACAGTCACATTAAAAATAAGAATCACATAGAATGTATTTAACAATGTGTAATTTTTAACTTAATTTATCAAAAGTACTATCTCAACATACAATCAATATGAAAAGTATTTCTGAGACATTGGACACAATCTTTTTTCAGACACTATTTTTAAACTCTACTGTGTATTTTTCACAGGTTTCAGGTTGAAAAGCTACATATCAAGTGTTCTGTAGTGTCCTGTGCCCAGTAGCTACCAGACTGGTCAATGCGGTTTTATGCAATTTAAATTATTCCTGTGAGTATATATTTGTATAAAGAAACATTAATAAAAACATACGCTGAAAATGTCTGTGTCCAAGTGGAAAAGCTACATTTCCTGACTATCCTTCTCCATACTGGTAAGAGTATAGCTGAAGCAGATTACTTTCTCATTAAGATATCTCATTAAGTTAATCAAAGCAGACCACCTTTTCTTCAAGGACAAAACCACCTTGATGCCAAATACCAGTTTCACTTTTAATCTCTTCCAACTTAAGTAAGTGCCTGATCAGATAAACATGCACAATACTCATTAATATTGATAAATATTGAAGAAGGAAATAAATCACAATGCCTGTGCTTCTATATAGCATGGAAGAGGGGGGAAATGCTACTATCTCCAGGAGGCATGAGGCAAATTACAGTGTGAGTAGCAAGAGCAATGCTTTGGCACTGAAGAAGAAAATCTGCCTGTCCTAGACTGAGACAGAAAATGTGACATGGGCGTTCCCTGGACCAGAAGCATGCAGAAAAGTTGACAAGACTGAATGATGAGTAACTGGTTGCTCAGTTCCTAAAGAGGTAGTTAATCTCACCATCGATAAGAGAAACTCCTCGACATTCTGCACTGAATGTTAATCGAGAGTAGATGTTACTTTCATTTGTTTTCACTTTCTGTGAGCTTAGTCACCAGGAGTAAAAGTCACTGAAGTCAGGAACCACATTCCCATGGAGATTGCTGTCCCAGGTGCCCAAAGCAGTCCAGTAGGTGGGCTATTTGGTGATGAAGACCCATACCCTCATAGCTAAGAAACACCCTCTTCCCTACCAGCAGGGCAAACCTAGAGGCAAAGAAAGGGGGAGACTAGGTTCTCAAAATCACCTGAAAAAGCCACTTGAGTTTATTCACTGTGTTCCAAAATCAAAGCCCTGTAAGTTGTCCTAACAATCTTCTGAACATAGAGTGTTTCAGCCTCTATAAGTTGCCATCCACTGTAAGCAGGGATCCTGGCTGTACCACCTCTACCCACCAAAACCCATTCAAATCACATGAAATGGGGGGATCCCTTATTATCACACTCACACAAGCCACATGAAGGGTTCAAATCACACTGACATAATACACACCCAGACCACACAACACATACACACATATCTATAAACATTAAGCAAAAAATTTAAATAATATTGCTGTTTTACTGAGTCACTTTTATTTCTAAATTTAAGATTATAACTTGTTCAATATGTAAGACAACATTTTAAGGACCCATCTTTAGGGTTTGTTGTTGCTGTCATTGTTTGCTTTTTGTTTTTTTTTAATAGTTTTCATAGGTTTTTAGTTTTGCTGTCCTGCTATCCTAGTTTTGTTTTTTTAAGTATAATAGTTCAGACAAAGCAAAATGTCATCCTTTAAGCGACTATTAGCATGATTTTTTATTAGCATGAGTTTGTTTAGAGTAACTGCCTTCTCTATATATCATGTGATATATATGACATTATAAATATATACAAACATATATAACTATATATCAAAAGAATAACACAATTTTAGTTAACTTAGAATTTTGACAAATTGGAGGCATTTCTTTGACTTCTTCAAAATTTTTTTGGTGTAAAGGAGAAAACAGATCTGTTCTTAACTTGCACATCAACACCCTTTCAAGCGACTGTAGCAGCATTAGGTCTTGTTGCTTCACAAGATTTCTTTGATCTTCCAGAAAGATGCTACCTTAAATCTGAGAACATGGCAAGGCTCACAAAGAAGCACAACATGAACAATATAAGAGCACCATGTGAATGGCACAGCATTTTTATGCATTGATGTTTAAACGTGATCTGCATCCATTTTGGAGAATTCCGTACCTTGTAGTTTGCTGTTGTCATCAATATTTCTTCAGATGCTCAAAAGACGAGGCTGAAGCCTGGACTCTTCTCTTTCTGAAAGAAGGCTGTGAAAATGCATGCATCTAAAGAGATGATTTCATTTTCTATACTGGTATTTTGCCTCCTCTACATGAACTACATCAGTGGCTGCTCTCCTGCCAACTGCTGCGTCACTTCTATATCTCAGCCAAAATTTTTGCTCTAGTGACATAGGAATGCATACATGTATTAAGGGAGGCAAGGATTAAGGGAGACAAGGAAACTGACTATTTGGATGACCATTTGACAGCTATATTGTTGGAAGGAACTTGAGTAGAAATTCCCCCTTTTTTTACACAGAAATCTATGCCAGATTGGTATCTTACATCTATATTGGGGATGGTTATATATTGGGGATGGTTAGGTGGTACACTACTTAGGTAAATGTCCCATTCCATATATCTAAGGCTTTCGAAGACTTTGAAGAAATCAGTCTTGTCCTACTAGTATTCAAATAGAATAACTTTCCTTCTATATATGGAAAATACAAGGAAAAAAATCAAGAAGGATGTCTTACTGGGAGTTTAAGACCAGCAAACCCTTTGAAGACATACACCATAAAGGGTTGGTCAAAAAGTTCAATGGACTCATTCTCAGAAATAATTTTCAAATTTGAGTTTTGAACCCCTGTCAAGGACAAGGGTAAGCCCATATAACAGATGATTGTATAATGGCATGTAAATCCAAACTAAATCATATCCAATCCTACTATTATTAATCAAAGACATTAATATATTTGGAATAATAACAATAATAAATAGACACTGCTCCTCTCTCTCTCTCTCTCTCTCTCTATATATATATATATATATATTTAAGTCTGTACGTCTTAAATATATATATATATATATTTAAGTCTGTACGTCTGGAAGAAAGTATTCTTCCAAATTTGTGTCCTCTTATGTTATCAGAGCCAGGAGCTTCCAAATTGATATACTCTGGCTGAATATAGAGAAAAACAAAGCAAAACAAAACACTATCCACTCCTTAACTATGGCAGTTTCTTCTCCAAGACAAAGATATATCCAATGACAAAAGAAATCTAACTAGCAAAGACTACCTAAATATAACATTGCCAATAATTGGCTTATTTTACCCAGAACAACTCTGGGTAACTTGGTTAAATGATAATAACAAACACAAAAAACAACTGGATCAGGGGAATGAGACATTGCAGAATGTGGGAGAAACAGACTTTCTATAATTAGTTCAACTAAGTTACTAAGCCAATAAGCAAACAACAGAACAAACAACAACTGTTGGGAAAGCAGGGTTGGTATCCAAAATGACTACTATTTATTAATTAAAGAGTCAGGTTTAAGGAAAAATTGTGAGACATGCCAAGACACAAAGAGTTTGCATATGCAGAAAATCAGCATATCAGTCTCCCCCGCCCCAATCTCTGAAGGATCCATATTGTCTACTTACCAGACTAAGATTTCAGAGGTGGTATTTTGAATATAAGTGAAGAAATGAAAGAAATCACACTTACAGAATAAAAGGATATATGACTGTAATGCTCAAGAAATAGAATATCAATAAAGAGGAAGCACTTCTATTAAAAAAAATCAAATGGAAATTCGAGAGTGGAAAGTACACTGAATGAAATTTTAAAAAAATCTCTCAAAGTTCAACAGTGGATTTGTGCTGGCAGAGGATGCAAGAAACGAAATGACTGAGGCTACAGAGAAATGAGGGACATTAGGCATAATAACAGAAGCCTAATAGGAATGCCATATGGAGAAAAAAAGACAAAAAATATTTGAAGCACTAATGGTTGGAAACTTCCCAAATGTGATGAAAAACATTAAACTAAACATCCAAGGAGCCTCACAAAATCCTACTAGTAAAACCGTAACATAGTACATTCAGACACATCACAAATTGTTGACAAGTAAAGATAAAAAGAAAATCTCGAAAATGGTGAGAGAGAAACAACTCATGTCACATCAGGGAAGCCTAATGAGAGTAACAGCTGACTTCTCCTCAGAAATAATGGCGGTCAGAAGGCACTGGGATGACATGTTTAGAGTGCTGACAGAGGAAAAACAAAAATAAATCTGTCAACCACAGTCTTATTCCAACAGAACTGTCTTTCAAAACAAAGATATAAAATAAAGTCATTCATGAATAACAAAAAACAGAATTTCTTGCTATCACACATGCCTTTCAAGGAATACTAAAAGGAAATTCTTTAAGCTAAATGCAGGTGACAACATAGTAATTTTAATAAATATTAAATAAATAAAGAGTACCAACAAAAGTAATTATGTAGATTATTACAAATGACAGTTTAATTACCTATTTCATCTTTCTCCACTCAATGTATTTAAAAAGTTGCATAATATGTTTATAAATGTACGAAGGGGGGGGCCTCCCTGGTGGCACAAGGGGTTGAGCACCGCACTGTGGAGTGGTCCACGGCCTCTGCAGCATGAGTTCGATCCCCGGCCTGCCAGGGAGCAACCCACATGGTGAAACAGACCTCTCCTGTCTCGCCCACTGCCCCCGTCAGCAGTGTGTTTCGGTTGGTCTGCCTGTTAAGTTCCCCGCTCTGTCTCTGGTGAGTCCTCTCATGCCCCCCTGCCCACACCTTTGGTCTGTACCCCAGTTCTTGTATGCATGAATAGATAAATCTTTAAAAAAAATTCTCAGTGCTGGGCCTCCCCGGTGGCGCAGTGGTTGAGCGCTGGGTTGCAAAGCTGCCCGGAGCCTCTTCAGCGCCGGTTCGATCCCCGGCTGCTCCCCGGCCACTGGAGGAGGGTCCCACATGGTGCGCAGACTTCTCCTGCCGCCCGCTGCTCCCCTCAGCAGTGTACTTCGGTCCTTCTGCCTGCTCTGCTCCCCGCTCTGGCTCTGGTGAATTCTCTCACCCTCCCGTGCTTCTGACTGTACCTAGTGCTTGTATAAATAATAAATCTTTAAAAAAAATTAAAAAAAAAATTCTCAGTGTTATCAAGCTATTGCCAGCCACTGCAGCATGAGCTTTATCCCCAGCCAGGGAGCTAACCCATGTGGTGAGGCAGACCTCTCCTGTCTTGCCCATTATCCCCTCAGCAGTTTATTTCAGTAGATCTACCTGTTCTGCTCCCTACTGTGTCTCTGGTGAATCCTCTCACCCCCTGCATCTATGGCCTACACCCCAGTTCTTGTATGTACGAATAAAAATTTTTATAAATCTTAAAAAAAATTGTACTATGGACCTCTAAAATATAGAAATGTAATATATTTGACAATAATAGAAAATGGCAGTGGGTGGTAACAGAGCTGTATTGGAATTACACCAGAAGGTAACTCACTTATAGGAATAGATAGAACCAGCAAGGGTAAATAACAAAAAGAGGTGCAAGACGCAACTATTTAGGAATAAGGTTTCCATATCTCGCTATCATTAATTTAATATAAATGTAGTTTCTTTTATGTGTACAGTAAGTCCTCAACATTGTTGACAGTTTCTTCAAAACTGACTTTAAGCAAAACAAGAAGTAATGAACATAGATCACAGAATGACATCATTTAGAGTTCAGTGTTGACTGGAACTGTTGTTTTCTCCTTAAAGTTTTCACAATGTTGAGTTAAACAATGTTATCTTAGGATCTGCTGTTTATGGTAAGCCTTTGCAAGATCACTGAGAAAATAATACAAAATTTCAATAAAAACATTAAAAGAATTGCAAAGGTTTAATTGCAAAATATCTACTTAATACAAAATAAGCCAGTGAGAGATGATGAATAAAATATGTAGAAGACAAAAATAAGATGGTAAATGTGAATCTACTCATATCAATAGAACAATAATTTGATAAAAATCAGATTATATTGGATTAAATAAGAGACTTGTATTTATTACCAACTACATTCTACCTAGAGGAGACATTCTATTTTCTATTTTTCAAAAATGCAAATAAGTGAAAAATTTTAAATGGAACAAGATATACCATGCAAAGAATAGTCATAAAAAGTTAGGGCTGCTACACTAACAGCTGACAAAGCAAAAATATTTACAGAAAAAGAATGGATTTATAAAAATAAAGGTTGACACATTAGGAAGATAAAAAAATTATACACGTATCCCTGGCAAACTAAAGTGATGAGCAGATAATTCAGCAATAATACATGGAAACTTTAATACCCTATGCTTGATAAGCACCAGAAACAAAAGAAAAATATATAAATTGAGCTATATCAAATTATACAAATTCTACCTATAAATTATTATAATCAAATTGAAAGTACAAATAAAAATAAAAATTGTATAAAATTTATTTTTAAATTATAAGCAAAATTATATAAACAAAGAATATATTTAAAATTATATATCGGGCCTCCCCAGTGGCACAGCAGGTTGAGTGCGATGAGGTTGTTGGCAGCCTCCACATCACCAGTTCTATTCTCGGCCGGCCAGGGAGATTTCCACATGGCGCAGCAGACCTCTCCTGTCCCACCCATTGCTCCCCTCAGCCGTGTATTTCGTCAGTCTGACTGTTCTGCTCCCCGCTCTGTCTCTGGTGGATTCTCTCACCCTCCCGCGCCTCTGGCCTGAACCCCAGTGCTTGTATAAATAAATAAATCTTAAAAAAAGGGTTTTTTTAAAAAAAAAATAAGATTATATATCACAAAATGTTTTATATCAAAATTATGTACAAAATTAGTTTTAATATAATTATATTACATGATTTTGTTATATTAATTATACAGATAGAACTTTGATATTTATATATAATTTCATGTTTTTGACAAAGTACTTATCTATATGTGATTGGGGCTTGGGATGGGAGCAATGGGGATGTTTCTGGGTTTCTTTATGGGGAGAAAAAAATGTTCTAGAAATAGTATTGCTGGTTGCGCAATCCTGTGAATATTCTTAAAAAAATCTTTGAATTGTAATTTTTAAAAAGGGTGACTCAAGGGACACAGTAAGTCTATCTCAACAAATCTCTGGAAAAACAGATTCACGAGCTCAGAGGGATTAACACCCCTTAGCTAGGTTGTACTTCTGGTAAGTGGCAAAGCTAGGGTTCCCTGAAGACCCCATTCTCTCCCCAGTCCAGGTCTACCAGGCTGCTACCTAATGCCTGAGAAACAACAGCCTGTGAACCAGCATCCTGCAGAAACAGAATCAAAGGAGCAGTTTCCGTTGCTCCCCATCAGTCCATCCCAGCTGCTATCACAAAATACCACAGACTGGGGAGCAGATAAACCACAGAGACTCATTTCTGACGATTCTGGAGGCAGGCTGTTGAAGACCAAGGAGGCAGTATGGTCAGGATCTGGTGGGGTCTTCGACCCTCACATGGCGGAAGGGGTGAGGGAGCTCCCTGGTTATCTTTTCAACGAGAGAACTAATCCCATTTATGAAGGTTCTGCCCCTCCACACCCCCCACCCCTCCCCCATGGGCCTCTCACCTCCTAATACCCCCACCTTCATCAGTAAGGATTTTTTCACATAAAAATTGGGGGTGGCACATAGTCAGATCCTAGGGTCCTCTTCCCACATCAGGCCTCAAAACTCTGCTTGGCTCCCCAGAGACTGACCCCAAACCACAGCCACCACAGTCCCTCAGGGTAGTGGGCATTCAGGAGAGCTCTCGGGTGTCAAAGCCAACTGGTAAGTTCTCTGTCTTCAAATATCAGATTGGGTGAAAGCCTTACACAAAGGCAGAACATCCTGGCTGGGGACTCGAACAGACGTAAGGATGCTGGAGAGGACTCCATCTAGACTCCCTGCTCTAGTTCAGAACATGGATTTTACATACAACCAGCCATGCCAGCTTCACTTATGATACAATTCCTACTTCTTTTCCTGCTAGCATTGTGTGTGTATGGTGGCGGTGGTGACCAGCTCTGTGAAAGAGTCTCAAAATAACGTCATGGAAATTTAACTTTCCCTAAAATTAAATAGAAACATCCTGGGCCTCCCTGTTGCCACAAAGGGTTAAGCACTGCACTGTGAAGCTATCTACAGCCTCTGCAGCATGAGTTCAATCCCCTGCTGGCCAGGGAGCTACCCAGATGGTAGCTCCCATAGCAGATCTCTCCTGACTCGCCCGCTGCTCCCCTCAGCAGTGTATTTCAGTCACTCTGCCAGTTCTGCTCCCCGCTCTGTCTCTGGTGAATCCTCTCACCGTCCCCCACACACCTCTGGCCCGTACCCCAGTTCTCCTATGCAGAAATAAATAAATCTTTAAAAAAAAAATAGAAACATCCACAATAAATGGATGAGGCAGCAGGATGGATAAGTGCTTCAACAAGCACACAGGTCAGTGAGCACATCTGCACCACACCCAGATACTCTGAGCCTCACGACCTTTCTCCTCAGAGACCAGAATGTTCCAGTTTCTCCTGTATGAAATGGTAGTGCCAATAATTATGTTCTCTGAATGCACCCTGATTCTCAATTTCCTTTGTGCGAAATTGAAAATTTCTGAACTAGAAAAACGAATGACTCAGCAGCAAGAAGAAATGAGCTATCAAGTTATGACAACACATGGAGGAATATTAAATGCATAATACTTAGTGACAGAAGCCAGGTAATGTATACTTGCGACTGTATGACATTCTGGAAAAAGCAAAACTATGAAGTCAATAAAAGATCACTGGTTGTCAGGAGCTGGTGAAGAGGGAAGGTAGACTAAATGAAGCAGAGAGGATTTGAAGGCTGGTGAAACCGCTCTCTTTTCCTGCGACCATGGTGGAAATAGGCCATTATCTGTTTGACCAAACCCACACCCGCCACATATTTGCACACCACCATGAGTGAAGGCTAATGTCATTTATGGACTTTGAGGGAATATGATGTATCAATACGTGTCCATCACTCCAACAAATGGGCCACTCTGAGGAGGGGTGTTGATGGGGGCAGCTGTGCATGTGTGAAAGCAGGGTGTATATCTCTGAGGGCGCCCCTAAATTTTGCTGTGAAACTGAAACTTCTAAAAAATAAACTAACTAAAACAAAAGCAAACTCTAACTTTTGTACCTGTATTTACTTCACAGAAAAAAAAGAACAGCATGGTCAATGTATATTTTTCTTTGTTCAGAAGAGAGACTTTTTTTTTATATCATTAAACTAAGAATGTGTCCAGCTTTACAGAAACACCTTAGGACACCAAGCATAAATAATGTGTTTGGCAGGACAAAGCCTGAGCTTCTGAGCAAAGTTGTCTGGCAAAAATTCATTTCATGATTCCTACTCTAAGTTTTCTAGATACAAAAACAACACAAAACAAAAAAAAAAAAAAAAACTGAATGGATGACCTTTCGTTCCAAGGAAGAAGTCACCACTTCAGAGCTAGAGAGCTAGGAAGGGAGACCCTATTAGCATTGGCGGGTCATTCAGCCCACATGGCCCCCGCTGGAAGGTCCTTCTTACACCCCAGTGCTGCCTGGGATCCATCCTCCTGACACAGAATGTGGAGTATGTTGCTCCTTCAAGGGATGTTTGCATTACATATTATATTTTCAGTAACAATAAAAAGGATTTGGGTTAAAAAATGCATTTTAATTAGAAAAAAATTTAAATATATAATTAGGTATCTATATATGCCTAGAGTCATCAAGAAAAACATTGCTAACCAGCCTCATAATTCTATGGGTGTCAATTACCCTGACCAGTTACGAAAGCAACCTGAATCCCTCTCCTGTGAGATTTCTAGATCTTTCTGGCACACTGAACTGAAATCCTAACATTTTCTTTTTGCACAGTGCTTAAGGCCAGTTTCTCTGGTCTATTAACTGACTTGTGGAAGGAAGAGTAAATTGTCCTTGACTGCGCAAACACTCCTGATTTTTTTCCATGAATACAAATGGAAGATTTTTCAAGTTTAGCAGTTTGCAAAGACATGACTCCCAAGACAAATTAAGGATCACGAGAGATTTTTGTTCTTAAAGCTTGAATTTTTTTTTTTTTTTGGATGTAACCTTGGTTGTAATTATGATGCTGACACTGTTTGGCAAGCTTAGGCAAGCCAAATAATCTCTCCAGACACATTTTTTCATTAATTAAAAAAAAATGTGATTTTGATGTAGGAAGGATAAGCCATATGACCTCAAATACTTATGCAGTTTAAACAATTGATTGTTTCATGATTTAATATGCATAGGATTAATACTCCCCCCTCCTCCTGGACTTTAACAGACGTTCCTACCATATGTTCCCACTGTACTTTGTGCAGAGACCCACTGCAGCAATTATTTGATTGTATTGGAATTTTGTTTTGTGTACTTGTCATCCAGTAGTTTATAATTTCTTAAGACTAAAGGTACAACTTTGGCTTTTTTTAAATTTTTTTTTTAAATTCTAAGTTCCGCGCCTTTAGTTTAACACAACCTTAATATAATCATGGAATTATTAAATGAACTGGAGGAATTACTAAATGAACTGAAGAAATATATTAAATGATAGTATTAATGTATTGAATTTTATTTACTTATTCTTTTGGGGGTGACTCTTCAACTGATTTACAACATTATGTATGTGTTTTAGGAGTAGAATTTCACAACTCTAGAAGTGTTACCACAACACACCCACCACCAGAGTCCCAATGATCCTCCTTCATAGATGACTGGGCCCCCTTCCCAGTTTGCTCCCCAAACCCTAGTCAAATTTCTAGAATTTGTTTTGGTTTATTTTTGTCTGCTCCTTTGCTTTCTTTCTGTATATTCCACATATGAATAAAATCATCCAGCATTTGTCTTTCCCCTTCTGATTTGTTTCATTTAGCATAATCCCCACCAGGACCAACCATGTTGTTGCAAATGACAAGGTTTCATCTTTTTCATAGCTGAGTAGTATTCCATCTTCTTTATCCACTCAGTTAATTGTGGTTTGTACTTCTTACTGTGGATTAATTGTGGTTTATACTTCTTATTTTAGGGGAAATTTTTTCCCCTTAAAAAAGACATGGCCTGGGCCTCCCCTGGTGGCGCAGCAGTTGAGCACTGGGCTGCGAAGCTGCCCACAGCCTCTGCAGCACCGGTTCAATCCCCGGCCACCAGTGAGGGTCCCACATGGCACGCAGACCTCTCCTGCCACGCCCACTGCTCCCTTCAGCAGTGTATTTCGTCAGTCTGCCTGTTCTGTTCCCCGCTCTGGCTCTGGTGAATTCTCTTACCTCCCGTGCTTCTGACTGTACCCAGTGCTTGTATAAATAAATGAATGAATGATGAATGAATAAATGAATGAATACTTAAAAAAAAAAGACATGGTCTTACCAATAGCAGTCATGGGGGAACATGTTGAGAGCTCTGGTCAACATATCCCACCTTAGCATCCAATCTCTTAAGCCCCAGAATTACCAAACCTATTATTCTAGATATTCTTTAAAGGGTAATGTCCTCAAAAGTAACTTGTGAAAATGCGATTATTTTGGCAAGACAGAATAGAAAAGAGTTATAGGAAAAAACTAAAAGTGGGACTAAAGGTGAAAACAGCAAGGGGGGGAAGGGAGAGCAAGCGCCATCCTGGATAAGACAAGACCAAAAACAGCATACAAAGAACAAAGGAAGAAAATGACCTATTTCTTCTGTCTACGATGCATCAGACACGTGTTAGATCTTGGCCTACAGACATCTTTAAGGCTAATGGGGAACAGATATTATTAAGTAGGAAGTTCTACCCCAGAGTGACCAGTGCTGAGCAAGGCTAAGCTTAATGAGCTCATGTGGAGGAACTGGGAGGCTTTCCCAGGGGCAGTGACATGTCAGGTGAGAGCTGATGACCTTTATGAGATGAAGAGATGGGGCAAGTGATCCACTCAGAGCCCAAAATAGTCAAAGACATTGAGTAGCTAAAAATGTAAGATTTGCGTGGTGAGCTCTGTGATGCCCAGTGAAAGAGGGACTGCAGAGAGGCCCATGTAAAACAAGCACATGGAGCACACCAACTCCACCTTACGCTCCAACTCCCACAGTTTTAGACAGTGACAGATCCCGTTTGGGTTTCAGGAAATTCCCTATGAATTCCACGTAAAGAAACAATTTCTTGGGGGATGGATAGATAGGAGTTCAAGGGCACAAATGATGAGAGTTTTCTAGAATCAAGTGAGAAATGAGAGGTTCGTGGCCAGAGAGAGGCATAAAAGGGAAGTATTTTGGATTGAGGAGAAACGTGGCACATTAACTCAGAGACAGATTTTGAAGGTAAAGAAGAGAGAAGCGTTGAGGATGAATGACAGGGTACATTTCCTCAAATTTTATTCACTTGCCAATCACTTACAGTGACTATACAGTTTGGGGAGCACAATTTCACTCCTCCATTCATGCACCTGCCTCACTCACCCTCCACCAAAGCTCCAGCACCAGGGTCCTCTGCTTTTCTTCTCTCTGTCTTCTCTCCCCTGCCTCCCGAGCCCCTCCGGTAACTCATATTTTTTCAGAGTCTAAGAATCGTTTTTGCTCTTTTGCCAGTTTGTTTGCTTTGGTTTATTTATATCCCACAAGCAAGTAACTATCTTTGGCCTTCTGACTTACTTCACTAAGCATCATCCATCAATTTTTGTCCCAAAATGCACGACTTCATCCTTTTAAAAGTTGAGTTGTTTTTAATGATATCATTTGTTAAAGTAGAAACACCGGTGAATTTTTCCATGGCACAGTTACTAATGCTCCTTTTGTAATTATTGGGTATCTTAGGGGTGACACTTTGAGATTCCACAAATAACATTTGTTTCTCCTTGAACTGCTCCCTAATTTTTACCTTCATGGGTCAATCTTGCCTGCAACACAACAATCTTTGCTTATCATTGTTATAATCAAAGTATTTGCAACTTTTTTTCCCCCTGAAGTTAAAAAAGACAGGGCTTCCTATAGGAAAAAAATAAGTTTCCCATATCTATACAATCTTATTGCCAGAACACTAACAAAAACCTGTTTCTTGTGGAGATAGGATTTCATGTCCAGGCAGGCAGGTGAGAAAGCTGTGGTGGAGGGGCCTCCTCTGGTGGCGCAGGCGGTTGAGCGCCGCGCTGTGAAGCTGTCCACAGCCTCTGCAGCACTGGTTCGATCCCGGCCGGAGGGTCCCACACGGCGCGGCAGACCTCTCCTGTCTCGCCTGCTGCTCCCCTCAGCAGTGTGTTTCAGTCTGTCTGCCTGTTCTGTTCCCTGCTCTGTCTCTGGTGAATTCTCTCACCCTCCCACGCATCTGGCCTGTACCCCCGTTCTTGTATGCTTAGGGCAGATGTTAAGACAAAGCAGGGAAAATGCCATGACTGAGGGATCCTGGGGGGCAGCGTGAGCTGCCAGGGGCAGGGGTTGTACATGTGGCTTTGCAGAAGTCATTCAAGCCAAAATGAGCAAGGAGGAAATCGCTTCTCCACTCACAGTCACTTTTCCTATATGATACCTCGACTCCCTGCAGCCGCGTGCAGCACCTGAAGGGAGGTTGTGCTAAAACAGAAAATGGAGTTGAGAAACAGACAATGTTGGGGGCTTCAGGATGTGAGGAAGAGGATGCGTCCCAGCCCTGAGCCACCCATCCTCGTGAACAATCGTTAGGTCAGAAAACCACCTTCTCGCTGCTGCACTGGAAGGTAGACTGAGGTAACTGTCTACCTGTGACCAGAATCAGCCGAGGTGACAAAGGACCTGTGAGAGCTTTCGTGGGTGGGGTTTCAGAGGAGATACATCAGGGACCAGGGTGTGGAGTGCCAACATCTAGTCCAGGTGACTTAGAAATTCTCTGATCAAATGTGATGAAACATTCCCAGTCAGAGAGGGGTCGGGGGAGAAGCAAGTGGGGGAAGGGGGGGGGGAACACTACTGGATGTTCTGAAAGGGAACAAATGTAACACGTGTAAAAACCCAGCTAATGAAACAAATTCCTCTCACTCTCATTTAAATTTTATAAAATATTTATACATAGTTATGTATGACATGTCTATTTAATTGTACTTCACAACTGTGCTGTGTCCCTGGTGTTCCACAGCAGAAGTGGGAGAGCTCACAGACCATTCCTACCTGGTTAAAGTGCCAGTAAAATCCTATCCCTGTCCGGCACCCACCAAGCCCCTGCTCTTGCCCTTTGGAAGGACCATACTCTAATCTCTAAGCTGCCACACTGTGCCCCTTATCTGTGAGGTGCAGAGGGCAGGGTGCAGTGTGTGAACTACCAAATAAAACAGCTAGGGGGCCTCCCCTGGTGAGGCAGGCGATTGAGCACATTGCTGCAAAGCTGTCCGTAGCCTCTGCAGTGCGGGTTCCATCCCAGCTGGCCAGCGAGATACCCACATGGTGCGGCAGACCTCTCCTGTCTCGCCCGCTGCTCCCCTCAGTGGTGTATTTCGTCAGTCTGCCTGTTCTGTTCCCCACTCTGTCTCTGGTGGATCCTCTCGGCCTCCCGCGCATCGGGCCTGTACCCCGGTTCTTGAATAAATAAATCTTTAAAAATAATAAAAATAAAACAGCTTCCCTGGTGTCAGGGCAAGCTGAGGGCTGTCCTCTTTATTCCACAATTCTTCATTCTTCCTTTTAAACACTTAATTCTTTTGCCCCTATATATGTATTATAATTTAGGGAAATAGGACAGTTTTAAGTATCATATTGGGGAAACTTAATAGGCTTTAAAGTACACAGTTTTCACTGAAGTAGTTATTTTGTTCTGGGTGAAGAGAGCAATAAAAAAAGAGAATGAAGAAAGATAGAGGGCTTTTTTTGCAAAAAATCAGGTGAAATTCAGAAAAGAGCACAGTTCTCATTTCAGCCATCCATTCCTTGAAAGTGAGAGCAGCAAACTGTCCAATTATTTTGGAGGCAAAAATGTCAGACCATGGAAGTCCAAGAAAAGAAAGGGTACAATGTGGCTTTGTCCTATAAAATTAATTGTCATGCAGTCACTACAACTAGGAGTTTTGGAGTGTCCCCATTGTGTGAGAGGTAATTGGTCACAAAGAACTTGTGGTACAACCATCTTTAGGTTTACCAACAATCACTGAAGTATATCCTCTAAGTAGTTACTTAACCTGAACGAACAAAAAGGACTTAGGGGCAAAAAAAGAAAACCAACAATTTCTCAGTGTGGTTTTGGAAAAAAAAATCTCCTCAGTCATGACTCAGGATTGTGCTCTCAGATATGACTACGCTTTGATGGAAGTGTTATTCTCCACATCTATACCAATGGCATTATTAATAATCTCAGTTCTGACATGATATTTAAATCCTGAATGATGATGGATCACACTCTAGTTGAACTTAGAAGCTAGCTCCTCAAGGAGTTTGAAATCAGGAAAAACAAAAAGTAGTGACTCATCTTTGGCTAGCATGTCAAGTTTACAAACCATTTTCTTAAGCACTTCATTCATTAAGGAGACCTAATACAAAGAGGACAGTCAATAAACATAGTAGTGTATATATCCCATTGAATCAGCGTTTCTGTGTTATTCATACAGATGCTTAGCATGACAATTGCTGAACCTTGCAGTAGATGTATTTTTAGTATTTTGAGAAACCTCCATAGTATTTAGTATTTAGAGAAACTTCCATATTGTTTTCCATATGAAAGCCTAAGTGCTCAATGATGAATGAGTGGATCAAGAAGATGTGGCATAGGGCCTCCCTGGTGGCACAGGGGTTAAAGTCTCAGCGCTATCAAGCTATCTTGAGCCACTGCAGCATGAGTTCGATCCCCGGCCAGGAAGTTGACCTACACGGTGCAGCAAACCTCTCCTGTCTTGCCTGCTGCTCCCCTCAGCAGTGTATTTCAGTAGATCTACCTATTCTGCTCCCCACTCTGTCTCTGGTGAATCCTCTCACCCCCTGTATCTCTGGCCTGCACCCTAGCTCTTGTATGCATAAATAAATCTTTTTAAAAAAGATGTGGCATAGACACATGGAATACTACTCAGGAAAAAAAAGATGAAACCTTGCCATTTATGTCAACATGGATGAAACTAGAGGGGATTATGGTAAGTGAAATAAGCTAGAATGGGACAAATAGCAGATGATTTCACTCATGTGTGGAACATAATGAAACAAAGCAAAGGAATAGACAAAAATAAACTAAAACAAACCCTAGAAATTTGATTGGAGAATTGAGGCTGCCAGACAGAACAGCAGAGCTGGGGGAAGAGAGCTAATGGACTAAGCTGGAGGAGTCTGGGTGTTCTGGTGGTGGGTGTGGTGTGGTGTGCTGTGGTGTGGTGTGGTAACGTACATCTGAAGAGGCGTGCCCCTATCGCACTGAATCATATACAGCGTTATAAATCAATGTCACCTCAATAAAGAAAATACATTAAAAAAATGGCAGTGCAGGGCCTCCCTGGTGGTGCAAAGGGTTAAGTCGCAACCTATGAAGCAATCTGCAGCCTCTGCAGCATGAGTTCAATCCCCTGGCTGGCCAGGGAGCTACCCACATGGCGCAGCAGACTGCTCCTCTCTCACCCAATGTTCCTCTCAGCAGAGTTTCGGTCAGTCTGTCTGTTCTGCTCTCCACTCTGTCTCTGGTGAATCCTCTCACCCCCCACACCTCTGGCCCCAGCTCTTGTATGCATAAATAAATAAATCTTTAAAAAAATGACAGTACAGTCCAGTAAAATTTCTATGTAGCTAGATTTAGACTCAAATGCCAAGTGCAGGACCCAAGAACTGTCCACTTCCTAGTGCAAACACTGGTTCACGTGACACAGACATGACTCTGTTTCAAGTCACCAAAAAGACTTTTCCCTCCTGAAATTTCCCACAAACAAAATGAAAAGATCAAATTACACTGACTTTCAGAAGCAAATCCAGCAATTTGTTGTTTGTTCTCTCTGAATTATGTTTCCAGGTCTGATTTCCAGTTGCTTCTGTGGGAGGTTGAGAGATTTGAAGAACCAGGGAAAAAAGACATCCTAGTAACTTAGTATGATCAACCTTCACACCCCACCCCTAAGGCCTCCCAGGGCAGGGAATTGAGTTAGTATAACACCTATTCAATTCATGCCTTGGTGTGGTTATTTTACTTACTATTTATTTGTTGCTGTGCTTAACTTCTAGACATGTGACCACTAAAGAGGATTCTGATCCTTCTGTTAGATGTGTGGGTTCTTTAAACAAATAAAGTGTGCCTGAAGAAAAAATTATGCCACAATATGCCCAAGTAGTGTTAATACCTTGAAAATTTCAAATAATCTTATGGTGCTGGGGTGCCCCTAAGTGTGTGTGGTTTTCATAGGGTTGGATCGTGCTTGGTTTTGGTGAAAAAGGTCAGAATGATCACATGTCTTATATATGTTTTAAACAGCATAGGACTATGCTAATATGTTAATGTATGTTAAATATCTGGTGAAGGTATTTTGCTTTAAAATGTTTGGGGAAACGTGTCATCTAGAAGAATTTAGTATATTGAGTAGATCATACTGTTAATGACGGATACTTTCAATGAACCAATAGCTGCCAGAGAAAGAAAATTCTCTCTCCCATTCCCTCCTCTTGATAGGGATAGATAGATAGATAGATAGATAGATAGATAGATAGATAGATAGATAGATAGACAGATAGATAGGCAGACAGATAGCTATAGATAGACACACCCAGAGACAGACACACATACTTACAGTGTGTAACCCAAAATTTTTGAAAAATTCCTGTATCATTATGCAGTTAGGAAGAAGTAATTTCATTATTTACCTTTCATCATAGAACCATACATTATATTTTTAAGAAATACTCTATCTAGATAAAAGACGCATGTGTCCTAGGAAACCAAAGCTAGTAGGCTTCTCATTGACACATACAACTCTATTCAAAGGGAATTCGGAGATAATTTTCATCCATTTAGTCTCTGTAGGGTATTTTAAAATATTTTAAAATTCATGGGAATCATCAACACTCAGAAGAATTACATCTTTGGCAATGAAAAGTAACATTGAGAGGTTTTAGAGCCTCTGCAAACTGCCACTCGAGCTTATTATTTATGAACTCTTTGCTCTTTAAAATTGAGAACAAAGCAATTAACTACAATTTCACACCTTCGGGAAGACGAAGAACACAGTCTGCTATCTATTGTAAATTCCAAAGTGTATTCTTTCGCTTAAATTTATAGTTCCATTGTGTTGAAATTTTCCCCTTATTCAAAAGAAAGTTCGAAAGTGAATCTTTCATTTTGCTCACTGAAAATGGGCAATGCATACCAATTTTATTCTTAAGAAAATAAGCTTAATGGGCCCCATTGTAAAAACCCTTGCGAGGCCAATATTGAAGACGAGACACACACAGGCAGACACTATCGGTGGGATCACAGGCTCCTTCCTTTGTTCACTGGATGCGCTAATCAGAATTTTGAAGCCAAGGGCCTGGATCACTGTGTGCACAATACTTGATGGACATGAGAAACTACTAAGGGTTAAGCACTGTGCTGCTTCATGGACTTCCTGAAATTCCCAGGGGTACCTCTCTGCCCCTGCACCACCACCAACCTCACATGCACTTGAATCAGCGAGACGACCAAAGGTCATCATGCAGTGGGAAGGCCTGGATTTGAACCCGGGGAGCCTACATGGAGCTTGAGCACCACCTTCTATGTACACTACACTTCAATGGGGGGGAGGGTGCCAGGCACTGTGACAGGTGCAATAGGATCCTGGACATAGTACCAACTTAGCACCCATGTTCCACAACAAGAACACGCTATTCCTCTGTGATGTCAGCACAGATATAATGAAACAACGCACTCGGGTTTTAGAGCTATTCGAAGAAGGAATTCAGATTTACTTCTATACCCCCTTGTTCTTTCCATCTCTTGCTTCTGCCTATCAGGACCTGTTGTTTCCTCTGCCACTATTGTATTAGATTCCAGTATGATCTTTCCCCTTTCAATCTCCTGCTCAACTCAATTTGTCAGAGAGTGGTTCAACTCATGATCTCTCTACTGTTCGAGGAACCATTCAATGACTGCTTGTGATAATATGAAAAATATACACATAGCCAGGACGAAGGGTGCCCTGGTTCCCAACTGCGTTTCCCACACTTTTTGGATTTTCATCATCAAAAAGTAACCCCCCATTCAGCCATTTCCATGTAATTCCCCTTCCCTAACTTCAACCACATACACTTATTAACACCTTGCTGGGCCTAATGGGGTGGGGTGGGCACTCTGATAAGTGCAAATATGAACTCTCCATGTGTTCTGACCTCAAACAGCAGACATTTAGCAGGCACATAAACCACATGCCTAGCTAAAATAAAGTAACCCAGCAGAATGAATAGAACTTTGGAGATTTTTATCTCATTCAATTAAGGAGAGTATATTTAACTCAGCTGTTTTAATCATCTTAACAACTGAAGCAAACTAACATACTTGGAGTGAACACGGTGCTGTGTGGTAGATGGGGGTAGATTACAATTGTGACGCTGACCACAAGAGGAAAGAAATATGCAGCAATTATCCATTCTGTCTTCACTTCTGTATTAAATTTTTTCTCAAATTTCTCTCAAATATGCTTTCTCACTCTCCCACTGTTGGTAACCCCCTTTTCATGGCCCCAAAGATCTTTTTCTCACTTTCTGCCTATTTAAAATAAGTGACAGGGCCTCCCTGGTGGCGTAGGTGGTTGAGAGCCGCACTGTGAAGCTGTCCGCAGACTCTGCAGAATGGGTTCAATCCCCGCCAGCCAGCGAGAATCCCACATGGCGCGGCAGACCTCTCCTGTCTCACCCCCTGCTCCCCTCCGCAGCGTATTTCATTAGTGTGCCTGTTCTATTCCATGCTCTGTCTCTGGTGAACCCTCTCACCCTCCTGTGCATCTGGTCTGTACCCAGTTATTGTATAAAAATAAATCTTTAAAAAAAAAAGTTGGGGAGTTATGCCCACCCTTAAAATAAAATAAGTGACAACTTTACTATTCAAAACTATCAAGCTCAACATGTAGCCCATCTCACTGTAAGGTGGCTGTCACCTCTGTGAAATCCAGGAGCTCTTATTCTTCCACTCAGTACATGTTTCTATCATCATGGGGCATTCTGGGAAAAGCAATATGGAATCCGAGAGGCAACGTTTTCCATCTTAATAGGTCACATTTATGATATCTGCCATCCCGACAGAGCCTAGATATGTTATTCAGTACTATTTTTCCCCCTCAAAAATTTCATGTCATATTATTTTTCTCTAGATATTTTCTTTATAAAAATAATTTTTATTTGCTTTCTCTTTGTAGCATTTTTTACAACTATCTTTTCAATGCTAACTGCTTCAAAATCCTTATGTGCTAAGCCCCTTTCATGTGGATTGGAGATAATATTTCCTAAAATATAAGGTTATTAAGGGAACTGAAGGAAACAATGCATGGGGAAAAAATTTGCACTGACAGTACCAACTAAATAATTGGCAGAGAAGGTAGGATCTAAGCTATGAATGTAAAAACTTCCTGAAGAGAGTTGCGGGTCACGGGTAGGGAAACATGTCGGCAGAAAGGAACGACATTTAAAATATTACTAGAGAGATTCAGAGCGAACGACAAAAAATCTTTCCATTCAGGTTAAATTTAAGATGGATGTTTCATAAAACCCGAGTAGGTGAATTTTAGTCTCCAAGGTCGTTCACTTTTAACAGGACAAATCAGTGAAAAACAAGGTATTGTCCACATAAAAACACAAATCCTACTGAATTACAGCCATCAAATATTGGGACTCTGTGAAACGCAGTCGCTCTTCCTAAGCCCAATGCTGAGATGAAGGTGGGAGGAAACTGGTCAGCTGAGAGCGCTCAATCCTCTCTGCAGAACAGAAGCCAGTTGGCTACATGGCAGTGAAAATGATCTGTTATTTACCACAGGGGTGACTTATCGCCATGCTGGGACCACATCTGTTTGCAATAAAATGCATGGGTGACCACTAACAGTAAAAACGGTCCTGCCTTCCCATCTCCCTACATATAAAAATAATTGAACAGGTGCCGATGTGTGATAAAACTGATTATCACTTAGTGTCAGGGGAAGAAAAATTCACACATGTGTCCCTTCCCCATAGAGTGTTATTAAAAAAATGTCCATGGGAAAATAGGTTATTAAAAATAGATTTGTTCTGATTTGCCTTTATAATTATTTGTTTTGAAGTAATTTTCATTTCTTTTGAAATAGTGAAAAAATATATATAAATATATACATACCTATGTATGTTTGTTATTATCAAAGATAAATAAGGTAAAGAGCTTGAGCAACAATAAAATTAAATCACAAAGTGTATTAGTTGGAGCTGTGCAGCACATTTCTTCAGTGAGCACCTTAAAATAGCACCCATTTATTTTCTCCCAGTTTCCATGAGTCAGGAGTCCAGGCAAAGCTCAGTTGATCCCATGCTAATGGTCTCACAGACTGAGATGGTGTTTATTGGGCTGCATGCTCATCTGGAGGCTCCACTGGGGAAGACTGTGCTCCAAGTCCCAACCCAATGCCTTGCTTGCATCTGTACACATGACAGCCTGGATTTTTGCAAGCCATTGGTTGAAACCAACCTTAGGTCAGAGGGGGTTCTCACAGATCCTGGCAGCTTTCTACAGTTCTTTTGCATAGGAGCTACTCAAACACATACGCTTGTGCACTCTGTCCCAGCCTGCTAGGACAGAGACTCGTGTGATCTAATGAAGTCACAGAATGACAGTACATCATGGTCTCTCTCCACCCAATGAGAGTGAACTGCACAAAGGTATGAATGTCAGAGGCTGGGAGACACTGGGCATAAACTGAGCATCTGCCTGCCCTTTTATAAATTATGTGGCTAACCTATAAAAAAAAAGCACATTTTCTTCCATTACCTCAATACTTAAAGGGCGCAAGGAAATAGTTCTTAGGCTAACCTATATTACAATTAAAAACCATTCCCTTGTGACCCACAGAGAATGAGAAGACAAGACACAAACTGGGAAAGCAATATTTACAAAAGACCCATTTTTTAGACAAAAGATGGTAGCCAAAATATACAAAGAACTCTTAAAACTAAACAAATGAAATACTAAGAAAGCAACACGATTAAAAAATGGACCAAAGACAACTCATGAAAAAAGAAATGCAGATGGCAAATCCTCCTATGAAAAGATGCTCCACATCACATGTCATCAGAGAAATGCAAATTAAAACAACACAGTACAACTACACATCTACTAGAATGGTTAAAATCCAGTACACTCAAAACAGCACATGCTGGCAAGGATGAGGGTGACAGGAGGTCTTGCTCACTGCTGGTGTGAATGGCACAGCCACTTTAAAAGACAGCCTGGCTGATCTTATAAAATTAAACCTACTCTTACAAAATGATCCAGAAATCCCTGGTATCCTTGGTATTTCCTCAAAAGAATTAAAACTTATTTCCACATAAAAGCCTGCACATGGGTGTTTATAGCAGCTTTACCCATAATTGCCAAAACTTCAAAGTAACCAAGGTATCCTTTAGTAGGTATGTATAAGTTTAGTAGTATATGCAGACAAAGGACTGTTATCCAGTGCTAAAAATAAATGCACCATCAAGGCATGAAACAAATTAATGGAATCTTTAATGTAGATTTCCAAATGAAAGAAGCCAATCTGAAAAGGCTACAAACTACATGATTGCAACCATAGAGCATTCTGGAAAAAGTAAAACTATGGAGACAGCAAAAAGATCAGTGGCTGCTAGGAGACAGTAAAAAGTTCAATGGCTGCTAGAAGTTAAGGGTGGCACAATGATGAAAAGGGCATGGAATTTTTAGGATACTGGAAATATTCTGTGGAAAACCATAAATTACAACATAAATATCACAAGTGGGTAAATGTCAAATACATTTGTCCAAACTGACAGAAAGCACAACACCAAGAGAAAACCCTAACTATGTACTTTTCATTCAGTAGGGGATGGTGATTATGGAGGACTGTGTGCATGTAGGTAACAGGAAATATATGGAGAATCTCTGAATTTTCCCTTCAATTTTGCTCTAAACTTTAAATTGCTCTAAGAACAGAATTTCTTGGGGGAAAAAATTAAAGACTTATCAGAATCATACTTAAGTGTCCATTTCACTATATAAGATCCTCTAGAAGTTTCACTAAGGTCTTAAATAGCCTCATGACTAGGAGTTTTTAAATACAATAGGAAATTGTAACCCTAATCTGGGAACATCTATAATTTTCATGATTATCTAGGAATTTTGCACTTAAGAATCAACACTTTCTCCAACCACATTATTTTTTTCTAATTTGCTTCTACAGAGTAAATCACGTGTGATAAACAAAAATAGAATGTTAGCCTTTCATAGCAGATGGAGCCAGCTGCTAATAATTAAATCTTAACCTGCAGCCAACATCGATATTTGAATGTCAGGGACTAACTTGGAAAGTGCATAAGTAAATAGTGCACTGAATGATTGCAAATTAATATTTTAAAAAATTATTTAAACATCATTTAAGTCCTATATAGAGGCTTATATATTTAAATTGAAAAATACTTTCTAGGGCCTCCCTGGTGGCACAAGGGGTTAAGACACAACCTATGAAGCGCTCTGCAGCCACTGCAGCACAAGTTCAATCCCCGGCAAGGGAGCTACCCACATGGCACACCTGCTGTCTCACCTGTCTCACCTCTCCTGTCTCACCTGCTGCTCCCCTCAGCAGTGTATTTCAGTCAGTCTGCCTCTTCTGTTCCCCACTCTGTCTCTGATGAATCTTCTCATGCCCTACACCTCTGGCCTGTACCCCAGTTCTTAAATACATCTTTAAAAAAGGAGAGAAAAATACTTTCTAGTGATGAGCATAAAAAGTTAGTGAATACTATGTATTTATTAAATATTTTAAAACTTGATTGAGGGTCTCTTATATATACTAGGCATCATTCTAGGTATTGGGAATTGCATTAGTTATCTCTTGATGCTTAACAAAATTATCCCAAAACTCAGCAGCTTAAAACATAAAGCATTCAACTAACACTGTTTCTGAATACGAAGAATCAAGAAACAGTTTTGTTGGGCTGTTGTGGCTCAGGGTTTCTGTGGGGTCACCATCCAGATGGCTGCGAAGACTGTGGGCATCTGTAGGCTTCACTGGGGCTTCAGGATCTGCTGTTGAAGTCACACAGGGGAGTGTTGGCTGGAAGACTCCAATTATACCTCTGCTTATCCCTCCATAGGGTTAATCATGACATGGCAGCTGCCCTTCCCTCGAGCAAGAGATCAAGACAGAGCAAGCAAACAAGACCTAAGTCACCATCTTTACTAACTGAATCTCAGAGGGTAACGCCACCCTCTCTCCTCTCTTCCACTGGCCCAGAGGCCAATCTTGGCTCCTATGTAAGTGGACTATGCCAGGGTGTGAATCACGGTTGGGAATCTGGCTACCCCAGTAAAATAAATGTAAATAAGCTGGGGCCTCCCCAGTGGTGCAAGGGGTTAAGTCTCACCACTATGAAGATGTCGGCAGTCACTGCAGCACGAGTTCGATCCCTGGCCAGCGGCTGACCCACATGGCATAGCAGACGCTGCTGTCTCACCCGCTGCTCCCCTCAGTAGTGTATTTCAGTATATCCACCAGTTCTGCTCCCCACTATCTCTGGTGAATCCTCTCACCAGAGGATTCACCTCTCACCAGAGGGTGCACCTCTGGCCTGCACCCCAGCTCTTATATGCATAAATAAATCTTTAAAAAAATAAACATAGATAAGTCATTTCAGAATGAATTATTCATCATAGAATAACCAGTAATCATTTGGTGCCAAGTAGGGTGTAAAAAGGGAATGAACAAGGTCAGGAACACCTGAGTTCATTAAAGCAAATCCTCAGTGTGCAGCCACTATTCTATGCTCCTGTAGCTCAGTGCCTCTGCCGCCTCTTTGCACACCTGTTCCTTCACCAGGAGTTCCTTTCCCAGTCCACACATGTGCATGCCCTTTCTCCAAGTATCAGTTCACATCCTGCCACCTCCATGAACCTGCCCATCCTTCCCTCCCAACACAATGCTACCACACTCTCTTTTCTGGATTCTGCTCTTAGATTTGGTTTTAATTTCTCTTGCACCAATTATACATTTTTTCCTGCTTTGTAGCTACTAATCTCGATATTTCTCCCTATGAATCCAGTTTTATTATTTTGAGAGGAAGGACAGTATCCCCTATTTTACACTTCTTGCACAGCTGGTGTTCTAGCAATTCCAGAGAAACTGAGTGGCTCGTCCAGGACCTATTTTCTTGCATAGCTTCCAGTTGCTGGAGGAGAAAAGTGCCTCGATGCCTCCAGGACTCAGTCTTTAAGAGTGATGCTAAGTATGTGAGAATGCTCCCCTGGGTCCCTGCTGGATTAATGTATTCAAGAAGGAAACAAGAGAAAAATTCTCATTATACAGAAGTCTCATGAAGAAAATGAAGGAAAAACACAAAATGTGTCAAGTACCAAGGAAGACCACTTGGCAGCAGACATGGCACAGGAAGCCAGGTGGAAATCCTCAACCTTCCAAAGAAGGAGTGAGCCAGGAAGCAGACGGAAGCCTTCCAGGAGTGCTGACTCAACCTGGCCGAGGATATAAAGAGGTCTGAGCCCCACCACCCAGCATTAGGCATTTGGACCCTGAAGACATAAGAGGAGCTGATGAGTTGGAAAGGCTTGGGGAAGAGTTAAGAAGAGTAAGAAATAGGCTTGTGATGATGCACTGGAAGCAAAATACACCCATGCAGTCATCCTTATCCTCTGTGCTCTAGGCCTTGATTCTTTTTTTTTCCTATTTCTGGTATTAAAATCTGGCCCCTGCTTTCAAAAAAAAAAAAAAAAAGAGAAAGAAAAACACTTTGAAAGGATATAATAGACAGTACACTGTCGAAAGAACCATAACACAGGGAAGAGCCTAAGGGACTGGAAGATAAAAAGGGATGACTTATAAAGGGAAAAACACATTTTCAGATTGAAAGTAAGGCCTACAAGTCAAAGAAATTTGTTTTAGACAAGAATTCACTCTATAGTGCTAACCTAACCTATGTGCCTCTTCCCCCAGCTACTCTGGAGTACACCCTAAATAACTGGATGATTTGAGTGGAATGCCTGCTTTTAACATTCTTGACATATACCTGCATTACAGTGTATGCATTTCATAATATTTTAAGTTTCTTGTCCTTTCCATCTTCTTGTGAAGGTAGAAAGATTAAACCGGAAAACTATCTCATCTTCTTTCCATTACCAATTTTTGAATCCTGCTTCTCATACTATTTTGTCACATAGCGTATCATGTCATGTTATATCACATCCATTGAAGTTCAGCAAAATCTTGTCAGAGATTAAACACAAATGGACATCGCAGTCTGCTCCTACCCCTTAACCTCTGCCTATTGTCATTTCAAAGTCAGCACTGGCTCCTTCAGCATGTCACCCATGATAATACCTCCTGCTTTCCATTGGATGGTCTAAAATTACTTGTATTGGAGATTAAGGTAGATATTTAGTAGTGTCTATAGAACCCTAAAATATTTCAGTCAACTCAGTCACTTGCACTTCATAACAGAAGTAATGCCAAAGAATAGAGAAGAAATGGAATTAAAAGAGTGACCCACTGGGTGTAGATACTCTCAACATCTCACTACGGTTTACCAGACCTTAAATAATCCCTACTACTTTAAGGTCTAATCCCTAGACCTTAAATAATCCCCCCCTACTTCATTTTTTTAAAGATATATTTATTTATGCATACAAGAACTGGGGTACAGGCCAGAGGTGCAGGGGGTGAGAGGATTCACCAGAGACAGAGTGGGGAACAGAACAGGCAGACTGACTGAAATACATTGCTGAGGGGAGCAGCAGGTGAGACAGGAGAGGTCTGCTGCGCCATGTGGGCAGCTCCCTGGCTCGCTGGGGATCGAACTCGTGCTACAGAGGCTGTGGATTGCTTCACAGAGCTGTGCTTAACCCCTTGTGCCACCAGGGAGGCCCCCATCCCCTACTTCAATTCTACCTCTCTCAATGCAATGATTCCTTTTCCATCTGTCATCTCCAATCTTCAGCTATTGTTATTTCTTTTCCCTAGAATGGTATGGCCAAATTTTCACATGGCAACTGGTCTTATCACTGAATCTTGGTTTAAATACTACTTATTTGAGGGACATTCCACAGCTACACTCTGAGTAGGAAACCAACTAAATTATTCTGTATCAAAGTCCTTACCAAATATAACTGTACTGTGATAAAAAATTTAAATTATTATTCACCACCTATTGACTCCCTCCCAGAATAAATGCCGAGTTCCTAGGGCAATGGACAATTACTTTTTTTTTTAAACTAAACATCATATAGTACCTGGAGAGCATTTAGAATTATTCTTACATAAATGAATGAATATTTCATTAATCAAACCTAATCTTTTACTGTAAGATTGCACCTTAAATTCTTGCTTTTCCTGAGAGAACATTTGAATTCAGATTTACAGAATTTTTGCATCATCACTCAGCCAAGTGATCAGTTATCTAAAGTACCTTTAAGGATATAAAGTCATTGATGTTCATCCTCAGCGAGCAAGCAGGAGAAGAATACACGAGCATGGAGTCTACCTGGGTCAAAAGCCACCACCATGAGATACAGCAATTTCCCAAGACTGACATGCAAAGAGCACTGAGCCTATGTCTCTCTTAAGGAAATGACAGAGGCTACCAGCTAAATGTCTGCAAGGGCCTCCCTGGTGGCACAGTGGGTTGAGTGCAGCGCCGTGAAGCTGTCTGCAACCTCTGCCTCATGGGTTCAATTCCCGGCTGGCCAGGGAAGATTCCCACATGGCATGGCAGACCTCTCCTGTCTCGCCCACTGCTCCCCTCAGCAGTGTATTTCGGTTCGTCTGCCTGTTCTGCTCCCCGCTCTATCTCTGGTGAATCCTCTCACCCTCCCATGCCTCTGGCCTATACCCCAGTTCTTGTATAAAAAAAAAAATCTTAAAACAAAAAAGAAAGAAATTTATTTAAAAAAAAAAAAAAGCCTTCAAGAGACAACTCATTGCAGAATGCAGGAGACAGTGCTTCTTTTTATTAAACCACATTGGAAAGGCTACAGAACAGCATGTAGTCTAGAAGTTACTGCTGTGTAATGAGTGACCAGACAATAATGCCTGACTTCCCATAAAGTCAGTGTCCCAGGGCCTCCCTGATGGAGCAAGGGGTTCAGCACAGCACTGTGAAGCTGTCCACAGCCTCTGCAGCATGAGTTCGATCCCCGGCCGGCGAGGGAGCTACTCACAGGGCGCAGCAGACCTCTACTGTCTTGCCTGCTGCTCCCCTCAGCAGTGTATTTCAGTCAGTCTGCCTGTTCTGTTCCCCACTCTGTCTCTGGTGAATCCTCTTACCACCCACTGCCCCCCAACATCTCTGTCCTGTACCCCAGTTCTTGTATGCATATTTTTTAAAAAATAAAAAAAAAGTTAGTGTCCAAGAAACCACTGATGACATTAAGAATTTACTGCATGCACACATACATACATACAAACACACATGAGTAAATCCCTGGTCTGACAAACTTTGTTTCAAACTAAGAAATGTGCTCTATTTCCCTCATGCAGAGAAAAGCAGAAATCACACTAGTTATTAAAAACTGATTACATTTATGACCTGTCTCCTAGGTTCAGAGATTAAGTATCTGCTATTTAGAGCTCATGAATAAGAATGACAAAAAAATGATGCTGTGTAAATACCCAGAAGGGCATTTCATCTTAATCTTGTATAAACATATAATATTTGGAGTAAAGCTGGACATAATGCAATTATTCGAAGGAAAATATATCTAAGAGAATTATGGGAATTCAAGTATTTTTTGGAATTTTAATAAATAGTGGGTTCCTATTTATGTCATCCCTGTGTCTAAAAGTAATATTGAGATATTACATTATTAATATTCTTTTCTTTGTTTCTGTAATGATCCAGGAAACGTAAAATCTCATCTGCCCAAATGGGGCACTTAACAGATTGTGCTCTCCTAATTTTATAAACCCAAGTAAATAATGCATCTGCATTCCACTCCTACATAACCAGACCTAAAGAGAGGTACCTGTGATGCAGACAGTTTCAGAGATTCTTTAATTCTAGTACCTAAAATAGGATGAGTAAATATAATTTCAGACAGCCCTACAAGTCACAGACTGAAAGTGATTTATGGGGTGTGAATTGCTCTCCCAGAGTGACTAATGTGAAAAGTCAAAGGAATCCAAGTTCTAGGTTTTTATCTGATGCCACATAGGATGTTTACCTATGTGGTCTACAGGGAGACTTCAGAGCATTCCTACAGGGTGTTTCAAATTTACATTTCCCTAAATGTAATTAAAAAATTCCAAGTTTTTCCCACTGGTATTTAGAAGCATAGTATCTAGTGGTGGTGACTTATTTTCTTCAAAGACAAGGACAGTGACACTTGTCCTAGCACTGTACTATGGGAAAGCACTATATATATATATATATATAACATATGCAAAATATATAGTACCTCTTGAATAGATTGAAATAACCTAAAGTACTTGTA
Source organism: Talpa occidentalis (assembly GCF_014898055.3). Lineage (NCBI taxonomy): Eukaryota > Metazoa > Chordata > Mammalia > Eulipotyphla > Talpidae > Talpa > Talpa occidentalis. The sequence continues at coordinate 14,043,341 of NW_023601754.1, forward strand.
TTTTTTATACCAACCATTAAAATGACAAAATAAATCACTGTGCTAATAAACCAATAAAAGGGATAACATGGAATGAAACATGTCATCCAAGCGACTTACAGTAAGAAAAAGCAAGCAAAGATCAGATGAGACTAACAGAAGAGTGATATGGTGAATTAAAGCCAATCATAAAAACAATCTTATTAAAAGTAAATAGTCTATAGATGCCATTGAAGACTCAGACTCAGATTGGACAAAAAGCAAGACCCAACTTGAGAGTATAAGAAACTCTCATTAAATGCAATGGTACAGAAAATTTAAAGTTAAAAATATGGGGAAAGATATCAGACAAAGTAGATGTTAGAGAAAATATGCCAGGGACAAAAATAGTGCATTCAGAATGACAAAGCAAACCCTAAACCTTTATCAAACTAAATAACAGAGCTTCAAAATACATAAAGATAAAACTAATAGAACTGCAAAGGAAATAGACAAACCCACAATTATGGTCAAATATTTAAACGCTCCTCTCTCAATAACTGATAGAGTACACAGAAAACAGTAAGGGTAGAAAGACTTGAACAACATTATTAAATAATATGACCTAATCGACATTTATAGAACATTGCACCAAAAAATAGCATAATACACATCATCTCAAAAATATGTATCTATACATAAAATTCTGTAAAATTCACCTAAAATTTCATAAAATTAAGTTTAGCAATACTAGATCACAATAGCAAAATAAATTCTATTCGATGTACTTGAAACTCATGATTTGACACTGAAGTGAAAATAAAAATAATATCATTTATATTAACATCAAAAATACATAATCCTTAAGGATGAAAATGACATAGAGCTTCAGTCTTTGGAAAGAAGAGGGAAGAGCAAGTGCAAAGGCCCTGAGGCAGCAGTGCTACCAGCCTTAGGTAGGCAAATGGAATAGGTGGATAGAGGGAGAGAGGTTGGAGGAGTCGTCAAGGAGGCAGGAAGAGAGGGTCTTTTGAGACCCAGACCAGAAACTGGAGAGTATTTTTGAGGCCATAAGCAGTACTTTTTCGTTTCTTTCATCATAATTATTTTTCTAAGTGACTGCAAGTCAACAATTGTTATATTTTGCTGAAAACAATTTTCTGTGGTCTGGGTATTAATATCCACCTGCTTTCTATGGACCTCCCAGACTACATATTCTGAAGGCCATTTCATTTGGCTTCTCCTTCACTCATCTGCACCTCTATTTTCAAGCCCTATCTAGTAAACTATGTGTATGCAGGCTTTTGCATGTCTGAAATGATTCTTGAGACCTGTGCTGCATCTGGACTATAGTACAGCAATTTCTGATAAGCTCCTCCCTTAAGATGCATGATAAGTGGAAGGAACCCGTTCTCTATAATTCTCATTTGAGAACCAATCATGAATCTAACTGCACTGTTGGTGAAAAGACTTTGCACAAGTTACTTTAATTCCTCTGTGTCGCACTTTTACTAGGTGTCAAACCAGGGAGCATGATGAATAACTTCCATTGTTGTCATAGGGATGAAAGGAGGGTTAAGTGTAGATTCTAGCATGAGGTTCACAGTAACATAGAGCAGGTAAACATTTATGACTTGCTCTTAGGGGTATACATACAGGAAGAGTAACAATGCATTTATGTATATTGTTTGTAAGTTTTTGAGATTTTTTAACTTTCTTCTAGAATGCTAAAAAAATGCTGCCATTTGTCTTAGTTGTACGGAATTATTTTTCATTTCTGTTGTCCTACCTTAATTAAAGCCTTAAAGATATGCACATATAATATGCTTCAGGTTCCAAATTTTACATTTTATCTGATTTGGGAATATTTATAATGATAATCCTTTCTAATATATGTGTCCAAGATGTCCCTGTCTTTGCAATACCACCCTGAGAAATAGGATCAACAACAGTTCTCTAATATTATCTAAAAGCAGAAAATAGAGATTTGTCTAGTTGGCCACTGCGTCTTTTGAAACTAGTCTGTGAAGTGGGATTATCTATAAGACAGGTACTTGAAACATTAAAATGTGGGTGTAGGATGTGAGAATGCAGCTATTTGGGCTTCATTTCTAACAGCGCTAATCATACGTTCTCTGTTTGCTTGGAAAGTGAATGAGAGTTAAGTCTAGAATAAGGAACATTCTAATTCTTCCCTGGAAACAAGAGACTCTAATCACTCAACTAGTTGGTCTTAAATGTGGATGAGTATCACCGAAAAGACTGGAAAGACATAGTGTATACCGTAGCTGGTCCTGTGGATACGAGTAGCACCGGAAAGGTATGGGGTTGACCAGTACCCTGGTCATTTGACGTCACCCCTTGGGGACAACTTCTATGCACATTTTTATACTATTTATACTTGTGCATCCGATCACCTAACCTGGTCATAGAGGGCATTTCTGATTTAATAAGTGATGTTTGAGAACTGCTGGGTACAAGCTGGCTACCACGTTCACACCAGAACCAGTGTCCGTGGGCAGTAAAATTCTTGACTACCTGCCCCCGATGCACTGGGAGTGCATCCAGCCCTAGGCGGCCATAGGAAAGCAGTCACTTACCCACAGGGGAGTAAACTTCTGCGGGGAGAAGGCCAAACCACACACTCACCAAATTTCTGTGGGTGCTACTACACCACACATACATCCATAATCTACTGTGTTAACTGATTCCAAGGGAGCAATCTGGATCCTTTGGGATTTCACTGCTTCTTGATTCAGGGCCAACAACCAGTGACTCCATTGTGAAAGCAATTTTGCAAAGGTCATAATGAGTTTTATTCACCCTGAGGCCCAGCGCACCTAATGGGCTTGCCCTGAAGATTGCCTTTGGGAGAATTTGATGTGGGCATTTTTTCCCCCTCCAAGTAGATGTAAACCAGCCTGTCTTTTATATAATAAGGCTCGGAGATCCAGCAATGCAAGTGCTGACTCAGGTGGTAGAGCCAGGAGAGTAGGTCTCTGTTGGTGCCTCTTCTTAAAAAATACCTATGTGCATCCTCTGACATGCCTGGGTGTGTTTGCTGGCCCTGCACTCTCTCTTATTCTAAAAATTAATGATTATGCCACCATCAATCAGGCTCCAAGATGCAGGCCTGAAGCTGCCACCACCTCTGCAGATGACCCTGTTCAGCCAGCACTCACACCCCAGCCCCAGAGAGGAAGCTTCGCACACTGCAAAAGGCAGTATGGTGACGGGTTCTGTGTTTAGTTAAGAAAATACAGCCTCCAGGCCTCCCCTGATGGTGCACGATTGTGCGCTGGGCTGAGAAGCTGCCCGCAGCCTCTGCAGTGTCGGTTCAATCCCTGGCAGCCAGCAAGGGTCCCACATGTTGCACAGACCTCTCCTGCCACCCACTGCTCCCCTCAGCAGTGTATTTTGTCAGTCTGCCTGTTCTGTTCCCCGCTCTGGCTCTGGTGATTTCTCTCACCCTCCCATGCTTCTGACTGTCCCCAGTGCTTGTATAAATAAATAAATAAATCTTTAAGAAAAAAAAAAAAAAGAAAAATACAGCCTCCTATCACCCACACCCCCAAACCCACACACACACACCATACATACAGCGCACCCCCCCACATAATACAACCCATGTATAAACACACCCTCCACGCAAATACATCCCACATACAACCGCACTCCATAAGCACCTTCACCTACACCCCTTCCACAAACACAAACCCCCCCCAACATACACACCCGCATACCACACTCCACACACAAACACACACCCTCACACACAAAATACCCACACACAAACACCCCACATGTAAACATAACCCCACAAACACACTCACACAAACACAAAAACACCCCCACATAAACACAAATGCACACCACACCTCCACACACAAACACACCCCCAAACAAGCACAGGAAAAAACACCCCCACACTAGTAAACCCCCCACACCCAACTCAAACATACCCCACTCTCAAGCATAACTCCACACACACACCCTGACACAAACACACAAGCACACCCAAAAAACACACACCCAAAAAACACAAACACCCACAAACACAACCGCAGACCCCCCACACACATCCCCCCACACCACACACACCCCCAGACCCCCTACACATGATTACTACTTCAAAATTATCAATGCCTAGTCTCAAAATGTCTTCCAAAACGTGTTTGCTTTCCATTATTAATCACGAATGCTCTGTGCTGTCTCCAGCAGTGAGTATTAGCTGGTTTTCTTAGATGCTGACAGTACAAATTGCAACTTCTAGAACCACCAGGTCCACAATTAGGATTCAGTAAGTTCTTCCCTACGAAATCACAACACTGCTGGACATTTGATGAGCTTTAAAGAAATGTTAGCGCAATGCCTGCTACTGTGGTAATTTGAATGCACACGACTATACATGATTGAGTTTAATTTTTAATTTTTGTCTCCGAAGTTGAGAATCATCTCGTTTCCCTTTTTCCCCTCCTCCCCCCACGTTGTGCTCCTCTCTTTCATCTGTGTTTTTTTCTCCAGCTTCCATTTTCACCTTCTATTTCATATTCAAAAACACCGACTGTAAAGTTCTTTCATCAAATGCCTCAGAGAACAGCACCACGGGAAACAACTAAATGAAGAGCCCCATGCTGCCCGCTTCTCCAGGAGCCCCCTGAGCCAGACCCAGAGGGAAGCTGTGCTCTGAAGGCGAGGACAAGCATGGCAGCAGTGCCAGTGTTTCTGCAAGTGTCCACCTGCTTAGGCTGCCCCTAAACCACCACGACTGCCTTTTCACTCAGCTTCCAGTGGGGAGGTCTTCCCAGGACACCTGCAGCCCCCCAGGATGTACAGGCTCCCGAATTCACTGACTCTTGGGCTCAGACAGGAAGTGGGGGGGGGTGCTCTCCTGGGTTGACCAGGAGCCCCATAGTTGGCTGCTTCAAGGAGTGGCACAAAATCTAGAATTATTCTCTGCGTGGAAGATAAATGTCTTCTCCCCTCACTGTTTTATTGTACAATTAAGTTGATTTAAAAATAAATCCACGCTGCCTCTGTGTGCATTTCACACTCAAACACTCATAATTGCTCCCTGAGTGCAGTGGCCTAGATGGTGGTGGTACAGGGTTGAGATGGCGAGTCATATATTTTTCAGCTGGTGAGTCATTTTTAATTAACGTCTATTTGTTTTCACGTTGAAGCTCTGCTGAAATAATCCATAATGGCAGCTGAAAGCACAGGCCATAGCACCAAAGTTATATGACTCTCTACTGGCTGCAATTATTTGTGGAATCGTTATAGTTTTTGATAAAATTTTTCTGTCATCTGGGCCTCTGGTCGAACTGGTCTGTTGAATTAGTCTCCCCCAGGTGACTCAGATATGATTCTGCTTCATTTTAAATGAAAGGGAAGTACAGGGGTCACTGGGAAAATCCCTTGAAAGGGAACATGTCGCTCAAGCCCCCCTCCCCAGCCCCAACCTGCTTCAGTGGTCATGAACTCCAGCCAGCCCCAGGGGGAGGTCCAGGTCTCCATCTGAGCCCCAATTAGCTGCTCGGTGGGGACCTGGAGGGGGCATCACCCACTGATTCCTGAAGGCAGCAATGCCTGAGTCTACGGAGCAGGAGTCCAACAGTGCTTAGGCTGCTGTGTCCAGCTGCTTAGGCTACCCCAAAACCACCACGACTGCCTTTTTGCTCAGTTTCAGTGGGGAGGTCTGCCCAGGACACCTGCAGCCCCCAGGATGCACAGGCTCCAATGTTGGACTCCAGGATCCAAACCACATGCAGAGAGACATGAAAACAGGAGGGGAGTGGGGACAGAGAAACACGCCAAGCTCCCTGGATAGGGGACGCCAGCCTGGGGGAGCTCTGATGGAATAGGGGTGCTGGGAGGGGAAGCTGGAAAAATTCAGGAGCAGTGTGCAGAGAGATTTCAGTGAACAGAGTGTCATCAGTGCCAGCAAAGCCGAGGGCCAGCCTAACTTGGGGATTTGATGATCGGGAATAGACAGAAATAAGTTATTTTTAAGACAGGATATTTGATGGACCATCTACAAAGATGGTAAAGTCACTATGAAAAAAAAATGGCATACCAGGTGGTTGGGATGAGGGGTGCTAAAATGCCAAGTGCAAAGACACTCAAGAAGTGAGGTGAGAACCCCTTTCTCCAACCTGGTTCTTGTTTATCAGAGTTTAAGCTAGGCCTGGTGTTAGCCACTGGCTGTGGTGCCGTATTACTGTATTCTGAGTCTCTCATTTTGGTGAGGACACATGGAAAGCTGGAAAAAAAAGTCAGTCCTATGATGTCACAATCTGCAGAGACTCTGAGCAGACCTGTTACCACTGATGCCCTGACGGGGCACTGAGGGCATAAGACCCCATGAGCCATATTCATCGCAACCACCGCACTGAAACCAAGGGCAATAGAGAGCTGGTCTCTCAAAGAGAGCTGGTCTAATGGTCCCCAGCAACACCAGACCAGAGCAAACGCAGAGAAGAGCTGCATCCATGCCTCCAACAGAGCCTGCTTCTTTCCAGCAGCAAATCTCCAGAAGAGCGGGTCTTGACCCCCCGCCTTTCAATTAACTCCTCAACTCTGATAATCGAGGGAATGCCTGAGACTTCAAAGAATATTGAGGCCAACTCCAGCCTCCACACTAGGTTGAAGGCCTCTCGTGGCCAGGAGCTCACAACAAGCTTTTCTACGGGTTCAAATACCAAATGCATGATTTATATACCTGCATATCCTTCTGGGTGTAACTGCTCAGTATCTGGAAGTGAGTATACAGGAATGTTTGAAAGACAGGTGGAAACAAACATTAACTTAGTTAATCTTCAGTTTCAAAGGAAAACCTGAACAATATGTCAGAATGACCCTGCTACAAAGAAACACATACACCTATGTTATCACTGTGTGACAGCTGATAACCACAAAAAATGGTTTAGTTCAATCTGAATCATCAGAGAGACACTCCCTGACCCACAATTTCTTGCCTATGCATGATGCTATTAGGCCAAAATGAAATCCAGACCTCCCGTTGTAACTGGCACATGTTATAAAACATTGACACTGACTAATCAATGTTTCTGGGCCAGAATAAACACAACAAAGCTGCAGGATAACTAAATTCCCCAAAGTGCCTCGACTGCTATGGAAAACCTAATCTACCATAAGTAAAAGACAGGATTTTTTTATACAACACTTGATGCCTTGCTGAGAAATTTGCCTTTTCTTCTAATTAAACAATTAATTATACCATGCTTTTCTGAGTTACCAATTATTATAGCAACATTGAGAATAATTTAGCAGAGTCCATTCCTTTTTAGATAATGGGAAATTTTATTCATGTCAGGTCATATATATTGAGATGTAAGTGCTTTGCCAAAATCCTGCTGATGTAAAAAATCTCCTTCTAGTTAGATTGCAAAAACAACTCGTATTAGGAATTATAAAAATATCACAGTTCAGTGTCCCTGACTGATAGAATAGATATTCTTTGACAGAAATACAAAGAAAGGGCACTGTGATTAAAAACAAAACTGAACAAAGGAAAATCTGAACAATATGTCAGAATGACCCTGGTACAGAGAAACACATACACCTACGTTATCACCACGTGACAGCTGATAACCACGAAAAATTGTTAACAGGTAGTTGAGAAGGGAAGCAGAAAACTTAGTCTATATCAAGAAAAATGATGTGTCCATGTTTTTCTTTTGTAGCCAAAACAATCATCTTCTAAAGGAAACTTCTATGGCAACCAGCTCAAATGGACAGAAATGCCCCAATTGATTATGGGGTAGAGAAATTCTGGGGATGTGCAAATGGTTTCACTTGTAGGTGGAATACAGGGACACTGAAAAAAAAGAGTCAGGAAAAAGACAAACTAGCAAGGAGACCATAAATCTGTGGCATCAATCAGGGGAGAGGGAAAAAGAGGGGTTGAAACAGGGAGGGAAGAGCACAAGGGACTGTGGTGATGGCTCGTGGGTGCTTTGGTGGTAGGAGAATCAGGGGACTACACCTTAGGGGAGAAATCAAATAGTGTACAAAAATGAACAATGATGTAAGAAAATTAAATAAATAAACAAACAAATAAATAAATAAATAAAAAGGAAATCAATTTCTGAGAAACCATTCAGCTATGTGAGGTATTTAAATCTGGATATTAAAACTTCCTCCTGTTTTACCTAAAAAAATAAAAAGGAAATTCTAGGAATATGAAGAGGTAGAGTAGCTGGATTTCTAGATAACAGACCTCCCCTTTTCCCCAACTAGGTTACCCCTAAAACAATTCCAGTTTTAAAACAGAAATTGATCACAAGGACAATGGATGGAATAGTCAACACTGATACTCACTACAACAATCCTGAAGAAAAAATCCCATGTGGGAAAACATCTTTCAAGGTCCCACCATTTCCAGATCCAGAATCCGTTCTTACCACCTCTCTCAACTCTCACATCTACCAGGATGGTTACAGGCTGCGCAGGTCCACCCGTGTATCACCCAGGTTGCTGGTCACTCCACAAGATAAACATGATGAAGATTTGTAATAATACTGATTGGGAGAAAATAGTTGTCCTTACAGGGACTAATCACAAAGATATATAAAGAACTCAAATGACTCAACAAAAACAAAGTAAACAATCCAGTCAACAAATGGGCAGAAGAACTTAAGACATTTCTCCAAAGAGGAAATGCAAATGGATAACAGGTATATGAAAAAAATGTTCAACATCCCTCATAATCAGGGAAATGCAAATCAAAACCACAATGACATACCACCTCATACCAATGAGAATGGCACATGTTAAAAAAAAACTAGCAACAACAAATGTTGTCAAGGATGTGGAGAAAAAAGAACTCTCCTACACTGTTGGTGGGAGTGCAAACTGGTCCAACTACTATAGAGAGCTGTATGGAGGATACTCACCTACTAAAAGTGGAGCCACCATATGACCCAGCAATTCCCAGGAATGTATCCAAAGGACACAAAAACACTAATTCAAAAGAATACCTGTACCCCTATATTTATTGCAGCCCTATTTACAATAGCTAAGCTATGTAAGCAACCCAATGCCCAAAAACAGATGACTGGATCAAGAAGATGTGCTACATATACACCATGGAATATTACTCAGCAATCAAAAAAGATAAACTCATGCCATTTGCAGAACATGGATGGAGCTAAAAGGAATTATGCTCAGTGAAATAAGTCAGAAGGAAAAATATCAGATGGTTTAATTTATAGGAGAAATACAGGGGAACTAAATCAGGCATTAGGGGAAAATAACAATAAAAATAATAAAAATAAACAGGTAACTATAAATCAGAGACATTCTGCAAGGGAAAGAGAGAGAGAGGGATCAAAATGAGGGAAGGAAGAACACAAGGGACTGTGGTTATGGTGCACAGGTGAACTGGTGGTGGAAAGTCTATGGAGACTACACCTGAGAAAAGAAAGCAAACATTGTAAAAAAAATGAAAAATGTAAAATACATATAAATATATAAATATATATATATACACACACACACATATATGTATTCTAAAAAAGGGTTTAAGTCAATTCAAACTGACTGGGTGGCTACTTGCTGTCAAGTTATTATGTTCAACAGCATGGAAGGAAAATGTAACTGCCAAAAACCACCTAATTTACCCCATTTCATCTCTGATCATCCTCACTACTTCTTACTGACCCCAATCACCTCTATAGGAGGGAAAGAAATTCCCTGATAACACCACCTACTGTTTAGTCATAATCTACTATGAAATCTTCTTCCACACTGTTGGTAGATGTGTAAATTGGTACAACCACTTTTGAAAATAGCTGGGCAGTGTCTGCCCAAGTTGAGAAAATCCATGACCGCTCTCTCTTAAGGGTATGTGTTTTATATATATAAAAAAATAGATGCAAAGTAAATGATCAGAAACAGTGGAATGAGTAAACAGACTGTCACCTATTCATACAATAGAAAATTATCCAGTACTGAGAATGAACTAAAAATACAACAATAAGGATTAATCACACAAACATAAATATGGAGTGACAGAAGTCAGCCCCAACACGAAGCTAAAGCAACTCAAGGCACTTGAAGTCACAATATTGCTTACTCACCACTCCATAATAAAAGGAGCCAGTACGTCTGCTCCTTGGTATTGATTGGTTTCTCCATGTAAGAGCATATCACTCTGGTTTTATTTGTCAAAATTCAGTGAGTTATACATTTGTGATTTCTGCACTTTCTTACATGCATGCTATACTTCAATAACATTCCTCCCACCCACAAGAGAAAAATAATCAATTTAATGCATTATATTAACAAAATGGAAAAAGTAATAAATATTCCCATTGATGCAGAAAAACCCATCTGTAAATTTCAGTCCTCATTAATGAAAACTTTCTTAGACTTGGAATAAAAGGAAACTTCCTGAAGCTGATGGACAATATCTTTAAGAATCTTCAGGCAAACCTTGCATTTCTTGTGAAATATTGAAAACTTTCCCTTGAGATCAGGAATAAGACAAAGAATCCTGCTATCACCAATTCTCTCTGACATTTTACTGAAACTCCTAAGCAATGTAGTAAAGCAAGCTTAAGAAATGAAGACGTAAAATGACCATTATTCATAGACAGCTTGGTGCACGCAGAACCTCAGAGTGAACAGAGATAAGCAATTATAATTAACATGTGAACTTAAAAAAAAAAAAAAACACTGTACAGATAGCAAAAATCAACTGTACTTCTAGACAGTCAATACAAAAATGAAACACAGTAATACATAGAATCAAAACACCCCAAACTTAGTCCTGACCTTCATCAAGGTCACTCAGGAACTCAAAACAGTTCTTCAGTGACCTTTATAGTTCAACCCACTATTTTAGGAAATACCATTGACCAAATGCATTTGGGGCACATTTTCCTAATTTCATTTAGTAATAGAAATAATTCATTGCTATTTAGTTCCACTTTACGGAAATAAAATAGTCTACTGTTTTTCTTTTTACTCATCAAGTGACTTTCAACTTTTTTTTTTTTAAAGATTTATTTTTATTTATTTATACAAGCACTGGGTACAGTCAGAAGCACAGGAGGGTGAGAGAATTCACCAGAGCGGGGAGCAGAGCAGGCAGAAGGACAGAGTACACTGCTGAGGGGAGCAGCGGGCGGCAGGAGAGGTCTGCGCGCCATGTGGGACCCTCCTCCGGTGGCCAGGGAGCAGCCGGGGATCGAACCAGCGCTGCAGAGGCTGCAGGCAGCTTCGCAACCCAGCGCTCAACCATTGCATCACTGGGGAGGCCAACTTTCAACTTTTTATAAAACACTAAACTTTCCAGTCTAAGAAGGAAAAAGAACACTGTAATTACAATTGTTCACAACAATGAATCTCAGGCTGTAAAACAGATTTCAGAACTTCAAAAAGGTCTGTGTTGGAACATCATCACTGTAGCATTTGAAGGGACCAGGACTCATCTGGCTGATTACGAACATCCAGTCAACACTTAAGGCCACCGTCGATCGGGGATGCGCTCTGAAACTTCAGTCATATTTTAATCTGCGTTTGCTCATCACACACTTGGAAAGTGCTTACCCTGTGACAGCACTGTGTTAAAAACTAAAGTTTCCGTGATCAGTCTGGTCTTCTCCGAAAAATCCCTTCTTTTTGTCCTTTCCTTTTAACTGATTCTTTTTCCCTCTGCCATAAATTTCAATTTCCATAAAGGGCTCTGTGGTCATGCAGTGTTGCTAGCCACTGAAATTCCTATGTGATGTTTACAAATCAAAGAAACTATTCTAATTTAGTTTCCACTCTGCTCTGAAGCTTCATACCCATGTTATGGAAAGATTCAGCTCCAAAAGTGAAAAGATAGTACCGGACTAGCTTCATGTCAATGGATTATTTGGTGAGCACACATTAACCTTAATATTATCACTGGTTTCTACAGGTCACATTATGTCTTACAGAAATGACTGTACAGAAGGAAAAAAATCAATGCCATTTTCTTGCGTCAATTATGACCAGGCAACTTGGTCAAACCTACAGTTTTTATTTTAAAACATTACATTTAAATTAAAGGCTGGGCCTCCCTGGTGGCGCAAGGGGTTAAGATGCAACCTATGAAGCAATCTGCAGCCACTGCAGCATGAGTTCGATCCCCGGCCAGGGAGCAACCCACATGGCACAGCAGACCTCTCCTGACTCGCCCATTGCTCCCCTCAGCAGTGTATTTCAGTCAATCTGCCTGTTCCCCTCTCTGTCACTAGTGGATCCTCCCACCCCCCATGCCTCTGGCCTGTACCCCAGCTCTTGTATGCATAAATATTTTTTTAAAAAAAGTCTAAATTAAAGGCTCCGTAATGGATAAGGGGTGTGCTATCTGCTAAGTTTCAGGTTATGATATTAAATAATGAAATTTTATTTCTTAAATCGTATTGTTCTAAATGTTATACCATCCAAAGGATGCTCAGGACACATGGTTCATAATACATCTCGCTTGGCCATAAATCTCCTCTTGATATTTATACATAAATTTTATAAACCGAAGAAATAAGCAGCCACTGCCCTTGGAAATAATATTACTTCTGTTTTCCTTAGGTTAGATAAACCACATCCCCAGACACATTTGTTTCATCAATGCCGTTTTCTGATGTCCTGGTGGCATTTTGTAAGGTTACTATCACCATAGAAGTTATTGATTTTTTTTCTTCAAAATATCTGCCCATGTTTTTTTTTCTGCTTTCTTTACTATTTCTTACATACTAAAATTCTCTAGCAGTCCTAAAGATTACAGTGCTAGATTGAATTTTATTCCCTATTTCTGAGATTTAGGATATAATGAATTCTGGATAATATTAGAGAAGCATTAATATTATGAGCTACATTAGAGTAGCCGAACTAAGAAAAGTCTGAAATGCACATACCACGTGTGAAGACCCAAGAATGGAATAATACTTCGCTGGCCCTACATAAGGTTTTCATTGATTTGAAAATCACCAAGGATTTCAAACAGTTGAGACACTTGCTGATATTTATCTCTTTACAAAATTTCTAATATAAATTATTTATCAACTGCTTCGATGGACCCAAGAAACCTAATTCAGTCCAACAGAGTTGAAGATATGCTAGAAACTTTTTTTTAATCTAGTGCTCTAAAGTTACAAATCAATATGAAAGCAGAAGGGATTGAGCATGTGAAGCAAAGATGATAAAAACAAGCAAACAGGGCATACAATTACTTGCTCAATGTGTGAGTAAATGAGGCAAAGGCAGAAGACACAGCCTGTGCTGAGGGACTAGACCCAGTCAGAGAACTAGGGGAATGATCCTAAAGCTCACGTCTACTCAGAGTGACAGAATGTTATTGTTTTTGGAAGTAGGGTCCTGGCAGTTTACCTAGGAAGGATTTGAATCAGAGGGGACAAGGTCTTTGCAGATTGAATTAGGAATGACTAGAAATGACACTGGATTGGGGTGGGTTCTAATCCCATGACAGTGTCCTTGTAAGAAGCAGAAGAGGCGGCACAGAAGCCCAAGGAGGAGGTCATGCAAAGCTGGGGGAGACTGGAGTGATGTGCACCAAGCCAAGAGGACCAGGGACTTGCAACAACCCCAGGAGCCCGGGGGGGAAGTGCCTGGCCATTCCTCCCTCAGAGACCCTTGGAGAGAGTGACCCTGCCGTCCCCAGTCCCCATGACTGCAGCCTCCAGAAGGATGAGATGCCCCACTCTGTGGCGTTCAGCCCCCCAGCTTGTGGAGTCTGATTCCAGCAGCTCTCGGAAGCGAGTACACCATCACATGGTAAAAATAATTTTGATTTACTAATAAAACCATTTTCTTCTGAGTCAGTACCCCCTGACTCCAGTGTCTTTTCAAACAGGTAACGTAGCTGTTTCTATGGTGAATCTGGAATTGCGAGAAGGTAGAAGCATGTCTCGTGTTTAGATTTGTTCAGTTTTCCATTTGCAATGGCAAATGAAACAATGTGATGGTTGCTCCTATTTGGGGGATAGAGACGCCTTCTAAATTTCAATTTTCTTACACTTTTATTCAAATATTCTTCCCTTTTCAAATCAATTATGAACTCCCTGAGGGTCAAAATTGTGTCTGCACAAATTGTGTGGATGGCCTGTTGGATTAAGAGCTGAAATGGCATTCACTGCCTTTTTATTGAGCCAAACCCCTAAAGTCATTTATATTGTAACATTTCTAAGTTCCTGAAGCTTATGTAACAAAACCATGAGAGAAGTGTTCTTGGACTAAGAGGACAATACCCATATATCTTACTTGAAGTTTTTGGATACTTGGAAGGCAGTCCAACTCTGCAGTGAGTTCTTGTTCAGCTTGAGTCTGCCCTCACATGTCCATCCTATACCCCAGACTCTGTAGGACGGTCTTTCTCTGGCAATCTTCCCATCTTTTTACCTTCCTTTTTCTTTAACATCATAGCAAGATGAGTTTCTTGAAACTCATTTCTGGCAAAACTCAGGGACTTCATTCACTCTTCTGAGAAGTCACAGGTGACAATGACCTAGCTTTCATATCTGGGATCAGCTAATGTGATACTTAAGTGCAGCACTATCTGTGTTTGGGGGGAGAGGCTGAATGTGCAAATGGACAGAAGCCCCAACACATATGGAAACAGACCAGACCCACAACCTGCAGGAGAACCATCAGCAGGAAGCCGCCCAGGATCCACCAGGAGCAGCAACCAGTGTGGGACTCTGGCTCAAAGGGCCAGCCTGGCTAGTAACCCAAGGATCCCGATCTGCTGCTCTCACTTTTTTTTTTTTTTAAGATTTATTTATACAAGAACCGGGGTACAGGCTAGATGAGCAGGAGGGTGAGAGGATTCACCAGAGACAGAGTGGGGAGCAGAACAGGCAGACTGACGAAATACACTGCTGAGGGGAGCAGCGGGTGCAACAGGAGAAGTCTGCTTCGCCATGTGGGGTTCTTGCTGTCCTGCTGGGATCGAACCCACATTGCAGAGGCTGTGGACAGCTTCGCAATGGAGCGTTCAACTGCCTGCACCACCAGGAAGGCCACCGCTGCTCTCACTTCTAACATGAAGACTCACAAGAGAAAGGGGACGAGTGCACCAGGAGAAGGCCCTCCAGTTACAGCTTCCCAGGCCCACGGCCTCTGATCCAGAAGAACAAAGCTGTTTCTTTCCCATAGAGCTGAGCTCTAGGGGCTGCTGACCCTCGTTTCCCATGTGTCCCTGAGCCTGTCACACACGATGTGACCCTATATGGCCACTGAGTGCCATGGCATCTCCTTCCTACCCAGAAGCAGGGAGGAGTCAGAGTTAAGGGCACTTTCAGGTCGGGCCACCTGCAGGGAGGTCTTTCCCACCCTGCGGAGGTGCCAGAGGCCCTCCACATGCAGCACTTACTCAGGGTGGGGCACCAAGCAGGTCTACTGCTCTTAGATGCAACCCTGGTCTGGAGGAACTTGGGACTCTCTCCAGATATAAGTAGTTAAAACCCAAAGCAGAATGAGGCCAAGAGAGATGTGACCCAGATAAGACAACATAGGTCAGTGCTGACAAATGAAGTGTCACACGGGAAGATCTGGGTTAAAAAAAAATCTGCCGAAAGTGGAAAGAGCAAGCTGTTGTGACCCAGGGTTTGTTATTGCTATAGAGCTGTCTGTCCTCCCAACAGAGCGAGCAGAAGAAAATAATGATATTTAGTCACCATCACCCCCAAGCCCTTTGTGTCAGCTGGTGTGAGTACAGGGAAGCAACAGTGAATATCAAGCTCATCCACCCCTGTGATGAAGCACTGCAGTTAGGTTGACCAGGACCGAAGTGAAATATAAGGAGAATCTAAGATATGTCCTAGGTCTGAAAGTAGTTATCTGGAGGGAAAAGATCATGATTGCTTTGGTGTAAAATCCTCTTCCTACTTAGGTAACAAGGAAAGAGTTTCAATTCAAGGAAAAGCCAGGCCAAAGGAGAAGCCCCCAGGTTTTCAGTTGATTCACTGAATAAGAAAACACTAACATCATGATTTTAATTACGACGCATCTGTGTTACAAGATCTTAGAAAATCTCCACTCAAACACAACTACAAAGGGTCTATGTGTCAGTCTCTGAGTTACAAAGGAATCAGCTCACGTGGTCTTGTAATACAATAATCCAAGGTGCCCTGTAGCATGTTAACATGAGGCCCTGAGGCTCGTAGGGGTGGGGAGGGAAGTGAGTGCATCTGCAGCACAGCAATATGCCCTTTGTTAGTATTCACTAAGTTTCAGTCCTGAGAGGTCACAGCTGCCACCCCTGTCATCCTCCTTACCCCAAAGGGCAAGAATAAGGGTATTACACATCTGAGCATCAAATTACACTACAAAGCCATAATAATTAAAAGAGCATGGCACACACGAAAAACAGACATATAGACCAATGGAATTGAATTGAATGCTCAGAAATAAAACCACACATATATGGTCAACTAATCTATGACAAAGGGACAAAAGAATATACACAGGAACAAGGATACTGTCGTCAATAAATGGTGCTGGGAAAACTGTATTGTCATATGCAAAAAAATGAAACTAGATTACCATGTCACTCTATATACAAAAATAAACTCAAAATGGATAAAACAGTTGGGTGTAAGAGCTGAAATTATAAAATATAAGGAAGAAAACACAGGCAAAAAACTCTGACATAAACTTCAGAGCATCTCCAGATGCAAGGAAAACAAAGTAGAATATAAACAGCTGGGACTGCATCAAACAAATAAGCTTCTGTACAGCAAAAGACACAGCAACCAAAATGAAAAGACACCCTACTGAATGGGAGAAAATATTTGCACACCATACCACTGATAAGGGACTGATATCAAAGCTATACAAAGAGCTTACACAACTCAGCAAAAACAAAGCAAACCAATCAACAAATGGGCGGATTTGCTAAACAGACACTTCTCCAAAGAAGAAATGCAAATGGCCAACAGATATAAGAAGAGATGTTCATTATCACTTATTATCAGGGAAATGCAAATCAAAACCACAGTGAGATAGCACCTCACCCGTGAGCATGGCACCATCCATCCATCCATTCCTCCTCCTCCCTGCCCACCTCTTCCACAAACACACTTGACAAAGTGTGTAAGACCGCAGTCACCAGAGTCAGAAGTGAGCGGGCACCCGAGTCTCCAGAGACAAACCATCACCGCCTCGCATCACCTTCATGAGGTGCACCTGTTGCCCGTGATGTCCCTCAATTCTGGAAGGAAAAGGCAGGAGCAAGGGAAACATACCCACCTTCCTCCCGGCTGTTTCTCTGGCCACAGACGCCAGACACCGACGCCTCTTTCAACACCAAGCTGCACCATTTCATTTGTGTTTGTTTCCAAAGGAAAGCTGCACAATCTGCATTGACGCGCCCGAGATCTCACTCCAGGGAGCAGAGCAACGACCCGCGAGCCCGTAGAGAGGCCTATCTGAGGAAGCTTCTGTCTGGTGTCCACCTCGGTCCAAGACAACTGCTTGTTTTTTTTTTTTTTTTTAAAGATTTATTTATTTATTTATACATGCACTGGGTACAGTCAGAAGCGTGGGAGGGTGAGAGAATTCACCAGAGCCAGAGCGGGGAGCAGAGCAGGCAGAGGGACCGAAGTACACTGCTGAGGGGAGCAGTGGGCGCAGCAGGAGAGGTCTGCGCGCCATGTGGGATCCTCGCAGGTGGCCAGGGATCCAACCGGCGCTGCAGAGGCTGCGGGCAGCTTCACAGCCCAGCGCTCAACTGCTGGGCCACCAGGGGAGGCCCCAAGACAACTGCTCTTGCCACTTGAGACGAGCCGCTGTCCCCTCCACCGGGGTTGCACCAAGCCAGCGCCAGGCTGTGGGTAAGCACCCAACAGCAGAACCCACATCACCAAACCCAGGCAGATTCCCGCTCCCCTCTCCCAGATGAGGCGCCTTAACCCAGGTCAGCAGCAACAGGAGGCCTGGGCGGCAGTGTGTGTGTGTCCCCCTCCCCGTGGGCCCCGCGCCCCCGCCCCTAAAGCAACAGGACGGCAAGAACCCATGCGCCCGAGCGTCCCGGAACCTTCAGGAGACCACGGTTCTGGTAGCTGAGCCCAGGTCCAGCAGGGGCCAGGGAGAACTTTTCATCTAGCAAAGCATACACCTTTACCAGGTGCCCAAAGAAGAGGGTCTCAGCCTCGCTCCACCTGCGGGACTGCCCCTGCCCCCTTCACATCCACTTCTGCTCAAATAAACGCTCAGCATGTCTAATCCACCTCAGTTTATCTCGTAACAGTTGGGCACCAGAGACACAGGGGAGAAGCCAGCTGGGGACGGTACCTGGAGAGCCCGGAGCTGCTGCCTCCTCTAGCTGCGGCCTGCAGGCCCCAGGAGGCCCCCCAGGAGTCCTGCCTCCCAGGAAGCTTCTGCCCAGAGTCCACCTCGGTCCAGCCTAAGGTGCAGACTCGGCCGGACTTAAGTAGGTTGGGCCGCGAGGCCTCAGGTGAACACAATCGTTTTAAGGGGAGAGCAGGTGAAATTTATCAAAGACAAAGTGCCCTTCCCGTGGCTGCAGAACTTTGTTTTGGCTTTTATTTGATGGTAGTGGTGGTTTTCTCACAGAAGGACAAAATCTTAGAAATAGTCTACTGGCCAACGGTCACCAAAAAGCAGAGTGAAAACTGACATCTCTCTCTCTCTCTCTCTCTCTCTCTCTCACTCGCTCGCTCATGCTCTCTCTCCACCAGCCCCACCAGGCCTCCTTTGTGGTCAAGCAAAGCAAATCTTTGTTGCCCCTCTGGCTGTGTTCTGTAGAGCACCGGGTGTTGGGGGGTGGGGAGTGTCAAGGAGTGAAATGCACAGGCCAGCCCCCCATCTGTTTCAGGGGACCACACACTCTCTGTTTCAAACACTGCTTGGGTGAAAGACACCCCTCAGAGAAGGGGTCCTTTGCTGAAGGAGAAAGTTTGAAATTCAAATGGCAAATGAGGAGGTGCCCCCCACCTCAGGCTGGATTCCTGAGGAAAAGGAGGCAGGCAAGACCATTGGTAGAGAACGCCTGGGCAGACCCCTCCAAAAGTTCTGGCCAAAGTTCAGGGCAGCCACTGACCAGCCTGAGGCCTAGGAGGGTTTCTTCACTGAGCTGTGAGGAGGCTGGCTCCTGTCCTCCGAGCTGGGGAGGCCTCTGCTGGGTGGCTCAGCGGCTCTACAGGGGCTGAGGAGGGCATTTCTGCTGTGGGAGCAGGGCAGGAGGTGGGGTTTCTGGCTACAGGCAGAACTCCCGGGACAAGGAGATACCCTAGTAGACTGCAGTCAGTTCCGGTGGTGCAGGGGTGGCCTGCAGGCAGGTGAGTGGGGAGGAGCTTGGCCCCAGGCTCCAGGGGTGTCTACCTCCAAGCAAGGCTTGTGCAGGGATGTCTACACCCCAAAGAGCCACGGAGTGTTGTCCCTTGAGGCAAATGCTGGGCCAATAACGAGGTGTCATCCAGGGACCCATGTTGGTGATCCTACTCCCCAGGCACTTGGGTGCTGCTAGGGTTCCTGAGCAGGTGGCAGGGACCTTCAGGACACTACGGTTCTGGTAGCTGAGCCCAGTTCCAGGGAGGGGCCAGGGAGAACTTTTCATCTAGCAAAGCATACACCTTTACCAGGTGCCCAAAGAAGAGGGTCTCAGCCAAGCTCCCACCAGGATGGGGAGAGGAAAATTTAGTTTTCACTTTTCCCCTCCACAGTTTCTGATGACTAGGGTGAGAACTACCCTTCCTCCAACCAAGGTCCTCCATTCACTCCAGAGACTGCAAACAGCATCCTGGGAAAACTGGAGAAGGCAGCAAAGAGACAGGTGATACCCCTGCCAAAGTCAGGTCTTCCAGATCTCTCTCTGTACCTGGGCAAGAGAAAGGTCAAATTTTATGTTGTCCTTTATATGCAATTTCAGACTTCTGTGGTCTTGGTTTTGGGGTGCCTGCTGGTGATTGAATCATTCTCTCCCAGGACAGTTATTGTCTTCTTATTTATCCCATTTTGTGTCCTAAGAACTTAGCTTAGCAACTATCAGTTTGGGGGCCAGACAGAGATGTGCATCGTACCCCACTTCTGGCTGGTGTTACCCACTTCTGCAGCCCTTGCGGGACAAGTCTGATTTCTTTGCCTGTGTTTGGGAGAGGGTCTGGATCTTGGGAGGATAGCATCTGAAGCACCCTTATGGGAGACATCTTGTGTACCCATGGGGTGTTCAGGGCTGCCAGGAATATTTACTGTCTGCCAAGCTAAAACCATGTGAGATATTTGAAAGGCTTCTTTCTCCATGTAGCTGTAGGGTCAGAAGTTGGCCAAATTGGAAGCTGATAGAGTATGACAGAACTTTTTCTGGTTTTTGCCTTCCTGTGGGGGAGAAAACCCTTCCTTTTTCCCTTTGAGATTTGTTGGCTGGTCTAATAATATTGAAGTAAAACAGGTTAACAGGAGGAAAAAAATTGCTTTCATACCTACAGAGTGTAGATATGCGACCTAGAGAAACAACCAGAGCATTTTGTTTGGATAACCCCTTTTTTTTTATATCCATAAAAAAACTGTAAGAAAAAATGGTTTGGGTTTTTAGGTTAGTAAAAAAAGTAAAGTATTTCTATAGTCTAAATTCCCTACCTTTAGTAATAAGAATGTCTTTCACCCTTCCATTACAGCAAGAATGCTTTTTCACATGGGGAGTTAATCCTCAGCTTTCAAGGACAAAGAAGTGGTAGGGGGCACCAGCTGTTCCGTAAGTAACTTTAGTTCAAAATAATCAATATGCCATGGTGGCAGAAATTGGGCCAGCCTGCTCTGAGACCCATCCTCCCTTGAGCTAAAATGAAACCCTCCCCAAAGAGAAAGAAACGTTCTGAAGCCTTTGTGCAAGGATTTACTAAAACATTCAAAGACATACTGCTCTGAATCTAGAACACTGGAATCTTTTGATTTTCCTCTTAGTTGAACATCTTATCCCTGATATAAGTGAGCTGACTGAAGCCTGTTGAATGGCTGGGTCAGTCTTCACATCCTTCGGGCTGCATTCCTCGTTCTAGGAGGAATTAAAAACAAACGTACTTCTCCTATATCTCGCCTTGACAAGGTCAGAAATGTGGCTCTAGAAACAATTCAAAGTCTACTGGTCTTTTTTACGAATCCCAAAACACCCCCTATTCGTCTCAAAAGACAGTGTAATAGATCTGAAGTTAGAAGCAGAAGTCCTACTTGGAGGAACTTGCATGCTTTCTCTTTGCCTTTGAGTTGTAAGTCTTCCATGCAGTCTTCTCTAGCAATCAAGGTAATTTGTATGAGAAGAAGAAAAGAAAAGAAGCAATTTTGAAACTAAATTTTAAAAGTCTCTTCCATAAACTTTTTTGTGTAAAAAGCTATAACCATCCGATTAGATAACCTTAATGTATTCCCTCTGTCAGAAACACAATTTGGATGCAACTGTCCTTTTATAAACTGAATTTTGCATCTATTGTCCCTGTCTCATGACTAAATTTTTGAAATGAAGGCTGTAAGACTTGTTTCCATCTACATGTATGTTCATGCATGTCTATGTATGTGAGTTGCAAATGTGTAACTTTTTCTACCTCCAGATAGCACTGTCAAAATTACTTTGTTAAGAGCTTTAAAGTTCAAAACTTGAGGGGCCTTCCTGGTGGCACAGGTGGTTGAGCACCACACTGTGAAGCTGTCCGCAGCCTCTGCAGTGCGGATTCTATCCCGGCCGGCCGGCGAGAATCCCACATGGTGCAATAGACCTCTCCTGTCTCGCCCGCTGCTCCCCTCAGCGGTGTGTTTTGTCAGTCTGCCTGTTCTGTTCCCCACTCTGTCTCTAGTGAATCCTCTCACCCTCCCACGCATCTGGCCTGTACCCCAGCACTTGTATGAATAAAAAATAAATCTTTAAAAAAAAATAAAGTTCAAAACTTGAAAGTTTTACTTAACAAATATACCCTCAGATATACTATCAAGTAAAAAATTAACCCAAATGTTTTAATGAATTCACGTGATCTAGAACAATTTTTGATAAAGGCTAGTTTGTTTGTTAATATAATTAAAATTAAAATAGGCCCATATTTAGAGTTATGAGCATTAAATATAACACTTTTATCCTACCTAGGTTTGCTGAAAGTCAAGTGTAAGTTCTGTTATCTGTTAAAGAATTTATTTAGCAGCAAGAAAAGCAACTGCAGATGATGTTTAGCTGTCTAATGTCTCATGAAATTTTCATGATGAATCTAACCATTACTTTTAAGAACATATGAATTAAAGTTAATTAACGTTAAGTTCTTTCTAAAGAATTTTAAGTTCTTAAAGTTAATTTAAGAACATGTAAGATTAACGTTTATAAATATGCTGAAATTTTCAACCATGATTATGGTTTGTGGTATGTCTATTTAACAATAGTTTCCAAATTTTTTTTTGGTAACTTATAATTTTAAAGTAATACTGAACTAAGTTAAATGATGAATATCTGGATCATTCCCAGATGATATTAAATACTAACACATTAATTACTGAACATAGGTTTATCTACTTTTGGCTTCATTTTACAGAGGAACTAAAAATATTTGGATCTATTAGTAAACATGATTTAGGCACATTGAAAACTTTACTATGCAGAAAATATACTGCTAGACATTATGAAATGTATTTATAAATTTTCCATTCCACAGAATGCTAATGTAACAGTCCACAATTGCTTACTTCTTGGTTTTCATCTAATGATTAAGAACTCTAATCCATACATGTAATTAAAACTACCTAGAAATAATAATGGTGAAAGAAAACAAGTGTTTGTGAAAGTAGGTAAGGAAAGCAAAGTGACTGTTCTAGAATGAGAAAAGAACCTAGGACAAAATCTGATTGGATATGATAAAGTTATAGAAGTTTTGTGGAAAAGGAATCATAAGAAAGGAATTTTTTATGTGGTCAAGCTGACAGATGTTGGGAAGGATTTAACTTTTTAAAGGAAAGAGGTTTATTTTTTTTCCCCATGGGAAGAAATTTTATTAAATATATAATAAATTTGTTGCAAAATTGGATTTGGTTCACTCTACTAAGAAGACATTTTCTTGAACTTTTGGTCTATTCCTGATCAGATATTGTGAAATGTTTTGTTTTGTTTTAACCTTTTAAGGATTCCACCTGGAGGGCAAAGACACTGCAGATTGCCAAAGAATGTATTATGTTTCATGGTCTTTTTTTTAAATTTAAATAATTTATTTTATATAATTCTTACATCTTTTTTTCATCTTTGCACAATGTATGCATTTTCATTTTGGTTATATTCCCCATACAATTGCACCTCCCCCCTTATTTTGACTCTAGTCCTTCCTCTCCTTGCCCCCCCCTAGTGTGTCTCTGGTTTATAGTTGCTTGTTGATTTTCATTTTTACTTTGTATTGATTAGTCTTTTCCCTGGTCCCTTATTTAGGTTTTCTAAATTCCTGCTATGAGTGAGACCTTCCAGTATTTTCCTTTTTCTTTCTGACTTATTTCGCTGAGCATGATCCCTTCTAGCTCCATCCACGTTGCTGTAAACTGCATGTGTTTATCTTTTTTGATTGCTGAATAATAATCCATTGTGTATATATACCACATCTTCTTGATCCAGTCATCTATTTTTGGGCATCTGGGTTGCTTCCATAGCTTAGCTATTGTAAATAGTGCTGCTATAAAAATAGGGGTACAGTCTTGGACGACTCGAAAACACCCAGTCTACTCAACAGAAGAGGCTAACTTTGCTCACGGCTATGTAACCTGTATTTGCCTTTAGAATCTTCCATTGTCACTTTGGTGACCTGGTTAATTACATATCATTTCATTATGCGCTATGGTTATCTTTAATCAAATGATCCAACTTTTTGCCCTTTTACCACAATCAAATTCTAAATTGAGTCTTTGGGGCCTTAAGCTTTTTTGGGCTTTCCCTTAGGGTCCTTGGAAAACCTCAAAGGATTTGTCTCTCACCTTGTAAGAGAGATCTTCCACTAATTAGGCAACTATCTGGCAAGCTTAAGCCTTTAGACCAGCCAACTCCACCTCTTCTGCGTAATGAGTGTTTATAACAGTTTAGGTGACCAGTGTTTATTTGACTCTATTATTTGTTCTTCCTGGTGTCAGTGAAGACAGTGGCCCTCACATTCCTTGACTCAAAGGCAGTGGATCAGTTTATGTTCTTTAAAGAGAGTCACACCCACGAGGTGTTGACAATGCAAGGACACCAGCAGCCCTGCCACCCTTCCTTGGATGTGATGTGCTCAGGCTGGCTGTGGCAGGCAGGTTTTGCACCTGTGCCTTTTTACCATGATTCCTCCACTGCATGACCACTAACACTGGTTTCCTATAGCTTCCTTATCAGGGCAGCACTGGTACCTCCCTGACCCGCTGGACCAGAACTAGTCATGACAAGCCTGCAAGCTAGTTTCAGCCTTCAATGCTTTCCACAGCCTTCCCAACCTTTAAAAACACCAAATATCCTGTAGAAATCCCGTTTTGCTGCAAATAGCTAAAAGGGTTTGTGTATTGCTAAGGGATAGGCTCCTAATCTCAGGACCCAGGTGATGAACAAAGGTGCCTCCAAGTTTCCATCCCTAAACGACCATCCCTAAACAACCTTTATATTGGGAAAAGTGCAATTGTCCAAATAAAGGAGGTTATCTGGGTCAAGAAGAATAGCCTAGCTTATCAGGCTTTGATACAATCTTAAGGGGAAGACAGCTCCAGAAACCTACACTACTCAAGCCTTGAATTGTTACACCATGGCTGCTGGGCCACTGAATGCTGAATGAGCGCTCCTCTAGAAAACCTCAGCAGTGTGTGAGAGTCAACCGCGTGCCATGTAAAATACTGTTCGATTTTAGCTATGGGGTGAACTCCTTTACATTTTGTGTGTGATCATCAAACCCTGGGAAATCAGCTAAGGGAACAGTACTGACTCATTATTTATAATAGGAACACTCTCATAAGAAAGCAAGATGAACCCCTTTGTGCTGATTATTAACTATGAACTGGTGGCGCACGGCTTAAGCACTGCACTATGAAGCAATTCATAGCCTCTGCGGCATAAGTTCAATCCCTGGCCAGCCAGGGAGCTACCCACATGGCACAGCAGACCTCTCCTGTCTCACCTGCTGCTCCTCTCAGCAGTGTATTTCAGTCGATCTGCTTATTCTACTCCCCACTCTGTCTCTGGTGAATCCTCTCATCATCCACACCTCTGTCCTGTATCCCAGCTCTTGTATGCATAAATAAATAAATCTTTTAAAAAAAAAGAAATTTAGTCTCATCAAGAAATTTAAAACAATTCAGTCAGTAGGAAACAGGTCCCTGTTCCCCAGAACACATTTGAAAATGCACAAGCGCACGAATTACGGTTTCTGGTGTGGCAAGCTTGGAAGACAAAAACGAGAAACAGGCCCTGATTTTAGTAACAGGAAGAAATGACCCTATAGGCTGAGTGAGGTCAAGTCGTATGCCACAGCCCTCTGAATCACATGTTGTTTGGACACGATACTATGAATTTGATTATACTCACTACCATGTTCTCTCCTTGAACCAAATAACCTGAAGAGGTTCAATGCCAAGAAGCAGAGAAACATAACTCAAGAAGAATCACGATCATTGTCCCGGGCATTTCAGGTCAGGATAAGTGGACCCCAGGAGACCACCAGCCCTGGGAAGAAAGGGCAGGAGATAGCACCATGGATGCCAGTAGTCTGTGTTTAAACAAATAAAATAAAACAATGAAAGAACTTCTCCCACCAGCCCACTGAATCAGAATCTGTCTTTTAACAAGATCTCAGGTGATTCATCTGCAAATTAAATTTTGAGAAGCATGGATGTATGATTCATTGGCAATTACCAACTGGACTCTCAGAAGAACTTCAGGTAAAGAGAATCCTACTCTTGGCTTTGAAATGGAGAAATGTACTTCTAGTCACAGGAGAGGCTATCCTGAAAAATCGATACAAGTGTGAGCCAAAGGTATAGGAGGTCAGCCAGCACTGTTTGTGTTTGTTTAAATAAAACCAGCTCTGGAACGAGGATCCTGCTCTAATGCAAAGTCATGTCAAGATCATCAGTTCCACATCTTAGAGTTAAACAGTCTTGAAACGTGTCCTATGAGGGAGGAACAGCATTATTATGCTATGAGCCAATTCAGATAGAGTTTAATTAAGTAATA
Organism: Talpa occidentalis; assembly: GCF_014898055.3. Taxonomy (NCBI): domain Eukaryota; kingdom Metazoa; phylum Chordata; class Mammalia; order Eulipotyphla; family Talpidae; genus Talpa; species Talpa occidentalis. The sequence goes on from NW_023601754.1 coordinate 14,069,466, forward strand.
TGCAAGGTCATGGAGCGTGACTGGTAGAGTGATTTAGGACAGAATTAACTACTCCTTTCACTGCAGCCATCCCTGGTTGTCATCTCACACTGTAGCATATAAACTCTAAGAAGGTTCTGGCATTGCAGATTTATCCCTGCAGCCAGGAGAAATGATTTTCTCTCTCTCTCTCTCTCTCTCTCTGAAGCCACAGAAACCCACCCCATCTTTCTATTTTTAATCCTTTGCTGATTGTAGAGGCTTTCTACCAAGTAATTTGTTGCCAAACAGTTGTTCTCCTTGCAACTGCCAAGCAGACCAGCACTTGCAGCCTTGGGTTCTGTCCCATGTTGGCGCTCTCCCAAATGTCATTCCCAACAAGGTTTTCCTTTCAACCAATGCATTAGTGTCTTTGAATGACAACACAAAATTAAATGGAAAATGACATTCACGAGAAAAGAGGTTCCTTTCCAATAACCAAGACGCTCCATCCATCTGTCATTGCTTCCCTCGCTGTCTGCCTCGTGGTTTTCCACAAACCCCAAGCAGCTTGATACAAATATGATCATTAGGGGAAGTTCATACATTAATGCAAATGGTGCACCGGCAATGCTCGGGACGTTCTGCCCAAACGAATTCATGTTCTCCCAGAGAAAAGCGTGGGTGAGAAAGTGCAAAACCCAGCCGTTTTCCTTGGGATCTGCTAGCACTAAGATGATCGCAAAACAGTCCCAAGAAGATTATCCAAAAACTAAGGTCCTTCAAAAATTTGCATGATATTTTTCAATTATAAAATTAATTCAAGACTTCATTCATTGCAGCAGAAATGTCTCACCCTCCAAAAGGAAGTAGGGAGGAAAGGAAGAGGGAGAGAAGGAGGGAGGAAGAGAAAGGATGAACAGATGGTGGATAGATTGACAGAGATGAAAAACAGGCAGACAGAAAGCCAGATGACAGATACAGATATAACTAGATAAATGGTTATAGATGATGAATGGCTCTAACAGAGCCAAGAAATGTTGAACTCGTTAACATATAGTTACAAGATCTAGAAAAAGGACAAGTTATTTTTTTTGTTTTTTTTAAAGATTTATTTATTTAGTTGTTTGTTTGTTTGTTTATTTATTTATTTATTTATTTATTTATTTATTTATTTATTTATTTATTTATACAAGCACTGGATACAGTCAGAAGTGCAGGAGGGTGAGAGAATTCACCAGAGCCAGAGCGGGGAGCAGAGCAGGCAGAAGGACCGAAGTACACTGCTGAGGGGAGCAGCGGGCGGCAGGAGAGGTCTGTGCGCCATGTGGGACCCTTCTCCAGTGGCCAAAAGCAGCCGGGGAATCGAACCGGCGCTGCAGAGGCTGCGGGCAGCTTCGCAACCCAGCGCTCAACCGCTGCGCCACTGGGGAGGCCCGACAAGTTATATTTTTAAGGAACTTCAAATGTGTTTCAAGAATAAATATTTGAGCTCTATTTAGAAAAAAAATTATGATAGGAAAATACCTGGCAGGAATCGGGAGATAAGGGCCAGCACAGGGATGGATTGATAAAACCTAATTTGGTTAGGGAAGAATATTTGTTTGGCAGTGACAAGAAGGAAGCTGAATATTTAAAGCAAGTCACACAAAGGTAACCAACATAGTGAAGCAGAAAATAACACCTGTGTTTTTAGTCATTCATTAATTCAATCAATAAACAATCATTAATCCCCTTCTCCTGGAAGAAAGACCGAGACAGATCCAGGTCACTCTACCCTTGCTCTGTAACCAGTTATGTTACTTCGAGCACTGATAAATGAAGGGGACATGCAATTGCACTGGCTTCCCCTTCAGGCTATTTTAAGTAGGAAGCCATAGATAAAACGCTGGCAAGCTGGTTGAAAGTTAGATCCAACAAACACTTTAAAAGCTATAATGGTTATTCATTGAATTTTTCCTTTTACCAAATTATCATACATTTCAAACTGATACTTAATTTCTAGTTTCAATGGTAGACTCACAATACATGATTTAAAATAGTCTATGCACCTACATCTCTTCAAAATTATCTTAATTAGTTTAAATGGGCAAAACCAAACATTACTTGTAAAAGAGGCTCGAATCGGGTCAAAAGTATTGTGTTAGAATGAATGATACCCCACTCCCCATTTTTTATGCCCTAATCCCCAGAAACTGAACATGTTACCTTACATGATAAAGCAGGTTTGTAGATATGGTCCAGCTAAAGCCCTCAGGACAGGAAGATCATCCTGGTTATGTGGCTGATAAGTGGAGGGGCCTCCCTGATGGCACAAGGGGTTAAGACACAACCTATGAAGCTGTCCCAGCCACTGCAGCAGGAGTTTGATCCCCAGCCAGGGAGTTACCCACATGGTGCAGCAGACCTCTCCTGACTCGACCGCTGCTCCCCTCAGCAGTGTTTTCAGTGGCTTTGCCTGTTCTGCTTCCCACTCTGTCTCTGGTGAATCCTCTCACCCCCCCCCCCACCTCTGGTCTCTACCCCAGTTCTTGTATGCATAAATAAATAAATCTTTTTTAAAAAAAGAGGTAAAGGGGTTCAGAATCAGAGAAGGTGACATAATAAGGCAGCAGTGATCAGAAAGAGAAAGAGAGATACTGAAGACACTAATCTGTAGGCTATGATGGTGGAGGAAGGGACCAGGAGCCACAGAGACAGAGAGCTGCTAGAAGCTGGAACAAACAAAGAATCAGCTTCCACCCTAGACCTCTGCAAGGATCACAGCCCTGTTAACCGCTTAATTTTTTGTTTTTTTAAAAATAGTTTTATTTTATTTTTTTTAAGATTATTTATTTATTTATTTATATAAGCACTGGGTACAGTCAGAAGCACGGGAGGGTGAGAGAATTCACCAGAGCCAGAGCGGGGAACAGAACAGGCAGAAGGACTGAAGTACACTGCTGAGGGGAGCAGCGGGTGCAGCAGGAGAGGTCTGCGCGCCATGTGGGACCCTCGCCGATGGCCGGGGATCGAACCAGTGCTGCAGAGGCTGCGTGTTGCTTCACAGCCCAGCGCTCAACCACTGCGCCACCAGGGGAGGCCCTAACCCCTTAATTTTAAGACATATGACCTTCAGAACTGTAATATGTTAAGTTTGTATTATTTTAAGTTTTTACATTTCTGGTAAAATAAAAATCAAATCACAATGAAGAAACAGTAGAGAAACACCAGACTCCATAAAAATGCCGCAACCACTAAAAATGGAAAACTTCAGGTATGGGGCTGGTTGTGGGGTAGCAGGAGCATTCCTACTGCTGGTAGGAATGTAAGTTGGAGTAATCACTGTGGTAGATTGTGACCCTAATGGATCCCACTTACTCTTCCTTACACTGGATATGGGCATGTGACTTGTTTACCAATGGGGTATCAGCACAGGTAAGGTAAACACAGGTTTGATAAATGCTCAAATGTTGGGTCCTCTTTGAATAAGATTGTCACCCTATGAGAAGACCAGTGTGGCATCCTGGGGTATCAGGATGCATAGGAAGAAAGAGGGACATATTCCAGCTGTTATTCTAGCTCAAGCCCTCCCTAGTCAACTTTCCAAGTGCTTTCGCAAAACCAGCAGAAGAACATAGCCCGTAAGGGAATTGTGGGAAATAATACATGGTTGTTATTTTAAGTCATTATATCCAGAAGGACCAATTAGAGGGCCCAGATTTCCTCCAGAACACCCTGCAGTCTGAGGAGGTGCTAGGTTCCAAGGTACAGGTCTCTTAATGAGAACAGAGGGGTTAGGTGAAGGTCTCTATGCATTAATCAAACTCAGGTTATCAGTCTTACAATGGGAGAGATAATAAACTGGAGGTGCCTTGTGAAGTGGTTCTGTAGGGTCACCATATAATGAGGCTGACTACAGGACAATAGCCAAGCCATCCCCGCACCTGAATTCCAAAAATTTTCAAGAAACTTTATTATAAGTTTGAGTAGACAGGCCAGACCAGAAGACATTGACAAAGCATATATGGTAACAGACATCAAACCAAAACAAAGAACAAAGGGAAATTGGTGCTCCGAGGCAATTTTTAAAAATTACCATCGTTGATGTCCTTGAGGAGACTGAAACAAGAACAAGATGAAACAAGAACGGGAGACTATAATCAGAGAACTTTTGGAAGACATTAAAGAGCTCTTGGAAATTACAATATGATAAGAGAAGAAAATTCAAAACAAAGTTTGCAAGATAAGGTACTCTCCATGAAGACAGGAACACTGCCACAGTAACACCACCAAAGAAATGGAAAATGGTAATGACAAAATGAAAGGATTGACCCAGGAGGTTCAAGTCCAGATAACAGAATTTCCAGAAAAAAAAAGATATAAGAAATTTTCAACAAACTTCATCATAACTGACATGAATTACAAAACTGAGTTGCCTCACCAAGCCTGAGCTCGATGCAGAAACCCTATTGGGTGGGTTTTCAAAACAGAAAATTTTGAACCTGTGCGGAGGGAAGGTCTTCCAATAGATGGCACCAAACTTCTCAAAACAAACAAACAACAACAACAAAACACCACCAAAAAGATGCTAAAACAGTATTTTGAGAGTTCTAAGGGAAGATGATTTTCAATGTGGAATTCTATACTGAATGTGACCCTGTTTTAAATATACACAAATGAAACTTTTGATTTTAACTTTTGCTGAACTGAATAGTTATGAGAGACAGCTACATACTGTGTTGGCAGTGAACAGACATCACAAAGCCTGCACCAGAAGAAACCAACCCGCGCCATGTTTGAGGAAAAGGGAAAAAAGCAGGTTCATGTATGTCAATTGAATGTGCATCCATTTCTTAATTAACATTTTTAATTTGATTTGTATCTCATGCTTCTTAATAGTAGTAAGAAAGGTTTGCAGCTAACAACGATCTACAACAGAAGATATAGTCTATATACCTTATGTGCTTTGATTAAACTTTTATGCTCTATTCTCCAACAAATTATTCAACAAGGCTGTTATACAGATGTGAATTAAAAACAAGGAGGGGTGGGAATTGTATGGGGACTATAACCAAGATGCAAATGCATACATTGTGCAAAAATGAAAAATGATTTAAAAAATATATAAAATAAAAAAATAAAAATTAATAAAATTAAATTAAAATTAAAGGACCCCCCCCAGTGGTGCAGCGGGTTGAGCGTTGCACCGTGCAGCTGTCCTCAGCCTCTGCAGCGTGGGTTTGATTCCTGGTCGGCCAGGGAGATACCCACATGGTGGGGCAGACCTCTCCTGCCTCACCCGCTGCTCCCCTCAGCAGTGTCTTTGGTCCGTCCGCTGTTCTGCTCCCCGCTCTGTCTTTGGTGAATTTTCTCACCCTCCCACACCTCTGACTTGTACCCCAGTTCTTGTATAAATAAATAAATCTTTAAAAAAATTAAAATGAAAAAAAATCTAAAAAGCAATCAGGAGAAATGATCAAATGAATCCCTTTCCTCACACATGAGACATGGCATTATAGTACTGAATAGCATTCAGCGATCTAGATGCACCAACTCTTAAAAGCTCACTCCATTTCTCAGTACACATCACCATTCCAGTGTGTGTGTGTGTGGGGGGGGGTAGTTTTCCCATGAAAACAAGCAACTCTCCAGTACCAGGGGGATGTCTTACAAGTCAACTCAACTCTGACACTCTCTCCCCAGAGAGCACCAAATAAGAGCTTCTTCAAGTGAAGGGTGCAGTGCTACAAGCCACTCCTACATTTTCTCTATTCCAGTGCCAGTCACAAGACTGGGTTGTCACCTGTGTTCCTGACCACTATAAATCAGAGGACCCAACACTCCTTCTGAGGGGCAATTAATTGGCTGGAAGTGCTCACAATGCTCAAGAGAACCAGTGTCCTTACTGGGTTAGCAGTGTATTGTAAAAGGAAGTCACTCAGCAACAGCCAGATGGAAGAGATGCGCAGGGCAGGGACACAGAGCTCTCTCACCCTCCCCAGGGCATCATCAGCCCCATCGGGAGATGCTCATTGTGCCCACCTACCCAGAAGCACTCTGAACCCTGCCACTTTGGGTTTTGATGGAGGCTTCTTAAACTAGGGATGGTCGATAAATCACTGGTCGCTGGTGACTGAGTCATCGATACTTCTCCCCTCCAAAAGATGGGATCTTGGGAGACAAGGAGGGATGCTGACAGATCCAACCCTCTCATTGCAAGACTGCTTCTCTGCACAACCAGCGCCTGTCCTCAGGTGGGGTCCAAAAGTCACCTGATTAACATACCAAAAGACACCTACATTTTTTTCTCTTAGGATATTCCAAGGGTTTGGGGAACTCTGCGCCAAAAACTGGAATAAAGACCAACTATAGATTTATTATTTTATTTACAATAAAATTACAATATAGCAGAAATCACAAAAGGCATGGTAGATATTTATCAGACAATGTGCTCATAGTTTTTCCTATATCAAGTTAAGTGTATTAAAAATAGAGACTACCTATCAGTCCCTGAACGGAAGACGTACATGAGCGCGAAGTTCAATAGATTTAAATTAATAACTACATTTAAATATTCTAGAGGCAACATTATTTTTCCCTGTGTAATTTATTTATTTATTTATTTTTTATAGTGGCATGTTTATTTATTTATTTATTTGTTTGCTTGTTTGTTTTATTTATACATGCACTGGGTACAGTCAGAAGAGCGGGAGGGTGAGAGAATTCACCAGAGCCAGAGCGGAGAACAGAACAGGCAGACTGACGAAGTACACTGCTGAGGGGAGCAGCGGGCAGCAGGAGGGGTCTGCGCGCCATGTGGGACCCTCCTCTGGTGGCCGGAGAGCAGCCGGGAATCGAACCGGCGCCACAGAGGCCACGTGCAGCTTGGCAACCCAGTGCTCAACCGCTGCGCCACCAGGGAGGCCCTCCCTGTGTAATTTAGAAACCTTAATGTACTACAGTGGGAGGAGCAACTTCTGAATAAACATACGATGAATATAAGTAAAATGAAAAATAATTTTCAATATAATCTATTTGGAAAGGAAGATACTGAGAAGAAAGTTTAAATAGGATGAATGTTAAGCTTCCATTTAGTTGACTTAGGTTTAAAAATATCTGTACTCTGGGTCTCCCTGGTGCTGCAAGGGGTTAAGCACTGCACTAGGAAACAATCTGCAGCCTCTGCAGCACAAGTTCAATCCCCGGCCGGTCAGGGAGCTACTCACATGGCGCAGTAGACTTCTCCTGACTCGCCCGCTGCTCCCCTCAGCAGCGTATTTCAGTCAGTCTGCCTGTTCTGTTCCCTGCTTTGTCTCTGGTGAATCCTCTCACCCCCTGCATCTCTGGCCTGTATCCCAGCTCTTGTATGCATAAATAAATAAATCTTTAAAAAGTATATTTGTGCTCTGGTGGAGTTACAATCAAGTTTTGTGATGACACAAATATCTTCAAGAAACTTGTAATTCATAAGGCCTTGAAAGGTTTGGAGAAAAGCCTGGATGAGAGAGGATTTTACCAAATCTACAAAAATTTGCCAAGGTTACCATGAACTACGTGCCAACACAGAGGGCAATCATTCTCCTTCCTCCAGTGTGTGTGTGTGTGTGTGTGTGTGTGTGTGTGTTTCATCTATTTCAGCATCCAGAAATGTTGTTTCAAAAAAATTAGAGCCACCAGAACTACAATGCCACTGTAGTCCTTTGTAATCAGACATCAAAATTTTATGTTCTCCATTCATTCTGTAGCAAGTCTAAATGTAACTGCTAGCAAGGGAACATTACCGCATGTCTGTCTGCATGAAAAATTGGCCGTGTCTCCTTTATAATGCATCCTAAAGCTCTCCCATCTAAGCATTATTTCTTTATTATTAAAATGAGTCTCTGGTTGCCAATGATGCAGTGGGAATGGGAGATAAAACCACTTTGTCCTCTTGCCCTGAATGTCTTCTTATAAGAGGCTGAGAGTATTCTTCCTTCCGCTGCTTCCCTGCCCATTCCATTCTGGAGGACAAGTCATTGACAGACAGGGCGGATAGCTGTACTATACCTCAGCTAGTTTTCAGAGACAGGCTCTCCTCCTGGCTCCCCAAAGTTATTTAGGCAACTCAGAAATTATGAACAGACGTGAGAGGAAGAACTAAAGGAAACAGGATGGTGTGAGTCAGTGCAACCCTGTGACAGGTGCTACACTGGACACTTACTGCATTTACCTTAGTTCCGGGTCTCTAATATCACCAGAAATATTTTTTTAAATATTTATTTATGTATACAAGAACTGGGGTACAGACCAGAGGTGCAGGAGGGTAAAAGAATCTACCAGAGACAAAGCAGGGAGCAGAACAGGCAGAAGGACTGAAATACACTGCTGAGGGGAGCAGTGGGCGAGACAGGAGAGGTCTGCCGTTCCAAGTGGGAATCTCCCTGGCCAGGCGGGAATCAAACTGGCACCACGGAGGCTGTGGACAGCTTCACAGCGCAGTGCTCAACCTGCTACACCACTGGGGAGGTCCCAGAAATATTATTTTATTGCCATTTTAGAGATGAGTTGATTGTGATTCAGAATTTACCTAATTTTTGTATTTCACATGGAGCTAGTGTTACCAAATGTGGGCCCGCTACCAGATGGAAGAGAGGCCAATACGCCCTGCCACCAGCTTTTGACAGAAGCCCCACTTTAATGTGGGGTCACCTGGCAGGGGACTGGAGACAAGGCTCTTGCCTCAGTCTCCCCAAGGATGGGACTCTGGACAGTGCTTGTGGGGTTGAAGAGCAAATACAGAGAATGCAAGTTGGTAGAGTCTGGTTGCTTTCTGCTAAATTGTGGTGAACCTTGAATTCGGGTCCAGGACTGCAACAGTGGGGCACCCCTCCCTTCTGAATGTTGCCCCCCTAACCCCAATTCAGGAGCCTTAGTCCTATCTTCCGAGGCTATTTTCAGTCCAGGTGATGAGATGTCACTTGAGGACAGAGAACACTCTTCTGGGCCTGCACTCTGGAACACAGCCTGTCCACTTAGGAAGCATCGCGATTTGTTGCCTTGTTTAAAATGGACAGGAGCATCACTGTCTCATTGTTGCAAGCCCACCTGATGATCTTGCAAGACAAGCAGAAAAGGGAACTGGCCATCCAGGGTGACCACTGCAGTCTCACTCGCAATTGGCAAAGCCAGGATTCATAAACCAGGTGACTGGCCTGTGGTGTGAGCACCTTCCTCTCAGCCACACCACCCCACAGGTGTCCTTTCTCTGTTACCTGCCTTTTCCTTGTGTCCACCAGTTAACCAGCTGTGCACTCCAATTCCTTTTTTACAGTGACCCACTCAGAATGACTCTTACAGATGATGGGCTGAAGTCCACTGCCATGGCAGGCTGTGGCCATAATCTCTAAGCTCCATGTTTCAAGACCAGAACTTATCCACAAGGCTCAAAAAGAAAACTAATCAATATCTTGAGAAATCAAAAATGGAATTCTTTTGTATTCGCCGATTTCAATTCCCTCTGGGCTTATAGAAAAATAGGGAGGCAAACAATTCCATTGTCATAACACAACGGTCTTTAGGTCATTTTACAAACACATCATTCTCAGAGCCATGTAATATAATGATATCATTTATCACTCATCATCTTCTCCTACTTTCCAGGGGTGCTGGTTAAGTTCCATTTTCTCCCTCCTTCTTTTCTGCTCTGCACCTTGTCCTACAAAGCTGAGAGCTACAGGCTACAATTCCTGGCTTTATCCTCTACCCACCAATTAGATGTAGCTTGTGAGAGAACAAACGCATGGACAGGAGGAGGAGGAAAGTGGTAAGATGTTTTCATCCCTGACCCCTCCCTGCCAGACAATGACGTGGACAGTGCTTGCATTCTTTTCTCTGCAGCTGGGATGTGGCTATCCTTCCTCTGAGGAAGCTTCTCATTTGCCCACAGTCCTTGGGGCCTGACAGAGGTAACAGCTTTCAGCAGTTACCTATCCCCTGGCGATTCCATAGCATGTCATTAAATGCTCTTCAATAGTCTCTGACTCAGACTCTGACAGTCTCCTTCAGGAAGCCCTGACTGTCAGAGTAATGACTACAGAGGTATTCCCAAAGCACACCCTCAGGAGAGGGTAACAAGCTGGTATTGCTCGTGTATTTCATCAGTGCAAAGAACTGCTCCTTGTAGAGGAACAGGGTCTCTGGGACCCCGTGGTCTGGTGTGGCATCACTGTAAGCAGCACCGGGGTGGCATCAGAGTGTTACCAGCACTATTGGGGGTGAAAGATGACAGTCACGTGGAGGGGTAAGAGTAGCACTTAGTTACCATAGTGACAAGAGTGTTTACCCAGATAGTGAGGAGGGATAATTATTCCTGACTGCTCTAGGGAATGTTCCTGGGGAAAGAGGTTTAAAGGGATGACTTGATTAGAAGTCTTGGGAATTGCCACCTGCAGGCTTTACAGGATACATTCAACCATATCTGTCCTATGCAGTGAAACATGCAACTTGCAGGCCTCAGAAAGCCTTGCTTGAGGAATGGGATTCTGCCACCTGGGAGATGGCATCAGGTGAAAAAAATTTGAAATTGAGAATTCACTGCCTCCAAATTATTTGTCGCCATCAGAAGTACATGAGTGAGGAAGCATAGTGTTAAATTTGGACAAGGTCTACTTACATGCTCACGCTCCCCGGGGGCTTGGGGTGTAATAAATTGACTTAAGCACCTGGGAATGGTCTGAACAGACTGCATGATTGATTAATTCTTTCATCAGTGGGCATCTATAATCAAAAGGTTATAAAGAGAAATCCCCAGGGTAAATTGTGAATGAATGACAATGGCTTACAGAGTGGACTTAATCTATGCAAGCTAGTTAGTACCCCCCAACTCCCACACCTCTGGAAGGGACAGCACTGACTTTTGTAAAAAATTAAATATTTTATTTTTCTGAAGATGCCCTTGATTGGGAGGAGAGATGGAGTAGGGAAAGAGCAAATTGGGAAGGAAGCACAGTGGTCTATGGTGGTGGCATATGGGTGAGTCAGTGGTGGGCGCACTGTGATGGTAATGCAGGATGGGGGTGCCCTAAAATTACCTCCATTAAAAATAAATTAATAAAAAATATTTAAAGATGCCCACATCATCAGGCGCACCAATGATCCCCTCCGGGATCTAAAGCACCCCCTTCTCTAGCTACCTAGTTCAAAGTTTTCACATATAAAGTGGCCAAGGGAGCCAGGAAGGAGGCTAGGCAAGAACTCAACAGCATGGGCTGCCTTGAGTCCAATCTGCCAACAGCAGAACCTGACGCTGCAGCCTGGTGTGGCATCAGTCCCCAGATGGACCAGCATCACACAGGAGCAGGTGGATGGACCCCTGAGGTTTGTCTCATGATGGAAGGACAGAGCTTTCTCCTCAAGAGTGGCGCAAGGGGTTAAGACACAACCTATGAAGCTGTCTGCAGCCACTGCGGCACGAGTTCGATTCCCTGCCAGGGAGCAACTCACATGGCGCAGCAGACCTCTCCTGTCTCACGTGCTGCTCCCCTCAGCAGTGTATTTCAGTCAATCTGCTGTTCTGTTGCCCACTCTGTCTCAGATGAATCCTCTCACCACCCACGCCTCTGGCCTGTACCTCAGTTCTCCTACGCATAAATAAATAAATCTTTAAAAAGAGAGAGAGATTGAGAGAGAGAGAGAGAGAGAGAGAGAGAGAGAGAGAGAGAGAGAGAGAGTACTCTGGGAATGGGTCATTCCTTTCGGTCTATGAAGCTTCTTCCAAAGCCATAATGTGTCTTATTTATCACCATGGCACCCAAGCAACCATGTCTCTGCTCAAGGAAATCATTTCGTGGCAAAGGAACGGGCTCATCCCGGTGACATCCGCGGGTCTCACCTTGTGCCTTATCCAGGAGGGGCAGCTATATTCCTAATGTGATGATGAAACAGCTATTGACGACGTACACACAGAGCTAGACTCCGTGAAATTCAAAGCGAGAACACACTGCCTCCTAGTCACGCTACGTTCCTGTGGCTCTGAGCAAATAATGGACATACAGGAGGAGTCTCCCTACTGGTGAGGTGATCGAGTCCCGCTACCAAGGCGAAGCTGGTGTGGCTGCTTTTCTTACTCAGATGCCAGTGGAAAACTACAGCAAAGCAACAAATGCAAGGATCTCAGAAAAAAACTGAATCTTATGTCATTTAAACCATAGGTGCTTCCAGAAGATAAGCAGAGCTGGTAGTGGAAGAAGGGTGTTGTAATCAGTAGTGTCAATGGACACTAATGACACAATGACAGTAGCCGAGACAACAGCAGCTGGGCGGGCTGCCAGCTCCTTCTCTCCCCACAGTGTCCTGCTATCTTATGCAAAGGATGCTGGGAGTGGTTGAGGTTACAATTTAGCTTCCAGATTGGAATAGGACTAAATTAATCTCCCTTGAAGCAATGCCATAGTGAATGGAAACTTGGTGTTTCCCTGTGGTGGGGATGCAAGTGCGTGGCTTTTGTTTTTATTGCTTTAATTAAGTACAGTGCAAGCAAAGAATAATAACGGATTAAACACAAACTGGGAGTAGGGAGCCGCGAGTTCAGTTTGCTGCTCCAGAATCATTCCTACCCAAGTCCAATGCATGCATATGTCTGAATACAGCAGATCAGATACCTCTCTACTCTCCAGTTTGGTTCTCACAATTCGGAGGTGAGAAGAGAGAGGCTGGCACGCTTATTCCCGGGCTTCCTCCCTGCCAGGCTGCGGCTTGGTGCTGGCCTTGCAGCTAGCCCGTCAAGCAGCACACTGGCCACTGCTTAAGCTTTCATCAAGTTCCAGACCAGCTCCTTTTTCTCAACCCTCAGGCACCAGCATGGAAAAGGCTTTGCACTCGACTAGACCTGGGGTGATTCACCACCACCATTCTTGGCATCTTGACACTTGGGCCCTCCACTCCTATCTCTTCGGTTTGCTCAGCGTGCCACCCTCCCTGCCGCCTGACTCACGCACAGTTGTTACGTCTGTTGTGATCGGTGTACAGAGATTCAGGACTCGGGGAACAGGACATTCTCAGGAGGATAATATTGCAAAATGTTTCCCTGTATGAGCTAAAAGAAACTTGAGGTCTTTGCATAAAGGATAGCTTCATTTCTTCTAAGAAATGAATGTCTGATGAGATGATGCATTGCATAATCCCTTTCCTGTAAGTATTTTTTAAATAGAAAATATTTACTAATCATTTCCATGGGGCTTAGTACTAAGGATATAGGGACTTCAGGGACATCCAAAACAGAGCAAGTGAATAAAGGACAGATGATTACTGGAGCTAGAGAAGAAATGCCAGGTGGTGCCCTGGAGAGAAAGTGGCGGCTCCCCTCTACCTGAGTGACAGCAAGGTGGGAAGGGGAGAGGCAGCTCCCTCATTTCCCATCATCTCCTTTAGTGCTGTAGTTTCTTCTCCTGCAGTCCAGGGAAACAGCTCAGCCCAGCCCCAGGAGGTGAGTCATGACTGTAAGCCAGTCATAGCCATCCCTCCCCCTCACCAGCCCGTCATGCAGACCTGGGCATGAGACAACCCCAATGAGACATCCAGGATGCCTGCAGGGCACCTTTCTGGAGATATTTTTTCTCGCTAATAAAAAAATACCTAGAGAAAGATGTTCCTTCCTTGTGTGAACGTCACCATGGGCACCTGTGATGCCTGAAAGCGCAACAGACTCTGGCGTGGAGGGGGCCATGCTGGATCCAGCCCTGTGCCGAGGACAGCAGGGCAGAAAGGTGCAGAGTCGGATCCTGGACAGCAGCATTGAGCAGCTAAACCTCAGCACCCCTGCCCCCCGCCTTTGAATGACAAAATCACTCTTCATTAGCTTAAAAGCATTCAGGCCAGCAATAACTCCATGGAGTTGTCACATTTCGGCTTAGCCCCAAAAGATGAGAAGCAGCAGCTATTTAAAAAGTAGGGGACAGTGTGCTGAGAGGAGGGCAAACAAGGGTGAAGACCTGGTAGCTAGATAAGGCAACGCCACCAGCTTCAAGCCGCACCCACCTACACGGGCGTATGACTGCAGCATCAGAGGTAGCCCTGACTCACTTTGTTTCCATTTTCTAAGATTCCCTCTCCTATATTTATCATATATATATATATATATATAAGATTTATTTATTTATGCATACAAGAACTGGGGTATGGGCCAGAGTTGGTGATGAAAGGATTCACCAGAGACAGAGTGGGGAGCAGAACAGGTGGGTCTACTGATATACACTGCTGAGGGGAGCAGCGGGCGAGACAGGAGAGGTCTGCTGCGCCATGTGGGTAGCTCCCTGGCTGGGGATCGAACTTGTGAGGCAGTGGCTGCAGATAGCTTCATAGTGCTGTGACATAACCCCTTGCGCCATTAGAGAGGCCCCCTAAATATACTTTTGTAAGCTGTCTCAAATAATATTTGGAAAGTATGAAGCTGTATAGAAATCCCCCAAACCCTGCAACTATCCAAAGTTCAAATAATTTATCTCTTTTTTTTCTACTGTCTCTAACGGAATTTGAATCCCAACTTTTGTAAGGAAAATACAATCGCTAAGATCAACATTCATCTTGAACACCACCCCAATATTTCAGTTAAGTCTGCCCCATGGGAATATAGTCCAATAGACACCAGTCATGGTTTATTCTCATCATGTAATTTAGGTCAGTGTAAAAGATAAATTTAGAGACATCACATGGGCGTCCTATGCTGTCCACCTAGAGTGTGCTATTACACAATTTCCCCAATTATTTATTAGTCCATTGCTCACGGGGTTAGTGGAGTCTCTGGAGAAAGCCTTCCAGGCAGTCATTAAATGTGCTTTGACATAATCCCTCTATTAACTGCTGACATAATCTCTCTAATAACGACTAAGCTTCCAAACTGATGACTTACTGTTTGCAGTTTGTGACATTAAAACATGTAGGGTCATTAACAGTACGACAAACAGCAAGCAGAACCTTCTCTGAACTCTGACCTTGCAAGATTGAAACAATTCCTTGATTGGGTCTGAGACCACCAAGTTCAACAACATGGGGGTGTGTGTGTGTGGGGGGGGTGGATACCACCTGCCATGGGAACTGTCCCTGTAATGGGTCCTGAAGTGAGACCCAGGGTCTTAAGAGGGTGACTGTTTATTTTGTGGTTCTGTTTGCTCCTCCCTCCTCTAGATGATCGCCTTTATTTTGCACTTGAATAACTCTGGGAGCAGTGGTGTGCCATTAGTGTGCAGTGACTCAAGCCTTTGAAGTTGATTATAAATCCAATACAATGCTGCAGTTGCGTTGTGGGAATCTGATTTATGGATTTTGGCTAAAGAAATATACAAAATAAGTCTTTCCACCCTGTATGTACAGTAAAAACTTGATAAGGCACTGTTTAAATCAAGTTTGATAGAAAAAGAGCTATAAACACATTAGAACAGTTTTAAACAAACTATTCCAAAATGTACGAAAGCCCTGTAAGTGCTAAGTTATAGCACCGCTCACCATATTATGCAGTTAAGAGCCTGTGAGTCTCGCTATTAAAAATCCTATTTTCAGTGCTGTTTAGCATCCATATAAAAATTCCATCTGAGCCAAGATTAAGGATATAAGGCCTCAGAGAAAAAAACAAGACATTTTGGTTTCTTTAAAGCTTTGGGATTTTCTTTTTGTTCAGTTACTATAAACCAACAATCTATGGATTTCACTCACTTTTTCTTCCTTTATTTGTGAAAATATAAAGCCAAGTTTTGTTGATGTAAATTGGCAAGATTCTAGATATAATAAAAAGTACTTTCTTCCTATGGTGTTATTTCTTAGTGCAAATCACTAGTTATGAGTTAATTTGTCACACTGCTTTTCAAAATATCATTCCCACCAGGTTAGAATATTTATCACATATTCCATTTCCATAAACAGATAATAGGAAGTGCACACAATACATACCTTTTCCTAGTCAAATAATAAAAATCTCAAAATCACTCATGTTCAATTGTTGCCAAATGACTAAACTCTTAAAAGTCTGCTGAGTAAAATCATGCTTACTTAGACTGTTCTTTTATCTGTATAGTCCATAAAAACATTCTTTTACTCACAATGGGGCAAAAATGCTAAACAGGAAGAAGGGGGGTAAGGACCACATTTGAGAGGTGACACTGGCCAGCCCTCACTCTCTGATTCCCCGTGAACACCCATTTCAGATATCCTAGGACTCTAATCACTGAGCTCCTGTAAAAGCTGGTGCTCTTTGGATTGTTGATAATGGCATTTCCTCTCACCCACCAATTTTAACCCATTGTTACTCTTAGTATTATTGCATTATCGTGTACCTAAACCATGAATAGTCCTATATTGAAACATTTAAAGGGGCAGGAAGAGAGTCACTGTGAGCCATACCTAGGGAAAAGGTAGAGTTCTGGCTTCCAAATGACTCAAGAATTTTCTAGAATGTTTCTTCTGACCTGAGCAGGGCAGAAGGGCAGAGCACACAGTGCAGGTACCATGAACAGTGCAATCAGGAGAGATGCCCTGGGAGACATGAGGAGCACCAGATTGTCTTTAGTCTCAGAGTAAGAGTTTTGGGAGTTCAGGAAAGTCCAGATGAACCTGGAGACCCTCAAGGGAAAGGCTTCCTATTTTCTCTTAATTTACTAAATTGACTAGTAACTTGCTCTCCATACCTAAGTTGGTATTAGCTGCTGCTCTAAATAGTGTTTGCTTCTTCCAAATATTGGGGCACAAAAGTAAGATATCCCGTATCCCCCTGGACTGTGCTAGGCTGTCCAATAATCAAGCAAATATCAGACAGATTCATAAAAGAAAAAGTAAAAAAAAAAATAATGTTTACATGAAAACAGAGGCGAGACCCAGCAAAACTTCAATAACTTGCCCATGTGGCTTTAGATGCCATCTGAAATAGCTAAGACAAGGGAGGTAGGGGAGAAGAAAGGCGTATGTCAGTTAAGTAGTTTACCAAGGAAGGCACAGTAAGCAAAGATATGCAGACTTAAGGTCTGCCTTCTCCATTGAATAGTAGAAAGGAGATTAGGTCTTTCCCAGTACAGTGAGGGAGCTGCCCTTGCAGAAGGGAGTTTACAAATAAAGGTCTTTATCAAAAACAGCCTCTACCCAGCCTTCAGTGCCAGTTCCACAAAATCAACCTTTTGCCAAAGATTTATCTTGGGATGACAGATTTTTCTCCCCTATACAAACCATCATCAATGTTTGACACAGAACTTAGGTCTCAACCAAGAGTTCAACTTGCCCTGGCCTTACCCATACATGATTTTAATTTCTTCCATAGAATAACCAGCACCTCTTCAAGTGACTAGAAAAAGATTCTGCTGATAACATGTGAGCAGTTTCCCTCTCGAGAAATGTCAACCTTTAAGAAGTAGGTTATGCTTGGTTTTCATAGAATTGGCTGAGTAGCGGGCCTCTTGCCAAAAGTCTGCTTGCTCCCTGCAACCTTCTTGATCAACCAGAAAAGCAGATACAGCAGGTGCAGAATGGGCAAAAGAAGCAGGATGGCTACTCTCTGAGCAGGGCTTGCAGAGGCTCAGAGACCATGAGGCAAGACAGATTCCATCCCTGCCCTCAAGGACAGAAAAAAAACAGAAACTTGAATGTTGCATGAGACTGCACGAGGGCATAAACAGTGCTCTGGAAGATCAAAAGAAGGACACCTCACATAATCTCATGGTTAGGAATCGGAGTAGCCAGGCAGGTGGAAGGGACAGGAATCCTTGTAGGAGAACTCCGGTTAGTTACTCTGGCGAAGAGGTATTTAGGTGAAGTTTCAAAGGTTTGCAATCCACTGTCGAGCACCACGCCCCCCCCACAAAAAAAAAAAATAATTAGAAACACGATTTTTACTTTCAGCCTAATCCCATTGTTTTGCTTATTTCCCTGGTTACTGTGAAAAGTCAACAGAAATTAATTAGCACCCTGGATTGTTCTCAACTTGTTTTCCAGGTAAAAACCTTGTCTCCATGATTAATTGATATCTCCTGGAGGGCAGTCATGTCTTGGTCATCTTTTGCACTCCCCTGTGTTTATCAATGCTGAAAATAGAGAATTTAATGAATAAACTCTTATTACATGCATGATTGATTCACATGTTTTTAAAATAATGTTTGCTAATATTTTATAAATGTCAGAGATGCTACTCTGTCATCCTGAGACAAGGAAATCCTTGAAATGGGCGTAACCTGAACGCTGCTTTCAGACCCATTTATCATTTTTATCTTTTCTTGAAAAGCATTTGAAATATCAATAACATCTTCCACACAAAACTCTAGATCATCATCCTACATCTACCAGAAACACATTTCCATAGTGGAGATATTTAGAGACCTGGCTTTTCCACACAGTCTTTCTTAAACAGACACTGTGTCAATAAGGATTGTTATGATTAATATGAAAATGACACAGGGCACCAGCCTTCGCCATATGCCTAAAAGAAGCTCACTTAGGTTCTTGCGGGAACCACCACTGAACACTGCTACTCCCTTACAACTCCCTCTCTCGTTTCCACACCCGCAAATATTTTTCAGAAGAAGATGTTAGTCAACAGTGTGGCGTAAAGAGAGACCTAAAAATGGCCCAAATCAATATAAACCAAATTTATTTAGTAGCAGAAAATTGCTTCTATGCAATTATCCTGTACACTGTGCTTTAAGATAAAGGGGCTATTTTATAATTAAAAGCACCTGCTGACAGATTCATAGCTCTGTCAGCAACACAGATGCAACCAAATTCTGCTTTTGAGTTCAATCATTTTTCCTGAACAAAGCAACCATGATTGTTTAAAGACACGATCCTAGACTAAAATGCAGGCCCATATGGAGGAAGCATATTGTCTGAAAATAATACAAAATAAAATAAAAAGTATTTGTCATTATTTTATCAACACAATTGCTGGTTTCTTATGAGGAAATTATTTTTAGGACTCCATGTGGGCAAAAGGGAAAATCTTAAAAATTTCTCACATGAGGAAAAATACTTTCTTTTCAGTTTTACAAGGATGCCTGAAAAATCCTTCCTAGAGTTGATATCTATATTTATAATACATATAATAGGGACAGTGCAATATTTACAATATCATTTCCAACAACATTCTCTGACTTGGTGGGGCATGGCACTAAACTAGCTTCTTCTCCTCCTCAGCTGACTTCTCTCTGCCTTAAAACAAGGACATTACCATGCAGGCTGGCTGGACCCAGCTCCATAAGCCACACTCCCTTCAGTCAACATCTCCCTGTGCGGCCTCTCTGAGAGCAAGCACTGGGAGGAGACACCAAGGCTGGAGGGAGGGGGAGCGGGCACTACTCTTACCCAACTGCTTGTGTCACTTCCTCTGGCATCCTGCCCCCCTCCTGTTCCTGTCAGCATGATTCCAACCCTGCTTCTACCCCCTGGTCCAGCTGGTCACCCCAACTGAATACAATCAGGACACTTCCCAGGGCTTACAGGACTGGCTTCCCCTCAGCTCGCCTCCTAGAGCCACTACGTCCAGCAGGAAGCCCAGAGTCCACACGGCCTAGACTTCCTGCAGACTCCTCCTGCAGCCACTCTCAGACACATCAACACCCCTCAGAGGAGCTTCATCACCAATGAGGCTGCTCCCACCTTCCAATTTTAATAATTCTACACTCAGTCTGAGTGGTGACGAGGGTTTTCTGAACTTGCCCCTGGAATAGCTTAGTTTTCCTGAGGGTGGGGGTGTGGTGGGGGAGGGAGGGCTTAGCTGCCTAATAAACAATCTGTTGTGCCGATTTAACAATTCTTCGAAGCATGTTTTCTCTAGTAAAGTAACCCATGTGACTTCTGTCTCCTCACTGGAGCTTGACTATCAGGAGTCTTTCCTTCACAGCCCTGCTGTAAGGCCGCAGCCAGCCTGTATCACTCAGCACTCTTTAGCATCTCTACAGCAGGAATGTGTCAGGTGCCCCAATGGGTAGTGGGTGCAGAAGGCTGATTGAGACAAACAGAATTATGCTGTAAAATAAAATGAAATTGAACAGTGCCGGGTACCTCTATTCATCATAGAATTCAGAACCTGTGGTCCGAACTCCAGTCAGAATGCCCAGGTAAGCCCGGTGAAAATCAAGCCTATTATACTTGGTGACATGCTCTGAAATTCAAGAATCCAGTCTCTGAGGCTTTGAAGACAGAGGTTATAAGTACAGAAGTTTTCTAACAGGCCACCAAGAAGTATGCCTGTGAATGAACCCTCCATTCCAGAGCAGAGAAGTTCTTGCCTTTATTTGCAGAGGTTTTCAGTTTTCATTGAAATAACACCAAATAGGAGACAAATTAGAGGGAGTTCCAAGAAGTTCACCGGAAAAAAAAAAAAGACAGCGCAGTGGCAGGGCAGGGTAATGAGACAAGATTGCAATGACTAAATGTATTTTTATCTAGTATTCAACTAAGTGCAATTGTGACATCTAAAAATAAGTGAGGCAGAAAAAGAAAAAATAATTATAGGGAAGATAATATATAATAATTAACTACTGAAAAAGAGTATGGTTTAAATAATGGGACACAAGTAAAGCAGGAATAACTCGAGCTGATTATAGAGACTCATTTCTCACACTGAGGTGAGAGGACTGTTATCACTTAAAATTCACAGGCCTTAAAAAAAAAAACAGACAAAACAGGTAATTATTATCTGCCAACAGTGGAGTCTAAAATGATGCAGTAGTGTTTGTCCGCTTCTAATTTACAAAGTTCTGCATGTTTCTCAAGTTATGCAACCCATTCGTTTCTCCTTAATTAAAGGACCCAGAAAATTCCTGCAAATCTTGGAAATGCCGGTGACGTTCTCTTTCTAACAGGTGTTGCATCAAAAAAAAAAAAAAAAAAAGCGATTCTAAAATATTAGCATTAGAGATCTCCAGAGGTGTTGCTTTTGTGGTTTTATCATTTAACAAACAACCTCAAAGGAAAACAAGTGTGCCACATGTTATGGATGAAGCATAAGCTCTGATGTGAAAAGATAAACTTTCCTGGGTAATGAAAGTTCTCATGGATGTGCTTAAAATCCAGGAGCAAAAGTCCACAGATTATTTCGTGATAAATGTGCCATAAATGATCAATAGTAGACATGATCAGAAAAAATGTATTTTACCCAGATTGTCTCAATATCAACAATAAATCTCTAAAATATATTCCTATGCTGTCTTTAGACCACCCTTCTCTTGTTTTGTATGGAAGATCTTATACTGAAGTTCATCATTCTTGTTGGTCCTCACTAGCGAAGCTGATTGTCCTTATATGTGGAATGACCTTTCAGAAATACATCTTCAGAGCTTCCTGTCATGTTCAGACACAAGGTCCTCTTTGTTACCAAGAGAATGGAGTCCATTCCCAGTTTGAGTTAAATATCAGGTCACTGGATTTGATGGACAACACAATTTCTCAGAGGTTTGAGTGCACGTTTGGTTTTCTTGCTCCCTCCTGTACTTCTGCCAGATTTTGTACATTCTTTAAAAGGTCCTGGACCTTGATTACAAAAAAAAAAGCTGAAAAAACAACTTTTTTCCAGAAACCCAGTAACATACAAGTATGATGTCATTTTTTTTTTATATTTAAGTTTAATACTTAAATTTTCAAATAGAAACATCTCTGGTGACTTATAAATTGGCTGAGAAAGCACATCTGAGAAGCAGAACTATCACTTACAACAAAAATTAACCAGATTTAACTCTAGTTTTACAGTCTCATCAGAATGATTCATCTAAACATTTGTCAGTTCTTTGAGGTATCTTAAGGGAGAAGATTTTTGTCTGAGCAGAAGACTTCAGGGTTTGGATGCCCCTCTGACTCTGCTTTGGGTGACCTCAGACCATAAACTCTTTCATCTCATGAAGTATGAAAATCTATTTTTCTAGGTGTTGACTCCTTTTTGCTGGGAGGATAATTTGCATGGTGTGATTGAGTCAACTGCTCTTGCTACCCAAGCTGAGGCCGGTTTTCTCCCTCACTCCTCCTTATAAATGCTGATGAAGCTTCAATGGCACCAAGAATCCTATGCAGACTCACATAATCATAAAATTCCAGAAACATAAGGGTACCTAGCAAGCTAACTCTTCCACTTCATAGGGGGAAATGAGGCCAGGAGTTCTTTAATTATTAAAGCCTTACAGCACAGTATATTACATACATATTAGGTGCATTACAGTATGGTATGTGTAATAATGATGATGTA
Organism: Talpa occidentalis; assembly: GCF_014898055.3. Classification (NCBI taxonomy): domain Eukaryota; kingdom Metazoa; phylum Chordata; class Mammalia; order Eulipotyphla; family Talpidae; genus Talpa; species Talpa occidentalis. Next base: position 14,091,589 of record NW_023601754.1, read on the forward strand.
GTAGTACTGAGTATTTTATACACATGAGTCACCAAATTAAGAGCTATCTACATTATGAGATTTAATCCTCACATTAGTCATGCAAGAAAGTCACTATCATCAGCTTATTTTTCAGAAAAGAAAAGCGAGGCACAGATGAATGGTGTAATTCATTTTAGGTCTCACAACTAGAATGGGAATGATCAAAACTTAGATGGCTAGATCTCAGAGAGGAGACTTACCCATTGCGATGTACTGATCTACAGCTGGCTCAACGAAAGAAGAGCTGGGCAGAACAAGGCAAAATGCCAGAGATTCACGTATTAATAAATCTCTGTCTGTGTCTGTGCTCTCTCGAAGGTCACAGTCTAATGCCAGAATTGGCAAACTTTTTCTTTCAAGGCCCAGTTTTTGAGGCTTAGTGGCCCATACAGTCTCCACTGCAACATCTCAGTGCTGCCATTGTGACCAGCCAAAGGCAATTTGTGAATGAATGCGGCCATATTTGAATAAAACTTTATTTATAATAACAAGCTGAAGGTCTACTGAGTTTGACAACTCCTGATTAAATGGAATCATCCATTATATAAATATATTACAATGAGACATAGGTCCTAAGAGTGAGATATTTAAACCACTGCAGAATCACTGAGGAAGGAGTGACGTCTCCTACTGGCAATGTTTAGAGAAAGAAGCATTTGAGCAATATGTTTAAGAATTAGCAAGATAACATGAGTTAGAGGAGAAGGTAAGGATATTCCAGGCAGAGATAACATAAGGACATTTGGGAAATAGATTTTTAGCAAGACTGAAGTACAGGTAGATACTGAGAAATGGTGGAAGAGCCAGATGGAGCGGAGGAGTTTGTGCATGACAGATGCATAGTGGAGAGCTGAGGAATCTGTGATTCTAGGAGATGCGGAGATAAACCAAAAGCTCTTTCAAAGGGAAACAGCATTATTTGAAAAATAGCGACTAATTCTGCAGGATATTCTTCAAAGAAGAAAGTATGGTAGAACATAAAGATCCCCTTCTTTTTACTGGATGTATCCAATTTAACATCAAGAATTTAACATCAAGAAATACACTAATATGCTGTAAGAAGAAGCAATGAAGAGAAGAAAACCACAGTGCTAACTTTTTAAACTTGTGATGCTAGTGCAGCTTTTTTTCTTAATGCCCTCATGTGATACTTTTTGTTTAATTAATTTTTGCACTTCAGAATTTATATATAGTTTTCAGGTTATTCATGAATAGGAAATTTAAGAATTTTCCTCTGTTCCAGTCTAAAGAAAAATGTTTACTAAAAATTCCTATGTACAAGAAATCTATCTTGCACCACCATTTTAAAATATATTTTAAATCACAGTATTTCATTCAGGGAAGAAAATGTGGGACATTGTCCTTATATTTTGTTCTGGGTCCATTTTTAATGCTGTTCAAATTAGAGCTATGGCCTGCAAAGGACACAGAAAAAAGTACAATAGCCTGCATGGGAGACGTCCTGAGGTCTGACCACCAATTTGCTATTTCACTTTGAAATTAATTCTCAAACCACAAAGCAGATTACATGTCCTAACAATGGATTAGAGTATTTCAAAATGCAAAGCTAGCCTTAGGAGTACAAGATAATTGGCAAATTGAATCATATTTTTTGAGATCCAGATTTTTTAATTTTCTTAAGTGTTCATTTCACCAGAAAGCAAATCCTTACACACACACACACACACACACAGAGTGAGAAAATTAAATAAGATCCCACCATGAACTGAGGCTCGATAGGCGGGAAAGATTAAGGTCAGGCCTCCCTGCTAGCGCAAGGGGTGAAGACCTATGAAGCAACCTATGAAGCTCATGCAGCCACTGTAGCACAAGTTCGATCCCCGGCCAGGGAGCTACCAACACAGTGCACGAGACCTCTCCTGACTTGCCCACTGCTCTCCTCAGCAGTGTATTTCAGTCAATCTGCCTGTTCTGTTCCCCACTCTGTCTCTGGTGAGTCCTCTCACCCCCCACTCTTCTGGCCTGTACCCCCGTTCTTATATGCATAAATAAATCTTAAAAAAAAAGATTAAGGTCAAGAAAACTTATCTTAGATCCCACATGGCTCCCAAAAATGTATTTGACTATTGTATTCTATTTCCAATAGAAAGAACATAAAACCATGGTGTGGTTTTTTAAAAACCTCTGGTAAAAAAAAAAAAAAAAAAAATTGGTCCCTCTTATCACAAACTGTGACTTAAATTCCCTTCAGTGCAAGCACAGTGCTGTTTTGGTGTTTCACTCTTGTCACTGACAAAGACAGCACTGCCTGAAACTCAGCAAGGTATCATTAATTCGATTACCTAGAGGCTCAACCTGAACCACAAACATTAATTGTTCTGAGAAAATTCTTCTTTTCTCTAAGGACAGGTCCGGTTATTTGAGGGAAAATTCTACTTTAGTCTAAAATGGTGAAATAGGGCTTCTCTGGTGGCGCAAGGGGTTAAGATGCTACCTATGAAGCTATCCGCAGCCTCTGTAGCAGGAGCTCGATCCCCCGCTGAGCAACCCACATGGCACAGTAGACCTCTCCTGACTCGCCCGCTGCTCCCCTCAGCAGTGTATTTCAGTCAGTCTGCCTGTTCTGCTCCCCACTCTGTCTCTGGTGAATCCTCTCACCACCACCCCCACACCTCTGGCCTGTACCCCAGCTCTTGTATGTATAAATAAATCTTTAAAAAAAATAAAAAATGAAATGGTAAAATACTTGATTATTTTTAAAATATGAAATCAAACTTGTGCTCTGAAGATAAATCCCACTTTTCATCATGCATTATCCTTATGATAATTTTCTAGATCCTAATTGTTCCTGTTTCATCAAGGATGTTTACAGCTATGTTTACAGGAGACAGCAGTCTGTAATCTTCTTTTTCTCCTAATGGTTTGGATTATCAGAGTATTGCTGGCATCGTGATTCAAACTGGGAGGTCTTTCCTCCGCCAATTTCTGAAGGAGAGTTTGTACAACTGGTGTTATCTCTTGCTTCAGTGTTTGATAGAATTTAACCAGTGAAACAATCTGTTTCTACCTAGCATGTGAGTGGCTACACATGTCTTTGAAGGTTTGAGGGCAACAAATTCTGTGTATTTAGTGTGTATGTTTTTGGATTTTCTATTTCATTTGTGTTAGTTGAGTAAGTTCTGACTTTTATGAATGTATCCATTTTAACTGCCTTTTCAGATTTACTGACATAAAATATTCATTATATCTACTTACTACTTTCATAATATCTGCAGAATCTATAACTCTTTTCTTCTATCCCTTACATTAATAGTTTATGTTCTTTCTTTTGTGTACCCCCCTTCTCGATGAGTTTCCGTGAGAAAATAAAGGCCCCGGAATATCCACTGAATTGAATTAATTATCATCTCTGCACTAGAATGGCAGTGTGGGCTCAGTGCTCCCCCAAAAGGGTAAGACAGGGACCTCCCCGGTGGTGCTGTAGGTTGAGCGCTGTGCTGTGAAGCTGTCCGCAGCCTCTGCAGCACAGGTTCTATTCCCAGCCGGCCAGGGAGCAACCCACAAGGCGCAGCCGACCTCTCCTGACTCACCCGCTGCTCCCCTCAGCAATGTCTTTGGTCCATCTGCCTGTTCTGCTCCCCACTCTGTCTCTGGTGAATTCTCTCACCCTCCCACGCCTCTGACTGTACCCCAGTTCTTATATAAATAAATAAATCTTTTAAAAAAGGGTAAGACAAACTTTCTCAATAGGCACAGAGTAGGTTTCTTGCCACCTTGGTATGAGAACTAGAGGTCAATTGAGACCACGGGGCCTTCTGAAGGTCCTTTACCACTACTTAGAGAATAAAATTTGTTTGCATGAGAGCAGCGAGGGTCCTGAAGGCCCAGGAGAAGCTTCCATTCCTGCCCAAGTCCTTCGCCCTTCCCTATGCAAAGAGAGATCATCTCATGCTAGCCTTCTATCCTTTTCTACTCAAAGAAGCAATTGCTACTTTTGTGACCTTGAAGAACACTTTTGTGACCTCGAAAAACATAGTTTGTGGGTCACCTCCAGTTGTAGGTTTCTCAGTGAGCAGGTCCTCTCTATCTGAGACTGTCAACTCTCAGGGTAACAGGATGAGGTCACCCCCCCTCTGTCTGTCATGTCTGTCTGTGACAACTCCCTCTCTGTGTCCCACATGCCCCATGTCCTAAAACACAGGGCAAATATTCCTGGTCAACTCCATTTTCTTTCTAACTTATAACCATATAAATTCTCCATATGTCTGTCAGAAACTTTTCCCTTTGCTAATTGATGACACCGCAGCCCAAGAAGAACCCACAGTGGTTGGGGTGATTTCTTTTCATGTTCCTGCAGTCACAATTGCGGAGCAGCTTTAGGGCAACTAAGAAAACAGCCTCGGGCTCCCTGAGTGGCTAGAATGTGAAGTGAGAAATCCCAGATAAAAAGAAGCCACAGAAGGAGAAATCACCAAATCCTTATCTGACCCTTGACCTTTGATGCAGGGAAGAGACATCAAAGTGGTCCCTAGAAAACAGTGGCTAAAAACCTAAAGAACCAAGCAGATTTCATATCCGCCTTCCTTCCAGGCAGACAGAGCTTGCAGCCAGGATACAGCAGGCAACCTATTTGCTAAATCAACTCACATCACTGCAAGGAAAGAATCGATCTCCAAGTCTCCATAACATATCATACATGGCATCTTGGACATAATTTATTTTTTAAATTAGACTTGTGGAAGAAAAAGGAAAGTGTAACCCAAGATTTTGATTAAAAAAATAGTGCCTAAAGACTCAGCCCACGATAACCCAGATATTGTAATCACCAGAGAAGAACTTAAAAATACATATGTTCTATTTTAAGAATTTAATGAGAACGGTAGCCATATTGAAGGGCTGGAAAGTTTAAGCAGAGAATTACAAACTATAAAATAGAACCAAATCATTTTAGAACTTGAAAGTAAATATGTGAGATGAAAAATTTACTGGGTGGACTTAATAGTACAGTAGAGCTAGAAGAAGAATTTATGGATCTAAAAGAAATGATCTCTTCAGAAGAACAGAGAGAAGTAAGAGAGAGAAATTGAACAGCACCTCTGTGATTTATGGAGCATATCAAGTGAGGTAACATATGTACAACTTGAGTCTCAGGGAAAGAGGAAAAAATGGGACAAAAAGTATTTGAAGAAATAATGACTGAATTTCCAAACTTTGGGGATAAACACAAAAGCACTGACATGGCACGTTCAGCAAACACCAAATAGGGTGAATGCAAATAAAAGCTCAAGTATTTACATGACAGCCAAACTGTGAAAAACCAAACATGAAAACGTAAAAAGCAGCGAAAGAAAAATGGCACTTTACATGAAGGGAACAAAAATGCCAATAATGACTGATTTCTCATCAAAAGAAACCATGAGGCAATGTGACATTTTTAAAGTGTGTAAGGAAAATAACAGTCAGTCTAAATTTTACAAATACCAAAGATCTCCTTCAAAAACCAAGGTAAAAAAAAAAAGATATTTTTGATAAATAAAAATTGAGAAAATGTGTTGCATTTAGATCAGCAATGGGAGGCATGCTAAAGTTCTTTAGCCTAAAGGAATGTGGCAGAAGATGGAAGCGGGTCCTCGGAGGAATGAGAAGCACCAGCCATGGTGAATATGTGTGAAAACAAAACATGCTTATTCTTTTAATTTTAAAAAAGAAACATACATGTTTGGGCCTCGCTGGTGGCGGCGCAAGGGGTTAAGCACAGCACTATGAAGCAATTCGCAGCCTCTGCAGCATGAGTTCGATCCCAGGCCAGTCAGGGAGCTACCCACATGGCGCAGCAGACCTCTCCTGACTCTCCCGCTGCTCCCCTCAGCAGTATATTTCAGTCAGTCTGCTTGTTCTGCTCCCCACTCAGTCTCTGGTGAATCCTCTCACCCCTCAAGCTTCTGACCTGTACCCATCTCTTGTATAACATAAATCTTAAAAAAAAAAAAAAAAAGATACATGTTCGAACAAAAACAACATCACCTACCTACTGAGATCATAATGCATTTGGATGGACATATAGATAGACAGATAAGACAACACCGCAAATGACAGGGGACAAATGGAACTCTGCTGTTACATCATTGCTGCATTTCATATGAAGAGAGGATTGTCATAAGGAAAAATATTGTAACTCCTTACAGATTTTCATGAGAGAATTAAACCATACAGAAAATGAATGTAAACTTCATTTCTCCGACTGCTAAAGCTTCAGGTCTTGGTCTCTTGCAAAATGAAACAGAAAGAATAAAGCACATTCAGAACATTTATCTTTTCTCAGAGATCATTTACCCTGCAGTTTCTGCTGCTTTGGGTTCTTCTCCACTGCAATCACTTTCTTGCACTACTTCAAACTTGAAAGCACCACCTGCTGGGGGGTGAGTGTAATACAGGCTACTCTGCCATTACTCGAAGCCATTCCTAGGCTTTTATCCCCAACAGTGAAGAAGCTGGAAGACATAAACTCCATTTTCATGGCTAATAATATCATTGGCTAATAACATCATGGCTAATAACCTACCGTCCTGCACGCAGTAGGAATTCTGAGGATATTTGTTGAGTGGATTTAGGTCTTCCAACACAGCTCTCCCCCCTTGTCCCTGTTTAGAAAAAAGAGAGATTGTCTACCTCAGACTCCAAGTTCTCTTTGCCCTCCAGTCTGTACCGATTCTCTTGCCTGTGTTATTTTAATCACTGTGACCAGTCACTGTTCCTCTAACCTCCCAGCTCTGCGGTATGTCCTTCAAAAGACTCATTTATGTTTCTAAACAACATCATGATAACAATTCCTGACTTCACCCCCCAAAATAAAAACTCCAGTAATGATTACTGCCAGGTTGAAAAACCTCATTTTTTAAGTTAGCAATTCATTGATTACCTCCCAAATTCTGATTCAAAATTAACTTTTCCCTCTGTTATGCCTGAAGTCAAGCCACACTGTTCTACCGCATCCCCTACACCCCATATTCTTCCCTCTTCACAACACCCCTCATTATTTTCTACTTGCCACGCATGCTCACAGTCTCCAGTTAAAAATTAGATATTTCCCCCTGGAAAACCTTAGAATTCATCGCACCAGGGGCTGAACAAGCACTTTGGAGCCATTATTAGGTTCTTTTATCATATTCATCTTGTCTTGGATTTTCACAAAATCATCCTTCCAGCCTTTTGTAGGAAGAAAGTGTGTTCTAATGATTTGTATTTCAAGTATGAGGTAAGTGTAAGCTACCAGTAATTCTCTGATGCAACTTCAAAGCTGAAATTTTGAAGCACAAATGGCACCATCTACACAGTCGGCCCGCAGGCCTTCCTGCTCACAGAGCAAGCTGCAAATATGCCTTCGCATGGCAGGCTGAGAGCTCACCCAGCTCTCCACACTGCACACTCAGCAAAGGCCTCCAGAACACAATTAAGACCGCTTCAACCATATTTTAATAAAGTTGAAAGGGACGTGATGACCTCCCTCCATGTCCCTCATCGATCATATTCTCACCTACATACCTAATAGGTATTCCATGAATTATTACTGTGTCTTTAGCATACCATGGTTTATCAAGTTCACATCTGAAATACGAAAGTTCAAACAGCAGCATTCACTGCTGCTGTCTCTCCCCCTCGTGCCAAGAATCCTATTGGCCAAAGGAGGAGCCATATGTCCTGTCTGGCTCTTGTCCCATCTCTACATGCAGTTTGGCATATTTTCCAGTTGAAAATAAATTAGCATCAGGGGGAAATTGAAAAGTGGATAAAGTGGGGCTGTGAAAGAAATGGACGCATAATTGGAGGAAGAAAGAAAAGGGTATCAACCAAACCTCTCATCCTTCTGTTCCTAACTATAGAGACTGGATAAATAGAAAATATCAAAATGTAATTTCCCAGCCTCTTCCGCAGTGAGAAGGGGCCAAGGACCCAGAGGATCAAGGCGGACAACCCTTCTTCTGCTGAGAAGGAGAGATGGAGCTGGTGTCTCCTCAGCCTTTCATTGCAAAGGTAGACAGAGTATCTGCAGAGGCAGCATCAACTCTGCACACACAGGACAGCATCATACAGACCATGCATATATCAGCCTTCGGCCTAGGGGGGACCACCTCTGCTGGCTGCTTAACTCTGGAAAGTTTTGTTAGATAAGAAAATAAAAGCTCCATTTGTTTTAACTGGTCATACTTTGGTTTTCTTGCAAAAACCCATTTCTCAGTGAAGAGTGACTTGGCCATATATAAGTTGTCTTACATTCCAAACACTGTCGCCAGCTCACTAGTTACTCAGTCAGTCTGTTTGTTTCCATTTAGCCCTTTGGTTACCCGTTACACCTGCATGTTTGGTTAGGTAAATGGAGACAAGGAAATTTGGTGATAGGGATAGTGGTTAAGAGCAGGGACGCAGGGTGCCTCCCTGGTGGTGCAGGGGTTAAGCTTCAGCACTAGCACCACCCTATTGCCACTGCAGCCTCAGTTCTATCCCTGGATTCCCGCCAGGGAGCTACCCACATGGCAGAGCAGACCTGTCATGTCTCACCCACTGCTCCCCTCAGAAGTGTATTTCAGTAGATCCACCTGTTCTGTTCCCCACTCTGTCTCTGGTGAATCTTCTCACCCCCGCACCTCTGGCCTACACCCCAGTTCCTGTACGCATAAATAAAAATAAATCTTTGAAAAAAGAAGAGTAGGGATGTGGGTACCCAACATATTAGGCACCACCCCTTGGACCCACTTTCTATTTCAGGGAGATAAGATGCCGCCTCCTTAAACTTGAACTATCTGGACAGCAAGGAGAAAGGAAATCCCTATTTATAAGGTATTTTTGAGAGTAAGTGAGATAATATATGTAAATTGATAATATATCACTTCAGCAAGTAATGAAGAAATATTATCCATCATCATTCCTTTTTGCTTTAATATTTTAAATATTTTATTACGACCACATATCATGGAGATTGGAAATAATGAATAATCAAAAAATGACAGTATCAATCAATAAATAATTGATGACACAGGATTCAAACCTAAGCTTTTTTATTTTTTTTTCCCGTTATCAGAATTATTTCCTTTTATGGAGGTGACATGGATTTACAGCACTGCCTAGAATTTAAGGGATGAATTCACACCTCTTCAGGTCTACACCACCTCACCACAGCCACCTCCCGAAACTAAACTTTTAAAATCCCTGCACTTGTGTTTTCCTTTTACACTACGCTCAGGACATTAAGACAGCTGCAATTTCTCTAAGAAAGGATAGGGATCCAACTCACACTCCACTGTGACATTTCAGATTTCTAAAACCATGATTTGGGTGAGCTCAGAATGTGGGAGAAGGACACCTTAAATGTATGTCTGTGCATCTTTCGGTGTTTTCTGATTCCCCTCGCTTCAAAGACATTTTTAAAAATTCAGAGCAAGCCTCAGACACACTGCCAATTACTCTCTGGATGCCCGAGAGCATTAACAAGGTGCCCTACCATGAGCATGGAGGCGTCACACACATCTCCATCACCTGGGCGGCCGCTGGGCAGTGGTGATCATCGCCGTGGATGTTGGGGTGATGAATACACTATGTCCAATGAAAACACAATGACTCTGGCACCTGAGTCTATAATGACAGCAGGCGGCAGACAGGATGGATGTGATGCATATCTTCTTTTTCTGGCTTATGGGAGAAGGCAAGACATGAGAAGTCGCCTACATAGGGACTATTAAGCCTTTTTGGAGCACATCAAATACAACCTTTCATTTTACTCAGCAATGAAATAACAACCAAACGAGAATGAATTTGAATTTCAAATAACATTAGAAATGCTGTCAGTGATACCCCGGCCAACAAGTTGTAACAAGTGTTTTCCGTGAGGTTTCCTTGCAGTGCTTGTTAAATCAAGCGCAGCCTGAGAAAGAGTACAGCTTCTTGGGTAGAATATTCTGGAGTTCTGTGAATTAGAATATTCAGGCACCTCTTTCCCCTTAGACTTCTAAAAAGATGAATCATGAAGGAATGAATTAAATTATATCAATAAATAGTGAGGCTTCTCTGACCAATTAAAGTTGCCATCTGCTTAGCTTCTTTAGAGAATTCCCCTGAAGAAGTCACCTTACAGCTGATTTATGCTATCACCAGAGCTTCCCACCAAAAAGAACCCACATGTTTTTTTCCTTCTGAATTAAGAATCATTTGCAATGTGAAAGGCAAACTTCCGAAAGCCAGAAATGATGATATAGCTCTTTTCAGAAACTCTAATTTTTTTAAAGAGTTATTTATTTGTGCATACAAGAACTGGGGTACAGGCCAGAGGTGTGGGGGGCAGAGGGTCAGAGGATTCACCAGAGACAGAGCGGGGAGCAGAACAGACAGATCTACTGAAATACACTGCTGAGGGGAGTAGCAGGCGAGCAGGAGAGGTCTGCCTTGCCATGTGGGTTGCCAGTCCCTGGCTGGGGATCAAACTTGTGCTGCAGTGACTGTGGATAGCTTCATAGTGCTGACGCTTAACCCCTTGTGCCACCAGGGAGGCCCCAGAAACTCTAATTTCTGAAAGATCTGTAAGTTGTGGCGGTCCCTAGAGAAAAAGCTTCATTCTTAAAACTTTGTTTTATATATTTTGAAAAGAAATGCAATGAGAGTCTACATATGGGGCCTGGCGCGTGTGAAGAATACATGTGGAATGCCAGAAGCTTGTCGGGAGAGTCAAAATCCAGTGGCGGGCTGATTCTTAGCTGGGGGTAATGCCAGGACTGGTTGACTTTTTAACTGTCACAGAAGCCATGTGACCTTGGGCAAGCCCCTCAGCTTCAGGAAGCTCATGCCACATAAACACAGCTGGCTCCTCCCTGAAATCATGGAGGGCAGGACAAGTTCCTTCAGCCAGACCCTCAGTATCCGCCCAAAGTGATGACTCTAAGGATGAGCACAGGGAAACAAAAGTCAATGGAAAACCATTAATTTATGCATACGGAGTATTTAGTAGAAGCAGATTGCTGAAATATTGACACAGGAAATAAATTGCAATTGCTACAAAAGATTGCTCAGTCTATCTGTGTAAATGGATAAATATAATTAAGTCTATTAGTGCCACGCACTGGATTCCTCCACGAGCGTCTCACAAGACATAGATTGGACTGGCCTTGATTACTGTCCGTGGTTGGCAGTTTCAGTCAGTTTGTGCCCTCCTTCTGCAAACATAAACAAATGTAAAAACAGCAAATTCTGCTATGACTGTGTCATGGGATGAAACTGACTTCTGACAAGAAGTTGAAGAAACTTCACTGAAACAGTAGCTGATGTTTATCTAGTGCTCACTGAGACCAGATTTATCACTTAGTAATCCAAAGTTCTAAGAGTGCTCATTATAAAGGAAGTCTTTGCAGATGGGGGCCTTGAGAAATCGGGGAGTGAAGTGGTTTCCCCGCGGGTGAGACTCTACAGAAATGGTCAGACTCCGACTCTGCCAGCTCCCTAATGCCACCCTGAGGCTGCCTTGCTGAATGCGGGACCCTGGTCCTAACTGCTCAGACTCTGCTGTTGAATCTCGAGAGCTTCTGAGGATAAACCGACCACACCTGACTCACCCTTCCCCACTGGTGGCAAGAGAATATTCTCGGCTGATCATGGCCGGGTCCTGAGGTCTGAGCTGACCAGACCAAGACAGATGACTATGCGCAGCTCTGAGGAAATGCAAGGAAGCCACTGACATCAGGCTAGAGAAAGAATCTGATCTAGCAAGTCTCAGTAGTAGGAAGACACACTTTGGTCTCCAGAGATCTTACTCCTCCTCCTATCTTTCAACTGTTTCTAAACTCAGACACAAAGAAAGCAGGTGCAATTTACCATTTCAGATTCCAGGTAAGCTTCACAAGGGAGTTCAAAGAGAAGCACCTTAGTTTGAATGAGATTCTGTAATGACTGTCCATCCTTTACAAAGGCGAACCCCTCTGCCCTCAGAAATTTATAGCCCATTCATCTCACAAGGATTATAAATCAGGAAGATAGTATTATAGGCTGCGTGATTCTGGGAGGGAGATCTGGGAAGCTACCTGATGACAACAGCATGGGAGGTCTTCTCAGCTGGAGAAGAAGCAAAGGAAAAAAGATCAAAGATAAGAAAAAGGTAACAAAAGGTGCTCAAGAGGCCTCCCTGGTGGCACAGGGGTTAAAGTCAGTGCCATCAAGCATCATCAGCTGCTGCAGCATGAGTTCGATCCCTGGCCAGGGAGCCACCCACATGGCACAGCAGACCTCTCCTGTCTTGCCTGCTGCTCCCCTCAGCAGTGTATTTCAGTAGATGCACCTATTCCGCTCCCCACTCTGTCTCTGGTGAATCCTCTTACCTCCCCACACCTCTGGCCTGCACCCAGTTCTTGTATGCATCAATAAATAAATCTTTTTTTAAAAAAAAGGTGCTCGAGGTCCCTTTTTTGACATGAGCACACTGTGATATCCAGCCCAGCTTGAGGATTTAACTCGCTGAATGACTGGGCAATTTAAAGTCTGGGATGATTTCGTTCTCTCCTCAAAATGAACAGCCATGCCATCTATTTCTTCAACTTATCCTAAATATTATTTGAAATATTAGTATTTGTACACAGTGGAGCCAAGAGATCAGAGATGGCAGCCATTGAAAAGATAGTGAGTTATTCACAGCTTCCCATGGGGAGGGGTCAAGACACTGCAGGGGAGCAGGGTTACGTGGGGCAGCACCAGGGTCAGTGAGGAGAAGGCAGAGGGGCTAAAGGAGAAATTGGTTTCTGCAGGAAGACCCAGCTAAGGCAGGGTGAGCATGTTTAGGGTTGGCTAGTTGGAGTAATTAGACTAACTGAAAAGGTGCTGAGGCATGGGGACCTAGCTACTCCTTACTCCACGGTACCAGGTACTGGGGCGATCAGGGCAGTAGAGGGTGGGAACTCAATCAAAGGAGCTGGCTGGGCTTTCGGCTCCTTGGTTGCTCATATGCAAAAGGCACACTCCCGGGGGCTTCTTCCTTTCCCTAGGAATTGCCTGGGCTCACCAAGGTCCATAAGGACCCATATCAAAACAGCAAAATATTCTACCCTCCGATTATTCGCACTTACCCATTTTAAGTAAAAATAAATAAATAATAGCAAAAGAAGAAAAAATATGTAGATACAAGAACTCAAAGGAAAGCATATTTTTAAAAAAAATTTACAAAGAGCATCTTTACAAAGACTTGCTCCTTAATATTATGATCCAGCCATACTTTTCCCCTACAAGAGCATATGCTGAGTCCATCCTATCAACACAGTGTTTTTTTTTTTTTAACCTACTATCTATCATGGCCACGTTATTGCTTTTTATCACCTAATAATGTTCTTATAATTAATTTTGAATGGGGGGGTTTAATTTGTGCTCAGGCAGTATGACATGGTGGGTGTTGGTGACATGGTCCTATGAGCACCTGAAAGCTGGGGTGGGATGAGGTGGGGGGTGTTTTAGTGGTCACAAAACAACAGACACATTGGACCGATAGCATCTGTATACCTTGGGGTGTCTGCATGAGATTTAAAAGGACAAGACATCAATTGGAGGTTTTTCCATTTGATACTGCAACACTGGATACTTAAAACATGACATTCTTAGGCAAAAATCTTCATTATAATTATATGCACTATTCCCTATTGACTAAATATCAACACAGGTAAGAGGTTCTTTACTTTTCTATCCAGAAAAGCACCTAAGAACTTAAAAGGCTGCAATGGTGCCAGGTATTTGATAACTTATCACAAGAACTATACTGTTGATTCTTCCAGTGAGGAATAACACGAAGGTTTGATGAAGGAAACCAAATCACAGTTGACTTATTTTGACATTATTGCCAGGTTTTCTTTGATAAATAGGTATCAAAACAAATTCCCCAAACCCTCACTACTCAAAGTCATCAATTGTGCTCTATGCATGTACCAGAATGCCGGTAGAATTTGATTTTACTTTACCTACTAGGTTGTTTCTCCGATATATATAAAGATAATTTTATATATGGATTCTTTCTGTCGCAGACTTTCATCATGATTTAGAGGTAGGCCTGCTAATAAATAAGTCCAATCTGAATAATGAACAAAATTCACCCAAGAAACTCTGAGATTCATTTATTATAGCGAGATCAGTGAATCTATTCATGTTCCCGTGAGAGGCAAAAATGTGGCTAAAATGCTAAACACACACTATATTTACACACTTACTATGAGCTTCACTACCCCTGCTTGTTATTGATCTAGAAATTTTCCAGAAAATGTCAAATGACAAGAGACTTGATCAAACTTAGAAGTTATAATGTGTCCATCATCCATCTTTGGTAAGTGTTAGCTGACTGACCAATTATTTAATAACATATGGATCACTTCGATCTCAGTATCAAATTAGATAACCATTTACCATTTATGTGGATAATTTCCTAAAAAAAAAAGTTTAAAGCTTCTTTTTTTTGCCATTTAAGGCAGCCAATTCATTTAGAGAGATACCATACAGCAGTTTTTTAGGTATAACATGATCAAGAACAGCTTCGCCATTTTTCTTTCTCTTCATATTTTATGGTCTAACTGATCCTAGGCTAACTGTAGCACATACAGAGTGTCAGCTTTGGAAGCCTAAGTTCCTTAAAGTGTGGGTGCTCGCTTGGAACCCCAAAGTTGGCAAACTGGTTATTTTCTTCTTTTTTTTTTTTAAAGATTTATTTATTTATACTTTATTTACACAAGCACTGGGTACAGTCAGAAGCGCGGGAGGGTGAGAGAATTCACCAGAGTCAGAGCTGAGAGCAGAGCAGGCAGAAGGACCGAAGTACACTGCTGAGGGGAGCAGCGGGCGGCAGGAGAGGTCTGCGCGCCATGTGGGACCCTTGGCTGGCTGGGATTGAACCAGCACTGCAGATGCTGCGGGCAGCTTCACAACCCAGCGCTCAACCGCTGCGCCACCTGGGAGGCCCAACTGTTTATTTTCAGCTGAGGACATTTGGCATTTGACACATGGAGAAAGAAGTCTATCTGGATGGTTCCTTATCTGACTAAAAACAAACTTTTGAGAAATGCAGACTTTCTCAGTTTTCCCTCTTTCGGGAACAACTCGACAAGGAAAGAAATCAAAAGTAAATCTACCATAAATCCCCTCTCTTGGGGAAATTTGAAGACCCAACGAAAACAGGAAGACCACTCATACCTGTATAGACAAACATTATCACACCCTATCTTATCTCCTGCTCATTCTCCTAAAACCTACTTGTCCTTCCCAAAGAAACCTATTTGTTCTTCCCACAGAATCCACTTCTCCCTCCTTTCTTTACCCTATTACACTTGTATATAAGCCTTTAACTTTAACCATTTAACCAGTCAGCATGTCTTCTGTTGGTTCGTGTTTGGATACAAGCAAACCTTTCATCTGCTCATCACTGTCATTTTAATTCACAGGTCCCAGTCACAGAACCTAACAGTGAAGAAGAAAACACCCCATCTGCACCAAACAAAAATTTCATAATAGGGTAACAAGTTATGAAATTCCCGAGATGTACTGATTGGGAGATGGGAGTGTAGAATGAATTGGGAGAGGTACTGTCATAATAGATCTCAACTCGTCTATAAAACTGCTGGGAAGTCTCATTCTCAGAAACAAGCTTGAAACTTGAGCCAGGCTCAGAATCCTGCTGTCACGGAAGTGGGGGCTGTTCACACTTCATTTTTAACTCCTTTCTCTTTCCCTTCGTAGATGATATGGATCCAAAAGTTTGACACTAAAAACGTTCAAAATTTGAACTATGGAAGTGTTTTCCCCCTTAGGTACTTATTCTCCAGATGTGTTTTCTGCAAAATGAATACTCCTATGTTCAATTTTAAAATAAAAGTAATTTCATCCTCTTCCTTTCTCCTTTTCACTCAGAGATTTTCTGGTATTTAAAGTGCAGCTAACAACTTTTCGCTCTCCTGGAATTTTCTGTGGCATCTGTATGAAAATTAAGAAATACTTTGGGAAAGTAATTTAATGTTGCAAATGTAAAGCTAATCTCCGCTCATCACAAAGTCAGTAAAACATGAGATTTCTATAAGGGGAATCTCAATTTTAAAAACCTTACAGAAATGAGTTATAATGAAGTAAGCCATCTTGGTACCAACTGCCTTTTACAACAGTGGTCCTTGCCGTGGACCTTAGGCCTTGACATTTTTCAATAAGGAAAGGAAGGATTTAGCAAACACATAGACTTCAGCATGAAGAGACAACTGCAGAAGCGTTCCTGTATTATTTGGCAATTTTTCTTTGTGAAATTATTATTGAAAATGTACATTCCCCTATTTGAACTATAAATATTTTGGAAGGATGTTTTTTACTCTTTTGTGTACTAAAAAATCACAAAAGTGTCCTAATATTAATAAGGTTGAGATTCAGTAGTCAAATAAGAAAGGGTAAGATTAGCATCGGTGAAGGTTATCCACTATAAGCATACTGATTTTATCTATCAGATCAGAACTTCAGTGACAAGCTTGCTTTTCTTTCTTTCATAAACAAAGGAGGCAAGATTTTTTTTTTACATGACTTTACAGTCTAGAGGTGTAACATGTATTTTTATACTCCTCAGACTTAGCTTTCACTCATAGTTATTTAGACAAGCACTATAAGAAATGGTTCATCTCCTCTTCCTTGTATCTGACATGATTCAGCACCATACTCAACATCTCCAATCTCCCCATAACCCTTTTCCTAAATCTAGTCTGAAATTTGATTTCTTTCCCTAGCCTTTCTATTGAACATACTTTCTAAAAGCTAGCTGAATGGCCAGGGTTTATATTTAATAATAATTTTAGGGCCTCCCTGGTGGCACAAGGGGTTAAGTCTCAGCACTAGGAAGATACTGGCAGTCACTGCAGCACGGGTTCAATCCCCAGCCAGGGAGCTGACTCACCTGGCACAGCAGACCTCTCCTGTATCGCCCGCTGCTCCCCTCAGCAGTGTATTTCAGTAGATCCGCCTGTTCTGTTTCCCACTCTGTCTCTGGTGAATCCTCTCATGTCTGCCCCCCCCCCCCACACCTCTGGCCTACACCCCAGCTCCTGTATAAATAAATAAATATATAAAATAAATCTTTAAAAAATAATAATTTTTAGACATTAGATTATTTCAATTAACTGTTGGGTTCCTGGGTCATGTTCTTTAAATGGTGATTCTCCTTAAAAATACTGAACCATGTGGGCACAGTTTAGTAACATGCCTAGTCTTTATGCCCGGCCCTGTTCTCTCTCTGGCTGAGGTCAGCACATGCATTCTCACCATGATTCCCAAATCATTCCTTTTTTCAAGGTCTTATTTAATCACCTAGATTCTCTCAGCATTAATCATGTGTCTCCATTCCTGAAAACCAAAACTAAATTTTCCCCAAAAAATATCTATCCATTTTGGTTATACCTTCATATGACATTGACATTGTTTTCAACATTAATGATCTTTAAACCCAGAATGTTAACTCTCTCAGAGGATAAGCTAATTCTATTACATCTTCTTTGATAGAGTCAAAAAAGGCCTGCTAAGCATCCATCTGATAAGGCACAGATGGCTCTGTCATTTTCTCCTACTACCCCCAACCCCTTTTATGGCCACTCATTAAGCTTTCTCCCTCTTCCATATTAGGTAACAACAGATCTCATTTTAACGGTCATGTATATCAGCAACTTAATTTTTTTTTTTTTTGCTATCTATTTTAGTGGGTTTTTTTTGTTTGTTTGTTTGTTTTTAATGGTGCCATTACTAGGCCTCCCTGGTGGCACAAGGAGTTGAGACGCAACCTATGAGGCTGGCCGCAGCCACTGCAGCATGAGTTCAATACCTGGCCAGGGAGCTACACACATGGCGTGGCAGACCTCTCCTGTCTCGCCCGCTGCTCCCCTCAGCAGTGTATTTCAGTTGATCTGCCTGTTCTGTTCCCCCATTCTGTCTCAGGTGAGTCCTCTAACCCCCCACACCTCTGGCTTGTGCCCCAGTTCTTGTGTGCATGAAGAGATCAATCTTTTTTAATAAAATAAATATATGGTACCATTACTAGATGAGTGCAAAGGACTTATATTTAAGGGCATGTTCAGTCCTGCAATAAATATTTCCTGAACCTGTAACATGTCTTTTGGGACATGGCTATGGTCCCATTAACTCCTTATTTCCTAGAAGTCAATTATGGGGGTCAAAGGTCAATGGTGTTAGAAAGGAAGCCAGCTATCACCCTCAATTCATCAGCACCAGTCCAAAGCTTACTGTTTTACCAGAAGTCAGATCTCTTTGCAAGGTAGTTAATAATGGGTTAGATATCTGAAATAACTTTGAAGTTGTAAGAGCAATTTTATTCTTGAAATAAATAATGCAAAAAAGTAAAGGATCCAGGAAGAAACAAACCTATACTGTTATGAGATATTAATACAGTCCTTCCAGAATTTTTTGAGATCATGTAAACCAAAAATAAACAAGATTTAGATGATGTGATTTAAAACATCAACAGAAAATGCACATTTATTAAAAACATTTCTTTTTTAAAAAAATGACCATATAGTCATCACAGAATAATTTCCAACAATTTTAAGGAACTGGCATGAAGACTATATTATCAGATAACACCACAATAATGTGTGAAATTAGTGGTAAAATAAAGCATAAAAATTGCATGCCCTCTGGGAAATAAAAGAATACTTCTCTCTGTTAAAGACACTGAAAATTTAGATAAATAGTTAATATTCTTGATTTTAAAAGAATATTCAAAATTGACCTGAAAAGCCAGAAACTTAACTAGATCACCAAAAATCAAATCAGTGGTGACTGTTCTCTCCCACAAATCATCTGACTGAAGCAAACAGCCAGCCCTGCAGAGTGAACGTCACACATATCCACACAGAATCTCTCATCTTATTTTAAGGTGAATAATTTCAGAGTCGGTCCTTTGACGATTTACATTTGGGCCTAGAGTTCAAAGAAATGAAGGTACATGTTGAAATTCTACCTCCTTAAACAGAAAAGTGCCAGGTGCCAAGCTCTCAGAGGAAGCATGCCAACATTTCAAACATGACGATGGTGTCTCAGTGGCGACAAGATCAAATCACTGAGGGGTGGTACCTTACTTACAAGGGACCCCAAACCAACAGACTAGTTGGAAAATTCATTCTGAACACCAGCAGCCAAAATGAGAAAATGCAATGAAAAAAAAAAATCACAGTAGCAAAATTAATTTTAAAATATTGAGGAAAACAACCAGCATAATGTTTTATGAAGTACATTCTGAAGCTTTATTAAAGGACATAAAAGAAACCTTAATAAATGCAAAGATAGTCCATGTTTATGTAAGAAAAGACTCCACACTATAAAGATAATACATAGATTGAGAAAAATCCATTTAATCTAAAATTGAATGTGATTCCAAACAAATCCAATGGAGTTACTGGGGAACTTGATGTGCTCCTAGTATAATTTACACTGATGAGTGACTGAACCAGTAAAAGTCTCCAGATAGCTTAAAAATATCTAAATTAAACAAGCCAAGGAAACTCACAATGTGACAGTAATTAAAACAGTGTATATTTGGCACCGGGACAAACAAACAAACAAAAACAGATAGCTTAATGGAACTGAATAGAGGACTTGGTTTGTAACAATTTAGTGAATGACAAATTGTGCAGAGAAATAAGCTCGTGATTTTGGGGGAAACGAAAACTCTCCTCACAATGCATAAAAATATATTTCAAGGGGAACAAACCTATTAGTGTAGAGAATGAAACTGCAAGATCAGAAGAGACTAACAGCATAAAAAATTCATGACATTAGGGTAAGAACTTCTTAAATAAGATTGAAAAAAGAAACATGAAGAATAAAGGGAAAAGCGGACGTGGCTATGTTAACTTAACATTGTACAATGAAGAATGCCAGGGACACAATCAAATTAAAGCAGCAGGACTGGAGAAGACCTTTGTAAGATATACAACTGCTACGAATTAGGGCACTTTATAATGTCCTAAAAATTAACAACCACAAAGGAATAATACAGGATGGGCAGAGAAAACATGAATATTCATTTCACAGAAGAAGGAAAAAACCCACAAGTGGCAAATAAGCATACAGAGCTATGTTAAAACCTCAGTAGTAATCAGTGAAGTGAAATTACGGAAATACCACATTTTCCGCAACATATTTTTAAATAACACAATATAACTCGGGCTTTCGGAAATAAGTGGCCTTATACACTGTTCTCTGGAAGATAAATCGGTACACAGACATTGTGAGACACAGTGGCAGCATTTGATAAAATTAAAAATGCATGTTATGTACAGCTGGCACTTGAACAGCATGGGTGTGAAGGGTACTCACCACTGCCCTTAGAGCAAAAATCCATGTATAACTTTTTAAAAATATCTTTATTTATGCAGAGAAGAGCTGGGGCACAGGCCAGAGGTGCAGGGGAGGGGAGGGGTGGGAGGTTGGAGGATTCACCAGAGACAGAGTGGGGAACAGAACAGGCAGACTTACTGAAATACACTGCTGAAGGGAGCAGCGGGAGAGTCAGGAGAGGTCCACTGTGCCATGTGGGTAGCTCCCTGGCCAGGGATTGAACTCGTGCTGCAGTGGCTGCCAATAGCATCATAGTGCTGAGACTCAACCCCCTGTGCCACCAGGGAGGCCCTCCATGTGTAACTTTTGACTCCCCCAAAAGTGAACTATAATAATGTGCTGGAAAACTTACTGATCATATTGAGTTAATTAACAATTATTTTGAATGCTACATATTATATACTGTGTTCTTCCAATGAAGGAAGCTACAGAAAAAGAAATACTCTTTTCAAAAAATCATAAGGAAGAGGAAATACATTCACAGTGCTATATTGTAGTGATTAGTACCCTAAGTTACGTCATCTTTTTGTTAAGAGAACCCACATGTAGGTTGACCCACCAAGTTCAAGGTCATGTTGTCCAGAGGTTCACCATATACACAATGGTGTACATTTCATCCTTGTTTCCAAGGGCTAGAAGTTGGAAATAAATTAAATGACCACCAGAGTGGAATGGGGAAGTGAAATTTATCAAACCCATAAAACAAAACACTACTTGGTAGTGAAAGCAATAATTCTATATCCACTTACCTAGAGCTCAGACACAATCTTTTGTGTAAAGCAAGGAAGTCTTAGAATGAGACCTAATCTATGATACAATTTACAAATTTTTAAAGCAACTCGACATCATTTGTACATATTAGAAACACATTAAAACCATGAATTGGGGGTGTACAGCAGGCAGAGAAGAATGGAACTTGTGAAAAGAGTAAAGATGCTAAAAAGCCAGATTTAAGGGCCTCCCCGGTGGCGCAGCGGTTGAGCGCTGGGTTGCGAAGCTGCCCGCAGCCTGTTCGATCCCCGGCTGCTCCCCGGCCACCGGAGGAGGGTCCCACATGGCGTGCAGACCTCTCCTGCCGCCCGCTGCTCCCCTCAGCAGTGTACTTCGGTCCTTCTGCCTGCTCTGCTCCCCGCTCTGGCTCTGGTGAATTCTCTCACCCTCCCGCGCTTCTGACTGTACCCAGTGCTTGTATAAATAAATAAATAAATAAATCTTTAAAAAAAATAAAAAAAATAAAAAAAAATAAAAAGCCAGATTTAAGAAAAAAGCCTCAGATTAATAATATACTGCTCATCAAATTAGGGAGCATGGTGAATTGAATTTATCTAATTGTGTGTAGCATTCTGCACAAAGGAAATAACATGATTCAAAAACAAATCACAGGTAATGGTCCAATAGACAATGTTAAGTATAGGAGCATGCAAAAGAGAAATCTATTATACTGAATGAACAAAAGGCCTCAAGACATAGAGGCAAGTAGACATAAAGGAACCAAGTTTCTAAATCCAAAAGGAGGAACTAAAAATAATATGACTAGATTAGATAGCTGGATGGAAAGCAGATCGGTATATAATGGAGCTAAATCATGACCCATGGTGTGTTAATCTCCTATTGCTGCTCTAACAAAGGGATTAAAACTGCCCATAAATACACGATTTTACAGTTCTGTGGGTTAGACACAATGAGCTTTCCTGGGCTAAAACCAAGATGTAGGTGGGGCTGATTCCCCTTTGGAAATTCTAGGGGACAGCCCATCTTCACCTTTTCTAGCTTCTAAAGGCTGACAATACTCCTTGCTCTTGTTTCGTCTCTTTGCTTCAGTCTTGTCTTCAAAGACTGACACTGTGTCTTTCTAGCCACGTTTCCATGGTTACATCTCCCGCTCCCTCCCCTCTGCTGCCTCTCTATTCCAACTTTCAAGGACCCTCAAGATTAGTGGAGCCCACGGAGCTCATGCAGAGTGATCTTGCCCCTTTAAGGTGGTCTGATTAGTAAACTTAATTTCATCTGCATTCTTAATTCCCCTTTTGTATGCCAAGTTACATATTTGCAGGTTTGGGGCATTAGGATAGACATCTTTGGAGAGCTCTGCCTACCACACTAGAGAAGAATATCAATAGATTTAATAAGAACTTGATAAAAATCAAGAAATAGTATGGACAGTGTGTTACTTCATTACCCAAGACAACTACGAAAACTAAACAAAACAGAAGGATTCAAGTTTAAAATTATTTTCTTCTGGAGAGCAGAATGATGGGTAGAAAATGTGAAAGCAGGGATTCTTGCTTTTCATTAATACTCTCCCACCCCTGTGATTTTAATACTTTAACTATGGCCATATATTGCAATACCTGATTTTTTTTAATCCAAACTCCCTACTTTGATCCTCAAAACCTATCTCCCAATTTCACTGTGGCTACTTTTACCTTGGCTACCAAGCCTCTGTCACTCTGGTTAATTTGTGTTCCTCAAGTACACCAAGATTCCTGCCTCCCACTCTTTGTACTTGCTGTTCCCACTGACAAGAACACTTTTCCTGCCTGTCCACTTTGATAATCTATTCCCATTCTTGAGGTGTAAGTCTTCATGCTTCCTCCTGATGGAAGCTTACCTGGGTGAGTGAAGTGGGTTGCCATCATTAGTCTGACCTACCTGGTTTGCTTCCTTCATCACTCATTAAAATATATAGTTCTTCCATTTCATTGTACGTTCTCAATAATATAGAATTCTGGATGATGAGTTCTAAAGCTCTTGTTTACTCACCATGAGCACAGAGCCTAGAACAGTGACAGGCACACAGCAAGTTCTCCAGACAAACTTGTTCTCAACACAAATCTCAAGCAAGCAAGATTCAAAATAAGACAAAAAATATGATACAACTTGTGTATATATTTAAAGCAACACAACATAACATACAAATATTAGGGCATTAAAAGCATGAATTGGAGGCATAAAGCAGAGAGAGAAGAATGAATCTGTCAATAAAAGATATCAAAAATAGGTGAAATGAGACTTTGTCACAAGTCTACTGAACTTCTGATGCACACACTTCCCTGCCCACATGGCGTGCAAGAAACTGCTCAGGGTTTCTAATAGATACACGCTTTCAGAGCACAACTATTTGCAAGAGGCAAGAGAGGCCTAACTGGTTGGCGCTGCTGAAGACACCAACTTGTGGTTACCAGTGCCAAACATGTAACAACTATGCCAATGACACCCAATTAGCACAGAGCCCACACAGAGAACGTGCTTAGAGCTGCCATGAAGGGAAACATTTCTTTCTCAAAAAAAAAAAAAAAAAGTGTGCGTATACACAAACACACATATATGTGAGTGTGTGTATATTATCTATCTATCTATCTATCTATCTATCTATCTATATATATATATATATATATATATCTTCTTCCTGTTACTGGTAGTCCTGAACACTGGATACTTTTCTCCATGGGGTCAAAAGCACCTGAGTAAATAAAGGCAAGTGGAAAAATAGGGAACAGAACTCAAGGATTGGCAGCTGTTCCCTTTTCATTTGTGTGAATTTTTAGTATAAATGTGGGGACATAGAGCATTTGTACAAGTCAAAATGTTTCTGTGAACCAAGTTTCAGCTGCTCAACTTTATAACAATTATAAATAAATCTGTTAAATGTTTCTGAACAATGCCAGCAGTTGATTTTGGGGGAAAAAACAAAAACAAGAAACTAAAAAGAAAGAAGGCATACAGTCGATAAAATCATGAAAAGCAGGACTTTCAGCAGAAGGACTCCACTGCGCTCTCTTCTTTCTGAACTCGTAAAGGCCGTCATGACCCAAATCAACTGGTATTCTTCCAGAAGGAGAAAATATCTTGGGAGTATTTTCTTCTGAGTCAGATGGCGATAAATAAGGCTGTTGTACCAAATTTCTGCTTGCTTCTGTGTTCCTTTTTGATGCATAAAAAGTTGATTTACTACTCAAGCAAAATCTTTGGAGGGTTTTTATCTTTTCTATGGTCATGAAAACACTGTAATCAGTTCTGCATTTCTGATTAAAGATAAGCACCTTTCCTGGACTCCATTTACTGTAAACATGGACAATATCAAAAGAAGCCAACTTTAATAAAAGTCTCCCTCCAAAAAGATATTAGAAACTTCCTCCTTCTGCAGTGATAAATACTTCCAGGTGGTATTTGATGGACATTGAGAATCCTGTGCATCTGGCATTCATAGCAGAGATTAGAATTAGAATTTTAAAACATGCTGGCAGGCCTGAGTAATTCTTTAATTCTTCAAATGGAACGCAATTTGCCCGATCTTATACAGCATTCTAATTTTAATGAAATTTTTGCGATATAGAAATATTATATCAACTTGCAAATCCCTACTTGATGGGAGTTGGGGAGGAGAGGGGGAGATGCATCACATACTGAGATTTAATTATTTGTGTAACATTTTGTGAAAAGAATTGAACAATACCAGAGAGTCCCTAACTGTGCCATACAAAGTTCCCCGGGAGTGAAGCATTTCAAAAGAAAGCAGTAGTGCTACAAAGCAGATGTGGGTGGTCTCTCTTGTGGTAGAAAAGTTTTCAGAATAAATATGGAGATCTGCTTCTCTGTGTGACCAGGCTTCTACACTCCCTTCTAGTCAAATGCTATCAATGGCATTATCAGGAAGAGCAAATCAGGAAAGGCAACACCTCATTTAAGACCAGACTGATAGCCACGGGTTAAATGCATGATTGAACTTCATAATTCACTATCAAGAAGGGATGGGGTGGTGTGAGTTGCCAGCCTTTGAAATGTTGCCCGTGCAACGGTACATGCTTCATGTAATTCAAGAGAAAGGCTTGGATAACAGGAGCCCCATCTAGACCCTTCTGCATTCTCGAAGAAGAAAAGGAGACTGAGAATATGTCCTCAGGCCTGGATTACAGAAATCTGAGAGCTCCTGAAAAGTAAACACGGTGCTCAGGACTGCAAGATGCATGTCAGTATTGGACTTCCCAATGCTCTGAAGCAATTTTTATTCAGGCTTCAAAAAGAGAATGGCCGTGTGGGTTTCTTACTCTGAAAAGGGATATATTCTGAACTCTCAGACAAGTATAAGACATTCTTCTTGGTTGAGTCTATAAAAAGGTTTTAAAGCACATCTTTTTAAGGAGAATTTTACCAAATGTCAGGAATATCCCAAACTGGAGCTTTCCTAGGCTTTGTACCTTTGTGCATTCATGAATGAATTACAGCCTCTAGAACCAGGCTGTATAAATCTTCAGGACAACTGCCTCTGGAATCGGGCCCAAAACTATGACAATAAATTTCTTTTGGTTTTATTATTGAATTGTGCAAAATTTGTGGGTTTTGCTTCTCAGCTCTACTTCAATAAAGCAACTCTGCATCTCGCATGTTCTGTATCCCAGAAACCAAGCCATGTTGAGGCTAATTACGAAAATAATTGCAGCAGATAGTATTACCATTCCCAATTAGTTACTAGTGGGAGGAAGAGATTTCTCTGTCCCATAATTTACAGGCGAGGTCACGTGATCAGCATTAGCAAAGAAACTGTACATAACAAATGGAAGACACAAATGCCACATCCAATTAGAAGACCTTAGAGCTGTTGCTCCTTTGTCCATTGATGTTCTTTTCTATATCGTGAGTACATGTCCCAATTAGTGGCAGCTCCTTATCCTGGATCCTGGCTGGATAAAGACTACAGAGGAAAGGCACAGCTAAGCACAGCTAAGCTGCAAACACTGCAGCTAAGTACAAAATGAACAAAAAATATATTACATTTGTGCTGTTGTGGAGTGCTGATGTTTTGCTTATTATCAGGCGAAACCCTTAGCAAACTGACTCATATAATACTGTTTTAAAATTTCCATGTTTTGATGTCGCACACTCCAAGTAAAGCGAAAGAAATGCAGCTTCACTTAAGGATGTGAGTGGAGAAGTAAAATGCTTTGTTTAGTCAAGTTGGATTTTACTAAATTTTGACCTTGACCTTGAGCACAGTGCATCTGTGACCTAGTAAGAATGGCCTACTATGCGCTCCTGTCCCTAGCCAAGTGTGCCCACTGCCTCACAGACTTGTGTGACTGACTGGTAGTGAAAGGAGCACAGCTCTCCAGGAAACACTGGTTTTCTTGAGATTACAACAGATAAACTAAGTATCAAATATTAAGCAGATATTTTCTTGAAAATGAATGAAGGGAGCTGTCCCTTTCAGGAAAATAACTAAAGACCTGCTACTGGTGATGCACTGTAACTCTCTAACAAAAAAGAAAAGAAGTCTAGTAAATTTTATCTGTTATCTGGGAGTTTGAAAGTTTTCCAAAAACTGGGCCTCCCTGGTGGTGCAGGTGGTTGAACACAGCGAGCGCTGTGAAGCTGTTTGCAGCCTCTGCAGTGCGGGTTCAATCCCGGCCAGCCGCGGAGATACCCACATGGCGTGGCAGACTGGCAGACCTCTCCTGTCTTGCCCGCTGCTCCCTTCAGCAGTGGATTTCAGTTGGTCTGCCTGTTCTGTTCCCCACTCTGTCTCTGGTGAATCCTCTTACCGTCCTGTACATCTGGCCTGTCCACTGGTTCTTGTATGCATTTATTTTTTCAAATAAATCTTTGGGAAAAAAAAAAGAAAGCTCTCCAAAAGGTTATCTGATGAGAATGTTCATAGCATTAAAAAAATAGGATTTCTTATATTACATGAAATAGACCAACATTTTAAAGAGTGAGCCAATATATGTTAAACATTCAAGGTACCTTGTTACAAAATTATCCATGAATAAAGATACTTAGCAAGACAAAGCAGAGGAATTTAATGGAAGAAGCTACAAAAAGTTGATGTTTTCAGAGTCCACTTTGCAGCCAACCCTCAGGAAACTACCACTTGTCAAGTTTTGGTATAGTATTAAAGAAGACTGCCCCCGATTGCCTGAAAAGGCTACAAATCTGTGTAAGGCCTGATTTCCTTTACATGTGTGAACACATGGTAAAATTTTCTGCCCTCCCACCACCCCCAAACTTGCAAGTGCAAGAGGGCAAGAAAGCAAAGCCATCTGTATAGACTGAAAGTCTACACAGGCTCTACCCTATAGCCTCTGTTGGAAACTATGAAGGTCAATCCTATCTTTTCATACCTACTGAAAACCAAGAAGCCAGATAAGGAAGATTTAGTAATAGGAATCCAGCCTTTGCAACTCTGCAGGGCATTCTTTAAAAAGGAAGAGATGAGTGCCTTCTTAGTGGTGCAAGAGGCTAAGATGCAGCACTATAAAGCAGTCCACAGCCACTGCAGCATGAGTTTGATCCCCAACCAGGGAGCTACCCACATGGCACAGCAGACCTCTCCTCAGTTGCCTCTCCTCAGCCGTGTATTTCAGTCAATCCGCCTGTTCTGTTCCCCCCTCTGTCTCTGGTGAATCCCTCATGCCCCCCCCCTACACACCTCTGGCTTGTACCCCAGTTCTTGTATGCATAAATAAATAAATCTTAAAAAAATAAATAAAAAGGAAGAGATGAAACCCTGTTTGTCTTCCTCTAGCATCAGCATATTTTGAGGTCAGGACAAGGTAGAACTGAAAGTCCCTCCTGGCAAAAATAATTATATTCTTAATGTCAGTGACTCACTGTTCCTACCTGCATCAGCTAAATTCAAATTTGTATTCACTGGAACAGCTCTCACAGGGTAAAATCTGTCAGACTGCACCCTGGGTTCAAATCCTCACTTTGATTATCTAATCACCTCTATGCCTAACTATCATTGACACTTAATTTCCAACTAACACATGTTTCAGCCAAATGTAGTGCATATTGCAAGCTGAATATGTCCAGAAGCAGGTATAAAGATTAATTTATTTTCTATTAAACCAGTCATGAAAAAAATATGCAAAAATCAAAACAATGTCACCTTTGCTTAACACCTTCACCCCCACCCCCCCCAATACACACACACCCTCCGGTAGCCTCAATTCTACTGTCAGATGTTAAGGGTTTGCTTTGATCTGGTTTTGTTTGTTTCTTTATATTCTACATATAAGTGAAATCATCCCATGGACTATGGTGGAGAACCCAAGGGTATATTGCTGGCAGGTGTGGTGTGGTAACATACATCTGGAGAGGCGTGAACTATACCCCAAAATCACATACAGTTTTGTAAACCAACGTTATCTAAATGACACAATTCAAAAAAAAAAAAATGCCATTCTTATCACTATTTTTAAATAAATTAATTTTATAAAATACCTAATTTATGTTACTAAATAACAAACGCATTATTTTTAATGAATTAACATATTTTAAAATTCATCCATCTAGACTTCTGATACAATAAACAACACTGTAGATAACCCACATTGAAAAGATTCTTTGGGGGTCCTTGGTAATTTTTAAGACTATAAATTTGTCCTGAAACCAAAGTTTGAGATTTGTTGCTTTAGCATAACATCAATAACCTCATTTATCTTAATGAAATACACATTATAACAGATGCTTATTTTGCTGTCATTTGTGAAAAGGATAGAAGAAAAATCTATATTTCCTGAATCAGAATCAATAGCATTCAAAAAGTTTTAATATTTTTAAAGGTACTTATAATGACCAGGTAGATGCAATGTATAACTAACAGGACACTGATAAATATTCAAAATTAACATTTTTTTCAGGAGATGGCAATTCATCGATGAGGAAACTAGCTCAATTTGACTTCTTTTATATATTCTTCACTGGATGCGCTCTCTCTACTGAGACAGGAACTCAGCAGAAATTTTTAATTTTAGTAACTAGAAATATGTAATATACAAATACAGGTGTGTATGTTTGTGAGTATATATGTGTTTCTAATTGCATACATAAGTATAGAGCCCATAATGTTTGCATACATAATATATACATATATATACTCTTTGGGCTGCCATGATAATTAATTTTGGTTTGATGGTTCACTTCTCCACACTGGACACACACATTTGTGTACTTTTCTATTGCTGCTGTAACAAATTAAAGCAAAATAAATGTACTACCTTAATATTCTGAAGGTCACAGGGTCAACTGAGGTCTCTCTGACTAAAATCAGCATGTTGGCAGGATTGCCTTTTCTCCCTCCTGGTTTTCAAAGCCAGCATCACTGCATGCCTCTGCGTCTTTATTCACACATCCCTCTAACCACACTTGGGGAAGGTTTAATGGACCCTGAAGATTGCATCAAGGAATCAGGGATAACCTCCCCTTCTCAAGATTCTTAACTTACTCATATCTCCTATGTCCCTTCTGCCTTTAAGGCAGCATATTCCATGGGTTCCAAGGATTAGAATGTGACCATCTCTGGGGGAGAGGGGCACTACTGTTGCCTATCACATGGCCAAATGAAATAATGGACTTCTCCTTAGAGCCTTCCTGTGCATGAGCACGTCCATCACAGGAGTTCTGTGGAAAGGGAGCTGGAGCTTGGCCATAAAGTACCATCCCCACTGTTACTCTCCAGCTCCTGAGATTTACATCACAGAGGCGCATGAGACTTTAAAACCTGCTGTATCTCAGGGACAAGCCAGGACATCTGATTATAAGATAACTAGTCCCCTACAAATGGAAAATTATTTCATGAGTCATCTCCCTTGAATTCTCTGCTGCACTTCTGGCCCTTAATAACTAGTGAAAGACTTCATCTCCCATTGGCATCTAGATAACCTGTATGGGGGTGGGGCACACAGTTCACAAAATAAAAGGATAGAAAAAAAAAATAAAAAGCAAACAGACATACCCCCTCACTCCATTCCCTATCCCTGAAACATCTGTTTTCAGTTAACTGGAATTGTTCCTGTTTCGTTTTTAAATTAAATTTGACTCTGGCAATGCCAGGATCTTTCATTGCCATTGAAGATGCTTATTTAACATTTGTTATAAGTTATAACCAGGTCAGTTAATTATGGAAAATTATACTTCAAGACACAAATGGCAGGCCACACCTTTCCTGGACAGCGCTCTGACCTGCGGGGAGGCAGAGTGACAGAGTCATTCATTTTTATAAAAGCATTTCCTGAGTTGGCATCTTCTACTTCACTCGATTGAGTACAGACTGACTGTATTTGAGCCACAGGAAAGTAATCCCAGGGACAGCAAAGATGAAGGAGGGAATGGTTTTTAAAGAAAAGATGGAAAGTTCTGGTGCCAACACCAAGCGCTGGGCTGGGCTTCCACTACCAGCTGCCCTCTCTGCAAGCTGTGAGGACAAATGCAATACTCCACTGCCATCCCAGTCATGTGTAGCCTCTCAGTGGACCACAAGTCAACCAGAGCCAAAGTTCTGGCTACCAGAACCAGGGGATGTCCATCACGGAAGGCTGAAGTCCCACGCAAGTGACTTCCACCAAATGTACTTCCTTTTCATTCGAGGTGGCCAGTCTGAGAACCCAAGTCTTCACTGAGGACCCCAAGGTTCTTCTGATGGGAGATTCTTACAAATGTGGAGTGGGCTGTTTCAGGAAGGGTGACCCCTTGTTCGTGGGGATAGTCAAGATGGAGCTGAGAAATTACTTTCCTGGATGTTCTTAGGGAGTTTTAACCTAAGACTTTTGTGTCCAATCTATATTTAATACAAACTGTATTGGATAAGGTAGTTTTAACAATGACTAAAACAAGTGTTAGATTTAATTCAGTTGGGGGCAAGAATGTCTATTTCTAGAAAGTCATAGTCAGTCAAGATGACAAACAAAAATTCTCTCAAAATGAATCAATCACCTATATGTAAATTGAAAAACAATAAAAAATAAAGAAAAAAATATAGCAGATCTGTGAGAGTTTGATACAGGTGAAAATTTCTTAGATCACAGTAAATAAATAAGTGAATGAATGACCCCCCTCATCAAGGACACACTGATATTAACAAAATTAAAAACTTTGATTTTAACAAAATTAAAAACCTTTACTCCGCATAAAACAGTGGTCAGAAAATAAAGAGAACATTTGTGATAACATCTCTCTAGTGAAGTCACTATGTCTGCATCATATAAAAAACTCCTATAAATGAATAAGAGACCAAAAAATAAATAAAAATTGTTATAAAACTGGATAGACATTTTGCCAAAGAAGATACAAGAATAGCCCATTAGCACATAAAAAAGACAATCACCTTTATTATTCAACAGCGAAATAAAAATTAAAACCATACAGATTCAATGCTATTCCAATCAAAATTTCAATGTCATTCTTCAAAGAAATAGAACAATTATTGATGAAATTCATATGGAATCATAAAAAACCCCGAATAGCCAAAGCTCTCCTGAAAAAAAAAGAAGGGAATGGAGGCATCACACTCCCAGACTTCAAACTATACTACAAAGCCATAATCATCAAAACTGCATGGTATTGGAACAAGAACAGACATACAGACCAATGGAATCGAATAGAAAATCCAGAAATAAACCCACAGATTTATGGTCAACTAATCTTTGACAAAGGAGCAAAGACTATGCATTGGAGCAAAGAAAGTTTGTTCAATAAATGGTGCTGGAAAAACTGGGTTGCTACATGCAAAAGAATGAAGCTTGACCACTACCTCACACCATACACAAAAATCAAATCAAAATGGATTAAAGAACTAGACATAAGACCTGAAACCATAAAATATATAGAAGGAAATATAGGCGAAACACTACGTGATTTGCACATCAAAGACATCTTTACAGACACATCACCCAAAGCAGTGATAGTGAAGGCAAAGATAAACAGCTGGGACTACATCAAATTAAAGAGCTTCTGCACAGCAAAAGAGACAATACAAAAACAAAGAGAAAGCCCACCAACTGGGAGAACATTTTTGCACCCAACACTAATGATAAAGGACTGATCACAAAAATCTGCAAAGAGCTGACGAGACTCAACAACAACAAAGAAAATAATCCAGTCAAAAAATGGGCAGAAGAGCTAAAAAGAAACTTCTCTGAAGAGGAAATGCAAATGGCCAACAGGCATATGAAAAAATGTTCAACATCACTTGTCATCAGGGAAATGCAAATCAAAACTACCATGAGATACCATCTTACACCAGTGAGAATGGCACATATTAAAAAAACTAGCAACAACAAATGTTGGCGAGGGTGTGGAGAAAAAGGAACTCTTCTGCACTGTTGGTGGGAGTGCAAACTGGTCCAACCACTGTGGAGAGCTGTGTGGAGATTTCTGGACCTACTAAACATAGAGCTTCCATATGATCCAGCAATTCCACTCCTAGGTATTTACCCAAAGGACACAGAAACATCCATTCCAAAGAATACCTGCACCCCTATGTTTATAGCAGCACTGTTTACAATAGCTAAGCTTTGGAAACAACCCAAATGCCCAAAAATAGATGACTGGATCAAGAAGATGTGGTACATAAATACCATGGAATATTACTCAGCATTCAAAAGAGATAAACACATGCAATTTGCAGCAACATGGATGGCGCTGGAAGGGATCATGCACAGCGAAATAAGCCAAAAAGAAAAAGAAAAATACCGGATGGTCTCACTCATAGCAGGAATCTAGAAAACTTAAATAAGGGACCAGGAAAATGAATAACTATAAGAAAGTGAAAATCAAAATCAACAAAAAACTATGAACCAGAGACACTTTTAGGGGGGCGGGGGCGGGAGGGGAGGGATTGGGGTCAGAATGGGGCGTTTGCAATTGTATGGGGGAATATAAAAATAAAATTTAATATTAAAATAAAAAAAAATAAAATAAATAAATAAAATAAATAAATAAATGGGAGTTAGAAAAAAAATAAAATAAAATAAAATTAAAATTAAAACCATAATGAGATACTGTTACCAGCTTAAATCCCAGAATGGGTGAGGATGTGGGGAAAATACAAGATGAGGCCAGGAAAGTGCTTAGGATAGTGATGAATTCCCTAATAGATTTTTTAAAAATGTAACAAAAATAGAAAAAAATGCAGAAAATATACCCCAAATATTGTGCATAGGGTGATCTTTCTTAAAACAGGACTAAAAATCAAGGATCCAAAGCAGGCTTCCTATTATAGTTTGAGTCCAAATATCTAATAAGTGTTACATGAGAATAGCTACTTTCAAATGTTCTAATGGTGAGATTCAGCTAACCCCAGCCTTCCAACTATTTCTACCAGGTGCCAGAAAGACTAGTCCATTTGCCTCCAGAATATCACCCATACAGCTCAATTGACACCATAAAGAATGAAGAAATTTCTTTCTAAACACTGCCCTAATTCCTGACCTACACAATTGTGAAATATAATAAGACAGCTGGTATTTTCAGACACTGTTGCGTTCCATCATTTATTATGTAGTAATTGACATTTGAACACTAATCTGATAACTCAGAGTGGTGACAAGCTGCCATGATAAAAACTAAAACATGAACACAATGGAAAACTACTCAGTGATTAAAAAAAGATAAATGCATGCCCTTTGAGGCAACATGGATGGAAGTCGAAGGGATACAAAAAAAAGAAAGAAAAGTTACATACTTTTTTCTCTATTATACAAACACAGAGAATGTTCTTCCCTTTTTTTCCCTTTAGCTCAAATTCTATTGCTTATTTAAATTCTGGACTCATTACAAAAGGTTGGTGGTCTGCACAAAAAGAATGTTTTTGGAATTAAGGTAGCTCAAATAAAGACACAAATAAATATATTTTAATAGCCAGCCAGGTAGCATATCATCACTAATTTTCACAGATATATTTAAACTCACCTAGATTGGAAAGTAGGTTAAAAAACAGTATCCTGAAAAACTCCACTCTTAGGTATTTACGGAAGAAAAATGAAAACATATGTCAGTTAAAATGTTTGTATACTACCATGAGATACCATCTTACGCCAGTGAGAATGGCACATATTAAAAAAAACTAGGAACAACAAATGTTGGTGAGGATGTAGAGAAAAAGGAACTCTCCTGCACTGCTGGTGGGAGTGCAGACCAGTTCAACCACTTTGGAGAGCTGTATGAAGATTCCTCAACCTACTAAAGATAGAGCTTCCATATGATCCAGCAATTCCACTCCTAGGTATTTACCCAAAGGACACAGAAACATCCATTCCAAAGAACACCTGCACCCCTATGTTTATAGCAGCACTATTTACAATAGCTAAGCTTTGGAAACAACCCAAATGCCCAAAAATAGATGACTGGATCAAGAAGATGTGCTACATATACACCATGGAATATTACTCAGCAATCAAAAAGATAAACTCATGCAATTTGCAGCAACATGGATGGAGCTAGAAGGGATCATGCTCAGCGAAATAAGCCAGAAAGAAAAAGAAAAATACCGGATAGTCTCACTCATAGCAGAAATCTAGAAAACCTAAATAAGGGACCAGGAAAAAGAATAACCATAAGAAAGGAAAAATCAAAATCAACAAGCAAATATCCAGAGACACACTATGGGGGGGAGGGGAGAGGAGGGATTGGGGTCAAAATAAGGGCAGTGCAATTGTATGGGAAATATTAAAAAAATAAATCTTAAAAAAAAAATAAAGGCCAATACTCAACTTCTAATGGCCAAATCCAAAAAAAAAAAAAAAATGTTCGTATACTAATGTTCACACCACCTTTCTAGAGAAAAGCCAACAACTGTAACACTGAAAGCAATCAGATGTCTGTCAACAGGTGAACTGATAAGCCAATGTAGGTTCTCCATACAGGTGACTATTGCTCTGTAGTAAAACGAGAATCACGGATATACCCAACCAAATGGATGACTCTGGAAACCATAAAGCTGAATGAATGAAGCAGACACAAAATCGCACATCCTCTATTATTCCATTTATGTGAAATTCTAGTAACAGGAGGTAGATCAGCAACTGCCTGGTGATGGAAGTGTTCTGTGTTTTGATTACAGAGTTGGTTCTATTGGTATATCTTTTGTCAGAACTCATAGAATTGTACGCTTTTGCTGTATTTTTTGTATGTGAATTTTACCCTGATGAATTTTTTAAAGAAATCTTGCAAGTGGATTTACCTCTACCTTTAAGATTTCAAGAGGGAATCCTCCAACTTATTTGAGATATGTCTTTATCGCACATCTCTTCTTAAACACGCAGCACATACACTGGGGCTGATTTTGTAAGAGAATGTGTTTCAGTACATAATTATGTTCACTTCCCTAGTTATATGAGCGATCTAATCAGATACATTTTGTTTTTGGGGGGGCATCTTCCAGTGCATATCTGTATGTCATTTTTGAAAACAAAATAATACCATTTTGTATTTAAGAAAAAAATGACTTATCCCTAATCTCAACAAGATCAAGAGAGAATAAGGTAATTTGTAATTCTAGCTTGCAACTAGAAAAACTGAATATAACATATTAATTTAGAGGGTGCCCTTAGGTCACTAATGAGTCAGGGATAAAGTCAAAAACTTAATTTCTGCACTGTTGATTTTCACACCATTATGTCTAATTCTCAAAGACTTAATAAAATATCAACAAAGTCACTTGTGGGTGATAACATTTCTTCAATAATTCTAACTACTTTCCTCTAGGGATAAACAGGCATGTCTGTATCTATTTAATACTAATTCTAAATTGAGCAAAATAAATAGCCCTGATATCACTCTTTTCAAGCTCAAGAAAAGTGCTGACATTTATTTCCCATTTAACATTTGTGTGCTGGTCGATCCTATCAATATAGGTATTGGTCCCAAACCAGGATGCCCATCTTATAGTCTTATTAATAGTTAGACAACCATGAAGCTTCATGGTTAGACAACCATGAGGCAGATCATTTACAATTTATTGTAAATTTAAGCAATTTTCAAAGAAATAACCCCATAAGATGCCAACGCTGTAAGTACCTTGAGTTGCCCCATGTTAGCCTGCGAGCACTGCTGGCACCAAGGGCTACAAATAGGGCAGTGCCAACAACAGGAATGTACCGTCTCAGTGCTGGGTCAAAGACCAAGGTGTTGGCAGCCTGGCTCCCTCTGGGGTGTGTGTGTGTGTGAGAACCTGATCCACGCCTCTTTCCTACTTGTTGGGTAAGGTTTACTGTCCATCTCTGGGCTCCTTAGTTTGTGGGGGCATCACCCTACACCCCCCCCCATGGCCCTCTCCCTGTGTTCGTGTCTCTGTTCAAATTTCTCCTTTTTATGAGGACACCAGTCCTACATGAGAAGGTCTCCGCCCCTCCTGCAGGATTCCGGCACACTGACTTAGTAGTTACACCTGCAATGAGTCTACTGCCAAATAAGATCATATTTAGGATTTGACATATGGGGGCACAATTCAAACCAAAGCACCCCCCGATTATCTTTCTCTCCCCCGCTCTTAGTACATGCTCGTTTCACACATTTAGACATTGTACGGGGGCCCCTGGGAAAAATGAACAAGACGGAGGGCACCAGGCTCCCGGGGTGCCTCTTGTCTACTTGTCCTCTCTCTGGGCCCCAGGTGCCTAGCTTTGGGTAGAACAGAGGTTGGGAATCCCAGGGGGCTGCAAACCTGGAGGCTGCTGCTCAAGACCACAGAGGGCATACCTGGGGTGGGGCACCACCCCTGCCACCTGCCTGGCACCTGTCCTCACCCCAAGCCCCTCCAGGGCAGGAAGGACATATTCTTGCCCCATAGAAGAGAGTAAGAATGAGCCAGAGGCACACAGGAGCCAAAAGTGAGATGCAAGCCCAGGAAGGAGGTTCCTAACCCAATACTGCCCTGGCCCAGCACCAGTCCACCACGTGCCTACCCTGGTGTTTGGCGATGTCTGTGTTACCACCTTCCTGCCCTCGCCTCCTGACTCCCCCCCACTTCACACTGCACTGGAGGCCTTTGGGTGCCAGGGTGGGTCTTCCTCAGCTTCACCAGACAATCTCTTGGTCTACAAGCTTATGGTCATCACTGTGGCCACCCACTGGGTAACACCTACCCTTACTCTAGCCCAGCCGTCCCTCCCTAACCCCACAGCTGCCCAGAACAGGCTGCACTGCTCCACCCAGCCACCTGTCTGAGCTGGGCAGCTCTGGGCTCCATGGCCCTACCAGCTCCAGTGCCTGGCACAGGCCTGGGGACTGTCCTAGCACTAGCTGTGGGCAAATAAATCATGGCACCTGTTCAGAGTCAAACTGACTCCATCTTGTCTCTAATGGCCACTTTGAAACTTCCCTTTGGCAACAATGACCAAAACTGAGGATCTCTGCAGATGTGACTGGAGCCGGCTTGACAGCCTTCTGTCTGAAGACCCTGGTGAGCCGGTCAGGGACAGACAAATGAATGGAGGAAGCAATCCAGAGCGTTTCACAGCGAAGGACTTCAGCTCAAACCATATCCCTGACAGCCCTGTAAGCCTCCCTCCTACCCTCACGCTGGTGGAGCTGAGCCTGGGGCTGCCTCAGTCGTGGACTCAGGATGTGATTCTCACACACCCTATTGATGTTGCAACAACCTGCTGAGTTCTTGGTCCACAAAAGAAACACACAGTGCCATGGATGGTCTTGGCCTCATGCTTCAAGAACATGTAGAGATTTCCTTTTTATTTCATGCCCAATCTGCCCATGATTGCATTTAAACTCCTGTTTGGGGCCTCCCTGGTGGTGCTAGGGGTTAAGTCTCAGCACTATGAAGCTATCCGCAGCCTCTGAGTTCGATCCCCGGCCAGGGAGCTGACCCACATGACGCAGCAGACCTCTCCTGTCTCGCCCGCTGCTCCCCTTGGCAGTGTATTTCATTCAGTCTGCCTGTTCTGCTCCCCACTCTGTCTCTGGTGAATACTCTCACCCCCTGCACCTCTGGCCTGTACCCCAGCTTTTCCATGCATAAATAAATCTTTAAAAAAAATTTAAATTCCTGTTTGACAATGTGTTTCCTCGCTGGTGAATAACCACCCAGAACTAGTTCCAGAATGTCAGGCCTGGAAGCTGATTTGCAGACCACGTAGTGACAAATTCCCTTATTTTCGGCTGCGGAAACTAAGGTCCAGAGAGGTGAGTGGACAGCTGCCCAGTGGCCCCTGCTCTGGGGCAACAGCGTGGCTTCTGTCCTCTCCACCGTGTGCTCCCCTGCCCTACCTGACATCTCAGGACAGCTGCTTCCGAGTCCACACTGCGCTCTCAAGCCCAGGCCACAGCCACATTGCTGGGCCTGCTCCCTTTACTTCCTATCTCCCGGCTGCACTTCCTTGAGATAAACTACTCAAAAGGGCATCCCAGACACAGACTTCTAATAACATTCAAATAATGCAATGCGGGCTGTCTCCCTCATCCTCAAACCTCCTGCTTTCACTGCCTTAGGCGCCCTTTAAATGCATCTATTTTTCTGTGATTCCAACAGGAATTTCTCCATTTCTAAATCACAGAACTAGCCCCCTGTGCATGTTTATATCAATGTGCAATCAATCATAGTTTGTTCCTTTGAAAATAGTTTTCTTTTTAAAGACCCAAAGCCATTTTGCACAATTTTTCCAAGACTTGAGTTTTGAATTGCTGGTTCAAATCAATTGGTCACTTGGGGAGGAAATTAACAATCTTTCTGATTGCAGATCAAGATTTGCTCTCTTTTTTTCTCATTATAATTACTATTATTTTATCCTGAATACAAAAGTATTCTAGGGCTATAGAATTATAAAACAAAAACAGCTTGGTAATGGTTTTTGCATGAACTGCTGATATACAGCACAGAGAAGGAATATCTGAGAAAACAACTCTTCGGCAAAAAAAAGTAGAAGTTGAATGGTACCCTATAAAATACAGCCATGCACAAGTGCATTATTACTGGGCAACACTGTGGTCAGAAGAGACTGTATCTCCATGCAATAGAAGCGAAGGCCTAACATTTAACAGCAAGACAAATCAACACTGATGATCCTTGGCAGGGGTACTTGAGAAATGGTAGCCTCTAAAACTCAAATTTCTACCATTGTCTGTGTTTTCAGTTACATTTTTATGGCTTATCATCTTGATTTCGGCTTTTTAGGGAAGTGTGTCATTGAGCATTTGCTCACGCAGAGTAGCATGAAGACCAACCTGCTCTCTAATGAGCCAGAGTAAAGGGCCAACGAGACCCAAAGTGAGCAAAAGAGAAACAAGGCCAGCTCACACTGCTCCCTATCTGAGACTATGAACAGAAATTCATTTTGCATGAGTATGCTGGAATCCATGAATTACTGGTAAATAACGCTCAGGTTTGCATTAAAGAATTATACACACTTTGACTTCTCTGAGTTTACAAATTCTGATTTTAATTTTCTTATTAGTAAATGTAACATGTCCTTGAAATACAATCAAACACCTAAAGTATAATTTTGCTCCCTCTCATTTCTGTAAATTGAAATCAATACATATTTAATGTTCCTAAGGCTCACATAGTCTTTATTATCATTAAAATACAACATTAACAAAAAGAGCATAGATAATTAAGGGCAGTTGTTTCATTCTGTTTAATGAAGCTGACTATAAATATAGCAAATTGCTGTTCCCTTTATATTTTGTAAGGCAGAGACTATTTCAGACATTTCTATGACAAAATCAGCTACCATCACAGTCAAAGAACAGTCAAAGCTCTTCATCAAAGTTGATGAAATTTGGGGGCCTCCCTGGTGGAGCAGGGGGTTAAGATGCGACCGATGAAGCTATCCACAGCCACTGCTGCACGAGCTCAATCCCTGGCCGGCCAGGGAGCTACCCACATGGCACGGCAGACCTCTCCTGACTCGCCCACTGTTCCCCTCAGCAGTGTGCTTCAGTCAGTCTGTCTATTCTGCTCCCCACTCTGTCTCCGGTGACTCTTCTCACCCCTCACACCTCTGGCCTATACCCCAGCTCTTGTATGCACAAATAAATAAATCTTTTATTAAAAAGTTGATGAAGTTTGGAGGTCAACTTAGGAGACCAAGTCTCCTCACTAACAGTCAACCTGCTACCCCAGAAAATACATTGGGGGGAAAAAACTGGAGATGTAAACTGGACATTACGCATCATGCTATCTACTCATACTCATCTAC
This sequence comes from Talpa occidentalis, assembly GCF_014898055.3. Lineage (NCBI taxonomy): Eukaryota > Metazoa > Chordata > Mammalia > Eulipotyphla > Talpidae > Talpa > Talpa occidentalis. Next base: position 14,131,878 of record NW_023601754.1, read on the forward strand.
TTACTAATCACTCCATTGTCTGCCACACAGACCCAAATCACTCCAGAGATTCCAAATCTGACTTCCAGCCCATGCACACATAGGTATAGGGTACATCTACAACCTTTCTCCAGGGGCCACCTGCCTCCTCTCCTCACTTCCAGTATTCTGCTTTGGAATATGATAGTTACATATGGAATATGGAATATGATAGCCACCCGAGTGAGTAGCCCCAAAATCCAAGCCTCACATTACTCTCTTCCCTCTGCCCCACCACAGTCAAGCACGATGGCCCTACAGTATCCTAGAAACTCCGGACACATCTGGAGATGTGGTTCGTGCCATCCTGGCAATAGGCTCTCTGCACAACACAGAAAATGGCCTGAAGCTGTGGAAGAAATTTAGAGATTAACAAATCTACTGAGTTAATAGGCAGGAAGAAGAAGGGAACTCAGGCTAGAATCAGAGGGATTCACAGTGTCTTGCTTTAGGCCCAGCTCTTGACTGATCTTGGGCCCCCACTTCAATACTTTCCAAAGAGCAGGCAAATCTATCACAAAATGTTCTTTTTTCTTTCCAAATGTACCCTCTTTGTGAGTTGGTATCACTTGTTCCCTACTACACATCTCTGCAGGTCTCAAACATGTCATGATTTTATCTTTGGGGTTTCTTTGTCTCCTCTCTTATCTTCTCAGAATCAGCAACAGAAAGATTATCGTTGCTTCATCCTCGTCTATCCTTCCGGTCACTACCCACCGAGGGCACTGACCATGTGGCTCTGACATAGCCTGATTTGGACATTGAATAAATGGAATATATGTAAATGGTATCAACAAGATGATGGTGTATCTTTGTTCATCTTTGTTCAGATGAACAAAGGTCCGTGAGATCCATCTGTGTTGTGTTGTAGAAGTGTTTGCTTTTTCATCGCTGTGAAATATGGCATGTAAAGATACCACAATTCATCCATTCTACTCCTGACAGTCATTTAGGAGGCTCTCAGTGAGGCTGCCCAATAATGCCGCTATGGACACCATACCCCTTTTGATGAGCATATATATGAACTTCTGGAATGGAAGAGCCAGGTCCCTGTGCAAGTATTTATCTTTAATACACATTGTCAAACAGTTTCCCAAGGATATTTTGCTATTCCCCCACTGTGCATAAGAACATGAGAACCCCAGTTACTCCATTTTTTCACCAGCCTCTGAAATGTCCAGTCTTTTCCATTCTAGCCTTTTTTTGTGGGCATATGTACAATCCGACTGTGTTACAGCTTGATGAACAGATAGTTTCTTCACTGAACAAAAACATACTGAACACATTTTCACAGGTATATTGGCCATTTGAAAGGCCTATTTTATAAAGTACTCAGTTTAATTCTTTTGCACACTTTTTTTCCATACTGCTTTTATCAATTCTTTATATAATTTGAATACACGTCCTTTGGCAGATGAAGGTGCTGCAAATGTCTGCTTTTCCACATTTGCCTTTCGCTTTCTCAGGGATGTTTTCTGCTACATGGAAGTTCTCATTGTATTTTCAATTTATCAAGTTTTTGTTTGAAAGTGAGCAATTTGGGGTTATACCATGGAGGATTTTTGCCCACCCCAAGGCCATGAAAATATTTTTCGGGGCTTTCTCCTCAAGCTTGATTGTTCTATATTTTTCAAGAGGGCCACATTATTTCTGTAGGTTTTGTTGTGGGGAAGATGTTTTAGTAATAACAAGCACTAATAGATGCTAGGAGTGTAGTCAGAAAAATCACGAACAGTGACAAAGGCAAATATTATTTCTTTGGCTTTCTTTATGCAAAAAGAAGAAAAGCAATCTAGGTAAAAAGAAAGGCGCTTCACCTTGAAAGTATTCAGTGGTGTGATTCCAAAGTCCTTGTTAAACGTTCCTTTCCCATAGAAACTTCCGGAGTCTCTACCCACCGACTCGCAGGAGGTTCCTGGGAGCTTCTGTTCTGTTGGGTACCCAAGGGGAGAACAGATAAGACCAAGAATGACTGTGACATCCAGGTCTTTGCTGAAAACAAACAAACAAACAACAAAGTACTTTCTGACTAACTGGGCAGTGAGGTTGCCTACAAACTGCTGAGATACTCGCACCCCTTTAAAGAAAGGAGTGACAATGTTTAAAGTGACCAGCCACATTGCAACCAGAACATTCTGCTGCCCCTGCCTATTTTCTGCAACAGACATTTTCAGCAAATAGGGGTAAAATGTGTAACTTAGCAGATGACTTGGATTACTGGAAACAGTTCCTGAAATAAACTACGATGAACATTTTTTTTTTTTTTTTTTTTGTTAAATGAGAGCAGGACAAACTATGAGAAAAGTCCTCGGCAAATCTCAATTCCTACAGACTTTGCTCAGGGATATATTGGTTTCCGAGCCCCACAAATGCAGCTTGCATGATTTTACATTTGGTTCCTTTCAGATAAGTGTGTTCCTTCGACTATTTTCTCTTGCAATCACATTTCAAAGAAATGTTTATTTCCATGCTCTGAAAGTTGGTAACGTGGCTGAACTAGTCATCTGGGTTTGCAAGAAACGGTATGAGACTATTATAAAGTGTGGAAGGGGGATGATTGGCCTCCAACAGCACAAATACATCAAGTCCATCCTGATTGATAGCGACGTTCGCTCGGTTACAGAAGTCCCAGGGAGATGACTGTAGTTGGACCCCGCAGTGCTTGCGGTCTGCTGGCTAATCCAGGGATGGAGGGGAAATCACTGTTGTCAAACGATGCTAATAAAGACACTAAATCAAACATATTTAGTATCTTGGTGATGATGGTGGCAGGGAAATACTCCCTTGAAAAAGAGGAATTGATTTGTTACACCATAAGTGTGAAACTGCCTGATAAACCAACTGACACAAGCTCTCTGAGACCACAGCAACAGACATAGGAGGAAAACTAGGCCAGGAAAATCAGGAAACACAAACAGACCTTTGTTTCAGACACCTTTGTTGGGTATATTTTCCACCTCTCTGTTCAGCATTTTTGCTCAGCTGGAAAAAGAACTCAGCAGCTAGAGCCGCCTTGGTTTGGACTCCTGCCTAAGGGAGTAATCTCCAGAATGTTCAGCACTGACCACAAAGGCAGCCTGGCCAGCTCTGGGGGCTGTCGCTGGTAACGGCCATCAAAGCAGCAGTTCTCAAATGCCAAGATCGTGGGACAAGGTCCACCTGCTTTTTCCACCCACCACTGTGCCTTTTTACTTCAAACTTCACACAACAGGAAGCAGCAAGACTCCTGGGCCGGTTGTTACATGAGTGTGAGACAGGCTGTGTGGACTTTCTGTTCTGAGGATCTGAAATAAAAATTCTCACCTAGCTACTAATGTGTGGTACTGACTTGAAGTGGAGAAGAAAATGCAGAAATAGAGGCCAGGCTGTCTCTCTGATTTTATACCATGATTCTCATAGGCACTGGCAGTATATTCTTCAGAGGTCCTCTTCCAAATAAGACCTGACCCTAAAGAAATATTTCTGATTTCCCAAGACAGGTTTAAAATGCCCTGTGATGGGCCTCCCCGGTGGTGCAGTGGTTGAGCGCTGGGTTGCGAAGCTGCCCGCAGCCTCTACAGCGCCAGTTCGATCCCCAGCCCCCGGGCGAGGGTCCCACATGGCACGCAGACCTCTCCTGCCGCCCACTGCTCCCCTCAGCAGTGTACTTCATCAGTCTGCCTGTTCTGTTCCCCGCTGTGCTTCTGGTGAATTCTCTCCCATGCTTCTGACTGTACCCTGTGCTTGTATAAATAAATAAATCTTAAAAAAAAAAGAGTTCACAATCCATTTAATAAATAAATAAATAAATAAATAATAAAATGCCCTGTGACTTCCTGATTTTCAGAAGTGCAAACAGAGCTTATGACTACAAAAGAGAAAATATAATAAAATATAATAATAAAAAATGCATATGTGTATCTAATAACTGTTCACTCATCTAATGCTGTTCTACCCATTTGACCTGTTTGAGACACTGTCTCCTTTTCGCCTGGCAAGCTGAGCCTCCTGGTGAGGACAAGTCCTTGGTAACTCTGCCTCATCTCCCTCTTGAGCCTGTGAGTCATTGTTATACAGAACAAATTTCTTTTCCTCCCCATCACCGAGAAGCACCCTACGAAGTTCTCTCTCCTTTCTCGGCGGTATCCACTGGCGTCCACTGACGTCCTGCGTCCTTTCCACGTCTGGGGAACATGCCCTTCCATCCACTCAGTGCTCAAGCTCCAGCCTAGAGCCCCCTGCACAGCCATTGTCAGTCTTCCAGGAAAATCCCAAGCACATCCCACAAATCTCTCATGGCTGGACATGCCTTATTTATCAACACGCCCCACATTCAAGACATCTCCCCAAAATGTGACTTTGGCTGGAGTGGCGGCTAATTGTAGACATCGGCTTGGCTAGGCTATGGCGCAGCTTTTGGACCTTGCTAGTCTAGATGTTTCTGGAGAGGTGTTTTTGAGACATGCCTGTGCATTTAATCTGTAGGCTCTGAGTAAATGAGATTGTTCTTCACAGTGTGTATGTGTGGGGGTGTGTGCAGGGCGGGGGTGGGGGGCAGTTCTGGTTAATCAGTTGAAGGCCATCAAGGGCACAGCCTGGATCTCCTGAAGAAACAGGGACTTTTCTTGTGACTTCATCGTAGAAACCCTGCCTGAGCTTCCAGCTAGTAGGCCTGCAGATTTCAAACTTGCTGATTTTTAAAATCTCTCTCCTCCGAAATGTATGTTCATATATAGGCCAGTCTCATTTTGTTGCTTTCTTCGCTTTCAGTTTCACAGAATAAGGTACTTTTGACAAAGGTCTGAGACAGCGCTGCCTCCAGCAAGTATACCAGCACCATTGTTCAACAGCCTGTGCTCAGCTCAGACCTCTGGGTCACAATTTGGTGAACTTCATAGTATTTTAAACTATCATTATTATTGTATGATGATAGACTGATAAGGTGTTCTGTGAACAATGGCCATTGACATTACCTCTGTACTTGTTTTGGGGTTCCACAAACCATGTCCCACCAGACTGGGGAACTGAATTGATAAATGTTACATGCATTCTGCCTGCCCCACTTGCATTCTGCCTGCCCCACATGCATTCTGCCTCCTCTGTCTGTCTCTCCCTCTTTGGGGGCTCCCTATTCCATGAATGATAAGAAAGAGAAACAGCCTCGTAGCTCATACAGGAGAAGTTCTAGTGGTCTGGGAAGAAGAGCAAGCCAGCCCCAACCTGCCCTTAAGCCAGAATCTAATCCAGAGCAGCAGGGTTTGAGAGGACTCCCATTTTGAAAGAAATTCTACTGTGGGTAAAATGCTATCAAACAGCATCATGTGCTCCAGAGAAATCTTTGGTAGGAGCAAGAGTGAATCAATGTGACAAATTTCATTGTTATCTTATGTTAAGAAACTGCCACAGCCTCCCCTGTCCTGTTCAGTCAGCAGCTTGGAAGGTGAGGCGAGGCCCTCTGCCAGCCTCAGGGGACAACAGCAGTTCTTAGCAATGAAGCTTTTTGGAGTATAAGTACATACTTTTTCTTAGGCATAATGATATTGCACACTTAACAGACCATAGCAGAGTGTAAATATAACTTCTATATGAATAGGGAACCAAAAAACATGTGTGACTAGCTGTATTGCAATATTTGCTTTATTGTGATGACATGGAATCAAATCCACAGTGTCTCCAAAGGTGTAGGGGTGTGTGTGTGTGTGTATGTGTGTGTATCTGTGTACATAACATAGAAAATATTAAAAAATACTATTGAAGACATAATATAGAATAAAAGTTCTATTTCTACTATGTATGAAATCTACTTCTCTATATGGTTGGTATTTTTAGTATTAATTTTATCATTTATACAATTTTATATACTTGTATAAAACTATATAAATCATACAAGTTTGTAACTACATTATTATTTCTACCTATTATTTTATATGACAAAATATCATATATTATTTCTATGATACACATACATACATCCTGCTGATTCTGTTATGTGGCGACTCCAATCCAGCTGCTGAGTCACTAGATTAAATTCAGGCTTGATGTCTTTTCTGAGATCCTGACAGCTCTACTTCCCTCTGCCCACATCTAATGCCTCATAACACTTAAAACTGAAAGCATCCCGCGCAGAACCCATACCCTCACTCGCTAAGGACATCCCATCCCATATCCACTCACACCAGATGACAAAAGGGCATCCTCTTTGTGTCTACCTGTTCAGTCCCTAGAGCCAGGTCATCCCAAGTCTTGCCATTTTGCCTCCTAAATGCCTCTTGGTATTTGGTTGTCTTCATACTTATTGAAACTTTCCTGATCCAAACTATGATCAATTGTAGTGACCTCCTGGGGGGCTCCCCCATACCTTTCCTTCCCCAATGTCTTCTCCATACCCAGCCAGAATGAACTTCTCCAAAGGCCTCCAGGCCATCCCATGCTCCTACTTATTGTAGGGCAAAAGTCAAAATCCCTGACATGGTCTCTACAGACAGACTGGCTTGGGTGGTCTCCTGTCCACCCCAGAGCCTTAGCACAATGTCCTCCTGCACATCCATCACACTCTATCCAGCCTCAAAGGCACTGTCCACTCCCCAGTGTTGCACCTGCCCTCCTTTTGGTTACAGTGCTTCTTGATGTTCTTTCTCCCACATTCATCTTATTAGTTGATTGCACCTCAAATATCACATCTTCATGCTCTCCCATAATATAAGCCCATGTACCTTTTCTTTACAGCACTTATAAGAGCCATAATATATAATTATTCATTACATAACTTAGTAGTTTCTTCTCCTACTCCCTTACATCGTCAATTTCACGATGGCAAGATTTAGATGAGCTTTTCCTCAGCATTATATCCCCTGGCGCTAATGTGATATTAGTAAGAGTATAATTATCAATATTATCCCCATGTGTTAATATTTTTTAAAAATTTATTTATTTATACAAGAACTGGGGTACAGGACAGGTGTGCAGGAGGGTGAGAGGATTCACCAGAGACAGAGTGGGGAGTAGAGAAGGTAGATTAACTGAAATACACTGCTGAGGGGAGCAACTGGTGAGACAGGACAGGTCTGCCACACCATGTGGGTATCTCCCTGGCTGGCTGGGATCAAACCCACGCTACCGAGGCTGGGACAGCTTCATAGTGATGTGCTCAACTACCTGCACCACCAGGGAGGCCCAATAATTTTTTTTTTAAAAAAAGAGGTTCAAAATGGTTAACTATAGTAGACAGTCATGACAAAACTTGGATAATTAACCCAGTCTAAAAGTGGACACGAATAAAGTTCCTCATCACTTCTCACCTGGAAAATGCAAATCAAAACCACAATGAGATGGCATCGCGCACCCATGAGAATGGCCCACATCAGAAAAAAAGAAGAAGAGAAAGAAAAGAAGGAAGGAAGGAAGGAAGGAAGGAAGGAAGGAAGGAAGGAAGGAAGGAAGGAAGGAAGGAAGGAAGGAAGGAAGGAAGGAAGGAAGGAAGGAAGGAAGGAAGGAAGGAAGGGAGGGAATGGAGGAAAAGGAACCCTCATACATTACTGGTGGGAATGTAAACTGATCCAGCCCCTGTGGGAAAAAAGTATGGAGATTTCTCAAAATATTGAAAAGAGATCTACCATGTGACCCAGCAATTCCACTCCTAGGCATCTGCCCAAAGAATACAAAAACACAAATTCGAAGAGGTATGTGTACTCCTGTGTGCACTGCAATTCTATTTACAATAGTTAAGTTATGGAAACAGCCTAAGTGCCCAAGGACAGAGGAGTGGATCAGAAATGTGGTACAGGGCCTCCCCAGTGGTGCAGCGGTTGAGCGCTGGGTTGCGAAGCTGCCCACAGCCTCTGCAGCACCGGTTCGATCCCCGGCTGCTCCCCGGCCACCAGAGGAGGGTCCCGCATGGCGTGCAGACCTCTCCTGCCGCCCGCTGCTCCCCTCAGCAGTGTACCTCGGTCCTTCTGCCTGCTCTGCTCCCCGCTCTGGCTCTGGTGAATCCTCTCACCCTCCCGCGCTTCTGACTGTACCCAGTGCTTGTATAAATAAATAAATAAATCTTAAAAAAAAAAAGTGGCTTTTTAAAAAAAATGTGGTATATATTGTAAAAGAAGCTATAAAAAATGATGAACTGTAACAGAGAATGCTAAGCAAAGTAAATCAGAAGGAGAATCACAAATATTGGATAGTCTCACTTACACATGGACTATAGGGAACCACAAAACGGGATCTGTCCAAACCAAACCAATAATAAATTCTTAACATTTATCTGCAGAGGGCCTCCCTGGTGGTGCAAGGGGTTAAGACACAACCTATGAAGTTGTCCGCAGCCTTTGTAGCACAAGTTTGATCCCAGGCCAGGGAACTACCCACATGGCAAAGCAGACCTCTCCTGTCTCACCTGCTCCTCCCCTCAGCAGTGTATTTCAGTCAGTCTGCCTGTTCTGTTCCCCGCTCTGTCTCTGGTGAATCCTCTCACCCCCGCACCTCTGACCTGTATCCCAGCTCTTGAATAAATAAATAAATAAATATTTTTTTAAAAATCTGTCTGCAGAACTGAGGCAACCAGAGGGTGGCTGCGGGGAAGTGGGAGAGGGAGGAAGCCCTTGGATCACTGTAGAGGATTGCACTAGGGGTGGGTGGGCAGCGGGTGAGCATATACATTTGTAGAGGTTTAAACTCATAATCCTCAGAGAAGACACCAAGATGTAACCCTACTCTACCTTAATAAACATAATTAGGTGGGAGGGTATAAAATAATTTTCTACTTTATGTCCACATTCATTTTCAATTAAGTATTTTAGAAAATGTAAACTAAAAGCTATTGAACTTCAAAACACAAAAAAAAACAAAAACAAAAAACTTGGACATGAGCGCAGGTATTTCAGTTCCCAAGGAAACACTCCCTGGGGTAGGAGTGCCTCCCCATTTATACCTGTGGTCTAGCAGCCATCGCTTCCAAAGACACTGTGCCTGCTCTTTCAGCTCGTACAACTCTCATGAAGCATGCCTGTGGGTAAGCTCCACCAATTCATTAAAGGCACATAAACTTGCCAATCATCGAAACACAACAACTCAATTTTTCCCAAGAACCAGAATCAGTGTTTCTCTGTCACCAGCACATTCACTGATCAAAGTCCCTCTTCAATTAAAGCACCATCAAGCATTTTAGGTTTCTGTTCATCTAATTGGCTTTGCTCTTCTTTAGCTTCAATCCTGAATAAAGTTCAAAGGTAAATATTTGAAAGTCTAAATAAGTACTCTCATTTGCTTCTGGGCTCTCAGCCCGCTGGATCACATGAGGAATGGAGATCACCTTGGAGATGAAAGCCCCTAACCTCATCGCATCACAGCATTTAGGTGGATGTTGAGGACCAGCGGTCTGGCCCCTGCTTGCCCTGGATGGCTTTGATGCTGCTGAAAGGAGCAGGACTCTCAGTTCTGTCAGAACAACCAGAGAGGAAGTGCTTACTATATTTGTTGTTTGCACATTTAAAATAGCTGCCTCTGTGGGCTTCACAGAACTATGACAACACAGCACCATCATTCTCGAGACCAGAGCCATCTTCTTCACCTGGGTGCTCAGCCCCGGTAGCCCCTGCATCACCGTGCTCCCTGGGCGGTGCTCCATCATCCATCACAAGCTCAATTTCCCCAAGTGCCTAAAACGCCTTCTCTGTGGAGTCATCTTCATTCATGTTCCCCATTCACTCCCCTGAGAAAACATCCTCCCTTTTGAGCTAACTGCTATCTTTTGCCATTTTGCCATGCCCTGGAAGGTTCCTTATTATTCCCCAATTTCATGACCAGGATGTACAGTAATATTCTATATATATTTCAGTTACTCAAGGAGAGGGATCTCTACTGCCTCTTAGAAATAATTTTGAATAAGTGCAATATGTTAAAACTTCAGCCATGAAGCTAGACGCATTACAATTTTCATGAGTCTCAAACACATCCCACGTCCACTGTGCCAGGTGGGCTCATGGTGCTGTCAGGTCACGACCCTTAAGAGAGAGGATCATGAGGAGCCTGGGACTGTTCTCGCCTGAAACCTTCAGGCACCTGCTACTCCACTGATGGGTGATTCACCAGGCAAATGAACACAGCCACTCCTTAAGACATACACAATAGATGAAATCTTGCCACTAGTGACAATATGGGTGGGACTGGGCTAAATGGAGGGGATGACGCAAAACAGGGTGAGTGAGGAGAGAGACAAATACTGGATGATTCCAGGCATGTGTGACATATAAAGAAACAATACAAAGGAGTGGAAAATACTAAACCAACACAAACCCTAAGAGCTGGCTGTAGCATGGAGGTGACCAGAGAGTGGTAGGGAGAGAAGAACAATGTGGAGAGGGGCCAATGGACATGCTGAAGGGTTAGTGGGGCTTTGGTGGCAGGAGTAGTGGGGTGATATCTGTGCCCCTAAGTCAAATACAGTGTTGTGAATCAATATTAGCCAGTAAGGGCCTCCCCTGGTGGTGCAGCGGGTTGAGTGCAGCGCTATGAAGCTGTCCGCAGCCTCTGCAGCGCGGGTTCAATTCCCGGACGGCCAGGGAGATTCCCCCATGGCGTGGCAGACCTCTCCTGTCTCACCCACTGCTCCCCTCAGCAGTGCTTTCGGTCCGTCTGCCTGTTCTGCTCCCTGCTCTGTCTCTGGTGGATCCTCACACCCTCCCACGCCTCTGGCCTGTACCCCAGCTCTTGTATAAATAAAATAAATCTTAAAAAAAAATAGTCAATAAAAGATATTTTTAACAAGCTAAAACATATGTTCCAACAACAATACTTTAAAACAGGTATTATGAGGCCCCCAGGTCCTGTACAGGTTCTCCTAGGCCCCGGGCCAGGCCAGGCAAGGGCCCCCAAATTAAACTCCACATAGCCACAAGGAAGAGCCACGGTCAGTCAATCCCTGGCTGCTCAGCTTGGGTGGAGTTTGCAAGGACCAGTCCCTGAAGTTCAAATCTGTGCCTGGCTGGCTTTTGGGACTCTGCTGGCCCAGCAGATTATAACTAAACCATATAAGTGAGACTGAGCCACCGAGAGCTCGTGTTCACCATAGATCTCTACGTCCTGCTGGTTGTGCTCAGCACAGTAGCTCTGTTTCCTCCTGCTGGTGCCTGACCCCTTGCTACCCGAGACTCTCGTAGCCAGCCTGCCCGCCCAGGTACACGCAAGGGTCAAGGACTAAGAGAAAAAAGCGAGTATGCTACATTTGCTTTCCAGCTGAACAACAAGAAACAGTGTGCACCACAGTGGCCTCGTCCTGAGGTGAAATAACAGAGTCTGAGGCATCAGAACAGGCAAGAAATCTCAGTTCTACCCTGCACCATTGAGGCCATGACTTCAGACCAATCAATGAGTCCTGCTATGCTTCAGTTCTCTTATTTGAAAAGCAGAAATCACACCTTGGCCAGAAGAAGTCTGCTGGGATGTGCTCATTTTTGAAAATGCATGTTTCTGAGTGTGTTCTAGACTCACTGAGCCCAAATCATTAGGCGTGAAACCAAGTTCCGTGCGTGTTGACTACACCTAGCAGCCCATTCTTAACACACAGACATGTCTGAAATACACCAAAAACTCTGTGCCATGATGCTTAACAGAAAGGTTCCATCGACACAAAGTTGGACGTCACAGCTGGAAGTTTCTCCCACCGCAGCTTCAAAATACAAATGACCAATGCGTGCTCCAAAACCCAGAACCCAAGGTTCTGGATTATTTCCCCTTGATCAGGATGACCTCCCTATGTGTTGAAGTTAAATAACCATTGATTAATGGACATTAAGAGCACGGTAACATCTTGACAGTGTATGCGTGTCATCAGGTTTAGTCCCTGACCTCTGGGCTACCCACTGCCCACCCCACCCCCAGCCTCTCTGGACCCTTGGAACTGCTCAGCAGTAAGGTGGAGGTTGGTCCTTCCCAGAGTGTCCTCCCCGGGCCAGTGGAGTAGAGAAGCCTGACCCGCTGATCACGTTCCTGCCCGCAGATCTGGGACCGGCTCTATGAGACGAGCAAGGGAACACAGCCACGGCGTGGTGAATGGGCGCTACCAGCCTGGGAGGAGGAAGACACCATCTCAGCTAGGTGCCCTGGCTCTATCATGCATCCGTCCCTCTCATGGATACTGAAGCTGAGCCCTAAATTTAAAATTATGACAAGAGATGGTGTGGGAGAGAAAGCAGAGACCACCTCAGATCAGCTTGGAGCACCTGCTTTAGAAGGGAGCAGCAAAGTGTTCAGAATCAACAAGCAAGGTTTTGGGGCACAGAAGGCAAAAACACAAGGGATGAGTTTCCTTATTTAATTTTTTTTTCTGGTAAAAAGGTTTAGCGCATAATTATCCTGTTAATGCAAGAGACACAGTGAGGAGCAACCTCCAAGCCAGCAGGTGGTGCTCACAGCCAAGTTGACATAGAAGGTAGAGCTTTATAGACCCTGCTCGGGGAGGGAAACAGGGGTGAAGCTTGGCAGTTAAAAAGCTGGGGAGTAGGGGTGTCTATGGAGAAGCACCAGCTTACCCCATGTGGCCCCAGCTCAGGTCTCTGCTCAGCCTATAAATTAATTTTTATTCATTCTCTCTCTCTCTCTCTCTCTCTCTCTGTCTCTCTTTCTCTCTCTCTCCTCTCTCCCTTTTCTCATTCCCTGTGAAAATAAATCCTATTATTAAAAAGTAAATAAATCCTGTTATTGTTTCTCACCACACACCTGCTTTTGGTCCTGTTCTGCATTTTTTTTTTTTTTGCATTTTGGGTCCTGTCCTATATTCAAGTGCATGGGTGGGGACCCACCATGGAGTCAACCCAGTTCCCCCAGGTTTGCCCCATTTTATTAATAAGCAGTATGAAAGGGAGAACTGGAGGCAGAAAAGCTGGGAGATTTGCCATAGGGATATGTGGATGTGTGTGTGTGTGTTTGCACATAAAGGTGCACTTACAGGCAAAATGAAACACCTCATAAATTGAGTTAAAAGAAATAAAGATCACTAGGAAATTTCTGTTTTAAAGGAAAGAGGGTCTATAAACCTGGGGAAATACATTTGTATCAAGTCAGCTTAAACAACTTTTTGAATGTGATTTAATCTGTCCACTTCCATAAGAATGTTTGTTTATTGGTAAAGCTAACCTTAATAAAAATTCAAGGCACTGTGGTTTTATGCACCTACACACATAATTTCTGGAAATACAGTGTTGATTTTCAAGCAGTCACGGTTTTAAAAGATAGAATTTGCAATCACACAGACACACAAAGCATTGATTTGTTTAGTTTTACCCCAAATCAGATTGAGGCATCGTGTCTTATTAAACTAAAAATGAGCCTCCTTCGTGCTACAGCAATATGGCTGGTTCTCTATGGGGAACATTCCCGAGTTCATTCTATCACCGTGTCACTCAGAGCTGAGCAGACGTCAGTTCTCCTGACTGCTTTTGTTTCCCTGCCTTGTCTTTGAACTTTGGTAATATTCTCCACAATAAAATGTAAAAGGCAGTCAAATAGGGTGAGATATTTCTTTTTGGTTTTTGCCTTTAATAACATGTTTAGAGATGTCTTTCCCGCCCCTCGACTACAGAGCCAACTCTGACTCAGAATGTGGCCAGCTCTGGAGCTCTCCAGAGTATTCCACGCTGCCTTCCACACAAGCTCCCTCGGAGGTGGTATGTCACTGCACGCGAATCCACAGACATGGTTGCTGGTTGCTGTGGGGGATGTTGCTAACTCCCTTCCTTCCGCTGGTCTTAGCAGGTCTTGGAAGGGTCAGCATGTCAAGGCCCACAGTCACCCAGTCAATCTACTTGTGTTTACTGAACAGCGACTCTCTAGAAAACACTGAGAAGGAGAGAGGAGCTGGGAGAGAATAGACTCAGTCGCAATAGTGTGAATGATAACTTTAAGTGGGGAAACAAAACATATATGTGCAAGCTATTTTTTTAAAAAAGCCACCTATGTTGTGGATTGAGAGGTTTCCTCCCCAAAGATATTTTCAATTCCTAATCCCTGGTATCTGTCAAGGTGACCTTATTGGAAATAAGGTCTTAACATATAAATAAATTAAGATAAGACCATACTAGGTTGGATGGTCCTAAGTCCAATGACTGAGGCCTTTATATTAGAAAGAAGAGGGAGATTTGGAAACAGGACTGCAAAGATTACACTTTGAGGCAAGACGGTCATGTAAGGAGAGAGGCAGACATTGGAGAGCTGGAATCAAGGAGCACCCAGAGTGACAGGAAGCTGGAGAGGCAAGAAGGGATTCTTCCTTGGAGGCTTTGGAGGAAATGAGACCCTGTTAACCCTTTATTTAGGACTGCTGGCAAGTGAGATGATAGATATCTTTTATTTCAAGACACCTCGTTTGTATTACTTTGTTTTTTTGGTTTTTTTTTATTACTTTGTTTTGATAGCCCTAGGAAACAAACACAATACTCATTGCTCCTATTGGACAATCTGCCAAGTATTTTAAATTTTTCTAAGGATGCATTTGCGTGCCCCAGGCTGAGCCACAACTAGAATTTAGAGGACTCCCATATCAAAATGACAAGGCAGATTCATACTTCATCACCCTCACTGCCCCACACTCTTAAGAAAAAAGATCAAATACAAAACTGGAAAATTACAAAAGACGTGCATGGAAAAAAATACAAAATCAACAGCTCTCTGAATTAAAAATGGGAAGATGGCCCATGGCCAGGAGTGTTCAGATCCCAGCTTGCTGGTTTTCGTGGGTGAAAGAGCTGGACGGATCAAGTGGGATCGCATTGCTCTGAAGGAGATGGGTCACTGGGTTCAGGCACAGCTGCAGACCTGGACAGATGATACCTGTCCCCAGGTAACAGAACTACCGTCTCCCAAGGAAGTGGGGCCACCCTTTCTCTGCCCCACCCAAAGGAAGTTGGAGCTGAGCAGAGAGGAAAAGCTGGAGAGGAGACTGGAGAAGGAAGGAAGCAGGGTGGAGAGCCAGAAGGAGATCCGGAGGAAGCACATGGAGCATAGAGACATGTGAAGAAGCTGTGCTTGCTTTCCGGTCATGGACTGGTAGAAAGAGCTGTGGGTGAGAGACCCGTGAGGAGGTTAACAGCTTTTATCTTGATTTTGACTTTGCTTTTTTCCTCCCAGACTTGTCTGGCTGTTTCTGACCCTTTCCTATGGGTCCCTGCTGGAAGGTGCTTTAGACTTGTGGTAGACTCTTGGACATTGCTCTGGGCCAATCCCACTGGTCCACCCACAAGGGGATGGGTAACTTTGGGGGCTTGATTTAGAAACTATATTCTTTGTCTTTTCTGTATTGTTCACTAATTGTATTAAAGTTCCTTTCCATTAAAGGTCTTATATGTTTTGTCTTGATGTGGTGGATGGCAGAACCTATTTAGAGCAGGAAGGTTTGGGGGTTCTGGGGTGCCCATCTCCCTGCCTTGTACCAGAACCTTTGAATAAGTTACATTATGTGGCAACAGGGGAGAACTAAAGATATAGAGGGAATTAAGGTTGCTAATCAGCTGACCTTAAAATACGGAGATTATTCTGTATTCTCTGGGTGGACCCAAAGTAGTTACAAGACCCCTTAAATGTAGGAGAGAGAGTTAGAAGGGTCAGTGCTGGAGGGATGTGACCTCAGAAGATTTTGTGGCCTTTGGTGACTTTAAATATGGAAAGGGTCATCCCCCTCTGCACCCCTCTTCCCTGTCCCTTCTTAGAGTCTAAGAGTTTGTTTCATTTGTTCATTAACTTTGTTTATCTTCCCCATGAATGAAATCAAATGGTTGTCTTTCTCCAGTAGGTTTACTTCCCTTACCATAATACCTAGATCCATTGTGGTGTTGTAAATGGCTGCATTTCATCTTTTTTTTTTTTTTAATAGCTGAGTAGTGTTCTATTGTGCATATATGTCTCATCTAAGACCATCTTGCTTACTTAAATGGAGACCTTAGCTTGGGACATTGTGGTCACAATGGATCCTAAATTTAAGACTCTAACCCCAACATATTGAAAGGAGAGCCTGTGGCTTTGAAAAGACTCCTATTATCCCCTCTCTCCTGCTCATCCCTTCCCTGAGACAGTGTGCCCGAGGTCTGACCAAGTGGGAGTGTGAGGCAGTGGGAAGTGAACAAAGACCAAAATCGATAGAAATCCCAAAGGTAGAAAAAACATCATTCCAAAAATGGCATCCAGCCACACTGAAAAGATGTGTGATTCATATGTTTAAAAGCCTATGGAGAATTGTGTGGCGATTCCTCAACCTGCTGAAGATGGAGCTTCCATATGATCCACCAATTCCACTCCTAGGTATTTACCCAAAGGACACAGAATCATTAATTCAAAAAGGCACCTGCACCCCTATGTTTATAGCAGCACTATTTACAATAGCTAAGGTATGGAAACAACCCAAATAACCAAAAATAGATGACTGGATCAAGAAGATGTGGTACATATACACCATGGAATATTACTCAGCAATCAAAAAAGATAAACTGACCCAATTTGCAGCAACGTGGATAGAGCTGGAAGGGATCATGCTCAGTGAAATAAGCCAGAAAGGAAAAGAATACCAATGGTTTCACACATAGCAGGAGTTTAGAAAACCTAAAAAGGGGACCAGGAAAAAGGCTAATCATAATAAAGTAAAAATCAAAATCAACAAGCAACTATAAACTAGAAACACACTATTGGGGGGGAGTAAGATCAAAACAAGGGGGGTGGGAATTGTATGGGGACTATAAAAAAGATGAAAATAAATACATTGTGCAAAAATGAAAAATGATGTAAAAAAATAAAATTTAAAAATAACAATAAAAATAAATTTAAAAAAATTAAAAAAAAAGGTTCCATTTTTGCTAGACAGACAATTACATCGTGGTTTCTCCTGAAAACTCAATAAACAAATTACCCAGAGGAGAATTTTACTCGCTGGGGTCTGCAGGTGTGCAAACACACTCAGGTCCTCCCTCCTGCAGAGCATCACGGACACATTCAGAGGCATGAACTTTCTAATTCTGGCTCTGCCACCAGCTAATTTGGTTTCTTTGGATTAATGATGCCACATCTAAAAATGTTTAGGTTTCATTAGATGCCCCCTTGCATCTCTTTTAGTTCTATCATTTTTATTCTTCTGCTTCACAGTGATATTAAAATACTCTAAATCCCCAGTCTTCTCATGTCTGATTTATAAGACTGTAGGATTGTTAATGCGCTCACCATATCATACAGCATATTCTCAGACAAGACAGGAGAGGTATACTTTTTCAACTGTTATTAATGATTTAGTACTACATACCTAAAAAAAAATTTCAACAATTGCAGAAATACGTTTTAAGCTGTACATTCTAAGTTGCATCAAGGAATAGGAAAGCAAGTTTTAGTTTGGGTTAAGTTTTAAATATTGTTCCATTGTTTCTCCTTAATCAATATAAATTGAAAACAGATTCATCTAATTCACTTCAAGAACTTAGCAATGGATTTGGAAGGCCGATTTTAGATCCCCCGGGCATTGAGCAAAAAATAAAGCATGAATGGTTTTCTGTCAACGAGCTGAGGCATGAAATAAAAGTGTGACTCGCAAGAAAAAAACTGAATGCATGCCCACTTCCAAGGGCTTATGGATTTCAGAGACCACATAGGACCAGACACAACAGAAAAATCAGGAAGTGTTCTCCACAGTTGAGGAATAAAGAAAATGAGATAACTAAGAGTAAACTGGTAAGTGAGCTTATACTGTATATATATACTGTAACTAATGACTAGTGGATGGGTACATGGATTTTCATACATTTAGTTTTGAAATCATATAACTTTTTATTAAATTTTTTTAAAATTATATTCATAGCCAAAATACATTTTCCAGCTGTGTATTGTCACATAGCAAACCCTTCCAAAAGATTGATTTGCAATAGTAACAATAGCTTCTGTTGTTCAAGAGGGTAGTATTAATGGGAATCATCTAGAAAGTTCTTGCTTGGGTTCTTTTTTATGGCCATAGGCAGATGGTGGTGGGAACTGGGGTCATCTCAAGAAGGCTTCTTCACTCAGGTGTGTGGTGCCAGGATGGGAGAACTTAAATGCTGGAAACAGAGGTGTTGGGAGCTCAGCAGTCATTGCTCTGTCTTTAAGTGATCTCCCCACATAGCAGCCTTAGGGTACCCAGACATCTTACACAACGGCTCGAGGCCTCCAGAGAGACTGTCACAAGAAACAGACATGAAGGCAGGATCTCTAATCTGGTCTTCCTACAGAATTACTTCTGCCCAACTCCATTCACCAACACCAAGTTCCACCTGGGTTGAAGGCAATAAAGATTCCTTTACTTGTAGGAGTATGGAAAGTTCTAGAAGAACTTGTGGAATAAGAAACAGCTGCAGCCATTTTTGAAAAGTACAATGTGCCAAAATCTTGTTGGGACAAGAAGACCCCAGTGATTTTAAGAATTTCCAACATACTAGGAGGATATAAAGACTTGGGCATTGTGTTAGCTTTGTTGGTTTGGGCTACCATGATGAGTTGCGACAAACTTAGCTTTAAACAACCCAAATCTATTACACTATAGTCCAGAAATCTGGTAGTGGTCTCGCCAGGCTAAGGTCAAGTTGTCATCAGAATTGTGCTCTCTTCTGAGAGCTGAGGAAGCAATCACTCCTCTTGTTCAAACACTCATTTGCCAGAATCCAATCCCTGGCAGTTACAGGGATGATGCCCAGCTGGAGGTTGCCTACATGCCTCGACTCATGGCCCCTTTCTTTTGTCTTCAAAGCCAGCAACAGTTGTCCACACCCACTTTCTCACACTTCCTCTCTCCCCTTTCTATCATCTCCCTGGTGGGTCTGTGATGGACCCATCACAGGTTAGACTGAACCCACCTTGCAAATCCCTACTGTGTCCTGGCTCAGGTTCTGTCATCTGAATCACACTTGCAGGTTCCTTTGTCACCTAAGGACTAAGGACTGGGACTGGGTCACTTTTGGGAGTCTTCACTGTTCATCACGGACACTTGTTTGGTGGAAGCAGACCACAGCAATGGAAGCAAAGAAAGCAATGCTAACATGCAGTGATTCTGGGGTATCCATGAAGTGACTCCACATATTAAGCATGTTTATTTAAACAAGTGATTGCCTTTCTCACCCATGATCATAAGTATAAGATTCCAGCACATGCCCTTAGGTCTATGAGCTACTCTCAGTGCAGGGAAGGATGTCTCACTAAAATATAATGAGCTCTGGCCTCCCTGGTGGCGCAAGGGTTAAGACACAACCTATGAAGTGGTCCACAGCCACTGCAGCATGAGTTTGATTCCCGGCCAGCCAGGAAGCAACCTATATGGTGCAGCAGACCTCTCCTGACTCGCCTGTTACACCCCTGAGCAGTGTACTTTGTTCAATCTGCCTGTTCTGTTCCCCACTCTGTCTCTGGTGAATTTTCTTATCCCCCCACACCTCTGGCCTTGTATCCAGCTCTTGTATGCATAAATAAATAAATCTTTAAAAAAAAAACAAAACAAAATAAAATAAAATGTAATAAGCTCTATTTTAGATGCAATTTTAACAATGGTTACTTGGTTTCTACGACAAAACCAACAGTATTTAGACATGGTACATGCCAATCAATGACAAGTGACACTTGGCAAGAAAGAAGAAACAACAAAAATGATAGCACAACATCTGCCCGCATTCATAAACACAAATAGCAATCTCAAGTCACTTCTAGTCCGTGCGGGCATTGCTGGCTGGGTGAGTGTCACCACACATCTTTGAGAAATGACTCAAAATAGCCAAAAAGAGGAGTTTATAATATAGGCGCATTTATAGATCTATCTAGCTATCTATATCTAGACATTTATACATCTATAGTATAGAGTACTTTTACATCATGAAAAGGGGCTGCTATTTTCTTACCACAACCTTGGGTGTGCAGGCAATGGAGTGGACACGATGGCCAATTCGCCTGCTCCCACCATGCCCATTGAGGAGGAAATGGACCGTGAGAACACACTCCCTGGACATATGTGTTTGCACTGTGGGGCGTGTGGCGCTGGCTGGGCGAGTCAGGATTGCCCCTCTAGGGCACCCCATGGGCAGAGAGAAGCACTGAGAAGCCAAGCAGCAAGCCATGGGCCTGGATCCCAGCAGCTGCAGGCTTCCGCTCCCACTCCCTCCAGAGACCCGGAGAACTTTCTGCCCGTGAGTCTCCTGCTGTCTTCCAGCCATTTCACTTGTTTGTTTATTTCAGCCTAACCCTGTCTCTTGGATTTTCTCCTCCTCGTGACCAAACAATTCATCACTAAGACAAATGGACAAAATCTCAGCCATCTGAAATGCAATCCAGCTATCAAAAGGATTGATTCTCCAAAGGCTCCAGATGGCTGTCAAGGGTTGTGTTTTGTGTGGTTTACCAACGTGCTTTTGGTTAATAAGAGCGTGTTTCAATAAAATAGCCAGTTTCACTTATGGGAGGAATGTAGGGGAATCAAATAAGGGATCAGGAAAAAAAATAATTACAATAAATTAAAAAACAAAATTAACAGGCAACTATAAATCAGAGACACTATGCAGGGGAGGGAGAGGGATCAAAACGAGGGAGGCAGGAGCACAAGGGACTATGGGGAAGGTGCACGGGGGAACTGGTGGTAGGAATTATACAGGGACTACACCTGAGAGGAGAAAGCACACATTGTACAAAAAGTAAAAATGATACAAAATATATATAAAACAAAAATAAAATAACCAGACCTCAAGAAGACCCTTGTCTCCCACCTCAAGAACTTTCATCTTTAATAAAACAGATGTCCAAAAATTTATTTCAAATGCCACCCAATCAGAAATTCTGACTTAAATATGGTGAAATACAGTGTTTTTCAAATAACATGTTTATCATTGGTTTTAATGCATCTCAACACACACCTTTTTGAAGTGAAGCAATGAAATCATCATAGAAATGATCGGTTTCAAGAAAGCACCTATCATTTTTTTAAACCAAGAAATCTATAATTTTAGAAAACATAAATCACATTAGCATTACAGACAATAGGATTTATTCCTGGAAGAAGTCATTAGCCGTGTTAGGATTTCAGGGTGTTGAAGTCCAATGATTTGCATCCACCTGGGTCAAGGCAGGAAGACAGAACCCACCCCAGGGAATTCAATACAGGGAATTGAACATGAGGCACCAGTAACAATGGTGTTGGAAGATTTGAAAAGGCAAACAGGGAACAGGGGCCAGCTAGAGATTAGCAAGAGCAGCTGAGCTGCCACACACCGCAGGGCCAGGGAGACCGAGGCAGGCAGCCAGTGCCTCCGGGCGGTAACTACAATGGTAAAGGAGAAACAACTACATCCAAAGACTCCACAGGAAGTGGCCAGAAAGAAGGAGAAATACCTGTTTGTTTTTTCCATTGGCTGGTTTAACTGGCAACCAGTGGCAAAAGGGAGGCAAAGTAAATTACAGGAGCAGAAGCTCTGCAAACTGAGCAGATCACAGAAGAGCTAAAATCAGTTCTGAGCATAAACAGGGAAATAACCAGCAACAATTGTGCTGATTTCTACACCTTAAAAAACACACTCTAATATGTGGAGTGACAGAGGCAATTGCTTGCAGCGTAGAACCGTAGTCCAGCTAAAACCACATAATACCCACAATGATCTTGCTGTATTATACAAGCACAGAAGCCTAAAACACAAAGGATAGTCTATAAGATAAATAGAAACAGTAGCAAGAACTGTCCCTAGCTGCCCTCAACCAAGCCAGGGCTTTATTTGCTGTCCTGTCAGTAAATAAGGTAACACTTAGTAGCAGTATATTCTTGTCCATAATGATTATGTATTAATAAATTACGACTCATTTATGAAACATGGTAGAAAACACTGCGGTTGCCTTCCAAAAGCTACTCCACTCTTCTTTCACAGTTTTGCAGCCTTATCATTTAGATGTGACCCCAGCTCTGCCCAGAAAATTGAGTCATAAATGTTTCAGCCACTCAGGGAAATCCTACCTACCTGACCACAGAGATTCAAATGAGCAACCCGTAGTTAACACATGATGCCTTATTATGGCTACAGGACCTGCATAGGGATTGTCCATTCCAAATTTGATTGGATGATATTGGAAGTGAAGCTCTAGCTCCTTCTCTTAGAGGTGAATAAGTAGATAGGATGTCTCAATTCCTTACTGTAGCTACTCTGTGACATAAGAAACTGAGGATGGAAACAAAATTTGATCTCCTTGGTACACAGAGGATGTCAAAAGCAAATAGCTCACAGGGAAAAATGAAGCCAGAGGCTTGATCGAACCATGCCTGAATTCTACTTATTTTCTGAATATTTCAGATCTATAAGTCAATAAGTCCCTTTGATTCTTTAAATCAGTTAGAGTTTGTTTTTGTTGTTGTGATTATTAATAATGCAGAACAAAATACTAGGGGCATTGCTATATGCTTTACATAGGCTATTTCACTTATTCTGCCAAAATCCAGGAAATTGGATTTTATTACTGCCTATATTTTATATTTAAGGAATGTGAGAAATGAAGACTGCCCAAGTTCCTGCTAGTGTTGTGAAGACCCAAGAGAGTCTGGATCTGGTCTATCTTTGGAGACTATACTATTACCTGCGGAACCACACATTCCTCACTGACCCTGCTTCTCCAAAATATTTAGTAAATAGCTCTGTTGGCCTTCAACCCTGAGAGAAATCCTTTATAAATGACTTTATAAAACCCACAACAGAAAACATTACAACTGGTTAAGGAATGTTCAATGACACACAACCAAACCAAGTAAAATACATTAATGATATGACCAAATTTAGCAGGTTTTACCCAAACAAATCACTCAGGGATAATCAGTATCCATGTGCCATCTTGACTGCATAGATTACAATGTCAAATCTTAAGAAATACTTCTAAGGAAAGACAAAAAAAAAGGAGATATCACCAGAACACCCTATTTTGTTAAAAAGAGGAAGGGATTTGTTGTGTTTAAAAAAATAAATAGGCTCAAAATGGAGTGATTTATGCCAAGCCGCCCACCTTCTAAGACTTAATATCTAACCTAATTCATTTCCCAAAGGAAAATGAGATCATCTCTCTTCCAGACCCCATAAGTAGGTTACTGAAGCCTGAAATAATTTCCTCTTCCCTTATCTTACTTTCTTTCTACCTACAAAAACCTTTCATCTTGTACAACATGTGGGAGCACCTTTCCATTTATGAGATTGGATGTGGCCGATTCATGAATCTTTTAATGAAGCCACTTAGATCTTTAAAATGAACTCAGTTGGATGTTTCTCATTTAACAGTTATAACTCAACAAGGCAGACATCATAAAATGTAGGGTTCTCTCTATACTGTCATCCCTTTGCTCAGACTAACGACTTTCTCAATAGATTTCAATATATGTACTTAAAAGTCATTCTTAGATAAAAACCCGGGGAAGAAAAGCCATATTTATGTACATACACTTATATACACACTCACAAAAATTCAAATACCTATAAGTCTACAAGCATAAGAATATGTATATATACATATATGTACATGATCCACATGTATATGAAATACATGTGTCCAACTTTATCCTTATCTCCAGTATATATGAGTATATGAATTATATTTTTTAAGCTATTTTTTTAGATTTATTTATACAAGAACCGGGGTACAGGCCAGAGGTGCAGGAGGATGAGAGGATTCACCAGAGACAGAGCGGGGAACAGAACAGGTAGACTGACAAAATACACTGCTGAGGGGAGCAGCAGGCGAGTCAGGAGAGGTCTGCTACACCATGTGGGTTTCTCCCCGGTCAGCTGGGATCGAACCACCGCTGTAGAGGCTACAGACAGCTTCACAGCGCTGCACTCAACTGCCTGCGCCACCAGGGAGGCCCATGAATTATATTTTTTCCTTATGGCATCTTTCTCACCAAGTAAATATACTATCTGCTCAATTGGGTTTTCCACCACACACACACACACACACACACACACACACACACACACACAAGTGCTGCTGTCCATTGCACACACAGTCTCTGATAAAATTAAGTACAAGGTAATTCAACTACATAGGCCAGATCTGTTCACACTCTCAAGATACCTCCAGCCCTCTTGCCACTGTCCTTAAGTTCTGCTGGGGCCATTAAGGATTCAGAAGATGTGGCGGCTGGGATTTGCCTCCTCCCGACCCCAGCCCTGTGTTACCCCCACAACCCGTCTCAGACAGCTGGGAACTGGCAAATGCAGCAGAGAAAAGGCGCTCCAGCTGCCCTTCCTGTTAACAAGTGCACATTTTCCCCCCGGAAACCTGGGCTGCCTGAGAAACCAATTAGAAGCTATTCCTGGAAGAATGCAATATTTTTCCTTTGACCCCTCTGTACACATTCTGATCCACCATGTACCCACCATCCCTAAATAGCCAGAAAGAAAAAGAAAAATACCGGATGGTCTCACTCATAGCAGGAATCTAGAAAACTTAAATAAGGGACCAGGAAAAAGAATAACTATAAGAAAGAAAATACCAAAATCAACAAACAACTATGAACCAGAGACACTCTATGGGGGGTGGGAGGCAGGGAAAGGAGGGATTGGGGTCAAAATAAGGGGGCTGCAATTGTATGGGGAATATAAAAATAAAATTTAAATTTAAAAAAAATAAAAAAATAATAAAATAATGCTCAGAAATTTAAAAAAAAAAAGGGAAAGAGAAAAAGGGAGAAGCTTTGGTAAGTAGGGTTGTATAAAGAGAGGCAGCTAAGAGGGTATGTTGTTTAGTGATATTTTCTTCTGTTTAAATGAGAGATAACGTGCTAAACCCACGACACACCATCCATGCGAGTGTTAGGAAATCCAGGCCCTTCCTGCCAGGATTGTGGTCACATCCTGTGTTCCACAGCCGCCTGCTCCGGGACATCCCTGCACCACCTATCCCTTGAAGGCTCTGCTCGAAGCCATTCAATTTTGCTTCACAAACATGTACTTTGGACAGATGTAAATCTTCAAAGACATTTGTGACAAGACTGACAAGTTTTGGCGCCACTTCCTGGGGAGAGGTTCAGGAGAAGCCTGCAGCCTATGCAGAAATTCCCTATCAGTAAGGTAGCTCAACGCCCGGTAGCCCCTGGTATCCTGGCACAGCAGGAACAGGCCCTCAGGGTCCAGCAGACCTGGTGCCATACCTGGGTTTGCTACGTACTTGCTGCGCCATGTGAGCTCAGCCTCCCTACAAGTCTCTCTCTGCTTGGGTTTATTCAGTTTTCAGAGCAAACTGTCCTGACCTCCGGGACAAGAGGGAAGCCTCCAAACTCTCAGTTAGTCATGCTGGTCATCATAAATCGCTCAACCACCTCCCTTCAAACATGTGCCCTCATGTCAGATCCCTTCCAACCTGCGAGCAGACAGCTGTATTCTCCAGGCACTAAACCTCACATTCGTCATCCTTTCCTGTGGTCATAAAACTCTCACACAGCCTGGAATGCCACACCCTGATCCTTGGACCCCGAGAGCCTGGTGAGGGTCCTACCAGAACTCTGCTCCACCATGGCACAGTGACCGCATTGTGTAAGGTCCCACAGGCAACTAAAAACAAGGAGCTCGCCTGGGGGTAGTCCCGTGGGTCCAGAAAGACAGTTTCCCCAGCAGGTAGGAGAAGGTGGCTCAGGAAGACCAGGTGAGTACGAAGGGCCTGTGTCCTGTGGCTGGTTTGAAAGGACCAAAGCAGATTTGCTGTAAATTCTTCACTGCAAGTACATTTCACAGCCTAAATAATTGGTTGTAAGGCAATTTGGCCATAAGAGATAAAATAACTAGTTGACAGTTTGGTTTCAAATTTGGTCTATACTACATAGTGATGAGTAGCTGAGGCGGACTTAAAATAGTGGATGATAACAACTACATATATCAACTTGATAGGAAATACAGCGCTATAACTTACTGTAAGTAAGTGTGCAGTCAGATTGCACTTCATATATATAATGCACATTATATACGTTGCATTATGCTATGCGTAATATAATGTATATTATATCTACGCATGATCGATATAATGGGCATATAATACATATTTATTACCAAGCGTTGTCTTGGGTTGGAAAAGCTTTCTCCACACTATCATTTGTTCTTGCCATCTTGTTACAGGTCCTTTGAGAGAAGACATTCAGAGGTTCTATGGCAAATGGGGGTTCCATCTTTGAGACCCTTGAACTAATTTCTCTTCCAATGGAGTGATTGTAAAATAAAAAACCAACTCGGGGCAATTCATTGTCATCTGACAGCTCGATGAAGCCATCAACAATGTTGCTAACTGGAGGAAATGCTAACACCGTGATGCAATTAATTTTCCTGTTGAATTCGGCATCTGTTCAATAAATTTGGTAAAGATGGCATTAGAGAACAAGCTGTCGTATCTGAATTAGCTAAAGAACTGATCATTCACTTCATTATAATTAGTCTTTTTCCCAGTCCCTTGTTTAGGTTTTCTAAATTCCTGCTATGAGTGAGACCATCCGGTATTTTTCTTTTTCTTTCTGGCTTATTTCACTGAGCATGATCCTTTCCAGCTCCATCCATGTTGCTGCAAATTACATGAGTTTTTCTTTTTTGATAGCTCAGTAATATTCCATTGTGTAAAAACCAAAATCAACAAGCAACTATAAACCAGAGACAAACTACAGGGGGGGGGGGCGGGGAGAAGGGAGTAGGATCAAAACAAGGGGGGTGGGAATTGTATGGAGAATATAACCAAGATAAAAATGTATACATTGTACAAAAATGAAAAATGATGTAAAAATATATAAAATTAAAAAAATCCACCATAAAAAAAAAGAACTGATCATTCATGCTCTCGAGGACTTTCATGTGGGAGTTGCCCCTCTCATGTTTGCCAGAACTTGGTCAACATCTAGATTTGAGGGGTAGGAGCCATGACTTTGCTGACTGAAGGTTTGCAAAATGATATGTGCTCACTTTCCCAGTCAGTTTTGCTGCCACATTTCCTATTGAGTCAACACACGAAGCTGTTTTCTACCATTGCCCAAGATGTCCTTGCATCTCTGTAAAGACCACTATGTGGGGCCTTCGTGTAATGTCAAGACAGGAGTTCTGAGTCAGTGGAAACCAAATTGTCAAGCCCAACTTTCAACCAGTGGTTTCATCTTTCATGGCAAAATTCCCTCACAGTCAATTAGCTATGTGTTGAAAATATTTACAATAAAAAACCTGCAGCCAGTCAGCGGGACCCAGATTTGAAGCTGGACAGGCCACATGGAAGGAATGCTATGGGCTTTAGTACCTGAGAGCAAGGCCCCCATGTCCTGTGACAGAGTGAATAGGCCCTAAGGCCGACAGCTGCCAGGCGCTGAATTCTTCCCAACCCAGAATGACCTTGCTTTAGATGCCACTGCCCTTCTCGCATTCAGCATAAGAATGTTCAGCTACTCTGCAAAACAAGACATTAAAGATTCTTCCTCTGAGACTCCAGGAAAGGAGTCCTTCTAACAATTTGATTTCATCTTTGCGAGGCCAATGGAAGAGCACCCTGCCAGTCCTCCGAACTGGGAGATAAGGCATTTGTGTGGCTGTAAGTCACTAGCTACTTCTGGAAATGTGTTATATGGTAACAGACTACTGCCTCGCTTCCAGAGGCAAGAAGAGATATGGAAGAAAAGGAATAAAATCTGCAATCACCAATTATGGGCCTGGGAAAAGGAACTAAAAGATCTCGATAGATTCTTGCAACTTCTCTGTAGCCAGCAGATGATGCAAATTCAAACGCTCCTTTAAGCACCCAGGAGCCGGGGCTGTCCCCACTGAGTAGACAGGTATCTAGTGACTATGATAAATCCTCAGGTCTCTTTCAGACAGGAGGAGCTCAAAGGAGCCTTTTCTTCCTTTACTTTTTCATCTTAGCATTATTACATTAAAAAAAAAAAAAGATAATGCACACCAGAATCAGAATCCAACTGTAGAAGGTTCATGGATGTTACAGGGCCATGAAGCCGAGGGTCAACTGTGTTAGCACTGAATATCAGCGTATCAGAAATGCGTGATAATTCCCCCGATTTAGCAGAGGCACAATAATCTTAACGCCTATTTCATCCATCGATGGCTTTCAGCGGTCCTTCCAAATAAAGTAAAACAAACACGAACAATCAGAGTCTATTCGTTATTGATTTCTCTGCTTCACACTTACTAGGAAATACATATCAGAGATTCTAGAAGTAAGTCAAACGTTGCTCAAGTTACGTTTTAAAATATCCTCCAGGTCCATTTTCTGTATTTCCTCTGTCAATTCTCTCAGTTCTACATTTTTCATTAAGCTTCTTGGATTAACTTTCATCCCCACACCTTCTGTCAATAGTACCCTAAGATATTTTGACATTGATTATCAACATCAATTTCAGTTTGATGCCATCTGTTATGCACCATGGGACTTCAGTCTGCCTTTTCTTTCTTCTCCTTCCTTTTTTATTTTTTTCTCTCCCAAAGCTCATTTGAATTCCACTATCTCTTCACATGCAGGGAGCTTGTGATGCTACAAAGCATTTTCAAAAAGGAGAAAACCAGAACGGTGTTCCTCTGCCCATGGGAAGCCATGTCCCTTGCTCACAAAAACTCACCAGTGGTCAAAGGATGAAAACCTGGGACTCACTGGATCACTGCGGGTTTTCTTTTGGGCTAAAGCATGTGATCCACAGGGGAAAACCTGTCTTTTTCACAAGAGAACACTTTTATTCGTGGACAATAATAAAGATTTCTGAGAAAGCTCTTTCCTGTGTGGACAGGAATTTGCATTTCTCTAATATAATCATTTTTCTTTGACCTTTGATGTCCATGTGGGTTTAAGCTATTCTCTCTGGGTAATTCCTAATATGTAAAGACACCCTCTTGTTCTCAGTCCCAGATCCTTCCCTTTCCAGGGGAAAGACACCAGAGTTTTCATAAGGCTTACCCGTGAGGTCCCCATTCTGTGCCACCTCCTCCTGACCAGCTCCTGTTGATGGGCATCACCACTGGGAGAGGGCAGCCTCCTCTTGTGATCTCCCGTTGACAGATTACACTAGAAAAAGACAAACACAAAGAGAAGCCTAATGTTAAACACCAGAAAAAGGAACAGATATATCATTATCTTCCCAATTATTATTTTGTCCTGCCTTTGAATGAGCTTTCTGTGTCCTCTGTCTTTATAAAAACCAGTCAAGCACACACTTCCATCCTTGGATGATATTAATGAGGATTGTATATTTGTGATTTGGGAGGAAGAGGTTGTATTGCTATTGAAGGGTTTCTCCATCATCTACCAACATTCAAATACCAGTACAGAAGATTTCAAGTTTGAATTGAGCTAAAGTAACTGTTACTCTATAATCACTAATTTTAAAGTTGATAAGGCTATTCATACAAAACCAATGTAACAAGAACTCATTCATGCAGTCGACTTCATTCAACTGTCAATCTATTCATTTGAGGTTGCAAGTCTGTTCACCTTTATTTGTTCTTAAAACAGCCACCTTAAAAATAAAATGAGTACATTATTTCTCCAAATTGTAGCTAACAGAGGTGGCCCCGCCACAAGCAAAATAAATGATAATTAAGTGATTTAAAAAAAATGTAAATGGGCCTCCCCTGGTGGCGCAGCAGTTGAGCGCTAGGCTGCAAAGCTGCCCACAGCCTCTGCAGCACCGGTTTGATCCCCAGCCACCAGCAAGTGTCCCACATGGCACGCAGAACTCTCCTGCCGCAACCGCTGCTCCCCTCAGTAGTGTATTTTGTCCGTCTGCCTGTTCTGTTCCCCACTCTGGCTCTGGTGAATCCTCTCACCCTCCTGCGCTTCTGACTGTACCCAGTGCTTATATATATAAATAAATAAATCTTTAAAAAAATGTAACTGTCTCTGGGACTAATTAGCAGACTGAAATACTGTTGGTGTTTGCACAGCACTGAGACTGCAATTCTAAGAAATCTGTGCCATTTTATTACAACCAGTAGGTCTAGAAGTCTTCTAAGCCTTCAAACCCCACAGTGATAAGAGCACCCTCAATTCACATAATTGAGTGAAACACAGAGTTGCAATTTGCCACATTAAACCAACGCTCTGGTGACTATACATGTTTGCAAACTTTATTTAAACACATTAGTAAGGTTTCATTTAGAAGAATGATGGCAACTTAGTTTTCATCCTCTTATACATGAAATTTGAGTGAACCAAAAGAAATTTTACACTGGCCCAAGACACATTATATTTTAGTCATCTTCAGGAGAAGAATCACAGTTACCAATATGTAAAAGGCAGCAGCAACATCCACGGGAGAGAAATGGACTTCTTTAACTTGGTATGAGCTGCTTTTACATTTTGGAAAAATGAAGAATTTTGTTTTAGATGCCATTGCCATTTCTCACATTTGGAGTAAGAATGTTCAGGTACTTAGCAAAACAAGACATAAGACTGTCCTTGAATCTGTATTCTAAACTGTGCTATAATAATAGAGAAATAGGAAAATAAAAGTGTCTACACAACACAAATGTTCTATAAAATTAAAGTGACCCTTCTAGCTAGTTCTGCCTATAAATTCCATTTTCAGAGGCTGCTGCCTTCCTCATGTCCCTCTGGAGTTGTGACCAGCTGTTCCCGTGAGTTAAATGTTTGATAGGAAAACACCTGGAAATAAATGACTTCCTCAGGGAAACAAGTTGCATCATTTGCAAAAAAAAAAGGGGGGGGGGGTTTGAGGCATGAATGTCTACAGGTGAAGCACCTTGCTACTCTTTTTTTTACCTCCACTGTTGGATCTAAAGCTGTATGTGGCTAATGGATTAAAACTGCAAAACTTAAAATATGTAATTTCAAGAAACATATTTTGAAGAACTGTAGTTTTCTTTTTTTAAGATTTATCTATTTACGCATACAAGAACTGGGGTACAGGTCAGAGGTGTGGGGTGGAGGATTCACCAGAGACAGAGTGGGGAACAGAACAGGCAGACCTACTGAAATACACTGCTGAGGGGAGCAGTGGGCGAGTCAGAGAGGTCTGCTGCACCATGTGGGTAGCTTCCTGGCCAGGGATGTAACTCGTGCTCCATGGCTGTAGATAGCTTCATAGGTTGCGTCTTTTTTTTTTTTTGTTTTGTTTTAAGATTTACTTATTTATTTATATAAGAACCAGGATATAGGCCAGATTCGCGGGAGGGTGAGTGGATTCACCAGACACAGAGTGGGGAACAGAACAGGCAGACTGACGAAATACACTGCTGAGGGGAGCAGCGGGCGAGACAGGAAAGGTCTGCCACACCATGTGGGAACCTCACCGGCTGGCCGGGATTGAACCAGCACTACAGAGGCTGCGGACAGCTTCACAGCAGAGCACTCAACCGCCTGCGCCACCAGGGGAGGCCCCTATAGGTTGCATCTTAACCCCTTGTGCCACCAGGGAGGCCCAGAACTGTAAAGTTTTCTGCGTTGAGGTTACACCGAAGCCCTTGTTCCCTGATACCAAGGTGCTAACCCCCTCACTCTGCATCACCTGGTAGAGTTAGCAATTCCAAAAACGGAACAATAAGTATG
Organism: Talpa occidentalis; assembly: GCF_014898055.3. Taxonomy (NCBI): domain Eukaryota; kingdom Metazoa; phylum Chordata; class Mammalia; order Eulipotyphla; family Talpidae; genus Talpa; species Talpa occidentalis. The sequence goes on from NW_023601754.1 coordinate 14,163,399, forward strand.
GAGACAGGTCAAATTACAAAGAGTAGCCCCTGATACGTGGGCCTAGGAGTTCATGACTTACTCTAGCTGTGCTATGTAATATCTGAAATAGATGTCCAGTGTGGACCAGAGTTCAGTGATTGGGCTTTTGGAATCACAAAGAAACACACAGATTATCTAACCCGTGGGAAACATCAGGAAGTACAAAGTCACTTGCTAATAGTAATTTCTTCTGGAGGTTGCAATTGGGGAGTAATAGAAATGACATTTTTGCTTCTTTGGGTTTTTTTCCCAACATGTTTTCATATTTTTTTTTTCTCTCTGTTGCACACTCTGCTTTTGATCCAAGTCTCCTTCTGTGGTGACAGTAACATCCCTCACTTCTTCTGTGACCCTTCTGCACTCCTAAAGATGAGCTGCTCAGACATGTCCCTCAATGAGTTGGTCATCTTCACTGAGGCAGGATTGGTCTTTACCCTGTGTTTGGGTGGCATCCTTGGCTCCTACGTCCATATAGGGAGTACTGTCCTGAGGGTCCCCTCCACTAAAAGTCTAAAAGGGGCCTCCCTGGTGGTGCAAGGGGTTAAGCACAGCACTGTGAAGCTATCCACAGCCTCTGCAGCATGAGTTCGAGCCTCGGCTGGCCGGGGAGCGACCCACATGGCACAGCAGACCTCTCCTATCTCGCCTGCTGCTCCCCTCAGCAGGGTATGTCAGTAGATCCACCTGTTCTCCCCACTCCATCTCTGGTGAATCCTCTCACCCCTCTCCCCGCACCTCTGTTTTTGTATGCACAAATAAATAAATCTTTAAATAAATAAATAAACCAAAGGAAGACAACTGATTTTGCTGTTGATGGTCACACAACAATGTTCTGGCTGTGAGAGACAATCATGTCACCTTACGTGTAGTGAAGACACCGTTGGTGACACCAAGTGCTTCCTCATGTGCCCCATCCAAGCTGTTTTACCACAGCCCTCTATAGCTGCTGGGACAGACGCTCCATTTCCATTTCACTGATCAGCACTGTAGAAAGTCGGTGAATAGTCCTGAATGATGTCATAAGATGTGACAGTGAGGAGTGAGGCCCAGGCCTTCCAAAGTAAACAGTCATTCTGCTGAACTCAGCCTCGTAAGCAAATCAGCCCATCTTGCTGGAACAAGTGCATTTGGAAGAGGCTAAGTGAGCACTGAAGATGTAGCCAGAAACAAACTAAAGTCAATGTATATTTCAAAGATCTTTTTTGAGAAGCACCATAGGTAAAATGGAATAAATCCAAATAATAATTTCTAGAGTCTAGCACCAATCAAGCATGTTTGACAACCCCGCGTATTTTGAAAAGGCAGCCACTGCTACCAATCTTGGGACTTTCAGAAGCCTCAGCGATGATAATGATCATGATGATTAGCTTCTTACCGTATTATTTCAAGTCAGGAATGTTTGAAATTACAGTTTTTTGCACTTATGCCTTTCTTCCCAGGCATCCCTTGCTTTGTCCTTCAATAATCTGTCAGACTTTCAATCATTCAAAGATTCATTATGTCTTCAGTGTGCAATTATTCACCATGCAATTTGTGTTGTCTGTGACTACTCTGAAATATTCATAGTTCATTAATTGTTCTACCTGGGTAACAGAGCTCAGCAACAGCATCTTCTGATTAGGGTGTCACTCAAGTTTATTATACACCAAACAGATCCTGAGTACTGACCAGCATTATGCGTGGGGGCACGGGTATTAAATCCCATAAAGCCTCTGCCTTCAGAGAAACAAGACAAACAGTGACACAGAAATTAAGTAATTATTTATTTAAAAGGCACTAATGTAGCAGACGCCATGGGACATACTGTAATAATGCAATGACTACATATCAAGAACATGTTCTCTTGATACTTTAAAAACACACCCCTGTGTGACCACTCTGAGCCAGATCCTGTGAAGGCTGCAAGAGATACAATGGCATATAATCCAGTAAAATTCAATGCACAGTGAACTGGGGACAGAGCAATAACCAAAGCAAGGTCATTGCTCTGAGAGGGATAATAATGAAGCTTTGGAAGGGAGTGAGTGGGGGTCACAGAGACCACCTGCAGGAGATGCCACTGGAGCAGAAGCTGGAGGGTGACAGAAATTAGACAAATGATGGTGGTGCATGGCAGTCATTTCACAAATAAACATCTTTCCCCCCAGGAAAGTTCTAGACATTTCTCCTTAGATTCAAACACACATATGCGCACACACACACACACACACACACACACACACCAGAACTGGGTACTTATTAAAAATTCAAGTTGAAATGTGAAAATGTTATCTCATGTGGGGCTTTAATATGCAAATACAGAACTCTTAACTCTGGTGATTACATTACCTAAGGAGAGTCAGGAAAACCATGGCTGCAATCTCAAGGAAAGCAGATTACAAGCCTATAGAGGCTGGCAGCCAAGAGTAGGAGATCTGAGAATGTTCTTTCCAAATCTGACAACTCACAGTCTGTGGCTTAAAGTTATGTAACAAAGATTAGCCAAGTGGATCGAATAATGAGCTTTCTCTAAAATTTGAAAGATTTTTAGTAACAAGCTAAATGTCATCGAAGCAGTTTATACATCAGAATCTTTAAAAAGTTTATTTCAGCAGCTCTCCTGCCCACCTGTGACTCTGCAGGTGCTTCTCTTTTTCGCTTTCTTTTTTCTAATAAACCTGTCCTTCTAAAATGTACCCCCCAAAAAAGTTTATTTCATGCTTAAGAGTTATATATATGTGCATATATATTTTAAGTTTATAAAGATTATATATTATATATGTAAATATACACAAAGTATTCTAATGTATCTGTGCTGTTTGAAGGCCTAGAATGCCACACAGCCATATTCATAATACTATACTGTCTCATAATCATGGTGTAATAAACATCATTTCACAATAGAGGATTTGAATATTATTTATTCACCTGATTGTCACTTTAATCTTCCTGAAATTCTTTTGTCATATTACATGAATTAAAAAATCAGACTTTATCAGGATAATCAATTTAGGTTTAACTACAGTAATTATCACTAGATTAATGCTTACTGATTACTAAAACATTTTGAATGCTTCTTTAAAAAGCTCTTAGTTCCATTTTGATGATGCAAAATGAAAAAAGGATACTGCAAAAGTTGAGAACCAATATGGAAATTTAGTATGTGACAAAAGCTTCAAGTCAAAGCATAGGTGAGAAGATTAATTCATTTTTAAAAATGGTGTTGAGATAATTGCTTAGTGGTATTAAAAAGAAGATAAAATGAAAGCATACAAGTAATGGAAGAAAGCATAGATGAATACTTCTATAAGCAAGAACTAACAAAAGCTTTTCTTAACTATAACTTAAAATCTAGAAACATTATGAGAAAATACCAATAATTGGACCATTTTTTAAATAGGTGGTAAAAATACCAGAGCAAATTAAAAAATAAGTGGAAAACCTGGGACAATATATGCAATTTATATCAGGTCAAAGAGTTAATATCCTCACTATATAAACAGCATCTACAAATAATGAACATGCTAAGGAAAGACTGAGCAAGAGCCACATACAAGTTCACTAAAAAAAAAATGCAAATGGCATTTAACCTTTCTCATAAGAAGAGAAACACAAATGACAAATGCTCAAAATGTCATTTATTACGTATTACACTGCAAAAGGACTGATCACTTATTTGGTTCACAAGATTTGAAAAAAGAGTCTCAAACTTTGTTGGTAGGAAGTAAAAATGGGTCAACACCTATGTAAAGGAAAATCCAGCAATATATATAATAGTTCAATGCACCAAGGTTTAAGTTTTGGCTTTGACCTCACTTGTAGAGCAAAATTAGGTCTCTTTTAATAAAAGCTGCTGTGATTCCTACTTAATACAATTTAAAAGCAAATCAGAAGGGGTCAAAATGTTCCCATAAAACTCAGTCCCTAAAACTGAAAAGCAAAGTGAAAACAACTACCACAGTGATTGCTTAACTACCTGGAAAATATTTACTTCAAGTGAATTTAAAACACAGCAATTTGACTAGTGGGAGATATCCTCAGGATAAAAGCAAAGTTAAGAAAGCTTAAACTGTGTTGAGTTATATGGCTTACAATAATATTGAGGCTGTTAATCTGCAACTATAACAGATACACACAAACAAGCACACACATGCACATAGTAGAATAAAGGAAATGAGGAACCATTAATCAAGCCTTTATTATAAAAGACAGCGAAATCTTAAAAAATCAAAAGCCCATCATTCCAAATTTGAGTGCAAAATATCAGTCTTGAGTATACAATGCATTTTCTTTTAAAAATAAGTAAATATGCTTGAGAAGAGAAAGCAAACATTGTACAGAAATGAACAATGATGTAAATACGTATAAATTATTAATAAATAAATAAATAAATAAATCCCTAACCATGTCCATTGAAAAGGCCTGGAAACAATTACCCAGACCAGGAGCAGTGAGCTCTAGTTTTTTCATCCACCCCAGGTTTTTCAGTCTACCATTTCTCACTAAAGTGAACAATGTTGCTTGGAATTGCTGATTTTAGGTCTGGGACAGGGAATGTACAGGATGAGTCTGGAGCACTGTATATTAGAAAACAAATGTGCTATCAATAATGGGATAATTTGGCATCAAAAAGAATACCTTTATTGGGTTAAAATACATAAGAGTGTTAAATCCAAGAGCGAACAATAGTACAAAAGATAGACTCATTGGTTACTCTCTGAAGGTGCTAGGGAACCACTTTATTATTCTGAAAAAGCAGTAAATAAAGGGAAAGACTATAACTATTATGACTTCCCTTCCTGCCTCTGTGTCATCAAACAATGCACGAGGTTAAAGAGTTATAAAAATTTCAATTATTAATACAGAAGGATTCATTTGAATTAAAAATGACTCTTTTTTTTTTTGCCCTTGATAAAAATATTGGTTCGAGGCAATGCTCAGCAGGAGCTAATAAAACACGAGGTAAAAAGTGATGGATAACTTTATAGGGGATAGACTAAGCCGAAAGATTTATGTCCGCCTAAGTTCACAGCAGCATTATTCACAATAGTCAAGACATGGAATCAACCTAAATGCCCATCAGCAGTGACTGACTAAAGAAGTTGTGATATATATACTCGACGGAATACTACACAGTTGCTAAAAAATATGAAACCAGGCCTCTGCGACAATATGGATGGATCTCAAGGTAATGACACAAAGTGAAATATCTCCAAAAGAGAAATAGATACCGATACCGATGGTTTCACTCATTGGTGGAGTATAAGTAACAAAGAACACAAATTGGCAAAATACAGTAAATATCATTATTAGACTGTAGGTTAGCAGAGGGGGGGAGAGAGAGGGAGGAAGCCTAGAGAGCAGGGATGAGGGTGACAAGGTATTGGCACTGGAACTTGGGTGGAGGGTAGGTGCACATGACCGAGTGTAAAGCTGCACCCCTGGAATTATGTAGATTTGTAAACTAGTGGTTAATCAATAGAACTGATTTTTAAAAAGAAAAAAGAGAAACAAGGAGACATGAATTGTCCCTTGAGGTGATGTAACGAGGTGACATGATGCCATTTCTGTGACTTTTTTAAAAATACCTTTTTTGGATTTACTTTTTTATTTATTATTGCATACAAGAACTGAGGTACAGGTCAGAGGTGGGGGGAAGAGGGGTGAGAAGATTCACCAGAGACAGAGTGGGGAGCAGAACAGGCAGTCTCACTGAAGTACACTGCTGAGGGGAGCAGGGGATGAGACAGGAGAGGTCTGCTGTGCCATGTGGGTAGCTCGCTGGCCGGGGACTGAACTCATGTTGCAGTGGCTGCCTACAGCTTCATAGTGCTGAGACTTAACCCCGCGCACCACCAGGGAGGCCCTTCATTAAGCCTTTAGAGATCTGTTCTCTCTCACTGTTATAGCAACATAGAGAGGAAAGAGAAACCTGCTAAATAAAACTATGAGAAGGTAATCACTTAAGCTCAATATGGAAAATTCTACAGGACCAACAATCAGGATCCCTTAATAATTACTGGAGGGAGCGCGGGGGCTGAACACATTCAGACAGTAACACATACACAATCAGCCAAGTTCAGTGGGTTGATCTTATCTGCCTCTTGATTGAAAATATATTTATATCTATAAACAACACACAGTATACGTAGCTACGGTTATAGCACACGTTATAGATCTGGCAGGGAAGAAGACACAGCATCTGACCCGGAGGAGTTGAAGATTTAACAGGGGTAGGAAGAGCTTAAACGTGGGGCCTTTTCTACCAGCTGTGAGCTAATCCTCCATTCCATCCTCCGCACAGCACTTTGAAAACACTCCAGACCTGTGCAGTCCATTAGGTAACCTACTGTCACCAGTGACCATGGAGCTCATGGAAAGTGCCTACTGTGACTGAGGAAATACATCTCTATTGTTTTAATAAATTTAAAAATCGATATGCAATTTTAATTATTGGAAACATTGTAAGTATAAATGGAACAACTTACGTGACTCCTCAATTTTAAGTTTTAACTGTAAATCTTAACACAGATCAAGACTTTTCAATAAAAATTTAGTGTCTGACTTGAGAGGTGCTGTAATTATGGAATAAGCCTTAAACTTGGAAGAATTGGTTCAAATAAATTATGTAAAATTGCTCATTATTTTTATTGACTACATATTAAAATAATTTGCATATACCAGCTAAATAAAATTCATTGTTGAATTTGACTCAGGTAAACTGAGGAAAGTGAGGTGCAGTGGGGTGTGTACTTTAAGCACCCACACTCAAGCCTGATCAAAGGCAGACTGAACTGAGATAGTTTAATACACCGAACGCTCGGGAGTAAGGTTGTAGATGGAGAGGCCGAGCTAAAAAAGCAAGTTAGGGCAGGTGGGAGAGCCTTGTACATCCTGTATAGAACTGAGTGCATCCTCAGAGTGGACCCATGATGCAATATGGGCGATGCTGCGATTTTAGGTGGGTGTGTGAGGACCACCGCCTTTACACCCACCTGGAGAATGGTACTAGGAAGAGCAAGATGTCAGGCCAAGAGAGATAAATGTTTTATAGCCTGTTTCATCCATGCCAGCAGCAGTGAAAAAGGAAGAGGATTAATAAGGGATCAGAGGTGAGGGATCGAGAGGGTGAGGGAGGAATTAAGGAGACCCCCTGGGTGAAAGCACTGCTATCCCCTGAGTTGGATCCCATGCAGGTTGGGAAGACATAAGGACAACACGTGGAACAGAGTAGGATGTCATAGAGTTGAAGAAAACAGCCCCTCAACAGGCCCGAAATAAACAGAAGAAAAACTATTTGCTGATGATTTGGATATGTGGTCTGATTTGGGAACCAGCCCTCTAATTCAACTACCTTGGACAGCATACTTTAAAAAAGTCTTAACACTTTTTTTTTTCTGGCTTATTTTTACTGAGCATGATCCCTGCCTGCTCCATCCATGTTGCTGTTTCATCTTTTTTTTATTGCTGAGTAATATTCCACTGTGTAGATATACCACATCTTCTTGATCCAGTCACCTATTTTTGGGCATTTGGGTTGTTTCCATAGCTTAGCTAGTGTAAATAGTGCTGCTATAAACATTCTGTGTCCTTTTGTCTCCCTCATAGTAGGAATTTAGAAAACCTAAATAAGGGACCAGCAAAAAGACTAATTATAATAAAGTAAAAATCAAAAACAACACGCAACTATAAACCAGAGACACACTGGGGGGAGGGGGGGAGGAGAGGAGGGATAAGGGTAAAAATAAGGGGGGTGGGAATTGTAAGGGGAGTATAACCAAGATGCAAATGCATACATTGTGCAAAAATGAAAAATGATGCAAAAAATATATAAAATAAAAAAAAGTAACACTCAGAACACTTCAGGGGAGAGTTGACGTGTCTCTCAAGCACCCCCTGGTGTTCACAGCGCAAACTGCAGCCGGCTGTCCCCAACCCCTTCCTCAGCCAGAACCCACAGCTCTCCGGGAAGCTGCAAGGATGCATTCCCTCCAACTCAGTTGAGAGGAGCTGTGAAGCTGGAGGTGGAGGTTGCCACAAAGCCAGGGACAAGCAGCACTTGGACAAGCAGGAAATAATATGGTTCCTAAAGACGACAGATAGACTCTTGAAGATGAACACAGTCCCCCGCGAAGAAGTGCTCTTACAATTAGTCATGTTAAATTGCCAAGGTACATTATCAGCATGAGCCCACAGCTGCCCCATCTCAGCGCCAGGGAATGTTATTTTTACTCTTACAGTTACAGCAAGACTCTAATTACCGAAACTGCCGATGTCACCTTAATTACAGTTTTATTTAATGATCACGTTGGGCACTGAGTATGATGTGGAATTTTTTAAAGGAAAAGATAGCAGCGAAGTGGAGAAGGAGAACTTAGCTCCCAGCAAAATGTCATTTGTCCCACTGGGGGACAGAAACTTAAGAGAAGTTGGCAGAGAACTCCAATTCACGGGGAACACAATTGAAATTTAAATTTGGCATTTGTTGTTAAAAAGGAAAAAAAAAAGAGGACTTTTTTTTTAAAATGCAAAAAAAATCACCAACACTTTCTTTTTCCCAGTATATAAAACTCTACTAGAACACAATCAAATTGGGTGGGGAAAGGTCTTAACGTGAGCTTGTGATTTGCACCTCCCCTGAATACGCACTGCATGACTGTACCAGGCAGGTTCCAGGAGCATGTGATTAAATAGAGCGTGTAACCAGTGAGAATGGCACATATCAAAAACACAAGCAACAACAAATGCTGGCGGGGATGAGGTGGAAAAGGAACTCTCCTGCACTGCTGGTGGGAGTGCAAACTGGTCCAGCCACTGTGGAAAGCTATCTGGAGGTTGCTCAGTCTACCTAAAATGGAGTTACATATGACCCAGCAATTCCTCTCCTAAGGATCTACCCAAAGGACACAAAAAGAGTGATTCAAAAGACCACCTGTACCCCTATGTTTATTGCAGCACTATTTGTAATAGGTAAAACCTGGAAACAATGCAAATGCCCCAAAATAGATGACTGGATCAAGAAGATGTGGCATATATACACAATGGAATAGTATTCAGCATTCAAAAAAGATAAACTCATGCCATTCGCAGCAATGTGGATGGAGCTAGAAGGAATTATGCTCAGTGAAATAAGTCAGAAGGAAAAAGAAAAATATCGGATGGTTTCACTTATAGCAGGAATACAGGGGAACCAAATAAGACATCAGTGTAAAAAAATAGTGCAAAACACAACAAAGCAAAAACAAACAATTGTAAATCAGAGACATCCTGCAGGGGAGGAGGAGAGAGAGGGATCAGAGGGAGGGAGGGAGGAGCCCAGGGGACTGAGGTGATGGTGCACAGGTGCCTTGGGGAAGGAAACTCTGTGGGGACTACACCTGAGGGGGTGGGGAAGCAAATATTGTTTAAAAATGAACAATGATGTGAAAAAATAAAAAAAAATTAATAAAAAACAAAAAAGCTAATATTAATAAATAAACAAAGTGTGTAAGTGACAAGGACTTATGTTTGCTATATGCACGTTCTCAGCTGGTCTCTACACAATCTCTGAAATGGTGTGACTAGTGGTAACAGCGAGGTGCAGTTCTTCAAAAATAGACTTGTAATACAAATTGTAAAAGGTCCAAGATGAAATCCTTAGAGAAGATCTCTTTCCTGTCTCCCATTCTATTGCTGAGGAGAGTGAGACTCAGGTTGCACAGTACACTAGTGACAGACTCGACATTGTCATCCAGGGGCGCCGAGATCCGGTGTGGCCAGGCTCAAATCTTGAGTGCCCTTAGGAAGAAGAAAACGTAAGAAAGTATGCGTGTTTGGCAGAGGTGACAAATCCCTATGAAATATTATCTCAGCATGTCCCAAGACAGAGAAACAGGGGCATGTGTCATAATTTATAAAAACAGGAGGACGCAGAGGATGAGAGAAAACCTAGACGATTAGGATAATGGAGACCAGAAGGTTGCAAGCACTGAGACGAAGAACCACAATCAGAGACCTGAACGTCAAGAAACAACTGGATGTCATCTCCAAACTTATTGGGGAAAGAAGTGCTTTACATAATCAAAACTTCCCGTCGATAAATCTTGCATCTTCAACGAGGACAAATCAATCAGGGGAGAGGCTAGAGGCACAGAGAGCCACAAGCAGAGTGACTGCTGCTGAACTGAGACTCGACTGGACATGTGACCACAAAACAGGACATGTAAGAATGTTGATGGGAGAACAGCTGAGTCCGGTCTGCAGCCTTTACTCCACACTCAGGTGCACGGAGATACTGCTCAGAATAAGTCTACGAGTATGTGACTCGCATAAAACATGGAGTGTGAAAATTTGCATCTTGAAAGAAGGAAATAAATTCCTTTCTGAGTACACTTTATTTTCAATGGCAGTAGACCTCCCGGGTGGGGATTTCACGGAAAGAAAGAGAAACCAGCATGTGATGCTCTGGATTCACAATGAAGACTGGGCACAGAAACGTGAGCAAGAGAGGCCTGTATTAAAATTAAAAATTCTCTTCAAATGCCAGCATTTCTCTATCCACTAAAGACACAGTGTCAGAGCTCACCTTGGTATTTTGGTCAAAATGGCATATATTTTTATATCTGTAGCTTTTAAAACCTGGAAAATAATACCAGCCTCTCCTACGCTAATCTGCTACTCCGGCGTCATCCTCAAGATTATCAAAAATCGCCTGTAGCTCCACCAGGCGAATGTTACTCTTTATGGGACATAAAGCTCCCTTAGCATCAGGCTTATTGCAGAAAGCAGCTTGAAGAGACATATTTGCCCTGCTTAAGCCTTTAAAAACTTATAAAAATAGCAAGCGCATCTCATCTGGTTCCCCTGAAATAACAGCCCTGCAAGGAAAAGCATTTCGACTAACCTGAAAAACAAACACCTCCCCAGAGACTTGGCCTCTCTTGGCAGAAAAGACTTTTTGCCGGAGCTCTTGGGGAGTTTTATGCAGAACCAGATGGGGCCAATGTGTCCTTTCATTGTCTTCACCTCTAATTGATGGGTACCCAGAGAGAGCGGAACCCATAAAGTGCATGAAGCCGTCTTCATCCACGCTCCCTGAAGTTCTTTTCAAGAGGTTTGTTTTCCGGAAGTCGACTCCATTGACAAGAGAGGAATCAATGCAATTAAAGTGAACAAATCACTTTGCGAATCACCACCTCTAATTTCTACCACGAGCCTCTTCTTCAAATCCAGGAAGGCTTTTATTGCCGTCTGCTTTTCTCCATGGGATTCAAATCGCTGCAAATCCGTGGAAGTCGAGATAAGTTGGAGCTAAAGCTGACCATCAGAATCAATGTGTGAAATTACCCTTAAAATCCAACCTTTGTCCCCAAATCCTACCTTTGGGGATAAACAATGCCAACTTCAATGCACTTTCTTTTTTTTTTTTTTTTTTCCTTCTTTTTAAATGGCTAAGGAAAAAAAAAAAAAAAACAAGCAAAAACAAACCAAAAACCCACCCACTCACTCATCATCCATACACAACCTCCATCCTGGTTCCCACCCCCCAATTTCTTCCCCCACTTCAGTGGCCAGTGTCCACGAGTCTACTTCTATTTTGTTTTGTCTGCTTAACTTCTGAGTTTTCCTGTATTGCACATATTTGGTGAAATCATTCAGTGCTTGTCTCTACCTTTCTAACTTATTTCACTTCACGGGATCCCCTCAATTTCCTTCCATCTTACAGCAAATGGCAACATTTCATCTTTCCTTATAGCTAAATAGTACTCCACTGTGTGTGTAGCCCACATCGCCTTTAACGGATCCTCTATCAGTGGGCTGTTAAGTTGCTTCTACATCTTAACTATTGTAAATAATGTTGCAGTACACACTATGGCACTGACAGCTCTTCAAGCTGATGATTTCATAGTCGTTGAATAGACACCCGAAGTTGGACTGCTCCATCACAGGGCAGTTCTAGTTTTAATTTTTTGAAGAAGGTCCAATCCATTTTTCAAAATGGTGACCTAAGTTTACATTCCCACCAAAAGTGTATATGGGCTCCTTTTTCTCCACATTCTGCCAACGCTTGTTAGTTCAATGTACTTTCTGTTACTGGACAAGGGGCCTGCTATATACTTGCAATCATTCTTGTTGTTCCACTCAACCCATAAAGGAGGCTGGAATAATAGCCAAGGAATTCTGCAAGCTAGCACAGAAAAGTACATATGCAGGGCCTCCCTGGAGGTGCAGTGGTTGAGTGCTGGATTGCGAAGCTGCCCACAGCCTCTGCAGCGCCTGTTCAATCCCCAGCCGCCGGCGAGGGTCCCACATGGCGCGCAGACCTCTCCTGCTATGCCCGCTGCTCCCCTCAGCAGTGTATTTCATCAGTCTGCCTCTTCTGTTCCCTGCTCTGGCTCTGGTGAATTCTCTTACCCTCCTGCGCTTCTGACTGTACCCAGTGCTTGTACTAATAGATAAATAAATCTTAAAAAAAAAAAGAAATGTACATATGCAGTAAAAGCGGCCCGTGCCCAGGACACCTGCCAGCAGCACATGCTGAAAGGGTCCCCTGCTTGGAAGACTAAGTGCTGGGCCAGCGAGGGTAGAAGGGAGCTGGAAGGTAACGATCGCATCATCACTACCCCTTGGGGTGTAATTCTGTAGTCTATCTGCGCGGGCCAGCAGTCTCCACGGTGTGCTGGGAAATCACTCATAAGTGCCACCTTTATTTAACTCCTTTCCCTTCCCTCTCACTTCCTCATAACCCCAGCCAATGCTTCCCAGAATTACCTCCTAAACAAACATTTGCATTTTAAGTCTTCTTTGATGCAAACTAAAATAGGCTATCAAAGCCCAAGTTCATGGAAACTTAGGTGAGGAGCAGATCATGGTGCAAAGAGCCTGCCCCACTCCTTATCAACCTCCCTGACAGTGGGATCTTAGACAATAAGATGAATCCTTAGACAGGTAAGATGAAGCCTGGAGTGCAATGGCAGGTGAGCACAAATGTTTGTCAATGAGGATTCTCATGTACAGAGTTATGAATTCCCTCTGATTCACATCAAAAGTGGGTCTTGAGTGCGTACATGAGTGCACAAATCAAAGCACAGCATCCTGAGAAGAGTCCCTAAAAGATGGCATTTTATTGGAGTCTCCCTGGTGGCACAATGGGTTAATCCCAGCACTATGAAGCTGCCCACAGCCACCGCAGCACGATTTTGATCTCCGGCCAGGGAGCTACCCACATGGTGCAGCCGACCTCTCCTGTCTTGCCCACTGCCCCCCTCAACAGTGTATTTCAGTCAGTCTCCCTGTTCTGCTCCCCACTCTGTCTCTGGTGAATCCTCTCACCCCTCCATATCTGTAGCCTGCACCCCAGCTCTTGTATGCATAAATAAATCTTTTAAAATAAATAAATAAATAAAAGGAGGCAGTTTCTTTAGGGTAGGGTGTAAACCAGGTTTGACCTTCATGTCATTTACCTCTTCCTGGAACCTTCCCTAACTTACCAACTTTCATTGCAACTCATTTGTAAATAAGAGAATTTTAATTTTTTTTTATTTTTTTAAGATTTACTTATTTATTTATACAGGCACCGGGTAGAGTCAGAAGCACAGGATCGTGAGAAAATTCACCAGAGCCAGAGCGGGGAGCAGAACAGACAGACTAATGAAATACACTGCTGAGGGGAGCAGCGGGCGCTGCAGGAAAGGTCTACGCGTCATGTGGGACCCTCACCAGCCAGGGATTGAACCAACGCTGCAGAGGCTTCGCAGCCCTGTGCTCAACCACTGCGCCACCAGGGGAGGCCCAAATAAGAGAATTTTAAATCTGAAAACATATTAATGGCCATTTGTGTTTGCATAAATCAAGAAGAATTTATGTAAAGTCTAGGTTAACAGCCTTCAGAAGCAAACATTTTCAAAGTCTATAAATGGCATCATTAACATGAAACCAAAAGTACATTTAAACCAAAAATGTTCTTCAGACAGATGAGTTTTCTTAGCATTTTCTTCCATCACCAACTGGAGGCTCACCACGCATCAAGAAAGCTGACTGCCTTGTAACTAGCTGCTGGTCGGCAGAATGGCCAGTGGGGTAATTTCGGTCCTAATGCCCACTTACTGCTTGTCTCTCAACAAGGAATGTGGATGCTTCCAGCGACGGCTTCTTCTCCCAGCTCTTTCCCCTCGGGCTGAAGTTCACAATCAGAGTGAAATTTAACTGCTTAATTTAATACCTGCTTTGCTCATTTCATTTATCATTGTTTGGCTGATTTCTTTCCAAGTGGCAGGTATTTGGGTGTAAATATTTTCCATTCCACGAGTAATATGTTGCCCTGGGTAACTTTCATCAGGGATGGCATTAAGCTCCGCGAAATGATGGACTGCTTTCCTTCACATTACCTTCCTGCAGGTAAACTACTCTGTAAATTAGTAACCGGTTTTCCTTGATTTATTTTTGAAGGTTACTCCATATTCCTTAACACAGTACTTTTCTATGAATTATGCATGGTGTTAAGGTCCAACACCCAGCAAAGGCTGTGGACTATAATTCCTCCTCTTGTAATTTACGTTACACCACCATAAATGACTTAAGCTTCTAAATTTTTCTTTCAGGAGATACAGCTTGATACTCAAATGGAAGACTTTGGAGGCCCACAATAACAATGCAGTTACTGTGCAGGTACTACGCAGTTACCACTCATTTTGTTGCAAAATTTTTATTTCCTTATATTTTAATTAGAAATCGCAGATACACACTGAAAAGTGAATCTCGAAAACCTGCACTGATTCCAAAATACAAACTATCTCAAATAGGAGCATACCTATTTCTTTCTATCTCAAACAAGATTAAATAAGAAGAGGGGTGGAGGGAACAGGAACAGAAAGAGGGATAAAAAGATCCTGGAAGCCAGACATGTTTGTGTCACCTAGCGTTAAGAAGGCCTGTTTCATCTACTAGGAGCATCTAAATTTTCTTTGGTTTCTCTTGCATCTGTGCAATAATCTCCAATAGTTTTTTTTTTAAGATTTATTTATTTATGCATACAAGAGCTGGGGTACAGGCCAGAGGCACGGGGGTGAGAGGATTCACCAGAGACAGAGTAGGGAACAGAACAGGCAGACTGACTGAGATACACTGCTGAGGGAGCAGCGTGCAAGTCAGGAGAGGTCTGCTGTGCCATGTGGATAGCTCCCTGGCCGGCCAGGGGTCGAACTCATGCTGCAGAGGCTGCAGACAGCTTCATAGTGCGATGCTTAACCCCTTGCGCCACCAGGGAGGCCCTTCCAATAGTTCTTAAGGTCACAGCCTAAAAGAGCAAGACCTTGAAGAGGACCCTATGCAGCAGGTCTGAAGTGTAATCCTCTGATTTAAGATGCAGGAGATTTGCCCAGCGCCCATCCCAGACCTACTGGATCAGAGGTTCTTAGTTAGGACCCAACAATTTACTGCACCCAGTCCTGCAGCAGACTCTGATGGAATGCTTAGGGTGGACACTTCCCCAAGGGAACAGTATGAGCTACCTGTAGGCCACTGTGTCCCCCCGCCTCTGCTGCTGTGCTCTTTAACCCCACAGCTGCCTGCTGGAGAACTGTCTCTGACAAGGATCACCTGGCAACACTTCGCCTCAGTGGCTTTCTTCATTCTTCACTTTCCTCCCTGGCTTCACGCCTTCAGGACCAGCTAGTCCCGCATATTCCCACAATCTAACATGTGAATGTAGGGAGGGGAATGCCCCACTGGACAGCCCTGAACCAGGGTGGATGGGAGCAGGCTGGTGAACATTTCTGCACAGTCCCTTGGGTGGAAATTCCAGGGTGCACTGTGAAAGGGTCCCCATAGAGTGGCCAACCCAAAAGGAACCTTTCACTGGGCCATCCTCCTTCCTTTTTGACAGGCTCCATCTACTACCTTCTTCCTTGAGATTCCTCACAAAATAAACTGTCTGCACATGAGCAACGTGGAGGAAATCTAGCTTAAGAAGTAAACGCTTTCAGGGCCTCCCTGGTGGTGCAAGGGGTGAAGATGCAGCACTGTGAAGCTGTCGGCAGCCACTGCAGCACGAGTTCAATCTCCAGCCAGGGAGCTACCCACGTGGCGCAGCAGACCTCTCCTGTCTTACCCGCTGTTCCCCTCAGCAGTGTATTTCAGTAGATCCACCTTTTCTGTTCCCCACTCTGTCTCTGGTAAGTCCTCTCACCCCCACCCCACACCTCTGGCCTACACCCCAGCTTTTGTATGCATAAATAAATGAAGTCAATCTTAAAAAAAAAAAAAGTAATCACTTTCATTTTAAGGATGAAACAAACAACTTAGTACCGCCGGTGTTCTTGTTGCAGGGAGAAGAACTAGAGAATTCTTTGGAGAGAAGAAAGGAAATCCCTTGGTTTCCATGTAAAATTGGAGGAACTGGAGTTGGCTGTATTTCTGCTGTTTCTGTTTCTTCCCTTCTCTCAAGAAAGAGCAAGGTTTAAAGTGAAGCTGCCTTTTTCAATACAGTGAATAGAGAAAGGGGGTAGGGTTGCACATACTCCAGTCCTTAGCAATTATGGGAATATTTTTGCATCTATCTATAAAAAGAGGCAAGTCTTTCCATATTTCAGCTGGGAGCAGGGGTTTTTAATAGCTGTACGGTACAATTTGTGACTCACTGGCTCACTGAAACATTCACTTCCATACAAGTGGGTTTTTATCTGTGGACGTGGGAGCATGTTGGGGTAGGGGGAATATTCAGCCTTTCCTGCCACCCAAAAAAGAAAGCAAATTTCAGAAAAAATTGAAGTTAACCAGGAACTGATAGGCTTATGGGAAGCTTTGCTATTAACTTAATGCATCACAAAATGGTGCATTAAAAACACCTAAGTGTTTGCTGCCTTATTTTCTGTTGTGTGATCATAATAATAAACTTCTTAGAGAAGGAAATACTTTACTAAAAATTATTTTGCCCTCAATCATGATTATTGCTTCAAAATTTTTATCTGCATTCCATTCTATAAAGTTATTTTTCTAAAAACTCTTTCAATTCACACTTAATGCAAATGTTTTAAAGTCATCCCAATGAAAAGCATTAAGCTCAGATCCACAAGTTAAGGTGATATTCTATCAGGTTGCTTTATTTTTTTTCTTTTTCAAACTTATCAACATACATCAAAAAAAAAAAAAAACAGCAGAGTCTCTGAATCATATTTAAATGACATGTTTGATTTGGCAATATATTTGAGTGAATGGCTGCATAAGAGGCCTTATTTTTGTCATTCACTTATTAAAGACAGAGGATTTGAGAACAAAGTAATTTTATTTCAATAAATTATACCTAAATTATGCATTTCCAATAAGTCCTAATCTCCTCTTTTCAATGATTTTCATGAAAAATATTCCACTTTTAATAATATGTTCCTTAAATTAGTTGAATCAAAAGACATGAGTTGCAATTTTTTTAACTGCAATTTTAAAGTTATGGGGAAATAGGATCATTAAAGAATTTAATTTAATTTCTTGTTTTTAAAATGATTTTGTCTCTGAGAGGACTTCACACTTTTTTAATTCTAGTAATATTCTTTGGAGGTACTTCCCAAAGAGGATAAATTATAGATTTCTCTGTTTAGAGTCATAAGTAAATATTGAGAACTTTGAGTACTAACAAAAAGGTTGGGAATCACTATGGACCCTTAAGAAATAAATGGGGCTAATGGTGACAACTCTAAACAGACTGGATTTTAAAAAATAACGTTTTCATTTTCCAGGCTCAAGAATTTCCCTTCCAGCCTAGCTGGAGGTGCCAGCAGAACTCCTCCGTATTTTATAGAAGTCGACTGGACATGGCAGCCAAGTTGACAGACATGTCACCTGTGTACACACACACACACACACACACACACAGCGTATTACAAATGTGTATGAACATGTGTCCCCTGTTACTTACACAAAGCTATTTATGAATTCACTTCCACAATCAGATTAAGTCGAGTTCCTTTATCACCATGAGTGTATGAAGTGAATTCTGTCATTTTGCAAACATGATAACGCTACTTTAACACTTGGCTAAAGGTGTAGGCTCTGCATAGCCATTCAGTGGGTGCTACTGAGCTATAATAAAAGCAGTGACTCTTGATTCATGCAGTGACACGGATGAATCTTAAATGCATTTTGCTGAGTAAAAGAAATGAAACCCACAGTCGCAGACTGTATGAGACCACTCATGTAACATTCTACAGCACACAAACCCTAAAGAAGATGATCAGCAAATCTGAAGCTGCTGTTGTCAAGGGTTGCTAGGTAGAGAAGTGGGCTCCAGAGTCACTGTGTCAGGGGACTTTCAGGTCCCGGAACTGTTCTGCAATTACTGGGATGGTAGATGTGCAACCCTATGCATTTCTACACCCCAAGAATGAAATGAACCCTATGCAAACATTTATCTTACTTTGAACTTTATGGCTGTGTGATTGACATACAAAGAATCACACAGATTGAGTATGTGTGATTTGATGAGTTTGGACATAATGCAAACACTAGGATACTATCACCACATTCAAGGTCACAGTTGAATCCAACACCTCCACAACTTACAAAAAACCAATTAGGATACTGGGGGGATCCCAGAATAGAATGCAGGTAGTGACCCGTGACTCTCACTTCATGGAGTGAGCAGAATTCTACACAGTCCCTGGATCTCCCCACCTGACCCCTGGGACTATGAGCATGATGAGATATCACGAGCCCATGTCATGTTATATGTCAAAAGGGATTTCTCAGATATAATCCAAATTAGTATTAGTTGACTTTTCGTTATTCAAAAGCAAGATTTTCCAGGTAGATCTAATCTAATCACATGAGCGGTTTAAAAGAAGAGTTGCTTTTGTAAGCCAGTAGCAGAAGTCAGTCGACGAAGGAAGGGATTGTATGGTCACTGCTAGCTTTGACATTGGAGGGGACCCTGGGCAAAGACCAGACAGGAACTTCCAGGCACTGAGCATGACCCCACCTGATGACTCACCTGTGACCCCACCTGACGACTCACCTGTGACCCCACCTGACGACCCCACATGAAGACTCATACTTACTGCTGCAAGGGACTGGCATCTGCCAACATCCTGGGCGAGGCTGGTAGTGGGTTCTCCCACCACAGCTTCCAGTCAAGAACCCAGCACAGTGACATCTTGATTATCTATCTTGTAAGACCTTAAGCACAGAGCCCGGTGGAGCATACCTGGACTTCTGAGCTACCCAACTGTTAATAAATGGATATTCTCTTCAGCCACTGGGTTGTGGAAAATTCCCACAGCAATAGGAAAACAATGCACCACATTACGAATGGATGGCATGTCCTTCCCGAGGTGGTAGGGGAAAACGAGCTGACCTACATAGCTGCAAAACAGTGTTGTGACTGGAGAGGAAGGATTCAAGACACAGAAGTTGCTGCACACAAACACTGTTCTCTGGTAGGTACTCGCGTTTCCCCCAGGAGTGCAGGCTAGCATGGCCAAAGTTACTTTCTATGCATATACTGGGATTAAACAAGTAAATAATTTGTACATCATGGGAGCCTGATTTCTTACTATCCTAGAAAGAAGTTACAGAAAAGCAAGGGGGGGAAAGGCTGGAATATGGATTGGAGTATACCCACACAAGTAACACAGAAATAAAAGCAGTCATGGGGCCTCCCCGGTGCACAAGGGGTTAAAGTCTCAGTGCTATGAAACTATCACCAGTCACTGCTGTATAGTTCAATTCCCGGCCAGGGAGCTGACCCACAAGCCACAGCTGACCTCTCCTGTCTCACCCACTGCTCTTCCCAGCAGTGAATTTCAGTAGATCCACCTATTCTGCTCTCCACTCTGTCTCTTGTGAATCCTCTCACCCCCTGCACCTCTGGGCTATACCCCAGTTCTTGTATGCATAAATAAAAAAGTCTTTTTAAAAAAAATAAAAGTAGACCTGTATGTAGATGAGTTAGTACAGAAACACTGACTTCCCCACTCTATTCGCTGAGTCTAGAATCAATGACACTCCATCCCAGTGATGAACACTCTTAGTGCCCCAATCTTTTCTAAACACCATGTTACAATAAAAGGAACTAGGGTACTTTGGAGAAAGGGCTGATTTTGAACTGGGGCTGCGAAGATACATAATGAAGCAAGAACATTTTATCAAGTCTGAAAATATGTATTTAAATTAAACAAGAAAGAAAATAATGGGGCATATCCCAAGAAACAGTAGTCAACCGAAAATAGTCCACTATGGCTAAACAGAACAACTTTAGCAGTAAAATAAATATTGGCATTATTGGACTGTAACTCAAATAATAAAGCAAGTATTTATGAGTCGGTACTGATGTTAATAAGAGATCAGATAAACAAATAGAGACAACTCTTCCTCACAGAATTCCAGATAATAAATGTAGATGGAATGGAGGAAATGAAACATCACCACTAAAACAGCCCAGGGATAAACACTGCAGGCAGCAACTCATAGAAATAGTATTAAATTTGTAGGTAGAGGGCCTCCCCTAGTGGCGCAGCGGTTGAGTGCTGGGCTGCAAAGCTGCCTGCAGCCTCTGCAGCGCCAGTTCGATCCCCAGCTGCAGGGCGAGGGTCCCACATGGCGCGACAGACCTCTCCTGCCGCCCACTGCTCCCCTCAGGAGTGTACTTCGTCAGTCTACTTGTTCTGCTCCCCGCTCTGGCTCTGGTGAATTCTCTCACCCTCCCACACTTCTGACTGTACCCAGTGCTTGTATAAATAAATAAATCTTTAAAAGAAAAAAAAGAACAAAAATATTTTTAAAAATAAATTAGTAGAACTTGTAGGAGAAACAGAGAGCACAGGTAGCCTCCAAAAAGCCCCAACACAGTACAGGTTAACTACTGGAGCAGATTTAGCCTGAACCTACACAGTCTCTCAAGTTCCTTTCCCCAGATACACTTTGGTCCCAAAACTGCGGACTGGAGTTAGCAATCTGTGTCAAAGAGATTATGGCAAAGGGAAGAGTGACTTCATGATGAAGAAAATGGGCAGACCCCACCTTCACCAAGTGATGACCCTCAGGTCGCTTGTTGCCCCCGCAGGCTCATGCTTTGACCTCAAAGTCTCTGGCTTCCATCTCCATGGTGACCTAGCTCTTCATGACAAAAGAAGGAAGAATATCCTGATCATTCCATTTTTTGAGTTACTTTTCGTGATGAGTATTTCTAGTTGATATCTTGAACATGCAAAAGGATACCTGGGTTGTCAGTAAAATGTTATTTCTGGGGTGTCTGAGTAAGATTAGTATTTCATTCAGTAGATTGAGAAATGAGACCACCCCCATCCAGGTGGGTGGGCATCATCCAATGCACTGGGGGCCCAAACAGAACAAAAAAGTGACAGCGAATTCTCTTGTCTTGAGATGGACACCCTCTTTTCCTTCTCTCATACACAGGAACTCTGGGTTCTCAGGCCTTTGGACTCCAAGACAGACATAAGCTGCATAAGTTTCCCTTCCCTGGTTGTCAGGTCTCAAACTCAGGCTGACTTATACCACTGCCTTCCCTGGTTCTCCAGCTTGCATCATGGAACTTCTCAGCCTCCACAACTGGTAAGTCAACTTCTAGACTAAATCTCCAGTCACATGTGCCTTACACCCCACTGTTTCTGTTTCTCTGGGAACAGTGAGTAGCTCACTTATTTTCACATGCCAGCTTCCATGGTCATTGTTTTCATACACCCCTATAACTGTAGGTCCTAGAGACAAAGATCTGCAACCTGTGACCACAATTATTGTAGAAGCATATGTGTGTAGGCATATTTTTCTTAAGAGAAATTTTACTCCATCTCTGCCCAGGCAGCTGACCCCTCAAAACCTTGCAAAACAGCAGTTCTGAGGATAGGCAGTTCTTTTCCTTTGCTTACCTCTGTAGTTAGGTACTGTTTTTGAAAAGAAAATGCTTGATGCTTACGGAGAATGCATAAATAAATGTAAGATGTAAAATATTTAAATCATTTGACCCTTTTACCGAAAGTAATGACATCCACATAAGAGAAGTAAATGATTCTGCAAATTTAAGCTCTCAGCTAAACCGAAGGAATAGTGACTGCCGTCATTAATAGTCAATTCATTTATAGTTCGACATAGCATTTTCTTATGTATTGCTTTATCCTCATAAATAGAGTAGCCATGTGTCCCTGTTTATCCCTGCTGTTCCAACATATTGCTTCATCCTGTCTGGCTTGGCATTTGTCCTGGATTTTTCATATTTTAATAAAGCATTATTTTAATATCTGCACTCACATAAGCTAAGCTGGATTTGGTGATGCCACACTGCATACCTTGAGCTTCTGCCTGAGTCCGCAAATGAAATGTCTGAAATGAGTCCCAGGTGCAGGAAAACAGAGCTCACTGAAACATGTGGTTAAGTCCTCAGGACAACCAGCTCTAACCTCTCTTTCTTTTCCAAGCCCTTTACAGACACAAGGTAATTAACACCTCCCTCTCAAGGACCACATGCAGGCACTCGCTGATAAAATTAAGCACTCTGTGGCAGGAACAGCTAGGGACAGTGACTCCAGCAGGACTTGAACAGTGAGGGGAGGAGAGGATGTGCTGCTCTTGCTGGGCTCTGCGTGTGCCACATGCTCTGCAGTGGTCTGCTTCTGGAGGATGCATAAAACTTGCAGGCAGACAGGGGGGCAGGGAGGAGCAAAGGAAATTAAGGTTTAGGCAAGGATCAGTTAGGTAGGTAAAGTGAGATTACAAAGTCTTAATAGTCTGCCTACTTCACTACAGAGGTTTTGGCATTCATAGCATGTGCAAATCTACTTGGTTTCATTTATGTATTTCCGTGCTTTCTTGTTTTGTTCTGAAATAGACCAATGAACTCAAAATGCATGTTAAATTTTAGAAATCAAGAAATTTGATGCTAAATATGTCAGTGTCTAGATTACGCCAACCACAGGAAAACCAGAGACACAGATTGGCTGAAGGAGCATCAGCTTCTATTTCAAGATGGGTTGCTATTTTAAGACAGTGCCCAACTTCTCCCATCCAGCTATGGCAAGGGCTCAACTTTTCATTTAGAGCAAGTGACTATCCAACTGGATTAATTTTGTTTACTTGGATTCCACATATTTTCTGCATGATAAAGAATAACATATATTAGTTCCATTTGTGTATTAAGAATATTATTATAACAATGATAAAAAACAACTTCTCAAAAGTTAAATTGTGTCATGTATATCAGTGTCATCTATATATTTTAAATTAAAAAAATTGTTAACACATTTCAATGAGCATTCCATTTTCTATCCATTTATTGGTACAAATTTAAGCTTTGGGAATTTACTTGGTGTAAGTTAAAACATCTGTTGTCACTGTAGATGCAATTACAAATTCAGTAAAATACTGTTTTGAAAAAACTATTTGATTTTGTAGTAATATCCCAAATAGAAAATATGGTGGAGCACAGAACCTTGTTTTTAAAATCTTATTTAAAAACATGTTCCTTTATTTTTCTTCCCGCTTTATTGCGAAATAATTGACATACATCACTATATAAATTTAAAGCATACAGCACAATGATTTGATTTACATATAGTGTGAAATGATTTCCCGTATTAGGTTCAGCTAACATCCCTCTTCTCATATCGGTACAACAAAACAAAACCAAAAAGAAAAGAAAATATCTCATCCTATGATGAGAACTCATAGGATTTATTCTTAACAACTTTCTCATATATCACACAGCTGGGTTAGAGACAGTCGTCATTTTGTACATTATATCAAGTTATTATTTATCTTATAATTGTAAGGTGTACCTTGTAGCCACCTTCTTCCAATTTTGGCGACCCACCCTCTCTTCCTTTGGTAACCAAGAGTCTGGTCTGGTTTTCTGAGTTTGGATTTTTTTTTTTAAAGAATCCACATATAAGTGACATGTTACAGTATTTTTTTTCTCTGATTTTAATTAGCATGATTCTTTCAAGGCTCATTCATGTTGTAAATGATAGGAGTTCCTCATTTTTATGGCTGAATAATATTCCATTGTATATACATACCACAACTTCTTTATTCACTTCTCAACTGATAGACACTTGGTTGCCATGATCTGGTTATTGTAATAATGTTGCAATAAACATCAGGAGGCAGTATTCTTTTTGAGTTAGCCCTTCCTTTCTTTTGGACACATTCCAAGAAGTGCAATTGCTGGGCCATCTGGTAGTTCTATTTTTAATTTTTTTTTTTGAGGAACCTCCATTCTGCTTTTCACAGTGAATGTATCACTTTACAATCCCACCAGCAGGGCACAAGCGTTCCCTTTACTCCACATCTGCAGCAGCATTTGTTACTGCTCATCTTTTTGGAGGTGGCCATTCTAACAGGTGTGAAGTGACATTTCACTCTGGTTTTAATTTACATCTAACAACTAATGATATTAATTAAGCATCATTTTACGTACCTGTTGCATTTTGCATATCTTCTTTGGAAAAATGCCTCTCAGCTGCTTTGTCCATATTTTTTTGCTTGAATTATTTGTTTTTTTGTCATTGAGTAGCATGAGCCCTTATATATTTGGGATATTAGCTACTTATTACATATGTGGCATGCAAATATTTTTTCACTGCTACATAGATAGTCTTTTCACTTTGTTAATGGTTTCTTTTGACGTGCAGGAGCTTTTCAGTTTGATGGAGTCCCACTTATTTTTTATCTTGTTGATCAAGAACCATGACAAAGAGTTTTATTCCTATGTTTTCTTCTAGGAGTTTCATGGCTATGAACGTACATTTCCAAATTAATGTTTCAGAGTAGTGTAAGATAGGGATCTAGAACCATTCATTTACATGTGAATGTCCAAATTATCCAAGCACCATTTATGGAAGAGACCTGTCTTTTCTCCATCAAGTATTCTTTTTTTTTTAAAAAAAAAAAAAAGATTTATTGATTTATTTATTTATTTATACAAGCACTGGGTACAGTCAGAAGTGCAGGAGGGTGAGAGAATTCACCAGAGCCAGAGCTGGGAACAGAACAGGGAGACTGATGAAATACACTGCTGAGGGGAGTAGCGGGCACGGCAGGAAAGGTCTGCGTGCCATGTGGGACCCTCGCTGGCCGCCAGGGATTGAACCGGTGCTGTTCAGGCTGCAGGCAGCTTCACAGCCCAGTGCTCAACCACTGTGCCACCAGGGAGGCCCAACCATCAAGTATTCTTGGCTCTCTTCTCAAACAGAAGTTGACCATATAGGTTTGGGCTTAGTTCTGGGCACATGATTCAGCTCCAGTGGTCTATTTGTCTAGTTTTATGACAGTACTATATTGTTTTCATGACTGTAGCTTTATAATAAAGCTTAAAATCAGGAAATATAGTGTTTTATTCTTCTTTGGCTACTTGGGGTCTTTTGTGGTTCCATATAAATTTTATGAGTGCTTCAACTTCTATAAAAAATGCCATAAAAGTCATGTTCTTAATGAACTAAGAAATCCATAGACTGGAAATGTATTTCCACTTGGCACATTATCACAGAACACAGCAATCATTTCATAAATGTAGTTGTATCAAATTGGCAATTAAATAAGTTGCATCTTTCAAAGTTTTGGAGACATTCAAGAACTGCAATTATTGATATCAAACTTCTAAAAAGAATAGTGATAGAAGATGATGAACCAAGCTTACAGATGAGAGCTAAGATGGCATGTACTATTTAGTATTATGTTTGTATAACAGTGTTTTAGAATATCTCAAGTTCTTACTTATAACTGGATAAATATTACATTCTGTCCTGGCACTCTACACTGACAAATTCTACAATCTGGTGAAACATCTAAATTTGATTAAAATACAAAATAATCATTAATAGAAACAACTTGTCGACAAGTTTTGCCTGTAAACATATTGAACAAAGAAAAGTACTTTATATGCAGGCAAAAAGCCAGTGCCTATAAAATATTTGGGCTGAAATATTTGTATGTGTTAATGTGAAACAAATGGACTTGAGCATATTCTCAATTTAGTAGAATTTGACCTAATTTTACCCAGTTACTGGGAACCGACTATTTCTCAGATGTGAAAGAATAATTTGAACATGTAGACACTTGCACATTTATCATGTATCAACCATCAAATGCAATTCTGAAGATGAATGCAGGCACTTTTTTTTTTTTTAAGTAAGAAATCAGGAAATGCCATATGCACATTATTAGATAAGATATTTAAAAAAACAGACTAGGGCCTCCCTGGTGGCCTAGGGGTTAAGTCTCAGCACTACCACCACCATGGCCTACCATGGCACATACCTACCCACATATGGTGCAGCAGACCTCTCCTGCTCGCCCACTGCTGCTCCCCTCAGCAATGTATTTCAGTAGATCCTCCTGTTCTGCTCCCCACTCTCTCTGGTGAATCTTTTCACCCTCCCTGCCCCCGGCCACCCCACACCTCTGGGCTGCACCCCAGTTCTTCTATGCAAAATAAAATAAAAATCTTTAAAAAATAATGAAAATATTTAATTAAAAAAACAGACTAAAACACATGAATATGAACCAAGAAACATCCTACTACCCTTATTTAATGTTTTGGATAATTCATATAGAATTTTTATATATACAAACATACCAATTTCAGTTGTGTAAAAATTGCTATATTTAAGGAGATATTTTAGAATAAAACTATACTATAGAGTGATATAACTCAAATTTGCCAGTGAATAGATACTAAAAATGAGACAAGTTTAACTATTTTAAATTTTAATTTGCCTCCAAGGTGTCTCCTACAAAATTTAGGTGATAAATTAAAAGAAAAGTAACTACAAGATAAATCAGTTATTACTTATGGCACTACTTATTTACTCTCACAAAATAAAGGGTGGGACTCAAATTTACTCACAGGTGAGAACTATCAGGCTGCCCAGAGTCACGCAGCTAGGGCATGGATGGAGAAGAATTTGAGCCAAGCCTCTGGAGAAGCATTTAGTGAGAAGCTACAACCTAACGAATAGAATACCATGTGCAAGAAAGGTATTTTTCTCAGTATGTTTCACCTAGTTAGAATGCAAAAAGAGAGAAAAGCAATCAAATAACACAGAAGTCTCTAGGTGGTCCAAAACATTAAAATTTAAAGAACTCAAAACAATGACATACAGAATAACAATGTTCTGCTGATTGAAACAGGACATGAGAAAGGTTACTGTCTGGAAGGATTCTGAACCACCTTTTGGAAGAGAAGGAGGCTGGTGTGCATTGCAGAGACCTGGGCTGGAGCGCTGCAGTCTGGGAATCACTGAGTGTAGATGCCAAAAGCAAAACCAGCACCACTGTCAAAACCCAAGGGTTCCTTGTGGCCAAAAGATCAGGAGCTGAGATAGCTATGTGGAATGCTAGATTTTAAAGGTTATATGAGAAAGGCTATATAATGGGTGTACAGGAGCTTGTTTAACAGGGAAAAAAAAACATAATAAAATTTGCCTGGATTTAAGAACATGCATTTGACTGTGATTTATTTACTCAAACATTCAACAAACATTTACTGAATGTGTACAATGGACAAGGACTGCCTCATGCAGTAAGGAGAGAACAATAAATAAAACAAAATCCTTGTCCTCATGGAGAACAAGCAGAGAAGAGAAACAACACTTTATATAAACCTTACACCGCAATACAACCCAGAATTGCAATGAAGAAAAACAAAGCAAGATAGGATCAGGGCCGTGGAGTTCAACTTTAGATAATGTGGACACAGAATTCAGCTAATGATACCTACTGCACTTTAGATGTATCATCCCATTTCATCTTCACAGCAATTATATGAGGTAGGGATGTGTTATTTTACAGATACACAGAGAAGGAAACAGATACACAGTGTGGTTTAGCACCTAACCCAAGGGTTTACAACTAGAACACAGTATTTACACAGTATTTTAGAGTTTATTTACACAGTATTTTAGAGTTTGACTGTGTGGCTCAAGTCCATGTTCATCATCATCACGTTAATACCTCCCCATGACTTTGAGGTGAGACCTCAACTGAAAAAGGCAGTTCGCCATGTGATGAGATGAAGAAAGATTCCTCTAGAAGGAACAGAAAGTGAGAACACCCAGGGTATGCTTGGCATGTTCAAGAAATAGCAAATAACCCAGAGGTAAACAATCACTTCTTCAAAGAAGACATGCAGATGGCCAACAGGAATATGAAAAGATGCTCATCATCACTTATCATCAGGGAACGCAAATCAAAGCTGGAATGAGATATCACTTCACACACTGAGAATGGCCCGTTATCAAAAGAGTAGAAACAAGTGTTGGTGAGGAGATGGAGAACAGGAAGACCTTGTACACTGTTGGTGAGAAAGTAACTGGTCCGGCCCTTATGGAAAATGATATGGACGTTTCTCAGAATATTAAAAATAGATCTGCCGGGTGATTCAGCATTTCCACTGGTAAGCACCCAGGGAATTCAAAAACACTAATGTGAAGGGGCACATGCACTCCTGTGTCCACTGCAGCTTAATAGAAGCAACTGAAGTACCCAAGAAGAGCGGATAAAGATACACAATGGAAACTACTCAGCCATATAAAAAAGAAAGATGAGATGTTGCCGTTTGTGAACAACATGGATGAAACTAGAAAGGATTATGCTAAGTGGAGTAAGTCAGAAAGTGAAAGACAAATACAGAATGTTTCACTCCGATGTGGAATATAGAGAAACAAAGCAAAGGAACAGATACAATCATATCAAAACAAGCCCTTGAAACCTGACTGCAGAACTGAGGCTGTGGGGTGGGGGTGAGGGTTTGGGGAGGGGAGAGAGGATGGGATGGGGAGCAAAGGGAGCTCCCCAATGCGGGAGTAGGCCCAGTGAACTCTGGTAGAGAATTTCAGGTGCTTTGGTGACAGATGTGGTACGGTAACACACATTTGACTATATACCCCTGCACATATTGATTTGTGTGAACATATTGTAGAACGTTCTGGGAGTTCTTCCCCCTCCTTGATCTAGCAGACAAGAGACTCCATCTGTACAGACTTAAGTCAGAACAGGCTCCACCCTGTAGCCTTTGCAGAATCTGCTGCCTGAAAGTAATCAGCCTCCAGCCCACACTAATGACTAAGAAGCCAGATAAAGGTTTTAACACTGAGTAACCTAGCATTTGCATCGCCACAGTATATTGTTTAGAAATCAGGGAAGTAATTAAATGCCAGATTTTCCCTCCTCCACAGATGGCATCAGCACATCTTTACATTTTTAATGACTCACTTTTCCTACCTATATAAAGTAAAAGTAGACTGGAAAACAGCTATCACAGAGTAAAATTTGTGGGACTGCTTCCTGTTTTTGAATTTTAACTCTTGATTCTTTCATAAACTCATTTGATTTTGCTTGTTCCAATACATTTAAGTTTATAGTGGTAAAACTATGGTAGCTAACTAAAAATAATTCAATATTTAACAAGAAACAGCAAAATCACAAAATGGTTGAAATTGAGTTAGCAAGAAGAAAATTGACAAGAAAATAGAGTCAGATCATTAAGATATGATGGCCCATTGAAAGAAAACTAGACAAAGGTCTAAGTGTAGAATTGCAAAGTCCAGGTAACAGGTGGTGGTGCTAGCTTGGACTAACCATTTATTGATGACTGGGACCAGAAGATCAGGAGCTGAGACAGCTATGTGGAATGCTAGATTTTAAAGGTGATATGAGAAAGGCTAGATAAAATGGATGTATAGGAGCTTGTTCAATAGGGGGGAAAAAAAACCATAATAAAATTTGCCTGGGTTTAAGAACATCCATTTGGCTGTGATTTATTTATTCAAACATTCAACAAACATTTATTTACTCAAACATTCCCAAACATGGGATGTTCTCTTGATGTATCACCTTGGCTAGGTTATAGTTCCCAGGTATTCAATCAAACATCAATATAGGTGTAGGTGATTCTATAAATCCAATTGAAGTCCACAATCAGTAGGCTTTAAGGGAGGAATATTATCCAAGATGATCTGGGTGGACAAAATTTAAATCATGAAGGAAGGGCCTTAAGGCTAGGCCTCAGACTTCCCTGAAGAAAAAAATAAAGTCCCTGCAAGGACAGTAGCTGCAATCCTTCTGGTGGCTTACCCTACAGATTTACAATTTGCTTATCCAGTCCCTCAATCACATAAACCAATTCCTTATAATAGATGTCTCAATACATACCTCCTATTATATGATAAAGGGGTAGATATTGGTCAGAATTAGAACATATGCTGAAAGTAGCATGAAATATTGGATATGAATAGAGGAGAAAGAGAGAAGTACTCTGTCAATAATACCACCTTCTAATTCTTCTTTCATTGATGCCATTGTTACAGACATACCTCTGTGAAGGGACGCACTATTTTTCTCACTCTCCCAGTTACATGCAGCACCTTGGACTACGAGTCCCAGTATGCCATGAACCAGACTTCCTGAGAGGAAGGCCTACTGGGAACTAGGGGCAGAGCTGAGCAGCCAGGTGGACCTATATAACAGGGAAGGCAAGCTGGTGCTCTCTGACTTTCCCGGCTTTGACATGCACACTCTAACTACTGGTAGGAGACACTTGGATGGACTCGAAAGAGGCACATGGAGGAGAGACATGCAGAGATACTTGGATGAGACGCATGGGGAAGCTGCTCCTGGTCCTTGGCAGAGACAGTGGCAGCTGCTATCTCGACTCTTGACCTTGTTGTGGATTATGTCCCAGCTCCTAGGGACCTATCTAACCCCTTTATTGAGGTTCCCTGCCAGAAAGTACCCTAGACTTGTTGTGAGTTTTTAAGCTTTGGGAGCCCTGCTCCAGGCTGACATTACTTGTCTGAGGATATGACCATGAGCAAATGGGTAAACATGGGGATGGGGGCTTACTGGGAAACTTAATAAAATCATTTTCTTCCTCCCTCTCTCTCTAATTCTATTCAAAATCTTTCATTTTGAGATTCTGATTCCTTTACCTTTGTGCAATCTTTGGTGAGTAGCCAAATCCCTTTCAGTGAGGGCACCCCTTAATAGTTTGAGGTCCCTGGGTCCCTCTCAGTGATACACTAACACTGTCTAAAAATAAAGAAACAATCACATTTTTTTAACTTCAGCTGCCACTGCCTCCATACACTCCCACATCTTTAGGCAAAATATCAGCAATGAGAACACAGCCAGTTGCTCTGTTGCATATCTGGGGGAGCTGTTCAAAATATCCAAGTCTGTGACTTCTTATAAAGGTCCCATTTACAGAAATGACATTCAGAACCCGTCCCTCAGGGTAAGACCCTTTGCTGAGACACCTAACAGATGTAACAGAAAATAAAATAAATGTCACCAAATGGTAGAACATTTAAATAAGAATTGGTCTATTCACACAATGGAAAACTATCAAGCCATTAGAAAACGGTGTCGGGCAGAAAAATTAAATAATTAGATAAAATGACCATAATATTTGACCATTAAGACTAATTAGGTATATTTGGGACAGTAATTGAGATGCAAACTTTTATGCAAATAGAGCCGTATTTAAATCCTGAGCCAACCACATGTTACCAGCACAGCCTTACTCCATTTATTTAAGCACCCTGAGCCTTCATCCTCACCTCTGCAGGAAAGAATTAAAAGGGTCAAAAGTGCTCCAATGAGAACAACCAGTATAGAAGTGAAGTTCCCCTTTGTGAATGTACATCACATATTATATGGTGTATAAATATGTGTATATACACAGTATATTTTACATCACATAGTTGATGTATATATACACTCACACCCAACATGGCGTTTTACCATTTCATTATTTACTTGAACTAAAAACCATTTTCATTTGAAACTAAAACCAAATGTGAATCTCTGCTGGTGGGTTTGTGAGTTCCTTTCACTCAGTCACTATTTACCAAGTGCCTTTACGGTGCAGGCACGGAATGCTAAGTGAAGTGAGAGAGGCCTTCGCACATGAGCTTTCCTGGTGTTGTGTTTTTCCCACATTTTCTACAATAACTTTGAATCACTCTATCAACACATAAGATTCTTCTTATGGACACTGTGACTCCCCTGTAATTACGGAAGACTATTGTACTTATTCCCTCCTGCAGTGGGTGGACAGGAAGCTAGCACCAAGAACGACCACCATGAGGTACCTGGCTCCAGCCGGGACAAGGCTAAGTCCCCAACCTGCTTCCATTGCACCGGTCTCATCTGCTCCACTCTGGTGCTTGAGATGCAAACTTCCGGGCCCCCGCTGTGGTGCAGCGGGTCGAGCACAGCACTGTGAAGCTGTCCACAGCCTCTGCAGCACGGATTTAATTCCCGGCCGGCCAGTGAGATATCCACATGGCATGGCAGACCTCTCCTGTCTCGCCCGCTGCTCCCCTCAGCAGTGTATTTCAATCAGTCTGCCTGCTCTGCTGTCTGTTCTGTCTCTGGTGTATTCTCTCACCTTCCTGCACCTCTGGTCTGCACCCCAGTTCTTGTATAAATAAAAATAAATCTTAAAAAAAAAAAAGATACACACTTCCTCCCAGGGGATCCTGCTATTATTTCAGTGAGGACTCACGGTGGCAGCTGTCTACAGCAGTCTTATAGTCTCACGGACAGGTCTCCTTTGGCCACAGAGGAAAATGCTTTCCAGCAGGGTTTGCCTTTCCAGAAGCGGCCTCATCTGGGCTCAAGAGTGTGTGTGTGCTTGGCTCAGTCACCATCCTGCCTTCTTAGCCTGGCTCAGAGCAGAACTATAAGCTCTGTGCCCTGTCCCCATCGAAGGGACCCCTCCCATTCTCAATTTGTCTCTGTGAATGAAGCACAATAATAGTCACCTGCATTCACTAAATAAAACACATTAGCAGTTACTGAGTGTGCCTGGAAATGCAAATACACTGCTCTGACACCAAAGAGGCTCTGAGCACACCTCGTCTTAAAGGAATTCTCCTGCAGGGATCGTGCCTCCATATCACACAAAAGGAAGGCTAATACCCGGGCCAATTTCACATAGCTATTACAAAGCACATCAAAAATGTTATTTTAAGCTACTGGAAAATTATCCTCGGGAAAAAAAAAAAAAAGTCAGCTTAGTGCTTATCGATAGTAATTTGAAAAAAGCAGGATGTCAGGGCGAGCCATAGGCTTCTGTCCTCGCAGATAAAATATACTACATGAGTTCAAGAGCATTTATTCAAATGCCTCTCCTGAGAGGTTAACAGGGCTGCCGCTGCTGGAACAGTTGGTGCACTCGATGCAGACAACGTGAGGAGTCTGGGGCTCCCTTGGAAGATTAAGGACTCTCAGCTCCCCGAGTCACTGCCAGCTCCCAGCATCCTCATCAATCTCCCCAGCAGGTGGAGGGAGCATTGCTTTCCTGCTGCAGTTTTATAAACCGGGGCGCCGGGTGGGGGCTATTGTTGCCACTTACACACACTGAGGCTTGACGACCGAAAGATAAATACTTTAACTCTTACGCTTCAGAGAGTAGACAATCTGGCTAAACACCAACAAATAGGGAAATGAGGTCACTGCGCACCCAGAGAAATGGCTCGCAGAAAAATAGGCACCGGCTGACTCCCCCCGCCCCAGGTGCTGGCTCTCCGTGGTGACACCACAGGACATCAAAGGGACACTGCAGAGACCAGCCCGAGATTACCATCAAGATGCATTATTTATTGCCTCAGGTTCGTTGTCGATTCTGTGTGTGCTTTATTTCTGCTGCGTTCCCTTTGTGTCTAGGGCTCATGCCAGAATTAATCACTCCTTCCCCGGTCCTCCCAGCAGGTGGTTTGTACCTCGCTCTGTCTTGTGTTGTCATCGGTTTCTAGCACCTATTTATATGGCTCTGTTCTGCTTCTCAGCTTCACTGGCGCCTACTGGACAACATCCACCCAAGACTCACCCCACGGGCAGACCCAGGGGAGTGCCCTGCACCTGCTTCAAGTGCACGTTGTTACCCAGATAATCTTGAGTCCACTTGGGATACTTTTCTAAAAAAAAACAAAGTGTTCACAAAAGATCAATGAAGATAAAGAAAAACGAAACAACACCTATAGCTCATCTATATGACAGAGTACCAGCAACAGCAGAGAACTCAGCATACAAGGACTATATATACCATGGTACCATAAACAGTGAATTATATATATATATATATACACACACACGTAATGAACATTCAAAATGGTTAAATATTTTATAAATTATTTACCTGGGTCATAAAATATACCTTGACAAACTCAATAGAATTAAAATCATACAAAGTGTTTTCTCCAACTGTTAGGGGGAAAAGGCTGTCCCAAAGCTAATTCCATACAGGCTTTGTGGACTCCACCCCCACCCCAGGCCAAAGCCAAAGACACTGGGAACTCCAAATCCCATCACCACCAAAGGGAAGGTGGTTAGGACCTGAGGGTGGGGTTAAGCAGCCAGGTTGGTATAAGGCAGACACGTGGGCTTTGGGGGATCCCCATTTTGGCTCCCTGCCAGCTCGCAGCGTCCGGCCAGCTCTGAGAGTGACTTTGGGTTTCCAGGTCGGCGGATCGGGTAGGACGCATTAAAGACTTTATTTCCCTATTTTCTCCCTGAGTTGTACATTTTCCTTATTTCCTTTTCCCTTGTAAATAAACCTTTTATTAACCTTTTGTGTGTGTCTGTAGTGGAGTATTCATAAGTCCCTTTTAAGCGCGCGGGTGAGGACCCACAGCCAGGAACCCGTTCAATATTGGGGCTGCTCTATAACACAACCATGGAGGAATTAAGTCAATCAACAGAAAGATAACAAGAGAATACACTAGTGTTGGAAATGAAACAACAGTCTCTAGGTGATTATAACAACAATCCATATGTGGTATGTGAGGACACACAACTAATCTATATGTGAAGGGGTGAATCTCCAGGGAATTTAGAAAATATTTTGAACAGAATGAAAATGAAAACACAGCATTGTAGGGTGGAGCTAAAACCACCTTTGGAAGAAAGTTTTTAGCATTAAATGTTTATTAGGAAAAGAAGGTATCAAATTAAAAATCCAAGAAATTTGGAAAAAAGAACAAAATAAAGCTGCAGTACATAGGAAAATGGAAAATTTAAAAAGAAGAGCAGAAACAAAATCAAAAACACAGAAAAAATAAAACGAACGCTGGCTTTTAAATGGATCAATAGAATACAACAAAAGGCTGAGCAAGGAAATTTCCCCAGTTAATGTTGGTCTTCTCTAGATCTTGGTCTGAAACTTAACACCATCAGCTCTCTGGGTTTTCGGCCTTTGGACTCAAATTGGAACTACATCATCCACTTGGCTGGGTCTCTAGTCGCCATCTGCCAGTTGCAGATTTGGGGATATTTCAGACTCCATTATCACGAGTTAATTCCTTCTAATAAATCTATCTACCTACCTTCCTGCCTACCTCTCTATCTAATCTATTCATGTCATCTATCCAGCTACCTATCTAGCCATACAAATAGGAGATACAAGTGACCAAGTAGAGTTTTTTCCAAGGATGCAAAGTCGATTCAATATTTCAGAATCAATCACTATCCAGTTTAGTAGATACTGATATCCAATTATTAGCAGTTTAATAAAGAAAGAAAATGTGATTATATAAGTTGGTGCAGAAAATCAGTTGAAAAAATTTCAAGATCAACACATGATAAAATCTATAAGCAAACCTGGAATAGAGGGAGGCTCCTCAGAGTCACAAGGGCATCTACAAACCCATCATGTGAGCATGTGGCCTGTACATACCATGTGGGCAGCATGTGGGCATCACGTGAACAGTGAAAAATGGAATGTTTTCCCTCAACATCAGACACAGGTAGAATGTTTACCGCCTACTCCCATCACTCTTGCTCACCATTATACTAGAAGTTTTAACCTGTGTAGTGAGGTATGAAAAATAAATAAAAGGTCTTTATATTACAAATGAGTAGATTAAAGTGATCTAATTTATAGACAATTCTATTGTCTACTAGGTACAACTTCTGGATATAATTAGTGAGTTCAGAAAAATTCAGTAACCAGGCCTCCCTGGTGGCTCAAGGGGTTAAGACGTAACCTATGAAGGTAACTGAGGCACTGCAGCATGAGTTCGATCCCCAGCCAGGGAGCTAAACACATGGCGCAGCAGACCTCTCGTGCCTCGCCCACTGCTCCCCTCAGCAGTGTATTTCAGTCAGTCTGCCTGTTCTGTTTCCCACTCTGTCTCCGATGAATCCTCTCACCCCCCACACCTCTGGCCTATACCCTAGTTCTTGTATGCATAAATAAATAAATCAAAAAAGAGAAAAATTCAATAATCATTGCACTATTTATAGGTTGATAATTAAGTTTATAAATAGGAATCAATTGCACATCTACATACTAGAGTGAACAACTGGAAATTAAATGTTTTAATTTAAAATTAATTTTTGAATTTCATTTATGATAGATGCACAGGGAATGAAATACTTAACTATAAAAGTAACAAAACATGCAGGATCAACCATGTTGAAAACTATACAGTAATGAAGGAAAACAACAATGATCTTAATAAACAGATAGATATACCTTATTTACGGAAAGAAGATAGCCTAGAAAATGTCAATTTTTCCCATGTGTAATTTCTCTTTTTTTTTAAGATTTATTTATACATATAAGTGCTGGGGTGCAGGCCAGAGGGGCGGTGGGTGTGAGGACTCACCAGAGACAGAGTGGGAAGCAGAACAGGAAGATCTACTGAATACACTGCTGAGGGGAGCAGTGGGTGAGACGGGATAGGTCTGCTGTGCCATGTGGGTCACCTCCCTGGCCAGGGATCAAACTTGTGCTGCAGTGGTTGCAGAGAGCTTCACAGTGCTGAGCCTTAACACCTTGCACCAGCAGGGAGGCTCCCCCTTGGGCAATTTCAATCAAAATATAAACCAGAGATTTATAGATCCAGATACCTATAATAAAATTGTTAAGGAAAAGCAAAAAACTAGAATTACTCACTTAAAAGAACAAATCAAATTGGAGAAGCCATACTACTCAACATTGAGACTTACTAGAGAGCTACAATTATCTGGAAAATGTGGCATTGGTGAAAAGATGGACACATAGATGGATGGCACAGAGAGAGCAGAAACAGACCCACACATACACGGCCACTTTAGACAAAGGTTCTTTTGCTTTGCCACCTCAGGAGCTTCTTGGGTGAAACTGACAACTGACGTCTTACACAGAAACAAGAAGAGACCAAAGACAGAGGCAGGCCATTCCTCACTGGTAGGTGGCAGATTTAATAAGCAAGAGAATTGAATCTTTGAGGGTGGTGTGGGGAGGCCACAAGATAAGAAGGTCTCCACGTTACTCTTGGAAATCCTGAAAGTTTATATAGAAGCCTATCGGGCTTCAGTCACATATACAGTCCAGATGGTCTCAGCATCATGCTGTCTCAAGCCTGTGTCCTTGAAAATGGCTCCACTGAGGGAACACTGGACAGTAAGCACATGCCAAGGACAGAGGGGAATCGTCCTGAGTGCCTGGGTTCTGCAGGAAGGCCCGCCATGGTCAGGCTGCTCTCCAGGACCTCCAACAAGGGCATTAGGAAATTTAATGGGAAATGATAATGACTCTTCAACAAATGGTATTGGACACTGAAGATCTGGGGACTCCCTAAAATGGAGTATATTATAACCACCCAAACTGGAAGTTTGTAGATTTGTTCCTCAATGACAGTTTTTTAGCCTCCAAATGAAATGGCACATTAAAAGGCATGGGGTGTGTGTGTGTGTGTGTGTGTGTGTGTGTGTGTGTGTGTGTGTTTGGGGAGGGATCTAGAAGAAAGCAACAGGGATTTTATCTGCACTATTTTTAATGACACTTCAATTCAAAGGAAAGTACTGTGATTCATGACAATACTAAAAGCAAATGCCCAATCACCAGAGGCGATCAAGTATGCACATATCCACATCACATATTTTTTTATCTAAATCATCACAACTTAATATTTCCCTGTAGTAAAAATATTTTATGTACTAGATTCAACACTTTTGCATAATCTCCATAATTTATATTCTTCTTAGAAATACTTAGGAGAGGGGCTTCACTGCTGGTGCAAGGGGTTAAGACACAGCACTATGAAGCAATCCACAGCCACTGCAACACGAGTTCAATCCCTGACCAGGGAGGTGACCCACATGGTGCAGCAGACCTCTCCTGACTCGCCCGCTGCTCCCCTCAGCAGTGTATTTCAGTACATTCACCTGTTCTGTTCTCCACTCTATCCTCTCACTCCCCCCCACCTCTGGCCTGTACCCCAGTTCTTGTATGCATAAATAAATAAATATTTAAAAAAAAAAACTTTGACAGTGGAGATAACCGACATCCTGCCCCAGCTCAGCCACTTTCTACTTGGTAACTCTGAAGGAATCACCCCTTCTCGCTGGGCCTCCAACTGGTCACTTCGTAAAATGACAGTCTTCTCATATTAGTGTCTGCATATTCCTTGGGTAAATACCTAGCAGAGGTATTGTTGGACCATGTAGGATTTCCATTATTTTTCTTATTTTTTTTTAAATATTATTTATGCATACAAGAACTGGGATGTAAGACAGAGGTGTGGGGGGGTGAGAGGATTCACCAGAGACAGAGTGGGGAACAGAACAGGCAGATCTGCTGAAACACACTGCTGAGGGGAGCTGTGGGCAAGACAGGAGAGGTCTGCTGCGCCATGTGGGTTAGCCTCCTGGCTGGGGATCGAACTCATGCTGTAGTGGCTGGCAATAGCTTGATAGCGCTGTCTTTAACCCCTATATCACCAGGGAGGTCCAGGTTTCCATTATTTTTCAAAGGTACCTCCACACCATATCCCATAGACACCGCACTAGATTGCATCCCCTCCAGCCATGGATGAAGGTTAATTTCTCTCCACAGCCTCGCCAATTTTTGTCTCCATTCTTTTTGATATGGGCCATTCTGGGGGGTTGGAGGGGCGATGTTGCTATCTCATTGTGGTCTCGATTTCTATTTTTGTTATATAACTGCTGTTGAGCTTTTTTTCATGTGCCTATAGGCTATCTAAATGTCTTCTCTAGAAAATTGCCTATTTAGGTATTTTGCCCAAAGTTATATAAACATGTAAATGACTGACAAGTTATTTTTTCAAATGAGGAATTTATGGTATTCAAATTCTCCTCTAAGTCAAAAATTATATGGTTCTACAGCTAGTGCAATGTCATCACTTATAAAAATCCCCTTTAAGGATCAGGAAACAGACAAAACTTGTGTGTAAATCAGAGACCTGAGGTGTACAGCAGGGAAGAGGGATAAAGGGGTCAAACCAGGGAAAGGAAGAGCCCAAGGGATTGTGGTGATGGTCACAGGTGCCACAGTTGGGGGAGAATTATGAGGACTATACTTGAGGGGAGAAACCAAATATTGAACAAAAATGAACAATGATGTAAGAAAATTAAAAAAAAAGATAAATAACAAAAATGAACACATAAACCCAAAGGTCAGAATGGGAAGATCAGGGTGAAGGAGAACAATTGTGTGAAAGAACTGAACTTACAGTGAATATTTTACCTTTAAAGAAACTCTTTTAAATTAAAAGAAACACTTAAACTGGAAATTAAAAAAAAAAAAAACCTAATACTTTTTGACAGGGAATTTTAAACATTTCCCCCTGAGATATGTAGTGATACCCACCGCAGAAGAAATTTTAATTTTCATAGAAAACAGGGGATACTTTAAAATGTTTTTGCCAGTAAGTGTGGTGGTTCAATTTTGATAGCAAAAAAATAGGAGAGAATTTAAAAGGTGAAGGTGGTTTTCTTGGATCTGCTTTATCAATAAAAGAAATGAAAAAAAATCAGAAAAAAAATCCCCTTTAAATAATACCAATGATCCTGGGCTTCCAGTGAAGTGTGAGTGAGGTAGTTTCCTGAGCAAAGGCTCCAGTTGAAATACTCTGTTTGCACAACATGGTGTGCCCTGTGGCAAAGGAGGTGTTTTCCCAGGCCCAGGAAGGAGCAGAGACAGATAAAAAGGGGCGGGGGGGTGGTGGTGGTGAGTGCTTCCTGTTCCCACAGGTTTTCACCATAATGAGACCAGAAATTAAAAACAAAAATCAAAGTTTAAAATATGATGAGAAGGTCTCCCTGGTGGTGCAGCGGTTGAGCACTGGGCTGCGAAGCTGCCCCAGCCTCTGCAGCACCGGTTCGATCCCCAGCCACCAGTGAGGGTCCCACATGGTGCGCAGACCTCTCCTACCACCCGCTGCTCCCCTCAGCAGTGTATTTCGTTAGTCTGCCTGTTCTGTTCCCCGCTCTGGCTCTGGTGAATTCTCTCACCCTCCCACGCTTCTGACTGTACCCAGTGCTTGTATAAATAAACAAAGAAATCTTAATAAATAAATAAATAGAAAAGAATCTTTAAAAAAACAAAAAATAATAAAATATGATGAGAATAGTTCAACCAACACACTGGCGGGGCGGGGTGGGGGGCAGGAGGAGAAACTCCACAATGACCCATTTTCTTTTTTGAAGAACATATTTTTCAAGGCCCTTGGCAGAGGTGACCAAGGAGGATATGCAGGTGAGGGACAGTGAGGAACCTCAAATGCCATGAAAACAATGAACTGGAAACCCCCCGCCCCAAGAGGAGAACAAGCCCCCAAAGAACAGTGCCTATCCCACAAGGACGGCAGAATCGCTGTGAACCCACGACTGCTGCATGATTTCCATCCTTTTTGGTTCTAAGTCACCCTGCCTTTATTCACCACTGTATGTTGGGCATGTGGGGGACAAGTTACTTGGCTTATTAGTTCCTGTGTGTTTAGATCAAGAGGCGCCACAAAATACTCAGTTCTTCAAGTCTGAATATAATGGATGAGTTTCAGAGAATGACCCGTTTTCTTGAAGCAATGTCCAGGCAGCCAGGAGGAAGGCAGCTGTCAAGAAAGAGTGACACTCACCACCCTCCTTGTGCATAAAATCTTTTCAGAAAACAAAAAAGACCCAGAGAGGTTACCCATTCTCAAGCTTGACTCATCATTTCCAGGATATGGACAGAGGTTCTGACTGGCATAGGACATCAAGTGAGGGCAGCCTCCGGCTTGCCTGGCCTTCAGAACATGTCTTCTCTGGCCGAGAGAAGATGAAGTCTAAGCAGAGTGGGATTATCTCACTGGGGGGAGGGGGTGTTTATGAACCAACTCCACTTTATCCTCCTGCTTACCTAATATGTGGCAGGATGCCACAACTCATAAGGGCACAGATTCTGAAATTATTTACTATAGGCAAGCCTTGACCTTAGCAAGCAACGTGTTAAAAAGTTACTAGATGCAGAGAGGGTGATAGTTAATTGTGTTGCTGACACATAACTTCCTTTATTTCCCTCTCAAAATAAGCAGGGGGACAGGTTTGGTGGAATCTCAGAGCTAGTAGATTTGTGTCGATACCACGT
This sequence comes from Talpa occidentalis, assembly GCF_014898055.3. Lineage (NCBI taxonomy): Eukaryota > Metazoa > Chordata > Mammalia > Eulipotyphla > Talpidae > Talpa > Talpa occidentalis. The sequence goes on from NW_023601754.1 coordinate 14,204,731, forward strand.
TATCCTTTTGCTATAACGACACAATTTTCTGGCCGCAATGACCCAAATGGTTCTAGAACAGGATCTGAGGAGGCTTGTCTCCTGGATTATCTCTCACCTGACCACCATGTGGCCTCAGACCAGTAGGGGTGCACAGAGGAGTTGCTGCTTGCTTCCTCTTTTGGAGCTATCTGTGCAATAACTATCTGGAGCAATAACAGTGCCCATGGGCCCAAGTCTTAGCGCTATCACTACTATCACCACTGTGGCATGAGTTCGATCCTCAGCCAGGGAGCAACCCACATGGCACAGCAGACCTCTCCCATCTTACCCACTGCTCCCCTCGGCAGTGTAATTCAGTCAGTCTGCCTGTTCTGCTCCCCACTCTGCCTCTGGTGAATCCTCTCATCCCCCACACCTCTGGCCTATACTCCAGTTCTTCTACAAATAAATAAATCTTAAAAACAATCATTATTTAAATTTGAGAAGATATATTATAATTTGTATTACAATTTACATTATCATTGTAGCTATAAAACAACATTAATCGTAAAACATTAGGGCCACTAGCTTCAGTTTTACTCCGTAGGCCCTGACATGGATTTTTAAATCACAGGATGCAAGCAAGACAGACAAGATGTTATCATCGTCCTGAGAAAGACTAACACCAAGTTGGGGCTAATTTTGGGATATTAGTCTTTAAGAGTCTCGGAGCTATTCGCTCTGTAGGACTTTTCTCTCCCCCTTTTGATGTGGACCATTTCATTCCATGCTCCTTTTTCCGACCCACTGTATTTTATAATGATATCCATCATGTCTGTTTGTCAGTTTATGGCAGCTTAAAAAATTGCCTCAAGGCCAGTAATGAGAAGAAATCTTTCCCACTTCCTCTAGATTGTTTTATGGGCTTCACAGTTTTCTGCACCAAATAGTAAAAAATAATGTTGCTTTCCAAACTGTCCTTTATCCTGCCTCTTTTTCTTCTCCTTTTAATCCGTTATGGTTTATTTGCCTTGGCGTGATGTTTATTCTCTTGTGTTTTGTTCCTAATTAACAAGATCTGGAAGATAATAAATTCTCAAAATGGAAAGTTTTCCAAAGGCTTTATTTTAGCTACCCTTTAATCCTACATGAAGGGCATTCTCTGGGAGTCTTTCATTCATATATATATACACACATATATGAATCTTTCATATATATATGAAAGAACTTTTAGAACTGTTCTTTTGAAAAAGGGAAATCGATACATACTAAGGATGAAGGCAAACACTTAACCGAGTTCTCAAGGAAATTATGATCAACTTCAGTGCAGAAAGAAACTTCTATGTTCAATTCTATTAGCATGTGGAAGTGCCAATGAGACTTGGAAAGGTCAATTGTTTCTGCTGTTATTAGTAATTAGAAATATGTTGGCAATGATCAGGGAATGTTGGACAATTTAAGATGCCTTTATGCCTTTTACCCTATTTTTTTTTTCATCTTAAAACCCTACCTATTTAAAACATCAAGTCGTACAATAATTCCATGCTTGGATTATCACTGAATAGTGCTTGGCATTTCTCAAGACATTATTACCACTGCCATTCCATCATACAAGAGCTTTAAGCTACCTTGTGGTGTCAGTAGGCAGGGGATAAATTATTCCAAGACAAATACTTCTTGGAATATCTGTAGTTAGCATCTTTCATCAGCTATCAGCTCTTGATTAGTCAACACTCAACAGGGTATGCCTAGAAAAATTACTTTTTCACAACTGAAAAAGTGATAGATGGAATTTATTTTTATTTCTTTTGACCTCGATGCATGCTTAAATAAATAAATAAATAAATAAATGGACGGCTGGATGAGTGGGCAGGCGGATGGTTGGATGGATGGATGGATGTATAAATGGTGGATGGATAGGTGATGGATGGAGGATGGATGGATGGATGGATGGATGGATGGATGGATGGATGGATGCATGGATGCATGGATGCATGGATGGATAGATAATGGATGGAGAGAAGAACAAACAGATGGACAGAGTCAATCGATAGAAGAATTAGGTTTGACTGCTCTTTTGAAAAGGGTCCAGATTTTCAACTAAATTGCAAAGCAAACTGATGCATGAAAACTCAACCTCTATCTAATGCTTCTCTGTTCTTTATTCTTTATTCAGCTGGAGTCATCTTTCACCCGTCAAGAGCACCAGTCTACTCTAATCTTTCCCTTTCCTTTAAGCCAGTACTGATTGGCTTACATTTTTCTTGGGATCAGAGATGAAATCTTATGGACCCAAATTTCTCTGCTCTCCAGATGTCCTCTGGACTTCACTCTTATACTTAAAACAGATAGAGTAATTATGGAACTGTTAGGAAAGCGCCATGTTGTAAGGAATATGACTTTTTATAATATGTGTAAATAAAGTTGATACAGATGAAAAACCCAAGTGGTAAGTACACAGTCTCTGTCAACTTAGACACTTTGTCTATTTAGCCCTCAAGACCAAGTCAGAGACAGTGTTCTATCTAGAATATCAATAAAAATCCCAGCTATTTGTAAGGAAGATCCTCTATGAGAAATAATGGCTTTTGTGTGAATCTGGTTCAAATGGGTTTTAAAAAGGCAAAGAAGATTTTATGCCTACCCAGAAGAACTGTGCCTGTCTAGCATCAACGAGAATTTGTCTGTTTATCTGTTTGTTCAGGATGATAATACAAATTGCCACAAACTGGGTGGCCTAACAACAGATATTTATTTCTTGCAGTTCTGGAGGCTGCAAAGTCCCAAGATAAAGATGCCAGCAGATTTGGTGTCTGATGACATCCCCTACCCTAGTTTGCAGATGTCTTCTCACTGTATCCTTACCTGGTGGGAAGAGAACCAGAGAGTTCTCCAGCCCCTTCTCCTAAGATACTGATCCCATCACCATGACTCCACCTCGTGACCTAATCACTGTATAGCCCATCCCACTGGGACTGGGGTTTCAACATAAATTTGGGATGGGAACAAAAGGACCACTGCTAGGTAGACAGATAGATAAAATATCTATAATTTGATATATAAGATATGTAATGTGTAAGCAATATATATCATATATTTACAATTACATTAGCATATTATATATAAGTATAATAATATTTATTATATGACATTTTATTCTCAGCTTTCAAACATTTTAGGAAAACTAAGCTGTTCAAGAACTCACTCATTCATCATATTTTAGTGCTTTTTTCTTTTTTTTTAATTTGTGCACGTGAGAAGTAGGTGCAGGGGGTGACAGGACTCACCAGAGACAGAATGGGGAGCAGAACAGGTGGACCCACTGAAATACACTGCTGAGGGGAGCAGCGGGCAAGGCAGGAGAGGTCTGCTGGACCATGTGGGTTGTTCCTTGGCTGGAGATTGAACTCATGCCTCAGTGGCTGGCGATAGCTTGATAGCGCTGACACTTTGACCATTGCACCACCAGGGAGGTCCTATTTTAGTACTTCTTTACCTTCTCTTCCTTTCCTCTGTTTCTTTTATCTCTAATCCACACACACAGAAATTACTACTCATGTATTTCGTCTTGTTCAGTGAAAAAAGAAGATGCATTTATTAATAGAAAAAGTATGAGATGTGGAGGAGGGTAGGGGGTTTATGTGGGGTGTAGGGTGTGTGAGTGTCTCAGTAGAGCTTATTAAACAGAATTCTTTCATGAGAAAGCACTGACAGTGGGTGTGGGATTCCCTTGTGCGCAAACCAGCCCTTAGGGAGAAGCTCATCAGTCACTTTTGTCAGGAAGGGTGAGAACAGGCCACACGCTGCCCCCAGCAGCAGGACATAATAAGCCCCTCTGCTGGAGACTCACGCTTACACTGACAAAACGAAGATCGTAGGTAATGTGAGACTTTAGAAGGCCAAATAGGCATGAGCAATTTACTATGCTTTGGGCTACCATGTCCTCCTGGTCACAGGCCTTCCTGGTGGGGGCAGAAGGTCATTACATTTGAGTGGGTCCGGGGGACCAGCCAGGCCAGGCCAGGCCAGAGCAGATTGTCCCTATGCTGAGAACTCCCCCTTGTCAGCATGTCATTCTGCATAGGAGTCAGCATTAGCCCCGGAGGGGCGCAGAATTAGCCCTTCTCAGCTCCTGTGCCCCTCTCTGCCCTACAATCACATTAAACCTGCCTTTCTCTTCCTGCAGTCACCCCTGCTGAGGTGTTCCTAACCCAGCCACTGAGATCTGATAGGTGTTAATTGAGGATAAGTCTCCACGGGATAAATGTCCAGAGTCTTTATGTCCAGAGGCAACAAAGGGTGAGCTTGGGAGCTTTCTCACACTTACTGAAACAAAAAATTGCCTCCTGGGATCAGCCTGATGGCAGCAGCTCTGTGAAACTTCAGCTTAAGGCATCACCTCCTGACGGGGTTATATTTTAGTCTGTCTCTAGACTGCAGCAGCAATGCTCCTCTGCGGTAATCACTGTGGCCATCACTGAGAGTCTAGAATACACTGGATATTATTCACGACAGACTGACTGTTCATGCCCTTCTGCCACCCCCACTCCCTTGCGGTTCACCAGGTAAAACCCTAATCCCCCTTGGACTTCGGAGGTAGAGGTGATAAGGGTCAGAGGGATCGGTGCCCTTATAAGAGATGAGCTTGCAGAGCGCTCGGCCCGCCCCTCTTTGTTGGCGATGATTTGAGAAAACAGGCAGGTGTCTGTTGCCGCATCCAGGTCAAAGAGCTGATGCCTGGTGATGGGGTGGGGGGGGCAGCAGAGATGGAAGGCAGGCAGTGCACACACTCAACACATGCATGAGGGTGCAAGGGGAAAAGCTGTTGAGGCTGGCTCCTAGGACCCTTATTTGTGCAGCTGGATGGATGGACAGAGCGCCTACGGAGACAGTCACCTATGCAGTGGAGATGGAGCCGCCACTGCAGGCAGGCCGATGGCCATTAACATTCCCCGTGAGACAAGTGGGCAGCGAGATACGTGGTTCTGAACTGCACAGAAGGCCTAGGTTTCAGGCACAGATTTGAGAATTCCATGCGTACTTTGTAATTGAAGCCACGCACATGCAGGAGAGCTCTAGGGACAGCGGATAAAGAACAGAGGCCCGAGGAAGCGCCGTTGGTAACATGCAGAGACATATGCAGAAGCCGAGAGTGTGACGGGTAGCAGGAGTGAAGGGCAAGACGTCAGGAGGAAACCAAGGCAAAACGGTGTCTTGGGGACACAGTGGGCCTCGGTGCCAGGTACCACTGAGAGCTCAAGAAAGATGGAATTGGAAGGACCCCCGGACCTCACGGACCTGCTGTCACCGGACACCTCAGTAAAGAGTCTGAATGGAGGGCCTCCCCTGGTGGCGCAGCAGTTGAGCGCCGGGCTGCGAAGCTGCCCGCAGCCTCTGCAGAGACAGTTCAATCCCCGGCTGGCCGGCGAGGGTCCCACATGGCGCGCAGACCTCTCCTGCCACGCCTACTGCTCCCCTCAGCAGTGTACTTCGTCAGTCTGCCTGCTCTGCTCCCAGCTCTGGCTCTGGTGAATTCTCTCACCCTCCCGCGCTTCTGACTGTACCCAGTGCATGTATAAATAAATAAATAAATCTTTAAAAAAAAAAAAAGAGTCTGAAGTCTGAATGGAGTGAGGGCGCAGGAGGCCTGCTGAGCACTGAGTGATCCCAGAGGAAGTGAAAACCTTGAGTGCAGACTACTCGTGTGAGATGAATGGATGAAAACAGGGCACTGCTCTACTGAGACAGAGGAGCTGCGGAGGAAGCGCTGCATTTTATTTCATGTGGAAAATCTGGGGACATTTAGAAGCTAATGGAAAGGATCCAACTGAGTGAGAGAGGGCAAATGCATAAGCGAGAAAGGGCTAACAAGCAGTATCAAAAAAGAGACACGACAGGCCCAAAGCGGAGCCGTGCCAAGCTGCACCAGGACTTGGCTTCACAGCCAACCCAACTGCTGTTTCAGCCTCTCCAAAAAGTGGATTTTAGACCAATCAACCTGGAGGAGCTTCTGGATTAGCACAAGTGAGGTCATCTGCCTAAGAGCCCCTCTGTCCTCCCCAAAGGCAAGTTGGCTTCGTCTGAAATAATCTTTCTTTTCTTTGCTAATAACCGTGTCCCATCCTCTTTCTAACTATAAAAACCTTCCATTGAGTACGACTCCTCGCAGTCTTTCTACTTGCTGGATGGGATACTGCCTGATTCACGACTGGCCTAAAAAACCCAATTAGAGCTCTAAATGTATTCATATGAATTTTGTGTTTTAACGGAAGACTGAGGCACCTGGCAGGACAAGCAGAGAGAGGGGTGTTGGGTGAAGAAACAGGTGGTCCCTCTAGTCTCACAGGAGAGAAAGGGAAGCACAAACTCAGTTTCAACATTTGGGATCAGAGGCACGTGATCTGCCCTATGATGTCTTTGGAGAAGGGAAATGAAGTGGATACCTATGCTGATTGGACTGGACTGGCCCGGACTGGATGGGGTGGGTTTGGAACGGTGATCCAAATAAAACAAAAGGAGAGGGCCTCCCCGGTGGCACAGCAGTTGACTGCTGGGTTGCGGGGCTGCCCGCAGCCTCCACAGCGCTGGTTTGTTCCCTGGCTGCTGGGCGAGGGTCCCACATGGCGCTGCAGACCTCTCCTGCCATGCCCGCTGCTCCCCTCAGCAGTGTACTTCAGTCCTTCTGCCTGCTCTGCTCTCCGCTCTGTCTCTGGTGAATCCTCTCACCCTCCCATGCTTCTGACTGTACCCAGTGCTTGTATAAATAAATAAATCAATCTTAAAAAAACAAACAAACAAACAAACAAAAAAACAAAAGGAGAAATGAGAACACTGAAAAGATAGAGAAGCACCCAGAAAAGGACCAGATGAACAAGAAAAGAATGATAAACTCTGAGCTTTTTTACCTGTACCTGTTCAGAGCTTTGGTACCACAGACAACAAAATGGAGGTTTAAATAAGCCAGAAGGAAAAAGAAAAATATCGCATGGTTTCACTTATAGGAGGAATATAGGGGAAACAAATAAGGGATCAGGACATAAATAACTATATAAATATATAAATAACAGGCAACTATAAATCAGAGACATTCTGCAGGGGCGGGAAGGGCACAGGGGACTATGGGATGGTGTACCACAGGGGAATGGGTGGTGGGAATTTTACGGGGACTACCCCTGAGAGGAGAAAGCAAACAGTGTGCAGAAATGAACAATGGGGCCTCCCCAGTGGCACAGCGATTGAGTGCTGGGCTATGAAGCTGCCTGCAGCCTCTGCAGCGCTAGATCGATCCCCAGCCACCTGCGAGGGTCCCACATGGCGCGCGCCGACCTCTCCTGCCACGCCCGCTGCTCCTCTCAGCAGTGTATTTCATCAGTCTGCCTGCTCTGTTCCCTGCGCTGGCTCTGGTGAATTCTCTCACCCTCCCGTGCTTCTGACTGTACCCAGTGCTTGTATAAATAAATAAATAAATCTTAAAAAAAAAAAAAAAAGAAATGAACAATGATGTAAAGTATATATAAATAAATTAAACAAACAAAACAGAGGCTTGCCATCTAAGAGCTCACACCAACAATAAGACCAAAAATGTTAGTTAGATCATCTTCCCCAACTATTGCTACTTCTACTAAAAAAATGACATCAGCGTTTCTTAAGGAAGCTAGTTTTGAAAGACATAGGGTAAATGGTTCTCTAGAGTCTGTTTAAGAATTTGGCAAAAACATAAGGCGATTTAAAAAGCAATAAGCTATTTTACTCAGCACTCTGGCCATCTAAAAAGGCATCCTGCTCCAGCTTTCAACTCCATCTCCGACATCTCTGATTTTCATCGCTAGGAAATAACATTGCAGTGCTTCTCAACAAATGAGTATGTTACTGGCAGTGTCCACAGTGGGAAAGAACAAATCAAAAAATGTATATAAGCTTCTTTGTCTACTGCCTGAGGGTTGATTAGTTTAATTTGCACCGTTAAAACCTTTTACCCTTAACCAGGATTTCAACACTTGAAAACATACAATGAGCTTAGGTGCTTTGTAAGAAATAAGATCACAAAAGTGGGCTCCCCAGTGGCTCAGTGGTTGAGTGCTGGGTTGCAAAGGCGCCCACAGCCTCTGCAGCACTGGTTCCATCCCCAGCCACTGGGTGAGGGTCCCACATGGCGCGAGAGACCTCTTCTGCTGCCCGCTGCTCCCCTCAGCAGTGTACTTCCACAATCTGCCTGCTCTGCTCCCCGCTCTGGTGAATTCTCTCTCTCACCCGCCCGCACTTCTGACTGTACCTAGTGCTTGTAAATAAATAAATAAATCTTAAAAAAAAAAAAAAGAGAAAGGAAGTAAGATCATAAAATGCATCAATACCTGTCATCCAAGGGTTACAGAATGCATCTCTGGGGAAGGGAGAGGAGCACTGTAGTGCAGGGAATGGGCCCCATTTTCATCATTACCCCCATTCACATGCAGCCACCTTGGGCCACAATTCCCAGTCTGCCATGAACCAGACTTCCTGATCGAGGGGCCGCTGGGAAGGAAGCAGCTCGTGGCGGGTTATATGGTGCATTTTGAATTTGAGGTCGCACCTTCTATCCCAGCTATTTGGGACCTGCCAAATCCCTTTCTTATGGTTCCTGCCAACAGGTGCCTTAGACTTGTTCTGGTGTGCTGGGGTTTCAGTTGCCCCACTCTGGACCTGGCCTGTTTGGCTGGGCATTTGCCCATGAGGGGATGGGTGATTCCTGGAGTTTGACTAGGAATCTGTTATTTGAAATCCTCTCTCCCCCTTTCACTTTTGAACTTTCACACCAATTAAAGACCTTATAGGAGGAATATAGAGGAACCAAATACTCTTATTCAGGAAATAAATATATAAATATATACATAACAGGCAACTATAAATCAGAGACATTCTGCAGGGTAGGGAGAGGGATCAAAACAGGGGAGAGAAGAGCACAAGGGACTATGGGATGGTGCATCATGGGGGAATTGGTGGTGGGAGTCACCAAGAGTCTACTTTCTTTGCTTTTGTGCAAGAGGATGGCTGAACCCGTAGAATGGGCAAAATGGGTTATTCCCTTTAACAATTTGGGGTTCCCTGAGTACCTCTCGGTCATGTAGTTTCACAAGTATAACTTTTAATATTAGCACTGAAAGTTTAATTTGATATTTCATTTGGTATTATCAACATTTTATGACTACAGTTATATTATTTCTCAGTAATAACACTCTCCATTTCCAATAAAACATTGATTCATAATTTCAGAATACTAATATGTAGCTGAGAAGTCTGAGAAGTCAGAACTAACGGCTAGTAATTTTCAGACTTCTATGGATATTTGGAAAATTTAAAGGACCCCCGGAAATCTTTTTTTTCCCATTCAGAGTAAGTCTAAACAATGCTTAAATAAAATATTTAAGATGCACCCATTAAGCGTTGTGTTGTAAATGTTTTGGTTTGCAGAAAAAATTATAGATTATAATGTTAAAGAAAAACAAGCAGGATAAAAATAATGGGCTGAACACACAGAGAGAGACTTGGATCACATCCCATATTCCATTAATGGGAAAGTTAAGAGGTTTTTAGACACTGACACATAAAAATGAAGGGGAAAAAACCACCGTATTTTGGAAGCTGGAAACAGATGTGGTCCCCGACTTCACAAACCCAAGGAAGCTGATCCTAAGCCAGCGCTGCGGAAAACAGAGACCGATGGGGTTTCCATCAGGCAGGCCCCGCGGGCCTAGAGTGAGCAGGGAAGTGTGGAGGCTCAGAGTGAGAATATAGTTTGAGACTCTGCTGGAGAAGAGAGGCCCAGCTCCTCAGCCACACACCCCCAGAAAGACTGACATTCTGAGAGGAGTGAGAGACTGCACAGGCAGACGAGAATGTAAGTGAAAACTGTCATTCTCCTGAGATCACGAGAAAGTATTGCGAGGCAATCTCACATGGAAATGTGGAAGCCAGGATGGTATGAAAAAAGGAAACATTCACATTTGGAAGCTCAGCCCCCAAATCTCTCTCTCTCTCTCTCTCTCTCTCTCTCTCTCTCTCTCTCTCTCACACACACACACACACACACACACACACACACGAAAGATGCTTCTGGAAAACTTGATAGAAAGCTGGGAAATTTCTAATCCAGAGGCCATGTTTCAGAAATTAGAACCTTCAATAGGGAAATCCTGAGAGAAATAATTTGAAAACTAGAGGAAGGGTTCAGTAGGCCTGACATGTAACTGGGAAGGACAGAAAGAGAAAAAAAAGTGAAAGAAGAAGGACAGAGATAAAGCACTTGTTCATGTATATGTACAAGAAAATTTCCTAGAACCAAAGGACATGTGTTGCAGATTAAAAGTCCATAATTTTCTTAAAAAAAAAAAAAAAAAAAAGGCCTCCCTGGTGGCGCAAGGGGTTAAAACACAACCTATGAAGCTATCTGCCACCACTGCAGCACAAGTTCGATCCCCAGCCAGGGAGCTACCCACATGGTGCAGCAGACCTCTCCTGTCTTGCCTGCTGCTCCCCTCAGCAGTGTATTTCAGTCGATCTGCCTGTTCTGCTCCCCACTCTGTCTCTGGTGAATCCTCTCACCTGCACCCGCACCTCTGGCCTATACCCCAGTTCTTGTATGCATAAATTAATTAATTAATTAATTAATTAATTAAAGGTGAAGGGAGCCCTGCAGCCCAAGCATCACCTCCCAGCCTGCTAGGAGGGCCACCCCAGCTGCTTTGGGGCCACGACGACACAGGAAACCCCAGCCAGAGCCGTCCCTTTAACTCACTGAACCCACACAGCTGTGAGCAATAACAGAAGTTACTATTTTAGGACATCTAGAAAAATTGTAGAAATGTACACAGATCCACAGGCATGCTCTCTCTAGACCTTTGAATGGTAAGACAAGGGCAGCAGACATAACCCATCACCGTGTGTCCCGGAACCATGTCCCCATCCCGGGAAGCCTGACTTTTTTAGCTCATTCTCAATCCAACTGATCTTGTTTTACCCCTAGAGCTAACTCCACCTCCAACCTCCCAGTTTTCCTCTCAAAGACTCTTCCCAGCTTTTTCATAACTTAAGGGGCCTCTTTCAACTTTTCCACTGACACCATTTTGTTGTTGTTGTTGTTTTTTAATTTTTTAATTTTATATATTTTTACATCATTTTTCATTTTTGCACAATGTATGCATTTTCATCTTGCTGATAGTCCCCATACAATTCCCACCATCCTTGTTTTGATCCTACTCCCTCCTCCCCACCACCCCTGTATTATGTCTGTTTGTCTCTGGTTTATAGTTGCTTGTTGATTTTGATTTTTCCTTTATTATAATTAGTCTTTTTTCCTTGTCCCTTATTTAGGTTTTCTAGATTCCTGCTATGAGTGAGACCACCTGGTATTTTTCTTTTTCTTTCTGGCTTATTTCACTGAGCATGATCCCTTCCAGCTCCATCCATGTTGCTGCAAATTGCATGAGTTTATCTTTTTTATTGCTGAGTAATATTCCACCCACCGACACCATTTTTAATCACTGCTTCCACAAACAAAGAGTGTGTGTTTGAAAGGTTGGGGCTGCGGGCAGAGGGCAGCCCAGATGTTGGAAAAATGCAACAAAGGAAGAAGGAAGACACCCTCCACCCCAGTGGCCCAAGTCTAGGAGGGAAGTGAGAAGGAAAGGGATTGGGAAGTAGGAAGAGGAAACCCATGGGTGACTTGGCCTATGGACTGCTGAGTCCTTAAATAGAGAACGGAAATCTGTAACACAATGTCATTGTGTTTCTGCTATATTTTGAGTTAAATTGGCTCCAGGAGCCCTGACCACATTGGTAGCATCTGTTTCCATAGGAAAATGTGTGTCCCATTAAAGCCATCTATTCATGGTCTGATACTGTGAACACTCACATTTGTAACATCACCAAGTCCAGTCATTCATCAGCCAGATTCACTTTTACCGATAACCAGGTTTTCATAAATCAGGATTCAATCAGACTGGTGGCGATGGCTCATAACTCTTCAATGTATCTCTCGCTGCTTAGCGCCTGCTGGCAGCTGAGGCTGTATGATAATACATCGCCACTGCTTCTCCCCCTCGTGGCTTGCCTCCCGCGTGGGTTATAATGACAGTGACGGTCAAGGACTAGGACTCACACTGCTCCATAGGTGCTCAGGCTTGGGCTACCCCTACACTAGGTTTGAACTTCTGTTTATACTCATCCCACCAGGTCATGTCATTAAGAGCTATTTGTGGTTTCCCCTCAAAGTGCCCAGCACGTACATCACAGGCCTAGGGTAGCTGACTTTTTTTTTAAGATTTATTTATGCATACAAGAACTGGGGTACAGGCCAGAGGTGTAGGGGGTGAGAGGAGTCACCAGAGACAGAGTGGGGAGCAGAACAGGCAGATGTACTGAAATACACTGCTGAGGGGAGTAGCGGGCGAGCCAGGAGAGGTCTGCTGCACCATGTGGGTAGCTCCCTGGCCAGGGATCAAACTCGCGCTGCAGTGGCTGCAGACAGCTTCATAGGTTGCTTCTCAACCCCCTGCACCACCAGGGAGGCCCGGGTAGCTGACTTTTAAGTGGCCTAACCTCCACTGTCATCTCACAAAGGCAGAGAAACCTGTGAGGCCTCGACTCCAGAACTTGTCCCCACCATAAAGCAGACCAGAAGCACACTGCTGACACTACAGCAGAAACCCCTCTCGGCTCAGAAAAGCATCACAGTCAAGCAGACCGTAGCCAAAGGCAATGGGGAGCTTGGAAACTCCTGCAAACACCTGATGCGAGCTAGGTGCTACGTGAAGGGGGAGGGGGATGAGAGGTATTGTCATCTTCTAGAGAAGGCCACGAGGGGCTCTTGAGTTTCAAGAACCCAGATAGGTTGGGGGACATGATTTAGTATGCAAAGAGAGTCAAATTGCAACTGGGGTGAGAAGAGCCTTCCAGAATCGCACATGAAGGCAGCCCACCCAGTGATCCTAGCTCTGCACAGAAGCTCCTGCATGGACATGGCAAGGGAACAGAAAAAGCCCCCCCAAGTTCTCGCTTCATCTGTCCCCCTACCTTTGATTGCACTTGTTCCACAGGTCATTCCTGAGGGTGCTCTGCTTGGGGCCTCATCTGCTGTCAATCCTGTCAATCCTGACACTGGATACGTGTCACTTGTTGTTGGCTCACACTAACCCTGGTTGCCAGCTATTGAGTGACTGTGATATTGTGGAAAAGGCAGAGGAGAATGAGGTAGCAGGGACAGGGTAGGGTCAAGATGCCAAGAACAGCAGAGGACAAGGAGCCTGCCAGTCACACCTTCTGAGAAATCTGTCAGATGTCACAGCACCATAGCAGCTCCATAGCTTTACAGTCTCCTTGTTATTTTAAAAGAATATGCCACCTATTTATGCAGCAAAATACATGCTTTCTAGCATGAATCTTTCGCTGAAGCCCAAGTTAAGGGTGCTATAAACATAAGAGCAAGACTAGGATAGTCCATTCCAACCGTTAAGAGTGAGAGGAATGAAGCAGTGTATTTCAGTTAATCCCACTCTGGGGTGAACCCTCTCACCCCCCCTCCCCACACACACACCTCTGGCCTATACCCAGTTCTTGGATGCATAAATAAAATAAATCTTTAAAAAAAAAAGAGTGAAAGGAATGAAATCCATACAAAAGGAGCTCTGAACTTGGAATAGGGGTGGAAAAATTCAGTGGGGGAAAGACAGGTTATGGCACAGGGACTCCTTTGAATGAAGTTCAAAATATTTATAAAGATACATTAGATTGGGCCTCCCTAGTGGGGCAGGAGTTAGTCTCGGTGCTATTAAGCTATTGCCAGCCACTGCGGCATGAGTTCAATCCCCCGCCAGACAGCTAACCCACACAGGTGCAGCAGACCTCTCCTGTCTCGCTTGCTGCTCCCCTCAGCAGTGTATTTCAGTAAACCTGCCTGTTCTGCTCCCCACTCTCTCTGGTGCATCCTCTCACCACCACCCCCACCCTGCCCCTCTGGCCTACACCCCAGACCTTGCATGCATAAATAAATCTTAAAAAAATATGACTGTCCCTTTCCAAAATGTTTTCACCAACCACTCTTGACTCATCCTTCACCATCTCCCTTATCCTCTCACCTGATCCATGTAGGAATTTACTGAGCTGAAATGTCCACAGCCAGATGGCTAGAAATGTCTCCACATCACTTGGAATCAAAGGAGTTCAGAGCTTTGCTGGAAGGGGAGCTAAAATAACCACTCATCAGCCGTGAAGCATGTGATGCACACTACGGGTAGCATACACCGTTCGATGGAAACACAGTGAGGCAGGGGTGAACTCCTGCCAGTGGAGAGTGGAGGCCGCTTCCGCTGGGCCTTGACCACCTGGTGGACATCAATAGACGTAAGTATCAAAAATACTAATTCTTGAATTAATTTATGAATGGTGGAATGAAGTATATTCTTTTAGGAAAAGCGGAAAAAGAACATTAGAATCGTCTTTAATATTGGCAGGACTGGGCCTCCCTGGTGGCACAGTGGGTTGAACGCCGCGCTGTGAAGCTGTCCACAGCCTCTGCAGCACTGGTTCGATTCCCGACCAGCCAGGGAGAATCCCACATGGTGCGGCAGACCTCTCCTGTCATGCCCGCTGCTCCCCTCAGCAGTGCCTTCGGACTGTCTGCCTGTTCTGCTCCCCGCTCTGTCTGTGGTGAATCCTCTCACCCTCCCGAGACTCTGGCCTGTACCCCAGCTCTTGTATAAGTAAAAATAAATCTTAAAAAAATGAAATAAAATAAATAATAATAATATTGGCAGGACTGCCAGGTTGGGGAGGATGAGTATTTCTTTTGAGGTCCTCTGGAGACAAAACCCAGGATGCATCCAAGGAAGAATTCAAGAAGGCAAATTTGAGCTCCACTTAATAAGCCCATTTTGAACGATTTAGGATTGAATCAGATGTTGTTTAAAAGTCCATTGTCCCCGCAAAATCAAAAGCCCAATGTAAAAAGCATGTTCTCTGCTTCCACGGTCATCTCACCTCGACAACGGCTGTGTTTTGGGAACATGGTGATTACAAAGACAAATACCCTCCTTAAATGACAGAAGAGTACTCTCTGGTGGTTCTTTTCCTCCCAAGTGAGTCCTGCTGGAGAGAAACTCAGTCCAAAGTGATTTGCAGAAGCACTGATCAGCGATGAGATGCCCCGACAAGAGTAACAGGAAAACTGAATTTAGATGAGTAACAAATATTTTATCAAGCACCCTGACGACGCCCTCAGGAGGAATCCAGTCAGCAATCGGAGAGCCGAAGAAAGAATCTGACACATTCTGACGTCCCTGCAGGTACACACATCCTTCAGGACTCCCCCAAGACCTATTGCTCCATAACCAGGTTAAGGATCATCGGCAGGTGCATTTCATAAGTATGGGAAAAGCATCGAGATTTACAAAAACCACGGTGGATCTTATTCGTTATGTCACAGTGGAGCTGTGATATATTCCAAGGGCAGACGCTCACGCTAATCATTTGAAACAAAGGGACAGACTCATTCATCCAACTAATCAATATGATTTCCCTGGTCCACAAGACAAGGATAAATCAGCAGCTGCTCCGCGGTCAGTTTTCTCACCTACTCCTCCTCCCAGCCAAGGGAAGGCGAGAGCAGGACACGTGTCAGCAGGAAAAAGGCTTGGACTTTTTTTTATCGACAGACACAGCCATTGGGCCGCAAATTCTCTGTGGCAGCTGCGCTCGGATCAATGTGGCTGAAGGGAAGGAGGGGAGTTAGCAGAGCTTGGGTATTTATTACTTTTTCCCCTACCTGCAGCTTGGCAGACGACAGAAGCTGCTCCTGTGGGTTAGGGAATGGGGAAGAAAAGAAAAATGATGCCAAGTGTGTCCCGCCCACCTAGCAAGGTGCACACTCCCTTCAAGGATTTCTCTTGGTTGGACCTTGTCCGAACTGCTCGAAGCAGACCCACCACCATTTTCTCGCTTTTTGGACGAATATCAAATAGGCATCAGACCCAGCTGCTCGCTGCTCTGTAAAACGGAACATAGAACTTCTCCCTGTCCCTGAGAGTGAGCAAAGGACTTCAAGGCCCTGTCATGGCAACTCTGCCAGCTAACCAGCATAGCGTGCCTGACCCCCTGCCTCCCTCCGCCCGTGCTCCTCTGTGTGCGTGCTCATAGATCATGCGTCGTTAGCAGCCGGCCTACTCCTCAGTCATAGCTGACCCGTGGACTATGCTTGAAGATATAATCATTTCCGTTTCTAGCTCACCAGGCCAGGGGCTTTGTAAAGGCAGAAGCAGATTTCTTTCCCCGTTGTGATGGATCCTGAGGTGCACTGCTCAGATCGCCCAGCAAGGGGAGGCTCGTTGCCCCAGCTGCTGGGCATGCTGCCAATCTGCTGCCACAGCCTCCAGCTACAGAGTGAGTTGCCTCTCCCCAGGCCAAGGTGCTTCCGGGGGTGGCCTATCTCTACGAGCTGGGAGAAGCCGGAGTTTCAAGTCCTGGCCCTGTAGGTCAATTGCGCTCAATTCAAGGCGGATGGCCGCTCTGGCTCTCAGGCTTCCCAGGGTTCAGGAGGGAGTGCTGGATGCCAGGGACAGCGGCAGAGATTCTCCATCCTCATCCTCCTTATCCACAACTGTGGATCCCCAAGTCCCTCCTGATTAAGCACCCGATGCTAAACTTTGTCTCCGAGCATGCTTCTCAAAAAACTCGGCCTTAGATGAGCCCGGCAGGCCTGCCTCCCTCTGAAGCCCACGCTGTGCTCTTGGGCAGAGGAGGCTTGGTTTGCAGTGATCCCCGCCATAGCTGATACTAAACGACAAGTGATTTATACACCAGTTCACAAAATGCCCGAAAATTTAAAAACTGTTTCTCACCAGTGAGCCAGCTTTAGCACCTCCCAGTCATTGCTCTATGGTAAACACGATGTTTTCTACAGTAAATAATGCCCTTGAGCCAAACTGAAGAGTTACTCCAGAGCTTCACGCTGGTGTTCCACTAAGGCCTCGTGGCAATCCTATGAAGTTATATGTTCCATTTTACAGATGAGGAAGAGTTTTTTTTTTTTTTTTTTTTTTTAATGCAGTAAGCGGTTCCACAAAGTGTAGAGACTGGCCTGTCCTGCCAGGACAGGGCAAATATGAAGTTTGTGAATTATGTCAGTATTCGCTTACTTACTCAACCATCTATTAATTCACAAATATGTGTATGTGTGTGTGTGTGTAGAAGAACTGGGGTGTAGGCCAGATGTGTGGGGGGTGAGTGGTTTCACCAGAGACAGAGTATAGAACAACAGGTGGATCTACTGAAATACACTGCTGAGGGGAGCAGCGGGTGAGACAGGAGAGGTCAGCTGCGCCTTGTGGGTCACCTTCCTGGCCGGGGATCGAACTTGTAACACAGTGGCCAGCAATAGCTTGATAGCATTGAGACTTTAACTCCTGCACCACCAGGGAGGTTCTGAAGGAAATTTTTATTGAAATAGCTCATGGCAAAATGACAAGAACCCATCCTGATAGTCTAGGGACTCACTCTAGTGGCACTTCCCCATACAAAGAAACACTTGGGTGATGGATCATTTCACCAGGGAGGGATTAAATGACCCTCCCCCTTAAAGTGTTCTCTGGAATCTCAGGGAAGAATATCATGACATGTGAGGGCAGCTCTAATTGCAAGAAATAATTTTACAGGTGAATACAAGACAGCTCCCCCACCTCTGAAGATAAATTACACCAAGAGACAGGACCCCCGTGAGAAACACTGAAGTCTTCATCTCCATGACATTGCAGGGAATCCGTCAAGTCCCCAAAAAATCAACCCGAGGAAAAGCACACTTCACAGAGACCTGCTAAACAGGCTGCTTATTTCACTTGCAGTGGATTTTAAGCAGTCAATATACACCATAGATAAATTTATCCATTAGTCCATGAGTAAAAGTCTCTAAGATCTGAGAGTGGATAATTTGTAGAGGGTTGGATAGGGAACACATCATTCCTAAATGCTAAAAACTTGAGGGCATATTCCAGATGAGTCTTCCTGGTAAAGTCCATATTCTATAATTCCTCGTGACAGGTGAATGCTCAGTTAGTGATTTCAAATTCCATTAGTCTTTATGGCATGTTAGCATTACCTGGAGAGCTTTTAAAATACCGATGCTGGGTTCTACTCTCAAATATTAGGATTTTATTTGTCCAGGCAGTGGCCTGAGAATCAGGGTTTTTTTAAAATATATTTCTTACATCATTTTTCATTTTTGCACAATGTATGCATTTTCATTTTGGTTATATTCCCCATATAATTGCACCCCCCTTATTTTGACCCTAATCATTCCTCTCCCTGCCTCCTCCCCGGTAGTTTGTTTCTAATTTATAGTTGCTTGTTGATTTTGATTTTTACTTTCTTATAGTTATTCTTTTTCCTGGTCCCTTATTTAAGTTTTCTAGATTCCTGCTATGAGTGAGACCATCCGGTATTTTTCTTCTTCTTTCTGGCTTATTTTGCTGAGCATGATCCCTTCCAGCTCCATCCATGTTGATGCAAATTGCATGTGTTTATCTTTTTTGAATGCTGAGTAATATTCCATGGTGTATATGTACCACATCTTCTTGATCCAGTAATCTATTTTTGAGAATCAGGGTTTTTAAAGGCTGCTTATGTCGTTTCGGGCCTCAGCTAAGACATGGGAAGCACTACCTTCTGAACACTGAAGAATACAGCTGCTCAACTTTCCCCCTAAATCTCTTCTATTCTGTTAAGCTGTGTTGCTACTGCTCTTCCTTATTCATTCCTTTGCAGTGATTTCTAGAAAGCTACAGAGGTGCCTTAAATTGTCCCCAGCTATGAAGCAGTGACTCCTGTTGCCCACCTCTGGTTCCCGGGATGATGCCCTGGAGCTGGTGTTCTGTAGTCCCAGGGAAGATTCCTGCTGTAGGTCTTCCCTCCCAGGAACGTCACACACTGTGCCAAGCAGCCTGGCTTCAAGGCCCCCTCAGTGCGGTGCGACCTCCACACCATCAGCATAGTCTCCAGGCTCTGGTCCACGAAATCACACAGAGCTAGTATTCAGAACAGTCTCTGAGTTCATGAAACTAGCAGAGATTCAAATGTTGAGGGCAAATCCCACGATATCCCCAAATCCCCCCTTTTCTTGATTATCCTCCAAACCTATCTGAAGGCACAGGCTGCATTTCACTGTGCATTTCCTCGCTGGTGTGATGAATCCCCAGTGAACTCTTGTCCTTTCAACATTTCTATTCCCCTCTTTCTTCCCACACAGCACACAGGCACAGACGGCCTCACTGTCCAACTGCAAGAGCAATTCTGCTTCTGTGAGTTTCTCCTGTAGAAATGCACATGCTTGTTTGCCACATCATATTTTCTTTTCTTTTTAAAGATTTATTTATTCATGCATACAAGAACTGGGGTGTAGGCCAGAGGTGCAGGGGATGAGAAGATTCACCGGAGACAGAGTGGGGAGCAGAACAGGCAGATCTACTTAAATGCACTGCTGAGGGGAGCAGCAGGAGAGTCAGGAGAGGTCTGCTGCGCTATGTGGGTCACCTCCCTGACCAGGGATCAAACTCGTGCAGCAGTGTATGCTGATAGCTTCATAGCACTGAAACTTGACCCCTTGTGCCATCAGGGAGGCCCTCCACATCATATTTTCAAAGACGCTCATGTGTGACATTAGTAGAAATAATGAGCCAACACCTAAGAGTCTCTCAATAAAGCCACAGCTAATAAATTGGGGGTATCCCCAT
The DNA here is from genome assembly GCF_014898055.3 of Talpa occidentalis. Lineage (NCBI taxonomy): Eukaryota > Metazoa > Chordata > Mammalia > Eulipotyphla > Talpidae > Talpa > Talpa occidentalis. The sequence goes on from NW_023601754.1 coordinate 14,224,440, forward strand.
CCTGTACAATATTAGTACTACTAAAAGAAAATGCACCTGTTTATACCAATATGGAAAATCTCTGAAATGTTTCAATGGAAAGCAGGACATAAAATAATATGTATAGCCTCAAAAACACATACTCATGCACACACACACAAATGCACAGAAAAAGAGGTACAGAAGAACCTCCCCCCATTATTAATAATGATGGCATGTAGGGAGAAATGTAGACCTGAGAGTGGAGCAAGATAAAGGGAAACATACACCTTTTATTTTAATCATTTCTATTATGACTATATTCTTCACTACATTTATGGATTTTTTGCACCTTTTAGAAAATTTTAGAAAATGAGAAAAATTACCCACAAGTTACAACAATGAGGTCACTGATGAACTTGATCAGATCTTGTGTGGAATGGAGTGGGGTGAGGGAGCAGGTCAGAAAACAGTGGTGACTGTAACCCTGTCTCCAGGCCTTTCTGTTGCATCATTTTATTATAATATATCTATTGTCACACACCCAGAGGTGGATCTTAGCTTTACAGAACCTGAAGCTTATGTAATTTAGGGATGTCTCTTTACAAAAATGGACAATTTTAAAATAAAATGATAGAATAAGAAATCACAAATATAAAAATCAGAAAATACAATGTCTCATTATTTGCCTGACAGGCCATCAACAGTAGCTCTCCAGACTTTAACATCTGGCTCTGGACACATCATGCCTTTCTTCTCCCAGAGCCGGAGGGTGTGGTTCCGACCACAGACTTTCTGGTTCTGGGCTTTCATGTCCTGTGCAAGGTGAGTCACCGCAGGACCAAATACTCCTGGAAGACATCCGGACACTGGAGTGGCTAGCTATGACCTTCCTATATGTGGAAGTGATGTATGATATTAACTCTAAACAGATCCAGCTCAAAATCAGTTTCCCTTTAGTTGGATTCCCCAAGGGCCTGTGGCTTTAACAACATTCTGATAGGCAGTGTGAGACCAGCCCGTGTGAATGTGAGAGAGACGAGACAGAGACAGAGAGACAGAGAAAATGTACAAGTTCAAGAATTACCTCGAGACTATTAAAATCACAGTGGAGGAGACCATCAGGAATATATCAAAGCGGAAGATGGTTAAGAGGACGTTTTGTTCAGGACACCCTCCGAGTTATCAGGTATGAAAATAATCCAGATACACTGGTGGTCTCACAAACCTCTTCCAGTAGTTGAGCAGCTGGGCTATTCCAAGACACCACATTCTAACCACCTCCCTGTTGAAGATCTCAGGGCCTCATCTCTGCTTAACAATCAGTGCTATGGGCTCACCCGCTGTAGAATGGAGTCCTGCTCTGAATCTTGACACTCTTAGGCCTTGTCCCAAACATCACACCTCCACAAGGACCCTGGGGTGTCTCCACCCCACCCCCACCCATCTGATGTATCATTCTCCAGAAAACCATTCTGACTTAACGTTTCAGAATCTCTGTCCTAGCCTCTCCTTTCCTTTAGTAGAAATCGTACTACATTTATGGATTCAATGCAAATACCACCCTATAGGTAAAACATCCTGTCTCATTGGAATTCATGGCTTCCTCCTCAGTGTCCCAGGGCCTTCCGCGTAGGATTCTTTCATTACACATAACAACGCAAAGCATGGTCAGACTTGGGCCTGTAATTGTGTCCACGTGGACTAGACCGGACCCAGGTGGGTCTTATTGATCCCTGATACTCATGTATGGAGCAAGTGCTCAATAAATCCCCATAGACTTGAATTAGGCTGGATAATTGCAAATTTATGTCACTGAAAGTCAGTCTCATTACAAAGTCTATAAAATGCCAAACGTGGCCTTTACTAAAGGCGGCACGAGAGAGCCACTGAGCAACTGCCACACCTCATGTTAACAGGTATTTCTCTGCAAAAACAAAGCTCAACCATGACCACCGCCCAAATATAAAATGAAACTACATGAAAGATTTATTAACGCATTAGTAAGTGAGGGAACCAGTAACAAGTTAAAATTTGCTCAAAGAATTAAGAGAATACACATCTATCCAGGCAATCGGGAACACTGGCATGACTTTACAAATAGATATAAAACCGGTGAACAGCCACAAGGCAGGATCAATGGTCCAACCCTGATACAATGTATTTACGTGGACACTGATCGTGGGCATGCCTACACATTTTCTCCAATTTGCAGACTTGTAAAACAGCTCAGGGCCACTGAGAGATACAGATAACCTGGGAAGATGCACTAGAAAGGACATCATTTATCATTCTTGCTCATTTCAAAGTCTTTCATATTTCCTAGCAGCCTCCCTCCCAAGATCATCATAATTTCAAAGACTATTCTTCACAAAAAAGGCAGGTCTCATTAGGATTGGCCTCGCAGCTCACCACATTTTAATTGCCTCTTTACTTGTCCATCAACTCCATTAAAATGTCAGCTTCCCAAGGAAAGGGACCAAACATGTCTTTGTTTTAAATATTAATTCTTGCTTCAATAAATTAAATTTTTTTAACTTTCATAATAATATTTTGGGCAAATAAAACCATTATAATGTGCTTTTCCCTGAAGTATAATATTTGTAAGAAGCTAATGATTTCTTTTTCCAAGTATCTCTTTCTCTTGAAAAATGAGCTTTTCAGATTAGGGAGTAATGACCTAGTTTTCTACATTGTTTAATATCCATGTGCCCAGACATTAGAGCATATAACACAGCTCCTCTTGACATTTGAATAAGGGGGACTTCCTGCTGGCTCAAGGGGTTAAGCATCAGCACTATGAAGCTACCCACAGCTACAACAGTACGAGTTCGATCCCCAGCCAGGGAAGTGACCCAAATGGTGCAGCAGACTCCTCCTGTCTCGCCCGCTGCTCCCCTCAGCAGTGTATTTCATCAGTCTGCCTGTTCTGCTCCCCACTCTGTCTCTGGTGAGTCCTCCCACTCCTTGCACCCCTGGCCTACACCACAGCTCTTGAATGCATAAATAAATAAATCTTTAAAATAAAAAAGTTGGCAACACCACACTTACACATAAATCCGGCTTTACCATTTGGGCTTAAAGAATTTGAGACTTATTGATACTTGTTTATAAAATGTTAGCAGCTTCCTACTCCTGTTTATGGGAGACCAAAATAAAGACCCAATTAAGAGGTGCTCACTGTTTCGATAAAATATTCAACATATAGAGGGACTCTACACCGGGAAGAAAAAAAAAAACATTGTTATGTGTAATTATAATAGAAAACACTGGAAGACTAAAAGCCCAACCAAAGGGATGTTGTCTTGGAAAAGGTGACTCATTAATAACATGTACTGTCATAGTTGTTTTAAGACTGTCATTTTGAAAACTAGTCTTCAAAGGAAAAAAAAAATACGATCCATTAAAATGAAATAGAATATGAAAGATTCATACCTACTTAAAAATATATAATCATGGGAACAAGGCTCGACCAGTAATGATGCATAATGAAAAGGACTGGATTACAGGACACATTTTCTATTTTTGACATATCCTTTGTGCTTTACATCAATGTGTTAGACACTTTTCTTAAAGAAAAGAAGAAAGAAATGGTATTCTATAAAGTCTCTTCCGTCGCCTGTGATTTGGGTCCTTGTATTAGAGGAAAGGGTTTCATTATGCTTTGTTTTGCTAACAGACATCTGATGTCCTTCTCCTGGTGTGATGTTCATTATAGCTATTTTCAAATTGCTTGAATTGGGATTAGTTACTCAGTAAAAGGTTTCTTGTACTTTTAGCCACTGACACAATTTTTAGATGGCCCGAAATGCAGAATTCATCCCTTTGTTGAATCCTTCTGGGGCTGGGTCACCATGACCTTGAATTTCCCCCCAAAAAGGATTTAGATTTAAAGAAACTTGCACCTGAACTAGAGGTCTTGGATTCATCATTAGCTCTCCGGCGTGTTCAGGGCACAGGAACTAAACGGATTGACATGACTGGACTATGCTTGGTTAACAAAGTGATCTCAGTGGATTGAAGTCTTGCCTGCTTCACTTATTCATGGAGCTGGCAGGTGCAGGAAGCAAGCTCTGGGGCAGGGCTGTGTTCTTACTGAAATCAGCTTAGTGGAAAATATCCCGGTGGTCGAATGACATTTTTCAGCAACAGGAAGACGCCCAAACGGTTTCTATTCTGTAAGATGTACAACCATCTGCTTTAGAAACAACACATTCTGCGAGAAGCAAGCACATATGATGCAATAAACAATAGTTCCTATTTATAAATCCCTTGGTGATTTTTAAATGCTTGTTTTCATTCCCTCACCTAGTCAGAAGTTCCAGACAAAAAGTTTAATCCAACTTTCTTTCTGAATGGAGAGGCTTACATGTAGGGATGCTTTTGAGTCTGTGACTTTTACTTCTGGATATGCAAGAAAATGCTCTGTGAGTGCTACATGCATAAGATTCAGCACCGATGGGTTTGGAAATTCAAGCTTTGAGGGGTGCTGATTCACCCAAGAGGCAGAAGGACACTGTTGACAAAAATATAGTTCAGATGTCAAGCTTTGTAACATCACACACACCCCAGAGGATGGGAGAGTTATGGTTCACGTGATGAAGTTCCCTGTGGAGAGCTGGTGGGGAAGGAGCTCCTAGCCACAGCTAAGAGTGCCTGCACAGAAATAGTGGAGCAGGGTTTTGAGTTGGTCATGGGGTGTGGGGGTGGGGCCCCAGTATTTAAACCTCATGCAGAGGCCAAAGGAAGGAGAATCTGAGCTTTCTTAACGCCCCTTCCCAAATGTGGGGCAAAGAGAAGAGGAAAGTGATGAGGCTGAAAAGCTGTGAGTAGTTAAACATCAAAAATGGAGTCCAACTCTTCATGGTGGATAAAGAAGCAGGAATTCAAAAAAAGTATATATTCTCTTACTATTTATATCAAACTCTTGCCATTCCAAACTGTGCCCTTTAAATACTTTTATTCCCCTCCAAATTGTAAGCTGGGATTTACAATTTAGTATAGAAAGCAAAATGAAAAGCAATAATGACATTACAGAGAAAAACCAAAGGCCAGGGCCTCCTTGGTGACACAAGGGGTTAAGCCGCAGCACTATGAAGCTACCAGCAACCACTGCAGCATGAGTTCGATCCCTGCCAGGGAGCTACCCACATGGTGCAGCAGACCTCTCCTGCCTCAGCCACTGCTCCCCTCAGCAGTGTATTTCAGTAGATCTGCCTGTTCTGCTCCCCACTCTGTCTCTGGTGAATCCTCTCCCCTGCACCCTGCACCTCTGGCCTATACCCCAGCTCTTGTATGCATTTAAAAAAAAATCTTTTTTAAAAATGCAAGAGCCAATAAAAGCACAGTTAACTAGTGAGCATTGCTGAGACGAGTGCAAGCCTCTGGACTACACAGGAGATGGGGGTGCCCCATGCAGCAGCAGGGAACAGTAAGGAAGGGAAGACATTTTTTGACTCACACAGGAGAACATTCTCCGAGAATATTTTCGACAGATCAGGCCTGGAGCCAGGACTATGAAACAAGGCCAGAGAAACGTTTGCAGAGTAGGTCATGCGCAGTCTTGAAAAACATCATCCAAGAGGAAGCCTGTCTTTAAACCATTTACACACTTACATACAAGAATTTCAGAAAAACCACTCTGCAGCCAGTTGAAGGAAGGGTGAACTGGAGACTTCTGAGATCTTACATGGATGCAAGAACAAGATGAAAAAATGACTGAGCCTAGCCAACTGTGGGGTAGGTCTAGAGGAGGATGAGTTTAGAGGGAGTTGTCTGGGACTCAGTGGTCAACAGCAGGGCTGGGAAGGGTGAGGACGCTCAGTTATTAAAGTGCAAAGTCGGGCCTCCCCGGTAGCGCAGTGGGTTGAGCACTGCGCTGTGAAGCTGTCTGCAGCCTCTCCAGTGTGGGTTCGATTCCCGGCCAGCCAGAGGGATACCCACATGGCGCGGCAGATCTCTCCTGTCTCGTCCGCTGCTCCCCTCATCAGTGTTTTCCCTCAATCTGCCTGTTCTGTTCCCCACTCTGTCTCTGGTGAATTCTCTCACCCTCCCACACCTCACGCCTGTACCCCAGTTCTTGTATAAACAAAATCTTTTACCAAAAAAAAAAATAAAATAAAATAAAATAAAGTGCAGCGACAGTGAGAAGTGACTCGCCCGACTTGGATGTGTAGGCAGGAAACATTAGCTCTGAAGACACTGGGCCTGCATTGTCATATATATTATATTCCATGTTCTAGTGATAAACACTATATCCTTGAAGTGGCTTTAAGTTATAGAACATTTATAGAATATAAAATTGTGAAGATTTCTGGAAGATTTCTAATCGTATTAGGCTCTGGGGACTCCCTTCCCCCCCGAGCCTTCCCTTCCACCCTCACCTTTTTTAACTACTGGAAACAAACTGATAAAATCTAAATGCTGGCGAAGCTCAAGTCAGCTTGGCATTAAACACACAGGCAGATAATCTCCCGTGGTTACCTCAGAGGGTCTCTCCCCTGCTAAAGCTGAACCACCAGGGTTCCCAAGCAAATCTATCTTAACCACAATGTAAGGAGACTCTTAAAAGGAACGAGGAGTCTCTCTCACAGGAGCTCAGCATTCCTGCTTCATCGCTCCCTTCCACAGAGTGGGGTTGAGAGCAGTTCCTGTTGCTCCCGGCACTGCTGGAGGATCGCCACTACAAGGCAAGGCTGCAGTGAGCACCTGCTGTTGTGGGGCGCCCCATCATCCCCACACCTGCCCAAACACCTGACTCCCTGCTTGGGGACAGAGACACAAAGAACCCATTTGGACGAGTTCTCTTTTTTTGAGCCTGAAGGAAATTTAGTGCCTTGGGGGCCAACACACTCAGAAAGATCCTAAGCGCAGCGGTAATGGGTGGCAGTGGAACACAGGCAGACTGACGTCATCAGTGGCTATCTCTGGAGGACACAAGGGTAATTCTGATCTTCTGTTTTCCTGAGTGCTTCCTATTTTCTACAGTCGATGTCAATCTCTTTTATAATCAGAAATATGTGTTTAACATTTTTATGCTTCATCCAAGTATCTCATCTATGGAACAGTCAGAGGATAATAACCTAATAAACTATTTCAGGACTGAAGTATTTAGTGATGATGATTTATTTCCTTGAATCTTTTGTTTCGGAAATAGAAACTAAGGAAAAGCCTTTTCCTTAGTATTTTCTCGTATGTTCTCTCCTGACAACTACGCATGCCCCCAATTAAGGACACACTCCACCTAAGCAGGCTTAGCTTATTCCTGAGCAGGGTGGGTTGGTGCTGGTAGGTGTCAAGATGACAATTTTTAGAGTTCTGAGGAGAGACAGGTGGTCACCTGGGGGCCGCAGATCTGATGAGAGAAACAAACGTTGCTGGAGAAACAAATAACAAATCTCTCAAATTGTAAAAACAGACTCAATCAGGTCTAAGAAACACTGGCCCCATTTCATCTCGTCCTCAGCGGCTCAATTTACTTATGGGGCAATTCTGCCTGGGTGTGTCTCGAAAGTGGAAAACAGCTTTCTTGATGGGTGAATCCTATTGAAAGATGAAGTGGGAAGCAGCTGCTATGTTCACAGCAAAGTGATTCAGGTTTCTGGGAAAATGCCCATGAAGCTGGAAATAGTCTCGCTTGAGATGAGACTTGGGACTCTGGGCTGGGGTGGAGATTGGTCTTTTCCCTGGATACCTTTAATGCTGTTTGCTATGTACTTGTGTTTTTCAAATTGGCAACAAAATAATTGAGCATAGCTCAAACTTCTATTTTCTGACCTCTCCTGCCATGATTTCCTATGTGCCACCAGGGGTGACATCACAAAGAATCCGTAAAAATTTTGTTTTAGGAAGACAAGGCTATAATCCGGTTCCTAAAATAAACACTTACAACACTTCATTGGACCCATGTGGCTCTCAACATTTCCCCTTTGCCTGATGCAGAGGCTCTGGAGTGTATCCCAGTCCTGAGGATTAATACTTTTATTCTGTGAAGGGTCAGGAGATGAGGCTAACATCTTTTTATAGTAGAAGCAGAAGAGACTCATCCTTGTTTCTTCCAGAATGGTTTGGTGTGTCACCACCTCCCCTCTCTTGTTACTACCCTATTTTTTTAATATTGCCAGGAAGTCACCCAGACAACTCATATTTAATTTCTTCAGAAGTTTTTTGCAGTAGGGTATTTATCATTGCCTTGAAGGAGGTCAAGTACTGTGCCAATATACTCTGCTGCAATGGATGACTCCTTGGGGATGAGTCAATGTAGGAGATGCAGGCCACGTGGTTAGCCTAGAATACAGCATCAAACCTTCTAAGCAGGTCCATCCTCACGCTTACCTAGCCAGGAGATGTGACTGTTTTTGCATCAGCAGATTCTGAAGCACTGCTGCCCTTTTTCCAAGTGATGCTGATATTACTGAACATCAGACAAAAGCAAATGTACATGCCAGTTTATACTGATGATATTAATATATTATAAGAGGAAAAAAGAACAAAGATGAAAGAATCCTGCCAAGGACAGTTCTCAGAGTAGCAAGATGAGCGGCAACGTATTCTCCACCTAAAAAATAAGCACTGCACAGCCTCAACATGGAAACCTCTTTGATAATCAGATACTCCACGATGTTATCTTAAATATCCTAAAATAGATTAAGATAGTCGATTTTTACCACCATCTCTCATAATTTGGGCTAATGCTGAAAAATCTCAATTGAAGTAAACTTTTCTATGAATGTAAAATTCATTCATTATTTTGGGTGTATGGGGGGTTTATTGTGCATCCTGGCTCAAGTCTAAGGATCCAAAACTATAATCTGATTTTAGAAGAAACTTCGAAGCCTAGAGAGTAACATGGGAGAGTTTACCTAGTTCACTGAAGAGACACTTAAAGGTCTTTTAAAAAATTAATTTTTGCAAAACACCTGGACGACTCCCCTTGCTTCCAAACCAGGTGAACAAAGTGTCAGATCCTCCTGGCAGGTGCAACTTTACACACATAAATCATTTAGCCAGTGGGCTCTTCAATCTGAAACCACATATCTCATCATCTCTGCATTTCACCAAAGACCTTTATGGCTTAATGAGGAAGGTGGAGCCACTGAACCCCCATGAATTCTCACATTGCTGTCAACTAACTGCATCAGAGAGTTGATCAAATCTAATTTACAATAATCACAACTTCTAAGGTTTTCCCAGCATGGCCCCTGTCAATTTACATCTCCTTTAATTCTGTGCCTCCCCATTGTTCCTTCCGATTCAGCTAAGGACATTTTTTTCAGAAAAATACATGGACATTAAGGAAAAACATTAACAGGGTTAAAAAGAGAATTCAAACAATGAAAAAATGCACGTGATACAAGCTAAATCAACCAGTTACCTTATCTACATCTCCTTCCAGAAGGAGTCCCAGATATACATACAGAGCAACAATATTTAGTCCAGGGACAACCCCACAGGACACATGCTTTCTGTTTTAAAGAAATGGACCCAGACCACCCCGCGGAAGACTGTATACCAAAGGCACATACGGTTTCAAGATTGGAAAAAGTTTATCCCCTTCTATGTGTTCAACCATTGGTGAAAATGTAAGGTTTTATTTACACAAAGGAAAAAGAAAATTAAGTTGCCATTTAATTGTGGATATATCCACCTGCAGTTGTAGGTCCATTCCTATTTGTGTGTGTGTGTGAAATGCTTACATTTCAAACTAGTGCAGATGTCATCTCCAGTATGTCCCCTTACATTATATTGCTCCTCCTTCACCTAAGAACACACACCTTCTAGGTGCACTGCTGAGATATCACCAGGAGAAAGTAAATGCTACCACTGCTGTCACATGGGCACCCATCATATTTTAGACAAGGAAAAACAAATGAATAATTATATAGTACAATTATATCTATAATAGCTGATTATTCCAATGACTATGGCTATGTAAGACTTCTCATAATATGGATCCCAGGATGCAATGTGCATTTTGTGTGTTCACTTTTGCTAACGAGATAATTAGCATCTCTTCCTTTGACCAAGTTTTTGTGTCCTCCGAAAGGTAATACCTGTAACTTCAAACATTTCAAAGTTCTATAAAACTTCAAGGCTTTCATCCATTTATACTTGGATTAATCGACAGTGCTAAGATAATCATATTTCCCATTTAATGAGTATGACTCCTGTCCCATTGTGAGTCCTTATAACAACTTTGCAAGGGAAATATTATTTACCAAGGCAGGAAATTGGCACCCAGGGCAGTGAATTTATATGCCCAAGTATTTACATGGCATATGAGATCCAAGACAAGCTCTTTTTTATGTGGCAAGAAGCAAAGACATAACCACAGGCTTTTATCAATTCTAGAACCGGAAAGGAATGCTCAATGTTTGGTTCTGTTGTCATTGTGCCAGCTAAGGAGTATGATTGATGCAATAGGGTCAGCAATCACTTTGTCAGATGCATCTGGTATCACTACTGGCCAGAGTGAGCTCATATACCCACCTACAGTCAATGGAAACTGAGCACAAGCCCCATCGATGCCATATGGAATGTGTCGTAGGGGTGAAGAAGTTCCCCGTAGAAAGATGAATGATCTTACAGGAGAAGGGTGTGAGTGTAACATTAAATGCACGCACACCCACACACACACACGCAACAAAGATGCCCCCCGCATAGCACATATACGCATTATGCACATAGTTATATACCATACACACACCACACACACCATACAAGGTACACTTACCATATGAACTATACATACATACACACACCACCACACACACTTAATACCACATACACACATATACATATATACACGACACAATTCACATCACACACACACAAACCCACACACATACCACATACACATAAACACTCACTAACACACACATACTAAAAAACAACATCAAATTCTTTTAACACCCTCCCACTGGGTCATGAGTCTGGTTCTGTGCCTCCTGCCAGTAGACTATGGTAGGAGCAATGTTGTCCAATTTTCAGTCCAAAGAACTAAAAAACTGGCAGCCATCCTGTCTCTTGGAATGCTCACTCTTGGAAACCACCCACGATGTTACAGGGAAGTTTGTGGAGACATCGAGGGAGAGAGGAAGCAAAGTCCTGGACTCATTGCCAGCTGAGCTCCCAGCCAACAGCTAGGAGAAAATAGCCAATCATATATGTGAGCCCTCCTGGAGGTCCATCCTCCAGCCCTGGCCAAGCTGCCCAGCAGGTAAGGCTTGAAGCAGAGAGCCTGCCTAACTTGCCTGTTTGTGATCTGATGATTTGTCCTTTTTTTGTCACCAAGAACTGGGGGCATCTGTTATATAAAAATGGACAAGAATAACCAGTCACCAAATTGTCACTCTTTCTTTTATATCAAACACATAAGCTTTGTTCATTACCTTTTTCATAGCTCTCTATGTACCCAGCACTATGCCAAATGTACTGCAGTTGTGCTATAAATATTCATGAAATAATTGAATTATACATTCAGAAGGTATTACATTTCTTTGGAAATGGATAAATGGCACAAAGAACTTAGGCGAACTGCAGAAGTGAGTCTTAAGTTGAGCTGGAAATAAAAAGATTTTTACATCCAAGTTGAACACATTATCTATTAGACCCTCAGAACAGTCTCTTCTTATTAAGTAAAATCCAACTCTTCTTTTTCTCATAGAACAAGATGAAGAGCAGTGGAGAAAGCATTCTGAAACTTAAAAATAAGCACACTGAAATATCTGGAGAGACGCAGGCTCTAAAACCATTAAGAGCAGTTAATTTAGGGAAGCATTAGCATGAAAGGAAGCAATGGGTATGTCCCTCTTTCACGCAAATTTTATTTCTTACAATGAATGTATATATTCATTTTCTACTTTTAAATGACATTAAGTTAGATCTACTAACGAAATTTGCCAAAATGTTACCATCAACTGTCTTGATTATAAGATTAAGAGGCCCATGCATTGTCATTTAATATCTAAATCACATATTGACAGTGAAAATATACTTCTCTCCAGTTCCCAAAAAATTAATCTCAAATTCTGTGCCATTAAGATTCCAAATTTTATAGAAAAGAAAAAAAATCATTATACATTTTCTAGACAGGCTATGCAAAATCAACTAATGTCATGCAAAATCAAGTAATGGAACCAACGTCAGAGTCACACTTCCGGTGACCCACTGCACTCCCACAAGCCCCAGGAACCTTGATGGGAAAGCTGTGCTCTAAGACCCAGCACCAGAAAGATATTGCAAATTACTTCCTGATTAGATCTTTTTATGCTTGAAGCCTTTGTCTTGCCATACAGCAGAACCTCCAGGAAAGATTTTTGAAAAATGCCCTTGCTCCGTGTTTCATGGTTAAGTGGAAAGATGATAAAGAGCCCATGTGTGTCTACCTCTGAGGCGCAAGCGCTGCTAAGGGATACTAAATCTTTGATACTTCCCCACACTTTCATACTTATGTAAAAGCTAGAAAATTAGTTAACATGGTCCTGTAGATTCTTTTCAGTTATCACTGAAAATTCTCCCTGGACACAAAATTTCAGGGTACTCCTACTTTGCTTCCTGATTTTCTATTTCAATCAGTAGATTGAGTAATTTTCAGTTCCAATTACAAGTTATCAAAGACCAAGTATTTTATTCCTTCATTTGTCTGTTCAACTTCTAGCTTAAGAGCAGGTACTGCTTGACAGACATGCTACTGAAGAAATATGGAATCTGAAGATACATAGTGGGCAGTTTTTACTCTCATCTACATGTCCATAAAGATGATCTGTATCTGCCGTGGACTATGTTAACTGGCTATCCAGCTATAACCCGGCTCTCTCTATATTGAATTCATAGAAAGGGAGTAGAACGTGAGTTACTAAGGGTTGAGAAGTGCAGGGAAATCGAAGATGTTGGTTAAAGGATACACATTTTCAGTTATAAGATGAACTTTCAACACTGGAGATATAACTGATAGTATATTGACCATATCATTAAGCACAGTTAAATAATAAAGTATGATATATTGGGAATCTGTTCAGAAAACAGGCAATAAAAGTGTTCTCACTACACACCCCCCAAACACACACAACATTAACTGTAGGGTGATGGATATGTTAATTAGCTTGATTGTGGCAATCATTTCACAACAGGCACATACAGCAAATAACCACACTGTAACCTTAAATCTACACAATTTGTATTTATCAATTATACCTCAATAAAACCTGGGGATAAAAAACTGACAAAATAGTTAATCTTCTTCGTATCGAAGAAGATACGAACAGCAAATAAGCATATGAAAAGATTTTCCATAGCATATGCCATCAGAGAAAAGGAAATTAAAACGATGAGCTACCACTACAGACCTATTAAAATGGCAAAATCCAGAACAGTAACAACCCCATATGCTGGTGAAGATGTGAAACAACAGGAATTGTCATTCGTTGCTCTGGGAGAGCAAAACCGTACAGGCGCTTCGGAATACAGTTTCTTACAAAGCTAAACACACTTTTCCTAAACAGTCAAGCACTCTTGGTATTTATTCAAAGAAGCTAAAAAATTTTGCCTGCATAAAAATGTACACACGCATGTTTATGGCAGTTTTACTCATAATTGCCAAAACCTGGAAGCAACCAAGACACCCTTCAAGAGATGAATATATAAATAAATCCATGGACATCCAGACCCTGGAATAATACTTAGCACTGAAAAGAGATGAGCCATCAAGCTATGAAAAGAAATGGAGGAAACTTAAACGCATACTACTAAAAGAGGCCAATCTGACAAGGCTACATACTATAGGACTTTGCCAGGGCTGAGGCGGAGGAATAGGCTCTTTCCAGCAGTGAAACTACTCTGTATACTACAACAAGACATACATATCATTATACATTTGTCCAAAGCCCTAGAAGGTACAACAGCAAGAGTGAAACCTAATGTAAACGATGGTGTTTGGGTAATTAAGATGGGTCACTGCAGCTTCACCAGCTGTAACAAATGTACCACTCTGGTGCAGACTGTTAACAGGGGGGGTGGGGTATGTGTCTGGGGACAGGTGTAGGGGAATAACCCACACTTTCTGCTCATTTTCTCTTGAGTCTAAGACTGCTCTAAAAAATAAAGCTAATAACATTTTTTAAAGTAGAGAGATTATTAATAGTTATCATTTCTGGGCCATGAAAACGTGACTTTTTTCTTTTTTTCAAACACTTTAATTTTCTAGTCAGAAAAAATATGTATATTTATTAATGCAATCGGAAGCTTCTAAGCCTTCTCTTAGTTCCCACTATGGCAACTCAAATTTAATCTTTCAGAAACTCATGCTGAAGCTGTTGCAAGGATAACCAAACAGCGTTCCCCATCACTGCATCTCCGTTTCGGTGCATCCTACATATGTTATCACAGGTTATTCTTCCTCAAGCACCATTCCACCACGCTGTTCAAAACCTCTGGGGCATCCAGTACTGTCGTTAAATCCCTCCTCATCCCCGGCGTGGGCACCCTCCCTCCACACCAACACATTTCTCCATTCGTCTTCTTCAAATGCTCCTGTCCATAGTGACTGTTTTTATTCTGTCATTTTCTATAAAGAACGAAGGCCAAGGCTTTAGGAAACTGACTGTAAACCTATGTGCACCATACAGTGGTTTCATGGCCAGTGGTACATGGTGGCATTTCCTCAGCCAGATCTTAAGACCACGTACTGCCCTTGTCTTCTACATGCTCGACTCCACTGCGGAAGGGTGAAATGTCATATATGAAACTCGCTTTTTAAAACTCCAGCAGCAGTTCTGGGTCAAGACGGCGGCCTAAGGATATTCTGAATTGAGCTCCTGCCACAGACTCACTGAGCCCACCACTATATACAAATCACTTTCCTCTGAGGGGAAAAAAAAAAAGGCCTAAGGGCTGGCAACGTGGGGGCTACACATGCAGCAAGGCGGGGAAGTTGGGTGGGGGATGCATGTTGAAGGGGGTCAGAGAGGCTGGAAGGCGATCTCACATAAAGCTCACCCTCCTGAGGTGACCCACCACCTTGCAGGGACCTCAAAATCCAGAGCTCGTCCTGAGGAGTGAAGGGTGCCAACTGACCCCACATTGGACACCCCAACCCTTTGTCCTGCACCCCAGACCAAACCCGAAACATCTAACACTGGAAAACCAACAGGCCTCCCCTCCCGAGGCGTTCAGTTTCTGAAAAAGGCTGTGAGGCCCAGCCCAGAGGCGGCCTGGCCCCAGAGGGCCAGAGAAGGAGGCTCACCTGTTCACAGCCGCGGGCACCCAGGGGCCAGGAGTCAGCCTCCGAATACCTGCTGGCCACCTTCCTGCTCTCGCGTTGCAGTTTCCCGGGAACGGCGCTTGGCCTCACTTCGGTGCCCGTTTTCGTGGCTGCCACCGCCAGGCACGGCCAGCAGCAGCCCCCGGGGCTGGCTTGCTCTGGGTCATGGCTGGGCCTGAGCAGCTGCTTCTGCTCAAGAGGCCTGCAGGCGGCTGTAATGCTTCCAGGGACCGCCAGGGCGGCGCGCTGCAGCCCAGAAGGAGCTTGGTCTTAGCAGCTGCTGAAAAAGGGGGCGCCCCTTTGCCATATGGCTCTAGTGGCCAGGGGGGACTGCATTACCTGGGCCCCCTGGAGAGATGGCTCTGGGCAGACTGCCACCCCCAGGGTGGGCGCTCTGCACAGACAGAGGCTAGTGCTCGCCCCTTTGTCTTTCTGGGAAGGAGGTCTCACTGCATGCCCTGAAATGCCAGCCTGAGGGGCTGGGTTCAGGTTCAGCCTACAGAGCTGGAAGGTGAGCTGTGGGGCTCTCCCTCTGCTTCCCTCCCACTCTCTGGTTATGACCCAGGAAAAGGCTTATACACGGGTCTAGAGTCTAAATGTTTGTGACTGCCACACCTCCAGGCTGCTGCTGCAGTGAAGGGGCTTACATTGTGGTGCCACAGGACTGTATATTTCTACATACTTTTAAGAGCTTCTGCCTGAAGATCTGGTTGCCAATTAAACTGGATCACTATCTTAAACCCATATACAAAAATTAACTCAAAGTGGATTCAAGATTTGAACGCAAGACCTGAAACCATAAAATTCTAGAAGAAAACCAAGGCTGTAAATGCCTTTACATAGGCCTTGATGACTTTTTTAAATTAATATTTTATTTTATATAATTCTTACATCATTTCTCATTTTTGCACAAAGTATGCATTATCATTTTGGTTATATTCCCCAAACAATTGCACCCCCCCTTATTTTGACCCTAGTCCTTCTTCCTCTCTCCTTCCCTCCCCCACCCCATGTGTCTCTTTTTCTTTCTGGCTTATTTCGCTGAGCATGATCCCTTCTAGCTCCATCCATGTTGCTGCAAACTGCATGTGTTTATCTTTTTGATTGCTGAGTAATATTCCATGGTGTATATGTACCACATCTTCTTGATCCAGCCATTTATTTCTGGGCATTTGGGTTGTTTCCATAGCTCAGCTATTGTAAATAGTGCTGCTATGAACATAGGGATGCAGGTGACTTTTTAACAGTGTGACAACAAAAGCAAAATAAGTGGAACTACATCAGACTAAAGTTACTGCACAGCAAAAGAAGCCATCTGGCAAAGTGAAAAGACAACTTATGAGTGGGAAAAAATATTTGTCAATCATGTAAAAATATATGTGTAAATTGGATAAAAGTCCAGCACCCTAAATATGAAAGAACTCAAACAATTCAACAGCAGAAAACAACAAAACATCAGATCAAAAAAAAAAAAAAATGGGCAGAGGTCCTGAAGACACTTTTTCCCACAGAACACATGCAGATGGCCAACAGGTACATGAAAACATGCTTAACATCACTAACCATCAGGGATATACCACAATGAGATTATCGCCTCTTGCCTCCTGTTCGAATGACTATTATCAAAAAAGAAATAAAAAGTATTGGTGAAGATGTGGAGAAAATAGGGTAATGTGGGCCTTCCTGATAGCACATGGGTTAAGATGCAACCTTTGAAGCTGTCCGCAGCCACTACAGCACGAGTTTGATTCCTGGCCAGCCAGGACACGCCCGCTGCTCCCCTCAGCAGTGTATTTCAGTCAGTCTGCCTGTTCTGTTTCCCACTCTGTCTCTGGTGAATCCTCTCATCCCTGACACCTCTGGCCTGTACCCCAGCTCTTGTATTCATAAATAAATCTTTTAAAAAAATAAAGACTAAAAGAAAATAGGGGAATGTGCACTTTTGGGGGGGACTGTAAACTGGTGCAGTCTATGGCAAATAGAATGGCGTTTCTGCAATAATTTAGAAAGAGAACTACCATGTGAGCCAGCTCTTCCATTTTTGAGTATTTATCTGAAGAAAACAAACACTAACCTCAAAAAGATAAATGCCCCCATGTACAACATCACTTACAATAACCAAGATAAGGGAAGACTCTAAATGTCCATTGTCAGATGTAGAAGTGATTGATATATGTGGGATATTAGATTCACGTGTGAGGATATAACGTGTGTGTGTATATGCATACGTGTGTATACATGTATGTGTGTATATATAGAGAGTGGGAAATTATGCGACCATAAAAATAAAATCTTGCCATTAGGGCAACACAAATGGACTGTGAGAGCATTACACCCAATAAAATAAGTCAGATACTGTACGTCTCTTATATCTGAAATATTAAGAAAACTAAAACAAATAGCATAGATACTGAGAACAGAGAACAGACTATGGTTGCTAGAGGCAGGGAGTGGGTAGTGGGAGAAATGTATAAAGGGAGTAAAAAGGTTAAAAAATACAAGGTAAAACAATAACTTGGTTAAATCTATTTAAAGGCCTGGGACTTGAATTTTGGTCAAATTGAATGTTACATGTCAGCGGTAGGCATATAAGAGAAAAAACTATCTTGAAAATGATAACACATTAAAAGAACCCAGGATTCACACTTAAAATGTCTTTTATACATCTACACTGACTTTTACTAATTTCAAACATAAGCTGACATTTGACACATGAAATATTCCTAAGTAAAAAAAAAATGTAAATTTATGAAACTTATCACTGCTAATGAACATTAGACCCTCTTCTTTTTCACTTGAGAAAACCTTCTTTTAGATTTAGCCTTTAAAAATAATGAGCATGACAAAAACATTTTAAATGAAAAATAAAATATTATAAATATACAGGGGAAATAAATTTTTTAAATGGAGACATGTTGATATTTGGTAACTATGGATGTTGACTATGCAAGATTTTTAACGTACAATTTCCCTAGTTTGCGTGAGTTTTGAAAATTCCATAATAAGAAGTTCTGGAAAAGGAACTATGAAGAGATCACAGATACTAAATGCCATGTCTGAAACATTCAATTATCGGAAAGGCCTGGGTTCAACATCATTCAGCAAATCATGCAATCAAATTCATTCCTTTTGTACCCTGATGCTTTTATTTTTAATATAAGCCATTTGGATTATAAAAATATTCCTATTGACTGAAACTCGTGGGTTTATTTTATATTTAGGTAAATTATGCAAACATTAAGTAATCTAAAACTTAATTGAAAATAAAACACTTGACTTGTGACATCATTTTTCACTGTCCAAAGAAAAAGGTGTGTTTCCCAGGCCTCCCCAGTGGTGCAGCGGTTGAGCGCTGGGTTGCGAAGCTGCCCGCAGCCTCTGCAGCACTGGTTCGATCCCCGGCCACTGGTGAGGGTCCCACATGCCGCGCAGACCTCTCCTGCCGCCCGCTGCTCCCCTCAGCAGTATACTTCTTCGGTCTGCCTGTTCTGCTCTCCACTCTGGCTCTGGTGAATTCTCTCACCCTTCTGCACTTCTGACTGTACCCAATGCTTGTATAAATAAATAAAATAATAAAAAAAGAAAAGAAAAAAGAAAAAGGCGTGTTTCCCTTCTCTTATTTTGCATCATTTACATATGCTGACCTCAATTTGGGTTGCAAAATAACAATATTATTGCATTTAGCATGAATGCACTTTGTCTCCTTAGTTTACAACTCATTTTAATTAAATAGAAATGTCATGGGAGTTGAGCCCTCACATTTAGAGGTGCTTTTTTTTTTTTAATGAAATGAAGTAGAAAGATCATTTTAATCGCGGCAAAAAACATACTGGCTTCAGACAGCATTTTTCATCTTACAATCACAAACAATTAAAGGAACACCTGACTCCCTCTCCCAACAGACCCTCTTTGACAGTGAGGAATGAAAACTTATAAAAGTGCCATAGTTACCCTATTTAGCAACGAGAAAAATGTAGGATTGCAAGGTCTCAGCAGAGGCCTCCGAGTCTTCATTCATCAACCCAATCGGAAGAGTAAGGAGAAAACAACAGGTTTCTCAGTGACATGCCCACATGTGCCTTCAGATGGGTGGGGGATGCCTACCCCCCAACTGCTGACTTCTCATAATCTCTGCTCCTGTCCTGCTTCTCAAAACTCAGAAACAAACAGGTATCCCTCGCTTACACTAGTACTTGTGTTCGGTAACCAAAGAAGTAAAACAAAAACAAAAAACAAAGCCAATTGCATATTTTCACTTTTACAAAAGGTGAAAAGCAAAAAATAGCATCCAGTGTGTGTTTGCTTCAGCCCTTCTAGAGCCGGGGCACCCAGGCAGCAAAAGTGGCCCCATGGATCTCCTTCCCTGGATCTACTTCTACCGCCTGTGTATCTCTCCTATCATTCCTGCTCTTACTGAATGGTAATGTTGTTTTAGGTCATTTGTGTTGTTGGGTACAGTTGGCAAGTTACTTTGGAGGTCTGGGAATGCTCAAAGCTTTCTGCATATAGATCAATGGTAATTGTGCCTGGCTTTACACCATTTCAGTTTCCGAAAGCTGTCAGAGGAACACTCTGCTTTCACATAGTGGGGGAAACCTGTAATGTGTTCTCTTGCCTGGAGATACGCATAAGGGTTTTCCTTTCCAAACCTCACGTTCCTCACTTATTTCCTTGAGTTTAATAACGGTGCCTACCCCATGGTGTTGTGGTTATTAAGTGAGATAATGCCTGTGAATTGGTCACAGTGCCTGGCATTTAAAAAAGTCTTAAGGTGTGAAAATAATAGAACTTTCAAAAGCAGCTCTGAAGTCATTTTTCCTTTGATTTACCTTCATGACTCAAGGTTTGGGGGAGTCAAGAATGATGACACCATTCTATAAGTGGAATTCTTGCCTCCTATGCCCCTGAACCATACTGAGCTCCCCCCATCAATTCCCTTGAACAAGGATCTCATACCAAGTGGTTCCAGGAAGCAACTATGCTGTCCAATTTAGAAAAAGAATGTAAAATGACAAACACAGACCTATGTACACATGCATGTTCTTATTTAGACTGAGAAATGACAAAAGTGGGCTTCAAAAATTGGAAAATCGGGCCTCCCCGGTGGCGCAGCGGTTGAGCGCTGGGTTGCGAGGCTGCCCGCTGCCTCTGCGGCGCCGGTTCGATCCCCGGCTGCTCCCCGGCCACCGGAGGAGGGTCCCACATGGCGCGCAGACCTCTCCTGCCGCCCGCTGCTCCCCTCAGCAGTGTACTTCAGTCCTTCTGCCTGCACTGCTCCCCGCTCTGGCTCTGGTGAATTCTCTCACCCTCCCGCGCTTCTGACTGTACCCAGTGCATGTACAAACAAAAAAAAACAAACGAACAAATAAATAAAAAAAAAAAAAAAAAAAACATGCAAAAATTGGAAAATCACCATTTTCATACAATCCTAATACATGACATTTTTATTAATTAGGTGTCCCACACACATCCAGAAAGCATCTCCATACTTATTTTGTAAACTGCACACTCTTTGATTGTTTTCTCAAATGGCAAGTTTTGTAATTTCATTTTCTGTAAAAAGAATAGAATGTTAATTCAATCTAGCACAAATGATTGAATGTGGTGGGTTTGAGTTTTGATGGTTGGTGTTCACAAAACATGCAACTTCACTTATAGATGTACCTTCTGCTCGCGATCCTACTATGAAAGAAAGCCTTACCACTACAGAAAATTCTGATAAATTCTATCTCACACTGTCTTCATAAAAATGGAGAGTATATTTTTAATTTTATATGCTGCATTATATTCCTGCAAAAAATGAGAGATTAAAGAAACATGCCTGAGGTTACACAGCTGGCAAATTGCTGAGCTGGGATTCCATTCCTGACAGCTGGCATTCATTATTACTCACATTTTTACCCACCACGCCACACTACGCCTTCCAACCTCATGCCCACACCTCTGATGTCTTGATCAACAGTGAAATGGCGAGAAAGGAAGATAAACATTTACTGAACATTTGCTGTGAGGAAGGTTCTCCAGTTTGGCACTGTCCTTATCCCATTTACTCCTAAAAGAAGCTCTGAAAGGCCAGCCATATTCCCCAATATATAAATAAGGGAACTGATATTTAAAAAGTTCAAGGTTACAGCACTCAGAGAGATGACAGGGCTCTAAGTGCATGTTTTTTCCCTTATACAAATTTGATTCCTGAAAAATATAAAAGTGCTGAGTGTCTAGGACAAAACTGTAAAATTAGACTTCAAAATAACTTTTTCATTTATTTAACAAATACTCTTCTTGCTTACCTGTCTTTTCTGGGGTTGTAAATAGATGAAGGACAACACTTAGTATTTGCTGCACTGAACACCTCTTGCAGGCAAATCTACAGGGCACCTGAGAAACCTACCTTGGCAAGACAAGGGAAAGCACTGGGAAAACACAATCACATATTTTAGTGCTGATAGTATACACGTATGTTTGTTTCATTCCTAGAATGAAACCCTTGTATTTGTTAGTACCACACCCGAGTCATTTCCAACTCCCTCAAAATCATGTGACTGCCTCTAAGTTCTTGTGACACCGGTACCCAGTTTGGTGTATTTGTCCACAATACCAAACAAGTGTTTCCTTGGGATGGTTTGTTGGGGTAGGAAGTGTTGGTTATGGTAAGGGGCGGGGGAATTGCCCTTTCTCGTTGTGTTTTCACTGTAGTAAAATACACATAAAATGTACCCTTTCAATCATGTTTTATCATAGAGTTCGGCAGCATTACTATCATCTCAGAACATTTTCATCTTGGCAAGTGGAACTCTGTCCCTACAAAACACCAGTGCTCCTCCTGCCCCCCAGCCCCTGCCAGCTATTATCCCACTTTGTGTTTCTGTGAGTTGACTACTCTAGTTGCTTCATTTAAGTGCATAGTTGTCTTTTTGTATCAGATTGTTTCACCTAGCATAACATTTTCAGGGTTCATCTATGTTGTCGCATCTATCCAGTACTTCATTCCTTTATATGGCTAAGTAATATTCCCATTGTATGGATAGGCAACATTTTGTTTATCCTTTCACCTGTGGATGGACAGTGGGTTTTCACCTTTGGGCTGCTGTGAGTAATTCTATGAACATGTGTGTACAAATATTTATGCTATAATCTTTAAGACAATTTTTACTGTGATTCTTATTTTGAAAATCAGCACAGGTAGCCCCATGGACTAGCACCCACTAGTTGGGCTGAGAGGGAGAAGGGGGGACACCTGAGGTTCTGACATGATGATTACTGGTCCAAGGTAGATCCTTGTATAAAAATCTGGCCAGCAGCACTCCACCATCATCATGGTTCAGGCCCAAGGAGAGCTGTGGGGTTCCCTGCAATATCCCATTTTCTGTCATGTGCTCTCTTCCCTGGGGTCCTAGGAAAGTTAGCAGATGCTGGGAGCTTCATTCAGTTTCCAGGGAGCCTCCCATTCTCCAGTGAAGACACAGTGCCTTGTTCCTCTAGCATCAGTGGGGAAGTGTTCCAGGGCAAATACACCAAGTGAGATCACAGGTCATCTAGATTTGCAAGCCAACATGTTATTTCAAAAACAGCTGGATCTGTGGGTGAATGTTCCTTTTCATAAGGTAGGTATACTGTCTCTTATTAGTAAATTACTCTAAGGATTTTAGGATAATGAGTTAGTATAACTAATCAAATTCCACAAGTGCAGAACAATTATTATATACAAATATATTTTTAAAGATTGCCTTTATACATGAGTGAACTGCTGACTCCATACTTCATATTTTAAGCTTTGTTATCGAATACATGTATTACTTCTATGCCTCTATTTATAATGAATTTATATGACAGACAATCCATATAAGAGACTAAGAAATGTTTAGTTTTTTCCATGTTTATGGGAAACAAATTCTTATTAAAAATACTTTCTCGTCCCCATGAGAAACTGAACAAAGGATATTTTTGGCATTGTATCCAAGTGGGGTTATAAACTCTATGTGGGAAAAAGTTATTAAGGCAAGAAAGTATTTCCTGGTGCTATTTTACCCTATTATTCTTAATGTTTTACTATTTCATAGAAAGAATATTTATTTCTCGTTTTCTTTTAAATGTTCTTCCTCCCTGCAGGCCTAGGTAATATTGGGATGACCTTATACTTAAAACAAGCATCCCCAATAAAGACCATAGCAGATGCCCGCTTTCTTATCACACCCCCAGTGTGAGTCTTTGCTGTGATCAAGTCATAAACTGTAAGCACAGGATAGAGTCCTGTGGATGAAAAAGTCCTTCTGTTAAAGAGTAAAAAGGGGAAAGAGAGAGACAGACAGACAGACACACACACACACACACACACACACACAGACTATGAATCCACAGGGTTGGACTGAGCAAATTTAGCAGGGTGCTAATTATCTCAGAGCACCACAGCAAAAGAGGTGAAAATTAAAAACTGCAAAGCCACAGACCTTCTGGGACAAAATCAACACGTTATAGCAGCTCCTTTTTTTTCTTCAGGGTTTCTTTAGGCATGTCAAGCAATAGAGTTACTCTCCACTTAGGTTTTCATATCCTAAAGCTTCTGAAATCAAGATGTGTCTTATGGCTGGTATCTGTTCACCAGACAGCAGCTGTGGGCCATTTATTATCTGAGCACATGTGAACTTTTTTTTAATCTCTATTCTCCATTTTCATGGGTATACAAGAGCAAGGATGATACATTACATAAGTATAGAGAGAGTGTCTCCGTAAGTTGAAAAGAACTCTTTCAGTAGGTACACATGGTTGCTCAGCTTCGCTTCTTTCTGCAATACCCAATAATGCTACGTATTGAAGATGACATTGTGTACTTAATGAAATTATAGTAGGTGATGGTAAAGTTTATTTTTCTGCTCTTGCACTTCAGAAAGTATGGAAATTCTAATCTCTTCTCCCAAAACCCAGAGGACTCTTTTGTGCATTTTGAGAAGAATCCTTGGGACATCTGCTTTGGAAATGACTTGACAGATGATTTCCTCTTGTCTCACAAGAGCAATACAAATATTGTTGGAAAATAATAAAGAATAAGGAAGGTAAGGGATTTTTATCTTTTCAGAGACTGTTTCTTCCGGAGCCAAGCCCCAATCAGAAGCACCCTCCCTGACACCAGGGTTGAAAGCCTTGGTGTAAAAGCCTCTGCAACATCACTTGAGATCTTGATTAGCCCATTGGCCAAGTGCAAACAGATGTTTCTTTCTAAAATCTTCAAAAACAATAATCCAATTACTCTCTGGCTCCTTGAGTTCCACAAAAATCTCATTATCTCTGACTGAAGTGAAGAGAATATTAATGCAAAAGGAAATCATTTCTTCCTGAGTTCCTCTTCAAACCAATTGTGCTTTCTATGCCAAAATTTACAAAACCCTCTGGTTCCTTGCTACTCGAACTGTGAGCGAGAAGCCCCACCCCGGACCTGCTGGTGCGACATCTGCCTTTCAACCAGATCTCGCTGTGACCAACTCAGGTTGGAGAGGCGCTGTTCCAGCTCCCATCTGTGCAGGGCTTGAATAAGAAAGTGATTTATTTTCCTGAAAGGGGTAATTGCATGAATTAATCTGGGACAGGCACCGTACGGTCTCCTTCCTCAGGAACTGAGTTCATTTTTGATTGTGATGAGACTGACAAAGTCTGATGAAGTCTCTCCTTGGCTCTGCTCTGGTCCTGAGTGCCCTTTGCAGCACAGTCCTCTGAAAGAAACCTGAGTCTGGCAAGAGGAGAGAAGCTAGAGGTTCAAAGACTTCATTCTCTTTTAAATTACAAACTCAACAGCGAATTTTTCATTTTAGCATTTTTCTTTTTTTAAAAAAGATCTATTTATTTACACATACAAGAACTGGGGTGTAAGCAGAGGTGCGGGGGGTGAAAGGATTCACCAGAGAGAGTGGGGAGCAGGGCCTCCCCGGTGGCACAGCGGTTGAGCACTGGGATGCAAAGCTGCCCGCAGCCTCTGCAGTGCCGGGGGCCGCCAGGCGAGGGCCCCACATGGCGTGCAGACCTCTACTGCCGCCCGCTGCTTCCCTCAGCAGTGTACTTCGTCAGTCTGTCTGTTCTGTTCTCCGCTCTGGCTCTGGTGAATTCTCTCACCCTCCCACACTTCTGACTGTGCCCAGTGCTTGTATAAATAAATAGACAAATCTTCAAAAAAAAAAAAAAAAAAGAGAGTGGGGAGCAGAACAGGCAGATCTACTGAAACATACTGCTGAGGGGAGCAGTGGGCGAGACAGGAGAGGTCTGCCACGCCATGTGGGTTAGCTCCCTGGCTGGGGATCAAACTCGTGCTGCAGTGGCTGGCGATAGCTTGATAGCACTGTCTTTAACCCCTGCGTCACCAGGGAGGCCCCCATTTTAGCATTTTCTAACTCTAGAATTTTACTTGGTTCTTCGTAATTACTATCTACCTTTACTATATAGTTACATGTTATATAGACTTCCTATCATTTATTAGATGAGTCAGTATTCTCACACTTCACAAGAACTAGTGTTTGCAAAACACCTCCCCCCATCTATACACCTTGGGGGATGGATTTTGAGTCACTTATTCTTGTTTCTAAGCTGCCACAATGAGACATCTACATAAAATATAAGCAGCCTGAATCAGCAGTCTACTCAACTCCCTATCTGCAATTACAAATGAACACCCCTTCACTGATCTCTCCCTTTCAATGACTCTGAAGGAAAAGCAATAGCCTGATCTCTCCTGATGGATAATTAAGACAAAAATAGAAAGGCCACGTGCTGATTGTTACCAAGATCCCACATTCAACATTCTGTCTGAAGACTCCTGTCAACCAACCTAAATTTCAAATGAATGACCTAAGCTGAAACTACATCTCTGCTTGAGCCTTTAAAGGGCCCCTGAGTCCCAACCTTGCTGGAACACACCCTGGGACTGCCCCTTGTTTGTGGACCTAGATCAGGATCTTCCATGATCCTTATTCTCAAATAAACACTTGCTTCTATTACAACTTAATCACTTATTGGTTGAGAGAACCATCCTCTAAGATGGAGGCAGTCAATTCACACAAACTGTGCTTAAGAAATTAAGTCACAGGAAATCTCCATGGTTGTGAGGGCACAATTTTTATGTAAAGTAAACGAAGAACTGTTCATTTTTATTTAGAAAACATGGTCTACACACAGGCTGCTTCACATTTAAAATAAGAGTTTTTATGCAGGAGATAAAATCCTAAGTTTCTCGATTTCACAAATAACAACTTTCTAATTATAGGCAAGTAAGCAAACAAATCTCTACTAAAAAAAAATTAAATCTCCCCAAGATGTTCTCTTCTTTTCTTTTTTTTTCAGAGAACTTGGAAATATTTTGATAAGTTATTTTCCTCCAGTACACAGTGTGCTGTAACAGCTGGGTGTGTATATTAATTAGTTTAAAAGTGAGAATACTGAACGCCCTAAGAGACACGAGAATGCCCGTTGTTAAGATTATTTGCATAAGACCCACGTGTTCCAGATAGGATCTGGCCTGTCTAGTTAAGAAAAGAACAAATAAATCTTTTTCAACTGTCACAAGAATAGCAAAACTGTCCAGAGAAGATCCCCTTGCCTTCAAAGTCGTTATTAGGGCTCTCCATTTTGGATTGGTTAGAGAAAAATATTCTTCGTTCCTCGGGTCTGCTCCATCTTTGTCAAGTGAAGAACTGCTAGCAAAGCAGACATCTGTCACCAAAGTGCCTGAGGTGCTCTCTCCACCAGCAGCCACTTACAGAAAGGGAAGGAAGAAAGAGGGCAAACTCCAAAGAGAAATATCAATCAAGCATCTATTCACTTAGATCTTAGCACAGAACCAAAACCAAAATCAAAATTAACAGGGGATGGAAAAAAAGAAACTTCCTGCCAAATCTCGCCATGGTCGCCAGTTTGGATGCAAATTCAAGGTCATCCTTTTCTTAGCTGGAGGCCTTCAAAAGCCACACTTTGAATCTAGTTCTCATTTCATCTATCTGCTGAAACCTCTTATTAAGGAGAGGAAAATGAGAGATGGCGTTTTCCCTGATAATAACTAGTCAATATCCCACTAGTTTCCCGGGCCAGCCACCTAGATTCTCAAGTGGACGCTCAGAGATTTTTTGTCAGTGTTATAGCTACATTCTCTGTAACCTCTAATTGAAAACTGCAGGGATGCCCGACGATGCTGCTCTTTGAAACATCTCTGCTGCCCCCACTGAGTTTTTATCAATCTTGAGAGTAGAAGTTCTCACTGGGAGGCGAGTTTCACTAACCCTCATTTTAGAGATAGAAGAAAAGAAGCCCAGAGCCAAGAATATATGTTGGCTACTCTACAAAAATCATGTCAGCTCAGCCAATCCCTGGTTCTTCACTCAAGCCTAATTCCCCCTTGAACCCAGAGAAAGCTAAGGATGGGGCCTCCCTGGTGGTGCAGGGGTTGAGCACAGCACTACGAGGCTGTCTGCAGCCTCTGCAGCATGAGTTCAATCTCCAGTTGGCCAAGGAGCTACCCACATGGCACAGCAGACCTCTCCTGACTTGCCCGCTGCTCCCCTCGGCAGTGTATGTCAATCAGTCTGCCTGTTCTGCTCCCCACTCTATCTCTGGTGAATCCTCTCACCCTCCCACACCTCTGACCTGTACCCCAGTTCTTGCATGCATAAATAATCTTTTTTTTTTTTAAAAAAAAAAAAGAAAGCTAAGGATGACTTGTGTCATTCCTTCATACGAATCTAGGCTGGGCTTCTAAGTGAAGCTAGGGGACAAAGGAGAGTGGCCCATCAGGTACAGGAGTAGAGATGAGAAAGGAAAAGAAACCTGAAGGAAGAAAGACAATTGCATAAGCAAAGAGACCAAGGAGACACCTAGAGCTGTTTCAAGCCCTGGTTTCTCTCCCACAAAGGTTTTCCTGAAGGAATCGGGTTCAGACAGGCATGAAGGGAAATCCTAGTTTAGTCAGTTACTGGAGGAATTTCCTGGTTAATTTCTTTCATTTTTGAAAGAAATATTCAATTCCTAATTCTGTAAAATGTAAAATGAGGATGTGAGTAGTGTCATTCCTCTTTTCGCACCTCCTGCCCCCATCCCAGCTGCTGGCATGAAATTTGGTATTTTTTTTAAAGATTTATTTATTTATGTAAGCATTGGGGTACAGGCCAAAGGCACAGGAGGGTGAGAGGATTCACCAGAGGCAGAGCGGGGAACAGAACAGGCAGAAGGACCAAAATGCACTGCTGAGGGAAGCAGCGGGTGAGACAGGAGAGGTCTGCCGCGCCATGTGGCTATCTCCCTGGCCGGCTGGGAATCAAACCAGTGCTGCAGAGGCTGCAGACAGCTTCACAGCACTGTACTCAACCTGCTCCGCCACCGGGGAGGCCCGAAATTTGGTATTTTTAAAGAGAAGGATGAAGAAGGGGATGACAAGGCACTCTGCCCCTGTCGAGTAACCTCGGATGTACTTTGGCATGCCCTCTGTCTCTTCCAGAAATTTCCAACCACGTAGAGGTTCGGCAAACTCTGTGCTAACCAGTGAGTAGACAATAGAAGTTCTCGTGGTAAAAATAGATTGGGAGCAGTGACAGCAGCAAGATGGCAAGACAGTAACCCCTTGACACTCCCTCCCTCATGAAGACATGGATTTAAGAACAACAAATCAACAAAAAGGCTCTGGGAGAAATCCAGACACCCATAAAAAGGTTCCTACACCCCAAGTAAGAGTGACATCAATTACATCAGAACCTGGTGGGGATTTCAGGACAATTTCCTTTCCCTCATAGGGGCTCTAGTAAGGATAAGTGTGGAGACAAATGCAGAATCCTGAAAGGTCAGGGAATTAAACCCTTAATAATATGATACAAAAATTAAGCATAAAATTTAATTTTAAGAGCAATGTTATTGGATAGGCAATATTTTAAAAGGCAGTTGTGTGATCACCATAGCACATAAAAATTAATTCAAATGAATTAAAAACCTAAATGTAAGACCAAAAACTATTAAATCCGTAAAAGAAAACATAGAGGAAAAGATTCAAGACATAGAATTTGGTGGTGATTTCTTGGACATGATACCAAAAGCACAAACAACAAAATCAGAAATAGACAATTGAGCCTATACCAAATTTAAAAGTTTCTTAATGTCAAAGTCATGCCATATGCAGTAACAAGGATGGAGCTGGAAGGGGTTATGCTAGCAGAAATTAGAAGGAAAAAGACAAATACTGGATGGTCTCACCTATATGTGGAGTACAGAGAAACCAAAGGGTCAAGAAAAAGTCAAAGCTAGCAAGCTGACCATTGAACTGAGGCATACAGCAAGGGAGGGGGTAGAAGGGAGTGTAAAACAGGGGAGGGATCAGCACAAGGAAACATGGTGATAGTTCATGAGTGATACGGTGGCAGAAGAACTATGGGGAATATAATAATGTAAGAAAAAAATCTAATTAATGGGCCTCCCCTGGGTGGTGCAGCAGTTGAGCGCTGGACTGTGAGGCTGCCCGCAGCCTCTGCAGCACTGGTTCGATCCCAGGCTGCTGCTGAGGGTCCCACGTGGCGCGCAGACCTCTCCTGCTGCCTGCTGCTCCCCTCAGCAGTGTACTTCGGTCCTTCTGCCTGCTCTGCTCCCCGCTCTGGCTCTGGTGAATTCTCTCACCCTCCCGTGCTTCTGACTGTACCCAGTGCTTGTATAAATAAATAAATAAATAAATAAATCATTTTTAAAAATTAATAAAAAAATTCTTAGTAGCAAATGAAGCAATGAACAAAAAGGTAACCAATGAAATGGGAGAAAATCATTATATATCTAATAAGGGGTTAAAATTCAGAATATATAAAAAACTATGACTCAACAGAAAAAAAATAAATTGATTAAAAACAGGCAAAGACCTTGACTAGATATTTCTCCAAAGGAGATGAATGACCAACAGGCACTTGAAAAATTGCTCTACATCACTAATCGTTAGGAAAATGTAAATCAAAGCCACAATGAGATATTACCTCACACCCATCAGGAGGGCCGGTATCAAAAGAACAGAAAATAAAATGTTGGCAAAGTTGCAGAGACTCTGGACTCTTCATGCACTGTTGGTGGGGATGTAAAATGTTGTAGCCATTATGGAAAACAGCATGGAGGCTCCTCAGGAAATCAAAAAGAGAATTACCAGAGGATCCAGCAATCCCCCTTCTAGGTAGATATCCAGATGGCTCAAAGCAAGATCACCAAGAGTTATTTGCACATTCATGCTCATCACTGTATTATTCACAATAGCCAAGAGGTGGAAGCAACCCAAATGTCCACCAAAAGATAACAGGAAAAGAACACATGCTGTGTACATGCAGTGAAATATTACGCAGTCTCAAAAAAGAAAGTACTGTCAACCTCCCACAGGGATGACCCTCAGGATCTTCCTTCTAAGCAAATTAAGCCAGGTGCAAATGGGCAAATCCAACATGATTCACTCACATAAAGCACCTAAAGTAGTCAGATTCATAGAAACAGAAGGGCTGTGGCAGGCACAGGGAAGAAATATACCATGATTATAGTTCAAGTGTTGAAAATGAGAAAATTCGAGGGTTCTTTGGCCTAAAGACATGTGTGTACTTAAGGTCACAGAATCGTATACTTAAAAATGGTCAAGATGGTAATTTAATGTTAGATGTTGCTATAATAGTA
Organism: Talpa occidentalis; assembly: GCF_014898055.3. NCBI lineage: Eukaryota > Metazoa > Chordata > Mammalia > Eulipotyphla > Talpidae > Talpa > Talpa occidentalis. Next base: position 14,255,305 of record NW_023601754.1, read on the forward strand.
AAAAAATGAAAAAAAAGGTAGGTTGGTTGGATTTTCATTTAAACTGCCTTGTTAGGTGGTTTCTCCTAGGGTAATAATTTTAGAAAATAGTTTGGGGTCCAATAAAAAATTATATATAAGTATTTAGACTCAATTTGCACTTTAGCGAAGGAGGTCACCCCAAACCAGGTGATTCCCAAGGAGGGTCAATCTGCCCACTATGGAAGCTAGTGGGGCTGCATTGAGCCAGCCTACGGCTGTTCTGTGGGTTTTACATGGTACTTCAAGCACAGTAAGACTAAAAAAACTATTGATCACAACTGATTTCCTAAAAATGTCAGGGACATTCTCCACCTTTCCTCCAAGGTATTAAATATCAGGCCTGCCATTAACCCGGTAGTGAGGACACAATAAAGCCAACTGCAAAAGTGACATAAAAGACCATTTCTCCAAAGGTCATGCTGCCACTATAGCATCACCACCCTCTCCATGGAAAACTCCTCATTTCTTACCAAAGATGGCCCCAGTCTGGCTTTGCTACATTCACCACTCTACCATGGCAAGCAATTCAGAGGTGATTCCTGCTGTCTCAACCCCTTTGTAAGAACCACTTAACACAAGCGCAAGCTTCGTTTAAAAAGAGTCATCACCAAGTCCTCCCAGTTTCTTCTAAGACACTTCATCATTCACAGTTAAGTCCATGAACACACTTTGTTGGGTGAGGTCTGTCCCTGGTGGTCTTGGGCTGTTGGAATTGCTCATCTTCCTTGCAGGAAAAGAATGTTGACTTTTCCAAAGATATTTGGACACTGCAAGAATATCCAAAACCAGCAGACTGGAGTAGAGGGGTTTGCCCCTACCCAAAGTGAGGATACATGTAAGATTTGTGAAGAGTCACTCTCACCTCCCAGAATGACTGACCATCAGTCATGGGGCCGCCAGCAGCACAGAAAGATCCAGAGGAGTAAAGATGCTCTCTGCTGGGGCCCATGCACAAAGCTCAATTCTGAAAATTTCCCCCTTCCCCTGACAACAGTGTCCTGGAGACCCTTTAAATGTAAGACCTCCTTCTCTGAACCTGTATCTTACTGACCCAATGGAAGGATCTGACACTCATCCTGCATCTCAGATCAAAACAACTTTCTTGAGGAAACTCTATGCCAGTTGACATTCCCACCAAGAACGTGCAAGCATACCCTTCTCCAGACTTCTGTGCTAACAGCTGGTAGCTTTTATTTCCTGGTGGCTGTCATCCTAGCAAGTATGTGCTTCTGATTCTCAGTTCCCTGATGATCAGTGATGTTGCGCATATTTTCATGGCCCTGGTGGCCATCTGTAGGTCTTCTTTACAAAACTATCTTTTCAGGACAAAAAATAATTATAATAAATCAAAAAGCAAAATTAACAGGCAACTATTAATCAGAGATATTCTGCAGGGATCAAAACAGGGGAAGGAATGTGTTCTTACCAAGGGACTATGGCGACGGTGGATATTAACCCCTTATCAAACAATTAGTCTGCACATATTTTCTCCCAATCTGTAGGTTGCCTTTTTCAGTTTGCTGTTTCCTTTGTTTTTGTTTGGGCATTCTTTTTTAAGTCTATTTCACTATGGTTTTCTTTGCATAGATTTCTTTGTTATATTAATTGCTAGGAATTTCATGTCTGTTAATATCCTGAATGGGATTCTCCAGTTTTTATTTTTTCATTTAATGCTGCACACATAAAGAAAAGCAATTCTGCATATTTTATTCATGATTATTATCTATCTCAAATTCTGTTTCTAATTTTCATTGTTCATGGGAGAGGTTTATGACTTTTTTAACTTTAAATCATATCATCAACATCTCTAACACTTACTGTAAATATTTCATTTTTTTGTTCATATTGCATTAGCTACTGTTTCAAAATAAATCAAAGTAATGACAGATTCTGATTTCCATTTTCAATAGTAAATGGCCTTAATATTTTACCCTTTTAAAATATTGTTTGCTACCTTTAGTAAATAACACGTTTGTTTAGAAGGCTTCCTACTAATCCCACCCTCTCTGTAGTCTTCACAACAGCTCTGTTTAATTGAATAGCTTTTCAACATCTATTGATATCCTTTAGTTGTTACAATGAAATATGTTGATGAAGTTCCTATTCCTGAAGTCCTTGCACTATTGAAATTAATCCTATTTGTTTATATCATAATTTTATAAATGGATAGCTGGATTCAGACTTCTAATAGTTTGTTTGAAATATTTGCTTCTATATTTGTAATTGGAATTCATGTAATTTTCTTTTGTGTGCTATCTTTATGATACTTCATACAATGAATCGGGGTCTTTCATCTTTTTCTGTGGCCTGGAATAATTTAAATAACAGAAATAACATGATGTATGAATTCAGATTAAATTCAGCAGTAAAATAAAACCTTTGAGCCTGCCACCAAATTTGGCAATTTGTTATTGGCCTGCTAAAATTTTCTATCTCCTTTTGGGTCAAATGGGGTATTTTATATTTTGATAAAAAGTTCTCTATTTCTCTGAGTTTCCAATTTTATTTTCATGAGTTTGTACAACCTGCTTTAATACAAATCTTCAAGCTTTTCTGTAATTGAAGATTATATCGCATTATTAACAATTATAGTTGTCCTCTCTCTTTCTCTTTGCCTCTCTCTCCTCTTCTCCCTCTCTCTCCCTTTTAGGGTAGCAAGGAATCTCTTATTTTATTATTCTTTTCAAAGATCAAATGTGTATTCCATATCATACAACAGGAACCATGTAGTATTTTGCGAAAAAAGACAATAATGTCTCTCTGTGTCAAAGAGGTCCCTGGGGACCTGGGACAGGTCTGTCAGCATCTGAGTATCCTTGGGAAGCCATGTAGGTCTTCATGCTCTAGATTCCCACTGCCTGGTTTCCATCCCTGTGATCACCAGCATTCATGGGATCTGCAGAAGCACTAGTGAGCAGACTCCTGTCTCTGGCCAGCACCAGACAGGAGGGAAAAATCAAAGAATCACTTCGCCAATAATTCAACCCTCTTGATTAGCTTTCCCAGACACGCCTGACCATATTTAGTTTATATTTCATCTGTCATAAATCAGTCAGAACCACAGCATGAGGCAAGGGAGGCTTAGGAGTATAGTCTGTGTAGATTTCCATTTGGAGAAAAAACAAGTGAAGTTCTATTACTAAGAAAGAGGCTAGGAATGGATATTGGGTAGAACTGGAAGTGTCTGCTACCATGTCACGTTTACTATCCAACATTTCTGCTTTTATGTCTACTTTCATTTTGCATAGCTTTGCTTTCATATTATTTTTCATCCTCATTTCTATTGGTTTATGTTGATACTCACCTTTAAGTCCTAAAGTCAAATAGTTTACGGTTTATCTTTTTTTAAAAATACAATAAAATATTTGAGAACATAAATTTGTAATTCTCTGTTTCATGACCTCATTAGCTAGACCTTAAACCCTTACCAGTGGGGTAAATGTTTATGGAGCTGTCCAAACACAGCTGGAACTAAGAACATTAGATTTTAGGGTTTATGATCTTTGAACATATATTCCCTCAGCTTGGTGGCTACATCTCTCTCGAGCACACAGTGTCTCATAATTCATTTAATAAATTGCTCTTGGCCAGACATTTAGTGGTCTCCAATTCTTCAAGATTAGAAGTATCCCTGTATCTGCCATCCTTATGAAATATCTTTGTCCACTTGTATAATTATTTCCTTAGGGCTAATTTCTAGAAGTGGAATTGCTGTGTCAAAGGGTATAAAAATGTAAAATCTGAATCTTATTACGAACACATATTCATTTGATTGTCTTTGGCCCTCCGAAAAGTTTTCCAGAGGATACAAAATTGTTTCTTCTCATATGCTTTTGGTCAGGACATAACCTGAGAGCTGAATTTGCTAAAAATGATTTAGATGGCAATGAGGCAGGACCAGGCAAATTTTAAATAGGAAGAGTCACTAAGGTAGCAAGCCCTCTTCCAAGAGCCTGTCTTAATGAATTGCTTTCCTATGCAGATAAATATATCCCGAGATATAGATATATATGTATATATGAAATATAACCCAAAGACACTAAAATTAAGTGAAAAACAATCACCTTAGAGATACTACTCCCACCTAAGAGTGACCTTTAAGAAGGAAACCCAGAGAAAAGCTGCTAGCACCCCCACCAGGCTAGTGAAATTAGCAAATTGATCAGCGTCTGATGAACAAGAGACTAGATGGACTCAAGTCCCACACACTAAAAAACTGGCTGGAAGATAAGATTTACCACATCCAGACATAAATATTATTTCTTTTAATCTCCAATGTCATTCACAGCCTACTTTCACACACAAAAAGGAAGGTTTTTTAAAATGTGTCAAAAAAACTCGGGGCCTCCCCAGTGGCATAGCGGGTTGAGTGCTGCACTATGAAGCTATCCACAGCCTCTGCAGTACAGGTTCAATACCCGGCTGGCCAGGGAGAAACCCCCATGGTGCAGCAGACCTCTCCTGTCTTGCCCGCTACTCCCCTCAGCAATGTCTTTGGTCCGCCTGCCTGTTCTGTTCCCCGCTCTGTCTCTGGTGAATTCTCTCACCCTCCCATGCCTCTGACCTGTACCCCAGTGATTGTATAAATAAATAAATCTTAAAAAAAAAAGAAAAAAAAGTGTCAAAAAACAATCAAAAGAACTATGTTCAGAGATGACTCAGTTGTCCAAACAATCAGACAAGTAATTAAGGACACCCAGGATAATCCCAAATACACACATATACACATATATGATATACGCATGCCTGTACACGAAGAATGAACACATGCACATGGGCACACATATGTATATGATTAATTTAATAAAGTCTGTAGTGGACAAGGTGGAAAATAGGTACTCATAAATGACTGATTTCATCAGGAAAAAAGGACACGATAAGAGAACATTAAATACTGATGCTCTGGAGTGAAAATTCAGAAAGTCTTTGATGAATTCCTCACAGGATTCCTCAGGCATAACTGAGGAACTGGTGGGTAAAGTCAGAAATAAATTACCCAGAGACACAAGGAGATTAAAAAAAAAATGGGGGGGGAAAAAAAACCTAAACCTAGTCTGAAAGAAGGGCATGACAATGCTGAATAGTCTAACATACCTGCAATAAGCAGCACAGGGAAAGAGAGAATAAGTCTGTTCTGTGTACCTCTAAGTCTTCCTTACTGATGTCTTTTGATTTTACCGTGTAGTTCCTTTTACTGAATTTTATAACCCATTCTTGTGCTACTTTTTATTAATTTTGGTAAATTTATTAACTTACCATTAAAATCACAAGCTATAACTATCCTTAATTCATTAAAGTAAACCTTAAATTATTCCTTCTACTATACCCTGAATGATGCATGGAGCCAGCCGAAGTTTAATTCTATTTTCCTTGCTGATTTTGTTGTGATTTTCAGGATAAATTTTACTCCCACACTTGCTTCTATCAAGGAATATTTCCCTTTCCATTTTTTCTTTTTATTTTTGTGTAGAAGAACTATGTAGGGGGCGGAGGCCCGCTGCTCCCCTCTGCAGTGTATTTCAGTAGATCTGCCTGTTCAGCTTCCCACTCTGTCTCTGGTGAATCCTCTCACCTCTCCGCACCTCTGGCCTACACCCCAGCTCTTGTATGCACAAATGAATAAATCTTTAAAAAAGAACATTAAATTAATGAATACATTAGAATGAAAGAAATAATGCTTGACTTCAATGAACATCTCCTGTGAGAATAAAACTCAACTGGAGTCCCTAAGTTAAGGCTTTGAAATAAAAACCAAGCATATTGGTCAGTAGCATTTAAGTTCCTAAAGATAGAGGTGTCTGAAGATGCTCTGGTACCCAAGAATTTCTTAGCTCCATGACTGAAAACGTGTCACTCATTTTCCCTCTAGGAGAGGTTCCTGGAGTATCGTCATCATTTCCCCAAGCATGCCTCTAAAGAAAGAACATGAGAATGCAAAACTGTTCCTCTGCAGCATGGCAACATGCAAATACCAGGGTGTTCAACTAGAAACATGGGACCTAGAGTTCCAAATTTTCCAGAAATATCCTGGGAAAAAAGCAGTGCCTCGATTTCCTCTTTCTGCTTCATTTGATATTTCTAAAAAGTGCACACCTAAAGCTTGGTGTCAATTTTGTCTCCCTGAAGAATCAGAACTGCTCAAGTTAACACGATTAATGATGCTTAAAAAAAGGTGGAAGAAAAGGAAAGGACTGATCGTCTAGAATGAAAATTCACTTTACCTTAAAGGTCTTTCAAGTTCTGATGATTATGCTTGTTGAAGTTCAAGGTAGTCAGCAGTTAACTTGTAAAAGAACATGAGGGAGAATGATAACAATTTTTAACTAATTAGCAACTGTCGATTTCAGTGGGGCAAGCACATATTTCTTATCTTAATCATACTGGACATCACTCAATGAATGGGATATACGAGGTTTACTCCTAATATATGCTGAACGACTTAAGGTTGAAGTCCATCTGAATTTTCCCAAGTGTTTGCTTGCATGAGATTTGGCCCTTGTCATTCAAAAGTTGCAAACTGGGCCTCCCCTGGGTGGTGCAGCAGTTGAGCGCTGGACTGTGAGGCTGCCTGCAGCCTCTGCAGCACTGGTTCGATCCCCGGCTGCTCCCCGGCCACCGGAGGAGGGTCCCACATGGCGCACAGACCTCTCCTGCCGCCCGCTGCTCCCCTCAGCAGTGTACTTCGGTCCTTCTGCCTGCTCTGCTCCCTGCTCTGGCTCTGGTGAATTCTCTCAACCTCCAGCACTTCTGACTGTACCCAGTGCATGTATAAACAAAACAAACAAACAAATAAATAAAACATGCCTCTATAAAAAAAAAAGTTGCAAACTAACTACAGCAGCCAACCCACTTAGAATTTAAATGAATGTTAATCACATCTGCAGTTGAGTAAAGGAGCTAAGCATTTCATTTAACGCACAGAAAAGGAAATATTAGGGTTTTTTGGTGGCGTCAGCGTCACTCCCTGTTAACATTCACTGACCACCAACCACGTTCCTATATGAGAACAGAAACTCGGAAACACTGTGTCACACACTTCACATAAAACACTGCTTAATTAATGCTTGCTGAATCAATAGCAATTTGACCAGGGAAAGTGCATTATCTCATGTCACCTCCAACATTTCCCTGGAAGGTATTTTTGTGCCCATTTCACAGATGATGAGATTGAGACTTGAAGCAGTGAATGGACTTCCTGGACCTGGGTCCTGAAACTGGATGATCAGCAGTGTGCTTTCTACCTGTGTGGGCGTGTTCTTTCTCCTGGCTTGGTGGGATGCAATCCTGTGGCCTGGGCGTGACAAAGGACACAGAGTTGCAAATGGTAACCCAGTCAGATGTGTCCACCTCCCTGCGAGGAAAATAGAGGGTTTGTGAAATACGTTGGATTCCAGGAGTGGTGGGAATACCAGAAAGAGAGGAAAGAACAATTACAACATTACAACAGCAGACAACGGCAGAACATGCCACTTGGGGGAGATGTGGAGGCAGAAAGGGAGCTCATTCAAGAGACCTGGATGGGCAGGTGGAATGGGCTAAATTAGCCAAGGTGTCTGGGCAAAGGGCCATGTTGCAGAAAGTGGGCCTCTAGAGAATTTTCCGGGAAGCTGAAAAGGATGTTATCCAGCCAATGTTGTGAGTAGAAAACACAATCCTTTCAGAGGGATGTGTGTCTACTTAAATTCCAGGGCTGCACACTGGTGGCCCAAATCCCAAATCTGGCCTACGTCAGACTTGCTTTGCCTTAAAACTAATGGAATGTGGTGCCCTGAGGCAGGTCTGTATCCTTCAGGGTGCCGTTATTCCCTATTCACCCCTTATTCTGCCTGGCTAGCCCATAACCACAGGAATGCCCGTGGACTCACAGTAATGCCCATGGATCTGCTCCAGGACAAGAAGGCCCCAAAACTCAGTTACAAAAGGAACAGAAATTAGAACAGCATGAAATAATTTTTTGTTGGCCTGTTGGTGAATTTCTTTGGATGCATTTATGTTTTTTTAGCCACTTCTTTCAACCTGGCTTATAATTATGCAACTACAGTACCTGCTAGAATCAATCAGCCTTCCAAACCCAAACACGTTCATCTTTATCCAAATGTAATTTATCTGAAATGCCATGTTGGTGGGAGCATTCTGCATTACTGCATGGGCTTCTATTTTCTTCTTAAATAATGAAACACCCTAATGGAAAATAGTCCCTCTAAATAAATTTTAATGAGCACTTATTTGCCCAAATTGTCCTTTCTCTGAATGGCAGAAATTTAATATGAACTTGAATTATCAGGGGCATTTTGTTGTAATGGGCTTTGGGAATAAATCATGCAAAGATGACTCATTTTCCCCCACAGTTTCTTAAGCTGCAAGGGCTGTAGTTACCATTTCCACTCAACAGCCGAGTGTCAATGTCTTATCTTCCATCTCTACAGAAAAACGTCACATCAGAAATCACGTCAAGGTAGAAGATTATTAGCGGAAATTGAAAGGAACAAGAAGCCTAATTGCTAGAGAGGGACATCTAGCCCAGCCTTTGCTACTACAAATGAAAACACACATGCCTGCTACATTATTTTAATTCCATGCCCTGGGTGTTATTATTATGCCCTGGGTTTTTTCTCTTTTTTTCTGAGGAAAGAAAATGAATGGGAAATATTACCCTGTATCCTCGCAGATTTCAGAATGTGGGCCTCCAGGTGCTCTCCAAGAATTAGAACTAGATCAGATGCAGACCTTGGAAATGTGCCTCTCAGAGAAAAGCTCCAACTTCAGCCAGAATTACCAGTCAGTGGAGTAGAGAGCCAGGTTTAAGGGTGTCCCCTTAGGCCCCAGAATGCAGCCCATGAATTGCTCCTGGAGACGAACTCTCCACCTGAAATGTTGCTAAAGGGAACCATTTCTACTTCTCAGCCGTTTTTTTGCAATAGAAATGACACTGAGAGGGTTCTTTAGTTCAGTTTTAAAATGTACCACATGCCGGGGCCTCCCTGGTGGAGCAAGGGGTTCAGACACAACCTAGGAAGCTATTTGCAGCCACTGCAGCACAAGTTCGATCCCTGGCCAGGGAGCTACCCATGGCACAGCAGACCTCTCCCGACTCACCCGCTGCACCCCTCAGCAGTGTACTTCGGTCAGTCTGCCTATTCTGTTCCCCACTCTGTCTCTGGTGAATCCTCTCACCCACCTCTGGCCTATACCCCAGTTCTTAAATGCATAAATAAATAAATCTTTAAAAAAATAAAATAAAATGTATCGCATGCCTACTGAAATCTTTGGAGTATTAAAATACAACCACAAAAGAGTGTCTGTGTTCGGGGCCTCCCCGGTGGCACAGAGGTTGAGCGTTGGGCTGCGAGGCTGCCCGCAGCCTCTGCAGCGCCGGTTCGATCCCTGGCCGGCCAGCGAGGGTCCCAAATGGCATGCAGACCTCTCCTGCCACACCCACTGCTCCTCTCAGCAGTGTGTTTCATCAGTCTGCCTGTTCTGTTCCCCCCGCTCTGGCTCTGGTGAATCCTCTCACCCTCCCAAGATTCTGACTGTACCCAGTGCTTATATAAATAAATAAATAAATCTTTAAAAAAAAAAAAAAGAGTGTCTGTGTTCAAGGAGCTCTACTCTGGGATGAGCAGCTCACACGTAAGCCTAAAATACCTCAGTGAGCACCAGTCAGATTCCTGTTTATTTCTTTTTAACCCGAGAAGTGTGAACTCGATGAGCACCTCCAGGAAGCAAAAGCACACCCAAGCTCCACTCTTCCTGTTCACAGGAGGTTTCTGGGCAGGGTGGGAGAGCACAGGCTCCAGATCCTGATAGCTGAGTCACCGACCAGCAGAACGGCCCTGGCAAAGTCAATGAACCATCTGGAAACTGCTTATCAGTAAAATGGCAAAAGAACACCCACCTTGTAATGTGCAGACAATAGCCATTCAAGGAATGTTCACTTGAGCTCCTTCCCCTGAATGGTCTCCTGTTGCCTCCGCCCCTGACACGCCCTGTGGCCACCCATGCCCAGACTCTTCCTGCAGCTCTGTCACTGCCAGTGCTGGCCACAGAAATGAGCAAAGGATTTGGAAATAGAATCCCAAGAAAGACATGGGAAGTGGAATTATTTAGTGTGCAGAGAGAGAAGGCAGAGAAAATATTAAATGATTAAGATTACTTTACAACTAGTAACACTAATAACGTTCCTTCACAACTTAAGTTATCCTATCATCAATTCCATTAAAAAAATAAAAATAACATAGAATATTTACAAGTTCTAAATTCCTCCCCTATTTATCTTTTGCATTTCAGAATAGGTGGGTAGTATCAGTGGGGTAAGGAATTTTACTACCACGTTTAAAGACAAGGAAGCTGAGGCTTTGAGGATTTATATGGCTTGACCCCAACACATAGAATTGCTGGGAAAACAGGGCCCAGGCAAGTCTCTGTTTCCAAGTCACATCTCCGTGCAGCCCCACATGGGAAAATGATCAAGGTTTTCTGGGTGGTCCCAATGAAATCACAAGGGTCCTTATTTGGGAAAGCAGAAGGTGGGACAGTTAGATGTGTCAGTGGAAGCAGAGGTGGGAAGATGCGATTCCTGATGGGAGCCACACACCAAGGGGCACAGGCTACCTCCTGAAGAAGTTAAACATGATCTGAAAAAGGTAAAAGACGAATCCTCCCTTAGAGACTCTCTAGGAGGAACACAGCTCGGCAACACCTTGGCTTTAGATCCACTCAGGCTTCTGACCTGCAGAACTGCAGAGTTGTTTTGTTTCTGGCCACTGAGTGCATTGTGACTTGGTACAGCAGCCAAAGGCAACGAACACCCCTCTGTTCCCACATCCTGCTCACACTTATTCAGCGCGCACAGGTAGACTCTCTGCACATACTTACTGGAATATTGTGTCTAATGTCTGCTCCTTCTCCAAGGGTGCTGTCCTCACACATCTTGGGCTACCACCCAATTCCCAGCATGTGGGCCTAGGGCATGGCAGAGAAGGGGTCACAGAACCCAAAAACAGGTGCACAGAGCGTCGCTGTGCAGGGGAAGCATGTATATTCATAAAAGAGCAAAAATAAGTAGGCTGTGGCCAGAGGAAGCGGCAACTGATCAGCAGTGTGTGTTAAGAAGGCAGGAAAAGGCCCCAGGGAAATGACCCCAGGGGAGGTGCTGCTGGCAGGGGCAGGTGCAAGCTTTACAGCAAGCAGTAGTTTGCTGAGCAAGGCACCTAGTGGGCAGGTGCCTTTGAGGGGCAGAAGTTGCCCCCAAGGACCTGGCACTCTGGGTACCTCTGCTCTGAAAGGGCATCCTCCAGCAGGCAAAAGGGAACATGGGCAGGGCTGGAGCATCTCTTGGTGGGGAAACAAGAGTATGTTTGAGTGTCTAACATGTAGGCATGTATTCCTCCAAGTGGTAACAGGCACAACCGTTCGCATACACACACATACCTCACACCAGTGTATTTAGGATGTATGAAGACAAGACCTCTGTGTGAGGAAGAACTCCAGCACAGGAACTTTCAGAAGGTTCTCTCAGCGGTGATGTATCTACTTGCAAATGCTAGCTCTTCCATTACACAGAAGGGAAAATCGAGTCCCTCCATCTCTCAATTTCCTCATCTGCAAAATGAGTGGGGAACACTCCACTTGTCAGGGGATTAAACGAGATCATTCAGGTTAGACACATGGCACACATCAGGTCCTCAATAAATGGTAGGAGCATCGATCATTATTATCATTACTGCTATTATTCTGATCTGGGAGGAATGAAGGCTAACACTTATTGGATGCCTTTATAACCCCAGCACATTCTTGGGACCATTCAGTCCCGACCTCGAGATGTGCATACACCCCGAGAGGAGATGACACCTTGTATGTCCTATCCAAGAGGAATCTGGCCTGTGAAGCTAATGGCATTTGCCCAGAGTCTCCCTGGATGTTAAGTAGCAGGATGTCTGCACATTCCAGAGCCAGAGTAGTCTAGACAAAGTGGGCCGGGCTGTTCCTTTATGGAGGCAAAGAACAATCAATACCTTCGCAAGAACACTGCTGCAGAGAATCCGGACTTGAGCACCAAGTTTCTGGGGAAAAGATATTGGCAAACCTTACCGTCAACAGCCAGACGGTGATCAGCAGGAGAAGAAGACTCTAAGAAAGCATTAGAAAAAAAAAAAACAAAAACTTCTTTGAAACAGAGCTGATTTCCCCAGACAAATAGAGAACTAAATTCCTATAATTATCTATGCACACACTCCTGTCATCTTCTATATTTCATGGCAGAACATTTCATTTTTTAAGTGAAGGGAAAAAGACAGAGTCTGTGTGTCACAGGTAAGCAAGAGGGGATAAAGTCTCTCTCCCCTTATTTCTGTTGCCATCATCAGCATGGGTTTTGATGAATTCGGGGAGTAGGTCAACAAACATCCGCTTCTCAGTGCTTGTTAATGTGAAAACATAATCAATGGCTTCCTGACTCTGGGGGAAAGGAAAGTCAGGGTGTGAACCCGGGGAGGCGAGTTGGGTCTTTAGCTCTTGAACTCCTGGGCTAGACACACACAGACATCCCTGCCCTCCCTGCACCCCCAAACACCACCGAATAACTCCTTTCCCCAAGGCCCATTGAGGTTGTACAGGCACTGGTCTATGCCGGGCCTCCATGGAAGCCCAGGGCCCAGTTTCAGCTGCTGCTGAGTGCAATGAGAAAGAGTATGGAGCAGCTCTGCTGACCTGGGAGATGAAAGGCAGCAGGCCCCTGCCCCAGGAAGCACTGAGGCAAGGGGTACACTTAGGAGGTTGTAACAGTGTGCAGTCTCATTAAAACAATGAGCTATGGGTCTCCCTGGTAGCCTAGCGGTTAAGTTTCAGCGCTATCACCATTACAGCCTGAGTTCTATCCCCAGCCAGGGAGCTGACCCACATGGCACAGCAGCCTCTCCAATCTTCCCGTTGCTTCCCACTGTGTATTTCAGTAGATCTACCTGTTCTGCCCCCCACTCTGTCTCTGGTGAGTCCTCTTATCCCCTGCACCTCTGGTCTACACCCCAGCTCTTCTACACAAAAATAATAAAATCTTAAAAAAAAAAAAGAGGAAGAAGAAGAAACAATGAGCTGTATATATGTTGTCATCATTTATTTTGACAAAACACCAGCTGGAAATACATCAAAATACAAAATGCTAAAGTCTCCCCCCTCCCCTTGCCTGACAGCAAGGAATGACTTTTATTTATTTGTGTCTGTGATACGGGCCTATATTTGCCACATTTTTTTTTTCTCCGTGAAGCATACACTATCATGCTATTTTCCTGCTATCATGCAGGAGAAAAAAAAAAAGTTACTGTCTAAAAAAGAATTACAAATGATCCACGCTAGCCTGTGAGCAGGAAGCGAGCTCAGCCAAGTTCAATAAGAACCAGCAGCCACTCTCCAAGTTCCCCACAGCCCACAGAGGTGAGTGTATAGCCACAAAAAAGGAAGCTTGAAAATGTACACTATCAAACATTTCATCCAAAGACACAATTCAGAACAATGTCAGCAGTGCCTTCATGTCCTCACCTTGTACAGACTAAGAGTAGAGGTAGCTTCCTCTCACCCCTGGTGGAGTCCCTCAGCACGGCGCAGGGCGGCCATCCTGGACCATCTCCAGCCTCACCTGCAGGTTCAGGGAGGGTAAGCGACACGCCAGGTGGGAGCACAGGAAGCGCAAGTGGGAGAAACTTGTCTCAGACAGCAGTGGGTCTGATGCAGCGCAAGACTCAGGGCCATGGCAGATGCAGGAAGGAAGACCCCCTCCCCAGCCCGGCGACCACCTAGGCTGCAATTTCTCAGTGAGTCCTTCGCTCTTGCCTGAACTCAATTCCCTCATCTGTATGGGGGGGCCTCTCTTTTGTCCTCAAAGAAGCAGGGGTGGACAAGTCCCACAGAACGCTGTCTTCTGCTCACTTCCAAAGGTGAATCAGAAACGAACTGACCTTCTAAGGGATGGAAACAGTGTGCTGGCGTTTCTTCTCGCTTAACATGAAAGAAAACCAAAGCACCCCACTTTCACCCACAGCCCAGATACAACTGGACACCTGCAGAGCAGGAGAAACATGACTTCAAAGTAAAGCAAGAATGGCAGGATCTTTTCAGCTCCGCTGTCCAGGATGGTGGCCACTACCTAAGCCAGGGCCACTGAAACACAGTCAGTTGGAAATGAGATGGGCTGTAGGTATAAAATACACCCTGAAACCAAGGACTCAGCATGACCATAAAAGGTAACATATCTCAACATATGTGGCATGGATTTCATGTTGGACTTTTCACTTTTTATGTTTCCATGTTGCTTTTCACTTTTCATTTAGTCTGCCTTACTAGAAAGATTTAAGTTACTCAGGTGTCTAGTGTGACAGTTCTAGTAGACAGGGCTGATCTGGAAGATCTTTCTAGGCACAGACTACTGGCATGCTCTTCCAGGTGCCCTGGGGCGTGATGAGGAGACTGTGGGAAGCGTCTTGTACATAAGGAAGAGGTAAGGGCCGAGAGCATTCACTAACCTGGTCCTCGCCGCTGATGGCGGCTGTGATCCGATCCGCTTTTCCTTCTCCCGCCCTCCCTTCCCTCCTGCTCCCTCTTCACCCTTGCTCTTGCCTCCTTTTTTTTTTCTATTTTGTACAATCATCTCTACCAAAGTGGCCTGTCATTTGCTGAGTTCTAACAGGAGTGAGGTGTGGGTCAGATAATTAGCCGATGTTATACTTCACTCATCATTAGCAAATGATTTACTGGGAAAGCTTTACTCCAGGTAAAATCATTACCTGCCAGCATGATGTGACCTGTCGAGACAGGCTTTGCCTGCTCAGAATACTTCCAGTGTTCTCTGAGGAACAGCACTCTCTGGTTGTTCTCTGCTAAACAAATCCATGCCCGAGGCTGTGTCCATCACAGTGCCCAAAACTCTTCCTTCCTCAATGGGCACTCAGGACAAGGCAACTCACTCTCTCACCCAGAACTTGAGTCACAAGGCATCTGACATGCCAGGGGAGTGGAGATGGGGCTTATCCATTATCCATTTGTAGCTCAGTTTCCACTGCCTATTCAAGAGACAACTGTACCTAACTTGATCACTCTCTGGTGCTCCATCCAGGACAAAGCACTTCTCATGCCTCATCTTCAATTAAACACATAAAATAATTTAAAAAACAAAGTTGGGGGCCTCCCTGGTGGTGCAAGAGGTTAAGACACAACCTATGTAGTTAACCGCAGCCACTATAGCACAAGTTCGATCCCCAGCCAGGGAGGTGACCCACGAGGCACAGCAGACCTCTCCTGGCTGGCCTGCTGCTCCCTTCAGCAGTGTTTTGCAGTCGATCTGCCTGTTTGGTTCCCCACTCAGTTTCTGGTGACTCCTCTCACCTCCCAAAACTCTGGCCTGTACCCTGGTTCTTGTATGTATAAATTAATATTTTTTTAAAAAAAATAAAAAAAATAAAATACAAAGTTGAGGGGACCTCCCTGGTGGCACAGGCAGTTTAGCACAGCGCTATAAAGCTGTCTGCAGCCTCTGCAGTGCTGGTTCAATCCTTGCTGACCGCAGAGCAACCCACATGGCGCAGCAGTCCTGTCTCGCCCACTGCTCCCCTCAACAGTATGTTTCAGTCGGTCTGCCTGTTCTGTTCCCTGCTCTGTCTCTGGTGAATCCTCTCACCCTCCCACACATCTCGCCTGTACCGATTCTTGTATAAATAAATAATAATAATAATAAAAATCTTTTAAAAAATAATAAAATACAAAGTTGGGGCCTCCCTGGTGGCCTAGGGGTTAAGTCTCAGCACTATCACCACTACGCCTGAGTTTGATCACTGGCTAACCCACTTAGGGCACAGCAGACCTTTCCTGTCTCGCCTGCTACTCCCCTCAGCAGTGTATTTCAGTCAATCTGCCTATTCTGTTCCCCACTCTGTCTCTGGTGAATCCTCTCACTCCCCACGCCTCTGGCATATACCCCAGTTCTTCTATGCAAAAATAAAAATTACAAATAAATAAAATACAAAGTTGTATGGTTATTTCCTAGAAATTTCATGAGAGGGTTTATACCACCAGATGGGTATTTCCTAGTAAAGTTGTGAGTAGGTTTCCAATTTTATGAATCTGATACAATGGAAAATTTAAAAGGAAGCACTAAACCAACTTTAAAATATCTAACTTACAACATCCAAATTCCTGACACTAAACATACACAGCTAGTAAAATCATTCAGCAAAAAAAACCCAGAAGACACATCAACCCAGCCCCAAATATCTCTCTCAGTTTAGTTATTGGTTATGGAAAAGGAAGTTATTGAAAAGGAGGAAATAAACAACCCAATCAAAAAATGGACAAAAGACCTAAGTAGACACTTCTCCAAAGACATTGAGACGGCCCACAGCACACGAAAACATGTTCAACGTGACTTATTAGGAGAGAAATACAAGTCAACACTACAAAGAGATCCCAGCACACCCCTGTGAGAATGGCCTGTGACAAAAGCAATGGAAGGAACAAATGGTGAGGATGTGGAGAAAAAGGAACCCTTGTCCACTGTTGATGGGAACATCACCTGGTTAAAATGGTATGGAGAGAATTCAAAAGTTAAAAATGGGGGCCTCCCCGGTGGCGCAGCGGTTGAGCACTGGGCTGCAAAGCTGCCCGCAGCCTCTGCAGGGCCAGTTCGATCCCCGGCCACCAGCGAGGGTCCCACATGGTACGCAGACCTCTTCTGCCGCCCGCTGCTCCCCTTCAGCAGTGTATTTTGTCAGTCTGCCTGTTCTGCTCCCCGCTCTGGCTCTGGTGAATTCTCTCACCCTCCTGCGCTTCTGACTGTACCCAGTGCTTGTATAAATAAATAAATAAATAAATAAATAAATAAATAAATCTTTAAAAAAAAGAAAAGTTAAAAATGGAAACCCGCTGTGATCCAGTAATAGCACTTGTAGGTATTAACCTAAGGAATATGAAAACTCTAACACGGAAACATTTATGCCCAACTCTGTCCACAGCAACATTATTCACAACAGCCAAGCCATGGGCCCAACTAATGCCCACAGACAGATGACTGGGTTAAGAAATGGTGGGATATGGACATAATGGGATATTACTCAGCTATTAATAAAAGATGAAATAGTGCTTTTTAGGACCAAGCTTTTTAGTGCTTTTTAGGACTAGTGCTTTTTAGGATACAGCTGAGGTGATGATGCTAAGTGAAGTAAGTCAGAAAAAGAAAGACCGTTAGCAGATGGTTTCACTCGTTTGTGGAAGAAACAACCAAAAAGAACAAACCAGTAAAAGAAAGAGTAATTCTCAGGCTCTAAGGATACCAGCAGGGTTGGGGGAAGGGAGCGGGTGCGCCCTGGAGCTCTGTGGAGGGTGAGTGAGGCACACTCACGTGTGGAGAGGGGTGAAGCTGTACTCCCCAAATTACATAGTTCTGTAAACTAATGAGAAATCAATAAAACTTTTTCTAAAAGACAAGGAGGGACAGGGCAGCCCCTTGGTAGTCAACTGAGGTAGTCCCCTACAGGAGAGGCCAGAGTGGTGGGGGATGTTCTGAAGAATTTCAAAACCAAATAACCTCCAGCCTTTTACTTCACAGGGAGCAAAGACCATGGCACCAATCCGGCTGGTCCCAGGTTAGCTTTGTGACCTCAGGGAGGTGTTGAACTTCTCCATCTATAGGTCTCATCAACTATCAAAATGGGCTACAGCGTATTAGCCTCATCAGACTGTTGTAAGGATTGAGCAAAGGAACATTAGAAATGAGCTAGCTTTGACCCTGGTGTGACAGGTTCTTAATGAATATTAGATGTTTTTTTCTTTTTTAATGTTTGTGAATTTATTTTAATTACTTCCTAGGGGCCTCTGAGTGACCTAGGGATTAAGTCTCAGCTCTATCATCACTAAAGCCTGAGTTCAATCCCCAGCCAGGGAGCTAACCCACACATGGTGCAGCAGACCCCTCCTGTCTCGTCCACTGCTCCCCTCAGCAGTGTCTTTCAGTCAGTCTGCCTGTTCGGCTCCCCACTCTGTTTCTGATAAATCCTCTCACCCCCTGCAACTCTGGCCCATACCCCTATTCTTCAGTAATAACAATAAAGTTAAACAAACAAACAAGCAAACAAATATAATTACAATGGATACATGGGTGGGGGTGAGGGCATAGGCTCAGAAGACAACTCCCATCAGATTTTTCATCTTAGACCCATCAGATTAGCAAAGCCAGCAGCCAGTCAGATGTGGGATCTTAATTTTCCAAGACTCAGCAGTGGGGAGTTGCTCTTAACATTCAAGATTATGTGAGCAGAAAATAAACTTTATAAAACTCCTGCCACTGTACACCTGGCATAGTGCGCATGTCCATCCAGGCGAGGGCTGCCAGCCACTGACCGGGGCAGCTACTCTCCTAAATTATGTTCTAGAATCTTGACAGGGCTCTCTCCTATTTAGATCTACAATCTACTGGGAATTGATTTTTGTTTATGGCATGAGAAAGCAAATGTATAATAACTATTGATTGTAAGACACAGCCAGCAAGGATCCTCTTAACCAGCTCGTTTTTCAGTTCCCTTTTCTAGAGCCATGAGACACTCTTCCGACCTTGACCCTCCAAGATGACTAGGGTTTCCCTGCACTCTGTCTTCTGTCCTTGCTGCCTCTATCAATTGTCTTTCCCACTCTTTAAGTCAATTTCCTGTCTGAGTAGACACATCCAGCCAGGGAAAGAGACTGCCTTTCTGTCTCCCTAAAGCCTCTATGCTCCATAAAAGATGGCCTTGGAAAATATCTGAATGACTGGGATATAGGCGAAAGATCACAGTGGGGAAACCCACAGCTCACCCCACTCACCCCTCTTTCTAACCTTCTGTTTATGAAGACTTGGCAGGAAATGAGACCAGGATGAAGCCTCCCACCTCAACTGTTAGCATGGACACTTGTGTGAAGACCTGGGATCTGGCCGTCAGATGTCAGATGTGTCGTCTATGATGCCTCCTTTTCCTCAGTTGTGGGACCATTTATCAATTCCCAGGCAATCAAACAACTCAGAACTCAGGAAGTTCTACAGAGCAGCCTCCTGGGTGGACAGGTGGTATGGGGGCGGGGGGGGGGCGAGGCAATATAAGAGGAAGCTGGTGTCTAAACATACACGGTGGTAACCTGACAATTTTACCCAAGGCTTTATCCACTTTCTTGCTGAAGAATCGAGGGGTGCTGGTGCCCCCCTCCACAGTATCAAGTCCCCGGCACCCACAGGGTGACTTAGAGTGAGACCATCAGCGCACAACTCACAATGGCCCTCCATCATTCCCCAAAATTCAAACAAAAATTCTCACAGCTGAGCAGCTGGCGATAATGTTCATTAAAAACAACTCCAGCCGCCTGTGTGTTGTCAAAGAGCCACATGGCACCTGGCAGAATAGCATTCTGATGTTTTCGGGGGAGAAAGTAAAATAATGCAAAAGTTAAAAGGGAAAAGAGAAAGAACTCTATCTCAAAAGACACAGATTTTCTGAATTCTGAGGATGTGCATGACAGCCAACTCAGAAAGTTCTTTGAAATGAGCAGGTTCTATTAGAAGAGCTGATACCGCCTTATCTGAGAGAGCAAGACCGGCCCCAAGACAGCAGAAGCACAGCGCAAACACTTCCAAAGCAGGCAACAGCCTGAGACAAAGGAAAATTAAGGCCATTGCAGAATATTGTTCCAGAATAAACCCACCGTCTATTTTCTTGATGAACTTGGAATTGGGACCAACAAGTTCGATTTTCTGGCGTGGCAGGATATACAGATGGGAGTTTTCAGAACTGCAGGTGGCCAGGATTTTTTACCCGAAGTTTGGGGCTAAGAAACAAGAGTAAGGAAGACGTACAGAGAGAAGTTCAGGAGGTGGAAAGACAAAGAGACCTCAGGAGCTTCCGTGTTTTTAATTCCAACCCTCCGGGAAGCCAGCTGCCTGTTCTCTGTGCCAGGATGTGGGGTCCCACTGACTTGATAGCCACCTTTTCCACCAGCTGGAAAAAACCGGGTCCACTCACTCCCTCCCATGGAGCCAAGCAACCACAGGGAGTTTCAGCAAAATGTGCAGAGGCTGTGCTCTTAGCACATGCATCATCAAGAATGCTCCCTCTGCTCCTCAGTAGCCGAAGTGCTGCATGAGGGTGCAGAGCCGAGATATGTCATATTGGGTGTGTCTCCCTGGGTAGAAAATGGAGTACAAGTCAACATCTGGCAGCAGCTGGGATGTTGACTTATCACTCAACTGCACTAAAACAAGCAGTGGAACCTGGGGTTGACTGAGCGGTCCTGGCTTGAAATAGCCCACTAACATCAGCCTCGATATTGCCACATGCCCCATTAAGAACTGATGCACATCCTCTCTGTGAAAAAGTCACTCGTTACCAGTAGGGGATAAGGGGAAGGAAGGTGATAGGGTATTGGCATTGGAGCTACGGCAGAGGGTAAATAAAGCATGTGCACATGCGGAGGGGTGACACCATACTCCCCAAATTATATAGCTGTGCAAACAATTGGCAAATCAATAAACTTTGAGAAAGAAGCAAAAATAAATAAAAAATAAAAATCCCTTTTACTGAAAAAAAAAAAAAAGAGTTTATGTTCAACCTTAGTTGGGGGAACATCACTAGAACGATTGCCTACATCCACCCTTTCATGGTACTTGGTGATATGGTGGGTTTTTTTTTTTTTTTGGCTTTAAATTTATTTATTTATGCATACAAGAACTGGGGTATAGGCCACAGGTGCAGGGGTGGGTGAGAGGATTCACCAGAGACAGAGGGGGGAAAGGAAAGGCAGATCGACTGAAATATACTGCTGAGGGGAGCAGCAGGTGAGACAGGAGAGGTCTGCTGTGCCATGTGGGTCAGCTCCCTGGCCGGAGATCGAACTCATGCTGCAGTGGCTGCCGACAGCTTCATTGGTTGCATCTTAACCCCTTGCGCCACCAGGGAGGCCCCTGATGTGGAGTTTTTAATACCCATGTCACTAAGCCAAAGAGACAATGACTCATCTGAAGTCATCCAGCACCATATTGTTAATTCTACATAGTACAAGTAAACAAAAGTCACTAATATTTTTCTAAGTAGATGACCTTGAAAAAATGATCAAAGCTCTTTGGGCCTGTGTACTTTTCTGTGAAACCGATGTAACATTTATTAGCTCATGGGACTTTTGAAAAGATGACACCAATTTACCAATACAAAGGGCTTCCTACAGTGCCAGGGACACAGCAGATGCTGAACAAATAAATATCAGCTCTCATTATTATTTCTAGGAGTACCAGGCTGTCCCCACAGAGGCAGAGAAACTCTTCCATGGCCAAGAATATTTCAGATGACGCTCTGGGCATTAGAGATTCATCATTTTGGGTTGTCAAGTAATCTGTACTGCAATGCAGAAAATTCTAGTAAGAAATAGGAAATACTACCTAAAGGTCATGCAAGCCTTTCATAAGATAGTTTGCAAAGATTATTTCCTCCTTACATGTTTTACTGAAAAGGATATTAACTATTGGGCTCGTGGGAAGGGTATGGATTTGGAGGACTGACACAGGGCGTGGGCTCATATCACAACAATGATGAACCCTTATTCTTTACTCTTCCATCATCTCATCTCCAGATGAGCTAATCTGAGCTTCAGTCCTAGGAACAGAGCCCTCCCTCTCAGCTACGTGGACTTTTTCTGCCACCTAGTGGTCATCTTGGAGAACAACAGACTTTTCCCTTTTTAACTTCAATTTCTTTTTGACAAGGGAAGATACAATTGGTTTTCTTTTTATAAAGTAAAGTTAGTTCACAACACTGTACAGGTTGTGGGTGTAGTTTCTCTCTTCAGGAACTGTCTGGGGTCACACCACACCACTAAATGTCCAGTCACCACCTACCAGTGAGCCCTTTTATCCATTCCCTTCCCCTGTGCCCTCTCTGGTAACCACCATTCAGATGCCAGAAACTTTAAGAGTTTGTTTTTGCTGAGATTTGCTTATTCATTGGCTTTTTTCCCTTTTATATTCCAACAGTCTTCTTGTGAGCAGAGTAGCATGACCCCACCCACGACAGTGCATGAGATCCTGACTAGGGTCTATGACATGGTCTATTTCAGGAAACTCTATCGTGGACTTGTGGATGAACAAGTGTACACACATGACCAAAGACATATTTCATAACGTTAAATATGTGCAGGATTTGCATATCCATTATAATTCAATAAAGTTATTAAAAAAGAGGGACCTCCCTGGTTGCTCAGGGGTTAGGCTCAGCACTATCACCACCAAGACCTGAGTTCAATCCCTGGCCAGGGGGATTGTGGTGCAGCAGACCTCTCCTGCCTCGCCCGCTGCTCCCCTGAGCAGTTTATTTCAGTAGATCTGCCAGTTCTGCTCCCCACTCTGTCTCTGGTGAATCCTCTCAAACCCCTCCCCCAGACCGCTGGCCTACACCCTAGTTCTTGTATGCATAAATAAATAAAAATAAATCTTAAAAAAAAAAAGTTTGACTTCACCCTCCCAAACAGTTTTCTCAACCATCAGCTAAGTCATGCTGGCT
Organism: Talpa occidentalis; assembly: GCF_014898055.3. Taxonomy (NCBI): domain Eukaryota; kingdom Metazoa; phylum Chordata; class Mammalia; order Eulipotyphla; family Talpidae; genus Talpa; species Talpa occidentalis. Next base: position 14,277,876 of record NW_023601754.1, read on the forward strand.
GCTCCCTACTAACTGGAACGTTAGTAGGTGTTCCAGAGTCCTTCAGAGTCGTTCGGATGATAACATCTTTGTTTAAACAAGCACATCTATGCTTCCTTCATGCATTCATAAAATGGCACTGAGGAGAAATGATAACAGTTAGAAAACTGATGAATTTGCTATTCCCTGGGGTGCTGCTGGGGCAGGGTGGCTGAGTACAATGTTTTATACATCATCTTCCTTTTGGGAAGCTCTTGCTTTTTAATTGCCTTGCAAAGACTATAGGAATCATCGATTTGTTTACTCTAAAGTGCACAAGTCAAAGACAAAAAGCAGTGAGCAAATTGCTTGTTTCCAATACTCAGATTTTCCTTGATGGATGCCCAAAAGCTTTAATCACTCCAATAATACACAGTGATTGATTCATTTGTTGGCTTTACTTAACCTAGAATTTTCCACTTTCTATGACACGACCCTGGCTTCTTTACTCCCAAAGAAAGACTCTTCTAGACTCTGCCTCTTCTCAATTTTCTCCCCTTGCTTCATCATTCCACCCAATAATTGAGATGACTTGAAATAACCTACTCCCTTGAGACCCCACTAGCTTCCTGATGTCGCCATCATTCTGCCCAAACCTGTATGGAGCCATCAAAGCCCACCTGGCATGGGCCTTCAAAGTGACATGATTTTTTACTTCTTCAAGATCCCCACCCCACCTGGCTGCAGCTCCCTGAATTCCCTTTGGAAGATTACACCCTGGCATAGCTTGATTTTATCAAGATGTTGACTGATTATAGAGTGGCGTTAGACCACTCTAAATGTGCCTTCGAAACCAGTGATTGATTCAGGAATAAACACATGCTCCAGCCTGAGTCAATGAGATTTCCATTGAGGCTTGGAGAAATAGACTCTCTCCAATCCCTTCTGAAATTAGGCAGATTAGATGTAGCCACAGCAGTTGCTGAGACCATCGTGGAAGCGGAGGGGAGAGGCTGCTAGAAAACGGAGTGATCACAAGGAAGAAACTGAGTCACATCACTGGAGCCCCGAATCAAGTCCCATCTGAAGTCAGTCTTCCCTCTTTCTTCTATTAGTCAATTAAGTTCACTTATTTTTTTTTTTTAAGATTTTTATTTATTTATTTGTTTGATTGTTTATACAAGCACTGGGTACAGTCAGAAGCGCGGGAGGGTGAGAGAATTCACCAGAGCCAGAGCGGGGAGCAGAGCAGGCAGAAGGACCGAAGTACACTGCTGAGGGGAGCAGCGGGCGGCAGGAGAGGTCTGCGCGCCATGTGGGACCCTCCTCCGGTGGCCGGGGAGCAGCCGGGGATCGAACCGGCGCTGCAGAGGCTGCGGGCAGCTTTGCAACCCAGCGCTCAACTGCTGCGCCACCGGGGAGGCCCTAAGTTCACTTATTTTTAAAGCCTGTTTGAATTGGGTTTTCTGGCTTTTGAAATAATATTGAAACTTGACAACTCACATTGGCCCTCGAAAGCCTTCCATCTATTTTGTTTTAATCCTTACAGATTCTTCTGATTTCACCAGAACAAAGGAGGAAATTCAGGCAGAAAGGACGGTATGGGTGGAACCTACCAGGGCTCATCCATCTCCTGGGTGCTGATGTGCTCACTCGTAACTGGAGTGCAGTGAGGGAGAAGAAGGGCCCCAAAGGGACAGTCTTGAGACTGACTGACTTCTGTTTACTATTAACAAAGAAGAGAAACAAGTCTGGGGCAAGTAGATTAGGCTCTGCTTGGAACAATTTGAATTTGAGAAGAATTATTACCTAAGCTGAAAAAGTGGGAGACTTGTCCACCACTCACAGGAAACAGGCAGGTCCTTTAAGGCAGGACTCTGTGTTCTTCATTTTCCATCTACACCCTGGGGGTCCTCAGGACTAAGTGCTCAATGGATGAAAAACAAAGCAAGCTAAATGATCCCACAGTAAAGAACAACCAAGTGCCAGCCTCTTCTGTGGGAACGGTGATGGTCAAATATACTGAAAAGCGTGCAATGCCTGTTTTGGGGAATGAGTCTCCTGGTAGAAGAGGTAGCCTGGAGCTGGCTCTTGAAGAGGCAGATGACAGGAGGGGAATAGAGCATTCTGGACTGAGAGAGGGTGTGAGCAAAGAGGTCCTGCCACCGTGCCCCATCGGAGCACATGGCTGTATTGCGTAATGCGAGAGGACAAGAGTAAAGCAACTGAAAAGGGATCCTGTGCTTCCCTGGTGGCGCAAGGGGTTAAGTCTCAGCACTATGAAGCTATCCTCAGCCTCTCTGCAGCACGAGCTCAATCCCCGGCCAAGGAGGTGACCCATATTGTGCAGCAGACCTCTCCTGTCTCGCCCGCTGCTCCCCTCAGCAGTGTATTTCAGTCAATCCACCTGGTATGTTTCCCACTCTATCTCTGATGGATCCTCTCTCTCCTCCCCACATCTCTGGCCTGTACCTCAGTTCTTATATGCATAAATAAATAAATGAATGCATGAATGAATGAATGAATAAATAAATAAATAAATAAATAAATAAATAAATAAATAAATAAATAAATAAAAAGGGATCCCACTTTCCCTGACAACTAATGATCTATCACAGGGGCCAGAAAGGAGTACCAGGAAGGGATGGTGAAACCAAAAAAAGAATCCGTGAGGACTCTTCCTCCCTGGCTGCCTCAAGACCCATTGCCATCATGAAAGATACAGTCACTATGGAAGACCAGAAAGTTCAAGACCCATTGATCACTTCAGGGAAACAAATGGTGTGGAGGTCCTTTGCCCTAGGAAGGCACAAGGACCTAAGAGAGAAATCTGGGGGAAACTAGCTAAAACATACAACCCCACCTGAGGTCACATTTGTATTTGGATCCGGAACCCATTTGGGAGCTGGCCAAGACCACTAGCTTTGGCATGATTTAGGATTCTTTGGATTATGCAAAGAAAAATGAACCCAAACACAGACTTAAAAGACACGGCCTGTGTGAGAAGAAAAAGGCCTGAAGAAAACAGCAAAAAGAAGGCAAGAATAGAATGAAGAAAGTCAGGGGCGCAGTCAAGGCTTATGGATGCTGGCAAAAAAACTTGGTGGTGACTGTGCAGGTTTTCCATGAGAGAATTAGTAAATTAAACCTTTTATGTGTCTGATTGTTTGAAATACAGTTGAAGTTAATGGGGAGTATTATAAAATTAGTCTTCTGTTTTTAAAGCACTTAGTTTGCTTTCAGGCTGCCCAAAAATGTGCGTTTCAGGGGGTGGAGGGAATTTTGAGAATTAAAGCAAAATATATAGAAAGTTTTCAAGGGGTCAATGACTTATGAATCTTTTTAATGTATTATTATATTATATTACTTCAAAAGCCAAAAGACCCAATTCAAACAGACTGTTTTAGGAAACAAAAAAGCAGTTCTTTAGCAGCAACTCTCCACCTCTTTTCGCTGAGTCGGGAGACTAGTTGGTGTGTCTCTGTTGAAGTGAAGCAGCTGGCACTAGGTTTTGTGCTTTTTTCTGATAACACACAAAGTGGAGAGAAAGTAAAGGAGGCTTGGGGTCACTCTGATAAGCAAATCCACAAGCCATGACTTTGCTTTTGTTATCCTTTCCTCTAAAGGAATTTTCCAAAGGAAAAGTTAGAGAAAATTTCTAGGTAAGAAGAGGGAGAGTCAGGGGCCTCCCTGGTGGCGCAAGGGTTAAGATGCAACCTATGAAGCTGTCCACAGCCACTGCAGCATGAGTTCGATTCCTGGCCAGCCAGGGAGATACCCACATGGCGCAGCAGACCTCTCCTGTCTCGCCCGCTGCTCCCTTCAGCCAGTGTACTTGATCAATCTGCCTGTTCTGTTCCCCATCCGGTCTCTGGTAGATCCTCTCACCCCCACATCTCTGGCCTGTACCCCAGCTCTTGTATGCAAAAATAAATAAATGTTTTTTTTTTTTTTTAAAAAGAAGAGGGAGAGTCAAATTCCCATAATTGTTCCCAATTTTAGAAAAAAATATCTTCAAAAGGAAAGCATTGCTTCTCAGTGAGTTGTTCCACATACATTTTTAAAAGAAAATGCTCAAATGCTGGCAACTTAAAGTTCTGTCAGGACAGCGGATTTGCACAAAGGGATCAAAGCGGCCCTTTTCCCTCTCTCTCAGATAGAGGAACTCTTTATCCGTTCCCTTGAAAGGCTGAGTGGAAGCAGTTGCTCCTCTAGCATAACTGTTTACAAGTAAAGGCAATAATATGTTCAAGGCTGGTCTTAGGAGTTTCTCAGTGCTCTGCATGGAAGTGCTAGGAAATATTAGAAAATACCTTCAAATTTTACTTAACCGGCGGCAGGAGACTTGGAAGTGATTTGTGCTCCTGGTTTTCTCATTCTCTGCCAAGCAATGATGCTGACTGGCTTATCACTTCCATGGAAAACAGATCCAGGAACTCCAAGACCTGTGAAAACAGGGAATTCACCCACATCAAGATGCAATTTACACCTTCTGAACTGGGGGTGTGGGGGGGGAGGGACCAGATTAGATAATCCTGTTAGGATAATAAAAGGAATATGGCCTTGCATTTTAATATGAATACTATACAATAGAGCAGAGGTGGTGTGGAATAATGGGTGAGGTGTGGAATTGGGGGCCATAAAACCTGAGATGTAAAGTTCGGTTTACCTGATCTCTAAAATAGGATAGTATGTCCACTCCAACAGAGGCGGAAGATTAAAAGATGTGATCGTTATCAAACAAACATCTTCTGTACAGGATACACCATATAGTATTAGTTGCTTCAATGAATTACTGAAGGGGAGATGGAAGAAGTACTGCTGGTGGTGATGGAATTAGTGGGCTTTAAATATTCATCCAGGGGCCTCCCTGGTGGCATAGGGGTTAAGTCTCAGCACTAGCACACTATTGCCACTGCAGCTGAGTTCGATCCCCGGTCAGGGAGCTAACCCACTTATGGCAGAGCAGACCTCTCCCATCTCGCCAGTTGATCCCCTCAGCAGTGTATTTCAGTAAATCCACCTGTTCTATTTTGTCTGGTGAATCCTCTAGCCCCCACCCCCCACCCCTGGCCTACACCCTAGTTCTTCTAAATCTTTAAAAATAAATAAATATACAACCAGTGGCAGAACACAGTTAACTGTAAGGCCAGTTCATTCCAAATTATCCCTGATGATCACAGAGGATTATAATAGGAATAGTACCATCAATAAATAATATGAAGGGGTGAGATAATATGATTTTTTTCCAAATGTGGGAACTTTTTATAGTTTTTGAGTTTGCATTGTTTTACTCAAGCGAATGTATGCAGAGAAAAATTGAAAATGATAAAAATAAATGAAAATACAAAAGGCTTTTGGATCAGAAAACTCAAAATTGTGTCAGTTTTGCCTTCAAATTCCCTCTACATTCAAATCAATCACAGTCAAAATCCTAACAGTTATTTTTCTATATTTTGATGAGCAGTATCTAAAACACACACGCAATGGAAATTGTCAAGAAAGCTTTGAAAAAGAATATGTTGGAAAGAATTACACTACCAAATATTAAGTATCTTATAAAATTACAATAACAAAATACAGTTTTATCTTGAGATCGTGATGGAGATAATGGGGAAAAATATTCAGGAACAAACCCACGCAGGTTGGTTGGGTCGACTGTCAATGAAGATGCCAAATGGGTCTTTTCAAGAAATTATGCCTAACAATTGATGCTATGTGGGAAATTAAATGTGATGCTCTCCCTAGACCACTCTCAAAAATTAACTTGAACTAGAGCATAGGTAAACACATAGAAGTTTATGCCTTCAACTTCTAGAGGAAAACGAACTGGAACATTTACACAACCTTGGCAAAAGCAATGAACTTCTCTACCGAAAAAAAGCAGGAAGTGTTACAAAAATATCTTTTACTAATTAACAGAAAATACTTCCGCAATTCCAAAGGCAAGGTGAGAAAATAAAGTCAGGCTGAGATAATAGTGAATATTTTATGCAATCAAGTTGAGAAAACAATGAACTGATTATCCCTTTCTTGAAATAGTTCTAAATTAAATGTGTGCCCCAAATTAATCCTTTCGTATCCAAAGGGGTAGTACTATGGTGGCAGTGTTTGTATAGTCATGAAGGTAGTTAGTAGTATAAGTAGTAGGAATAAATTAAAATAGCACAAATTTATTGTCCATGAAAATTTTGGCTGTTGGTTTCATGCAAATCCCAATCTAAAGCACTCCCAAAAGATAAAAATTTTACACCGTTTGGATGCTATATTATTGAGAAAGTACAGAAAATACAAAGCTTAATTAATTAAAAATATTGAGGACGCTGTGCACTTCCTTTCTCTTCAATTCTTCTAATTAAACTGCACTCAAACGATTTTAATTAGATTGCTTGCCCACACGTACATTAAAGAGAAAATGACTGTTATTATGATAAAATTAATCCTAGAGTATTCAATTCCTACTAATACATTCTTCAAATGAAACCCTGTCCATCTCCCTTCCTACTGCATTCCCAAGACATCCCCCACCCTAATTTACAGACCTGAGTCTCACTCTCACGTTGGAACTCACCAAAACCACAACCCTGAGGTGAAAAAGGCGTTTGTCCTGCTTCCCAATCCCTAAAGCACAGCCCAGGGCACCTGACCCTCCAACTCATTCTATTAAGTGTCCTTGCTTGAACTTAGAAAGGCCCATTCCTAAGATATAAACACTGAGGCCAGTGAAGGTCACCGGACCACCCTCCCCCAGGCCCACAGACTGCTCAGGGCCTTTTCTGTGGTGACAATCACCCAACAACTACAGCCCAGCCACCACCTCCCACTTCTCTTGGAACAAGTATTTTGAAACAGTATTTGGAGGCATGGAGGGATCCTGGCAATTTAAAGGGATGTGGGGAACTTTTCCCCATATCAATAGCAATTCTTGGACACCCGCCGGCTGTGGAAGGAGTCTCTTCAGTTCAGCCCAATTCTGAAGCCAACTACCGGGAGCCAGCAGCAGACCCACAGGAAAAACCACTTCGGTGTCCCCAGACCCAGACCGCCCCCCACTGCCCATGCAAGTTGCAAGCCCAAGCAGTTACCTGGGCTTCTGATCTACAGGCCCTAAATCAGAGCGTCCTCGGGGCACATTCATTTACCAGAGTGGCTCCCAGAAGTCAGGAAACCTATTTACTCACTAGCTGACTGATTTATTACAAGGCTCTCCTTCGGGAATGGCCAGATGGAAGAGAGACCTAGGGCTAAGATGGAGAAAGGGCATGGAGGTCCCACGTCCACTCCGGGGAACCATTCTCAGCTTTTCCCCGCTTCCACGGACTGGGAAGTTCCCTGAAGCCCCTCCTTTGGGGTTTTTAAGGTGCCTACACTCATTAAATCATTGGCCCTGGGCAAAAGATTCAAATTGCAGCCTCTCTCCCTCCCCAGAGGCCAGGGGGTGGGACTGGAAGTTTTAACCCTCCAATAAGTTGGTTCCCTTGGCAATCAGCCCCCAGGTGTTTGCCCTAAAAGTTACCTTTATTAACATAATAAGAGATGCCTGGGCCACTGTCCACTCTTAGGAAATTCCTAAGGTCTACGGGAGAGCTGTTAGTTCGAACTGTGGGTGATAACAAATATATGTGAAAAAAAAAAATATGGCAAAAATATATATAGCTTGTAGATCACAAAGTCAACTCTGTTGTTAGTGATCTTGAAGACCTGGACATTCTCCATTCCCAAATGGCTGAGCACAGCAACTTACTGAGAGCCCAGTAGAAGCATGACGAGCTAGAAGCCTCACCACTGGACTTTCACCAGGCTCCACCTGGTCCCCCAATTGCATCAGAGAGACTTTGCCAAATATTGGCAACTAAAGATGGAGGGCACTGTCAGCCAATAACAGCTCACTAGATGGACAGAGACACCACGGTCAAGGCCAAGTCTGAGTGACCTGTAGGTCACCCTGAGCCCTGTAACAGTGTGGCACCCAATGTGGTTGACCATATCACACCCCGGTTGACCAGCCCAAAGTGACCTTCCTTGTGTTGGTGACCATAAGAGCATTAGGTCTGCTAAGGGCACTAAACCCAATTCTATTTCTAGAAATCACTTTCAAAGACACATTTTCAAATATAAGAGAAGATGTATCCACATATCTATTCATTGAAATACTATATATAAGCAAACAACAGAAAACTATTGTAAGGACTAATCATCAGGAAGTGATTGGGTAACCGCTGGAGTATTACAGAACTGTATAAAAAATGAGGACTTTAGGGCCTCCCTGGTGGCCTAGGGGTTAACAGAGCTATCACTACTGCAGCCTAGGTTTGATGCCTGGCCAGGCCAGGGAGCTAAGTCACAAATGGCGTGGCAGACCTCTTCTGTCTTGCCCGCTGCTCCCCTCAGCAGTGTATTTCATGAATACACTTGTTCTGCTCCCCATTCTGTCTCTGGTGAATCCTCTCACCCTCCCCCACACCTCTGGCCTATACCCCAGATCTTGTATGCAAGATAAATAAATCAATCTTTAAAAAAAAGAATTTAAAAAAATTCAGTTTGGTGACTGAATAAGTCTTGTTTGGCAGAGGTATTGTTGGCAGTAATTTTGTCTTCTCCATATTGTAATGCAAATTTAAATTGTGCAAAGGCCCTACATATATATGAGACAGGGCAAGCTAGGGTTATTAGGCAGTTTTAGGTGATAGTGCAGGAGGGGACCTTTGAAAAATTTAGGGAGGCTTCAGAGATAAGGACAAGCAAGGGAAAGTAACCCATTCCATTAGGAAAAACAAACATGCCAGGACCAAGAACAACATTGTTAATGCTGGTCCTGGTTTCCTTCAGGTGGTAAAGGGAGGCGGAGATTGGGGAAATGGAGAGTGGTTTACTGTATGGTCACATTACAAGGGCAGCTGTTTAACTTCAATGCAGGGATGCCCATCCAGCAGACTGGGCCATAAATTTAAAGATGCAACAAATGGGGAAAGAGAAAGCTGTTAGATAAGGAATGTGAAGATCCCCACTCAGTAGCAAATTGAGTGAGACAGCCGAGAACTGACCAATCACAAAGAGACTGGGGCAGCTTTAGAATAATGAGGGGAAAAAGGTCTATATTCCCTGAGATATGACTCCACTTTGGCTTCCTTGCCCCTCCCAGGCCTGGTTCCCTGGCCTGGGAGTCCCACTTTATTTCTGTTCTTTTTCTCCTCAATAAACTTTTTCTTCTAAACAAACCTGCCTTTGCTCGCTTGCTTGCCTGAGCGTCTGCGAAGTTCCTGCTGCGGCTTCCTGAGACACCAACCCGAGGGGGTCTAGTGGCCGGGGCTCAGTGCTGCCCTGCAGCCTGGGATCTGTTCCTGGCTGGGAGACTAGGCCTGACAATTCCAGTATCATTTATATATATATATATATATATATATATATATATATATATATATATCTTATATCTACAGAAGTATATACTTACATATTTAAACAAATATTTAGATATTGCAAGGGAATGTTAGTTTTCTAGAGCTGTCATAACAAAGTACAATAGACTAGGTGATTTGGACAATAGAAAACTATTTCCTCACAGTTCTGGAGGCTAGAAATTCAAGGGCAAACTTACTTTCTTCTGAGAGTATCCTTTTGTTGCAGAAATAAATTCTAGCCTTTTACCCAGGCAGGGGAAGAACAAGCGGTACTTCAGGAAAGGTGAGGTCAGGAGATGCTTTATTACTCATGCATGAGGTCCCAGACCTGGGTAGCCCTGTAAGGTCTGAGCACCAGTCTAGGGACAAAGGGTTTCTTTTACACATAACCACCTTACACTGATAACATCAGTCAGTAAGCACAGAAGTTTGTGACAGAAGACAGGTATTCAAGGATGCCCTGGGAGATCAATCAGCCTGATGGCTCTCTGGCCTTGTTAAAATGTAACCTCCTTTAGGTAATCTCATCTAGATAGGCTTTAGAGAGGCAAAACTTGTTTGCATTTACTTTGCATTATTTACTGCACCAGACCTATGACTCTTTTAGCAGGAAACAGGAAAGATTTCATTTGATTAGTGGTTCCCTTTCTCTTCCAGCTGGTAGACTGACGCTCTCCTCCTTACATCTTCACAGAGACATCTGTGTGTGTGTCTCTGTGCTAATCCCTGGGGCTCATCCTAATAACCTCATCCCTATCTCTATACATGGTCACATTCTGAGGATTTAGAACTTCTACATATGAATTTTAGGGGGACACAGTTCAGCCCATTATACAGTCCAGGAATGGGTAGAATTGGTGGCTCTAAGAATAACCACACAGAGAAAGATCCCTGGTGGCAAGTGCACCAATATTCAGACCACACCTGCCAGAATGATACACTTGGAGGATGAAAGGGAAATGCAGATAAGAGCAAAACAACTCAAAGGGACCGGTACACCCAGTTATGTGAGTGAAACTCCCTGACAGACACGCCTCAGGGTGAGAAGGAAATGCCGAAGACTATTTAATCTCCACGGTGCTGGGGGCTCTGCAGAAGCTGAGCTACATCTCCACTCAGACAGAGGTAAGGCATGTTCCATGTGGGGCCCAGACTGTGTGCATCTGGCCCACAAGATCATGAGAGGTGGACCTGATCTTTTTCAGGTCCCTATGTTAGGGGGAAAAGGATGTCCTAAAGCTAATTCCATACAGGCTTTGTGGACTCCACCCCCATCCCAGGCCAAAGCCAAAGACACTGGGAACTCCAAATCCCATCACCACCAAAGGGAAGGTGGTTAGGACCTGAGGGTGGGGTTAAGCAGCCAGGTTGATATAAAGGCAGACACGTGGGCTTTGGGGGTCCCCCATTTTGGCTCTCCACCAGCTCACAGCGTCCGGCCAGCTCTGAGAGTGACTTTGGGTTTCCAGGTCGGCGGATCGGGTAGGACGCATTAAAGACTTTATTTCCCTATTTTCTCCCTGAGTTGTACATTTTCCTTATTTCCTTTTCCCTTGTAAATAAACCTTTTATTAACCTTTTGTGTGTGTCTGTAGTGGAGTATTCATAAGTCCCTTTTAAGCGCACGGGTGAGGACCCACAGCCAGGAACCCGTTCCAAATCGGGGCAGCCCTATAACAGCTAGACATTAAAGGGATAGATCATCTTCCAAAGTCAGCCCAATTTCTGTCTAGAGGTGAATGGTAAGGGGAAGGGTTGGGGGAGGGTTGCTGGGCTAGAAAAAGTTTGTCATTTAATTCAGGCCCATGTCCTCCAGGGCCCAGCATGAATCCCTCATTCCTGCTGGTCTTTCCTTTGGTCCTGGCTCTGTCAACACCCTGTGAGGCTTGTTTATGCAAACTGGATCATCCTCAGACATATTACTGCATTTCAGACTTTGGTGAGTCTAGAGAGACACCACAGCCATCACCACCAAGGAGGAGGTCTCACCAAAGGGTGTAGAAATCAGGGGTTGGGGGAACTCTGGTGATGTGAGAGATCTGAACAATGCCTCCAGGAGACTTAAGATGGGGGAAATCTTACCTGAATGCAGGTATGTACCCCTATGTACCCCTGACCCACTTCCTCCTCTACCCAGTCATAAGAGCCAATATAACAGGACCTGGAAACAACACCAAGATAAGACGTGGTCTCAAAATCAATGTCACTGAGGTAAACTGCAGACCTTCTTTATTCCTCCCTTCCCTCATAAAATGCAAGACCCTACAGTCTATTCTTACTGAGGGAGAGGGGTGGTCTCTGGAGCCCAGTGATTTCTGTGGAAACGGAAGATCTTGGCCTCTCTTTCCCATCACAGGTACTCAAAGGCCCCAAGAAACTCCAAAATTACATGGACATATACACACCCCTCAAATGGGAAAAGTGTGCATATGAGGCATGGGATTCTCAGCAGTCAGGGTTAATTTTTGCAGGTGAGTACCCCCTTCTGCACTTGAGTCCCCCCCTACTCAAAGCACCCCTTGACTTGCCAAGCTAGCACTCCAGAGCACCAAGCATTTTTCTCCACCATCTGACAGAAGCTTCCTAGGGAAATATGGGAAGGTCACCCATGGCTGAGACTGTACTTATCAGCACAGAGTTGTGAGTCGCCAGACCCTCTGGGGATAATGACCTTGGGGCCTTGGCAGGTCCTGTTGGGGGAAATGCATCCCGACATACTCTCTGGGCCTCACAGGCTACCTGAGGAACTTCCAGATGCGCTTCACTAGATGCCATATGGTGTATCCCTGGGACCGGCTCACCGCAGAGCAGCAACTAGGCTTCATGGGGAAGTACCGGAAAGGATGCAAGTGTGAAGTGAGAAGCCTCCCATGCTGCTCTATCTTATTTTCCAGTCTCTGGACCTTTCTCCTCTTCCCCTGCCTCCTGGCTCCCTCATCTTCTCCCTATTCCCTGCCAGCCTCCCCCACCCCCTCTCACCAGTCCCTTCAGACTCTCATTGGATTCAGACCCTATTGCTGGGGTCTTTTTAGGATGGGAGTATGGGAGGTGGAAGGGAAGTGGCCATGAGTCGCCCCGTCTGCCTCACCTCCAGATCCGCCCCTGTCTCCTCTGCCGGCGCGGCTGCCCTGAGCCTGATACTAATGAGTGTGTGTGGAAGCAGAGAAACTGTAACTACAGAATATGGGAAGGAGACAAAAGCTTGTTCTACACATGTGTCCCCTCCAAAAAAGGTTACTGTAATTGGGCCCGAGTCCCAGGACAGTGATAATCCTTGCCCAGGACTCCAAGGATTTTACTACAATCATTGAACCGGGGTCTCAGTGGTTTAACATTCTGCCTCTTGTTCTAGCTCAGGCTAACAGAGCTGAACTAGTTTGGAGCACATTCATTGTAGTCTTTAATCTCATTCACTTTCTGCAGTAGTGTCTGCATCAATAAAATTTACAAAAATTATTCCCAACTGACAAATCCTAGCCTGGTGACCAGTGGTTCGCTTTATCCTGCAATTCTTCAATCATGCTTGATCTCTTACATACATCCACCAACAGCATGCCTGACCCCAGTCCTGATGCCAGAGTTCCTGGCATTTTTTCCCATCTATGCAAGAGCTCTGAGCCCAGAAAAAGAGATAAATCCCAAGAAACTAGGGCCCAGACTCCACCTGAATGCTCTGAACCTGCCTCGATGATTTGCAGAACCCCAAAATCACTGGGTAAGGGAGAAAGGATGGTCCTGTTCCAGCAAAATCAAAACCCCTTCGCAAATATAAAAGTCATTCCTTTTCAGATAAAAGTTCTGAGAATAGGAAAGTTGAAAGCTTTGACAAGCGTACGAAAGTGAGTATCTCTAGGACTTCAGCACAAAAGGCACAAAGTAGGCAGGAAACCATCATTTGGCTGCTTGAAAATAGAACACCTTATCAAGTGCCAAGACACTCCAAAAATTTAAGATGCAAACATCATTGGGAATCATAGAAGATATACAGTTTTAAAGTAAAAAAAAAAAAATGACATCTGAAAAATGAACGCATGGAGAAAATGATCAAAATTTTCCTTTGAACGTAGTTTATCAACTCAAAAATCTTTTCAGAGTCCTTCCAAAGACAGTCTCTTCCCCCTTCATGTGTTGATTTTTTTTTTTTAAGATTTATTTATTTATTTATACAAGCACTGAGTACAGTCAGAAGCACGGGAGGGTGAGAGAATTCACCAGAGCCAGAGGAGGGAACAGAACAGGCAGACTAATGAAATACACTGCTGAGGGGAGCAGCGGGCACGGCAGGAGAGGTCTGTCGCGCCATGTGGGACCCTCGCCTGGTGGCCGGGGATTGAACCGGTGCTGCAGAGGCTGCGGGCATCTTCGCAGCCCAGTGCTCAACTGCTGCGCCACCAGGGGAGGCCTCATGTGTTGATTTTTTTTCAATTTTGGAATAACTGGGTTGACCAAAAAAGGTGCCAAGATGGTTCAGAGAATTCATACACACCCTTTACGCATGCTAGAATTCTGTTTTGTAGACATCAAGATGCCCTCTTTCCCCTCCTAGATGGACTCTTTTCCACACTCCATGCTACATCTAATCTAAACTATAGTTTATTGCTATTCAGAACAACTCATGAAGACAAAAATCAAACCCGAAAGATCAGGACACTCTGTCCACTCTATGGTGTAAAGGAATCCGGCCCGAGGGCCTCAGGACACCCTAGGTAGGGAGTGAAATCGGCCATGGATGGGCAACCCTGGGAACACAGTGTCCTGACTCAAAGAAGGAACAACTGTGATGGTGCTCTATCTTCAGCTGGGTGCCCCTCTCCCTCACACAGCAGGGAACGGTCCCCAGACACCACGTTTGTGTCCCAGGCAAGTCCCAGAATTTACCGCATTAGGAATTTGCTGAGGAACTTAGAACTGGGGACAACGAGTCAGATTTTCCTGGGTGACTGACACAAAACCTGGGAATTTTAGAGTTTTTGTGTGGGTAGGGTTTTTATTCAGCAACAGGAAGATCTGGGCACTGAGAAACAGATAACAGAGAGAGAGAGATGTGGAGAGACAGAGAAATTATTTATATCAAAAACACACAGAGGAATACAGGCAGGAGGCAGGGATGGAGACACTCAGGGGTTTTCCACATTCTGATTCCATGCCTCTGAAGTCCAGCAGCTTCCATTCCATGTGCTGTGGGATGCACCCTGAGTCCTTTTTCTTTTTTAATATTTGTTTTATTGATTTACGCATACAAGAACAGGGGTATAGGAGGGGGTGAAAGGATTCACCAGAGACAGAGTGGGGAGCAGAACAGGCAGATCTATTGAAACACACTGCTCAGGGGAACAGTGGGCAAGACAGGAGAGCTCTGCTGTGCCTTGTGGGTAGCCCCCTGGTCAGGGATCGAACTTGTGCTGCAGTAGCTGGTGATAGCTTTATAGCACTGAGATGTTAACCCCTGTGCCACCAGGAAGGCCCCACACCCTGAGTTCTTGACTCCCTTTGTAAGGAGTACATTAGACTTGGCTTCTCTTACTTCTAAGAATCCCACTCACCAAAGTGAGTTCTTGGAAATGGGGTAGTGCATAGGAGGCTGCCTGCTGGTACAGGACACAACACACCATATCTCTGGCAAAGCCTGTGCTACCCCAGGGCAGCTGATGCTGAGCTGATCACCCTGTTCTTGAGCATTAAGTTATAGAAACACAATAGATGGGAAGAATTGTGTGATGTTTTGAAATATATAGAAACACAATAGATGGGAAGAATTGAGTGATGTTTTGCCTGGAAGGAAGAAACAGAATAGTCTTGAATTGGTGCCTGGTAGCAGGGAGAAGGGATTTCACAACTCCATTGCACTAAAGAGGATCACGGAACCTGGAGCTGGCAGGCCAGTTCTGGTTTAAAATATTCAGCTAATGATGAGACTCAACAACAACAAAGAAAATTATCCAGTCAAAAAATGGGCAGAAGAGCTAAAAAGAAACTTCTCTGAAGAGGAAATGCAAATGGCCAACAGGCATATGAAAAAATGTTCAACATCACTTGTCATCAGGGAAATGCAAATCAAAACTACCATGAGATACCATCTTACACCAGTGAGAATGGCACATATTAAAAAAACTAGCAACAACAAATGTTGGCGAGGGTGTGGAGAAAAAGGAACTCTTCTGCACTGTTGGTGGGAGTGCAAACTGGTCCAACCACTGTGGAGAGCTGTGTGGAGATTTCTGGACCTACTAAACATAGAGCTTCCATATGATCCAGCAATTCCACTCCTAGGTATTTACCCAAAGGACACAGAAACATCAATTCCAAAGAGCACCTGCACCCCTATGTTTATAGCAGCACTGTTTACAATAGCTAAGCTTTGGAAACAACCCAAATGCCCAAAAATAGATGACTGGATCAAGAAGATGTGGTACATATACACCATGGAATATTACTCAGCATTCAAAAAAGATAAACACATGCAATTTGCAGCAACATGGATGGCGCTGGAAGGGATCATGCTCAGCGAAATAAGCCAGAAAGAAAAAGAAAAGTACCGGACTCATAGCAGGAATCTAGAAAACTTAAATAAGGGACCAGGAAAATGAATAACTATAAGAAAGTGAAAATCAAAATCAACAAAAAACTATGAACCAGAGACACTTTTAGGGGGGCGGGGGCGGTGGGGGATTGGGGTCAGATTGGGGGGGGGCTGCAATTGTATGGGGAATATAAAAATAAAATTTATTATTTAAAAATAAAATAAAATAATGTAAAAAAAAATATTCAGCTAAGATCTGCCTTTATATTGTCACAAGGCTCCCTTAAGAGCTCACCTGCTCCCTGTGATGCAGGGGTTAAAGTCTCAGCACTATGAAGCTACCACCAGCCACTGCGGCGTGAGTTTGATCCATAGCCAGGGAGCTACCCACACGGCACAGCAGACCTCTCCTGTCTCGCCTGCTGCCCCCCTCAGCAGTGTATTTTAGTACATCTGCCTGTTCTGCTCCCCACTCTGTCTCTGGGGAATCCTCTCAGCCCCCACATCTCTGGCCTACACCCCAGTTCTTATATGCATAAATAATAACATTTTTTTTTTTTTAAAAGAGCTCATCTATAGTCACATCTATAGTCAAGGTAACAGAGACCTAGTCATGAGAGGATTCTGGAACCTGTGTCACAAGACCATGGGCACAGTAACTTTCCATCAGAATCACAAAACCCCCACCACAAAATGCTAATGCCAAGCATCAGATTGCTAATAGCATGTAGTATGTCTAGATATAAGAAACGGTCATGAGCATTTTTCTAATGGCATGACCTTGAGTGAATTAATTGAATTTTTTGGCCACCAGTGTACTTCTTAGTTGATAATGCCAACTTGCCATCACTTTCTAGCTATCACTTTCAAGGCCTTTCATGAAGGTTAAATTTGCCAGTTAAAAGTGCTTAGTACAGGGGGCCTCCCTGGTGGCGCAGTAGGTTGAGCGCAGCGCTGTGAAGCTGCCCACAGCCTCTGCAGCGTGGGTTTGATTCCCGGCCGGCCAGGGAGATACCCACATGTCACGACTCCCCTCAGCAGTGTCTTCAGTCCACCTGACTATTCTGCTCCCCGCTCTGTCTCTGGTGAATTCTCTCGCCCTCCGCGTCTCTGGCCTGTACCCCAGTTCTTGTATAAATAAGTAAATCTTAAAAAAAAATAAAAGTGCTTAGTACATTGCCTGGCACATACTGAGAGCCTGATAGACAACAGCTCTTTCTTTTATTACTAGGAATACAGGGTTGCCTCCACTGACAATTTCAGAGGCAGATAAATCCTTTCCTTGTCCAAAAATATTACATATACTACTGTGGCCTTTAGAGAGTCATCACTTTAAATTGCGAAATAATCTCTATGGCAATGTAGGAAAGCTAGTAGGAACCATGAGATAGCACAACAGTTGTCAAAGAGGATTATTTCTTCCTAATGGGTTTTTCAAGAGAAGAGTGAGGTAATCACAAGACTGCCTATAGGAGTAGTGAAATGGGGTGGGCGTCACAGTGGTGGGCTAAGAAGAAAAAGCTTGTTGGGGAATTTGTTGAGATTTCAGCGATCTCTCAATTTCAGTACTCACCAGGCAGATGAACTGGCCTCCTCCAGAAAACTCTAGTTTCTCAAAGCTCCACAATCTTTGGAGCAGTTGGCTATCAAAATCAAGGATTTTTCTGCCACCTACTGGTCATTTTTAAGAAGGACAACAGTCCTTTTTCTGAGGTAATACTGTTTTACAGTACAGTATGTGATTCAGAGGCATGGGGTCATGTCTTGTCAAGTGTGTATCACCAGCCACTCCCACCACGAAGGCACCCATAGTCCTCCTTCACTATTTAAGCAAAGATGATGGGGTCTCTGAAGGCTTTTTTCTGGGTCCACCTGCGGCCTTCACCATAAACCTCAATAGTCATGGAACTGGGGTTGTGGAATAAATGAGTGGGTTTTGGGGTTAATGTCAGTGGAGTATGGAGACACTGATGGGCACATGTCGGGTCAGTGATGAGTGGCTGGGGGCTCAGGCGTAGGCATCTGCAGAATCAGAATTGGATTTCCCCAGAGTTAGTAAGTCATGTCTAGAATTGCAGAGTCTGAAGTGTGATCAACTTACCCTACCTGGGGAATTTCTCCTGAGATGTTCACCTTTGGATGTCAACAGCTATCCTCCTTAGAAGTCAGGTAAATCAACTCAAGTACCCTTCGGTTGCCTACATTGTCTATAAGAAGAGGTTAGAATGTGACATGGGACTGAGTGTTACATCAGTGTTCTAGTCAGTTCAAGCTACCACAGAAAAATAGCATAGACCAGGGTTCTAAAAAACAGGCATATCTCACAGTTCTGCAGTCCACATCAAGACGGAGGTAGATTTGGTGTCTGGTGAAGGACTACCTTCTGATTTGCAGCCACTACTTTGTGGCTGTACACTCAGAGGGCAGAGAGTTCTCTGGTCTCTTCTCAAAGCCACTAATCCCACCATGAAGACCCACCCTCATGAAGCTCTAAATGTAATTCCCTTCCAAAGACTTTATGTCCAAATGCCACCCCACATCAATATGTGCATGGGGGCTAATTTAATCTAGAGAAGATAGGTAGAGCAATGCCTTCTACCCCAAGGACCTGCGAATGTTACCTTCCATAGCAAAATGGAGGAATTGGAATTGAGGAGATTATTTTGGATTATCTGGACAGACCCAATGTAATCATGCGGGTCTTGGAAAAAGTGGAAAACCCTTCTTAGTTCTCATTCAGAAAAGTAAATTTGACTACAGAAGAACGTTCTGAGAGATGCAATTTTGCCAGCTCTGGCACTGGAGGTAGGTGACTGATTCCAGAAAGTCGAAAAACCGAAGCAGCTAGGAAAAGGCATGGAAACAGATTCTTCCCTGGAACCTCCACAAAACACAACACATCTCGGGGCCTCCCTGGTGGCGCAGGGATTAAGGTCTCAGCACTATCAAGCTATCTCCAGCCACGGGGGCATGAGTTCGATCCCCTGCCAGGGAGCTAGCCCACACTGCGAGGCAGACCTCTCCTGTCTAGCTCGCTGCTCCCCTCAGCAGTGTATTTCAGTCATTCTGCCTCTTCTGCTCCCCACTTTGTCTCTGCTGAATCCTCTCAGCCCCCACACTTCTGGCCTGCACCCCAGTTTTTGTATGCATAAATAAATAAATCTTTTTAAAAAATCCCACTAGTACCTTGATTTTTCACCTGATGAAATTTTTCACACGCGTTGAATGTGTAACCTACAGAAATGTAAGAAAATAAATGTGTATTGGTTTAAGTCACTAAATCTGTGGTGAATTCTGACAGCAGCAACAGGTAACGGATACAGGGCAGGGATGGGGGTCGAGTCTTACACCAGCCCGCCAGTCCACACAGCCTGGTCTTCGGCCATGAGATCAGCTCGGCCTTGGGCTGGTCTGGACGAGGCCCCGGTCGCCTCACGTCGCCTTCGCAAACTCACTCCCTCGCGCCCCAAAGGTGCCCACGACTCGCGCCGCCTTTTCTCCAGGGGCGGCCGCGCCTTCGCGAGAGACTGAGCACAGTACTTCCTATTTCAGAACGGCCCGCCCCTCGCCTCGGCGACCCAGTCACTAGGGCCGAGCCGGCAGCGCACGGCACTCCTATTGGACAAAATGATTGTCCGTCAAGCAGTCCCTCCACCAGACTCTTTCACAGCTCTTCCGTCCCTCCCTTGAGGCCCCGCCTTTTTTGCTGGAAAAGGGAGGGTCGAAGCGTCCTCAATTCAGCCAGAGCACGTCTATTGGTCGGGCAGGGTTATCCATCAAGACGTCAACTGAAAGTAAAAAAAAAAACCCTACGCAAAAGGAGAAGTGCCAGAAGCCTTCCATTGGCTCTGAGAAGATGTCAGTCAAGACATGGGCGGATACTATGAAAATTCAACGCACGCTATTGGGAGAGCCGAGACCCCGGCGGGGCGGGGGCGTGCCCCTTTCCGTACTCGGGATTGGCTGAGCGGTGCCGCGCCCCCTTCCAGCCGGCTGCCGCCTGCGCTGGGAGTGGGCCCGGCTCGCCTGCTTGGGCCGGGCGAGCCCGGGCTGTGGAGAGGCGCGCGGGGGCTCTGACTGGGTTCCCCAGCCGAGCCCACGTCGCTCCCGGAGTGACGCGAGCCGTCTCAACGGTGAGGGAACGCCGGCGCGCGGCGGCAGGCGGGGCGGGCGCCGCCGGGCGAGAAGGGAGCGCCGCGAGCGGAAGCGTCTTCGGGGCGGCGTCGCACCCGGAAGTGTGGCGCGAGCGCGGCCGCACCCGGAAGGCGAGGCGCCCGCGCCGGCGGCGGGCAGGGGCGCGCGCTGGCCGGCGGGGAGGCGGCGTGAAACGGGGTTCGTGTGTCTCCGTGCCCGGAGGCTCCGAGGCGCCTCCCTTTTCGGGAAGTGTTGTCGGAGGGTGCAAGTGTTGGGTCACGCGTTTGGGCACCTCACCCTGTTGAAACCCCGCCGTGGACCCCGGGGGGCTCCCGAAAGGCTTTTGAGGAGTTTCTCTGGCCGCCGGTCACTCTCGATTTCCCCACCCCACAGGGATGTGCAGATGGAGGCCGGAGGAGACACTGCTGCCCCAGACCCCGGGGACGCGGAGGACTTGGACGACGCTCGGCTCCCCATGGGGGAGGCTGGAGATGGTGGAGGGGTTCACGAGGACCCGCCGGACCCCGAGAATGGGGGCCTGGAGGAAACAGGTACACCTTCCCCTCCCTAGGGTGCTGGGGGGGAGCCCTAACCCATGTCACTGTTGGGGGAGTGAATGGGGAGCCGGTGAGGAGTCTTTGGGGACCCAGGGAAGTAGCTGAACTCAAAGCAGGCTTAGTAGGAAGGAAGTCACTGTGGACTCACATGTTCGTTAAGTCACTGAGGAATGGAAATCAGTGCACGTCACTGGATGTTCACTAGGGACTTTTTTTTTTTTTAAGATTTACTTATTTATTTATAGAAGCACTGGGTACAGTCAGAAGCGCGGGAGGGTGAGAGGATTCACCAGAGCCAGAGCGGGGAGCAGAACAGGCAGACTGACGAAGTACACTGCTGAGGGGAGCAGCGGGCGCGGCAGGAGAGGTCTGCTGTGCCATGTGGGACCCTTGCCAGAGGCCGGGGATGGAACCGGCGCTGCAGAGGCTGCGGGCAGCTTCCCAGCCCAGCGCTCAACCGCTTTGCCACCAGGGGAGGCCCAACTAGGGACTTATTTAGAAGTCCCTAGTCTTGGAGGTAAATGGAGGTAAATGGTGGTCACTGGTGGGGATGGATGGAGTGGACATAGAGTAGAATCGATTGTAGGACAGGGGAGTGACTGTGGGTCACTGATGACTTGGCGTGAAACTAGGTCACTATGGAGTCAAACAGGATTATTTGGAGTCAAAATGGGGCACTGGATTTGGGGTGTTTGGGTTCGATGAACAAAACAAAATCAGGACAGAAGAGGGCTGTTTAGAAGTCAGTGTCTGAAGGCCGGGGTTAGTCATTGATGTGGGAAATTGGGGTGGGGGTTGGTAGTGAGCACTCAAAATACCTACATCATTGAGGAGCCAATGATGAGTTGTGGGGGGGAGTTTTAGGAAGCAGAATGGTGATCCTGGGCAGGGAGACAGTGAATAACGCTGAGATTATTTGGAAAATTGGAGGACAGTGACAGATGGATGTGCAGAGGTATTCAGTGGAGAATCAATAGGAGTCAGCGGGGAGTTGGTCCTCACTGAAAACTTTGGAACTAGTGGATGTTAAGGGGTCTGTGGGAAGAGTAGTGGACATCGCTGAGAATAAGGAGTAGGGAGGGTTTGTTTGAGAACTTGGGAATTGTTGGCTGTTAATAGGAGGAGGTAACTGGTAATTGGAGACATGTGGAAGTCTGGCTGTCAATGAGAGAATGAGGAAACAGGAGGTCATTGGGGTTTTATGGGAAAATCATTGAGACATAGTTGGCAACTGGTAATAACAGTTGTTCTTGGCAGGGAGGGGCATCAGTGAACACATCGGTGAACACTGCCTGGAGTAAATGTCCTTGGGATCCAGTGAAGTTATGGGTTTCATTGGTGAATGTAAAAGGTGGTCATGGGGAAGGCAGTGGAGACCAGTAAAGTCCTGTGCATTGGTGAATATTGTGGTGGTTACTCCAGGGGAGGGAGTGGATATTGGTGAGCACAGAGTAGTCAGTAGAGGGCTAGAGGGCACTGGAAGTCTTGGATGTTAATGGTGGTCACTGGTGGAGATGGAGTGGACATAGAGGTCAGGGGAGTCATGGAGGGTCACTGATGACCCAGGAAGTAGCAATGTTGTATGGGTCCCTGGGATGTCAGCAAATCACAGTGGGAATAAATGGGAGGTTAGGATGAGTCCTAAAGATCAGGGTGTTAAGTGAATATTCATGTCAGATATTGGGAGAATCAGTGGTCATCTTCATGGGTGACCCAGAGAGCCAGTGGGGTCATTAGGGATCAGTGGACATCAGTGAGAAGAAATTAGGGGCTAGGGTAGTAAGGGGGAGCATTCAAAGAACCAAATATTCATAGGTGTATTGGCGACCATCGAGGAGTCAGTAGATATCAAGAGAGTTAAAACCAGGTGAGAAGATACTAATAACATTTGGAGGCAGTGGGGTGCTTTGAAGACTTGGGAGTGGCAGTTATTGAGAGTAATAATTGGTTTATAGGGACATAGAGGAGTCAGTAATGACGAGAAATTGGAATTTGGGGGCTTCAGGGGGCCAATGAAGCCTGTGTTTTGGCAGGGTCACAGGGAGGGCTGGCAGGGATTTAGTAGGTCCTAGGGCACATGACCCACCAAAGCTCCCTTTCAGGATCTGAGACCAAGGATCCGCTACCGGACCTGCTGTCACCCCTGTCCCCGCCCGAGGCTCCATCATACACCTGTGGTCTCTGGGATCCTGCCACCCCTGAGAATAGTTCCGTGGGTGACCCAGAGAGCAGCTCTGGGGGCCAGGGTGGGGACCCCAGTGACGAGGACTGGCGCAGCAAGCGGAAGCACGTGTTTGTGCTGAGTGAGGCCGGCAAGCCCATCTACTCGAGGTACGGCAGCGTGGAGGCACTGTCGACGACCATGGGAGTGATGACAGCCCTCGTGTCCTTTGTGCAGAGTGCAGGCGATGCCATCCGCGCCATCTATGCCGGTGAGCACAGGGGCAGGACGCAGACCCGGGGATATGGCTGACTGGCTGGCCAGCTGTAGGTGTGTCTGTGTGTCTGTCTGCCTGAGGGCCTTGCCAGCCAGCCTGGGGTGAGTCAGTGCATGTGGGTGGCTCACCTGACAACTGGCGGGAGGCGGTCCATTTGGCTGTTCGGCCTGCTGGGTTCTAAATGATTAATTCACCAGGATCTAAGTGACCGGGTAGAAACTTCCATGTTGGCCGAGAACATGATTTTAATGGCTGTGTGGCTGAGTTGAGGGTCTTTCTAGCTCTGTGTCAGTCCTCATTCCCTCTTCCCCTACTCCATGCTGCGTTTGATCTGACTCTTTTACTGTCCTGTCCTGTCTCCATATACATCCAGAGCCCCCCACCTTGTCTTTACTCCAGTGTGCATAGTGACCCTGCCAGCTCAGATCAGGGGTGTGTGTGCTAGGAGAAGAGCCCCACCAGACCTTACCCCTGACTTCGTCCCGCCTTTTCCTCACCCAGAGGACCACAAGCTGGTGTTCCTGCAGCAGGGCCCACTGCTGCTGGTGGCCGTGTCCCGGACGCCTCAGTCAGCGGCCCAGCTGCGGGGGGAACTGCTGGCGGTGCACGCCCAGATCGTCAGCACATTGACTCGAGCGAGCGTGGCCCGCATCTTCGCACACAAGCAGAACTACGACCTCCGCCGCCTGCTGACAGGCTCTGAGCGCACTTTAGACCGCCTTCTGGACAGTGTGGAACGGGACCCAGGGGCCCTGCTCCTGGGTGCCGTGCGCTGCGTGCCCCTCGCTCGTACACTGCGTGATGCCCTCGGTGCACTGCTCCGACGTTGCACGGCACCCGGTCTGGCCCTGTCGGTGCTGGCAGTTGGCGGGCGACTGGTGACTGCTGCCCAGGAGCGGACTGTGCTGGCCGAGTGCCGGCTGGACCCAGCTGACCTGCAGTTGCTGCTGGACTGGGTGGGAGCACCGGCCTTCGCGGCGGGTGAGGCCTGGGCACCTGTGTGCCTGCCCCGCTTCAACCCAGATGGTTTCTTCTATGCCTATGTGGCCCGCCTGGACGCCATGCCTGTCTGCCTGCTGCTACTTGGCACTGACCCTGAGGCCTTTCATGACATGGCCACCTGCCGGCGCCTGGTAGAAGAGGGCATGCACTCCCTTGGTGCCCTGCGTGCCCTGGCCGAGGCGGCCAGTTTCTCTACTGCCCTGTCAACCAATGCCCCTGCCTACAGTGTGCAGGCCGTGGGGGCGCCTGGTCTCAGGCACTTCCTCTACAAGCCGCTGGATATCCCGGACCACCACCGCCAGCTGCCCCAGTTTACCAGGTGGGCTCTGACCCTGCGGGCAATTGGTGGGGCGGCAAGGCTTCTCTGACTGGCAGGTTCAGCATCTCCCAGACATGACTTGGGAGAGAGAACCAGCCACGCTCCAGAAAGGGCGAATAGAATGGGCCTCTGATGGTGGAGGGTCAAGCACCAACATGAAGGAATCCCCTATTCTCACAGGGAGGAGGCACCTAGGAGTCACGGACTCTGTAGTTGAGGGGGAAACTCGGTATCCAACCACTGAGACTCCCCAAGTCTCATGGGGGAGGCTCAGCTCTCTAGCTTAACTGAAATCTCCAGACTGAGGGGAGATGGGGCAGCCAAGAAAGCCTTAGACTGAGTTTGTCCCCTGCCTCCCTCCACGACTGCAGCCCTGAGCTGGAGGCCCCGTACAGCAGAGAGGAGGAGCGGCAGCGGCTGTCAGACCTGTACCACCGCCTGCACGCGCGCCTCCACAGCACCTCTCGGCCCCTGCGCCTCATTTACCACGTGGCTGAGAAGGAGACGCTGTTGGCCTGGGTGAGTTGGGTAGGGTCCTGAGCTCATGCCCCACTTCAAGCCTCCTTTCCCTCCACCGTGTTCTCTCCAGACATAACAGCCTCCACTCAGCATTCCAGGCTGTCACCTAGGCCCCGCTCTGTCTCCAGCACTGTTTCTGCTATTACACGCCAGTCTTTGAAACCGGCAAAGATCAAGCATGAGTTCTCCAATCCTTCATTGTTTGCTGTTCCCCCATTAGCAACCGGTACAGTGTCTTTGACGTTCAGGAGGCCCCACTGATGGCCCTCGCTGTGCCTGATTGCCTATGAGTCCCATGCATGGTCTGCTGGTACCAGTTCATGGACCCCAGATTCCTGGGGCACATGGGCCTTATCCCATGGCATGCCTTCTACCTGGCATTTCTTTCCATCTTCATGGCACCCATCCTCACTTCCTACAGGTTTACTACAGGTTAGGTTGAAGCCTTCAGGGAGTTTGGTGACAGTAACCCCACTGGAAACAGCACCTTCCCCCAGGAGATGCCTTTTAGTGCACATTTATTAAACCCTGTATTGCCTGCCTATAATACATCAGGCATTGTCCAAGGCCAGGGATTTGATTTGACTTTAAAATTTTGTTTAACTTCCATTTTCAAGCAACTTTAGATTTACAAAGAAGTTGGAAAACAGTACAAACAATCACTCTAAGTATGTCCTTCACCTGGTTTCTCCAGATACTTACATAAGCACAGGAACTTAAAAAACATCTCAGTACAAAACTGTCAGTACAATAACATCTAAACCACAGACTTTATTCCTATTTCATCATTGTCCCATCAATGCCCTTTGACTAATCCAGAACCAAGTCCAGGATCACATATTGGATCCATTGGTTGTCTTGCTTTATTCAAGAACATTCTTCAGTCCTTTTTTGTCTTAAATGACCATGGTACTTTTCAAGACCATGGTACCAGCCAGCTGGTTTGTAGAATGTCCCTCCACTTGGGTTTTTCTAATATTTTATGACTAAATTGAGGTCATACAGTGTTGGCAAGAATACCATGGAAGAGCTGTTGCACCCTCTGCCTCATAAAGAGGCCCACAGTGTCAGTGTGTGCCTTTGTTGATGACTTCAGTGCTCAAGAGCATGTTTGCCAGATTTCTTCACTGCAACGTTAGTATCTACATTTTCCCTCTTTCTAACTGTGTCTCTTGGTGATGATCA
Source organism: Talpa occidentalis (assembly GCF_014898055.3). Taxonomy (NCBI): domain Eukaryota; kingdom Metazoa; phylum Chordata; class Mammalia; order Eulipotyphla; family Talpidae; genus Talpa; species Talpa occidentalis. Next base: position 14,303,906 of record NW_023601754.1, read on the forward strand.
GTGTTTTCATCATCTCTTCACTCATTAATTTTCATATCCATTAAAGTTTCTTGCCTCCAACAGCTACTACTATGATGTTTATCAAACAGTGATTTTTCTAACTCCATCATTTCTTCTACTCTTACTGATTGTAATTCCTCTGTGTGGAAGAACTTTCTACTTGTTGACTTTTATAGCAGTATGGTCCCATGGATTTTCCTTTTCTCCAGTGAGCTAAAAATGCTTTCATGTCACATCTTTTGTTGACATTCCCCATTCCTGCTTGAGTATCCCCCATTCCAGGCTTCTCTTCTACTCTGCTCATCTTGAAATTAGCCATTTTCCCAAGGAGCCTTCAACCTTTTAGTAGAGAATGGCAGTTCAAAGCCAAGAAATGGCAGGCCCAGTTTGGGGGATGCTGCTCTGAGGCGATGGTGTCCACATGGGGAGAGGAGGCAGCCGTGTGGGTATCTGGAGGAAGAGCATGCCTAGCAGAGGTGGAGGACCATGCAGATGCTGGGAAGCAGGACGGAGCCTGCTTACCTTTAAGGAAGAGCAATGAGAGGCTAGAGTGGCTGGAGCAGAGGGAGCGAGGGGACAGCAGCGTGGGGCAGTGTGGAATGTGCTGGTCAACTGGTGAAGTTTGGTCTCGGGTTGCTCTGAGGACTAAATGAAATTAATCTTCATCTTCTGCTCAGGCCACAGGTGAGGAAAACAGGTGTGTGGAGGTTAGAACACAACGTTACTTGATGTTCAGTTAGTGATGAGCAAACTGAGGCCCAGCCAGCACACACACACCCCCCAACAGCCAAGGTCTCCCAGTTGAAGCCATTAAATGATCCAGGTGATCTCTTGATCCAGCTAAGAGCCTCTGGCCCACCTGGGACACAGTAATGTCAGCTTACCTGCTTTAACTCAGGTACCAGCACCAGGTGGCAGCTGCAGCCAGGTACATCTTCACACAGGAGACAGGATGGGGCTGGGTAGGGGTGGGCAGGATTGAGCAGGGCCAGCTCCAGCCCAACTGACTCTCTTTCCTCTCACATCCCCAGGTGACTTCCAAATTTGAGCTCTATACCTGCCTCAGCCCCTTGGTGACCAAGGCAGGTGCCATCTTGGTAGTGACCAAACTCCTGCGCTGGGTGAAGAAAGAGGAGGATCGGCTCTTCATTCGTTATCCCCCGAAGTACTCCACACCCCCAGCGGCCCCAGCTGCCCCTGCGGACCAAGTTCCCCATAATGGCTCATTCACCGGACTCTGAGAGGTGGAGCTCTCAGATTGGGCAGAGCTGGGAACAACCCTCTGGCTTTTACCTTCTGTCTCCACCCTGAATATGGGGTGGGGAGGCGAGGGTGGGGGATGGTGTCTCTGGCTGATCCCTGGCTTCCTAGGCAACAGGGTAAGACCTGAGGCCTGCCCACAAAGGAGGCGGGTTGCAGCATGGCTATGGGCTGCCTCCCTAGCTCTCTCATGTGCCCCCCCAAACCCCTTATTCACCTCCACCTCTGGTGAAACCCTTAGGCCTCTCTTCCCTTCGGCTGGCTCACCTCCACTTGGATGATAGTCCAGCCTCTCTCGGGCTCTGTCCTCTCCAACACTGGCCACAACACCCTCTGCCCTCCATCAGGGGGGTCTGCCTCCTCGACAGATTCTCAGCACCGAGTGTCCAGGTCTCTGGTGGCCCACAGAGGTTTTGGAGTTGGAAAAAACGGGCCATTCAGCCTGGAACGGGCCTGGGGATATTTTAAAGAAAACTGCATGTGAGGCCTAAAACCAGCCCCCACGAGAACATTTCTTTTGCCCATCATGTACTTCATCTGCACCCTGTCAAATAGGACCCTCATCCATTTGGCTGCTGCTAATATTCAGGAGAAGGTGGCCTCCTGCTTACGTCTACCTGGGTCTGACAGGACAAAGCCCCTGACTTCAGGCGGGGGTTGAGACTCACGGCTGTTACCTAGGAGTGCGCTCAGCTTCTGAAGCTCGTACTGCACTGCTTCTCCATGAAATGGATCCCACCAGCCTCGCCCGGGCTGTCCACTGAGGACGTGTGAACAAAAAGGAACTGGGACTCGTCGGTACCACTGCACGGGGATGCACCCGATCCCCGATTTCCCCAGCCCGCGCACCAGCAACCTAGACAGCTCAGCGTCCACGTGTGCCCCCCGCAGTCAGGCGGCCGCCCCCCCCAGACGCTGCTTCGGTCCTTGCGTCTCGGCCCCGCGAGCTGCGGGCGGCCGCTGTCCAGCGCGGCCTGGGCGTGGCCCCCGCGCCCCCCTGGCCGCACCCCGGCCGCCCCCACACTGCGCAACAGTTGAGCCAGAGGCGCAGTGCACGCATGCGCGCTGCGGCGCCTTTCTCCCGCAGCTTTTATTTTTTTTTTTCCCCCTAAACACGCATTGTCCAGGGCGCAGGCGCGCACAGGCAGGGAAGATGGAGCCTGCGAAGGAGGAGGACCTGCCCGAGCCCGCGGCCGGGGCGCAGGCGGCCGGCGGGAGCGCAGGCAAGTGGGCACCGCGGGGCGGGCGGGCGGGCGGCCGTGGGGTAGTGATAGGGCTGCTTAAAAAAAAAAAAAGGACAAAATGTAGACCTTGTTGGAAAGGATGCGGTTCCCCAAAATGGAGATGAGTGACACGCCTGGTCTGCCGTGCGGATTCGTGCGCGCCGGCCTCCCTGGAGCTGCTGCCCGGGCGCTGGGAAGCGAATCATAGGCTCAATATGTCATTCTGCAGCTCTCCAAGCCAAAAAGGCGTGTGTGTGGTGGGGGGGGGGGGGGGCTGTGGATAGTCACAGAGATGACGCCGCTGCTGGCACACGTCTAAGGAAATTAGCCGCAGCTCTTCTCAGGGCTCACGGCGCGCCCCGGCTTGCACGGAGCGCCCCACGGACGGCGGCTGCCCCTCCAGGGGGTTGTGTCGACGAGACACCTTCCCCCTCCCGTGTGTCCTGCCCCCGGCACCCCCACGCCGGGCGAGAAGGGAAACGGAGCTCATCCCGGGGGCTGTTGTCAGTTGCTGTCTTAGCCCGAGGAAGGAGTGACGCACTCCTGTGCCGGTGGCTTTTTTTTTTTTGTAAAATTAGAGGCGTTTTCAAAATGTGCTGAAGTTGGAACTGTCACCCTTCTGGCCTGCCCCCCCTCCCTCGCCCATCTCCCACCGCCTTCCTGCGCGCTTTTATCACCATTGTAGGTCTCCACATGTTGCGTTGCAGCCCCCCCAGACCTCTCTCTGCAGCCATCAGCCATCAGCGTGATTACTTACTTGTTGATTATCTGTCCTAGGATGTGAGCTCCATGAAGACAGACTGTTTACTACTGTTTCCCCAGCACCTAAAACAGTGCCTGCTTGGCAGGTCCTAGGTGCTCAGTCATTTTTGGTGTGTGCGTCATGACGTGACTGACACCCCGAGAGCTCGCTTAGAGGCGAGCCACGCATTAAGTGCCAGCTTTTAACAATGGACAGACAGAAATAATACAGAGGCAGAGCGATGCCGTGTAGTAAGTGCTTACTATAATAGCTGGCCCTGTGCCGAAAAAAGTGATTTTAGTATCAAGCTTTCAGATTTGTCAAAATTGAAGTGATGAATTAGCTGCACTTAACAATGGAGAAAATGGAAAAGCCTATCAAGGTTTCCAGCCCACCAAAATGGGCTTTTATAAAGGGAAAGAGTCCATCTAGTATGCATTACTTCTGTGGGGAAATAGGCCATCTCTTGCCTCCCAGGCAGAACTGACCAGTGAGGGTGTAGCTAAGAGGCAGCTTAGTAGGCTGCATTTAGGATATTTGTAGGACATTTTCAGTCCTACAGAACCGATCGTAGAATATACAGATGTGTGGAGTATTGTTGGTGGAGACAAAACACAAGGAACAATCAAGGAAATGGCTAAATATAGGTCTGTTCATGCGTGTTGTGGGATGCCGGTGGGGTGGACATTTTGTAAGGGTCAGAAAAAGCAATTAAAATGTATGTAGTGCTACAGAATTGTAAAATTGAAGGAAAATTTTTGAATGATATCAAGGATCGTGTATTAACAGTGGATGCACATTAACATCCGGGGCTTGATGGTCATACTGCAGTGACCTGGGGGAGTCTCCCTGTACATAGGAAATATACACTGGAATATTAATGAATACTGAGCCATCATGCCTGCAGTCATGGTACAGAAATACTCACAGGTGGGAAATCCGATACAAGGGCAAACAGGAGCACTGGGGCCTATTTCTACAACCTTTATGCACATCTGAAATTATTTCAAAATAAAAATCTTTAAAAAGGGGTCTCATGCTCTACAGACTGTCTTGTTTTATTATACGGAATTGTTTTAATGTGCAAGATGTTGGTTAGATTACTTAAAAGATTTACTGATTATAGCACATGATCTTAGCTCATGACTAGAACTGGAAACGCAGTGGAGAGAAACAAAATGGAGCTTTCAGACCTGTGCAGAGGCTGATTGTAACAGACCCGCAGAGACAATTGGGGAATTACACCGGTTCTGGATGTTGTTGGGTGATAATACTGTAGGACCGGGGTCATCTGAGAAAATGTGCTAGTGTATTTGAGACATTGAAGTATCTGGGGATGAAATATCTGGTGCTGGTTTGCAAATATCTCAGCACAGGAGAAACGTAGCTGAGGCAACCATGCGTGAGTGTGGATGACGTCAGGTCTGGTGATGAGGCAGAGCTCTTTCGAGTATCTTCTCTACTCCCCTGTGCATTGGAAACGTTCATTATGAAAGATTTCATAATGAAAAATTTCATAATAATGAACATTTTCATAAACATTTCATAAACATTTTATAATTTCCAATAGGAAAAGATAACGCTAAAAAGAAGTAATCAGACACCTCTCCATGACTAAAGTGACTAATTTTTTTTTCATTTCCACATATTAAGAATAATTCAAAAACTCAAGAGGAGCCACGCCAACCCACTAACACTGATTATTTCAGAGACGGACAAAGAGATTTAGGGTCAAGGGCAGAAGGGAAGTTTCATTTTTAACTTCACATATTTCCATAGTGTTTGATCTTTTAGAACATTATTTGGTTAGGAAAGTGAGAATTAAAGCAATACATAAAATACATTTTACTAAAAGATCTGAATGTCTTTACCAAACCATTAGCAGTGGTGACGTTGGGGTAGGGGAGTGGCTTGGGGATGGGGCTGGTGGTGAGGGGAGACTTACCTTCTTAATCATATTCTACATTTTGGTTTTTTTTACTAACTAATTTGAAAAATCCAAATGCAAAATTAATGAATAATCATTTCTAAAAGATTTCCATCAAAACAGTGAACATTCTACCAAACATTCCAGCCAAATTTAATAAGCTCAGGTTACAGCAGAATTTTTAATGACTGCAAAGAATTTCAGCCTGTGAGTGTGCTGCAGTCGACTAAGGCATTTTCAGGTTGCGTCCATCTTTTAAGATTTCATACACTGAAACACTGACTATCTGACCAGTCACCCTTAATCATTTCTGTAAGATTCCTAGAAGTGGAATTCTGATCCAGAGTTGAGCTTTTGATATGTAATACCAGAAAGCTTGAAATGAGAGAGTTTTGGCATATCAGATTGGGGAAAATGAAAAAAGGTTAAGAACATACTTGGCTGGAGACTACGAGGAAGGAGCCTGCTTGAGGCAGGTGGAGATCAGCTTCATCCTATCAGTCATATTTAATAAGATACCTTGTTTTTGATCTGGCAGGCTCAAATGTTTATGAAAAAAAAATCATAATGAACATGTTGAAATGCACACCAGAGTAGAGAAGATACTCGAAAGAGCTCTGCCTCATCACCAGACCTGACGTCACCCACACTCACTCATGGTTGCATCAGCTACATTTCTCCTGTGCTGAGATATTTGCAAACCAGCACCAGATATTTCATCCCCACATAAATCAACGTCTCAGATACACAAGCACATTTCTCAGAATGTATCCAGTAAATACACCCCCATGTGTGTGCCAAGAATCTACAGGGATGTTGTACTGAACTGAATTGTGATCCCCCACCCCAAAATTATGTCCTGTAGAACTAATTGGTTATGGGGTCTTTGCAAATGTAGCTAGTTAAAATGGGGTTTACTGGGTGAGGGTGGACCCTAATCCAATGACTGGTGACCTTATAAGAAGAAAATGTGGATGCCGAAATGCCAGATGATGACACGGGCAGACCTCAAAGGAAGACAGAGTTTGCATTTTTCTTTTTTACAGCAGCCTGAGAAAACTAAAATAGATAGTAGCTGTGTGATTTTGGGGAACAGCAAAAGAAGGGAAATGACCTAAATATCCATCAGTAGGGGACGCCTCTTAAATCCTGGTATACTTGTTCAGTGGATCACTGAAGAGAATAAAAATGTCACTAGTATACAGTGTCCAATGAGAAAAACAAGAACACCGTTTATGAGCATCCCAGTTATATAGCTAGAGAGACATATGGTTGGATGTGAACTGAATTACCTCCACATACTACCATGTAACTCATGTGGTCTCAGAAGAGGGGACTGGAGAAATATAGGGTCCCTTTATATGACTGTGGATTAGCATTTCTCAGTTTGTGTTTTGGCTATCCTATGTTTTGTGAACTGCCTTTTATCTCCAGTTTTCCTTGGTGAAGAGCAGGTCACTGGGATTTTTTTATTACTGATTTCAAGGTATTATTTTGCCGAGTTCTGCTGCTGCTGTTGTAACACAGGCTCACATTAAAAATATATAGATGTTTGTAGGGAGAAAAGTATATTTGATCAGGATTTAAGTAAGAGCCATTCATTACAGTTGGTTGATATGTCTCGAGTCTCTTTTAATCAATAGTTGTCCCTCTCCCTCTTTTTCTTCTTTGAATTTATTTATTGAAGAAACCAGACTCTCGTAGGGAGTTCCCCAGAATTTGGATGATGATGACATTCTCATGATAATTCTGGTGGTTTATTTGGATGTGAGTAGCCATTAATCACCACTTCCTAGATCTGTCAGTTCATTATGAATTTGCAAACTGGTTTATAATAATTTAAAAGAAATGCCTATGAAATCGCCCTGCTATATGGCAGTGGTGAGAATTCATACTGATCTTGAACAGCAGCAGCAGCAGCAGCAACAGCACCTGGGGTTTCATTAAGGGGACTCTGTGGTGTCCTTTGACCTCTTGGGGAGAAGCTGACTATTAGGGTTCCTGATTCATCGAGCATACACCAGGAACTGCAGAGACTTGGGCCAGGAATCCCGCAGGGGCCTTGTGCTGGCAAAAAGCTGCCCCTCAGTCTCCTGGTTTCCAGCCCAAGGGTATCTGCAGAACCCATGGAGGCTTTCTTCCTATCCCAGAGAGGCCTGGACTTTTCTTCAGTCCCCTCTCATTCTCACTGGATCCTGTAATTCTGATTTTCATCTCCACAGGGAAGAACAAGCCCTCAAAGAAGAATGAAGACTTGGTGACCATGGTGAAGAAGCTGCAGGAAGGTCGTGTATCTCCTTGTGTTTAGCACTCTGGGGTGCTGAGCCAAGCAGAGGTGGTTCAAACCCAGCCCCCTCCACTCACAACCTCGGGAAACTCCCCCACTGCACTTTTCCCTGACACAAGTTAAAACTAAAGAAGCATAAAGGGGTGCTTTATGATTTTAACAGATTTTTAAGGGGGGACTGTGGAGGGAGCAAGCAGTAAGGGAGAGGAGGGGGAACGGAGTCTCCTTAGGCTTCCACCTACTGTTTGAACTCACACACACCCCTCCTGTCCCTGCACACACCTGCTTCCATTCCCCTAGCCCACAGGCCAACAGCAACTGGTTTTTAATTTTTAGTTATTTTTCTAGATATTTTTAAAAAGTACATTCCTGGGGATGCATTTTTCTGTCCACCCTTTTATGTACAAGTGGCAAGACCAACAGCTTTGCTTCTGCATCTAGTGCCCATATCAAGCTGGAGCAGGGTGCTGGCTGGGTGTGAAATTGGATGGGCCCTTCCCTACCTATCTCAAAATATTGCTATACATCGATCTGCTCCAAATGAAAGGGGGCCTCTCCTCTGTCCTGCCCCCCATGGTCGCATACTGAAGTGCATTTGGGCTGCTGCCTAGGTAGCACAATTACAGGCGGGGAATTGCAGAGATGCTCCAACCAGCTTCACGAATGAGACCCCTGGGGCTATGTCAGTTATGATCAGCACCTCGGAGAGCACCCCCACTGTCTTGGCTGTCACGGGAGCGGGAGGGCCTCAGAAAATTTTGAGTTTATTAACTCGAGAATGTCAGGAGCTGATAGTGAGACCCCACAAGGACTGGGAGGCTTTTTTGCCCCAACTCTTTGCCTTCTCTGGCTTCCTGGAAGGCAGAGAGACAAGGAAGACCTCTGTGTACCAAATACTGAAACAGAATTGGGACTGTGAGGGGTTAAGAGATGACTCACTAAAAAGACCAAGATCTCCCTCACTGGAAGACGTGATAGCTGCCACCCACACAGTGAAAGCAACATTTCCCTATTTTCAAAGGAAGTCATGGCAGAGTCTGGATGGACAGTAGTGAAAACTCACCCTGCCAGACTTTTAACAGGGTGGAGCAAGTGGGAAGTCTCCCTTGGCTCCCACCACACTCAGAATTCCATCTGGAAGCTTCCACTGTGTCCCACAAGGCCCTGAGTGACCTGCCAACCCCACATCTGCCCACCTTAACTCCTGCTGCTCTCCACTTGCTCACTAGACTCCCACCTGCCATGCATTAGTCATTATTTGGGGGCATGAGCTTCCCTCCCTCCCTCTGCCCTGCATTGTTCCGCTGCCATATTCTCCACTCCCATGGCACCACAGGGCCACCCTCCCTCACCTCATCCTGAGCCTTTCCATATCACAAGAAGCGCCTTGATCCCTGGCACTCGTCAGCCTTGTTCACTTTATTTCCCTTCACAGCAGAAACTGCCTCGCAACTTGGTGTCATATGTCTTTGTTCTGTGCCCACTCTCTCCCCACAATGCCAGCCCCTCAAGGGCTTCTAACAGAACCAGGCACACAGCAGTCACCCAATAAATGCACACTGATTTATAGCAGTAGAGACAGTGCCAGTGACCACCCCCCCACTCCAATCTGCCTCGGATAGCCAGACATCTGCCTTCTCTGGCTCAGTCTTTCTTTTTATCATGCAGAGGGAAGCCTGGAGCCCCAGATCAAAGAACTGATTAACCGGATTAATGAGCTTCAGCAAGGTAAACTCTGGGACCGAGTCTGGCCAGCTGGCCAGGAAGGGCCCACAGTTTGAACACCGTCACTTCCACATTTCTAAGACCCAGCAATGCCCCCTCTTCCCCTCCCCCACCACTTGCCAGGTTGTTCAAAGATACATGTGCAGAATCTGTGAGAGAAGAGCAAGCTAGAGGCTGCACTCATGCTGTCTTCTCTTCTTTGGTCCAGCAAAGAAGAAATCTACTGATGAACTGGGAGAAGCGCGAGCCCTCTGGGAGGCCCTGCACAAGGAACTGGACTCCTGTAAGGAGGACCAAAAGAGGGGGCCCACCGATCCCCCGACCACTGCAGGCAATCCTGTGCATGCCTCAGGGTCTCTGCACAGGCTGTCCCCTCCACCTGCAGGGCTCGCCTCCTCTGCCATCCAGCTTGCCTCTTGCTATCTCATCTTTCAGCTCTCAGCTCCAGCGCCACCCTCACAGGTCTACCTCATGGTGCTGCAGGAAAACAGAAGGCCACCTTCTCTCTGCCCCTCTCCCTTCTGCTTGATTTATTTCTTCATAGCCTTTATTTCCAGTTTACATGACATACACATTTTCATTTCTGGTCATATCTACTCTCAGCATAAACCTGTTCATTCTTCAGGCTCTTTGCTCCTGACAGGGAAGCAAGCACATTCCTGGAGGGGGAGAAGCTGGTGGGGATGGGCCCCACGGGAGATGGGTGTAAGGGTGCTAAGAAGACAACTCCCCTGGGGCTGTACCTGGCCTTCTGCATGACCTTGCATGAAGTCGTTGTGGGGCACAGAAGGTGTCCCCTGGAGGCTGAGTGTTGCTGTGTTTTCCAGTGAGTGGAGAGAAGGCGCACCTAGAGGAGGTCTTGAGCAAAAAGCAAGGTATTGACCAGCTGCTCCTCTTTTTGTTCCATCCTGCACCCCACAAAAGCCCCCCGCCCCCAGACAGCCAAGGAATCTCACTGAATCCTAAGTCAGGTGCTCCCCCTGCTTCGTTTACTCCGAGGTCTCTCAGTGCCCCCCAGTACTTGACGTGAGCGGGGAGCCCTTACTGCCATCCAACCCCGATTCCCCAAGAGTCCTCCCAGGCCCCACTTAGTTCCTCTCCCCACAGAGGCACTGAGGATCCTCCAGCTGCACGGCCAAAAGAAGAAAAATGAGGCTCAGAGGTAAGAGACCTGTCCAGCTCTTTCCCACCCTTATTCCTCAACTCCAAGGAGGAGGGAGCCAGAAGTAGGAAAATTAAACCTTGGACACACACATCTCATCTCCCCTTTCTTGAAAACAAAGCAGCTAGACAGTAGGTTTCCCTGCCTATCCCAGGTATCGGGTGGTGATGTTCCGACGGACTCATTCATTTAATCATCCATTGCTAGTTTCTTTACCAAATAAATTTCAACCACTGGTGTTATTCTAAGTCTTGTCTTATTGGTTATCCAGCTTTTCTGCAATCCATTCATTTGTGTATCTGGCTGCGCATGTAGCTCCCCCATGCCCAGCAGCTCACCTCTCCACCCATACATGTATCCAGTCACCCAGCCTGGCCGCCACGCAGCGAGGCAGCCATGATCCCTCCAGCCTGCCATCGGTTAGCCTTGCACCCATGCAACCTTCCATCCCTCCTCTTTCCACCCTTCCAGTCTCAGCCAGTCATTTCTTCACCCGGCCACCCAGCCAGACATGTATCCACGCTTCCAACCACCCTTTATTTCTCCATCCAACCGCCATCCCTTCCCTCGTCATTTCTGTAACCAGCCATCATCTCTTCAGCCAACCGCTCATCTATCCGGTTAACTCTCCAGCCAACTCTCCATTCATCTCTCCATCCTTTGAACTTTGGCCTGATACATTCTCGTGACCAGAGGCTTCATACATTGGTACACCATGATTTTAACTGTGTGGGGACACCGGATGACGGACAGTCTTAAGTGGGTGTCTGCTTAACGACACCACAAACTCTTCTTTTAGCTATGTAATCCTTATAATGACAACCACAGAAATGAAGGGCTCATGTCACACGCCCATCCTACCACCATTGTTCAAATGAGGAAACTGAGGCCCAGGGAGGTTCAGTAACTTGTCTAGGGTCCCAATGGAATAGTAGATCCAGGCTGCAAGTCAGGGCCCAGAATCCATGGAATTAAACCACTGCCCCCTCACAAAGCTGTCTTAGGACGACATGGCTTGATGGGGGACAGGCTGATGGTCTTAACAGAGGCCGATGCAGTCTCAAATGCAATCAACAGAAGGAAGGAAAACGCTGAAGGTTATGAACAGACTCCCAGGCCCCGGCGCCCGCTGAAGGGACTGCGAGGCCAACTGGAGAATGACAGAGGGTTGTCTTTCCCTCCCCAGGGAGAACACAATGCAGGAGGAAACATCTGCCCATAACCCTGAGGTCCCAGGCAGTCACAGACAGAGGAAGCTGGGGTAACCCCGGGGTAGCCCCAGGTCTAGGGTCTGGTGTGGCACTGGGTGGAGAGTGGGAGCGGGGCATCAGGGAGAGTCTGTTGGAAGAGCAGCTACTGGCACCAAACCCTTCAAAGAAGCAGAGGGAGCCCGGGGCAAAGATCTGAAGACCTGTGTGTAAGGAACCCCCAGACAGGGCCAGGCTGGGGCGCCTTCCTAGCACGGGGTCCCTCATTGCTGGGTGTTGGCCCGTAGGTTGAACGTGGAAGAAGAACTGGAGCATTTGATAGGCCAGCACAAGGACCTGTGGGAATTCCACGTGAGCCATCGCCGGTGTCTCCAGCCCAATCACTCCTCCCCTGGCTTCAGGGTCCCCGCTGACTGGTCCAGGATCAAAGCACCGTGCAGCCCCAGCCGCGGGCTAGCACTTGGCACCTCTGTTCCTCTCACCCGCCAACGCAGTCCGTTAGGGTCCACCTTAAATCTGGCCACCTTTTGCTTCCCCCCACGGCCACACCTGGCATCCCTTGCCCAGACCATCTCAGGAGCTTTCGCTGGTCCTCCTCCGCTCCTGCTCACCCGGAGGGTGCTCGCCGGGTCAGGGCATTCCTTCCCGTAGCTAATGCCCCCTGGATGCACCTGGCAGCATTCCAGGCAGGAGGGAACCAAAGCGTCCCAGACATTTCTGTGCCCAGGATGGTACCCAGGATATTTGGAGGTGGGGGGAGGCTTATCCAGATTCTAAACAAAATAAGCAGATGCCAGGCTGGTGGGTAGGCCTCTCTGAGCTGGGGACACCTGAGCACAGCCGGGAAGGAAGCCAGGGAGGAAGCCATGCAGGTATCTGGCAGACATACAGCTGTTCCCGGCAGGTGGAGGGAGCAATGCAGAGGCCTTGAGATGGAGGGAGCATTTGAGGAAGAGCAAATAGGGGTGTGGGTTGGGGGAGCATGAGGGGAGCGGGAACAGGTGAGGTTTGAGAGGTCCAAGGGGACTTGGGGCGATATTGGGGTGGGGAATGTGTTTCCACCACCCCCCAGCCCCTCAGACAGTGCACATGGTGGTGACTAGTCTGACCGAGTGAACCCATCAGGTGAGGGCTTTGCAAGAGGCGCGGCGAGGCCAGGGGGACGGACAGCCCGACAGGCGTCCTCTCTGTCCGCGCAGATCCTGAAGCACCGACTGGCCTGGGAGATCCACACTCTGCAGGGCAGCCGGGAGCAACTGCTCACCGAAGGTGAGACCTGGGCGCGGCGGGGCGGGGGGCGGGGCGTGCAAGGGGAAGGGAGCCCCGACGCCCCGACACCCCGACACCCCTGCAGAGAACGAGGCGCGGGCCAAGCTGCGGGAGGTGGAGCGGCGCCTGCGAGCCTTCCGCGAGGCCCCGGCTGCGCCGCGCGAGGTCCCGGCAGCGCCCCGCGAGGGCCCGAGCGTGCCGTCCTGGAAGGATGGGTGAGGGGTCGCGCCGCGCCCCCCAACCCCTGCACCGGCCCAAGACGCCCCTCCCGGAGGGACCGGCCCTGGGGGCGGGTCCGCGGGCCCCCGGCTTCTGCGTCTCCAGGGGTGTCCGCGGCTTCCCCTGCGTCCCGCCCCCCATCCCGCCCCACCTTTCAGTCTCCTCGCTCTCCCGCGCCCCTTCTCCGCAGGATGAAGGCGGAGCTGGATAAATTCGAGGGGCAGGTCCTGGGCGCCGCCGGGGGCAGGGTTGGCGAGCGCCAGGTAGGGAGCGGAGAGGGGGTGGAGGGGGGCGGACTGGGGTGTCCCCGGAGACCCTCCGAGGGAGAGGGAGCGGGGCGCCCCGGGAAGGGTGCATGTGACGGGGCAAAGGGCGCTCGAGACCCCCGAACCCCCAGCTCCCGCAGGCCAATCCCGATCTCCCCGGCGCCGGAGCGAAGGAGCAGGAGGAGCCGCCGGCGAAGCTGCCCCCAACTCTCCCCGAGGCCTAGAGGCCCCCAGTCCCGCCCCGCCCCGCCCCGCCCGCCTGTCCGGGCCGCCGAGAAATAAAGGCGATTATATCCACGGCCGCCTGCCTCGGGCTGAGTCTGTGCGCCGGGAGTCTCTGGGCGTGGGGGGTCATCCCAGCTCTGCGACCTGGGGGCGCCTAGGGGTCAGGGCTATGCGCTCTGGTGCAGGGGCTCCCGCAGAAGCTCTGGGAATAGGTGGGTATCGCGCATCTCCATGCCCTCGCCTCGGTTCCCCAACCATCTGTTGCACCAACAAGGGCTAAAAGCCCATGCTGATGCTGTTTGCAGAAACAACGCCCGTGCGAGAGCCTCTGGGTCTCCCTGGTTCAGAGTAAAATCCCAGAGTCCCAGCATCCCCAGCCCTCCAACCTGCCGGCCTCTCTGGGGTCCCCTCATCCTTTGGTTCTGGCTGCACAGCGTTTCTCCACCCTTCTCCAAGCGCCTGGTTCTCTCAGAGCCTTTGCCCTGCCCTGTGCACCTCTGAGGTGGCCCTTCCCTGGGTCCTGGGGACTCAGCTCCCTGAAACACATCAGCTGCTCAGGAGGCAGGCCCGGGGACCCAGTTCCAAAGGTCACCATCACCAGGTGTTGCTACTTATGAAGCAGATTAAACAAGGACTTGCTGAATATCTGCTGTGTACCAGGCAATGTTGTGGGCCCAGGGTTTCCCGTGGCGTGGTCAGGAGAGGGTCTCCCTGAGAAAATGCTGTCTGAGCGGGGAGTGGCCTGTCCAGTCCTGGAGTGAGCCACATGGGTGGAGCAGAGGGGATGCTCCTGCAAAGGCTGTGAGATGGGACCAGCTCTCTTGAGTTTGTGGAGCCTCTGGGGGTTGGGGACAGGCTTCTGGGGCAGAGCGAGGTGAAGACAGAGGGGGAGATGATAGGGGAGAATAGTTGGGGATCCAGCCAAGTTGGGCCTTGTCTATCCAGTCTGTGTAGTGTTCTGGGGACAGGACCTAGCATTAAGCAGGCATTTCAGTAAGTGGTAGCAGTGACTTACATTGATGATGATTCCTTTTCCCAGTCTGTAGTGAGGGAATCTAAGGTGTGAGACTCAGGACAGAGGCTTATAATCTGTTAACTGTTTAGTACATGGTTCATATTTATTATTATTATTATTATTATTATTATTATTATTACTATTATTATTATTACTATTATTATTCTGATTATTATTCCCTCCTACAGATGAGAAACACCAAGGTGTGTATTTCCCTTAGGAAAGATTTTTATGCAATAAGTGCTCAATATATGCTACCTATTCTCATTACTGTTCATGTTATTCCCAGTCCAGGGCTGCGAAAAGTCAAGGCCGTGCATGTGTGCAATAAGCCCAGAAGAGCTGGGTCTCACCACTGTTACTGTTGGTATCCCAAAGCTCACACCACATGCAATTGACTGCAGGCCTGGCTCTAGAACCCTGTCCTGCCGACTCTGCCTCTTGCCTTAGGCCAGCTTCCAGGGATCTTTAAGGAAACTTTAGTCACTTCTTCATCATCCTTTGTCACACAAATGGGGACCACCTGGGTATTTCATGACTTAACACTTTCCCCCTAGATTTCAATCCTCGCCCTCCCTGATGACTGGCTAAGTGACCTCAGGGTTTTGCTTCATGTCACTAAACTCAATCACCAAATTTGCAAAGGGATGATACCAACTGCTGCAGAGAATTTATGATAAACCTGGCCAGCTGCTCACTCCTCCCAGAAACCTCCCAAGAACCTCTAGACATACCAGGCAAGCTGCCCCTCCTGTGGATGCAGGGAGCACACGGAGATGGTTGGTGGAGGGACTGTCTCTCCCAGACTCTCACCTGACCTGCTCTGTTTCCCTGGGTTCTCATAAAAGTCCTGAAACCTACACTGGAAATAAATGCCCCTTTCAACGATCACCTTTGTATTTTCGTACCTGTGTCAAATGACAGTGAAATTTCTCGGATCTGAAGGTTACTGATGACTAACTGTTGTTTCCTGTGCTCACTGATCTTATTCATAACCATCTAAAATAAATATTGGGGACAGAGGGCCTGATGGCCTAGGGTAAAGGACTGTGGGTGCTTTAGTGGAGGGTGTGGTGTGATGACATACATCTGAGATGTGACCCTGTCCCCCTAAATCCTACACAGTGTTGTAAACCAGTGTCACCTCAATAAAAAAAATCAATTTCCAGAGTCCCCCAAAAGCTTGTATGTTGGGTGGTTGCTCCTTTATTCACACACATTTCCTATTCTCATCTTTTTTTTTTTTTTAATTAAGGCCAGTGTAATGGGGTTGTGGGTTTAAAGGAACAAAAGTACACGAGGGTGATATTTGGGTGTGTAAAGGCAGTGTTGTTGCATCAGGCAACACCACACTTTCAAAGAAACGGGAGTTGAGGAACAAGCTGTTACGGCAGGATGCTGCCGAGAAAGCAAAACCTTTCCTTTTTATTGATTGAATGATTTTACAGAGTCAATGACTCGAGGCAGGAAAACAAAGAGAAAAAAGCTAGAAGGAAGCGGATGGATGCTTGGGTTATCTGGGCTTTGGGGGGAGATGAGTCTGCAGATCCAGATTAGTTTTATGGCCCTGTTCAAAGATCGAAATCAAGCTTCCGACCCCGACTCCTGGCTCTGTTCTTATTAACAAGGCATTCTGCTGATCAGTCTCTGGGCCGCAAAGTTACCTATCAGTCTATGGGTCATACCTAGCGACATATACTCATTGCCCCAGGGAATTAAGCATCGTGCTCTTGTTTAACTTGAGAGGAACCTTCGCAGGGCTGGCAGTTTGCATTCTTTAAGTTTAGGTAATTGATTGACTGGGCCAGATGGGCTTTGTACTGGAAAGGCCGAACTGCGTGTCTGGAATGGCGGCTTCCTCAGCCCTTTAAGCCTAGTGGACCCACACAGTGTGATGACTGCACTCTGAAGAGGCTGAGTGCAGATGAGCATGGTGCTGCCCACACCCCATCACTGGTGACCACTGAGCCCTTGCAGTGCTGCTAGCCCACATTGAGAGGTACCCACACTGCATTTCAGGAGAGGCTAAGGGGTTAAGACACAGACTATGAAGCTATCCACAGCCACTGCAGCACGAGTTCAATCCCTGGCCAGGTTGCTGGCCCACAAGGCACAGCAGACCTCTCCTGTCTCACCCGCTGCTCCCCTCAGCAGTGTATTCAGTAGATCTGCCTGTTCTGTTCCCCCCTCTGTCTCTGGTGAATCCTCTCACATCCCACACCTCTATCCTGTGCCCAGTTCTTGTATGCATAAATAAATAAATCTTAAAAAAATATATGATCAAAAAAAAAAAAGTGGTGGTGAGTATATGGATGGAATGTGAGGTGATGAAGTGAAGTGAAATAACTCAGGAGGTGAAAGTGCCCGTGGTGTCATCTGTGGAGTATAAATAACCAAAACAAAGGAACAAACATGTCACAGCACACAGAGCTCTTAGACTTCGTGGTTGTGGGAGGAATGGCCGGAGGGCAGGGTGGAAGGGTAGCTGATGACGGAAATGGCTTTGAAATTTCGGTGGTGGGTAAGGTGGCTGTAATCCTGAAAATTAGATCATCTTGTGAATCAATGGAAATCCATGTCATCTTATTTAGAAGAAGAAAAAACAAAAGCTAAACTCACCTGAGAGGTGACAGCAAAGGCCCATAAGCCTCTCAGGGAACCTCCAAGTGATCATCGAACTACATAGCCCTTGGAAGTTGGAGGTTATAAGTACCAAGAACCCATGCAGATGTGAGCCCAGAAAAGAAAATAAGTTGGTTATAAAGCTGAAAGTCTGTGCTTTCCAAATGTGTGTGAGTAAACTGAGACTCCCTATGTCTACAGAGATGAGGCATGTTTCTTGATTTTAACCTAGAAGGGGACTCGAACCCTGCACCTGCACCCTCATAGAAGAATACCCCCGTTCTTATATGCATAAATAAATAAATCTTTAAAAAAAAAGTAAGGGAGAAGGAATGATGAGCTACTTTTCTTCCAGTCTTTACATGTTTGTTTTTTTCTTTTTTAAAGATTTATTTATTTATTTGTTTATTTATTTATTTATGCATATAAGAACAGGTGTAGGTCAGAGGTGCGGGGGAGTGAGAGGATTCACCAGAGACAGAG
This sequence comes from Talpa occidentalis, assembly GCF_014898055.3. Classification (NCBI taxonomy): domain Eukaryota; kingdom Metazoa; phylum Chordata; class Mammalia; order Eulipotyphla; family Talpidae; genus Talpa; species Talpa occidentalis. The sequence goes on from NW_023601754.1 coordinate 14,321,539, forward strand.
TGGGGAATAGAACAGGAGAATCTGCTGAAATACACTGCTGAGGGGAGCAGCAGGTAAGACAGGAGAGGTCTGCTGCACCATGTGGGCCAGCTCCCTGGCCAGGGATTGAACTTGTGCTGTAGTAGCTGTCCATAGCTTCATAGTGCTGAGACTTAACCCCTTGAGCCACCACGGAGGCCCTACATATCTGTTTTTTCAGAAGTGTTTTGTTCTGTCTGTAAATACACACAACACAGAACATAGTGTCAGGGCACAAGAGGTGTTGGGGTGTGTAGTTTAAATGGCTATTTTGTAAAGTTTGCATAAAGTTAAAAAAAAGAAATATAACACAGATTACTTGGGGATAGATAGGTATTTGTTTCAATGTATGAAGAATTTAAAAAACATCACTTTATGGTAAAGTTACTTAATTCCCAGCGCTAACACTAGATCCCAGTGCTAACACTAGCAACAGTATCCTCACATACCACTGAAGCTTCCGATTCATGCCCGTCGTAAAGCCTTCAAAGACCAGGAAGGAAACTATGAACACAGTCCAGATTGAAAAGTACATTGGCAGAGATTTGTGTAGGGGGGATGGGCCCAGAGTAATTTTCAGGGTAACTATAGGCTCTGCTGACTGCCAGCTGCCATGGCCAGCCTTGGCATTTCCAGGCCTTCAAATAAAAAAGGCATAGTTCTGGCAGCTTTCAGCCTCACAGAACCACCACCTGAGATTTGCTAAATGGGACTTCACCAGGAGATGGCAGCATCTGCCTAGAAATGCACACGCCAGCAGTGGCTATGCAAACAAGGACAGTGTTCCCTGGACAGGAAGAGGGGCTGGTAGGGAGGATCCTCTAGTAGGGAATGGTTTTCTCAGTGGCCCCACCAGCTACCAGCTACAGCCACATCCTCAACTGTGAAAATCTCTCTCTCTCTTTCTCTCTCTATTTCCCAACTGAGGCAGGACTAATAAGCCATCAAATCTCAAGATTCTGAGGGAAAATCTCAAGGTTCCTCACCTCCTCCGTTACACTGGGTCAGTCTCAGAGAGTGTTCTCCATTAAATACATAAGTCAATGCAGGATTTTCTAGACCGAGGGTCCCAGATAGGCCGGGGTTGTATCCTATGGGAAACAGCCACTAGTCAAGACAGTTGTGTGCTTCTGTGTGCCTGGCACAGTGGCCCTGGGTGTCATACCCACTGAAATTTTAGACATGCAGAGAGTTTAATTTTGTGAGAGAAGTAACTCTGTAGGTACAGCTCTTACACTTTCGGCAGTTGATTCTGAGAGTCACTTCTTAATTGCTGTTCCATTGTCCTCAACTCCCTAGTGGTGGAAAAGTCACTCAATTCCAAACCCTCTGTTCTTTCTACAGCCTCTTTGCCCAGCTCGCCTGCAGCCCTGGAACAGCGAGAAACACCCAGTTCTCTGCAAGGAACTTAGTGTCACTTGTAATTGTTTTTCCTTTTCCAAACAGAAAGCAGTTGAATTAAGCCATGACTGTTGCCAAGTGCTAAATAGAAACTTTTCTGCCCAAAGCAAGTTCCAGCAAAGTGGCATATAATGTGGACTTCTGGCCTAATGTGAATTCACAGGGGCGCTGCCTCATACACTGTTTTCTGTAATCACTGGGGCACCCAAAAAGCCCGATTACCATGAGTTTTAAAACAAAGCTAAATGAAAATTGCTCTAAAAACTCAATAAAATCAACTACACAGTCTTGGGTCAGAGTGGATATGGATGAACACTGGCCTGGAGTCTTTTCTTACACAAGCTCCTGCTGGCTGTAAAGCTGTCCTAATCATAACTAGTCCATCCAGGAAATTGATGTGGGCTGAAAGGGAATTTTAAAAAGAATAAAGTTTGAAGCAATGGACATGATAATGTTGCCCTGTTCTGCCTTGGTCAGACCACTTCTGGTAGAGCTAGTTTCTTGTTGCCACATTTTGGCAAGGAGAAAACTGTCGAAAGAGGAAAGATTGAGTGGTCAGCTGCTACCAGGCCAGCCATTCAGGCCCCTGGCCTATTTCTTACACTTTTGTTGCAGAAGATGTGATGTGAGGAGGGCATGGCACCACATTCAGTTATACACGTGTGCAGAGGATGTTTCAGAAGCTTTCCGTGATCAGATGTGGGCCTGTCACTAAAAGGTAGACAGAGAGGCAGAGGGTATCTCACTTATAGAAAAACATTTTGCGCGTGTTGCTGTGCCTAGTGGAAACATCAGTGAACACTGATGGGCTGATGGGCAGTATAAGCAGAAGATCCTTCCTATGTATGGCAGGTGCTAAATCAAAGCTGAGGCAAGCTCTGTCTTTGCCTTGTGAGCCTTTGGTCTGATGGGGAAAACAGGTAGCACAACTACAGGGTGTGAAATATAATAGGGGAAAGAACAGGATGCTGGGGGATTGGTCAGGGAAACAGCTATCCTATCTTAGGGGAGTCGGTGAGGAATCCCCATAGAAACAGTGTCTAATTAGAGACTTGTACACTGAAAAGGAGTTATCTGGATAAAGAGGGTGGGAGAAAGAGGATTTTTACATGGTAAAGTTTCCTATGACTTCTCATAAAAGTGACCTTTCTAGATACCAAGAAAGCTCCATTACTAGGTCCATTGTGTATTCCTGCTAACAAACCACCTCAAAATATTGTATCTTAAAACCTTGGCCATTTATCTGCTTGCAGTTGCTCAGTTTAGACTGGGCTCAGCCAGGTGGTTCTTCTGGCTCTTCTGGGATCACTCGTGGAGCTGCCATCATCTGTTGACTCAACTGGGGTGGATGGTCCAGATGGTATCAACATTCTGTCAATTAGTGCTAGATTCTCTGTGGGCACTTTGGCAGGTGCTAAATCAAAGCTGAAGCAAGCTCTGTCTTTGCCTTGTAAGCCTTTCTTCTCCACATGGCTTTGCATCCTCAGTAGGATAGACAGGTCTTTATGGGGTGGTTTCAGGATGATATTTCAAAAGAACAAAGGAGGACACTTGAAGGCGTCTTGGGGACAGAGTTGTAGAACTGACCTAGTGTAACTTCTGCTACATTCTATTGATGGAAGAAATGTGAGAATAAAGAATGAAGAAGTAGACTTCTACTTTGGGTGGGACACCCTGCAAAATATGTTGTTGCGTTAACCCAAACTAGAGTCAGTTTAATGTGACTCCAGAGGGGTGAAGTTTGAGCTCAGTGTTTAAGGTGAGTAAGATCTTACTGATGAGAGCAGAGAGGGGCAAGGCATGGCAGGAATAGGTTGGAGAGCATGTTGGAAATATTTGGAAAAGTTTGCAGGGTTCGGTATCTTTCAAAGGATCAGGAGAGCAATTGTGGAGAAAGACACATCATTACAACCCATGGAATATTGGGTTGCCTGGGAAGTGATCAATACATCTCGATCCTATTTGGATACGTGTGTTCATGAAGAGCCTCGAAGGACCAGTGCTGGATTCTGTTCAACAAGAGAAGGTTCCCATTCAAATCAGGGAACTGGGACAATGAGTTGTGTTTATGTCTGTCCGAAGTATTATTTCACCGACCCTACACATAAAGTAGCTCAGAATGAGTTCAAGCATAAGGATTTGTTCAGAATCTTAATTATTGGTACTGACTGTGTGGTCTGGTTTGATGGTTTCTGTGAGTCCTGCTTCCTGATTTGGTTATGTCATTTTATGGGGTGGGGAGGAAAGGTACTGTTTTCTCTGCTGGCTGCAAAACCCCCTTCTGGCTTCATTGTGGACCCCGATGCCAGCAACTCCAAGGACCCTTAGGAAAGCACGCGGACTGCAGCACATGAGGGCAGGAATCATCTCAGCCAACACATATGCACCGCCAGTTGGATGGCCCCAGGATTTGTTTTTCCGATTTATCTTCAATGGGTAGGGAGAAGACATTTTATTGCTGAACAGCCAGTGAGAGGAAGAACTGAACAGCACAATCAATTTTTGGCAATGCCCAAAGAGAGGGTGACTTAGATCAGTGAAGGTCATGTGATAGCCAAATGATCTAAGCCACTGGGGATGAAGAGCAAACATTTCCTCACATTTTTGGTTGCTCTGCGGGCCGGAACAAAGCCTGATTTAAAATTAAGTGCAAACTCTCTCTTCTGAGCAAATCTCCTGTCATGTTGAGGCGGGCTGGCAGCCACTTAGCCTTTATGCTTAGAGAGTCTTTTGAAAATCAAGTAGAGGCACGTTCTTGAAGCAATCACCAGCATAACACGTATCTTCCGCTTCCTAAGTATACCCTTTTGTTCCTTTCACCCAAGGGGACATCTACAGAAATCCAAACCAGGAATCCAGCAGCTCTTAATATTTATCAGTTGGAAGTGATGTTATTCCATCAAACTTCATGCCGACAAAAACCACCCCTTTGTTTTGCTGTGGGGAGAAGTTGAGTCTCTTAGAGGCAGCAGGAATAAAGAAAGACCTGTTGATTCCACACATTTTGTGTTAGATGAGCTAGACTCCATGAAATGACATGCCCCCGAGCCTCAGGTTGCCTGTGTTTTGCTAAGATAGGAAGGATTCCCTCAGGGACAGACAGGCCTGGGGCTAATTATGCTGTAGGGTGAATTCATCACTAAATCTTTTTTGCTAACAAAGACAAATTACCTCATACATTTTACAAGGCCCTAAAAAATTAGGTGAGTGAATCTAAGGTCCAGCCAACACATGAACCCAGAGTCAGCAAATGGCAGCCTGCCAGAGGAACTCCTTATTGTTGGTTTGTGCAGACAGGATAAGAAGAGGCAGCCATCATCGGGCATACAGTTCACAAGATCTTTCAAATTCCACGATTTTTCACTAGAGTCAGAGAGAGAGAGAGAGAGAGAGAGAGAGAGAGAGAGAGAGAGAGAGAGAGAGAGAGAGAGAAGCATTGCCTTTATTTGCAAATGAAGAAAGTGGGGTTCAGATGCTTCAAAAATTAGAAGACCTCTGAAGAGCTTGGGTCTTGCAGACGTTCTGCTCTTAGCTCCATTTGACTCCACCACTCGTTCACCAGAGACTTCAGCAGATTTTTAAATCTCTTTGCGACTTACTCTTCTCATCTTTATAATGGACATGATCACACATCATAGGCTTAGGACAGTAGAGGAGAATTCAGTCACATGCCAGGACTCAGAGAGCTCGGTTAGCTTCTCTGTGGCACATTTCCTTGCTTATGAAATGTAAACAGTGATAACAGCCACCCCAGTGGTTTGTTGGAAAGAGTAAAGCTGATAATGGCAGGTAAAACCCACAAGGAGCACTTAGGTGGTGGTGGTGGTGGTAAGGATGATGATGATGATGATAGTAATGAACCTCCTAGTCCTCAAATTATTTCTCCAGGGTCATACAACATGTAGGCTCCAGAGGCAGGGTCCAATCCCAGGAATTATGTAAATTTGAGGTCTTTTCTATTATGAGACAGGATCACAGAATTTTGGGAATGGATGAGAAACAATTTGAAATCCCAAGAAATGGGATTTCTGTGATGGTAGAACAAATTTGTGTGACTTTCAAGAGACAATGGGAATGTGGGAGGGCTGGATAATGCCTTCCTTATGGCCAGGATAGGGCTGCTCAGGCTTTGATCTGGAGGCTCAGCATGAGGCTATGCTGTAAGGTCTACATAACCTCTCCAGTCTGTGCACAGACTGTGTTGGTCATGGGACTAAGTTACAGAGCTGTTGGATCTGGGGTGCGAATTCCAGCTCAAGCTTGAGAGAAGCAGTTCTACCATGGTCACAGGAAACCTTATTCCTTGATTATTCTTTCCTTTATCCTTGTGGCTGCTTTTTTGCAGGGAAGTATCTGGGGCAGTCATTTATATCTGTAGTATGAAGCATCTTATCCTACATTATGCACTCATTTTCCATGTACTACCACTTGCCCAAAGCCAATGACTGGGTCATTAAGTTTCTATTTCCTTCTCTGTAAAGCTGGTAACAAGAGTATCTCTCCCCTAGGATTTTAATCAAGACCATATTAGATAATGCAGGCCAAATACTTAGCTATTATTTATTACTTGGTCCTTTTCTGCTTATTGGGAACTCTTTTGTAACTGCACTAGGGATACTGCAGCAAAGAAAAGATTTGGCTTTTGATTATTGTCTGAAGGCTGACATTTGAGACCTTGTTCTGCTACTGAGAATTTGTGTGACCTAAGGAAACTCACATTTTTTTCCCCTTCAGTCTCTTTTTTCACATTTGCAAAATTAGTATATTGGAAAAGGTCAATATTTAAAGATTCTATTCAAAGTCTCAGGAGATTGTCCTGAGGATGAAAGGGGGTTTGGTGGACATGTAAATCAGGGATACACTGTATCTACTATTCTTCTCCTAGTAATCCTCAGTGCACATTGCCTTGGCCACTAAGTCCTGCAGTCCAGAAATCTGTTTGATTTGGATGAAACTAAGGTTTCTCAAAGACTTGACCACAGAGGACTTTGTTCCTTCCAGAATAGCAAATCACCTACCGGTGGATTATTCTTTGGGACTCTCTGGACTAAGAGACTATCCAACTTTGATAGTCTTCTCTCTCTACCAACATCACCTACATCCTATGTTCTTTCCTTAGTGTCAGCATCAGATACAGTTGGAGGGTGTTTGCCCTGTTGGTAGGGGTGACATCTGTCACCCCCTAATAGCATGGCACTGATGACCGACAGGGCTATATTTACAGAGCCACACAGGTAAAACACACAGCCACCCATGCGTGCATAAAGATATAATATGCAACATCTATAAATGCATTTCACAATATTCTTATTGCTGCCAAAAATATTTGGTTTTTGTAATTTTTTCACTGTTCCCTGGGCAGCATTTTCTTTCAGAATTGTGTTCCATTTTTCTCACCCAATTGGAAAGAAAAACTTGGAGCCAGAAGCTTTTCGTTGCCTTCTGAGTAACTAAGCCAAATCAGAGTGATGGCCTGGAAACCAGCAAGTTTGGATTCTAATTCTTCCGGTGCCGTGAACTTGACCTTGGTTTGGAGCAAGTCACCTGTCCAATCAAATCCTTCATTTCTCCATCTGGAAAGTGAGAGATTTGACCTATGTTGGTCTCTTTCTCACCCAGCATGAGATGTGGTTCCTTCTAAATAAATGGCATCTGAAGTCTGCTTCTGATCCAGCAGTCCCACCGTGTCCCGCCAGCCTCATGTACTTGTCATATGATGCTGTGTGGTTTGCATTAGCCTCTCTGTACCGACACGCTATAGCAGGGGGTGGCAACAGCCCCGCCCCATCTGGCTCTTTGAAAAGGGGCTGCACTTTGTACCCCACATGCCAATGTGCACACTGATGTCATCCTCATTCTTGGGAAAAACAGTCTCTCCCTCTGTTAGAATAGCCTGTGTCCACTAGATCATTGGCCTGCTGTTGGGATTTGGGTGTTTCCTGTCTTTTTTATTTTATAACAAAAGCCATATCATCAACACAAACTCTAATTTAAGTTATGTGGAGGGTTTTACTTAAATCCACAAAAGCAATGAGAACCAGACCTGGTCTTGCAAAGAGGGCCAGACACAATGGCTTGGATTAAGACATGAGGATCAGCTTCAATTTTGAGGTTAAAGATTGTTCTTTCTTTTGTGGCTCTGTCAAGCCCTTAACATCACTTAAGCATAATTGATTCGGGGGAACTGAGTGCTGTGAATGTGTACATTGGCTTCTGTTTCTCCAAAACTGTGTTTTAAAGGAGCTCAAATTCCTCGAACTCTTGAGCACAGAGATCCTCTCCCCAGAAAAAGCCTCAAGTGTTGACTCTGAGATTGTTTACTGCATCCCTCTGTCTATTTCCAGAGGCCATTAGCTAATGAAGGCATATTTGGGGTTTGACTAGATCCCCTCAGTAACTCCTTGCAGCAGGGTGGGGGGTCTGGGTCTTGCACATTTGCAGGTAGAGGAATATTCAAGACCTGGCTGTGTCTCTGGGTGGCTCAGTGACGTTGCTATGCTATGGCCTTCAGTCAGGCATTGAAGCCCTCTGGGCCCCTGCTCAGCACCACGGGGCAGGCTATCCCTAAGACCAATGCCTCATGGGATGGCTCTGCTGGCCTTCTCTTTCTCCCTTCCCCAGTGTGCCCTACAATATCTGTGGAGCACGTGGTCTCCGTCCACCTTGTTCTCAGTGTTTTAGAGACGTGGCAAGGGTTGCCCACTCTTGTAATGAACTTGCCCTTGCATTTGGTGACTTTATACTCATTCTTCCAGATGCAAAGCAAGCGTTTTTATTCCTGGTAATTATTTTTGACATTCTAGGTTGGATTGCCCTGTTCTGGGCTCCTCTGCCACTTAATATTTGTCTTGTTCCCACCCTCAAGGTGCTCAGAGACTTGATGCAGGTATATCATGTTCTTCTGCACGGTATGTTTCCAGTGTGCTGCTGCTCTCAGGTAGCTAAAGCAATCCTAGACATATCCCAGCATGGCAGAAATCACCCTACTAGTGATTTGAATGAAGGAGGAAAAAGCTTCGGTGATGGTAAACCAAGATCCAGAACACTATATGTATTTTACCTCACTTAACATCTTTATATCCTAATGATGTATGTGGTGCAATTTGAAAGAGGAAGAAATGGCCCATATCAAAAAGACTAGAAACAAGGGCTTGTGAAGAGGTAGAGTAAAAGGAGCCCTCTTATACTGTTGGTAGGAATGCAAACTGGTCCAGTCCCTATGGAAAACAATGGAGGTTTTTCAAAATACTAAAAATGGATTTACTATACAATCCAGCAATTCTACTTCTAGATATCCACCTGAAAAATGCAAACATCTTAATTCAAAGGGATATCTGCACTCCTATGTTCATTGCAGCACTGTTTGCAACAGCCAAGATATGGAAACAATCTAAGTGCCTGAGGACAGAGGAGTGGATTAGGAAAATATTGTATATATACATAATGGAATACTACTCTGCTATAAAAACAAAAGAAAACTGTTGTTATTCACGATGATATGAATTGAACTGGAGGGGATAATGCTAAACAAAATAAGTCAGAAGTAGAAAGAGAAATACTGGATGGATTCACTTATATGTGGACCATAGAGAAATAAAACAAAGGGTTAGACAGAACCAAAGCAATAACAAACCTACATGTTTGACTGTAGAATTGAGGCTGCCAGATGGGGAGAGGGAGGGTGAAGAGCAGGGTGTGGAGGGAGCCCAATGGACTATGGTGGAGGACCATGGGTGCCTTGGTGGTAGGTGTTATGTGGTAAAATACATCAGAAGAGGCATGATGTAAACCTAAACCTCTGAATCATACACAACATTATAAACTAGTGTTACCTCAATAAAAAAAGAAAAAGAGTGTTTAAGACGGATGGCTCAAGAAGTGGTGTATATACACAATGGAATACTACTCAGCAATCAAAAAGATAAACTCATGCCATTTGTGGCCACATGGATGGAGCTGGAAGGGATCATGCTCAGTGAAATAAGTCAGAAGGAAAAAGAAAAATATTGTGTGGTCTGCTTATAGAGGGAATATAGGGAAACCTAACAAAGGATCAGGAAAAAGACAAAACTTGCAGCAAACCATAGATGTGGGGGGGAGGGGAAAGGAAAGGGACCAAGACAGGGAAGGGAAAAGCACAAAGGACTCTGATGATGGTTCATGGGTGCCTCGGTGGTGAGAGAATTACGGGGACTACTACCTGAGGGGAGAAATCAAATCTTGCACAAAAATGAACAACAATGTAAGAAAATAAAAATATATATATTAGAAAAAAGACTGAAAAAAAAAGGAAAAGAGTGTTCAAGTAACTTACTCTGCCAGTTGGATCCTTTGGAAAGTAGATACTGAGATGGAATTGGTAGTTCAAATGCTTCATTGCGTGCGTGCATGCGTGTGTGTGTGTGTGTGTGTGTGTGTGTGTGTGGTGGGGCTTTTGAGATAGGAGACAGGTAAAAGAGACAGGAGGCAGAACTCAGGGAACTCCTTCAGACTGCAGTGTGACTCTGACACCTGTAAAAGAAAGGGGCAGAGGCCACAGGATTTGGCCGTGAGAAACACAGACTGTGGTGCAGAGCCCACAAAGTGATGGTCAGTTCAACAGGAAGCTTGGAAGCAAAGAAGGACCCTAAGACATTTCCCAGGGTGAGCAGATAGGGTCATCCTCTGGACTCCCCACGTGCTCCGAAGCTGAGGGGTGTCCTGAAGGCACGCAGCTGGAAATTCTCAGCTGACCACTTGCCACACAGAATCTAGATATCTTAACAAAGCCATGATTTGAAAGTGGTCCATTTTTTAAAAACTACATTACATTTCTGAAACATAAGGGGCTGCCTTTTCATATCCTGAAAGAAAGTTGCCAAGATCAAATGGAATACCAGGATCAGCACAATCCCTATATTAATATGACACTAGAGCTTAAGCTCCTATGTGAAACAAGACACAAGATGACCTTCTTGTTCACAGGCTTCCTTCCATTACTCTTTCCTCTCTCTTGAAAGTATGTCTCTTGGCAGGACCTACAGGGGAATCATATAATACATAGAATGCTTAAAAGTTATTAAAACCCCAGATGACTGAGCCTACTGATTAAGCAACTGTAGGGACATCCAAATCACTTAACAGTGCTCTCTGGTCGCCAAGTGTTATAACTCTGGACTGCAACACAAGCTGGATTGCTTCTCATGCTTCCTCTACCAGAGCTTGGTGTCAGCCAAGTTTTGATTAAACATGACCTCATCTTCTTCACAGACATCCTGGGACCTCAGACTTCTGACGACCACCATCTATGGCCACTTGAGAGTCGCTGGAGTGGGATGGTGTGGGATCAACTACAGTGTCAACTATCTGGAGAGTTTAGAAAATTGCAATGCAAAGCAGCTTCCTTTGATTCAGTGCTTTGAAATATGCAAATTCTCTAAAACAGTAGGGAAATAAGATGCTAGATAGAAAGATGGAGAATGGGGGTCAGTTTTTTGCTCAGATGAATTTGATGATAAATTTGGTAAAGTGAGGTTTTAAAAAATGTTGCTCACTCCTCCTCAGACTCCAGCCTAGAGTTACTGAGTTATCTCCAAGGTTGGAGCACAGAACCATTACTTTATTATTTCTCTCCATGGCTCCTTTCTCAAGATTGAGCACGCTGGTGGCAGGCACTAGAACCCTGAACCCCATTCTAACATCACCAATTCCTTAGTGGAAGAGACAAGCCCATAACGCAGTCCAGTATTCTGCTGGAATTACGGGGAGTCACATAGCTCTTCAAATCAACATGTTGGTCATTGGCTCAGCTAGTAGTGAGCTTCCCACCCCTGGAGATAATCAAGCAAAGGCAGCAAGGTCATCTGACAAGTAGGGTGTTGATGAGAGTCTTGAAGGGGGAAGGAGGCGAGAATCCGTAAAATCTCTTGCAATTCTGAAAGGCAACCTCTCTTCAAGGTAGACACAGACAAACCAGTTGGAAAAAATTCACTGTAATTCATGTCTAACATCATACCTGCCAACATCCTTCTGCAGATCCTGTATTCTAACCCACAAATCCAAATGCATCACTTCATTGCTTAAATCAACAGTCCCCTTTTCATAGTTCTCTGGGGTCTAATTTCACTATAAGCCCTTTCCAATTGATTCTCCCCCTTTCCTGTTGGTCCCCACTGTACCCCTTATTATTTTAGTGTATGACACCCATTTTTACAGTGACTTCTGACAGTAAATTTATCTCACATGAATTCATGAGAGGTTAACTGTGTGATTCTGCCTTGGGATCTCTTAGGAGGTGGCAGGAAAGATGTCTTGCAGGTCTCTGTTAATCTGGACATATGACTGGGTTGGGGCATCTGTTTCTGAGATGACACTCACATAGGCTGGTTGTTCTCAGAGGCCTCAGCTCTTCTTTATGGAGGCATCTCTATGGGCTGCATGAACAATACCTCAGCATGGTGACTGACTTCTCCAGAGTGGAAAACCCAACAGACACCAACACAGAAGCCGTAATATTTTGTATGACCTCACTTTGAGACACAATCATTTTGACACTATTTTATAGGTTGCACAGATAAGCTTTTTCTAATGTGAGAGGAAGCTCATTACATGAAGGCGTGAATTAGGACCACTCAGGGCTTTGCTCGGGGCTGTCTGTGCTCACATAACTTTGAAAATGGTCTTCCTTTGAATTGTCTCTGAATCCATTAAACAGATGGATTTTAATATTTTATTAAATAATTTGCTAATTCTATTTACAAAAGAAAATCTAGTAATTCCCATTGCACTTTGTACATCTTCCTGTTAAATCTTTTTTAAAAATGTCTAGCCCACAGGCTTGAAGTTAAATCGTTTTAAAAGGTGAATTTTATTGTAAAGTACAATTTTATCTTGCCACTAAGTGATTTATCAATGAGAAGGCCAAGAAGTATGAAAAAAATGGGCCATATCTTATTTAGTGTTTCTAATATCAAGTGAATTTTGGCAAATAACAGGCCCTGGAGGAACATGTCAATGAATTAATCTCATGTTCTTCATACTATTCCTAATCTACTTTCTGCCACCAAAATTAAGATTAATGAAGTAAAGAACAAAAGTAAAATGTTATTTTTTCATTTCACCTATAAACCTAGGTATAATTTTAATAGGAAACAACTTTCTGAAGGGAAAGGTTAAGGTAAAAACAGAAATACAAGTTAGAGCAATAAAAAGCCTTAAAATTTTTATTGCCCAAATATTTCCATTTGCAAATGGGGAAAATTGAGGTGTGGTTTTAACACACTTTTTTTTTGGGTGTATCAGAAACTAGAAAAGAGGGTTAGTTAATGCTGATAAAAGGAAGACACTTAAATAACGAGCATATTTCATTTTTATACCTATACCCTTTTCATAATCTGAAATATCTAATTTTATTCCCCTAAGTCCTTCTTAAAGAGGAGCAATAGAGGGACCTCCCTGGTGGCACATGGGGTTAAGACGCAACCTATGAAGCTATCCACAGCCTCTGCAGCACGAGTTCGATCCCCAGCCAGGGAGCTACCCACATGGCGCAGCAGACCTCTCCTGACTGGCCTGCTGCTCCCCTCAGTAGTGTGTTTCAGTCAATTTGCCTGTTCTGTTCCCTGCTCTGTCTCTGGTGAATCCTCTCACCCCCCCACCCCACACCTCTGGACTGTACCCCAATTCTTGTATGCATAAATAAATACAAATCTTAAAAAAAAAAGAAGAACAAAAGAAAATGAATTAATTAAATGACTCCAAAGAGACTCACTTCACTTCACTTATAAGTGAAGACTCAGGTCTTTGGTGCCAGCACAGGCAGAGAACAGCTCTTTCAAAAGGAGAACTTAGAGAGCAAAAGTTGATACAATGACAGTAGCTTACCGAAGACCAACATTCAACAATAATATGGAATTCCTTTTAGGACAGGGTAACCCAGGGAATTAGAAAGGTACTGAGTGAGAATATTAAATTTCATATCTCTCTGGGTAGATGAGGGCTCCTTTTTGTCTCTGTCTTACTCCTCTGTGACTCTATCTGAAATTGGCTTAAGGAGTTCTCATTGTCATGAATTATGCCTACATCAAGGTGAGTTTTCAGATGTTCCTAGGTAAGGAAAAAGTGAATAAGGTATCTGTGGAACCAGAGAACTCCAGTATACTCTTATACCAAACCCACCAATAAGGTAGATGCAAGGCATTTGCTGTGTGCTTCATAGAAATGAGACATACATCAAATAAGGGTTTTGAGTTGAGTTTTCCAACAACAGACTCCCTGAGGACTTCTCCCTGCCCCCATCCGCATTGTGTCCCATGACACTGCAGCAACAAATACTTAGCACAGATGTTTTCAATTTTTGCTTATTGAACCCACCCAAGGGCAGATAAATAAATTGCTTTAGCAATTGCACTTTCAGACCACTTACACAATAGGCTGAAGTCATTCTTAGATTTTCAGTGAGAATGGAAATACCATCATAAAATTATAGAAGATTCAAAGGCTTGGAAGAGCCCTTAGGACTCATCTACAATGTTGCTGGAATTGATCAATGGTTCCCAGCCCTGCTAAATGTGAGAATAACCTGGGGAACTTGTAGCTCTATCCCTTATCAAGGGTATCAGAACCAGTGATGACAAGACATTGGCATAACAATTTTTACATTCTCTCTAGGTTATCATAATGTGCCTTCACGGTTGAGAATCACAAGACCTAATAAGATTCAAGGAGGGTATGAGAATAATTTAAGCTCAGATAGAGGATGAATGCAGACCAAAGTCTAAACCCTAGGTTTTCTGACTTCCAGTGTGATCTTTTTTTCCATTTATGTACCATAGTTACAAAACCTGTAAATAGTTTCTTAACTACCAGGTCAACCAGTTGCTAGTAATACTTTTTTGACAAATGTACCCAAGGGAAAGACTGCTCACACAGAATGATCTCTAGGTCAGGTCAATTCATGGTAAACCTTGTAAGGAAGTTCTTCCAGGAATCTATACAGGTCAAATAATGATAGTTCTCTGGGAATGGAGCTTTGAGGTGCTCCAGTCTCATTGAGGTACTTCCAGTGCTACCAGAATGCTGGTTTCTGCCATGATTCTAGACAGTTGTTTATCAACACTACCATAGTGGTGGGGAAAAAGAAGATGAGAACATTGGATAAATACAACTACAAAGACTGAGCCATTTTTCCTCAAATGTTCTCTGGATAGCTTTCTTTTATTGATTCCAAGTCTTCTGTTGATTCCCAAAGTTCTAAAATGGTTGATTGTGACCTATTTTTCCAGTGCTCCCATTTCTTTTATGGAGGTGATTTTTGGGAGCTTTTACACATCACCTCATCTCAGTTCCTTATCTTTTTCTACGTTACACTTTTTATTTTCTACTGCTCTATCTTTAACTTCACTGTTTCTTTTCTATATCATATCCATTCTGCCAGTGAATTTATTGCCACATTATATTTTTCAGTATGAAAGTTTCCATTTGGTTCTTTTTTTTATATTTTCTATTTCCTAGCTGATTTTTATATCCATTTCTTCACATTTAGTGTATTTTCCATTCACCATTGAGGATGATATCAACATTTATTTTAAAATTCTTATCTACCTTTAAACATCTAGAATCTAATACACAGGTCATTTTTGGTTGGTATATGTTGACCATTTTTCCCTATAAGAAGGGGTCATTTTTTTTTTCTTTTTTAGATTTATTTATTTATTTATACAAGCACTGGGTACAGTCAGAAGCGCGGGAGGGTGAGAGAATTCATTAGAGCCAGAGCGGGGAGCAGAGCAGGCAGAAGGACCAAAGTACACTGCTGAGGGGAGCAGTGGGCGGCAGGAGAGGTCTGTGCGCCATGTGGGACCCTCCTCTGGTGGCTGGGGAGCAGCCGGGGAACTAACCAGCATTGCAGAGGCTGCGGGCAGCTTTGCAACCCAGCGCTCAACTGCTGCGCCACCGGGGAGGCCCAGAAAGGGTCATATTTTAACAACTCTTTTCATATTAGATTATTTTAGAATGCATTCTGGACATAATCAATGTTGTGACTACTCTGGATTTTATTAGACTCCTCTGAAGATGATTCAGTTTTGCAGATATTTTATTAGAATAGACAAATATAAACTGTCTCACTGTGGTTGGATTTCAGATCTCAGTTCAATTCTTCAAGCATTTATGAGGAAGGTGCTGTGACTCTTTCACACACATGTGTCTTGTGGCCCAGATCAAAGATTTATGGAGTTCATACACAGGGTTAGGAAATGCTCTTTTGGGGCTGTCTCCCATTTAGGATTCTTGTCTCATTATCTGGTAGCCAGCCATGATTTCTGGGATTCATTTCCCTGGTTCTACCATCCAGAAACTCTATCAAGGTTTTAGCTCCCACCCCAATGCTGCTCTGTGCCTTCAGGATAAAATCATAAATAAGGAAAGAAGATAAAGGGGAAGAGAAAAGAAAGGAAAAGGAACTTATCCTTTGCTATTTTCTTTCCTACAGTAGAGCCTCTCAACTCTGTGTTGCTTATATTTATTCTCCAGATCTTTAAGCCCTTTTCATATTTGTAAATTATGAAATCATACATCTTCAATAAGTAGAAGCCACAAGGCGACTCTTAAACAAATGTTATCACTGACTTTTTTTTTTTTAAATTGGCTCCTTTCCTAAATGTAAAGAATTTTTTAACCTGAAATAAATAAACCTATCATTCTAAACCCAGCTTTATCATGTTGTGCGTTGTGACCGTAAGAGAAATACTTACCTTTGTTGGAACCTCAGTTTCCTCTTCCTTAAAAGGGAGGAAATGACAAAAAGGAATTTTACTTGAGAATTACAGTCTCATTGAGGTACAGATGGAGAGTACAGATAAAGTGGTGAGGATACTATCTGCCACATGATCAGAGCTTAGGAAATATCAGTCCACTTTTTCTATGCAGCAGTAAAAGTGGAAAGAAGTGCTATTAACTGGTGATTACTTCACTACTGCATTAGAAGGCAGTAAAATCAACATCTGAAAGATCTGGGCCGATAAGATTATCTAGATCACTGCTAAATCTCCCTGCCACTTCATATTGGGAGCCTGAGACACCTAACTCCCAACACAATCTTCCAAAAAGCAGTCCTTTGCACAGTTCCTCTGAAAGACTCTTTGTACTAGCAGACAATACCCAGAGTGTGCCTTCCAGATAGACAGTATGGTGAAGCAGCACATTAATCTCCCCCAAATCCTATTTCATGTCTTCCGTACTTTACACAGGGGCCATGGGTGGGAACAATTGAGCCATTGAAAATCACAGGCTGACCTCCAACTCGGCTCTCTACCTGGGTGAGTAAATTTGGATGGAGAACAAGTGCCTTGGTCCCAGCCAAAGGTTGCTTCCTGTTCCCTGACTGAAGCTGGCTGCAGTTCAGTTATGCCTCTGCAATAAGACAGCCACTGGAAAAGATGTTAAAAGTGCCCACCCAGTCAGGATTTAATTAATAGTCACACAGGAACCAATTTCCTCCCACTCTGGGAAAAGGAGGAGCTTGGCAGCCGGCTGTTCCCAGGCTGCCAACCTTGGGTCCTTTGAAGACCTCAGTGCATACCTTGCCAGGAGGCTGGCACCCCAGGTCATGTGATTCAGCCCCTGAAGAAATGTTGGCTGCCCATGAACCTGCTTATCAAGTTCTTTCCTGAAAAGCTTCAAAATCATATTCGTTGGCCTATTCACATCTCTTTGGCTGTTCCGGAAGCATCTGGGCTGCCTCTGTTCAATTTTCTTTTCCTTGATTGTCATGCTTTTTCTCCCCTGCCTCTTGCCCCAAGCTCCAATTAAAAATTTTATTTCTGGACCCAAAATTTTCAGATCATTTTCATACACTATGATAAATTCTTCTTGTAAGATTAAAAAAAAAACTTTAAAAATACAAATACCTATATATATAATTCTTATATAGTTACCACTTTATTATTATTGTTAATTTTTTTTTTTTTTTTGGTGAGTAGCATTTTTTTTAAATTGAGGTAACATTAGTTTACAACGTTGTTTGTGATGTAGAGTTATAAGCTCTCCCTCTTCCGGCGTTGTTACACCACCCCCAAAACAAAACACCCATTATCCTCCACCATAGTCCACTGTGACCCCTTCCCACTGTGTATAGTTATCATTTTGGGGTATTATTTGGGGCCAGGCACTCCCTTCTAGTTAAAATGCAAGCAATTCGAGTTACTATAGTGCCCTCTGCCTAGATTAGTCATTAACGAGTGAATGGCATATGGGTTGAGGGACTGCTCAGGAGTGGAGGTTGAGGGTCAGAGTAAATTTCCAGGTACTTGTGATTTTCTGTGCATGCAGGCAAGTGGGAGCATGCCTGCTTGGGAGAGCAGGCCTGGGAGAGCATGGCCTGGGAACAAGAAATACTGGCTTTGTGAGTAAATCACCTGGCAGACTCTGTGTAAGAAAATGAGCCTGGGTTACAGGCACATCTGTATAGGGTACTATGTAGTGTCCATTACCACTATACACCTTTTCTGCTTAGCCTTTCTCATTGTTGTCATTTTGTCTATGAGGTACCTTGGTTAATGACTATCGTTACCCATGAATCACAACGAGGGCAGAGTGCTGTCCATTTCTACTCACTCTGTCCAGGACAAGTGGTGCTAACTTTTGTTGAATAAGAAATTAAATGCCTTACCCTAGATGAAATATTAAGGCTCAAAGAAGTGAAGTGACTATTTCACTGACCAGAGGGATTTTTAGGGGAACTCAGCATATACATTATGTAGACGTAATTAAGCATCTGCATTGATCTAATATTACCTGAGGAAATGTCTGTGAGCCTTGGATCATGTGCAAGATTAGGAGAGCTAGGACTTACTCAACATATTTAAAAACACAGATAACTACAGAAATTCAGATCGATACAAGAAAAATGCAAAGTATACACCTTCCATATAATAGATGTGCAACATCCACCCACTTAAAACTGTATGATCCAGTGGTTTTCAGTATATTTATAGCTCTGCAATCTTCTACATCCTCTTTAATTCATGGTTCAGTGCAAAACGATAGCCCTGTTCCCAGGTACCAGACTTTTGGAAATGGAATGGGTAAGCTGCTTTTAAAAACGGTACCTTGTGAGGTCATGATCACCCTCAGTGCAGAGGGTATGACAATACTTTCATGTTGCTTATGGCAACATGAAAGATTTTCTCATGGGGGAGAGGAACTCCATACCATAGAAACCATATATGAGTGTGGTCTTTTTCTAATTTGACTTAGCACATGCGTAGTTTATTTGTATGAAGCCAAAACTGTACAGAATCAGACAATCTAAATGAAAATTGTGTCTTCCAAGGCAATTATATTTTTTACTTGTAATATTTTTCAAACATGTTCTGTATGAGTTTAGGAACACTGGGAAAGATTGCAAACATAAAGGTGCCTTTTCCTTTTTGTGGTAAAATTAAATTTAGGAATTTCTTTGTAAAATTTAGAAATGTTATTAAACTTTGGCTACATTGTCATTATTACATTTTGCCCTATCTTCACCTTTGCATAAAAGACATCAGATAGGAAATAGGTTCTGATGGAACCAGTAGAGGCAGTATGGATTGAGAAGATGAATCCTGTACTGGATTATAACAAAAAGCTATGTCTGATGAGTGGGGAGATTGCTCAAATGTCACCACAAGTGAATCTTATTTTTGAACCAAAAGATTTAGCTCTTTCTCCTATTACTGTAACTTTTCAGTGTTCACATCTGTTTATAAATCTGAAATCTTGTAAGTGCACTTGCTACTTTTAGTGATTTTGATTTTAAATAAAGATATTAGGGTTTAAAATAATTTAAATGTTAATATTTGACTCATTTTTATGGCTGCCTTTTATTTTATGGCTACCTTTTCTTTATGGCAAATGATGACATTTCCCACTTAAAGGAATTCATGGAAGTTTGTTTTTTAAATCATTGTAGATCAAGCAATTTTTTTACTTAAAAAGATGAATTAAGGGCCTCCCTGGTGGTGCAGTGGGTTGAGTGCAGCTCTGTGAAGCTGTCTTCAGCCTCTGCAGCATGGGTTCATTTCCAGCCAGCTAGGGAGATACCCACATGGCAGACCTCTCCTGTCTCACCCACTGCAGTGTTTTTGGTCCATCTGCCTGTTCTGCACCCTGCTCTGTCTCTGGTGAATCCTCTCACCCTCCATGCTTCTGGCCTGTACCCAGTTATTGTATAAATAAATCAATCTTTAAAAAAAAGATGAATTAAAACTTTAGGAGTGAGCTCTCCTGCCTGCCTATGATTATGCAGATGGTTCTTTTCACAAAACCTTTCCCTTTACAAAGCAACAGCAGCAGCAGCAGCTCTCCTGCCCACCTGAGACTACTCAGGGGCCTCTCTTTTTCATTCTCCTTTTCCTAATAAACCTGTCCTTTTAAAATGTAACAAATGAAAAATAAACAATCTAGAAGTGCTATTATGTTCGTATGGGGAAGTCAGGGTGTTAGTAAACGGATGGCAGAACAAATCACTTCTCCCTTCTCTTTAGAGGAGGAAGATGCAATTGCCCAGACCTATGAGTGACTGATGAATGTCACTTCAAATGTTAAGATCCTCAGCATTACTAGAGACCATAGAGGTGTTCAAGGTAAGGCCAACAGAGCACAGAATCCATGTACCATGCTTACCATTTCTAAAATTAACCCACAGAGAACATAAGTCAGAGTCCTTTTCTATATTGCACTCGGCAGTGCAATCATGGGTCACTGAAGGTTGGGGCTATGTTTGAGAAATGTGTCGGTAGCCATTTTCGATGTGTGAAGGTCAGAGTGTAATACACAATGTAGATGGTGCAACCCACTACACACCCATGCTGTACAGCATATCCCGTTGTTGACTGAGTGTTGTTAAGCAACACATGGCTGCAATAGATTCTATGCTACTAGTTCCCTAAGGCATTTCTTGCATGATACAAGGTGCAACGAGACCATCCTTCCCTGCAATTAGTGTATAGAATCCATGACAAGAGCACTCACTTTTCCTCATTTTCCTCACTGTTCCTCATTTTCTCTTGCTCGCTCTCTCTCTCCATCGTCACGGACTTGGTGTTGTAGGCTATACTCTGGTCCTATTGCCCAGGAAACACTCTCATCCTAGAGAGAAGCATTTATTTGAGAATGAACACCCTAGTTATACAACAGGCCCTTAAGTATCTTTCATTGAAAAGACTAAGTGGGAATTTATTACCTCCCATCCCCAAATCCCCATCTTAAATCATCCGAGCTCTGCCTATAATTCTCCATTCTTAAATCATTTATTGTCCTATCTCTTTCACATGCATCTCAAGAGCCATGAGAAGAGTTCTAAAGCCTAAATGTCCTTCTCTTCCTTTCTTAGGTGTCTGAGGGTCATGAAGCATGATGACAGAACCACCTGTTTAAGTCCCATGGACCTGGGTTTCAGCCCTGACACCATCAGTGACTATGTGTGCTTGGGCCAAATATGTGATATTTTTGAATCTGAGTTTTCATCTTCAAGAGGAGGATGATAGAATCTTTCTAATTGAGATATCGGGAGGATTAAGTGAGATAACATATATGAAGGGTAAGCTCGGTACCTGTCATCCATACAATACTAATACATAGTTGGTTGTAATAATATTACCAGAAGGTATAATGATACTTTCTCTTTTCTATCACTTAATCCATTTTCCATTCTTAGTCATAATTTCTTTTTTTGTATTCGCCAACGATTAATGAATCATATAAAAAAATCTCTGAAGTATATATTAAAGATAACCATGTATAAACGATCCATATATGTGGTGATTATGTATGTGTGCATGTGTTTGTACTAATCACATATGCAGGGGAAAATACTGTTTATTCAGGTCAGTTGGACTCACTCTGCTCAGTGATTATACGTCACTGGTCTGATTAGAAAACAACTATCTTTTATTAGATTTTTCTTTCTTCTTTATCCTCCCTCCCTTTTCCTTTGCTCTTTTCTTTCTACTAAAAGAGTTGCTAGAATGGGGGTCTCCCTAGTGGGACAGGGGTTAGGTCTCAGCATTATCATCATGAAGGCCTGAGTTCATATATGGTGCAACAGACTTCTCCCTCTTGCCTGATGCTCCCCTCAGCAGTGTATTTCAATAGATTCGCCTGTTCTGCTCCCCACTCTGTCTCTCACAAATCTTCTCACCCCCAGCACCTCTGGGCTACACCCCCGTTCTTCTATGCAAAAATAAATAAATATTTTAAAAAATTTGCTAGAGTGTCTTTCAAATAGAAAGAAGAAAACCCAATAACATAGAGGTTTTCCTAACTAAATGGTATCCTTAAATAAATGTTTTATAGGACCATGAGAGTAGAATAAAATAATATCTCCTTCAAACATTAAGGGTCTTCTGTTTCATCTCAGAATTTGATAGCTTCTTATTTTCTTATATACAAACAAGAAAAATCATTACTATCTTTTCTTCTCCCTCCCCCCAACTTTTACTTAATTTTTCATTGAGAAATCATTCTGAGATTTTAAACCAATTTGCATCACCATGGAAATATCTGATTTTCAATGTATTCAAGAATGTAACAAGGTCCAAAGATAAACAGAACACTTTATTTTAAAACTTATAAAATAATTAAATATTACACATATATTTTGACGTTTCTCTATAACCCATGGTTTTATTCAACATTTTCCCTCAGAATTAATATCACTTACCCAGAGAAGCAAGTAAGAACACATAAGAACAGGCTATTAATAAATTAATTTTTCCATAAAATAATAAAATGATAATTATATAAAGAAACAAATAAGTTGCTATTCTTCAGAGGGCAAGGGGTGGTGATGTGGAACCACTGTTTTTCTGAAGATAAAATGGCCGCTACACTAGGCAAAGCCAAGTGGACTGAGAGAGTATTCTAATCATCATCTCTCTCAGTTTTGAGAATGCATGATTTTAATTAGAACGGGAACAAAGGATGCTCTAAATTTAACAAACCACTGTCTAGTTGGTTATGCTGAGCTGGCAAATCCCTGTTTGAATGGAGACTTTTAAAAAGTAATAAAATTGGGTTACATTCATCAAAGAAATTGAGGAATTGAGTAGAATTATATAAATATGCCCTTTATAACCACATCTCAAAAAATTACAGAAGGACACAGTCTTGTAAGTTACTTTGGTTTTGGTGGAAGAGTGTGGTGTTTTTCCAATTGAGAACAATTTTAAGCTCATTAGTGCCTAACAACAGCTGGCTTGTGAAGACTGAAAATACCATCTGAAAGATTATAAAATACTCATATTCATGAAAGGGTCTTGGCATATTATGATTTGTTAATATTAACGTAGCAAGACAACAGATGGATTTTTCTATTGCTGCTATGACTTTTTTCTCTTTAACTAAATCCTAGGGCAAATTTAAACATGTCAGTTGGTAGGAGGAAAAAAAAAGCCACAAGTGGCCTTTAATTTTCCAAGCAGCTCTGATAATACGTGGGGAGCATTATAAATGGGCTTCTCTCCCTCAAAAATACTGCTGTTTTGCTATTTAGCTCCTCCTAGATTTTTTAATCAGAAATGAACATCTTACCAGCTCTGATTCTCAAAGAACAGATTCAAAGCCCCTTGTTCTTACTCAGCTAGCACCAAAAGTTATGAGATTGAATCATTTGCAGGACATCAATATTTGCCTTTTTATGAGAGTTGTCTAGGTTTTTTTTTTCCCAATTAAGTGGAAATTGTAACTAGGCCATATGGTTCTGTTTCAGGCTATTTCTTGGAACACTTTTCAAGTTGTTAATTTTAGTCTTGGAGACTCTATAAGCAGAATATACTTTAAACAAAATATTAACAACACACACACAAACATACACACTAAATAAACGTACAGGAAGCTTGCTAGTCCAGCAGCAAGCATCATCTTGAGCACCATTTGGCTTCTGCGTAATTCCTGGCTGGGGGGTGAGCTCCAAATAAGTAGGCAGGGTGTTCTCTCCATGTTGGAGAGACTCCCAGTCTCTTTCTGTGACCCCGGTGTCTTTGCCTTTGATCTGTCCCCAAGTCGCCCAGATTCTCACTTTATCAAAACTCAAGGTTGATGTAACTCAGTGGGATTCGTCACTTCTTGCATGTAACAGTGCAAAGCAAAGTCCTGTGTTTCTGTTCGTTTTGTGCTCAGATTTGTCATCGCTTCCCGTTTTCAAGTGCTTCCGAGTACCATGTGCTTGGGGGAACAGAGTCCGGTAGAGCCACCTCATCCAATGTGGCGGCCACTCACAGAGGGTGTCAGCTCTCAGCTGTGATTGGGAGAGGCAGCTGGGCACCCCAGAGGTCAAAAGGTAACACCCTGATAACTTCAAGGTCAGCTCTTCCTTGTGCATGACTTGCAGCACTGTTTGCCATAAAACTTGTGGTTGCAGACACCGTGTTGAAGAACAAGATGACACCAGCTAAAGAAGTCGACACAGGATGGGTCCTCTAAAGTGAGAACAGGTATTTAGTGGATTAGAATGAGGATCTTAGCCTTTTTCTTCAAGGGGAGAGGCTGCAGAACAAAAACCTATGGCTCACCTGCCTTATGCTTTGGTGTGTTTCTTTCCATGACACATTAGGATTTTAAGGGATAGTAACTGTTAGGAAAATTTAAAAAGGTGGGCAGATAATGGATGTTACAAAAAGACTCATATCCAGCCAGAGATTATTGTCTGGTCCTCTCCCAAATGGCCTCGGAGATCCCACCTTGTATCCTAGGAAACTAAAGTAGCTCATCAGGAATCCTTTGAGGATCTTGTTAAACAACCGGTCCCTCTTCAAAAGATTGGGGATGGCTGAGATTTCTAGTAAGGCTCCACAGGATGCTGCTGACCCAGGAGGTCCTACACTTTGGGGAGCAATGAGCTTAATATATTGGGAGTCAGGACATCTGGATTTGAAGCCTAGCTGAGGCCAGGTTCAAATAGTGAGTTTACATCAGCACTAGTCCTTTCTAACATTTCAGTTGTGTCGGTCACATAAGAGATGTGATGATCTACTGGAAGCAGAACAGAACATTGGAGCACTTTTCATGACTGTCCTGGGCCTTTTCTGAAAGAACCGAGGTAGGCAGCACTTCATTTGTGGCCTTCTGGACTGAGTCTGGACATGTGTGGATCCAAAACTACTGGTGGGAGGATGAGAAATCAGTGATGGTGAAAAAGGACAAGATGGTTTGGAAGATGTGACCACTTGCTTGAAATGTGTTTCTTTCCCTGTATGATTAGCATTCTGCAGAGAAAGGCTGCAGGCTTGCAGAATTCCAGCGTTGCTTAGATGTGATCAGGCTCTGAGGAACTGTGGTAGAACTAGTTCTCTAGTCCTGGCAAGTCTCAGACTCAGATAAGATAGGAAAGACAGCAAAGAGAAAATTGATGCCCAGAGCATGGGGCTAAGGCTGTAAGATGCAGATAAAGCGAAACAACTTAGAGATAGGAAGTGCTAGGGACAGGGGAGAGCAAGTGAGGGAAACAGTCCTGAACCGAATTCACCACAGATTGGAAAACATGCAGTAAGAGACTGGATGGTCAGGAAAAACTGGGATTGGATAAAAAGGATTCTTCAGCACATCAGTGCAAGGACATCCAATTTAGCTGAAGCATATTTCCTGGTGTCAGGTTACTTTAAGATAAATTGGACTCGTGAAAATTGAATTTCCCATTTTTCCGTCAGTGCTCACTGCATTTCATTTGAACTGGCTTAAAGTGAGAAAACATTTAAGGCATAATTCTAGACTAATACCTATGTGCTCTAATGGGCTGTAATTTATCTGTCTCCTCCATTAAAACGCGAGCTCCCTGTGGGCCCTTCTTGTTCCCTCCTGCATTCCCACTGCCTAGCAGAACCTCAGGTGCACTTGGTTAATTTTTCATTTTGTATTCAAGTAAAATTTAGTTTTAAACAAATGGACTTGCAAGAGGACCATGCCCCCCTTTCAAAGGAAGCATAATGGCTAGAAAGCCTTGTCACAGAATTATATTCCCTTATACCCATGCAAGCAAAATGGGCTGTGCCTGTGTACCTCTTGGTTGCACTGCTCATGTACACTGGGATGTGAACTACAGCTGACACGCTGCCCGGCCCTGGCGGGTGCCACCCAATTGGGTGAAAACTTTGCTGAAGACTATACAAGTGACGGGAGTGTGGGGCCCTTTACCTCTCTTTTCAGGAGCTGGACAGAAGTTTGTATTGCAGGCTCGTAGCACTGGAGGCTTCTGACGGAGCAGGCAGCTCAAGGAAGGTCGGCCGTGCTGAACACAGTGGACCAGTCGGGTCTGGACCCCTCCTCCACACGTCACTGTGCACTGCAGTAGTGGGAAAGAGGAAGGTATCAGAGCATGCAGGGGGATGGTGTCCTTCCTATGTCACTGACATCAAGCAGAAGCAATCCCCAGGTTTCATGAGATCAGCCAGATGTCTGTCCATAAAGCAGGGATGCTCAGTGCTGGGGGATCGTGGGAGCCACTTGATCTGATGAGAAGGCAGATGCTACAGCTATGATCTATCTTGCCCTAGAGTGGGTATCTCCTGAAGAACAGAGCACCCCAAAATGCAGAAGCTGCTATGAGAATGCAGGGCCGGGGCCTCCCAGGTGGTACAAGGGGTTAAGCACAGCACTGTGAAGCTCTCCACAGCCTCTGCAGCACGAGTTCAATCCCTGGCCAGCCAGGGAGCTACTCACCTGCTGCTCCCTCACCTCAGCAGTGTATTTCAGTCAGTCTGCATGTTCTGTTCCCCACTCTGTCTCTGGTGAATCCTCTCACTCCCCCCCACCCCCACACCTCTGGCTTGTACTCCAGCTCTTGTACGCATAAATAAATAAATCTTAAAAAAAAAAAAAAGAATAATGCAGGGCCGAATGCAGACACAGCTAGGCAATTAATCAGTGTTTAAAGAATTCCAGAGAATCTCTGCAGATGCCCATCTGGCGGGGATTATAGTCCAGAACTATGGCCCCAGTGTCCTGGCAAATTCTGAGTTAGCATGGTGGGTATGGGGCTGCCTAGAAATCAAGGATTTTCCTGTCTAGCTCAAATGAAAAAAAGAAGAGATGAAAAGGACTGTCAACATCCTCCTTTTTTCCAGACACACATGAAGATTTCATATAAAGATATTTCAGAACAACAAGAACAAAACAACAAGAATATATTGTCATGGAAAAAGCCCTCAAATTGACTTTTGTTGGTGTGTTTTGTTTTAAAAAATTTACATTATCCTTAATTTTCTTATTTTATAGCAGACAGATGAAGACAGCAGCCTGGACAAGCATCACTATTTGGACTGGTATTTGGGGGTGAAAAAGGTATGAGTTTTAGAATTAGTCCCACCTTCAAGTACAGCTGAGTGGTTGTCATCATATGATTTAAACCAGGGGCTGGCAACGTTACTATCATGCCCTTTATAGAGCACTGTAAGCTTTCTGGGACATGTGGTCTTTGTTGTTACTTACTTCTGCCTGGTAGCACTAAAACAGCTATGGACAATATATCAATGAGTGAGTAGGGCTGTGTTCTAATAAAATCTCATTTACAGAAAACAGACAGAGGAGCAACTCTGACCAGCTGGCAATTATTTGCAGATCTCAGATGTAAATGATGTTGTAACAATTTCCAAATCTGTTAAGTAAAATAATGACAATAATTAAAGGAAATCCATAGAAATAGGTAGAGCCACACACATACGCAGCTGACCTTTGAACATGGGTTTAAATTGCACGTGGCCATTTATATGTGCATTTCCTTATAAACAGACCATGTGTTGATAAATGCAGCACAGGCCCGTGAATGTATTTTCTCAACTTTTTTTTAGCTTTATAGTATGTAACAATACAGAATATAATAACAACATATAAATGTTTTATTCAAGTGTATATGTTCTCGATAAGGCTTCTGGTCAACAACAGACTTTGGGGACGCAGAAATTACACGTGGATCTTTGATGGCATGGTGTGTGGGGTGGCAGGGGTTAGTGCCCCAAACCCTGCATTGTTCAACTGTATATGTTTATAGGTACATGTACACACATGCAAACATGTGAAATTGCCTATGCTTGCATCCCTACCCATGTTTCATGGTGTGAGGGGCCAGCACCTCTCAATCCTGTGGGTTCTTTGAAGAGCTGGGCACACTCTGTGGGTTGGAAAGCTGCAAGGACCAAAACCCTGCTTTGGTTACATGGGGTTGGTTCTTCTGGGCTCAGAGTGGGATGGGGTGCTAAATCCAGGAAAACACTATGTCCTCAGGAATCCAGAGTTGCAGTTAAGCCTTCTGAGAACAAGGGTGCCTCAACCCTCTGAAGAGCCAAAAAGCTGGGTGTCCTTGGCTGAACTGCCTAAGTTCTCAGATCTACCTGCTTGCTTCATGAACCAGGAGCTACAATACCCACTAGGAGGTTGCTGCAAGGAGAATGGAGCAAGAGAATAGAGAATGCAGGTAAAGAACTTAGCACAGTGCCCAGCAAGCCTGAATCATGACTAAGCACCAAAATAGTTAAGAATGTGAGCATTTTGAGAGTAAGGGAAACTCCAGTGGTGGTTTGATAACAGGAAACATTAGCATCAATTAAAAAAAAAAAAAACAGGCACTTCCTGGTGCAGCAGACCTCTCCTGCCTCACCCGCTGCTCCCCTCACCAGTGTATTTCAGTCAATCCACCCGTTCGGCTCCTCACTCTGTCTCTGGTGAGTCCTCTCACCCTCCACACCTCTGGCCTGCACCCCAGTTCTTGTATGCATCAAAAAAATAAATCTTTAACAACAACAAAAACAACAAAACAACAATACTAAGATACCATCATCTCCATTTCCTAGCTGTAAAAGCAGAGGCTCACAGATCAGTCTTCTCAAGGTCACTTGGGCCCCACATGTCGCAGACTCTCTGGAGGCCTTGTTCTTTATGTCGGGACAGGTCTCTAATGGCAGCTGGTGGACTGCCTCCTATTTATCCCAAATACAAACCTCCATATGCAGGTGCTCACCTGTTGCCATGGTGACGCATACCATCCAGCTGCCATGTTGTACACTGGATGGGCTGGGCAGGCCCCTCGGTTGCAGGTCTCTTCCAAGGCCAGGTTTGGTTTCTTGATATTGCGGCATCTCCGCTCTGGGAAGGTTATCAGCTTTCCCTGGAAGGCCTTCTCGCTGCACTGCATGTCCCTCTTCCTCACGCCCATGCCACAGGTCGTGGAACACTAGGAGCCGAGAGAGGAGGTGTGAGCCTGCAGAGCTCCAGGGTCCAGTTTGCTGAGCAGCTATGTTCCCATGTAAGGATGCACAAGGGAGGTGAAATGGGATGGAATCATAACTGGTCAATCACACACCCGGTGCCAGGAGCCCAGAGATGTGCAACCAGGCCCCTCGTTCTCCAGGAGAGGAAACCAAAGGCCAGAGAATGCAAGAGACTCTACGAAAGTCACAGGCCTCATGAGCACCTCTGCAGTGAGGGTTCAATTCCTGGCTGGCCAGGGAGATACCCACATGGCGCGGCAGACCTCTTCTGTCTTGCCCGCTGCTCCCCTCAGCAATGTATTTCGGTCAGTCTGCCCATTCTGCTCCCTGCTCTGTCTCTGGAGAATCCTCTCACCCTCCTGTGCCTCTGGCCTGTACCCTGGCTCTTGTATAAATAAAAATAGATCTTTAAAATAAAAAGAGGCCAGCATGGGCCAAGAGACACCACATCATGTGAGATGAAGAAAGACAAGAGGCAAAGGGAGAGGTGAGGATCTCTGTGTGGTGTTTCTCTGATGTCCATTTTGGGGTTAAACACCTGTGCATCCAGTTCTACCAAACACCTCTCTGAGGAGTGGGGCGTCTGGGCTGAGGAGAGACAGGGAACAGTGATGAGGGGGCTGGAGGCAGCCAACCCTAGAGGGAAGAATCACCATAGCACAAGTAACTGTCCTTTATTTTAACCTTGTCTCACCCTTGTCTGAGGTAGGACCTGATGCTGTGTTATGGCAGAGGAGAGAAAGGACAGAGGTTGCTGCAGAAAGCATTTTTTTAAGTGCTTTAATGAGTACTCTGTGTGTGTGTGTATGTGTGTGTGTGTGTGTGTGTGTGTCTCAATGAAGAGGACACTGGTGTCAGTGTAACTGTGGTAAGCAATGAAGGATGATGCTGAGGAAGACATGGGGTGACCAGTTATTTACCTATAGAAGCTCCATTCCTGCTCTTCCCTGCCACAGTCTGACAAGTTCCTACTCACTCTTTAATGTCTTCAAATGCCACCTCTTCTCTGAAGCCCCTCTGGATTGCTCTGTGAGAATTCACAGGAGTACCCTAGGGAGAACTTTCTTTGTCATGTCTGTAGGTTTCTGGTCTGACTAGCTCACTCCATATCTCACATCTACAGGGGCAGATGTTGCTCATCGCGCAGTCATTAAAGTGAGGTCTTAGCCCTGTCAGTGGCTAACCCAAGGTCACACACAGAGTGCACCATCAAGCCAGTTTCCAATGGGATACACATCTTCAAGCTCAAGCATTTGCCATTAGGTTACAGTGTATCTTGAAAAGAATGGGTGAGGAGGACAGAATGACATATCACATTAAAACCTATCATTTCCCTTAAACTGAATTTCCTAAGCCAGATTTCCAGGAAGCACCTTCCTTTCGTCTCTGAGGTAGTGAATGCCCTCTTGGGCAATCTCAAAGATACTGCATCTCTCCCTCCCTGAAACGTTTCATCTTTCATCTCCATCACTGGCATATCCATGCGCGTGCCCTCATCACTTCTGGGCTTGTCTGTCAGTTCTCTTTATTTAGAATTTCAGCTAGCTCCCCAACATTTATGGGGTCAGTGCTGTACTCTGTCACGTGAGGCTCTCGTGACTGTGCCTGAGGAACTTTGTGTCCTGTCCTGTCCTCAGCCTCTCCTCTCTCCCTGGTGCAGGGCTGGGCCTCTGGAGCAACCTTGCCCAGCCCCACCTTTATCTGACTCCCCACCTTTGCCTGACTCATCCTTCAGGCTCCCTGGGAGGTCTCCTCTGACAGGATGCCTCCTGATGGGGGGTGGGCAGACCCAGCTCTGTGTGGCACAGAGGACCCCTCAAGCACTGCACCCACTTTCCCATGGAGGTGCTATACCTCCATGGCCCAGGCCTCATTACGGGGTAAGGCACTCGGTGAGTGGAGTCAGGAGATAGAGGAGTGACAAGGAGGCCCTGGTCTGTGTGTGCAGAACAGAAACAAGCTCAGAGCATGTGGGCGTGAGTCCGCCCCCACAGGACCCAGGACTCACCTCACTCCATGAAGACACCACCCACTGCAGCCGGTTGTTTTTGGGGCAGCGGCCTAGGACGCAGCCCTCCTGTGCCTCTGGTCTTGGAGAGCTGGAGCACAGGCCCTCGGGGAGGTTTCCGGCCCCGGCGGAACGCTGGCACAGGACTTCCCGTTTCCTCACCCCTCGGCCACAGGTCTTGGAACACTTGAGATGGGAAAAAGAAAAAAACGCCATGGGCATGACAGTTTCAAATGATTTTCTTCCAGGTAAGGGGTGTGGACATATTCACGAAGAGTTTGCAAAACTGTTTTTAGGCATTAGAACCAGCAGGGAGCCTTCCCTCTCATCCAGAGGCCTGCGATGCAGGGACATGCTCCCCTGGCCATGCTGAATGCCCCAGTGGCTGCCATATTGGCCCAGGTCTGAAGGTGACTTTTATTCAGACTGAAGAAGCCAGGTTTTCTCTCCATTGCACATAGGGGAAGAAGCTACATGGCCCAATGGCCAGTGGAAGCATGTCTCCCTCTGGCACAAGGCCACAGAGGATGACCTGTGCAGCTCACCAGGAGAGTAACAGCAGGAGTGCACGCATCTCTAATAGCAGCAGGCTGCGACATTTATAAAAATGGGTTGCGGGTGGCTGATTCTTGCTCTTGACACCTGCTTTCTCCAGGCTGGACATTGTGCTAACTATGGGGGAAGAGAGCAAATACTCATCAGATGTTTGTGAATAAGTCTGTCTAATGTGAATCTCTGGGGCAAGGGGGGGGGGTCATTCTTGCATGCACATTTACTTTTTTCATCAGCCCCAGAATTTTATGAAATAGGGCAGCAGGTAAGGGTCTTGCTTTCTCACTTGAGTGACTTGCCTAAGACACTCATTCACTAACATACTGTCCATGGTGTTTTACTGCTACAAAGGCAGAATTAAGTAACAATAAAGACCACGTGGTCCATGTGCTTCCAGAGTCCAGGTGGCCCCCCTGACCTTCCCACTCAGTTTCCCTGTCAGCAGGGCCAGAGGAAGGGTGGCGTCTCTTCCCTTGTTTGGTAGCAAAAGTCTAGACACACTTCCAAGGCTGCCCAGAGGACCACTGTGAACTCTCCCTCATCACATCACAAGGGAGAATGAAATAGAGGAGGGTGTCAGGGTCTTAGTTAGCATCATCTGGTATCCACTGCAGCACAGGGCCTTCATGCCTTCCCTGTAATGACGACTGTCAGCTAATACTATTGCCTGGACCCCAGGACCCTCCAACAGCCCCATGAGATCATTGCCAGTGTCTCATTTTACATAAGAGACCCAAGAGTTAGGTATCTTGACCAAGTATTTGAGCTGGGCAGACACATTTGTATCATGGCAGACCATGGCTAGGTCAGCTAGGCACTACTAAATCTATTCCTCATCCACATCCACCATTTCTAAATGGGTCATTCTTATTTTATATTTGTGGTGTTTTTTGTTTTTTTTTTCAGAATGGCAAAATTTTTGAATAGCTGTCCAAAAGGCTTCCAGACACATGGCCTCTCATGGAAGAACAGGTTGTCGGAAGGGATTCTGAAGGACTCCTTTCATAGTGTCATGAACAAGTTCTTAAAAGAACAAAGGCTTCAGTCGTCAAAAGAAATAAACTGGAAGAAGAAAAACATTCGCTTAAAACGTTTCCTTGTGAAATTCGGGGTAAGCTTTGTGAACGGAAACTCCTTTTCATGATGTCTCATTTGGAATTTCCCTTCTACCTTCTCCCATTACCAGGCTAAAAAAATCCTTATAATTTTTACAAAAGGTGAATTCAAACTCCTCAAGTGCGAAGGGCAAGAGGAGGCTCAACATGAAGAGGGATGACTCAGTTTCCCTTTGCTATGACTGTACATATAGAAGCTCCGAGATATTCCTACTCCTAGGGTCTTGATACCCTAACAGATGTAAGATTTTGAAAAATCCCATAATGTTCCATCCATAGAAAAAAAAAAAGCCTTATTCTGACCCTTGCATTGCTAATTAATCAGAAATCATCAACTTCCTCCAGGATGTAAAGTGCCCCATAGGGAACTGTGGTCAAGAGCTGCTACCTGCTTTCTAATTCTGCATTTTTTTTTTTAATTTTTGCATACAAGACCCTCGCCAGAGGCATGAGGGGTGAGAAGATTCACCAGAGACAGAGTAGGGAATAGATCAGGCAGATCTACTGAAATACACTGCTGATGGGAGCAGCGGGAAAGACAGGAGAGGTCAACTGCACCATGTGTGGGTCAGCTCCCTGGCCAGGGATAGAACTCAGGCCATAGTGGTCACAGTGCTGAGACTTAACTCCTAGGCCACCATAGAGGCCCTACTTCTCCATTTTTAAGTTGGCTGGCTCCCCAGGATTCAGCGAGGATGGGCAGAGTTCTCACCCTTGGCACATGGACCAGATGATTCTATGTCTGGGAGCTGTCCGTGCACTGTGGGATGTTCCTCTCCACCGACCAGAACAGCAGCAACCCCTTGACCCAGGTTGAGAGTAAACATTGTCTCCAGACATTGCCAAGTGTCCCCTGGGGAGCATATTCTCAGCACCCTCTGCTCCATCTTGTTAACCCAAGCTCGCGAATGACAGACATGCAGTTTTATACCTCTTGAAACTTGAGAATTTTGTCCTCTCACTGGTGCTTGTGACAGTAGCAAAGTTCCCAGACCCCCTCCATGTTCTTCCAACCCTATCTCTTTCCATGGAAGCAAGGGTTAAATATCCCTATGACTTCTTTTTGTATTTTTTGTTTGCTTTGGGGAATTCGGTAACTAGTTTCATCTGCTAACCTTCCAATGTGCAAATCCTTTTTGGCTTTGCTTGTTAGTCTGCCTGGTTCCATACTAATTTCTGAACTTCTAGGGAGGATTCCTAAGCTACTGATGAGGTGTGGCCAATCAGGTTATACAAGAAACACTAAAAAAATGAATGAAAAATGCCCCATTTCATGAATTCAGTATAGTTCCCATGAAAGTATCAAGACTGACAGTTCCAAGCCTCTCCCAGTTACCTGAGACCAGGGCCCCAAGCTCCATTCTGGAGGGCAAGCCTGGCTATTGCAGACTTGAACCTGAGTGGGTGTGCTCACTGGGCAGAGAGAATGCAACACCGTCTCCTCCTTCTGGAAGGGCTTCTTCTGGACACACTGGACCTTCCGGCTCTGCTGGCCCCCTGCACATGACCTGCTGCACATGCTCCATTCACCTGGCTTCCAACTGTTGTGAAAAACAGTTATGTCCAATGAGGGCTTTGGCTCGTTCAAAGCAGATACTGTGAAAGAGTAACCACTTGATGAAAGTCTTAGATTATGTTTACTACCGGTGAGGGTGATCCATTCTTTTATGAATCTTGATGTCTACACCAACATGGTTGAGATATAAGGAGTCATATTTAATGACCATGCCTTTCAGGTGCAGGAAAAACACATGTGCCCTCTGGAAATCTGAGCAACTCAATCATTCAGACAAACTTATTGGGATCTTAACTTTGTGCTAGGGACTCTCCTAGGCGTGAGGGCTGAACAATTGAATGAGGCTCTGTTATTTCCAGTAAGGAGCTGATAACATAGAGAAGAGGTGGATATGTGAACAATTATTTCCTGATAAGTTAATATAAAATATAATAATGAGGCTAATGGAAGACTGATCAGAGAGGGAGAGAGGTGTGTGTGTGTGTGCATGCACAGGAAGGGATGCACATCCAGAGAAGGTGTCACAGGGGATATTTCTAAGTAGGCAGTTTTCCCCAACTGATTTTCTGGTTAGTCTTAAAATATACTGACGGGTTAGAGATCGACAGATTTTTTTTTTTCACTGCTGAGACATGGTGTATATTTGAAGGGGGATCAGCTAAACTTTATTCTTTCTCAACAATTTCTTTTGATTAGTTGAATATCTGTGATTCAAAGGCCTAGCACAAGATTCACCAGATATGACTGTAAACACTTGAGACAGTAGAGGAATGTCTTAAATTGATCTTGGTTTCCAGATATTCTAAATTTCATTTTAAGAAATAAAGCATTACAAAGGACAAATATGTGTTTTGTTATAGCTTTGGTTTACAGATACAGGTGCACCTCTGTGAATGGAGGAG
Organism: Talpa occidentalis; assembly: GCF_014898055.3. Classification (NCBI taxonomy): domain Eukaryota; kingdom Metazoa; phylum Chordata; class Mammalia; order Eulipotyphla; family Talpidae; genus Talpa; species Talpa occidentalis. The sequence goes on from NW_023601754.1 coordinate 14,356,266, forward strand.
GAGCCAAGAATTGGTGCCATTTTCCCTACCACCATTTACATGCAGTTGCCTTGAATTACAAGTCCCAGTCTGCCATGAACTGGACTCCCGAATGCGGGACAGCTGGGAAGGAATGAGGTAGCTATATAAAGGAAGAGGGGAGGGAGACATGAAAGGAGACACTATGGGAGAGGCAGGTAGACATCTGGAAGAAATACTTGGAAGAGACACATGGGAAGGCTGTTCTTGACCACTGACAGAGACAATGGCAGCTGTTATCCCAATTTCATATTAGATTATTTGTTAGATTATTGTCTGTTATATTTTGAATTTTGAGTGTCTTCTGTCACATTGCTCTAGGACTTATCTAACACACCTTTTTTTTTGTGGTTCCCTGACTTGTGGCAAGCCTTTGGTCCCTGCTTCAGGTCAACCCTGTTTGCCTAGGCATTTGCCCATTTGGGGGGATTATTGGGCAACAATTATTTGAAATAATTTCTCTCTCTCTCTATGCTCACCAATTCTATTAACAATCTTTCACACTAAGTCGGTTTCCATTTCCTTTGTGTACACAGATGGCATGCACCACTTAACAGTTTGGGGTCTCAGGGTACCCCTTGGTTGCATGCTAATATTTGCATTTCTATTACCATATGAGTTCTAGGGTCATCCATATTCTAAAAAATTGTTTAGTATTATTTAATGTTAAAGATATAAATGAATTCCTTATATTTATATCATTTGCATCTTATAATAAAATATAAAGGAAGCATGTATTATGATGAAATTATTAGTTTCAACACTTACAAGTCATGACACCAAATTCTGATTTTTTTCCCTTATGCAACAAATATGATGAGTTTATAAAAATACAAAAAAGGGCATAACACAATTAGACTTTTTGCAGGCTACACATAGTGCCCCATATTTGGAACTCAGCGTACTTGGTCTCTAGCCTGATTCTCTGTCAATCTCCATGCCTCAGAGTCCAGATAGATACCTACACCATTCACTTTCTTCCTTATGACTTTATAACTAACATTTTTTTTTTTTACTTTCAGGTTTCTTTTTTTATTTTATATATTTTTACATCATTTTTAATTTTTGCACAATGTATGCATTTTCATCTTGGTTATAGTTCCTGTGAAATTCCCACCACCCATTCACCTGTGAACTATGACCATGGTCCCTTGTGCTCTTCCCACCCTTGTTTTGATGCTACTCCTTTCTCCCCCACTGCAGAATCTCTGGTTTATAGTTGCCTGTTGATTTTGATTTTTACTTTATTATAATTGACTGGATCAAGAAGATGTGGTATATATACACAATAGAATATTACTCAGCAACTAAAAAAGATTAACTCAGGCCATTTCCAGCAACATAGATGGAGCTGGAAGGGATCATGCTCAGTGAAATAAGCCAAAAATGAAAAAGAAAAATACTGGATGGTCTCACTTATAGCAGGAATGTAGAGGATCCAAATAAGGGATCAGAAAAAAAAAAAACTAATTGTACCTAACATTTTTTATAGCTTAGATCTCATTAAATTTTAATGACCAATCTTTTCTCATTTTCTACATTTTGTTGTAACAATCAATGACAGGAATTACACATCCCAGCTCCTAGCTCAGGTCTGGCATATAGTAAGCACTATGACATGCTTGTTCCATGGGCCATAATGGTGTTAGCACAGATGAACTCCTTTTTCCTCACTCTAATAGTCTTAGAGTCTGAGGTCTTCCTTTAGTATATCCCTAGGGATATAATGTTCCCTGAACTATCTCATTGTTCCAACAGAAAATGCTGAGAAGAGAAAGGGAACACATGATTCTACCCATTCACCTCTCCAACCTCGCGGAGTCATTGGGAGGGCTTATTCTGTTTGTAATCAGCTCATAAAATTGTTATTGCACAGAACATCATTTCTACATGTAGTCACTGGGGAGGTTCTAGAAGTTGGGCATGCTCTAGGTTCTCTCCCTTTCCGTGGAATCTATAAATAGGGTCCTTTTCTTTGCCTGGCAGAGATAACCAATGAAGGGCAGGAGACTTGGCATCAGCTTGCTATTCAAACCTACTGCCAGCCCCTACACATACTTAAACTTATATAAACTCACAGCCCAGCTAAAGGAGCAACTTGCTCCACAGGATAAATAACAATGCCCGGTCATCATGTCTTAGGGTCGCTGGGTATTTCTTAGAGCCAGGTATCTCTTAGCAGAAGAGGGAAATCTAGGCAAACCCCCAAATGTCTTTCTTATTTTTGTATTCAGAATACAGCTGGTTTCATATACAAAGAGAAAAACTAGGATGAGAGTCAGACATGTGGGATGGGTAGATAGCTGAACCCCAAACAATTATGACAAACACACTGCTTATAAGGAAAAAAATGTATGCAGTATATAAAAAGATTGTGCAATATAATTGCATCACCACAAAGCAAACACTACTTATTAAGATGAACTGAAACATTAGTGAACACAACACTGATTTAGAAAAAACTCTTCTAGTTCTATATAAATACATTTGGCAATAGATAAATCACACAAGAGGCCCCCATTCAGCTGGGAAGATTACTTACAATTAGTGTTCAAACAATAGTGTGGCTAAAATCAATCCCAAACAAACCCACTGAGCTCTCCATAGTGAACCATCATCAGAAGTGGGGTTACCACTTGGCCTCAACCGCTTTTTAAAAAAAAGTTGTGTCTTGCTACTGTGTAATTTGCATTTGGGTTTCACGGTCTGCATAGCAAGATTTTTAGATTCTTAGACAACTATAGACAAGCACACGTAAATTTAACTAATATAGGATTTGGTGTTATTGAAATATGTTTTAGTTTAGAGTACAGGGATTGCTACATGCAAAGGTTCAAAAAAAATAAAGACACTGTTAAGCATTTTTTATCACGAAGTTAAATGTGCATAGCAGGGTCAGATGAGTGTCTAAAATAATTTGAGTTTTTTAAGTTATATGTGTTAACCTCAACTATATTATTGTTCCTTCCATTACTTTGTTTCGTTGTGTATATTTGGTGAGTGTTTTGGGGCGTTATTTTATTTATCTTTGAATCCCTTTCAATCAGAAGCATGGGCAGTGGGATTTTAGTAATTGCATATCTATATTAAAGGACACCAGTGCAGACATAACCGGAAAGACCCTGCCCCCCACGACTTACTAGGCGGGGCAGGAGAAAGCGTTGCAAATTTTGGGTTCCGTTGCTGGCTTGGGTCTTGCATTGCAGAATGAGGCATTGACTTGAGTAGTGAGCTCTCGTAAGCAAACGGCCTTTACACTTATATATCCTGGTAAGACATCAAAAGTTACTAGTGAACACTACAGATTATTATTTCATGTTAGTTTCCAAGTTCAGCTTTTGATTTACCAGAGTTCTGATAGTTAAGAGCTGGAATCCAAAAATTTTGTGAAAACATCTCCTTTTGTGAAAATCTGTAAATAATTTGAATCCAATTCCCCCTTCCCCAAGATAAAAGTTTTCACGTTTTAATAATGATACTGTGTAGCTTCTTAGTTTTCAAGACTGCTTGGGATCCTATAAACATAAAATGATAATACAACCATTTGAAGTAGGACGGTTGTAAAGGAAAACATTCCACAAGCTGTAACTCACATTGTAAACATCTTAAAAAATTCTCTAATAAAATATCATCATATGTAAAACTCTAAGATTCTGCTTTTCCATGAAACGTCTTCTACTTCCATGAGCATGTGCTATATAAACATGAAGTTGAACTCACAGAATATATAGTCACAGAATATAGTGTCACAGAATATATAGTCATAGAATTTTTTCTATATATATATAGAATTTGTGTTTTTGGTTTGTTATAGTGGTATCTCACTGATATACTCTAGTGTTTATTTGGGATCTATCAGAGGCATACATTTTTGAGTGTGTAAATAATATCAGTTCCCCAAAGAGGTATGTTGCTTCTCTTTGAAGTGTTTGCCTTCTACTGGCTAAGAGGATGGCGATCACTTTTCCTTGGTTGTAAGGATTATTTCTTAGACTTCATTATTTTTCATACTGAAGGAGACTTTGCTGACCTAAGACCCCTGAAGTATTGGAATGACACATCTACCTTTTCAATAGTTTTTGATTTTTGTATCCTCCCTCATCTTCACCCTACCTTCTGCAAATCCCACTGGTAGTTTTATGGCCATAGAAAAGTCAGGAACGTAAACAGCAAGTGGAAAAAAAAAATATGTACATAGGTATGTACACCAGTACATAGCCTTATATTTACAAATAAATATAAATGTTTTATATTTTCCCCTCTAAGTTTCAGATATGTTCATTTCGAGCCGGTTTTGGTTGACTTGAATTTTGTAAGAATTGGTTACTTTTTCCAAGGTAAATCCTCAAATAGTACAATAATAATTACTTTCCACACTGATGGGTTCCACAAAAAAACAGTTCTTTTGTTGCTTATTTAATAAACCATACAATTTGAAGAGGCCTGGTGTGAAGAATCCTTCTTTAAGCTGACATGGGGAAGATGGAATGAGAAAATCAACTACCTCCACCGCAGGAGACGGAGCAATCCGACTGTACTACGCGCCAGGCGTGGCTGTGTCTTTTTGAGGCAAGCTGGGTTCCATTAGTGACCTTGGGAAGTGAGTACTTCCAAGCTATCCCCGGGTTTTTGCCTTGCATCAGAATCTGGACAGTGTCAGATACAAATCAGAGATCAAGATACAGGTCAGACCCTGGAATTCTAGAAATCTCACTGAACATTTTAAAGACATTTATACGACATTTCGACCTGAAAGTTGGCTCACATCTTGTTCCCAAGTATGGCTTAGGTTGATTTAAAGTGACATTTTAAAATGTGTACCTCCATATCATCAAAACTGTGAACTAGAGAGCTGTTAAATAGGTCACATGACATTTCCCATAGGCCACATTCCTCAAATCAAGGTATACCCAATTAATAACGCAAAAAAAAAATATATTACATTACACTGAAGGAACAAAGGTTATTTTATGAGATCTCAATCTTCACACTAAACATCAAAGTCCAACATAGCACCAACAGACAGTGCTCCACAGATAATGACCGAGTCTACTTATATACATTTCTGTGCTTTGTCCTGGACCACAGTTTATAATCCTTCTCCTGGTGTTGGCAGAAGTTGGGTGCAAGGGAAGTGAATACCTCAGGACACCTCATTTAGATTTACCCATCATCAGAGTTAGAATCCACACAGGTTTCCAATGGGATTTCCAAAGGGAATTTACTCAAAGACAAAATGATAGTTAACTGTGTTCTGGGAATGAGTAGATAAGACAAAAGAAGTATGATAGGAAGTAGGGATTGGTGAGATAGATGCTGGAATGGATGGATTTAACCTCAAAAGGGCAAGGATGTAGGATAAACTGATCCTATAAGCTTTGACTACTAAAATAAGATGAATCACTTACTAGCACTTCCCAGGGCTCCATGGGGCTTTTTTTTTCTGTGAATTTTCTCCAAACATTTCTCTTAACAACTCTATAATCTATCAGTCTATTTTTTTCACTGCAGAAAACCAAGACTAACAAACTTATGCAAGATCACACAGGTGACTTGTGAAAGAGCTTGAAATAGAACATAAGACCTCCAACCACATGTTTTTGGTGTGGGAAACATTATTTGCCTCTCTTCTTTCCATTTTCTCTCTTTTTTTTTTTTCTTTCAAGCTCAAAGCATGCATATAAATAGTTAGTTCTCTCCCACCCCGTGAGTCTTGTGGAAAATTCTTTACCACCAGAACTGGGCCTTCATCGCCAAAAAGCAAAATAGATTTCCAGTTAAAAATAAGAACCCCTGGCTCTATCTCTGCCTGGTGGGATCCCACTTCAATTAAAGTTGGGTGGGTGGCAGTTGTTCAAGGACCTCCGTTATTCCAGACCATTCCTTAGGATGCTCAAAATGATTTCCACTTTGCTATTAGCTTAAAAGTCTCCAAAAATATTATGGCTTAAAATAGAGATTCCAGGCCGTGAACATCACTTTGTTGTACAAACAAAGTCTTGGCAATTCCCAGAAACAACAAAAATGTGAATAGATGGGTCTTTGTTCCCTTCACCCACATCCCAAGCAAAGCAGATAGTACCACTAAAAGGGACAAATGCTAAATTTTCACTAGTTACCAATGAAAACATTCTGAAAATCCTATGGGTACTTCAGTTCTGAGAGTCTTTCTAGTCTTGCTTTTCTTATTTTGCAGCTCAGTCATACACTTCACATACTCAAATATATACATCATACATTTTGAATATATAGCATGCTTTCTTTGAGATTTCGCAGTATTTCTCTTAATATTTTCACGTGACCACTTCCAAATTCATGCTATACCAGTGCTCTGTGATAGAACTTGTTGCAATGAAGAGAATGTACTATAATCTTGTGTTGCTGACATATTCAACAGCCACTGGGCATCTCTGCTTGAATGTCAAACAGGTGTATTCATGTCCAACAGCAGACTCATGATTTTCCTCCTTCCCCTCTCAAAGTCTTTTCCTCCCAACCTCATAAAATGGCAACCTGAGCCTTTCAATTGTTCAGACCAGAAAAAAAGTTGGCGGCATCCTGATCCTTGTTTTCCAATACCCACATCTAACTGAACAGGAGATGGTGTATATCTTGATTTTCTACATATTTCTAATCTGACTTTGTTTCACTCTGTTAATTGCTGTTGCTGGTCTTTGGCCTGACTGAGTTACTACCTTCTCTATTTCCATCCTCATGGCCCTGGAGGGATGAGGAAAAGCCATATTCTCTGGTGGTGAAGATAGGAAAGGGCCACACATAAAAATAATGCAGTGTTGCTGGTGGTGGGAATGCAAATTGGTCCAACCACTTTGGAAAGTTGTGGGGGGGTCCTTAAATTACTAAAAATGAAAATACCATATGATCCAGGAGTGGATTCCACTCCTAGGAATCTACCCAAAGGACACAAAAACGTTAATTCGAAAGAAAAATTGCACACCTATGTTCACTGCAGCACTATTTACCATAGCTAAGATATGGAAACAACCTAAACGCCCCAAAACAGATGACCAAAAGAAGATGCCATTGCATATATACATATACACACATATACAAAAACATAAACGCACACACACACGTGTGTATACACACTGAAATACTATACAGTAATCAAAAAGATAAACTCATGCCATTTGCAGCAACATGGATGGAGCTGGAAGGGATTATGCTCAGCGAAATAAGCCAGAAGGAAAAAGAAAAATATTGGATGGTTTCACTTATAGGGAAACCGATCAAATGGTCAAAAAAAGAGACAACACTAGCAACTTGCAGGCAAAAACTATAGATCTGAGGCATACAGCAGTGGAGGGAGAGGGATCAAAATAGGGAAGGAAAGAGCACAAGGGACTATGATGACAGTTCACGGGTAATGTGGTGGTGGGAGATTTATGGGGACGACACAGGAACGGAGAAATCAAATATTGTACAAAAATAAGCAATATTATAAGAAAATAAATTAAAAAAATAATGCATTGATAGAAACTTAAGAGATTAAAAGTACCACAGACCCTGTCCTGCAAAGGGAAAGCAAATGCTGCTGTGAAACCAGGGGAGTAGAATGTCAAGACGATAAGAAGCTTTGTGGCTGCCACTTAATTAAAAGAGTCGCTTGGTGGATGGTTTCAGCAACAAAACAGAATCTAAGTTTCCTTTGGGAATGTCTATGCTCCTGAGGTCCAAACTTTCATATTTGAGTTTCCCACCTCCTATTCCTCATAAACAGAAATATGTCAAGGTCCTCTGAAAAGTTAAATTCTTCAGCTGAAAGTAATAACAGCAGCAAACAGAATATTTACTAACAAGAAGGCTACTAATGCATTTTGTATTATCAAGGTACCAAGAAGTTCACTTATCCAGCCAAAGCAAGAAGAGAGAAAACTCACAATTTAGTCTAAGTATCCACAGGATTATGCAAACTTTAAATCGTGACCTCATAACTACACAGTAGTTGGTTATTGTTGTAGTACCAGTACAGTCTTGTAACTATAGGAAATATTGTTTACATTTTGTTTGCTGAACATATGAATGCATTCAGTGAATGCATCAGCGAATGAGACACTGGGCCTTAAAAAATCTAGTGATGCAAGACACGACTGTAAGATCTGGGGAGCTGTAAATTCGCATGCAGTGTTGTGCATGTAATCACGTAGGCTGAAAGACAATATTTGCACAGACTAGCAGAAAGCTAACTTCAGGATTCAACATTAACTCACAAAATCCTCTTAAAGATAGCAATTATTTCAACAAATAGACACAAAGATCAAATATATAAAAGATGAGCATTTGCCAATTTGCTTTTAACTGATAATTAAGGTATTGGCTGCTCTTTATTCTGTGTTGAGGAGAAAAGAAGCCAAGGATAGGGGTCTTATCTCTTACTGTGTGATGCATGCAAATGGTCTTTTGGAAACAGGCTGTCCACCTGGTTAGAATCTCTGGTGGCCCCTTCCTTACCCCTGTTGTCAAAAGGAATGGACTTAACAAAAAAAAAAAAAAAAGAATGCCTATAGAATTTGTGTGGTCCAATGCAAAATGAAAAAGCAAGATCCCTTATTTTAAAAAGTTAAGAATTTCAAGGTTGTGACTACTGAGCATTAAACCAAACTCAGGATATTCTGAGCATTTGGTCCTGGGTGACTGCAGGTTCCACATCCAGGAAGTCAGCCTGGCCCATCCTAAGGTTAAGGTTTTCTCACCCACGTTGATACAACTTAATATTTTCCAAATTCCATTGATATATGACCAAGTAGCTTCATACTGACTTCACCAGCTCTTCCTAGATGGCACCAACAGCCCATAATTCTGGGGACTGGTTTGTACTAAGTACCTCACCTGAGAATGTACCCTCTGCCCCCAAGCCAGGAGGCAGAAGGACCTTGGGACCCTGTGTGACAGCTAAGATCCTAAGTGTCTCTGCGAATGCCCTAGCCACACATCATTTGAAAAGGATCATTCCCATCACTCACATCTGTTTTGAAACATTTCCAGGAACCTTGTCACCGAGCAGCCAGCAGCTTTTCTCGGCATTAGCAGAGAACACGAATGCCCTCCAGGTCAGGAGAGTGCCACATTGGCCGGTCCGGCACACGTCACGGTCACAGGGTTTCTGAACCCGCCCACGTTGCATGTCAGGCCGTAGAGCCGAGCTGTTAAATGCACAAATTTGGAGAGACCGCCAGTGATTCCGTCTACTTAACTGGACACAGTCCAGAGAATTTTCCAGCCAACTGGCACTGGGTCTCTAATTTACAGCTGGCAAGCAACCTCCTTAAATGCTTGCAGGTCCTCAGTAGTTTAATGTCTACCTTTCACACACGAGCCACCTGACTTCAGAAATAACACTCAGCAGCTCTGACCGCAGGGCGCAGAGTTATAAAATTTACAGCTTCTTAAGTTGGAAAACCACAGCCAGGGGCTGGACTCTACCAACTGTGCGCTGAAGGGGAGGGAGGCAGTTCCTGCTCGGGGACACTGAGTCATCTTGGGTAAACTGGCTCTTTTCTGCCCCCACTTTTGATTTTTAACATTAAAGAGATAAATGCCTTTCACCAGCACAGTCTTTGCTTCACAATTGAAGGTCTTTATTTTTTTTCTTTTCAAGAAGTTGTTATAATTCTCTCATGAAACCAAAGAAATATGGATTTTTTTCTCTCTTTTTAAGATATATATATATATATAAATATAATGTTTGATTTCTCTTCTCAGGTGTAATCCTCATAAAATTCCCACTAGCAAGTCACCTGTGAACTGTCACCACAGTCCCTTATGCTCTTCCCCAGTTTTGATCCCTCTCTCTCACCCTCCCCTACAGAAGGTCTGCGATTTATAGCTTGTCTAATAGTTTTTTTTTTTTCCTGATCCCTTGTTTGGTTCCCCTATATTCCTCCTATAAATGAAACCAGCTGATATATATTTTTTTCCTTCTGGCTTATTTCACTGAGCATAATCCCCTCCAGCTCCATCCATGTTGCTGCAAATGGCATGAGTTTATCTTTTTGATTGATGTATAGTATTCCATTGTGTATATATATATATATATATATATATATATATATATATATACCACATCTTCTTGATCCAGTCATCTGTTTTTGGGCATTTGGGCTGTTTCCATGAGATATCGATGGGTTTTAAGACTGGCTTTTTACTTAAAGCAGGCTAGATGCTAGTTTCTTCTGCTCAATAGCACATCAGAGGGTTTACAAATAAGAAGCACAGTACTCATTGTGCTTTCTATAGGCCCTGCAGGGCAATATCCATGTGCTTTCTCACTTAACAATGACAATATTATAAGGGCTACTGATATTCTGGTTCTGTTGATCAACATCAGCTCACCAGGTATGGAGAAAGTGCTATACACAATGGAATACACCTTTCTGAGATTGTCTGACTCTGTAACTTGACATCGTAACTCCAGTGACAGTCTCTCAAGCTCTGAGTCCATGGCTAGGATTTTAATTTAAAATCCTAGTTGCGGGGCCTCCCCGGTGGTGCAGCGGTTGAGTGCTGGGTTGTAAAGCTGCCTGCAGCCTCTGCAGCGCCGGTTCGATCCCCGGCCGCTGGGCGAGAGTCCCACATGGTGCGCAGACCTCTCCTGCCGCCCGCTGCTCCCCTCAGCAGTGTACTTCGGTCCTTCTGCCTGTTCTGCTCCCCGCTCTGGCTCTGGTGAATTCTCTCGCCCTCCTGTGCTTCTGACTGTACCCAGTGCTTGTATAAATAAATAAATAAATAAATAAATCTTTCAAAATAATAAATAAAATAAAATCCTAGTTGCAAATTTCAAAAAGAATTTGAAAAGATTCTATCATTGGGATTGTACAGCTTTCTCTCACATTTACACTGAGGTACTGGGTGTATTTTTTGAACATGCTAATGTCTGGTTGAAGCAGAAATCACTTTTAATCCCTCCATCCATTTTCTCCAGTGTTTATTTAGACATTTTATTTGGCCATGGTGTAAACAACTGAAATACAATCTGCTTTCCAGAAGGACCCTTCCTGGTAAGTGGTGGATCACACCACACATCGCAGGGTGACTAAATCACAAGGCAAGTGCTGTGGGGTGGATTCAAGCTCTCCTAAGTTCCTGTGATGTTTTATATGCTAAAAATCCAGTCTGTTGTCTTTGCCTCCTCGGCTTCAAAGCCTGTAGCACGTGACCTTGCTATTATATGAGACTGAGTTGAATTTGACATGCGACAGCCACACAAAGGCCTGACCAGGGCTCTGGGAGGCAGCTTCAAAGGTGTGGCCTGACATCTGAACCTTGACCACAGCTCTAATTCAACTCATCCACATTCCTCAGAGTTCAGCGAAGGAAATGAATAGCACCACCAACCCGTCACAGAACTATTTGCCATGAGTGAACTGGTGGCCCCTACTTCAAATCTCCAATGATGATCCCAAGATAAATGATGTGGCATCGCGAAGCCCCTCCGAATCATCCTCGAGGGTCTGAGTTTTATATCCTCTGTTCTAAATTAATGCTCCATTATTTCTTTGCCTCTTCTGTGTTTTGTGTCCGTGCTCCTTGGCTGGGCTCCTCTCCCTGACACTGGTTGTGAGGGAAGCACGTCTTTACTCAATTTAGCCCCTTCCCCTTGGGGCGAATTCAGACAGCAGGGTGACAAGGAGGGATCTAGATGTCAGGGATGCTCACACTCTGTCATCTCGATGATCAATGTCCCGGGCCACCTGGTGCCTGCCACCCCATCATCTCTTTGGCCAAAGAGCAGAGGAAGCTGTTTATTACAGTCATTTTCTTTAGATGTCTTTTTCTGCCTTGAAGCTGGCCTGTGGTTAACCTATTTCTCACTTACTGTCATCACAAAGGTTGCTGTCCTTTTCAGCTTCAGGATTCTCCCTTGGTGTACAATTAAGCAGGCACGGGCTTTCAAAGAGTTCAACACCCCTTGGGCCGCTTACTAAAGAAGGGAAACATCCTTTACATAAAGGAGAGCTTTTATTTTGCAGCCTTTTCACAGAAGGAATGCTGTAAAAACACAGGAGATCATATTTCAGTCTTAGGAGAGGGGCTGTGTATATCATGGCATCCTGAGCCGCTCTTTATCAGACAGAGGTGAGGGTACTTTATAATGAAACACTCAGGAAGAATTTCCTCACCTACCCTCAGACTACAAGACAGAGAATATGACTCATTCTTTGTTATGAGTGTGTGTGTGTGGGGGGGCGATGGGAGAGGGAGGAAGAGGAAGGAGAGAATGAGAGGTGGCAAGAAGGAGAGAAGGGGTAAAGAGAGATGGAGAGAGGGGAAGGGGGAGAGAGAACACTAGCAGAAAAGATTATTTTAATTAATTAATTAATTAATGCATACAAGAGCTGGGGTACAGGCCAGAGGTGCGTGTGGTCGGGGGGTGAGAGGATTCACCAGAGACAGAGTGGGGAGCAGAGCAGGCAGATCTGCTGAAATCCACTGCTGAGGGGAGCAGTGGGCGAGTCAGGAGAGGTCTGCTGCACCATGTGGGTATCTCCTTGGCCGGACATTGAACTTATGCTGCAGTGGCTGTGGACAGCTTCACAGGTTGCATCTTAACCCCTTGCACCACCAGGGAGGCCCCAGAAAAACTATTCTTCAGTCACTTCTAAAAATGTGTCATCTAAGTGGACTCCTTGGCTAATCTTTAAAAAAAGAACTTTTGTGTTTTTAATTCTTATTGCCAATGTCTCCTCTATTTATATATTCAGTAGGCCTTTTGCACGGTGGTTAACAAAAGAACATCAGTGACCTTAAAATACCTATATCTCAATCTCAATATTGAAAAACATTTACGTTTTCACCCATATCTTCAAAAGCCCAGCCTGTCAATGTCTACTCAGATTAAATGATTATATCTCAACAAAGACGTGTGGATGTCATCTCTGACCTTCACACTGCAAAGCACTGAACCCTGTGGAATCACATGAGCTACTAGGGAGCCATCAAGTGTCAACTTCAGTTTTTACATTTCTTCCACGTCAAAATTTAATGCCTTATATGACAATCCCCCACATACAACATGCACAATTTGCTATGTGGGTTTAGAGTTAACATAGATTTACTTTTTCTTGTGCTTCTAATCCCAATGCAATAAAATATAGTGCTATGTCTATACATAATATCCTAAAGACTCTGGAAAGACAAGCCAACTTTGAAATCTTTCAGATGACTAATCAGAGCAATAGTTCGGCAAGAAAGTCTTTAGTCTTAGGTTGTGGGCAGTATGTTGAATAAAAAACATATGATGGAATCATGGAGCTTTATAATAACTGTATTTGCAGCCATGGCAGAAAGTACTTTGTACTTTGGCAAGTACAATTGCCAAATCAGTGTTGATTTCTTTCTGTGCTGGGATATGTGTATGTGGGAGAGGTTTTCCCCTGGGAAATGCAGAAATGTCACGGGAGTGATGAAAATTTGCCCCTTTTCTCCAAGTCAACAATGTGTACATACACCAATGTACTTCAGAATAAAAACTTGATTGGTGAACTTAAATAATGCCTAGAAAATTCAATCCTAGAAACCCTTTGATCACCCTTTGGGATGTCCCTTGGCCACAGAGGGATTCAGTGGGACCAGCACTGCTGATGTTGACACATGTTGCAAATGCAGATACAAGAGGCATCAAGTTTCCCAGGAGAATAAAAGGTTGTAATAGAGACCGTATCTTAAAATCAGACAGGCGTGTGACTCAGTGATAAAAGAGAAGATCTGTTTTCCATTTAGTTGAAACTGAGCTTTCCTATGAAGACATTCTATAGAGTTTTGACAGAAAAATAACCCAAAGCAGAAGATACTGTTATTTGAACACAATGATTTCTAGGGGGTGACTGACAGCGGCCCAGTATTCCAGGGTTGTATCACCCCACCTTGCATGATGAAACAACCACAAAAAAGTGAAAAGATCTGGATTGCCCCTCCCTCAGAGGACAAGTGGCTGCACTCCTGGATGGAGGGAAGCCCCTGTGGACTTCTGTGATGAGTTGTGGGCAAATTATTCACTTTGCAAGAGGCAATTTTTTTTAAGATTTATTTTATTTTATTTATACAAGCACTGGGTACAGTCAGAAGCACAGGAGGGTGACAGAATTCACCAGAGCCAGAGCGGGGAGCAGAACAGGCAGAAGGACTGAAGTACACTGCTGAGGGGAGCAGCGGGCGGCAGGAGAGGTCTGCGCGCCATGTGGGACCCTCGCTGGTGGCCGGGGATCAAACCGGCTCTGCAGAGGCTGTGGGCAGCTTCACAGCCCAGCGCTCAACTGCTGCACTACCAGGGAGGCCCTCAAGAGGCAAATTTTTTAAGAAATCTATTGATCCCTCAAATGCAATATAGAAGGTCAAATTTCAGTTCTTTAAATGCTATTTCCTTTAACATTGAACATTAGAAGATCAGTCCAGAGAGATGATGAAATCCGGTGGTTTTTAAAAAGTGTTCTGCAGTAGGGGGCTCCCTGGTGGCATAAGAGGTTAAGTCTCAGCACTATGAAGCTAAGGGCAGCCACTGAAGCATGAGTTCGATCCCAGGGAGGTGACCCACATGGCACAGCAGAACTCTCCTGTCTCTCCTGCTGCTCCCCTCAGCATTGAGTTTCAGTCAGTCTGCCTGTTCTGCTCCCCACTCTGTCTCTGGTGAATCCTCTTACTGCCCCCCCAACACCTCTGGCCTGTACCCCAGTTCTTGTATGCATAAATATATACATCTTTTAAAAAAATGTGTTCTGCAGTAGGCAGGGGCCATGTGGATAGCTTCAGTCACCACTGTGGTTTGGGCCAGGGGGGCTGAAGCAGGAAAGGAGACCCTGGCCTCTGGGGCTGCCACTCTTCACCTTGATCAGAGATGTTCTCCTTTCTTTGTTTTATTTAGCGCCTCTGTGTATATGACTGTCCCATCTGGAAAGAAGAGTTTACTTCTGGAATGAATGACGGAATGAATTTTATTGCTGGATGTCATTCGTTGAATACAATTTTTGAGCGTCTATGGCATTGCAGATACTCTGCTAGTTCTGGTAGCTACAAAGATGGATAAGTCATCTTACTGCTTACATAGTGTTTCAGGGGCTATAAAAGTGCCTCGGGACAGTGTTAGAGGCTACAGTGGAAGATGTGAGGTTAGTCTGCAGAAATCATACCTCAAATGCAAACCTGGGAACCAGCTGGCTCAAGTGACTCATCCAAAGGGACATAGCACAGCAGAGACCCCCAATATTGTCAACTATTTATAAAAATGCCACCTGTATGCTTGTTCTAACCCATGTTGCTTCCAAAAAAAAACCAGGATCCACTTACCAAAGTCCACTGTTCCCTTTCTCTAAAGACCAAGACTATGCAATCATTGGCGTCTCTCCAATGTCCAGCATAGGGCTGGGCATTGACTAGACACGCAAGGGAGGTTGATTCTATTAGCAGACATGGAAGGGAAAGTGAGCTGAGGGAAACCGTTTTGAAGGTAATTACTTAAATCAATAACCTACCCAGGTGGCCCAAGGATGGGAATGAGTTAAGATACAGGCACAAATGAGATTAAAAAGAGGGACATTACCCTCAAAATGCCATCTTCAAGTGTTTTTGGCAAATAGGCCCTTCTGCTGAATTTTACACTATAATGAGAATGTGGTGGATATGCAATATTTTAAGTGTCCAAGGCAGGAAGTGCTTTTTTTTAGCCGCTTATACTTTTTGTGGATGGAACAACATTTTTCATTTTGGTAGGTTCCCACACTTTGATTTCAGCATCCCACAGGATTGTAAAACACATTCAACATTTTTATATTGGATTGAACATATTTTTGGCTCACAAAGTATTCACTTTGGTTCAATTCATAGTTGTATGGAAAGGCATATGAACTTTATTTAACATCCTTTATAAAGAAAATGGCCACGGATTACTTGGCTACTGATATATAATCTAGTTTTGGCAATTGTAATTTATTGCTCATTGTGATTTTAAGTTTTAAAATGACTGCGTTCTATTGTTTGGGAGAGGTGTGACCCTAGGATGAAAGTGTTCTTCTGAGAGCAACTGACTATACTTTAAATATTAAGGTCATGAATCCAAATTCTTTTAAAGATAAAATAGACAAAATACTAGGTAACTGGATTTGATCTTTCATTTTTTTTTTAGCTCCTAACCTATGTGCAAGTTTTGAATGAAACCATAACTCCTTTAAAAATACAAGCAAGGCACATCCAATTAATCACACGAATTTCCCTCCAGACGGGACACATTCCTGGGACATTAATTTAAACTTTCATTGAGTCTATAAGCGGCATGAGCATAATAAAGTAAGATTTTGTGAAACAATAGCTGAGCAAATGCGACCTTATTCCACAGTGGTGAAAGTATAATTTTGTATTAATATAGATATTATTAGACTTCTTGTTCTATTTATATACTTCTAAATATTATTTAAAAGAAATATTATACATATTTAATTGAACCTGGGGAAGATTTAGTGTTTTTAAAATTTTATTTTAATCTATCCAATATTTTCCCTTACATTTTATCATTATTTTCCCAAGCAGTTGCCTGTATTTCAAGGAGAGAGATTACTAAACCTGACCAGTTTTGGAGAATCACCCAGTTAGGCCATCCTTCCATTTCTCAAAAATAGCTTCTGAACACCAGGAACAATTTTAGAACTGCCCAAAGATTTACTTTCAGTCGGCATTAAAAACACAAATGAGGGGCCTCCCCTGGTGGTGCAGCGGTTGAGCGCTGGGCTATGAAGCTGCCCGCAGCCTCTGTGGTGCCGGTTTTATGCCCGGGCCGCCAGCGAGGGTCCCACATGTTGTGACAGATCTCTCCTGCCGCGTCTGCTGCTCCCCTCAGCAGTGCATTTCATCAGTCTGCCTGCTCTGTTCCCTGCTCTGGTGAATTCTCTCACCCTCCCACGCTTCTGACTGTACCCGGTGCTTATATAAAAAAATAAATAAATCTTTAAAAAACAAACAAACAAACAAAAAAACCACACAGATGAATGAAATAGGGAACAGGACTTAAATTCAATAAAGCACAGCTAAAATGTGACAATGTGTTAATCATCTGGTTAATTTGGCCAGTACTGAGAGGAGCAGTGGGTATTTTGGGTTCCAAAGATGAAAATAAGGAAGAACTCCAACATTCTGCTTTGCACTGTCCCCATTGTTTCTGGTCTTATTGTCTATGCCGGTTTTCCTGCAGAAAATATATGTCTAAAGGCAAACCTTAAATTACAAACAGATCTGTGAAAATCTTCTGGAACAGCTCTGTGTTTATGAACGGAATTGGAGAAACAACAACAGAAACAGTTGCCTGTTGTGAAGTAGCAGGGAACATATTTCTCATTAGGAATGAAGGCACTTTGTTCTGATTGCTCACGGCAAAAACCGTGAGAGCCACTGAGCCCTGCTTCCTGATCTCAGTTCAATTTCAGGCACAATACTGGGTCTGGTGCACATCGGCTTACAGGTGGGATAAAGATCTCTTGGCAAAATTCACAAGACCATGTTGCTCTACAACTGATACCTCTTGGAAACAAAGGGAAAAATGTTGGCTGTTCAGATGCTGGCTAGGAGAGAATCAGAATATTTCTATATTAAAAAAAAAAAAAAGCAGTATTAAAAAACTCCAGAAATTTTAACTAGAGAGTCCAATTCTTACGCCTTAGGTAAGGACTGTGTAATTTCAGGGACTGGATTCCTGGCTAAGCTCTAAACCACCCTAAATTTAGTCAAATTTCATCTGGGGTTTCTACTCTGATCCTCTGAAAGGAAAGAACTGAGAGGGTTGTAAAAAGAACATTTCCAGTAACAGGTCTTCTGTGAATAAGTGTGGTGAGATCTTTGGGGGACCTCCCATCACACAGAGGTGTCACAGCCAGGTATCTTAAGTTTACAGGACAAGGTAAGTGAACTCAGGGTGAGTCTAGGGCCACAGTAGCAAACTCAAGTATCAACTGAGGCTAGGAATTTCTGTTTCTTAAGAGATGTCAAAAACTATGTTTTTTTATAAGAAATCACCTGACATTAAGATGCTGGGCTGTTGTATTCTAATACTTGCTGATCTGAATCTGTGGCTCGTTAACCATGGTGGACGTATGGATTTCTTTTCTAATATGTGTGTGACATGTCCAGAAGGCAAATGATAATGGTTACAAACATTTTGTGCCAAGTACTCTGTGAGTGTTGAAGTCATCTTACATTAGCCTTCCAATAGTCCTCATGGTTGGCACAGTTTGCCCAATTCACAAACCTGTACATTCAGAGACACAGAGGCAAAGAAAGGTGTCCAAGTTACATAGTTAGCTGGGAGTATGTACTCTTAACCATGCTGTGTGTGCAACATCTGACTTAGATCCTGTTACATATGGTTGATTTTTTAAAACTATCGTGGAGTCATTTTCCTTAGTAAAGGATTAAGGTTTGTGCCTAATAATAAATAATAATAATAATAATAATAATAAACAATTGAATTAAGTTTGTTTCCTTTACTTGAGCAGAGCCAGTAACTGGGTGAATGTACATGTCATACTCCTAGATGGAAAAAATTTAGAGTTTCATTCAGTTCTGCTTTTTTCCTAGCTGTGGGAGTTAGGCAAATCTTTGAAGTTATCTTCACACTTCACTGTTTATTTTTCTGGCAAGTCGGTGAGATAGGTTTGCTATTTCAGTTTTATAGGTGAGAAACTGGAGTTCCAAGTGACTTACAGGAGTGTCTGGTTACCAAAGTGATCAGTAAGTGGCCACCAGTTTGACTTTTATATAACATGAAGCAAAGCACTTGCTACTGTAAGTGAATGAACAGCTCCAACTTAGAAAATGGGAAAAGCAAACCAGAGACATTGTGAGGACCAGAAAGAATGCACATATGATAATGGTCTCGTAGAATCATTAGCAGATATGTTGGCAGCTTCTATTGTAGTTATTACCATTACTTATTTTTTTTCTCTTACAACTAAGGAAACAACTTTCAAAACAAAAGTGGTTTGCCTTGAGTTAAGACCTTTTTGGCCCTTAACCTTGTATTTTTTTCTAGTATATCATTCTGTCTCCTGGTACAGGTGATCCTCATGGTAAAGAGCTACAATGGACCATCCAAAGGGCAGTCATATATGATCCAGCATCCCCTCTCCAAGAATACAAAAACACTAATCCAAACAGATCTATGCACCCCTATCTTCACTGCAGCACTATTTATAATAGCCAACTTAGGGAAACAACTGAAGTGTCCAAAGACAGCTAAGTGGATAATGAAGATTATGTGGTACTACTCAGCTAGAGAGAGAGAGAGAAAGAGAGAGAGAGAGAGAAACCAGATGAACTTTTATGGAATTGGAGGGGATGATGATAAGCAAAATAAGTCAAAAAGAGAAAGACACATGCTGGATATTTTCATTCATATGTGAAATATAAAAAACAAGACAAAGGAGCAGATAAAACCAAGCCAAAACAAACCCTAGAAATGTAACTGAGGGTGGGCGGGTGGGGGTGAGGGGGTTGGTTGGGAGTAATGGAGGTATGGCACTTATTGGGCTATGCTGGAAGATTATTGGTGCTTTGGTGGTGGGCATGACCCACCCCATTTTAGTCAATATTTGCAGAGGCATGAACTTGTATCCCTAAAACATACAGTGTTGGCAATCAAAGCTATCTCAATAAACATAAAACAACAACAGCAACACAAAAACAAAGAGCAGACATAGAAAAATTGGACCAATCTAAACAACATTCCTATGACATCCTCAGCATTCCCGAAAGTCAAGTGTAATGGTGAAAGTTTGACAACTAATTGTGAAAATCAATGCACTCTCCCGGAGATCCATGTGCTCCTGCCCTGTTTCCCAAAATGGAATTCTCTTTTCTCCTTTGCACTTTGCAATTTAGCCTATCAACAAACACATCTGAAATAGAAGGACTGGAAGTTCTTTAAGCTAGCTCAAAATGATGTCTTCACTATAAATTCAGCAGATGTCGCCAAAAGAAGGGACTTACTTCAAAGACCAGTGTCTCATTTGTGGGTCCTGGGGCGTAGAGACGTTCTGGGCGGTTGAAAGGGCGCTGGTATTCGAATGTGGTCCCGGCAAAGGGGAACTCCCCAGGCCAGTCGATGCGCCAGCCCCCTGTCAGATAATACTTTTGACTGAGGCTCCTAACGGCGAGGTAGCTGGAGGAAATCTGTAATTCTTGGATTTCAATGCTTCGGGCCCCTGCTGGGACAATGACTACTGGATAATATTCTAAAAGGAAAAAGAACATTTCTATAAGTGAAACCATCCAATATTTCTCTTTTTCCTTCTGACTTACTTCACTGAGCATAATTCCTTCTAGCTCCATGCATGTTACTGCAAATGGCATGAGTTTATCTTTTTGATTACTGAATAGTATTCCATTGTATATATATATATATATATATATATGTACCCCATCTTCTTGATCCAGTCATCTATTCTGGGCATTTGGGTGATTTCCAGGTTTTACCTATTATAAATAGTGCCGCAATAAACATAGGGGTACAGGGAATTTTTTTTGAATGAGTGTTTTTATGCCCTTTGGGTACATCCCTAGGAGTGGAATTGCCGGATCATATGGTAGCTCCATTTTAGGTAGACTGAGGACCCTCCACACAGCTTTTCATAGTGGTTGGACCAGTTTGCACTCCCACCAGCAATGTAGGAGAATCAAATAAGACATCAGGGGGAAAAATAATAACAATATAACAAAACCAAATAGACAATTATGAACTAGAGACATCCTGCAGGGGAGGAAGAGAGAGAGGGATCACAGGGAAGAAGGGAGGAGCAAAAGGGACTGTGGTGATGGTGCACGGGTGCATTGGTGAAGGAAATTCTATGGCGGGGGGGAAGCAAACATTGTTTAAAAATGAACAATGATGTAGAAAATATATTAAAAAATAAATAAAAGCAAAAAAAGAAAAGAACGTTTCTGTTTTTCTCACTATGTGTTGGAGAGATATGACTAGAAATGCCCAGAAACATGGAGAGGCCTTTTTTATAGTGTAGGGTTTTTCAGTCATAAAGTGACATTCACTTCTATTCTATGAAGTGAAGATGACCAATTGTTCCATTACCAGGGTAGGAACATCAGAGAAAGAAGACGTGTGTCAGGTGAGTGCATAGATCCCTTACTGAATGGGAAAAAATACTTACATGATACTTAACTGAAAAGGGATTTTTATATATATATATATATATATATATATATATATATATATATATATAAACTCAGCTTAGCAATAAAAATACAATCAGCACAATTAACAAACAGGCAGCAGATGTGAACAGAAAGATTACTAAAGAGGATATCCAGAAGGCCAAAAGACTCATGAAAAGATATTAATTGTAACAAGAGAGATGCAAGCTAAAATCATAATGAGACACCACCTCACACAGGAAGACAGCACATATTAAAAGAACCCAACAAGTGCTGGAAAGGATATAGAGAAAGATGACCCCACTTTGAGGTGAAACCATTATGGAAAACAATTTGAATTCACTTCAAAAAATTAAAAACAGAAATACTGTATGAACTGACCATCACACTCTTGGGCATATATTTACAGAATAAGAAATTATCACCAAAAAATCCGATGTGTTCTACAATATTCACACCAGCATAATTACCATAGCTGGTACATGGAAGTGGTCTAAATCTCCTTCAACAGATGGCTGGATCAACAAGATGTGCTACATACACATCATGGAATATTACATACCCATGAGAAAGGATGAAATGTAATCATTTTCAACAGAATGAGAGAATTTGAAAAATTTTATGCATCAAAGCAAGTCAGAACAATAAAAACGAATATTGGACATTCATAGTGTAAAACATATTCAAAACCAAAGGACATTAGTAAGCATCCCGAGGGCTCTGAAGTTAAGTGGAAGAGGGGTAGGGAAAGTGACAAGGGGTGGTAGTGGAGAAAAAGAAAAGTGCAAACAGGCATCCGAAACTGCCTTAGAGCCAAGTTCATGGTCACATCCTAATGGCTGTGACCAAAAAAAATACAAAGGGGGGAGGGGGAGACAAAGATCAGAGAAATCAATGGACTAAAAAGCACCTAGCAATACAGTTTTCTGTATTTCTGGAATATTTGGAAGGCAGTATACTTTCAAACTCCCTGAAAACACTGCCCCAAACCAATAACCTTCATCTTCCAAAGACAACTTTTCCTAAAATAAATAAATAAAAACTCCAAATAGAAAGGCATTTGTTTATCACATCTCTGAGATATAATATATTGATGAAACTGCTCACACTGAAAAGCCACCTATCTTCCCTGGTTCTTGCACAGCTGAGATGAGCCATCTCCCTTGCATGTTAGGTGAGCTATTAAAAGGCTGTGCCATGCTAGCAAGACTCAACCCTGCTTGGCAGCAGTGGTGTGTTCCAGCAGACACAGTAATGAAACAGCATCTCTTACCATTTGCTTTGTGCTGGTTGAGGTAGAGGCCTTTATAAAACTTGCAGGTCGAATTATCACCTTTGCAAACACCACAGGCATCCGAAACTGCCTTAGAGCCAAGTTCATGATCACATCCTACTGGCTGTGACCAAAAAAAGGGGGGGGGGAGGGGGAGACAAAGATCAGAGAAATCAATGGACTAAAAAGCACCTAGCAATACAGTTTTCTGTATTTCTGGAATATTTGGAAGGTAGTACAGTTTCAAGGTGAACAGCATGTCAAATCTGACTGAGTAGAAATCCACATTCTTGCTCTATCATTACTAGATGCACGTCAGATCTGAACCTGTACACCTAAAACATACAGTGTTGTAGGTCAAAGTAACCCCAATAAACATAAATAGCAGCAGCAAAAACAAACATGGGAGAAAATGGACCAAGCCAAACAACATTTTTGCTATGTTTCCTAGCATTCACGACAGCCTCTGCTTGTCTAAGGCTGAGATTCTCCATCTGTATAACTGAACTAAAAAATTGTCATGACTACTAACATCGGATGAGTTTACTCAGGACAGTTCTACTGCTGAATCACACACACACACACACACACACACACACACACACACACACACACACCTTTTAAAGATCCACAAGCTCACAATCAAATTAAAATCAAAGACAAAGGAAAACAAATCAGACATGGTCTGGCTTCAAATCCTATCTGTGAGGATCTAATCCTATCATCAATGTACTCAGCCATTATTATTTATTTTGTACAACTAAAATGTAAAGTAGCATAGACCATCAATGCCATTCTTGATCTATGGTGGGAGATCGAAAGGGAAACTGAAAAACTGGATGAGGTAGTACAAAAAGAAAGAGGGGGTTTGGAGTCAGTGCTCACATCCTATCATGTCCTATCAGGGATGGTGGGGTGTCCTCTCCCCCACCCCACTGCACTCATTTGATATGAGAAACACAAGCTGGGTCACACATCCCAAAGCGGGAATGTTCTCTTACTTCACAAATCCCGTCGATACAAACATCATTTTTGTTTGGGGAGCAAGGAGTTCCATCTTTCACCTTGCCAGACATTGCAAAAAAAAATTCAAAGTTCTCAGCCTTGCAGTACAGTTTACACCGATCTTCCTCTAGAAGCAAAGAAATTGAGAGAGGGCATGGTCATGAGGGAATCAGAAAAACAACAGGACTATCAACAGAACTATGGAGACAGCTGATCAAAATACAAAATGCTCTGTATGTCTTTATGTGTGTGTGTACATGTATGAAAGCAAATGGATGTGCCTTTTAAAAAGAAATCCCTTTGAGCAATCCAGATCCCACTGCTTAATATTCATACACAGTATTTTTATTTATTTATTTATTTAAAGAATTTTTTTTTTTAAGTCCTAGCAACAGGCATGATACACATGGTTGGTGGGGGGTGTAGCAACTCTCCTTGGACGGTAGACTTGTTAGCCTTTCTAGAGCCTAGGGCCATTCATCGACAAGATGTAAATGATGAAGTGTGGATGTGTTTCAATAAATCTTTATTTAAAAGAAAAAAACACGTCCAATTTGGCTCCCAGAATGTAGTTTGCTGACTGGGATTTAGGATATGATTCCTTTAAGTAACTAAGGCCCTTTGGAAACAAAGGCAGATGACCAACATTCATAAAACATATGCAGAACAATCATTGAGAAAATGAAGAAGAAGGAAATAGACCAAACCTACAGGCTAAAAATTGTAACAATTATTGATCACTGAGTCCCTGAGAAGTTTCTGGTATCACAGGCAAAGGAAAAAGTATTGTACTTATAGAGCTCTTGTTATCAGAAAGGAGTGATTTTGCCAATTTCTAAAACAGACAAAGATCTTCTTGGCGAGGAATTCTCACATGAGGCCTTACATAGGCAATGCCGTGTGATATCCCTGACAACAGTTTTACAACAAATGTGTAAACACTTTGCAAAATAGTTGTGTTTCATAAAGCTCATGAAACTGCTCAATAAAAGAAGTCAAATCTTAAAAGTGAAAGAACTTAGATTATTAGGCATAAAACATGCAGTTATGTGGACATATTAAAGTTTCTCTCTCACCCAGGAATTTTTAATAGCAGCTTTATTTAATACCCTCTAATTTTTTTTTAAAGATTTATTTATTTATTTATACAAGCACTGGGTACAGTCAGAAGCGCGGGAGGGTAAGAGAATTCACCAGAGCCAGAGTGGGGAGCAGAACAGGCAGAAGGACCAAAGTACACTGCTGAGGGGAGCAGCAGGCGTGGCAGGAGAGGTCTGCGCGCCATGTGGGACCCTCACCGGAGGCCGGGGATCGAACCGGCGCTGCAGAGGCTGCGTGCAGTTTCGCAGTCAGGCGCTCAACTGCTGCGCCACCAGAGAGGCCCTAATGCCCTCTAATTTTTGCATGAGATCAGAGAACTGGAAGATTCTATAGATATATATGCATATATATCCCATTCCTTGTATCTATAAATATATGGATATAAATACGTATCTCCTCTCTTTCTTTCATCATTCCCAGGAGTTCACAAGTTCTAGAAAGTTCTGATCCTAACAAAGGTTCCTGGGCAACTTTATGAGAGTTCATTAGAAACACAGAATAAGGGCCTCCCCGGTGGCACAGCAGGTTGACTGCAGTGCTATGATGCTGTCTGCAGCCTCTGCAGTGCGGGTTCGATTCCTGGCCAGCCAGGGAGATACCCACATGGCACAGCAGACCTCTCCTGTTTTGCCCGCTGCTCCCCTCAGCAGTGTATTTTGGTCCATCTGCCTGGTCTGCTCCTGTCTCTGTCTCTGGTGAATTCTCTCACCTTCCCGCACCTCTGGCCTGTTCTTGTATACATACAATTAAAAAATTTAAAAAAATCTTTAAAAAAAAAAGAGAGAAGAAAATATTGAATCATGTGCTACATTAAAAAAAAAAAAAGAAACAGAAGAAAGAAGCTGACTATTACAGGACAAAGACTACCCACGTTTATGAACAAAATTCACTTGTTTTTCCCAAACTGTATCAATGTTGCAAGACCTTCACATCAAGGTTAGTTTTTCTAATTGTATCAAAAAGAGAAGAAGAAAGGTTAACTTTTCTGTCTCTCTCCACCTGGAATGAGGTCTTAAGGCTGGGGACTCTGGTCATTTCAATGTGCTCTCTCCCATATCTGGCAGGGCTTTTATACAGTAAGGGCTCAGTAAACATCTTTTGAGTGACTGAAGGACATAGTCTGTTTCCTATTAATAAAAACTGCAATCAAGTTAGTCAAAGAACTCTGAAACCAAAAAAAAAAAAAATACATACATACAAAGTGTATTTTCTTAACTTTCTCCTTATGTATTTCACAGAGAGCCTCTTTAAAGGGTGACAGAATAGATTAATTACCTAAACACTGTATTTGAATGAAAGAATGCAAGAAAGTTAGGGAATGTCAAGAAGAGACACATAAAAGAGGAAGTAAGAGGAAGGGTAAGAACATCTTGGAGAAAGAATCATAGGTAAGAAACATAGGGTAACAGGCATATTTACTAAAAGAAATATTCAAATGTTGGGATGGAAAGCAATTACAGTTATTTTATCTAATTGGCCAGGGGAAACTGTTGGAAAAGTGGCCTTCTGGATTATAACTCAGTTCCTGAGTAGACTGGGATTTAGGACATGGATTACTTCAGATTTAGTTTATTTTACTATGAGGAGAGAATGCCCTTGACTCATAAAGGGAAGACAGTTAATATTTATTTATTCATTCATTCTACTGGTTATACGAATGTGCTGAGTGGAGTTCTTAGATGTTAGAGATACAAACATGTTCAAAATGGGCAAAGGCTTCAACTCTGTGGCACCTAAATTCTTGCAGAGAGAGAGATAATAAAGAAGTGATTATATAATATAAATTCACACATTGGTAAGATCTACAAAGAAGAAAGAAGACAGGGTTCAGAGAATGACATGAAGGAAGAAGGCTTTGGGTAAGCTGGCAAGGAAGGTTTCTCTGATAGGGGATATGGCAAGAAAAGTCATACTCCTTGAATAAATTCTGTCCTCTGGAGCAGTTTCAGATGAGACTGGGCACATTCAGGATGGTATAGCTGTAGATTGGAGCAATTTCAAATGAATCTAAATCCCTTCTATTCAACAGCTCTTTGAATTTTGAAGGCAACTAGTTTCTTTTTTTTTTTTAAGATTTATTTATTTATGCGTACAAGAGCTGGGGTTCAGGCCAGAGATGTGGGGGGTGAGAAGATTCACCAGAGACAGGCAGATTGACGGAAGTACACTGCTGAGGGGAGCAGCGGGTAAGTCAAGAGAGTTCTGCTACACCATGTGGGTATTTCCCTGGCTGGCCGGGGATCTCGTGCTGCAGAGGCTGCGGACAGCTTCATAGGTTGTGTCTTAATCCCTTGCGCCACCAGGGAGGCCCTCTTTTCAAAGCAAACATCTATGGATCACCCACTGTCGCCTCTTAAAAGACACTTCAGAAGACTCATGTCTTTATCTGTGCTTTTAGGATAGAATCTGTACTTCTGGCCCAGAACCAGACCAATACCCCTGCAAGGCTGGGTTGGTTCTAATCAAAGCTGTACTATCAAATCCTTTGATTTGGACACGCCACTTCTTATAATGTTTCTCTAATCACATTATAAGAATCATGTGATCATAGATAATATAGATTCATTTTCAGTTTTTGTACAAGAACAGCCCTCAGTCTTATTTCCCATGAAATGTCATCAACTTAAGTCTCTTCCCATTCTACACATGTGCAGTTGGAATTCACATCCTTTTTCAAGGGAGCACTGATGACAGAATGTGAATGGAAACAGTGAAGAGAAAACAATTAGAAGAGTAACAGCTCATTTTGCAAAGGTAATAGAAATTGCATTAAATTTGTATAACTGTTTTGATACTTACTAAAATAAAACCATGTTAAAGACTGAAATACAAGCCATAAGTTTAAGTTATAATAAATACTAGTATAAGACATTTTTACGTGTGTGTGTGTGTGTGTGTGTGTGTGTGTACCCCCTCTGCCAATGGGCCTTCTTCCTATTCTTGTAATAACCTAACCTGTCAGTGACTGAGTAGAGTGTCTCTACAGAGCATATATGGTTTCATAGATTTTAGGTCTGGACAATTCATACCAATTTCAATGACCATCCCTGGGAGACTTCATTGTTGAAATGTCAAAGGTAAGTTTAGAAACATAAGTACATTTCCAAACACTTGACCCCTTTGGCTTACAGATCTGGGAGACAAAGGTTGTCTTGTGGGGGGAAAAAGTGTGGAAAATAAATAAAATCTATAGAACTGTAAGAAAAAGTGGACCCAGATGGACCTGGGGAATAAAAGGTAACCACTGAAAATCTTGTACATGGGCAATAATCTTTTCTGTGTTGTTCATTCACATTATTGCCCACATAGAGAGCTTGAGATTCCCATAATTCACCTTACCTTCCACTTTTGTATAGGGTTTCCACTGGTAGAACCATCCTCGGAAGGGTTTGCCATTATATTCTGCACACTGCTGGGCTCGAAAATCCAAGCTATTTTCATGACAAGGGTTAATGTTACAAAGCTGATAAACACGGCTGGATCCTGGACAGAATTTCCCACCATACTGAGGCCTGAAGACAAAATGAAAGAACTTCAATGCTAGTCATGAAAGGACTCATTCTTAGCCACAGGTGTGAGTACATGGAATGACAAAATGGATGAGTACTGTCACTCACAGCATTTATGGTTTATTATAAGAACAAATATATGTCACATATGCCTCACAATGTCTCTTATTGTTTCCCTGGCAGGCATACCTAATCAATCAGGGACGTTTTTTCTTTTCTTATTTTTGTTTTTTGCAGAACCCAACATGCCCTCAACATCTTTTTCAACACAGCCCTTAGGTAGTCACTATCATTGTTCATTAATTGGAATTGGTCTGTTAGAGCAACCTTATTTTCCTTCTGTGATCCAATTTTTACATTCTTACCATTTCCATAAAACTGGTAAAAGCATATTCTTGACCCTCATTGTCTCAAGTGCAAATAAATCTATAAATACACTTACACGTTCTTATTCATCTAGGACGTGTATTTGTGTGCTATACACACAAGCACATACGCCCTGGTATTGGCATCAAAGCTCTTCACTTGCAGACCAACCTACTCTCAAGCTTTTCTTCTTTCTGCAGACACTCTCACCATCTTCCTATAGTTTGTCATGCATGTGCTACTATGCAGAAGGTCAGGACACTGAAGAAAAAGAGTACAAAGCCAATGTGCCCCATTCTCCAATCCAGCCTCATCAGTTATTGAGCTGGTATTTGGATTATTGTCAGACTCTGGTATGTCTTATTCTGATTGATTCTAAACTCTGAGGAAAAACAGTCCTGTTTTCATCTGAATAATAATTTCTTAACTTTGTAGGTGGCCTACTCTATTCCTGTCAAACACAATAGGACAAAGATTTCCAGAGGAGGGAATCCCATTGGAATAAAAAGAATTCAATCTAATGGCAGGCTCTTTAAGATTTTGAAGGTAGACTACAAAAACCACAAAGCAAAATACAGAAAAAAGGAGCACAAATCACACCGAAAATGACCAACATTGTTTCAGTGTTTTCTAAAAATACAAATGTGAAACATATAAATTAAAAAAATTGTAAATAAACTTTATCGACACAACATGGGCTTGTAACATTGTAAAATTCTGAGATGTACAACATTATGATTCTACTTCTGTATACACTACATTATGATCACCCCAAAAGTCTACTTTTCCATCGACAACCATACTGTTTCCCCATTTTACCCAACCCCCAGCCCTTGTCCCCTTTGATATCTTCTCTATATGTTAATATACTTTTGTTTTGTTTGTTTACTTGCTTTATTTCTTCATCAACATGAGTGAAATCATACATTGTTTGTCTTTCTCAATCTGACTTGTTTCACTTTAGCATAATCCCCTCAGGGTACATCTGTGCTGTTGCAAATGGCAGCATATCTTTTTTCATAACTCAGTAGTATTCCACAGTATGGATATACCACATCTTCTTTATTTATTCATCAGTGGGCACTAAGGATGTTTTCATGTAAATTTGTAAATAATGCTGCAATGAACATGGAGATGCATATACCTTTTTGGAGTGTATTTTTGCTTTCTTCATCTTAATGCCTAGAAATGGAATAGTTACATCATATGGTATTACTCTTCTAAATTGTTTCTCACAGTGGCTGTACCAGTCTACATGCCCATCAATAGTGCATGAGTTTGCTTTACTCTACAATCTCTCCAATACTTGTTGCTTCTTGTCTTTTTGATAATAATCATTCTAACACCAATAATGTCTTATCCAGCTTACTCCAGGCACAAAGCAATTCCCTCTTTTCATTCACACATTTTTGTAGTTTTCTCCATAGTCTAAAACCCAATGATGGATCGTCTTGTACAAAAGCTCAATGCAAACACATAACATGAAAGGAGGCTCCAGGTTAATAAATTCATGTGATTAAAATGCCTTGTCTCTTTAGGAAGCACAAGAATGCTATAAAACACCCCCGGATTTGCTTCAGCATTTTTTATCAAATCCTCCTATAACTGCATACTAAAATGGATTCAACAGAAACGGGAAATGTCACACTGCCAGATTGAGATTTTTATGCTATTTCAAAACATTTTGGAGCAACTACTTAAACATTCAGCAGACATTGTGCGAGCTCAAACCCCTGAAGACTTCTTAAATCATGTTCTAAAAAGCATTTAGAAAAAACTTTCAAGTGTCATCTGAGATCCTTACTATTCCTGGTTGTCTTTACAAGGTATATTGAAAATTTTCTCAGTGAGAATTTCTGTCAGAGATTTTACAAATAATTCTCATTTAGACTGTTCAAATTCAATAAAACGAGAGAAAACCACATGTCACTTTTTCAACTCAGACATTATGACATGGAAATGACCTCAAAACTCACACAGCCATTGCTCATTTGATAGAGACGTGAGCAATGCCTGGGCAAGCATGCAAAGCTTGCTCTATAAAGATCACAATTAGAAAGACACAGAGCTGAGCTCTTACCTTTGGATTTCTAGGATTCTTCTATCCTACCTTGGCTAAATCTGCCTGAGCCAGGCAAGGAGGAGGAAAAGGAAGTCACCAAGGCTAGGGAGCTGGCTTCTAAAAAATGGGGAACATCTGGCTTTAAATCTCCTTTGCCTCTTCCCAGTTTATCTTTAAGCAATTTTATTTAACCTCCCACTCTGTAAAATGTGAACAGTTCTGATGATTGCAATGTGTGAAAAGAATTGAGGGCAGAGTCTAGGGCAGAGTTAGCACAAATAAATTCTGTTTTAAAAGGTGTTCTATTTTTCATGAGTGGTAAGAATTTAGACTTTACCACCAAATCTTCCAGGTTAACATTTTTCTGTATCTTTGAAAATGACTATTAACATAAATTAACAGAATTTTTTACCACGCTGCCCCTTGGTATAAGAGCAAAAATAAAATATAGCCAGAAGAAATGTCTAGGCAGAAGATTTTGTCTTTATATTAGGCTACTATAAAATATACCCATATTTGCTTCTGAGTAATTTATTAGGTCCTGACTACCAATCTTAAAATGCTGGCTGGCTGGCTGGCTGGCTAATATTTCAGAGACTCAGGTTATTTTATATATATAAATATATGTAAAATAAAATATATAATGTGTACAATGCATACAAATATATAATATAATGAATGTAGAATGCATATCTTATATATAATATACATAATGTATAATATAAAAATATTCAACATGTAATATATAGCATAAACACATATAACATACATATATATATACACTATAAATATATTTAATACATACATGATATCTATATAATATATAAATACATAATGTATGACATAAAATAAATATGTAATATATAATGACATAAAATATATATTATAACCTATATATAACAATATATAGGTATGTGTATATAATACACAATAATATATATGCATATATTATATGTATAAGTACAAAAATACAAAACATATGTATAACAAAAATATGTAAAAATCCCTGGCCTCTTCACAGACTTTCTCAATAAGATCATGCAAGGGGGAAGATCCAGAAATCAGTGTTTCTTTAAAGACATTTGGTGATACTGATAATCAGCAGAGCCTGGAAATTACTGGGTGGAAAATGGGCCAGAGATATGATTCAATTATTATTCTGGTGTTATGAGACTAGTTTTATAGCATTCTTTTTCAGGAGAGTTCTTTTAAGGGCATTTTAGAATGCCTTGGTCCCTTTAATTTTCATTTCAATATTTTAATATTGAATTTTAGCATTTTAATGACACTACTCATTTTCTTGAGTAGAGTTTATAGGCATTTCAGCAAGCTGTTCCACAGACTAGTAATAGAATATTAGGGAGCCAGAAAAATTATCAAAGGGCTCTTGGTCAGGCTGTGCCACTGCCAGGTTGTGACCTGCGCATGGGCTGCTGCTCTGAATGGCTGCTCCTGCCCTCCTGGATGTGCACTCGCAGAGGACACAGAGAAGGTTACACACTGCAGCCCATGTATCTCTTCTAACCTGACTGGGAGCTGACGCTTGCAGAAGTGTTTCTGAGAAGGTTCCTGAGCAGAGCAGGCCTTCATAGAAAATCGGACTTCAGCCAATTAAAAATGTCTGCCTAAGACGTGGGAAAAAAAGAAGGGCTGTATGTGCCTTTCAGAAAACCAGAATCAGATAACCTTTAAACTCTTTTGAAACTGAAAGACAGTACAAATCCAAGAATCAGCCAGGAATAATTCAGTTTTGATGAAACAAAATATGTTCTGGGAAAGCCATCACGATGGGAAATAAAAAGCTCACACTGCTTTTCACATGAAACAAAATGCAAAGAGTTAGGCTGAGTGATGAGAACAGACCAAATGCTTAAACTGAAGAAAGGAATCAGGAACTTGAAATAGGAAGGAAAAAGCCAGTTTTTCCTACAACAATGTAAAATCACAACAGAGAACAACTAATTCAATTGTCTTGGGATAGTTGATCATTTACTTGTTTTATCTCTGACTTCATGCATAATTAAAGTAAACACTATCCTGATTAACCTTAATCTTGTTTAAAATGAGAAAACCGTACCAACTGGAACTACCTTAGTGATTAATTCTTTTATTAGGCATCTCTAAAATTACAGTATGGTATTTCCATGAACAGTGCTCTATTATAATGAGAGTGCTCAACCCTGAAGATATGAGAGAGATTTTAATTTAAATCTCAGGGGTGTCATTCATGCACTTTACCAGCAGAGTTATTAAATTAGGTAATCTCTTTGTTTCTTGGGAAAATATCGAGATTGTAAAATGTTGTGATGTATGATAACCAGAGCCATGAAATATGCTGCAAAAATGAAAACTAATATAATCATTCTAATGATTCTATCCAAGACATGGGTTACTCTCAAAGTGTGAGGAGGGTGTTTTTAATAATCCAGTACAGGTTGTAAAGGCATCACAAGCCTCCTATCATCATACCTAGTGACTGGGTCTCATTACTGCCCCCCTACAGGACACCTGTGGCAACGTCTGGAATGAGGGTCACAGCCTGGAGGTTGGGGGGAGAGGGAGTCATCTACTGGTATCCAGTGGGTGCTACCACCCATCTTGCCAGGGACAGGACAATCCCCCACCACAAAAAATCCTCCAGCCTAAAAACTCGGTAGTGTCGAAGTTGAGAATTCCTGGATTAGCCCGAGATATCCCAAAAAAGGGTGTAACAAACCATGGCCAGAGGATGTCCCAACACTTCCCCTATATTTTGGAACAAATTAGACTGTTTATCCATCTCAGACTGCTGACTCAGATAAAATACCAGTTTTCTCTTAAAATTTCTTTTTGCTCATTTCATTATTTGTTGTAATTCTCGTTTTACCAAACATTTATGCAATGCTCACGATGTGCCAGGCACTTTTTTTAAAGCACTTTACACATAGTGACTCAAGTTGAGGGAGGGAGTGTCATTATCCCATTTTTAACATATGAGGAATCTAGAGTAGGGAGAGAAAAGACAGGCCAGGAGGCAAATCCAGGTTGTTTTGGGATTAACAGTCTGTATTCTTCATGTTTAGGCTATGAAACACTGAAATGGTGTTGAAAAACTCAACCTACTGCTTCCCCAGGTCTAATCACTGCTTCCTCAGCATTTTCCAAAGTCCAATCTCATCAGCAAGGCCTCTCCCTGCTCCTTCTCAGGGTTGACCCTCTGTTACCCTGTGATCCTGGTGAGTGTTGGATAAAGATGATGAAAACCACATGGGTCCCAGTACCTTCTGCTCAAGGCCCATTAGATGCTTCTTGTGTACTTACCTAGTGTACAGATTCAATTCCTAACCCTCCCAAATCTTTGGGGCTGTGCGTTATTTTCTCCATTTTTACACACAAACCTAAGTCAAAGTCAGTAGCAGACCAAAGATTTGGAGTCCTATTCCCATCTCTAAAACCTGAGTGTTTCTACATCACTATGTCAATCAAGAAGTACATCTCTCAGGTGCTTCTTAAGTGGGAATTAAAGCAGATGAAAGTATCAGCATTCAGTCTCCCAGGATGACCAGGGGGTGACTGGCAATGAACACGGTGCAATTTCAAGCCATTGAACTGTGTTTCATTTCATTTTGCTTTGAAAGGAGGTTGAATTGTTGTCAGTATTTCCAAAAATTGGGAACTTTTCCACATGACTTTTTTTTGGATTTCTGTTTTCTCCTGGAAAATCAGGCAGATCTGTCAGCACGTGCTGATGTGCATTCCTGGGAGGCAAACATCAGCACATTGTCTGCAGTTCATCAGCTCTACAGACACACGTGTCCCACCAGCCAAGCTTCTCAGTTCTACAACACCAGGCATGAGGTTGCGGGATGATGTGGGCTCCAGTTTAGATTCAGAAAATGGTTCCAGCTATTGCTCCATCCCTCGACTATCACAGCCACACTGAGAATCACTCCTTCACAGGTTTTGGTTTCTGTCCACCATACCTTTTCCAGAGCAGCAGCTCTTAGCTGCACACAGGAAAACCCTAGTGATTACTATTCACTGCAGGAATGACAGGCCACTCTAAACAGGGCAGCAGCAGAACAAAAAGACAAAAGCCAAACCCAACCCAGCATGTTACCTGCTGAAGGTTAACATCTTATAAGCACCAACTGTGGGCAGGAGCCTTACTTGGGGTTATTGCAGTGTCTCTCCTGATACTTGACTCC
This sequence comes from Talpa occidentalis, assembly GCF_014898055.3. Lineage (NCBI taxonomy): Eukaryota > Metazoa > Chordata > Mammalia > Eulipotyphla > Talpidae > Talpa > Talpa occidentalis. The sequence goes on from NW_023601754.1 coordinate 14,390,949, forward strand.
TCCACCACAAGTTCGGGAACATTCTGACCACTTCGACCAGGGGGACCACTGGCCATGGATGGGCCGGGGCCCATGCTCCCCAAGCTTCACACACTGGCCTTGCCGACACCACTGTGAAAAGAACATGCAACACATTTCCTGTCAGAGGCCACCTTGGGAAAGCTGAATGAGAGGCAAACACCTACCTGTGAACAAGAAAAACCAGTCTGCAGGCAAAGGGGAAAACAAAGGACCCAAAGGACTGGTGGGAGAATTCTTTTGCTGCCTGCATTTATAAACATCAAGTTCCGCTTTGACCATGTGCAATTTCTGAGACTGACATCTCAAATCTGTCACCCACAGGCAGAGCATCAGATACTCAGGCACCCCAAGAGCACCCGGAGTCAGCACAGACACCACACCAGAGACTTCCCCTGTTGCTCAGAAACAGCCCTGCTTAAAGGACAATTTGGAGAATGAGTGTTCTTTGATCACGGAATTTACTGATCTGAATAATGATCTCATCTTAAAAAGAGATATAAAGATGTACATTTATTCCAAACCATGCCCTGGAAAGCATTTCTCATGAAACTGAGTAACTTTCAGTCTAAGCAAATTGTGCTCTCAGAGTTCGCCCTTTGCCTTATTTTTCTTTTTCTTGTGTATGTGCCCCTAGGTCTGATGCTGAGCTGAGTGTCTTGTCTGAATCAGCTCTGGTCTCTCATGTGCCAATGACTGGCTCAAGCTTGGGCAGAAGTGTTTGCTGTGCTAACTGTTCTGTGCTACTTCTCCACTGGAAAACATTCCAGGCTTCCCTGGTCATCTCTGTCCTTGGGGCTGCATGAGCCTTTGGTGGTGGTTATTTTTTCATCTGTGGTGCTTTTATTATGAGCAAGTTCTGCATGACTTAGCACACTTTCCTAAAAGCCTCTGCAATTAGATCCAAAGACTTTGGGTTTGGACTGTGCCAGGCTCAGCCGAGGAATTAGGGTTTGGTTAAAGAATTATGGGGAGGTTGTCTGACTTTCAGATCTTCACTTGGCTTCAAGTGAAGCCACTTGGTGATGCATTTGGCTTCGTGGCTGTTTATTATGAGGCTAGTGTGCTTTGTCTAGGTCGAGATACTGCTTCCTTTCTTCAAGTTCTTGCCATGTGCTGATTAATTCTTCTGTTTCTGATTTTTCTTTTCCAAGAATTAATTGCCATTTCAGAGCTTGCACGAAATCATATAACCTTGTTGAGAACTTTTAAGAGGAAGGCAATCAGTCATTTGTGGATTCTGTCTACCCTAAGCATGAATCTGGATCTCTGGGACCAGGAAATCTCTGGGACTCTTTTGCCCTTAGCTCAGTGGTGGAGACAAAGTGACAATAACAGCAACAGCCAGCAGCTAGAACAACAGCCAACAACAAGAACAATAGCCAACAGGAACAATAGCCAACAAGAATAGGCAACAACAATAAAAATAGACAACAAAAAGAAAAGCCAACAACAATGAAAATAGCCAGCAACAACAGACAACAAGAGCAATAGCCAGCATCAACAACAGTAGCAGCAACAGTAGTTACAGTTTATGAAAAGTTGCTTTTTATGTGCCAAAATCGGTGCAGGTAGGGGACAGGTTGAGAAGGGGAACTTCACGTATAGCAGCTAATAAAATCCTTGCCAGGATTATAGTTAATGGTTAATAATGATTTTCTGGGTGAGAGAAACTTAGCAAAGAAATACTCACTTGCCTAGAGTCAAAGAGTTGCTTGAATATCTACAACTACAGCTGAGACTAGATTTAAATAAACTCAATAGCCAAAGCTCTTCAAATACTTCTCAACTTGTAGACAAAGCACCTACCAATGTAGCTTCACTTGAGTCTAATTTCTTTGTCACAGATGTGGTTCTTACACATGTTCCAACCCTTCAGCTAAACTGACTTTCTTTTATTCCTGTTATCGTTGTAGGCTTGGGTAGATGGATGACAGATCATCTCCTCTGGTTTTCTCAATTAGCACAGAAATGAAGACTAAATAGAATATACGCACAGACATGCACAGTGCACACATCTGTATAAAGTTCTATATACACAACTCATGTGCATGGTTTTATCAGTCTACACATACATATTTCTTTTTTTTTAATTTTAATTTTTTATTTGCTTTTATCACACCCTGGCCATTAATTACAAGCAGCAATAGAAATATGTATACATATTACAAATATGTATATATATTTCTATATATACATGTATACATATTTCTATGTATACATATTTCTACATATTACAAATATGTATACATATTTCTATTGCTGTTTGTAATTAATGGCCAGGGTGTGATAAAAGCAAATAAAAAAAATTAAAATTAAAAAAAAAGAAATATGTATGTGTAGACTGATAAAACCATGCACACATACATATTTCTATTGCTGCTTGTAATTAATGGCCAGGGTGTGATAAAAGCACAGGGATTTCAAATGAAAATCACATTGCGTATTTGTGGTTCGACTATTATGGAAGGACCAGCAATTTGAAAGAGATGGGGAAGCATCCAGTCCAAACGAGCAAAACATGGAGCATTTACTACTCTGCAAGAGACCTCAAGTAAAACACTAGTAAGGTGAGGCCCTGACAACACTGGTGACAGCCAATCCCATCCACCAGGGAAGGAAGTCTTGGTTAATCCAAAATATGAATGCAGTGATAACTATACTGGAGTAATGATAGGCGGGACTTATCACCATGCTTTCTAATGGTGTTTTAAAACTGTGAGGTGGAGGAAATGGTACAAGAGCATCGATTTTCTAACTTCTGGTTTGATCTGTCTCAGATTAACTGAAATCTAATTCATTTTCGTTCCCATGGAATTAGATCCCAGGTGTATTTATGTAATAAATTCAGCCCTATAGTATTAATCACTTATTTTCCTTATTTATGCTATTAATTCTTTCTAATGTTTTCTCTTACATTGTTGCTTTCTTTTTTCTTTTTTTTTAAAGATTTATTTATACGAGAATTGGGGTACAGGCCAGAGAATTCACCAGAGACAGAGTGGGGAACAGAACAGGCAGACAGACTGAAAACACTGCTGAGGGGAGCAGTGGGCAAGACAGGAGAGGTCTGCAGCGCCATGTGGGTATCTCCTTGCCGGCCGGGAATCGAACCCATGCTGTAGAGGCTGCGGACAGCTTCACAGTGCTGCGCGCTCAACCCGCTACGCCAAAGGGGAGGCCCTTACATTGTTGCTTTCTTAAAGAAAAAAGTGTCCAGTAACTTAGTTGTAAGTTCTAAATTTTGATGCTTTGCAACTATGAAAGACTTCAAATGTGTTTCTATTTTCACTGACTTGATTAATTTTATCACTGTACTACAATACTCTTATGCACATTTGCAATGTGCATTCAGGGGCATCCTAAGACCCAAACACCTGGTTAAAAATTGCACCTAATAACTCCATTTAAAGAATGTTTTTCTTTAAGAAAGAGTTTAGAATGATGAGTCTTTTCCCCCTCCTTCTAAGGATTAATCTTTTAAGAGATACTGAGTTAACGCCTTAATACCAGAAAGTATTCTCTGAACACTCATTTGTTATTGCACCTGTATCTTTGCTTTTATTGAAAGTCTTTCTCTCTCAACTTTAATCTCAATTCCAATATCCATCTTGATATACCCACTCACTGGAGTTTATTCTAATGCATACCTAATCCCAAGAAGGATTAGGTTGGGGCCTTAACAGCAACTCCATCCTTAAAGAGAGTTACTGCTTCCTCACAATTTTCCCCCACTGGACTGTGAATTCTTAAAGAGGGAAAACTGAAGTTTATTTTTGTTTGTATCCGCAGAACCTCCTGGCCCTAATATCTAGCTAATAAATCAGTTATTGAGGAACAGAATTCACTTTTAATGACCAATTCTTCCAGACAGCTTTATGCTACCCTGAGAGAGTCAATGGCAGAGATCAAAAAACCCATATCCTCTTAGGTCTTCTCATCATTCACAGCTCCTCTATCAGTCCTTCAAAGAAATGCCCCAAGTCTGTATCATTTACTGGTACCTCAGCTGCACTACTGGGAAAGGAGAAGAAAAATGGGAACTAATGCTTCAGAGCTCTTCATTCAACACACAGAACTTCCCAGAAACTTCCATTCTGGAAATGGCTCTCAGAAGATGCTTGCTAGCAAACAGACTTCCTCATGCAACCCAGATGGGCATGCCAGTGATGGGTCATGTAAGGTAAGGAGAAGAAGTCTTGGTGTGGAGGCCCAATCTCTTTTTTTCTCTGAATGGGAATCTGTCCCAAGTGGCTTTATTATACTGAATTGAATTTAAAAAGCAATTTTTTTTTTGTTTTTGCATAGAAGAACTGGGGTACAGGCCAGAGGTGCAGGGGGTAAGAGGATTCACCAGAGACAGAGTGTGGAGCAGAACAGGCAGATTTATTGAAATACACTGCTAAGGGGAGCAGCAGGTGAGACAGGAGAGGTCTGCTGTGAAAAAGGCAAATGGTTTCTAAGGACAGCTACCAGCCCATTGAAATAGAAATATTTTTGACCCAAGCTTCTATCTATAACAGGAAAACAAAGGACAGAAAGAAAAAAAAAGATCTTAAGCAATTTGAGCCAGCTGAGTAATAATCAGCATTGGGTGTTTCTAGTAGCTGCTAGATACTACTAGTTAAAGAGAAGTCAGAAAACATATGCAACTGAGGCATTCCATTCTAAGTTCATGGAAGAAAAAGTCTGGGTTCTTGGCCTTATCAAGTTAGGAGAACTAAAAACTAACAAGTATGCAGTTTACCATACTCAAGCCACAGACGGTCCCTTCCGCTGCCGGCATAAACTTGGTCTCACACCTGTGGCCCACTCGGTGGCACCAAAGTGATTTGCAAATGTCCTGAAAGGAAAGAAGGGACTGGTAAGGGTGATGATCAATGGAGGCGTATCATAGGTTTGACATACAATTTTGTATTTTGAGTAGTCTGACGTGAGACAAGTGATCTGGGAAGTGGAGGTCACTGAAGTTGGTAGCAGCCAGATGCCCCATGTTAAGTGCTAGGAAAGCATGAGCAGGCAGTTTCTACACTACGGTCATAGTCTGTGTGGTTAGTGATGACTGGGAGGTAACTGTGAATTCAGAGAACACTGGATTTGAAACTAAAAGACCTGGCAGCATCATCCAGTGAAGCAGAGTAGGCTAAGACTACAATAAAGCACATCTACTTCAAATCCTGGTCCTGGCATTCCAGGTTGCATGCCCGATGGACACGTGACAGTAGCCTCAGAAGCTGCAATTTCCTCACCAGACAAACAGTAGTAAAATCATCACTTGCCTCTTAAGGTTATTCCCAAGGTTAAATGGTGTTCATGATCTGCCTATTACCTTCTTCATATATATAGTAACTTTCAAGCATTCTGATGATTCTCACACTAGAACTATGAAATAATTGACTGCAGTCAATGCCCCCCCCCCCAAAATGAGCTTGCTTCATCTCTGGAGCATGTATATATGTTAAGTTATAAAGCAAAGTAGAACTAAAGTTGCAGATGGCATTAAGGTGGCTAATCGGTTGACCTTGAGATGAGAAGACTATGTTAAGTTTCCCAGATGTGCCACCAGGTAATCCCGAGGGTCATTAATGGGGAAGAGGAAGACAGAGATAATCAGAGAGATGGGCAGCAGGTTGAGGAATTAGAAGGAGGTTGCTGGTTGTGAAGATGGAGGATGGAATGCCAGAAGCTTCTGGTAGCTGGAGAAGTTAACAAAATTGTTTCTCTTCTAGAGCCTCTCAAAGGAACACAACCTCACCTTGATTGTAATCTAGTTGACCTTATTTCAGACGTCTACCTCTAGAAGTGTATGAAAATAAGTTTGTGTTGTTTTAAGTCACTAAGTTTATGGAAATATATTACAACAGCCTTGCAAAATTTATACCGTGACCAACATCCTTTAATGGTAGACACTCAATTACAGTTACTGACTTTGTCAGTAGGTTCTTGGAAGTCAACATTTTTATCAAAATGATGTACAACAAAACCACGTCTATGAATAATGAGGTTTTGTTCAACATTGGCTGGATATTTTTCCCTCATCAATGTTATAACTCTGAATGTTGAATAAAAAGGTCATTATTCGAGGACCAGCTGATTTTTTGCATATAAGTTCATTTAGATGAGGTAACTGAGCATGCCACTGTCACTTTCAAAGCTATGAACACACAGGTGGTTAAGTGGCAGAGGCAAAAACTCAAGCTGGCCTGATTCCAGAGTCCAAGTTCATGACTGCTACTTTAGAACTGGATTTGCCACTGATAAATGCTGGAAAACTCTACACTTTCAGGCTTCCATTGCCTATCTGTAGAATAAAGGGACTGATATAGTTTCCTTCCAGGTCAAACAGCTGAATTTGCTATTCAGAATCACTGAAAGAATAACTAAGTCATGAGCTGCCAAAGAGGCCCCGTTTTGTTTGCCACATTCTACTGACTGAGGTAGAAATGGGGAACATAGATTCTGGGGAAAATATTAACAACCAGGGAGGAAACAAAATGATTTTTGTGGTTACCTGTTGTAACCCTGAGAATTCAATTAACCAGGCACCCAATTCCCCCAAGTGTTCCTGCTAATATAGATTTCATGGCTAAAAATTATGGCAAGCTCATGCTTAGAAATATTTCACACATGAAAAGTTTCCACAGGACTGAAAAAAAAAATAAACAGGGAAATCAGTGATATAGGCAGTGAGTCTGGTCTTGTAGACCTTAAAATTCTTCCCCCACCAAAAGAAATGGAAGGATGGTCATGACATCTTCTTGGGAAACACCAGCAGCAGCAGCAGTGCCTGACAGGGGCCATATATCTCCAAACAGCTCAGAAGACCCAATGTATAAATGTTCTCCATGGAAACAGGCCTGCCCCTGACATTGGTAGAAAGCATGGTGCGGCTTTCCAGTGAATTGTGTTCATGATCTCTTCCTGTATTATCTGCCCCTGGGTCCAAGGGGAACAGTTTAATATGGAAAAAGAACATTCTACATCAAAGTGGAGGGATGAGAGGTTACCACTGACACAATTAAAACCACTGATAGATAGGCTATCAAAATTAAATTGTTTTTCATCTTACAGCCAGGGCAAAGCCATAAGCCACATCAATAGCCTATGTGGTGGCCAATACAGTGACCGTAGGGCTGGACCAAAGCAAAAGACCCCTAGATTCCACCATCAATGCCAAGCTACAAGGCCAAGGAAAGGGAGCTGGAGAGGACCAGGAAAATCAAGCAAAACACAAAAACACAGGGATTTCAGAGTGAAATAAGACAGGCTATATGAACATGTTATTTCTTTTGTGGTGAAGTACAGAAGTCAAATGTAATTATAGCCAACTACATGCTTTGATGACCATGAAAGTCCTCTGAGAAAGCTCCTTTTCAAAGTAAACAAAAAATGGGAGTTTGCATTTTTTTGCTCATTCTTCCTTCTTTTTCTCCCTGGCATATTCAAGTAACTTTTCCTTATCTATAATTCCCTAGTGTTGGGTCATAATTTAAGGGAGAAAAAAATAACCACAGAGACTCCAGGGTCTCATGTTGCCTGGATGTGATTTTTAAAGGAAGAGTCTGCATGATGTATGTTATTTTGTTGTCACTTGTTGCCCACGATCTCCACTTGTGTTCTTAAGGATGGATGCCTGGCGCCAAGTGAAACCTGACATGCTGGTAATTTTTTTTAAAAATTTATTTATTTATTTATACAGGACCCGGGGTATAGGCCAGATGCATGGGAGGATGAGTGGATTCACCAGAGACAGAGCGGGGAACAGAACAGGCAGACTGATGAAATACACTGCTGAGGGGAGCAGCGGGGGAGACAGGAGAGATCTGCTGCGCCATGTGGGACCCTCACCTGCCAACCAGGATCGAACCGGTGCTGCAGAGGCTGCAGACAGCTTCACAGTGCTGCGTTCAACCATCTGCGACACCAGGGGAGGCCCCTGCTGGTTATGTTAATGGTACTTGCAAATCAAATTTTATAAAGCATCCCCAAACTAAACACCCCAAACCAAGTTCTTTATCTTCTGTCCACCCAAACCTGTTCCATGTTCAGTCTTCTCCAGGTCACTTTATAATACCCTGATACTTGCGGTTACTGAAGCCAAATATCCTATAGTCATCATTGAGATTCTTTCTTTGTCCCACGTTCCATGCAGAAATCTTCCACTAGATCAGGAAACTGCATTGGTTCTATCTTCAAAATATTTACAGAATCTGAACAGTCATTGCCACTTGCATTGCTACCATTTTGTTCCACTTCATTCATGGATTACTATTATATCCTCTTTACAAGCACTCCACTTCCACCTTGTCCATCCTTAGCTAGTTCATCCTTAGCATGGTAACTAAAATGGTAGGTATTGGACTGTCCGATACAGTAGCCACCAGAACATGTGGTATTTCAGTGTGAATTTAAATTAAAATTTCATTCATACTTCAAGTTCTCAATGGTCATCATATATGGTAAGTAGCTACTTATATAGGTTCTATATGGTGAGTGGCTGCCATATTGAATTCCATCATTACAGAGCATTCCATTGGACAGTACTGAGATAGAGTCTTTCAAGTCAACTCAGTGAGATCACAGGACTTTTCTGCTGAAGACCATGTAATGGCTTCTCATTTCGCTGGGAAAAAGTAAAAAGTCCTTGTATCACCTAACAAGCTACATATGATCAAGTCTCATTTCATCTTCTGACCAATGTCCTATGAGTGTATCACTTGCTCACTCTGCTCTGATAGCATTGGTTTCCGTGTTGATCCGCAAATGTTTCAAGCTTTCTCCAAACTTGGAGCAACTCCAAACTTACTACAAACTTCTCCAAACCTGCGTTTTATTCTATTTCCCCAACTGTCTGAACTGCTCTTTTGGAGCTCCTTCAAGTCTGCCTTAATTTCCCCTCCTGCCACATGTAATCAGCCACCGACCTAATCAGTTTCCTAATGTCCCTTATTCTATTCTACCTATGCTCTGCAATTCTGATCTTCCAATTTACTATATCACTAATTTTTAATGTCTATTGTGTATTGTCTGTCTCCCCCATTGGAAAGTCAATGTCACAAGGGTAGGTTATTTTGTTGTTTTTTTCTTTGATGTACCCCCAAGCCCTTAGAACAGGATGTGGTACAAAGTAGGGATTCATAAATACTTCCTAATAAATCCACACATGACTGAAAATTATTTATAATTGGAAAGTGTTCACTTGTAATAAAGACTTTGAAATCCTTAAGGAAGTTTTCAAGAATAAAAATATGAGGGTTTTTTTTGTAGCATAAAACCTGGTAGCACAAGGGGTTAAGACGCCAGCTATGAAGTTATTTGCAGCCACTGCAGCACGAGTTTGATCCCTGGCCAGTGAGCTACCCACATGGTGCAGCAGACCTCTCCTGACTTGCCCACTGCTCTCCTCAGCAGTGTATTTTAGTCAGTCTGCCTGTTCTGTTTCCCACTCTGTCTCTGGTGAATCCTCTTACCCCCTATGCCTCTGGCCTGTACCACAGTTCTTATATGCATAAATAAATAAAACTTTTTATTATAAAAAATGTTAAAGAATCTGGCACTTTTGATATGCAAAAAAAAAAAAAAATGGATGCTGCTAAGAATTTTCCCTAATAAATCCTACAGTTAATCACTGAGTATCTGTGGGCATATCAGATAAATGGTAGGCACTTTGAGATAGTATCTTCTGGAGCAAGAAATATAGATATCTTCTGGAGCAAGAATGTACAAGAAAGGTAGTAGCATGAGCTTACAAAAGTGGCGATTGAGCCCAGAGAAAAGAATGTTTAACCTCCTTGGGGAATCTTTACCAACAATAAGAAATAATTAGCTATTTGTCACATGGATGTCTAGGCTAGGAAACCTGTATACAAAGGTTCATACACATGACAGCAGGAAATGTTTGAAAAGCATACAAGGACATTAAAAGAATTGGGACCTAAGTCCCCAGTGTAGTAAGCAGATTATGAAGTCAGAGTGATTTAGACACCAAGCAGCGCCTCTTCATTTTCCATTCTTGTTCCCAATGTAAAACTCTTAAAGGAAAAAATGAGCCCATCCAATTACCTATGGCATGCCTTGTCCTTCAAAGGAAGTGCTCTCTGAGGTGATATGCCTGCAAATAGTCACTAGAATTCAAGTACCTTCATTTTTATTCCGTCTCAAATCCTGTTGTTGTGTCTATAAATGAAGGTTTACTGAGTTTCTGCTCTGTGACAGTAATTTTTCAGGTGACTGAGGCATACAGCAAAGACTGCTCAAGTCTCACTTAGTAAAATAACCACTGGAGGTGTTGATCAGAGCCTGGGACATGTTGGCCAACAGCATCCATTCACTTCTAAGTCAGGGAGCATTTAATAAGGGTGTAATCACCATGTTCTCCCCATTTGCTAGACAGGGAACTCTCTTAACACGTGGAGCCATCAGCCGGATCAACAACTCCTTTTCTGGGACACTTCAAAAGGCAACAGAGACCAGGCTTGAAATACCAAAGACAAAGAAAATGAAAGTTTGGGAAGAGGCATGGGAGATGAAAACTCGCCAGCCTCAGATGCTTTGGTGAGGAAGCCACTTTGCAAGAACAGGAGTGATGTGGTGCTGATGGTGTTGAGAGGGAGGGAGACAGCAAGAAGAAAACCTTGTTTTTCACTGAGTGGTGCCACTGACCCAAGGGATTCCTCCCTACAGATCCTAGGGAGGAGCTAACATTATCCTCCTCTGATGTGGACACAAAAGCTGGGAGTGCTTAAGTCATCTGCACAAGGCTCTGTGAAGTAAGCCCAGGTCTAACAACAAACCCAGATTGTGGTGTGTGTATGTGCAAACGGAAGGTTAATTCAGCAGTGTTCAACCTTTACCACACAGAAGAATCATCTTATTAAACCCTCATTAAAATATAGATTACCAGGTCCTCCTCCCCAAGTATCTTATTCCTCAGGCCTGAGAGGAGCCCCAAGCACCTCAATTTCTAACACTTTCCAGGTGATAATGACACAGGGCATCTGCTGGTTGGGGAGGATACTGAGAACAATAATAATAATAATAATAATAATAATTTTATTATATAATAATATTTCTATAATATAATAATAATTATTGTATCTATTATTATTATTATTATTATTATTATTATTATTATTATTTTGGTGTTTCTAGCCAGTAGGGAACCTGCCTTTCTAGGAGACACAGAGAACAAGGTGATAGGCAGTGAAGAAGTGAAAGTTAGAAAGGGAAAGTCATGATAGGACTATGAAGAACCTGAAAATAAACTTCATTCTTTTCCTGCATTGGATCTGTATCTGCTGCACTGTTTAGCCCAATAGAACGAATAGGTGATTTCAGTGTTTTGGAAATCCGTCCTAGGTAGGGCCTGTTGGGAATGATTTAAGATATTCAAAGCTGTAGCCATGGGTCCAGTTATAAACAGGATTAAGACTAATACCTAAAACTAGGCTGTGGGGGGAAAAGATACCACATTCAGGGCCCCAGCCCCCACAGCCCTAGCTTCTCTATGTCACCTCAGCAACATCACAAATGATCTTTCCCTGCCCTAAGACATTCTGATCTTTCTTCCTTTCCTCATTTTATTCTTCAAGTCTGGTATTTCCACTTCTCTCTGCTCTGCTTCTCAGGGAAGATCATCAGGCTGAGAACTGTGCAAAATGTCATGTGGTCCCATAAAGGTGTAGACTTTAAGAGTGGTCGTTTAAACTCTGCACAGGGCCTCCCTGGTGGTGCAGTTGGTTGAGCGCTGCACTGTGAAGCTGTCCGCAGCCTCTGCAGTGTGGGTTCAATCCTGGCCAGCCGGCAGAGAATCCCACATAGTGAAGCAGACCTCTCCTGTCTTGCCAGCTGCTACCCTCAGCAGTGTATTTCCTCAGTCTGCCTATTCTGTTCCCCATTCTGTCTCTGATGATCTCTCACCCTCCTGCACATCTGGCCTGTACCCTGATTCTTGTATAAATAAATAAATCTTTTAAAAAAATAAACTCTGCACATTGTTTGATATAGAAAGGTCACCTCAAAATTCTGGTTGTATGTATGACCCTAAAGGAATGATAGCAATTTTGGGGACCTCCTTTATACTTTTAGATGAGATGGGGTGCGTGCAGGGAGGTATAGCTATAGATCCTTTATACTTTTAAAGTAAACCAAACCCATTACCAATTGGACATTTACTGCATAGGATGTACTTACTAAATACTTGATTGCTGAATGAGTAAGCTAGTGAATCTTTCTAGAATAAAGCAAACAGGAGACAAACTTTTTTAGCAAAGTGAACAGCTACTTGCTTCTGCCTTAAGTACCAACTTAACAGGTATATGACACAGCAGCATTTGCCAATGTGAGGTCTGTGAACCATGGAGGATACATTAAAAATAATGCTTGATGGTGGATGGCTAAACTTTTCTTATAGATATACATTTAAATTATAGGAGATATGTTTATTACAGCACTATTTACAATAGCTAAGATTTAGAAAGAACCTAAATACACCAAAAGAGATGACTGGATCAAGAAGATGTGGTATATATACACAACGGAATACTACTCAGAAATAAAAAAGATAAATTCACGCCACTTGCAGCAACATGGATGGTGCTGAAAGGGATCATGCTCAGTGCAATAAGTCAGAAGGGAAAAGAAAAGTATTGGATGTTTTCACTTACAGGAAGAATATAGGGGAACCAAATAAGGGATCGGGGGCGGGGGAAAGGACAAAACTAGCAGGCAACTATAAATCAGAGACATTCAGGAGGGGAAGAGCAGGGAGAGGGATTATATAGGGGCAGGAAGAGCACAAGAGACTATGGTGATGGTGCACAGATGACTTGGTGGTGGGAATTTTATGGGCATAACACCTGAGAGGAGAAAGCAAACTGTACAAAAATAAATAATGATGTAATATATAGAGAGAGCGAGAGGGAGAGAGAAATTAAAAAAAAATAGGAGAAACATATGTAATCCCCTATCAAAGCTGTGATTTGTTGGTTATTATTTCTCAGAACTGGAGTTACTTTTTTTAAGTGACTTAAAATATAGAAAAGCAACAATAATACAGAGATATAGCACAAACAATGAAGGGAATTGTTAATGACTGAATGTTAGTTAATCCTGATGACAGGAGTTTAGTTGATGCTGATATTAACTAATGGAGAGAAGGAGCTGAATGCTGGTGTTGAGTGATATGCTGTGTTTAGATTCCACCGTTCAAAAGTTTTGTGAATTGGGAATAAATGCATACATTCTCTGGGCTCCGGGTAAAACATGGTGATAGTTCACAGTTCAAAGGGTGTTTGTGAAGATTGAAGAAAAATATAAGGAGTCTCTAAGTAGAATGCCTTATGGAGAGGAGAGGCTCACTTAGCCATGACTGGAGGTGATGGTGGGTGGTGAGAGAAGAGGGATGATGATGGTTGTGGTAGAGCCAGTAGTGTTGGTGATGTGGAGGTGATGGTGGAGGTGGTCCTGTTGATAAAGATGGTGGTTATGGTCATAAAGGGGGTAGTGGAGGTGGAGGAAAAGGAAGAGAAAAAGGAAGAGTAGGAACAGAGATGGAAAGAGATTCAATAAACCATTGGTTTCAAGATGCAGATACTTGGGATCTCCATGTTTCGTTTCGAACACTAGGACTACATGACTTTAAAACGATTCTGTTTTTTAATGATGGTGAGATACAGTGATTGACTATGATGCTGCCTCTTCTTTCCACACTCTGGACTTTTGCTTTTTCCCATCTATCTTTCTCACACTACTGAATGAAATATTTGATGCAAAGTCTTACTGAGATCACTCAAGTTACACCTTGCATCACCACATTAAAAAGTTGGCTACTGGCAACAGTGCTCACATACTGTGAAAGGCATATATGGATGTATTTTGAGGTGATGGTGATTTTAAAAGTATGACATCAAAAGGGCATAAGAACTCAGCCATAACAAAAACATTGACAAGCACTAGGGAAAAGCTATTTGCGCCCAGATTTACTACTTGTGAGAATCTTTGTCTACAGAGGAGGAATTTTCTTGCAAAGATGCAGAGTCCAAAGTATTTTAACCTGGCCTGGCCCATGGGGGATAAAGCCTGAGAATTCATTGACAGCAAAATTGCCACTTAATTATCATGCCAAACAACTGACATTTAGAGATAACCCAGACACTGACCCTTGGCCTTCGCAAACCAAATGTTTATACTACTGTTAGGTATACAGACAACCACTGAATCTTAACGTAACTTTGAAATCACAAGCCAACATACCTTCACAAAACCAAGGCTGCATAACTTGGCTTTTGCTCCAAATTGCCACTTGCACTGGGTGTCCGCATCATAAATCTGTCCTGGTAGTTTGTCTGGATATTTATATCGTCCTGTTTGCTTGGGCTCGTCCACCAGACACCCAGCCTGAGGAGTGCTGTGGGGACAATACAGCCTTATTAATTCCTGTTTCTTCTGTGTTCTTCCCACTTCAAACAACTGACCCTTGAATGCATTCATCCCAAGGGAAATACAACATGACTACAGAAATAAGCACATGCCTAGGGCCTCCCTGGTGGCACAGTAGTTAAGTGCTGGGCTGGGAAGCTGTTTGCAGCTTCTGCAAACCAGTTTGATCCCCAGTCGCCGTGAGGGTCCCACATGGCACACAGACCTCTCCTGCCATGCCTGCTGCTCCCCTCAGCAGTGTACTTTGTCAATCTGCCTGTTCTGCTCCCCGCTCTGGCTCTGGTGAATTCTCTCACCCTCCAGAGCTTCTGACTGTACCCAGTGCTTTTATAAATAATAAACAAATAAAACTTTTTTTTTTAAAAGAAATAAGCACATGCCTAAAATGAAAATGCCTATTTGTTAAAAAAGGGTGAGCCCTGTGCTGGCTAGAAGGATGGAACTGCCCCAGCCACAAAGCGTTTCCCATGGTCCCACAGGCATGGCCATGATTTGGTAGGGTCTGCTAAGAGATGGGAAAGGTCACATATCTGAAAACTTTCCCCAAGGTCACATTCAACAATATTCAACAAATTAATTCCTGTATCAGCATTAGGTGGAGCACTTAAGGTACAACATCAACCTGTCTTCATGGAGTAGAAAGTCATGCAGATAACAGGGCAGAGGTGAAAGGTACTTTACCTCAAATAACCTTTACAGGCAAAATATGAATAAGGTTATTGAAAGAAATCAGGAGGAAGCAAGCTTTGGAGCGTAAGGCAGAATAATTTCCCTGCAGATACTTAATTGGACTGTGTAACAGGTTTGCAACTCAGTAGCTCCGTGGCTTTAATGCAACACAATTTACCAAATTCCTCAAATCTAGAATAATAAGATTGCTCTGAGGATGGAATAAGGCAATATGTGAAGAGTGTCTAGCACAGTGTTAGGTCTTAATTCCATTTTTCATCAACAACAACGACATCCTCATCATCATTGGAATTTGTCAGTCTTTGTGTTCATTGAGGTGTCAAGAGATTTTTCCATTGTTTTCCCACCTATATAACCTGTTCTCCGTCACCAATTTAAACAGGAATGTTTTTGGTTTGGCCCTATCTTACCTAAGGAATTTCTTGAGATACTGTCGACTGCAGGAAGACCATGAAAACACCCCGTTGTTCCCCATCAACGTGGGAGACATGATGTTGCCTTCAGCCTTTCGACAGGGGTTGCCTTCTCCATCATGAATCATGCCAAAGCTGAACCAAAATGAAGAGAATAAAAATGCCTTGTGTGAACCCACTTTCCAAATTATCACGAGAAGAAGAAAAAGATGCATTGAGAACCAATGAATCCAAGTGAGAGGTACTTATGGAAATTTTTAAGGTTTTTAATTTCTATTTATTTATGCATATAAGAACTGGGGTACAAGCCAGAGGTACAGGGGGCGAGAGGATTTACCAGAGACAGAGTGGGGAGAAGAACAGGCAGATTGACTAAAATACACTGCTGAGAGGAGCAGCGGGCAAGACAGGAGAGGTCTGCTGCATCACATGTGGGTTAGCTCCCTGGCCAGGGATCTAACTTGAGCTGCAGTGGCTGCTGATAGCTTCATAGTGCTGAGACTTAACCTGTTGCACCACCAGGGAGGCCCTCAACTGGAAAATTTTTAAGAATTCTCAGAGTTTTGTAATATGTCTTGGCCTTCAGCTCAAGCCATGGGGTACCTGGTACATATTTTGGGTTATGTAACTTTGGTCAAGATTTCTGAGTTAAAAGTGACAAGAGAGTTAAATTCTTTTATTTCAATTTGGGAAATTCTTTTCACCAATCATGGATGTGTGGTAAGGAAGTTCAGAGGGAGTGGGAGGGAGGTATAGAGAGAAGATGATTATTATAAGTTTTTATGAACTGTTCATTCATAACGCTAGTGTAACAGAAAAACCCTTTAATGAAGATCAATTTACTAGCTGAAATCATAAACTCTGATTATAATTTAAACCCCCTATAATCATGAACATTTTTAACAAGTAATGGTTGGACTCATCTACTGAAGGCATATAAAGGACTTCTTTTCGGTATATATTATATGAGAAAACTTGGATTTGTCCATTTTACCACAGAAGGTTCTAGCAATTATGGATTACAAATAATTCAAGCGGTTTACTGCTAGAAATCATGCATATCAATACCTAAATGATTCCTAAATCTCCTTAGAGAGGTAGAATAAATGTAACATTAATGTGTGTGACATGTATACCATGAGACACAGCTTATCTCAGGCTATATTAAAATGGTAGGGGGTGGCAGAATAACCTTCTTTGGTCATCTCTAAAAAATTCAGCATACCTGAGGGAGGGGGAATCCTATACGTCCAACATACCAACAATAATGTAAGCCAATGTTACCTCAGTGAAAAAATTGAAAAAATAAAAATAAAAAGTCAGCATGCAACTCTTTTGTGGGTTTTCTAGGAAGATAAGGCTGGGGAGACATCAATTTTAGTGTTAATTTCGATCATTCTTAACCTATGATTTGAAAGTGTAAAATTTGCCTCCAAAGGATATATTTTTATGAGGCAGCTATGATACCTATGTAAATAAACATACTGTTATTTGTTAGTACAGCTATGCTTTGAAGGTAGGTTATACTAAATAAGTATGTCATAACTGTAGATACAATTCTGCTGAGGCCCATGTCTATAATCCAGTCATTTTTCCAGCATTCCTTCCAATTTATCAGGCAAGTAGTACTAGGATGGCTGTGTACTGAGCTCCTATAAGTGATCACCCCATATTTAGGTGTGACATATTCAAGCTGGTATTTACTGACCTCATTATATGATCAGGGAACACATTTTCTCAGAGCATCTTTGTTCTTCTTTGTAGCAAACCAGAGGAGGTGTGTTTGGGGACAACTTTCCAAATGTATTTGTGAAAGCCAATGCATTTGTGAAGGAAACTTATGTGTGAAGTATCAGAAGACTAAGAATCCCAGGAATGGGACTGGAGTCAGAGAGACTGAAGCCAGTAGGCAGAGAGGAAACAGTAATTATATCAATACTTCACTGGAGTTTTATGAAAATAGGAAAACCAAGTTTTTGAACTCAACTTCAAACTTTAATTTTTTACTTTTTTGATTTAACAGTCATTTATAAGACAAAATGAATTTTCTTTAGCACACATCAAAAATCATATCAAAATCTCATGACTTGTCTCTTTCAAAATTTAAGTCTCGGGGCCTCCCCTGGTGGCGCAGGCAGCGCCGTGCTGTGAAGCTGTCTGCAGCCTCTGCAGTGCCAGTTCAATCCTAGCCAGCGGGCGAGGGTCCCACATGGCACGGCAGATCTCTCCTGTCTCTCCTGTTTCACCCGCTGCTCCCCTCAGCAGTGTATTTTATCAGTCTGCCTGTTCTATTCCCCGCTCTGTCTCTGGTGAATCCTCACCCTCCCACGCATCTGGCCTGTACCCCGGTTCGTGTGCAAATGAATAAATAAATCTTTAAAAAAAAATTAAGTCTCTAAGGACATGTGACCCAGAACTTGAGTGTGTATCTCATTTATTATGTGTTCTTCCCCCTACTTCTGACTCTTCCGGACCCACCCCACCTGAAGTTTCTTTGTTTTTTTCTGACCTAAAATGTTGGATTTTGATGTTGGCTTCAACTCATAAGCAATGATATCTAAATTTTTAACGGTCAGTGTTTTGGAAATAGAGACCTGTCATTTCAAACTTCATACTGGTGAGACACATGTAGATGTATGTCTGGCATTCACAGGTGTTTTACTTCCTGCTCTATAAAAAGGAACTTTGTGCCTAATGGGGATGTTTGCACCTCCACTCACAGTGAAACTGGTTCATTCATATCTTGCTAAGAGAGATATATGTATGTGTAAAATGCTTGGAAACTGTTGGGAAACAGTCATAGTCAAGGTCAAATTTCCGAAAAATAATACATGTAGTTCATAAGAGACATTAACACCAAAATATCAAAGTATAAATTAAATGGCTATGGAATAGATTATTTTGCTTTTATTTTTAACTCAGAAGTTGCATCCTTCAAAATGCAATATAAACGTTGAAAAACTCACACACATACTCCTAAACACAGAGTATTCCCCTGTAAAATTTGGGCCTCTGTGGTGGCATAGGGGTTTGTTTCAGTGCTATCAAGTTATCACCAGCCACTGCAGCATGAGTACGATTCCCGGCCAAGGAGCTAACCCACATGGCCCAGCAGACCTCTCCTATCTGGCCTGCTGCTCCCTTCAGCAGTGTATTTCAGTAGATCTGCCAGTTCTGCTCCCCACTCTGTCACTGGTAAGTCCTATCACCCCCCATACTTCTAGCTTACACCCAGTTCTTATATGCATAAATAAATAAAAATAAATAAAATAATGTATTTATCCCAATGCAGATGCTATTGCTCAAATAAGGTTGTTTATATATATATATATATATTTCTTACATCATTTTTCATTTTTGCACAATGTATGCATTTTCATCTTGGTTATATTCCCCATACAATTGTACCCCCCTTATTTTGGCCTCTATCCCTCCTCTCCCCACCCCCACAAAATGTTTTGAGAAATCTCTGTAGAACTGTCTCCTTACCAAAATATATACTTGATAAAATGAATTCATTAGAGTGCTCATTCCTCATTTCTAATTCTATCTTCACAAAAAGTTTTACTAACATCAATTGAAAGAATATTAAGTGAGGGCCTCCCCTGGTGGCACAGTGGTTGAGCGCTAGGTTGCGAGGCTGCCCGCAGCCTCTGCAGCGCCAGTTCGATCCCCGGCCACCGGTGAGCGTCGCACAAAAAAAAAAAAAATAAATAAATAAGTGAATGCCAACGATACCCACTGAAAGAATATCTAGTATAGGTATAAAAAGTTTTTAAACAGTTAGCATGCCATTGTATTCTGGGGAGTTACATTCTCAATAATTATTTCTTTAGTATAATGAACTAAAGATATCTTCACTGCAGCAAAACATGAAGAAAATAGGCAAATGCCTAAAACAAAAGCGGATACATTAGATTATTGCTATTCATCTATGAACACAATGTAATACTGTGTGATATTAATAAAATAACTATAAAAATAGAAAATATATAAAAATAAAGTAAAATAAATAATAAAAAAATTTAAATATTTTTGCTCCAAGAGAGCAACATTTATGATGAATGGCCTTCATTGAATCCTTCTTATAGTTAGACACTATTCCAAGTTCCACATAGGACTGATCCTTTCTATTCTACCTGCATCCTACTTCATAATAACGGACCCATGATAATCATGAGACAAATGTCAATGAACCATCCAACCAGTTTTCAACCATCCAACTCAATAAAGCAATGAGTCCCAGGAGGTCACTTACTTGTGTCCTGACTCATGAGCAATGGTAAAGGCCAAGCCAAGTCCCGTATCCTCATTGATGGTACAACTCCTGTACTTACTGCACATCCCACTGATGGGGGCAAATCCTATGGCAAGAGCAACTTCAAATGTTAGTCCAAAAGGAACACACACAGAAACTTGATTAGTTCTTCCATCCTCAAAATGTTCTGTAAGGTTTTAATTTAATGGATTAATCCATTTAACTATCTGCAGGAAAATGCTGAAAGTATTTGTTCTCTGTCCTGACCATGTAGCTAGATGTAGTACGGAGTATTTTCTTGCTTTCTAAAGAAACTGTCATCAGTGGATTCTCCTAACAACCCTACGAAGTCTGTAATTCCCATTTTATATAGAAGATAGAAGTCACAGGGCATTTCTATGTCCTAACTTTATCATATAGGTCAGAGCAACTGCTAAAATGATATGTAAGTCAATACAAAATGTGTCAAGGGAAAAACACATCCCGGTCTTTCTCTAAAGCAAAGAACATGGAAATGCTTGAACAATATGAGGAGAATCAGTTCATTTTTCTCCTTTTCACTGTAATGTGATAAATGCTCCTGCTCATCTATTTTATTCACTGAACAGCTTTAAAATCATCCCAGCCAGTCCTCAATTCTATTCTAAGTTTACATTATGTTGCTGACTATCTTTCTTCCAGTTTTGGGCCTTCCAAGACAATCAACAAGGCAACGCACTCAGTTATTATGAAACACATGCTGTGAACTGATTGTACCCACCTCATCATCATGAGATCAGGTGGGAACTCAATGTACAGGCACAGGTTATGGGTGCCAACATCATCACCACCACCTCCTCAACACTCCCACTCTGGGTCCTCATCAACTCATCATCCTATTCTATGCCATGGAATATGCCAGAAAATAGAAAATTGATGTGAATAATAAAGTCTTTATTCACTGTCTTGTACAAATATGAAAGAGCTGAGTCCTTTAAAGGTGAAGGAACATTCCAAAGGAGGCACTGTGACCTAGGGACACTGTGAAGTGCCAGGTAGACCAATTACCTTCTCTTCAGCCACCTGATTGTACAGGTTGTACAGGGAATAACCCACAGCTCATCTAGTGACCATTGTCCTCAACAATCATAAGTAGAGTTAATGAACAAAACCCAAAAGCATAAAGTAAATTGGTTCCCTTTTCCACACTGAATTCTGTTCAAGAATGTATACTCACCAGAGGACACAATGAGGATATGCCACCATTTAATCATTATGTCTCTTTATGAAGGCTCATCAGGGACATCCACCCAACAGGAAGTTTCCAGCTAATATGGGTGTACATGAAGCATTGGCTCATACTATACCTAATGTGTCACATGGCTCATTCTTCCAGGAACAAATATCGAATCCTGTGAGTAAGATGGCATGGTCGTGCCTCTTGCCATTTTTTCCAATGAGAGCAGACTGCCACTGGCAAAAACTGTTCAGAGACTGGTCTGCATGATGGTTGATCAATAATCCACCCTATAGGAAACCCACACAAATCAGAGAGTGAATATGTCACAGAGAGGAGAACATGGAGTCATTCCATTTGTACAGGCAAACACAGAACATTGAGTCATTCCGTTTGTATAGGCAAATACAGAACATTGAGTCATTCTGTTTGTACAGCAGGAAAACACAGAAAATATCATGTTTCTAGGGAAAAGGCAGGTAGAGGAAAACATGTGAGCTAAGGTTGGAGATGTCTGGTTAAAAAGAAAAGCTATTTTGGGTAAATGCTCACAATATTTAAAGCGATTATAGCTTCAGTAGTGTAGTTACGACCAGTTATGCCTTTACAACAGATAACCTGACATGCATTACAACACCTTTGTTATCTCATGTTGGTGCCATCTTTATGAACCTGTTACAACTTCCAGAACACCACTAATTAAAAAAAAATGGTAATAATGTTCAATGGTGTCTTCAACAGACTGGGAGGAAGGTAGTGATTGCAGATTCTTTATCCCAAGTCAAATTTCCCAGCAAAGGGTTTGGCACCTCATGGGTTATAATCAATCCATCAAAAGTTCACTGAGTGTATGAATAATTCAATAGTTACAAGATCCAAAAGGGTTAGATAGGGCCTACCCTTTAAAATGACCATTTTTTCAAAATGTTTGCTTTGAACTACTGACTTAACTTTGAGGGCTTTGAGATCAGATCTTTAGTTATCAGTGAATTAGGATGCCCCTGGCATCAGTGTCCTTGGGATAAGTATAAATGTAGCTGAAAACTATAGTGTCTCCTAGACTTGCTAAACTTCTAAGAATAATGTGACAAGTTGTTAACCTCTGTAGCTCAACACACCTGGACAACCGGATTGAATTTTGTCTTACCGCTGACTCCCTGCTTTGTATATCATCAGGGTAATAGATGGAAAGAAAAAGCCCTAAGGGGTTGATAAAAATGGTTTGCTTCTTTGGTAATCCCCATCTCACAGACAGTTTTAACATGAAAATAGGTACAAAGCAATGAGCACCATGCCATTTTTCACTTTATTTTATGGTCTGGTTTTATAATTTGCTTCATGCCTATACCTTGCACCTCACTGTAATCAATTCAAAGGCAGTCAAATATTCCTTGCTTATTCTCAACAGAGCTTAAGATGTTACCAGGGAGTAAGCAGGTCTATTGAAAGAATTTTCTGATAACTTATTTTAAGAATATTTTCAAAACATCCTTTTATATCTTCCTGCAATCACCCAGCATATCCAACTTGCAAAATCCAACTATCCCTTTAATCTATTATCAAAGGTACCTTACTTATATTTTATATTAATGTAATATTCCTATTTTATATTTATTTATATATGCACACTTAATCATAATTTATGCATCATTGCATATATGCATAATTATGCTATACATATACACATAACATATAGATTATAGATATTTATATATAATTATTTTGTGAGGTTTTATTACTTGAATAATAAAACAGGATAAATACAACAAGTTTTATTACTTGAATAATAAAACAGGCAGGATGAATGAAAGACTAAATGAAGTTTGCCACTTACAGGTTCTTGTTCCAGAAGAATGAGGCTCACCACGATGATGTTAATATCACTTCCAATGGTGCTGTCTTTAAATAGGCTGGAAACCTGTTGGGAAAATGGAAATAAACAAAAATTTTAAAATTTCCAAAATTTGGGGGTTTGGGAGTGGGGATGGTCCCAACAGACATATTTACAAGTACACAGGCTTCAATTTTACCACATATGTAACCTATGAAGTAGTTCTTCAAAACACAGCACTTTTTTTCTTCAATAAATTTGAATAGATCCATCTGCTACTAAGCCTATCCCAAAGAATTCTAAGATTCCCAGCTATTTTGGAGAGCCAGGAGGGTGTGAGTGCTGACAACCGCCCTTACCATGTTCATGACAGTGAGGATGTACGTTGTGACATTCCCCTTGCCATGCTTGTCCACCATTTTCTTGTCTGCCACCACAAGGGTTTCCACGTTTAGGCCCTTTTGTGACTTTGCAGCTGATCTTCTAGGCCGCCCTGTGCTCCCGTATTCATCAAACCTTAGATAGGTGTCCCGTGTGGGAGGCTTGGGGGCATCTACAATGAGCACAAGAGCATTTGGAAGGGAGATCAGTAGTCAACATCTAAGAAAATAGTTCAGACATCTAAATAAGGGGAGAAAAAAATGACAGAACCACCTCTCACTGATCTACTGATAAGGGAAGCCACTGTGCCTGTCCTAGGGCTTTGCAACTAGTATGAAGTTGAGAAAGATTCATACAGTACAAGTTTGGATGGATGGAAGGATGGATGGATGGATGGATGGATGGATGGATGGATGGATGGATTCAACACCTCAGGAATTCTCTGAAGAGTAAAACAAAACAAGCTACAATGCTAATTGGTAAATCAGGTCAGGAAGAATCCATTTTGTTGGGTGAGTCATGAGCTTTTAAAGGCAGAAAATGTTCATTTTATTTTTTGCTAAAAAACTGCATAAATAGACATTATTTGCATCTAAATTCATGACAACATTATCTATTACTTTCTAAATAAAATTAATCTCCTTTACAACATGGCTTAGACCTTATAGAATGTCTGATCAAAATAATCCTTAATGTTACATATAATAAATGGTCGCTAAGAATTATTGACTTAGCTATGAGCGAAACAGCAGCATCATGGGTGATATAAAAACAATATGAAATACTTTATAATTGGAAAGATATAGGACCACCTTAACAGAAGGGATACTGGCCATAGCCTTTCAACTTGGAAGTGGTTGTTGGGCAAGGCATGCACTTTTTGGTTAATGGATAGCACTGGTCAAAGGTAAGCTGGGAAGGAAAGGGGCATTTGGAAAGCTCTGGACAGTAACTGTATACTAACACGGGTACTACTAATACAGAAAAGGGGTTAAGTCGCAGCACTATGAAGCTATCCACAGCCACTGCAGCACCAGTTCAATCCCCGGCCAGGGAGGTGACACACATGGCTCAGCAGACCTCTCCTGACTCGCCCACTGTTCCCCTCAGCGGGGTATTTCATTAGATCTGCCTGTTTTGTTCCCCGCTCTATCTCTGGTGAATCCTCTCACCCCCTACACCTCTGGCCTGATTCTGAGACTCACTTTGCTCATCAACGAAAAGAGCACTGCAGCCAATCATATTAACTTTGTTGCTTCCTGCCATATACATATCAATGCCACTGTGAATATCACTGCTG
Source organism: Talpa occidentalis (assembly GCF_014898055.3). NCBI lineage: Eukaryota > Metazoa > Chordata > Mammalia > Eulipotyphla > Talpidae > Talpa > Talpa occidentalis. The sequence goes on from NW_023601754.1 coordinate 14,415,495, forward strand.
TCACTTATACCACTATTATTACAGATGCATCTATTATAGAACAGAGGTCATTCAGAGGGAATTTCACTCACCCCCAAAATTCAAAAATCAGTTAACATGGCAAAAGAGCTGTCTTCCCTTCTTGCTCCCAACCAACACCTTAGTGGCACCAGTTCCCCTTGACCTTCGGTGGAGCCATCACCTGTCACTCAGTCCAAGAAGCACTCACCTGCTATTCATGGCCACCCCACCTAAAAGGTGGCTGGTACCACTGGGGAATGAGTCTTAACATTTTATTTAATTTTCATTAACTTAAAATTAAAAAGCAATACTTGATCCAGCAGATGCTTAGAAAAACATAACCTACATAGATCTGGGACAACTTGAATAGGTTAGTCTACTTTTTCAACTTTCAATTTTATGATACTGAAATACAGGTGAAGTATTTCTGAGGAGACCCTATCAGCTGAGCTGAGATTGTGCTCCCAGTGTAAAATAAATACTGACTTTCCAAAAGTTAATAGGAAGAGAAGAATCTAAAATACCTCATTGACAAATTGGTGGTCGTGATTACATGTTGAGAGATTTTGTGTACATTGGGTTAAATACTGTGTTAATAATAATTCACCTTTTTAAAAACAATTTCTAAGGTGGCTATTAGAGAATGTGAGTTTACATGTGGGACCAGCATTAACATTTCTGCTGGACATTGCTGTTCTAGAAAAGGCAGAAAGTTTACCCGGGTCACCAGTGACACCCAAGGGTCTGACTGGGCTCCACTGCCACCTCTACTCAGGTGCCAATGTCCTCACTTCTAGGGGTGTCTTTCCTTCATGTCCTCAAAGGAACACCCATCTCCCCCAAGGGAGTCAACTCTGATTTTTTTCAATGGAAACCTCAGGGCACAGAGACCAAGATCTATTGGGACTAGTAAGTTAGAGATGTAAAAAGAGAAAAAAAAATCAAAATCTTCCCTAATTTAACCTAGAAGAAGGGATCGCCTAGTTTTGCCTGGTAGATTGGTCCATCCCCAAGACTCATATCTGGGGGTGCCTAGGGTAGCCCCATCGTAACTAGCAAAGTCAGCACATCCACAGACACTCAGGAGAATCTGACGAGGGCCCACTGAGAACAGAACAAGAAAAGGTTTCCTTACATACATTTCTTGCGTCGTCCACAAAAATGCTGCTTGGGCAACCTTCGGTGGGGATGCTCTCCTTCTGGATTCCCAGGTGTGTGGGGAGTGGGTCTTGGGGGGTGAGCAGGATAATTCTGGCTGGAGCCTGGGTAGCCATGGCAACGCTGGACCTTCTCCTCAGCTGTCCTTTTGTAGAGAACATGAGGGTGATGGCCGGCAGGGGTGCTATAGTTGTGTTCCTGAGCCAGGAGCTGAGGTAACGGTGAGATGAGGAATTCATTTTTTCGTGTCCGTATTAGCCCTGACTAAAAAGCCAAACAAAAAGAAAACCTTAAATGCTTCTATGTCAGTGGCTTCCTGGGAGCAGGTTCAGGGCTAAATGCTTGACATGCATCATCTTATTGCATCTACATCACTGGAAGGTGCAACTATCCTTACTCCCATTTTACAGATGGGACAACAGAAGCTAATGTTGGTGCTCAGAGTTCCCTTAACTACTAATCTAGGCGCTGACCATGGCTTGTGTGACTTCAAGTCTGATCCAGGTGTCATCCTGCAGATGACCAGGACATAGTAGATACCATAGAAAACCTGGGACGGGGTGATGCACATAAAAACATTCACGTGCTCCTCAAGTTCACCAAGTAGGTAGCAAAACAAAGATATTCCATGCTGATTTCCTAAGTGAAAGCACTAATAAGGCTGGGCATTAGCATTTATCTCCAAGGAGGGGCCTGGGTTATCTGATGAAGAGAGAGGTCTGCTAACTCAAGAAGGCAGAGGGGGCCAGGGGAAGGCCACGGAATATAAATTCACTTCTCAATTCCATGGCCCAAAACCTGACCTTTGGATCAGCTGCAATCATGCCTGGCCTTTGTTTCACCATATCTGGTATTTTCCTTTCTCCGTGTCTGGTCCAGAATTTTCCTGACACTCAGGTCCTGCTACAGAAAGGGTGGTCTGTGGCTTGAGCCAGCATCTTTCATCTCACCTGGTAGTTTGTTAGAAATGCAGACTCAAGTCTCACCCCAGGCCAGCTGAATCAGAATTTGCATTTTACTAAGATTCTTGGGAGATTTGTATACCCATTATAGTTTGAGAGACACTGATACAGGGCTGTGATTCTTAAACTTTGCTGAGCAAACCTGGGTATCTTGCACGCGCACACACACAGTCACTCACTCCTAGGCAGAATCCCGTCCATCAGAAACAGAATCTCTGTCCTTGTGATGGAAGCATCAGATATTTTTTTAAAGATTTATTTATTATTCATACAAGCAGTGGGTACTATCAGAAGTGCGGGAGGGTGAGAGAATTCACCAGAGCCAGAGCGGGGAACAGAACAGGCAGACTGACTAAATATACTGCTGAGGGGAGCAGTGGGCATGGCAGGAGAGGTCTGTCGCGCCATGTGGGACCCTCGCTGGTGGCCTGGGATCAAACCAGCACTGCAGGGGCTGCGGGCAGCTTCGCAGCCCAGCGCTCAACAGCTGCACCACCAGGGGAGGCCCAGCATCAGATATTTTTAAACAGCCATGGTTATTGCAATCTTGGGGAACCAGTGGGAGTTCAGGCCTCAACTCCTCCATATGCAAAGTGGGCAGAATTCTTCCTGCTCTGACTCCATACAAGGGGAGATAGAACAAGCACTGTGGAAGCTCTTTGTATACTCTGAATAACAGTCATTTACATGACTGAGGATGGCAAGTGCCGAATCAATGCCAGGTAGCTAGGTAAATGTTATACTGGCTGGAGGACACCCAAACAGCAGTTGGCTTACTGGGAACACAGAACTATCCAAGGATGGTACAGAATGCTAAGGGTGTGTTGGGGTGGGGCAAGTGAGCATGGGTACACAGAGGACTTGGCACCTCACCTGACCTGTGTGTGGGTGGAAGGGTAGCCTCAGAGGGCCTACCTCCATATTTTGACCCTATGTTAGGGTTCAGCTTCTCATTCCTTAAAGAAGTCCTGGCATATGTGGTTTGGTTCTGCCTTTCTGTCTACTTCAGGAGGGGCTGCCTTTTATGAACAAAATGCTCTGAGAAACCCTCTTTGCTCTCTGGTCTGACCTCTTTGCTCTCTGTTTTGACCAGAGAGCAAAGCCATATGCATAGACTTGCAGTCTGTGACACAGCTATGCAAATCTGCTGGCTGAGGTTAAAACCAATCTTCTCAATCCCCACTACTGACCAGGGAGCTGAAAAGAGACTTAAACTATGGGTACCCAGGCTTCGCAGCTCCACAGTGCATTCTTTAGAAAGGAAAAGATTAAACCCTAGTGTTATAGGACAGGGAATATTAACATATATTTAGGCCAAAACAACTTAAAACCAGAAGCGCCCCCTCGAAGAATAATTGCATGTTCAATGTCAATGACTCACTGTTTCTATCTATATAAACTTAATTCCAATCTGTGACTGTTGGGACAGTTCCAACAGTCAAACTTTCAATTTGCCTGCATTTGAATCCTCACTCTGAAAATCTAATAAACACTTTGTCGAGCTATCGATACAACTTGTATTCCAGTTAACAGTTTTGAAAGACTGGCTGTAGCACTGACATGATATCTAGAGCCTGGACACAAAGACCGATGCTTGCCTTCATTTAGCAAACACACCCTGAGCACTTGATGCATAGCCCTGTCCTAAGCATTGGCATGTGCAAAGGAAGCACACAATATGATAATACACCAGTTCACATTGATGTCTGCAGGGAGACCATGGGAAAAGAAAATCCCCAGGCAAGAGAAAAAAACTGGATAAATAAAACTCATGGTCCCAGCAGTCTAGTCCATCATTCATCCAGCCATATCTCAGAACAGCTCACTCTTCCCTAGCCCAGCCCTGCCCCAGCCGGGTCCCCCTAGTGAGCATCTATCAGTTACCCATCCATCTGCATCAAGCCCAGTGCCATGCCGGTGCTGGTAAAGACTCTCATCTCTCATCTGGACACTTTGTATTTGGTCTCCCAAGTCCCCTGTTCTCTCCAATATGGTCTCCTGGCATCAGCCAGAGTCCTCGTGCAACATAAATCAATTCATTTCATGCACTCTGGTATGAAACTCAAATCTAAATCCCTTTTCCTGGTCCACAAATCCCTGTATAATCTGCTCCCTGTGGAGTCTGGCAGCTTTATCTGTTCCCTCCTTCACACCATTCCAAACAGGACATTTCTCTGCCTCTGTGCATCTCCTAAGTTCTTTCAATTGATGGGGAGAATCTGCAACCCCAAAATATACCTAATATTTTAAGGATTATTTTTAAGAAATATAGTACACATAAGAAGCTCTGCAAAACTAGAAGCTGCCCTTTGGTAAGAGACAATTAAGAGATTTAAAAGGGAAATCTCCACCTGTGAAGCATCTCCCTCTCTGTATAGCAAGTCCTCATTTAACATCGTTGATATACTTTCTTGGAAACTGTGACTTTAAGCAAAACAACTATCGGGAAACCGATTTGGCCACAGGCTAAATGATATAAACATGAGTCAAGTTCTTACGGCATATTTCTGGTCACAAAAACACTTCAAGCATTTCAAATGTTAAACCATCATTTGTTCTCATTCATTCATTCATTTTCCAACCTGCTTATTTCAGTTTAGGCTCCTGGGTGAGTGGAGCACCTCCTGGCAGTTCAGGATGCAAGATGGGACCAAATGTGGACAGGATACTCTTTCTTCACAGGGTATATCAGTTCCCAGCAACCCTCCCTTTGGTGGTAATGGACATTATGGGATTTGTAGTCCTTGGTGTCCTGGATCTCTTCAGTCTGGGCTGGGGGTGGGGTCCATAAAACCTGTGTTTGTGGATTTCATTCAGGACATCCTTTTTCCCCAAAGAATGACTAAATCACTAGAAACTCTTATCAATGGAGAAGGTAGAGATTTTAAATCCACACAACAACCTTACCCTCAGTTACTGTGCTTTGCCTGATCAATTCCCATAACTTACTCCCCCACTCCAATCTTATTTTATCTTTAGCTGGAAAAGGTATTTAAGGCGGAGGTTTGGATCATTTCAAAGAATTATTCAGTATCCCTGGGTACATCCCAGGTGTGCAGGGCATACATGTTATTAAATGTTTGTTCAATTTTCTCCAGCTAATATCTTTTATTACAAGGGAGTCTTAGCCAAGAACCCAGAGGGATAGAGGGAAAATTATTTTTCTTCTCCTACGTGCTCTTGACTGAGTTTGCACACACTCTCTCTTTCACCTACAGTCTTCTACAGACTTGTGTGGTTTCTTAGAGCTCAGTGCCTAGTTCTCAGCTTCAATGGCATTGCCTCAGAGAAGCTGTGCTCTTGCCCTGTTAGAACTACCCTCCCCCATTTTAAATGATCTCAGGCCACAGTTTATTTGCTGCATGTCTACCTTCAACGATAAAAACAAACAAATTGTGGCCTCTCCACAACCTCCAACATACAATTTTAATGTACACTCTGACAGGAAGAGACTCATTGGCACCCCGGTGTGCTCCTCATAGTAGCCACCAAGAAATGTTTATGAGTCCATAAACACTTGTTGAATAAGTGAGTCTCGGAGTGCAGAGGATGCTAAGGGGTTGCCAGAGAGTCACAGGGCAAGCAGATAGCTTCTAGGGTCAGAACAGAACAGGCAGAAGCCTTGGGAGGAATAAGGAAGGCTCCAGAAATAAGGGCAACAGATTCCAAAGGGGCAACCCCTACTCCCCCTGTTAGGGGGAAAAGGATGTCCCAAAGCTATTTCCATACAGGCTTTGTGGACTCCACCCCCACCCCAGGTCAAAGCCAAAGACACTGGGAACTCCAAATCCCATCATCACCCAAGGGAAGGTGGCTGGGACCTGAGGGTGGGGTTAAGCAGCCAGGTGGATAGAAAAGGCAGACACGTGGGCTTTGGGGGACACCATTTTGGGCTCTCCGCCAGCTCGCAGCGTCCGGCCAGTTCTGAGAGTGACTTTGGGTTTCCAGGTCGGCGGATCGGGTAGGACGCATTAAAGACTTTATTTCCCTATTTTCTCCCTGAGTTGTACATTTTCCTTATTTCCTTTCCTCTTGTAAATAAACCTTTTATTAACCTTTTTGTGTGTGTCTGTAGTGGAGTATTCCTAAGTCCCTTTAAAGCGCGCGGGTGAGGACCCACAGCCAGGAACCCATTTAATATCGGGGTTACTCTATAACACCCCCACTAGGGGCAAAAAGGACACTTAAAGAAAAAGGACTCTCTGATAAGGGCTGAAGTTCAAGATTCAATTCTGGGCACAGAGAAATTAAGACAGAGCAAGTGAGACCAGGAAAACTAGCCAATCACAAAGAGACTGGCGGGGCTTTAGGAAAACTAGGGAAAGAAGGTCTATACTCCCCGAGGCAAGGCTCCAAAGTGTCTTGGCCTGTCCACCATCCTGGGAGTCCCACTTTGTTTCTGTTCCTTTTCTCCTTAATAAACTTTTCCTTATATCTATTTCTCTAAACAAATCTGCTTCTTGATTCACTTGCTTCCTTAAATGTCAGCGAAGTTCCTGCTGCGGTTTAGACACCAGCCGTGGTGGTTGAGTGGCCGGGACTCTGCACTGTCACCACAGCCTGGGATCCACTCCTAGCTGGGGAACTAGACCAGAAAACCTAAAATTATGATAACACCAGCATCCCCGTCTCTTTTCAGTAGGGAAGGGGTGGAAACCAGAACTGGGAAGTAATATGATGAATTAATAAAAACCATTGCGAAAATTATTACATAGACACCCTATTTAAATGAGATTGGGAGAAGAGACGAGAGCGTCCACAGACATGCAGTCAACAAACGCCAGGACACAACATGCTTTGCATCTCCAGTGGGGAGGGATGATGTTGCTTCTCCACCCCAGTGGAAGGAAGAGGGAGGGAGCTTCATCCACGACCCCCCACTAAGGATATAAAAGGGGGTGCTGCCTTCTGGTCATGGAAAGTGTCTCACAGTGAGCATGCACTTACCAAATGCCTTTTTTTTTTTTTTTTTTTTTAAGACTTATTTATACAAGAACCAGGGTATAGGCCAGATGTGCGGGAGGGTGAGGGGATTCACCAGAGACAGAGTGGGGAACAGAGCAGGCAGACAGATCAAAATACCCTGTTGAGGGGAGCAGCAGGAGAGGCAGGAGAGGTCTGCTGCGCCATGTGGGATTCTCGCGGGCCGGCTGGCATCAAACTCATGCTGCAGAGGCTGCAGACAGCTTCATAGCACAGTGCTCAACCACCTGCGCCACCAGGGAGGCCTCCAAATGCCTTTTTGTGGTTTCCAAATAAACTCACTTTGTTGGTAGAATAACTGATGACTTTTTTTAAATTAATTAATTAATTAATTGTTTATACAAGCACTGGGTACAGGCAGAAGCGCGGGAGGGTGAGAGAATTCACCAGAGCCAGAGCGGGGAGCAGAGCAGGCAGAAGGACAGAAGTACACTGCTGAGGGGAGCAGTGGGCAGCAGGAGAGGTCTGCAAGCCATGTGAGACCCTCCTCCGGTGGCCGGGGAGCAGCCGGGGATCCAACCGGTGCTGCAGAGGCTGCGGGCAGCTCCGCACCCAGTGCTCAACCATGCGCCACCGTGGAGGCCCTAACTGATGACTTTTTCTTTGAGGTTAACACCATGAACTCTTCCTATACTCCTAAAGCACTGATAAGCAATGCCTTATCAAAATTCTGAAACTACTCTTAACTGAAATTAAGTCCCAATACCAAGTGACAAAAGAGTTTCTTAGCTAAACACACAGTGGGAGTTTGAACCCAGGAAACAGTCGGAAAGATTTTATCCTGTGAATTGATCTAATAAACACAAGTTTGAATTTAGTTTATATAAGTAGGAACAATGAGGTGTAGTCTTTAAGAATATAATTATGCTTGATAAGAGGGACTTCTAATTCTAAGTTGTCACAACCTTAATATATGTTGATGCCAAAGGAAGGGAAGACAGGATTTAATCTCTTCCTTTCAAAAGAAAATCCTGCAGAGAGATGCAAAGACTGGGTACTAATTGTTAAATCTTTTATCTGCTCCTTGGTCTTTAATGGTTGGGAAAAGACTGGATTCACCTTCAGGCAGCAGATTTCTGCATAAGTGACAGGATGGAGCCTGTGAAATCACTTTGCTCTCTTGCCTGCTGGCAGAGTGGGGTCCCCAGAAAATTTTACTAAATATTCACACCACCCTGTGAGAAAAATCTCAGCAGGATGCACAAGAAGGATTCAGCTCCCTATTCCTTAAGCAGACCCTTCTAGTTGAGCCCCACAATCCTGGGCCCTCACCTCTCCCGAGCTGTAGGAAGACAAAGGACACCATTTACAGACAGAGTGAGCAGTTAAAGGGGGAAAAAATAGTGAATTATCCATGAAAGCCCTCCAGTCTTACTAACTTCCTAATTTAGTTAAACTAATATCAAAGGCTTAAGGCACTTAAGCGCCTTAACAGGACTAACCGGTTTGGAAGCTTTCCATTTTCTTTCATGGAAAGCAACTCAAATGCAGAGTAAAAATCTTCTACATTGAGAAAGCAATAAAAGAAATCATCCTCTTATATTGGGACAAACATGGGACCCACACAGCCCTCTCTATTTTAGTGCAAAGTGAGAAGTACTAGAGGCCACTAGAGGCCACTTCTTTAGAAAATGAGACTTTTAAATGCTGGATATTTAAGGAAGAAAAGTGTTCTTTTTTGAGTTTAGTTTGATGGAAAACACCGGGGCCTAACTAAATAAACACATCTTTTAGATAAAAAATATAGAGCCAGAACATCTGAAAGGAGTCATCTGTTTATTCATTTGCAGAATGTATGAAGCATTTTGAACATCTGTGACATTCTGACTAGACAGTAGAGAACAAGATGGGTCTGTGGTGCCATGTGGCTTTCAGTTAAATGGGGGAAGCAGGGCTGAAACATGTAAAGATCGCAAATGGAAATGAAGTATTCTTACAGAAGAAACTCCATGAAAGGGGTGAAGAATGGTGATCTGGTATAAGCAGCCTGGGGACCACAGTAACAACCTTTTGCTCAGTTCCTGGTATGCAACTTAGTCCCTGATATGAATCTTAGACCATATACCACCATGAGGCAGGATGGACTTGGGGGGCCCCATGACTACTGACCCTTTACTCACTCCCGTAGTATGCAACTATACGACTCGACTCACCCCTTGGTATGTAGCCCTGTTCTACTTGACCATGTACAGCTGCCAATGCAAACCCACCCGGAACTTTGTAGAAACTGAAGGTATATATAAGCCGCTGACTTCCTACAAACCAGGCTCAGCCTTGAGATGCGAATCTGCTGAGTCAGCACCAATGCATTAAACCTGCTTCTTGTTAGCTCTGGTGTCCACGTTTCCATTGTGCCATATAACAGAGGGAGGGGCATGGAGAGCAATGAATGGGCAGCATTTTCTTCACCTCCACTTACATGCAGTTACTTTGGATGACAAGTCCCAGCATCCCACGAACTGGGCTTCCTAAATGGGGGGGAGCTGGAAAGGAGCAAGAGGAGGGGCTTGAAGGAACACTTGGAGGAGACACAATGGAGAAGAGACATTGGAAGAGACATGAGTGAGAGACACCCAGGAAGGCTGTTCCTGGTCTAGGCAGGAACAGTGGCAGCCACTATCTTAATTTCATGTTGGATTATGTAGTACATTTAAATTTTGAGTCTCTCTGTCCCTGCTCTCTGGGCCCGTCTAACCCTTTTCTTGTGGTTCCTCGCCAGATGGAACTTTAGACTTGTAAGCTTTTGGGCCTCAGCAGCTCTGCTTTGGGCCAAGCCTATTTGGTCATTTGTCCATGAGGCGATGAGTAATTTTGGGAATTTTATTGGGAAATTATTATTTGGGATCCTTTTCTCTCTCAACTTTTCTCTCTCGACACCATTTCCGTTAAAACTCTATCACACTTATAGTCTGATTCCTTTGCCTTTGTGCAATGGATGGCAGAACCCTATTTTAAAACATATACCACTGAAGAGCTTGGGGCCCCTGGGTAGTTGTGGTTGCATGCTAACACTATTTCTTTGTGTAAGTATGAAGAAAAAAAGCAGGGTTCCATGACAGAAAATATCAGAAAGGATGAAGAGAATGGAGAAACTAATTTTTGTGGGAAATTAACTTTATGGGGGGAGGTTATGGCATGCTTCTTGGATAGACATTTTCCCTGAGGCCAGAAGCCTTTTCCTGGGGCCTTGGTTCATGCGGGGAAATCCAAGATGAAACCAGGAGATAGAGAACTCAAACCATGAAGAGAAAAGCTGGTGGGGAGTGAGACAGCCCAGGTAAAAGAAATTTCAAGCCAGTAGGATAAGAGTTGCCCCCAGTCCTTTTGAACTAAATCACAGACTGGCAAAGCCCTGTCCCAACATCCTGTCCCAAAAATTTGGCCCACCACACTGACCGTACATAAGGCGCCATGCTAGACAAAAAAACATTAGATCATGATTAATGATTATCTTACAATTTCCTGAAGGGAGAGGGCTGAGAGCCTACAGGGGAAATTGGACTATAACTTGTCTGTTCATGCCTGGGCACAGCCCAACCCAGAACAAACTGATGCTACGTTCCTCCTCCTGCCTTGCGGACTTACCTTTTAAATATCTCCCCCTAAATCCCTTCACAGAGTAAGGCTAAGTTCTCTTCTCTGGCACTGGTTTCCTTGTGCATGAGTCTAACAAAGCTTAGCCTGATTCAACTACACCCAGAGCTCTCTGGTCAAAGGACACATGCTTTTGGATTAGAGTCTGTACCCGGAGGGAGGAAGCAGAGACCCAGCATTGTGCTTAAGAAGGGGATGGAGGACCCCCATCAGCTTCCCCTGAGCTGCAAAGGGATGAGAGAGAAATCAGTCCTTTGAAATGTGGGTCCAGTAAGTTAGGAGCTGCCCCCAACTAGGAGGCCCTTTTCCCTCAGAAGATAAAGAAAACCTGAGGTGAAGCGCTGGCTGAGACCCCTTCTGGACAGAAACATCTGCCCACAATATTGTGTCCGCCCCAGCATTGGAAATTTTGTTTTAACAGAATTTCTGTTAAATAAATTTTTAACAGACCTAGAAACTCAGCTGTATAATTTAGCTGCTAAGTTAAAAAATTAAATGGATACTGACCAAGAGTGAATATTCTGTTCAGATCACGTATTATTATTTTAAACTTTTAAACAACAGGTTAGTTTTATTTGCAAGTATATTTCCTATTAAATTAGGAGTCAGTGACTGAAACAATTCTCAAAGGACTCACATCAGGTATAAGCCACACTTCATGCAATTTCTCTTAAAAACACTGACAGTGTTTCAACTCCATCAAAGTATTTCAACTCCATGAAAGACTTTAGATTTGGCAGAAAAAAGGAGACTACAGATTCCAGAAATAGTTGATGAATTAAGTGGTGGCACAAATATATAATTCCCTTTTTAAAAAATTCTGAGTAAACACCCCTAAGGCTCAATAAAGACTAGGAAACTATATACTCCCTGAAGGGAGGGTCCATGTCTTGAGTGACTTGTATTCTGGTTACTCATCCCTACAAATAATCCAAAGGTAAAAAAGCCTTAATGGATTAATGATGCTTGGTAAAAGTCAAGCAGAAGTTAAAATGGGATAATAGAAATGAAACTTAAAGAAGTATGTCAAAATAACAACAGAAGAGGGTATCTCTGGGCAATTCGATGGTTCTCTTTCTGTTTCAGTGAAGACTGATAGATCCTCCAACTTAGCCCCATGAGATGGACTGGAGAAATTAATGGCAAAAACCTCCCTTGTGGTTATTGATAATAAAGTGACTTTTAATTTTGATGCTATCTCCAACGACAACAATTTTATGACTTCAGCCAAGATATCACATTCACATATATACATATACATATATATATGGATATATATATATAGTCCAAACAATAGCACTAAAGAATAAATCATTGATTTGTTAAGATTTTCCCCAAAGAGACGTCTCAGTTCTGAATAAGTGAACAGCTTAAGAAAGGACCTTCAATGTAAAACTTCAGAAGTCCATGAAGAATGTGAGAAGAGAATGAGAGAATGAGAAATGTGTGGAGAATGAGAGAAAGAAAATATCAGAGAAGTGAAAGACTAAGAAAAGGAAATGGCTGAGAAAGTATATCATTGTGAAAACATGAAACAGCATGAAGATGTTGGAGGGTTTTGTGAGAAAGCACCAAAAATTATTGAGGGTAGGATGGAATGATGGGACAAAGGAAATAAAGACAGGGAATGCTCCATATAAAAAGGAAATGTGTTAAAGGTCATTTTTAAGCTCTGCTGCTGACTAGCTGGCTGTAATCACCCTGTTTGGTTGGTTGTTTGTTTTTTTTTCCCCCCCTTATAATTTTCTCATCCATGAAATGGAAATAAAAGTTTCCCTAACTTGGGGATTTTTGATTAAATAAGTGAGTATTTATCAGATAATGTCCTAAATTGTCAGTTACTCAGTAAAGCTTAACCTACAAAAACCAGAACCATAGTAACTTTTAAAAGGGAGGTTAGACACTTGACTTGAGAATATGTAGCAAACCGTTCACCAGGTCCCTGGTAAGAACAAGTGGGAACATCTGGATTGAAGATTAGGCTGTAGAGAGAAAAATCTGACACCTGGGCTGAGAACATGCCCACTCTGATAGCTTCCTCCGTTTTCCATCAAGTACATAATTATAAGAAATGGAAATAGAATTTTTTTTTTATCTGAGTTTACACATCCTGACAACTCAGGCCCCCACACATGGATATACTTTGTCAAATAAACAACCTATGTTCAGGATTCCCTATTATTATCAAAAGAGGGGGGATTTCATCTTCTGAAAGAAAGAAATCCAAAATATATATATTTTAACAAAAATCTGGCACATCTCATGCACTCATTGATGTCAATATTCTCATCAAGGGACTCACAATCTAAAACACAATTTAGAAGGGAATATAGGATTTCCATATTTACCTACACAGAAATCGTCCTTCAAAAACGGTAGGGCCCAGTCAATACAAATTGAATCAGACGTTCCAAATTGCTTACAGTCGGGTGAGGAAAGAGACAGAGAAGCTAGTAAAAGCCCAAAAGTATTTTCAACTCTGTAATAGTCAAGCGCCCCATTCTTGATCTCGTTTATCTCCTGGGGATGGTTACAAACCTCTCAGATTTTCAAGTCCCAGTTTTGTAGTACAGCAATGACAATAGCACTTCCCTAAAGGATTTTCAGAAGATTAAGTAAGTTAATACTTTTAAAGTAATAAAAACAGTGCCTGGCACAGGAGATACTCAATATATGTTTATTATTGTTGTAATTATTATATTTGATTATTTGAAGGAACAAGGCAGGGAAGCCAGCTCTTTCTACCAGTGTATTTGTAGTTTAGTTTCCCCCTTCAGTCGGACCTGAAATTCTAGTACATGGTGTAAGTGTTCATTCTGCTCATTGAGAAAAACAATGAAGGAACCAAACCAGACATCAAGACCTAAAGAGAGAGACTTGTTTATGGAATTCTTGTAAATATAACTGAAGATATTTAAAGACAGAAATAATAAATTTGGAGAGTTGTTGGGATTCTAGGTTTCAGATTTGGTTTGTTGGTTGGTTTGGGTGTAGTGAAGAGAGAGGGCAGGTAGACAGGTAATCGTAAGACTACACCATTTATTGGACCCCTTTTGAACTCAGAAACTTCTCATCCTTAATGTTCATTGGTTAAACGGTGTAAATTCAGGTTTAGTTACTGCTGAAGATGCAAACTCTCACCCAATTGCCTGCCATGGAAAGAGGTGGGATTTCTGTTTAGTTGGGGTAACATCATGGAAAAATGGATGTTTTTGATGAGCCTTGCAGATTGAAGAGATAACCATAGCTGGAGATAAAACAAAAATGAAGTGGACTTTCTGCAGAATATGGCACAATGCAACCCAACCATGGGCTAAATCTCTCAAATTATATGTGTGCAAAAGCAAAAATCTGCTGCTCCAAAATATGTTTTTGGCAAAAGGTTGAATCCGGGGAAGGGACTTGGAAGGAAGTCACCTTTGAAAAAGACATTTACATATAGACTTCTGTAAGACCTAATCTCCTCACTGCTTTCCAATAGAAAAGGCAGAACTTAATCTACATACTTTTACATACTGTGCCTTTGCTCAGTCAAACTTGGTCTGTCCCTTGCATACAGGAAGTCAGCATTTACTATTAATCTTCTTTTCCACATTTTATCAATCTGTCTGATGCTTATTTGATTATTTGCTAACCTAGAAGAACCCAGAGGGGTATGGATAGTTCTCTTTGCACCCAGACACATGCTAGTCACCTGTTTAAATGGGAGAGGTTAAGGCCCACCTCTTTTCAGTAAACACCTGAGCATATCAATCCAGGGCTGTTCAAAAGACATTCACTGAGCACCCTGACTGCAGCACTGAGCAAAAATGATTTATCCAGGGCATCCCTGGCCTCAGTTAGGCAGGTAGATTCTCCATGTTGTCTGTCTCTATGACTTTTCAAGTCACCCTGATAATGATGAATTTGAAAAAAGATCCCAAGATCTTGCTGCAGAAGTTCTTAGATACAGTTGACATTTTTCTCTTTCTACACCAGGGATGTTTAGCTACTTCTTTGAACATTTCAGCCAAATTTGACTCTACAATTGTGTTAACAAAGATGGTTTTGACCTTACACAGTGGTTTATGCTATTGAAATAAAGATGAATTGATTCAGTCTCTGTTCAGAGCACATAGATTGTTAACTGCACTGGTATAGATTATGCTATTCTGGTGGCTCTTCAAATATAATGATAACATGCTGATGAAACTTCTTTATTTGGCAAATTACCCATATTTCTACTGAGATAAGCCTTTACTGACTTCAACAGCCCAAATATCATGGGACCAGTCTATGGTGTTTCACAGCACAACCTTGGTTTGGGAGGGGTAAGCTGATTTTGTCCAATGCATACCAGTGTCCAGGCACAGAAGGCACATATCTCCAAGAAACTCACTTTACTTTCACAATGATGTGCAATATAAAAATAGTGGACATGTTTACTATGACTGTTGGCATGAATTTTAATACTGATTTCAAAAATGACATGTATCATTGCTCATAAATGCAGTTTTTATAAGCAGTCACAATCTACATGACAACAATTATAAATTAATCCAATTGGCTTAAGTATGATCAATTAAATTGGTTTAATTAAAATGGGAAGTCAGGCCTCCCTGGTGGCACACGGGGTTAAGTCTCAGCACTGAGCTCAATCCCCCAGCTATGGAGCTGATCCACATGGTGCAGCAGACCTCTCCTATCTGGCCCGATGCTCCCCTCAGCAGTGTATTTCAGTAGAGATGCCTGTTCTGCTCCCCACTTTCTCTGGTAAATCCTCTCATCCCCTGCATCTCTGCCCTACACCCCAATTCTTGTATACATAAACAAAATATATCTTTTAAAAAAATAAAATTATAAGTCTCTTCTCCTTCCTCTCCATACCTGGAGGAGTTGGGTGGTTCCTAGGTACCAGACACTATGCAAAGCTTTCTTATCTACAAAATCTCATCCGATTCTTACAGTTCTACTTGATGGCTATTTTTACTATCCTCTCTATAGCCCAAGTTTGACCACACAGCCTTCCCTCACTCTTAAACACTCATCCTATCAGAACACAGCAAAACAATGTTTAATTGATGTTTGCTAAGAGCAGAAACTAAAGTTCTCTCTCATACTCACAAAGGTAAATACGTGAGGTGATGGATGAATTCAGTGGAGAGACTGCTTTCATGAGGTACATCAAATTATCATGTTGTATGCTTTAAATTCCTACAATTTTAGTGGTTAATTGTTCCTCAATTAAAAAAGATTCCAGAGACAATATGACTTTTGGGGTGAGGACGACAGGCCAAATAACTGACTCCCAAGGTATGATTATTAAGAACAAATCACACATGGTTCTTCACTTTCGTCAAGTACCTTTTACTGTCACTTCAGATGGAGCTGAAGGACTTAAGAGAAATACCTATAAACCTAGTTCTTCCAGAAATAAAGACGGGGTCACTAAAATCAGGGAGTTGTCCTTTAGGATTCTCCTCTCATCTCCCAAAGGGTTTTTTTTTTTTTTTTTGTATTTTCCATTTTTTTAATATATTTTTTACATCATTGTTCATTTTTAAACAATGTTGGCTTCCCCCTACCCCCGCCTCAGATGTAGTCCCCATAGAGTTTCCTTCCCCAATGCACCCGTGCACGATCACCTCAGTCCTCTGTTCTCCTTCCACCCTCCTTCTGATCCTTCTCCCTCCTCCTACCCTGCAGGATGTCTCTGGCTTATAATTGTCTGGTTTTTTTAATTATATTTTATTTTATATTTTTTTTACATCATTTTTTCATTTTTGCACAGTGCATGCATTTTCATCTTGGTTATATTCCCCATACAATTCCCACCCCCCCTTATTTTGACCCTAATCCCTCCTCCCTTCACCCACCTCCTGTAGAATGTCTCTGGTTTATAATTGCTTGTTGATTTGGATTTTCACTTTATTATAATTAGTCTTTTTCCTGGTCCCTTATTTAGGTTTTCTAAATTCCTGCTATGTGTGAGACCATTCGGTATTTTATAGCAGCACTATTTACAATAGCTAAGCTTTGGAAACAACCCAAATGCCCAAAAATAGATGACTGGATCAAGAAGATGTGGTACATATACACAGTGGAATATTACTCAGCAATCAAAAAAGAAAAACTCATGCAATTTGCAGCAACATGGATGGAGCTGGAAGGGATCATGCTCAGAGAAATAAGCCAGAAAGAAAAAGAAAAATTGCCTGTTTGTTTTTGTTTTGTTATGTTTTGTATTGTTATTTTTTTCCCTGATGTCTTGTTTGGGTCCCCTATATTCCTCCTATAAATGAAACCATCCGATATTTTTCTTTCTCCTTCTGACTTATTGCACTGAGCATAATTCCTTCTAGCTCCATCCATGTTGCTACAAATGGCATGAGTTTATCTTTTTTGATTGCTGAATACTATTCCATTGTGAATATATACCATATCTTCTTGATCCGGTCATCTATTTTGGGGCATTTGGGTTGTTTCCAGGTTTTACCTTTCATAAATAGTGTTGCAATAAACACAGGGACAGAGGTATTCTTTTGAATCAATGTTTTTGTGTCCTCCCACAGGGAGGGTATTAAACAGTGTCACTGAGAAAGCTTCTTCATGGACCTGGGGATAACAGG
Organism: Talpa occidentalis; assembly: GCF_014898055.3. Taxonomy (NCBI): domain Eukaryota; kingdom Metazoa; phylum Chordata; class Mammalia; order Eulipotyphla; family Talpidae; genus Talpa; species Talpa occidentalis. The sequence continues at coordinate 14,432,800 of NW_023601754.1, forward strand.
TTCAACTGTTCTCTGCAATGTGCCTTAGTCAACAAGACTGAATGAGATCAGATTTCATCCTGTAATGCTCGTTTCTTCCCTCTAGTGTATTGCAAGGACTCTCAGGGCAGGGCTGGGCTAAACTGCTTAGCAGCAGCCACGGCACGCCCTGTAATGTCAGAGAAATTTCACACATCTTTGGGAGGCACATAGGCAGGATGATGAGGAAGAGAAACCACATCTTCCTGGCCCCACGGAGAGCTAAATATGCCTGGCAACCAAGAAGAACAGATGCCAAAGTTGCATGACCCTTTTCGCCAGTCTGGTCAGGAAGACTTTCTCATCTAGGGAAGACTAAAGAGGAAGGCTTATGTCACAGCATCCTTTCTGGTCCAAAATTTTCTTGAGAGTCAGATCATTTCAAAGGAAGCTAAGGAAGGATGTCATTTGGAAAACATGTGACAGCCACAGTGGCTGTGGGTTAATTGTGAGCGACCAAGTCGAGAGAGCTAGCATGTCTGGATTTAATGGAAACCAGACTTTCCCTGAACTTCACATGGGACCGTGCGGCCAGCCTTTCCCCCTAGATCATTCCAGGCACTGGTACCCTGTCTGCTAAAACAGCAGCCCTTACTTTTCACAGGTCAGCATGCTCAAGAAAGGGAGGAGATGATCATCACTCACATCCCATCCATTGAAAATGCATTTTTTTTTTAAACTATTTTTTTTTTTTAAATAGAGGCATGTTTTATTTATTTATTTATTCATTTGTTTGTTTTTGTTTATACATGCACTGGGTACAGTCAGAAGCGCGGGAGGGTGAGAGAATTCACCAGAGCCAGAGCGGGGAGCAGAGCAGGCAGAAGGACCGAAGTACACTGCTGAGGGGAGCAGCGGGCGGCAGGAGAGGTCTGCGCGCCATGTGGGACCCTCCTCCGGTGGCCGGGGAGCAGCCGGGGATCGAACCGGCGCTGCAGAGGCTGCTGGCAGCTTCGCAACCCAGCGCTCAACCGCTGTGCCACCGGGGAGGCCCTGAAAATGCATTTTTAATGTGAATTTCAAATCCAAATATGAGCTCTGAACTCAAATTTCCATTTTCCCTGAAAAACCCCTAGTGAATGTGGTGCTGTGCTGTCAAGAAGGTAGAGAAACTTCAATGTACAACTGATGCCTTGAGTTTCTAATTCTGTTCTTCACTGTATTCTCATTCCAGCTTACTCATGTGCCACCCTCTCCCCGTACCCTCACCCCACCAAGCCTAGGATAAAGCAGTGGCCTCAGCGCTCATCTTCCCTTAGGCAATCCCTCCTTCTTTTTGCTCTGATGCTATTTTCCTAAAGCTTCACTTTGAACAGGATACATGCATGCAGTATCATCACAAGATGAGTGTTAGGCCAAGAAATCAGAGCTTCAAACTTTGCAGTCCAGTCTATTTACAATCCAGTGCCTTGTGGCCTTGCTGCCCTTTATCTATCTCACTTACCCCTCTCTAACGGTCCCCAGGAATGCTGGTTCTATCCCTATTCTGTGAACTGGAAAGCTAAGCCCCCACTCCTCAGGGTATCTGTCATACCAGGTTGTCTGGTGTTTTCTGAATCTAGGGTGCTCTTTTCCCAAGTCCCCAAAACCACATCTTTAAATCACCCTCTGAAAACAAAGCAACACTGTGCCCTCCAGCTGTTTTATTTTTCTGAGCAGTCCTTATTACCAACCACTGGCTGGCGTGTGGAGCAGCTGTTTGCTTACTTGTTTATTGTTAGTCACTCTCTTAAGCTCCATTACGCATGGAGCTTGCATCTCTCTTACTTACTTTTTAAAAAACTTTTTTTAAAGATCTATTTATTTATGCATACAAGAATTGGGGTACAGGTCAGAGGTGTGTGGGGGGTGAGAGGATTCACTAGAGACAGAGTAGAGAGCAGAATAAGTAGACTGACTGAAATGCACTGCTGAGGGGAGCAGCGGGCAAGACAGTGGAGGTCTGCTGTGCCATGTGGGTAGCTCCCTGGCCAGCCAGGGATGGAACTCGTGCTGCAGACAGCTTCATAGTACTGTGCTTAACCCCTTGCACCACCAGGGAGGCCCTCCTGCTTACTTTCTTATGGCCAGTATATGGGCCATGGTAGGTGCTCTGTAAATACCTGTGGAATTTATACATGAATAAGAAATATGACAACATGCTTGGTATGAAGGGAGACACCAAGCTAAGCCAGACATGGAGTATTCTTCTAGTGCAGGAGACCACAGGGAACTGAATAATCAGAGGGGTTGGCTCCCTTTCCTGATTCCTCATTCTGAGCTACATGCCCCTTCTGTTGGTTTCCCTGCCACCCTGTACTTTGCCAAAGGGGTCTATTTTCCTCTCCTTGCAAAGGAGCGTAAACAGTGCACTTGACTGGCTGCCCTTGGAATTCAGAGGGCAGTGGCATGACAGTTAGATCCTGTGGAATGAATGGGCAAACACATGGAATTCTGTGGGAGTAGGAATTTCAGGCAGGCCCCCTCTGAAAATACAGTTCAAACTCTTGTACAGTGAGGAAGACTGAAGGCTTTGAAGGGAAAAACCCAAAGAGCCAACTAACTTACAGAGAGCTAGTTTGACCCAAGTTGAAAGGACTTCCTGTCTCCTGAAATACAGAAGAATAAACTAATTTGACACTTTATATTGTTCCTGGTATATTTGTGAAACATGCCAAGAAACTTAGACAAGAATAGAAAATTACATGATGAGCACACATTAGCTACCACCCAGTTTGTCAGCTCATCATTCTGCCTTTGCTTCAGATTTTTTCTTTTTTCTTTTCTTTTCTTTTCTTTTTTCTTTTCAGAAATCCCAAACATTACAGATCTAGGTATCCAAGTATGGATATTAAAACCCTCAATCTCAAATCAATTCAGCTAAATATTTTCATATAAAGTTAGTATTTCTTGCCACCAGAACTCTAACTACTCGCTTATCTGGAAATCAATAATCCATATATTTGCTATCTTAAGCAATTAAAATTCTCATTATCCAAGTTTACTTGGTTTCTGAGTTTGACAAGTAAGGCATTTATGTACTGATGCTTAGTACATGTCTGCTGAAAATAGTGATTTTCCTAGAAGGAACAGTTGACTCAATCCTGTGAGTCAGCTGGAGCTGCATAAATAGTGTCTGCTATATTTACAGGATAGTGGAGCAATCGTTTTTGGAATAAGTGATGCTCCTCCATCCCCAAGGCTACTGCCTGCTGATGCACAGCATCAGGAAGACATGTGTTTTTACTTGTTTCTGTAGTGGTGATGGGTTATGTCAAGCTCTCCACCCCACCTTGCCCTGTGGCTCCTTGGAACTGACAGTATTCATTTGTTAAGAAGCCAGCTGGAGCTGGAAGCCAAGGCGGGAACCAGCTGTTAGAAATGTGATGAAGTATGCCACGTGGCATTGGCCCATTGGGTAACTGCACAGAGGGACAGGAAGACCAACTGGACTTCCTGAGCTCCCCACCCCAGGGTGGTATGCAAGAGCCAGAGATGAGCCCCATGTAGGAGATGGCTGATCCCAACTTTCTTCAGTTATTTATCTTCCCCTGCCCCTCCTCATCCCCTGCCTTTAAAAAAAACTGAACAAAAGAATCACAGATTATGGGCTGTTAGCAACTGGGTACTGCATCCTCCTGATTTCACAGAGAAAAGAGATGGGATCCACATATTGTAGAAGAAAGGAAATACCCAAAATCACAAACCTGATTAGCAGGATCCAATATTTGGATTAGCAGGATCCAAATATTGTGATCCAATATTTGGTTTTCTCATCTACTTAATAAAGAGATTGGATTTGAGCATTTATGGGCCCGTCCACATCTGAAATCCTATTCTATCAGTTGGGTTGACTTGCAGGTGACTTACTGTGATGCAAAATATAATTTCTGCAGATGACAGCAAGCTGGCTTAGCAGCCTGCTGCACGGGTAGAAATGATTGTGCCACTGGTGGTGCTGTGCAGCAGCCCTGCCCAGGTAGGGGGTTGACAGTCCCTGGTCAACCTGCCTGAGCACCAAGCTTAAAGGCACAGACCCTGGTACCCAACTTAAATCTTCAGTCTCAATTTCTAGATTGAAAATGAAAACCAATCTTTTTGGTTTTTTGTTTTGTTTTGTTTTTTTTAAAGATTTATTTATTTATTTATTTATTTATTTATTTATTTATTTATTTATTTATTTATTCAAGCATTGGGTACTGTCAGAAGCGCGGGAGGGTGAGAGAATTCACCAGAGCCAGAGCGGGGAGCAGAGCAGGCAGAAGGACCGAAGGACACTGCTGAGGCGAGCAGCGGGCAGCAGGAGAGGTCTGCGCGCCATGTGGGACCCTCCTCCAGTAGCCGGGGAGCAGCTGGGGATCGAACTGGCGCTGTAGAGGCTGCGGGCAGCTTCGCAACCCAGAGCTCAACTGCTGTGCCACCAGGGAGGCCCGTAACCAATCTTTTTTTTGAATAAAGATGAGAAACTTATTCCACAGCTCCAACCTGGCCCCCTTTAGACCTTTCCCTGCCTTTTGCAGTTCTACTGATGTGTACTTGGCAAATAAAAATTGTATATATGCTGTACAACATGATGTTCTGATATACATTATCAAATGATTACCACAATCAAGCTAATTAACATACTTAACATGAAATACTCTGAGCAGGTGGTAAGGACATTTAAGATCTACTCTCATAGCAAATTCAAATAGTCACTCAGCATTAACTCTTATATATTACATCTCCAGAATGTATTCATCTTGCATAACTGGAAGTTTGTACCATAGACTGACATCTCTCCATTTCCCCAAATCTCCATGCAACCAGCTTGCTACTCTCTGGTTCTATGTGTTTGACTTTGTTAGATTCCACATAGAAGTGAGACCTGGGCCTCCCCTGGTGGCACAGGTGGTTGAGCACCATACTGTGAAGCTGTCTGCAGCCTGCAGCACCAGTTCGATCCCAGCTGGCCGGTGAGGGTCCCACATGGCGTGGCAGACCGCTCCTGTTGCACCCGCTGCTCCCCTCAGCAGTGTATTTCATCAGTCTGCCTGTTCTGTTCCCTGCTTGGTCTCTGGTGAATCCTCTCACCCTCCACACATGTGGCCTGTACGCCGGTTCTTATATAAAATAAATAAACCTTTAAAAAAAAAAAGTGAGATCTATTCCTGGCTTATTTCACTTAGCATAATGTCCTCCCAGTTCATATCTATCACAAGTGACATTATTCCCTTCATTTTTTAGGACTGAGAAACACTGTGATGGACACGGACATCACTTTTCCTTTGTCTACTCATTGATGGGCACTTTGGTTGATCTATATCTTGGCTATTGCAAATAATGCCACAGTGAACATGGGAGTGCAGATGTCTTTTGGGATTCTGATTTCATTTCTTTTCTGCATATACCCAGAAGTGGAGTTGCCAGATCATATGGTACTTCTATTTATTTATTTATTTTTGAGAAACCTCCGTACTACTTTTCATAATGACTATTCATTGTCATCATCATTGTACAACGGTTCCCTTTTCTCCACATCCTGGGCAACACTTGTCATTTATTTTTTGATAATATCCATTCTAACAGGGGCGAGGTGAGCTGAGGCTTTGATTTGTTTTAAATTCATGACTAGTCTTGAGTATTTTTCCTATTGGCCATTTGTTAATCTTCTTTTCAGAAATGTCTATTCAGCTCCTTTACTCACTTTAAAGCCAGGATATTTATCTTCTTACTATTGAGATGAGTTTCTTATATATTTTGGATATTAACTACCAACCAGATATATGGTTTGTAAATATTTTCCTGTCTTCTGTAAGTGTGTCTCCATTTTTTTAATGGTTTACTTTGCTGTGCATAAGATTTTTAGTCAGATGCAATTCCATTTGGCTATTTTTGCTTTCGTTGGCTTTGCTTTTAGGGTCAGATCCATAAATTCATTGCTCAAACCAATGTCAAGAAGCCTTTTCTCCACATTCTCTTCTAGTAGTTTTACAGTTTCCAGCCTTATGTTGAGGTCTGTAATCCATTTATGCTAGATGTTGTGAAGGTTTTTATGCATGGACGGTTGTTCAAATTGATGAATCTATGAGGGGACAAGCACTGGAAACTTCCACTTCACCATCTTGTTGACATAAGTCCCCCCTCAGAAGGTTTTGTTGCTCAACTCTGTGTTAACATCTCTTTTCCATGTAGGAAATTGAAACCCAGTATCGCCATTTCATCCAAATTTTCAAGAGAAACCATGAATTTTGTTTTGTATATACAAAGAATGACCAACAGCTAAGGAGCGGCTGCCCTCAAAGCTTATGGCATAGGTTTTCCAGTTGTTCACTGGCTCATGCTTTCATTACATTACTAGCCCATTGCCTGTGGACATTTGGCGTTGTGATCCCTGTCTTAATTCAACCCTGTATTTGATGTATTGCTTGTGTAAGATTATGTCTTATTCTCCAAGATATTTCATTTTCCTTCTTTTACATCTGCCAGAGCACCGAAGCACAATGTTACCTGCACATATATGTCACGCACATATATGTGATTACTGAGGGATAAGTATCTGGTTATAAGTGAAGCGTCCTTCTTGAGCAAAGAGAAAACAAGAGGGATTTTGAGGGTAGACTTAGATTCAAGTTCTGCCTCCCTGTTTAATTTTTTAATTTTTTAAAGATTTACTTATTTGTGTATATAAGAACTGGGGTACAGGCCAGAGGCGCAGGAGGTGGGAGGATTCACCAGAGACAGAGTGGGGAACAGAACAAGCAGATAGACCGAAGTACACTGCTGAGGGGAGCAGTGGACAAGACAAGAGAGGTCTGTTGCACCATGTTGGTAGCTCCCTAGACAGGAAGCGAACTCACGCTGCAGAGGCTATGGACAGCTTCACAGTGCTGCACTCAACCCCTTGCGCCACCAGGGAGGCCCTCTGCCTCCCTATTTTATAATCTTTGCAATCTCAGTTCATTTATGTCACCTACCTTAGCCTCAGTTTACTCATTTGTCAAATGAGAGAACACAGTGGCCTATTTTTTAGCAGTGCTTAGGATTGCAGAAGGTAATAGCTGACAAATGCATTGCTGGGTGACAGTAGTCACCGCCTGAGGCAGGTAGATAATGTTTCCTTAAAAGGTTGGAACAGAAGCATAGTTTATTTACACTGGGAAGTCTGTGCATTTGCAAATACTCAGTGCCTTCATGCAGAAACAAACTACAGAAGCCTGCAAATGGGTAAACATTTCTGTTCTGTGAACCCAACTTGCCTTCTGGAGCATTCAAAATGACTACTCCAAACAGATGACAGGGACGGAGGATGAGAGCCTGGGGGTGAAAATAGCCAAGGACCAGTTGCATTAAATTAAACTAACATCCTCCCAGCCAGATTCCTCTTCAGAAAGACATAAATAAGATAGGATGTCAGGCCAAGACATACGCTGTGAACACATTAACATGTAACTGAAGGATTAGTTGAACGTGTGTGGTGATTTCCAACTTTTTCCTCATGCTTTCATAGATTTCTTTCACTCGTCCAACTGTCATGCAAGTTCTCTTCCTGTCACAGCGGGTGGGGTCCTTCCATCTGCTGTCAATAGCTGCAGATGAGTCGTTCCTGGGTCACAGACCAAAGCACAAAGTCGTTCACACTATCAAACCACAAGCCACCCTTGTCCACAGATAAACTGTATTTCAATGAACCACGTACATGTAGGCTTTAGATTCTTTTTTTTAATTATTATTTTTTTAAAGATTTATTTACTTATTTATAGAAGCACTGGGTACAGTCAGAAGTGCGGGAGGGTGAGAGAATTCACCAGAGCCAGAGCGGGGAGTGGAGCAGGCAGAAGGACCGAAGTACACTGCTGAGGGGAGCAACGGACAGCAGGAGAGGTCTGTGCGCCATGTGAGACCCTCCTCCGGTGGCTGGGGAGCAGCCGGGGATCGAACCAGCGCTGCAGAGGCTGCGGGCAGCTTCGCAACACAGCGCTCAACCGCTGCGCCACCAGGGAGGCCCTAGGCTTTATATTCTTGATAAAAATGGGCAACAAGGTTTTTGGATGCAATGGCAAAAAGCCCTCTTTTTAAATTCTTAAAATTAATTGATTTTCTAACATTGTTTTTCATTTTTTGTGTACAATTTTTGATTTCTCCCCTCAGGTATAGACCTTGTAATTCTGCCACCACTATAGCACACGTGACCCATCACCAACGTTTCTTGTACTCTTCCCTCCCTTGTTTGGTCCCCCTCCCTCTCATTCCCCTGCTGTATGCCACAGCTCTATGGTCCGTTTGCAAGTTTCGTCTTTCTACAGACTCTCTGTTTGTTTTCCCTATTTTCTACCTATACGTGAAACCATTTGATATTTATCTTTCTTCTTCTGACTTATTTCACTTAACATAATCCCTTCCAGCTCCATCTATGTTGCTGCAAATGGCATGAGTTCATCTTTTTGATGGCTAAGTAGTATTCCATCGTGTATATAAACATTTTCTTGATCCATTCGTCTGTTTGGGGGCATTTAGGCCATTTCCATATCTTAGCTATTGTAAATAGTGCTGCAGTGAACACAGGAATACAGGTTTCTTTTCAAATTAGTGTTTTTGTGTCCTTTGAGTAGATCCCTGGTAGTGGAATTCCTGGATCACATGGTAGACACATTTTTAGTGTTGTAAGTAACCACACAGATCAGTTGGATCAGTTTACATTCCAACCAGGAGAGTAAGAGTATCAAGTTTATCCATATACTTGCTAGCATTTGTTGTTTTCAGTTTTTTTTTTTTTTTTTTTTTTTAATATGGAAAATACCCTCTTTCTGAGCATAGGCATGGATGCGGGGAGACAGGGATCAACCAGTTCTGTCAAAACCTTGGCCTCTGGTACCCCACCCCCAGCAATTTACTCCACAGTCCATTCCTTTATTTTAATGTAAAGCATTTTCAAGTACATTTCTCCTGCTGTCCCACCTCCTCTTTAATCAGAGTTCACAGGGTGCCTATCAGTGGTTTTCCAAGATCACATAAGAAAATCAATAACAGGATATTAAGTTCTTTGACTGCTGCTAAAAAGAAAAGCAGTTGCATTTGATTCTCCAAACATAGCGGAGACAACAAGTGAACTGAGATGAGTCTGTAGCTTTCTTTTATTTATCCACAACTGAGACACATAGTCAGATTGGGCCTTTGCTACCCAGGGTTCTGTTCACTTACCTGATGGCTGCTGCCTGCATTTGGGTGCTGTAGACCCCTCTCCACTTGGCTGAGAAAGTCCCTGTCTGCTATGGTGTTCTCTCTGTTTTATCTCTTACCAAGGCACCCACTCTCACCCAACCCTTTACTACCCCCTGAGCAGGCAGACCTTTCTGCTGTTCTTGACACTTGCCAAGACTGTATCTGGCTTTACCCCAAGTAAACCCCAAGTTCTCTGTAAGTTCCTTCTCTGAGAGTTCTCCCCTGATCATGGAATGAAAACAATCAAAACGGCCCTCCTAAATCATGCTTGTGGATAACACTTGTGGTTATGCCACAGGCTGGAGTCAAATGTCTGGGTTCGAATTCTGGCTGCACAACTTGGAGGCCTGAGACCTTGCTTGAGTGATTTGCTCCTGGGTGGCTTATATCCTGAGGCCAAATGAAGGGTAAAACTTGCTCTCAGACATTTATGGGCACTGACACTTAGGATGGTGTTGACACCAAGCAAGGGCTTGCCCATTTCTTTTGCTTGCCTCAAAATACAAAGTTTGTCTTACTATTCAGTACGTGGGGCCGCTTGAAGGAAGGACCTTGTATGTCCTTGTCCCATTTTTAAATTCTCAGCTTCCTAGCCCCAGAGTGGTGTAAGATGCCTCACAGATTCTAGATAAATATTTGTACAATGGATAGGTGATATCCAAATGGTTCTTTTGTGATGGACATGATGAGGCTGGCTGCTATCAACTGAGGAAAGAAGTCACCCTGGGAGACAGTTCTATAATCAGTAACAAGGGTATCCCAGATTTTACAGTTTCCCAGACTTAGTTCCATATTTTTCATATATATATATATAAAATATATATATATTTACACAATGGAATATTACTCAGCAATCAAAAAAGATAAACTCATGCCATTCGCAGCAACATGGATGGAGCTAGAAGGAATTATGCTCAGTGAAATAAGCCAGAAGGAAAAAGAAAAATATTGGACAGTTTCACTTATAGGAGGAAAATAGGGGAACCAAATAAGACATCAGTGTAAAAAAAAAATAACAACACAAAACACAAACAGACAATTATAAATCAGAGACATCCTGCAGGGAAGGAGGCGGGAGAGGGATCAGAGGGAGGGAGGGAGGAGCATAGGGGACTGTGGTGATGGTGCACGGGTGAAGGAAACTATATGGGGACCATACCTGTGTGTGGGGGGGAACAAATACTGTTTAAAAATGAACAATGATGTAAAAAATAAATAATAATAAATTTTTTTAAAAAAATTACAGCCTACTGGAAGAGTTCAGTTTTATCTTGCTCCTTTCTGGAGGGGGGATTCTGGGAAACTGCCTCCTTGACTATATGGGACTATCAGATCCACTCACGCCATAAATACTGAGTATCCACAAGGGGCTAAGCACTGACCTGAGGGTAAGAAGGAATGACACCCAACGGGCTCCTCAAGGTGCTCAGGTTCTGCACAGGACATGGGCAGCTGAACAGACATCACAAACAGCCTCCTTCTGCTGGCCTAGACCCCCAAGGCCCTTCAGATCACTGAAAAGGCACTGACCAAATTCTTGAAAAGGCTTCTTAGAAGCAGGCTGAGATTAGTCTTTCATGAGGGGGACATCAGCCAGGTGAGCGAGTGGGGAGGGGAGCAGGTGAGGGAGCAAGGGTGAAAGGGAGAGGCTGGTTCAGCAGCTCTTTGATTTATCAAGCACAGAATGGCCCGGCACACTGGCATGCACATGCTTCCGGGAGTGGACAGTGGCAGCCTGTGTGAAGGCGCTGACTACTCAAAGGTAACGTGTGCCCCTATGTAATTCCAGATCAAAGGATCATCTGTAAAACTTTCCATCAGCCGACAGTGAAACAGACAGAATTTAACAACTCATGTCCCAACCACAGAAACACGTGATGCTCAGCAAAGCTAACCACTCTGAGTTTTATCCTGAAAAAGATGAAGCATTATCCGAGGTTTTAATCCCGAGGAGAGTTCATGTGGCTGCAACATGGAGGATGGACAGAAGCGAAGACAGGAACAGAGGCTAAGAAGTCCAGTGAGGCTACAGCTGGTGTTTCTGCAGGAGAAAATGGCAGGGGGAACCAAGAAGTGATGGAAAAGATGGAGCAAAGTAAACAAATTAAAGAAAAATTAGAGTGCAGACTCCAAGGCTTTAATTATTGGGAGTGGGGAGTTAAGAATGGGGTACTCAGATCTCTTTTGTAGGGAACAGGACACATCAAAGATGAAAAGAGTCTTTGGTCTCATTTTTGAAGGCCTGTAAAGAATCACGCAACCCTGTAGACTGCCTGAGGACACCCCTTCAGCCCCTCAAATCTGCACTGTCCAAACAGCAGTACCAGCCCGATGTGCTATTTCTATTTTCACTGAACTTATTAAAATGAAATAAAATCAACAGGGCTCTTTCTCAGTCACACTAGCCATAAGAGTCGTGTGGTCAGCATGTTTGGACAGTGTAGAAGGTTTGGATGGACACGCCACGCCACCATTCTCAGGCAAAATTATCCAATAAATGTCCATGAATGCAGACCTATGAGCTTTTCCTTTTTTAAAAAGATTCATTTATGTATACAGAACTGGGGTGTAGGCCAGAGTTGCAAGAGGGTGGTGGTGAGAGGATTCACCAGAGACAGAGTGGGGAGCAGAACAGGTGGATCTAATGAAATACACTGCTGGGGGGAGCAGCGGGCAAGACAGGAGAGGTCTGCTGTGCCATGTGGGCCAGCAACCTGGCCAGGGATTGAACTCGTGCTGCAGTGGCTGTGGTTAGCTTCGTAGTGCTGAGACCTAACCCCTTGCACCACGAGGGAGGCCCCTTGTTTTCCTTTTTAATTGAAAAGATGTCAAGCTACTTCTAAAGGCAGGAATCTGGTTCTAGGTGCACACATAAATTAGATGCCAATGCCTGAATGCATTTGGATAATTTTGGTGCTGATCAACTCGAGGCTAAAGGTCAAATAAGGAACAATTATTTGGGTGTTCCTGATAAAGCATCAACAGTGGCGGGGGGGGGATGGGAGGAGTCAACACCAGGTTCTGTTACCTACAAAGAGCTGTATGAACAACTTGTGATCAGCTGGGAGTTGTACCTTGTCCTTTTTACTTACACGTGAAACAAAAGAAAAGCGAGGAAATGAACAAGCAAAACAGGAACAAACTCTTAGCTACAGGGGTTACCAGAGGGGCAGGGGATTGAAATGAGAAAAGGGGTCAATTAAGTGGCTGTGGATGGAAACCTGACGTTTGGTGGTGATGGAGCTGTAGAGCACACAGACAGAGACCATGATGCTGTACACCTGCAACATATAGTGTGACCAACCAGTGCTAGCTCGGTAAAAATTTATTAATAAGAAAATGATACAGGCCTCCCTGGTGATGCAAGGGGTTAAGCACCACACTATGAAGTGATCTGCAGCCTCTGCACCTCGAGTTCGATCCCCGGCCAGCCAGGGAGCCACCCACATGGCACAGTAGACCTCTCCTGTGTTGCTTTTGCTCCCCTCAGCAGTGTATTTCAGTCATTATGCCTGTTCTGTTCTCTACTCTGTCTCTGGTGAATCCTCTCACCCCCCCATCTCTGGCCTGTACCCCAGCTTTTGTATGCATAAATAAATAAGTCTTTTAAAAAATGATACAATAAAAGTGTTCACTTAAAAATGTAATAATGGGAATGGTAATATCGGAAAATGACAAAAACAACAACTGTGTTTAGTTTTGTTTTCTTCACACAGAGGGGAGGGAGGGGCTCCAGGAGTTCATGTCAGATTAACTAATACCTGAGTTTCCAAAGAACCTTCCAGAGAGACCTGTCCACATAATGGGAAAAGGTGAGTCAGTGAATGAGATACAGGTGCCCTGGCTTTGGGGGAGGTAAGCCATCCTACCATTAGTTACCAAAAGGTGTTCCACAGACTACCTATGCTCATAACAGCTTTAGCACCAGAAAAACAGGCCCTCCCAAATGGGGGGAACCAGTCATCATATGGGAAATTGAACACAAGTAACGAGAATAATTTAATCAAAATGTTGATCACATCCTACTTGTCAGGCACAAATGGTAATGACCACCTTACTCTTCTGCTCAAGACTGTGGACAACTGCTGAGTAGAAGGTAGAGGGTTCATCATGCCCCCCCCCATTAATATGGGAGTGTCATGTCAATTCCATGGGCAGGGGCTAAATTCCTCCCTTCTTTCTTCTTTTTTTAATGATTTATTAATTTATGCAAACAAGAACTGGGGTACAGGCCAGAGGACTCACCAGAGACAGTGTGGGGAGCAGAACAGGCAGACTGACTGAAATACACTGCTGAGGGGAGCAGCGGACAAGATGGGAGAGGTCTGCTGCACCATGTGGGTAGCTCCCTGCCCAGGGATCAAACTCATGCTGCAGTGGCTGTGGCGAGCTTCACAGGTTGTGTCTTAACCCCTTGGGCCACCAGAGAGGGCCCCCTCCCTTCTTTCTTGACTCCATTTTCTTTTCTTTTCATTTTTTTTTTATAGAGGCATGTTTTTATTTTATTTGTTTGTTTGTTTGTTTTTGTTTATACATGCACTGAGTACAGTCAGAAGCATGGGAGGGTGAGAGAATTCACCAGAGCCAGAGCAGGGAGCAGAGCAGGCAGAAGGACCGAAGTACACTGCTGAGGGGAGCAGCTGGCGGCAGGAGAGGTCTGCGCGCCATGCGGGACCCTCCTCCGGTGGCCGCGGAGCAGCCGGGGATCTAACCGGCGCCGCAGAGGCCGCGGGCAGCTTCGCAACCCAGCGCTCAACCGCTGCGCCACCGGGGAGGCCCTTGACTCCATTTTCTAATGCTCATCCTTTACCAATGAAACCCCTGTTATACTGGCCTGATGGCCGGTCCTGAAACACTAAGGAGGATGTCACTGTGTTGGGTTCTCCTAAGGCCTATTCATTCTGCCCAGAACACTGTCCCTATGTAGTGCACACCCTCATCTCCATCCTGCTCCCAAATCACCTTCATCAAGACCTTCCCTGAGGACTCTGCATGAACTCCCCACCTCCACCCCTATGCCCACCCCCTTGCCGAACTAATTCCTTCATAATACCACCTTCTGATAGGTTATAAATGTGTTTGCTTGTGTCTCATTTCCTCCCATTAGGGTGTAGGCCCATGGAGGGCAGGGATCTCAATTTGTTCACTGCTGTACCTGCCCCCACCCCATGTCTAGCCCAGTTCCTGGCATAGAATGAGCAAGATAACTTCTTGTTGAATGGACGAGTGCCTCCGTCCTTATGGAATTGCATCCTAGGCGGACCGATTCCCGTGCAAAATATCATTAAGTACTTATATCACATCCTTTCAATATAGTAATAATAAATTTCATTTACTAAGTTTAATTGGGCATTCATTATATCTCAAAGTATAAACAGCAACTGTCAAATTGTTTTCTATGCTGACCTGAGTAGAGCAGAAGAAGCTCAGAGACAGTATGGAGAGTTCATGGTGTCAAAACATTGATCATCGGCTTTGTCAGTTACAAACCCAGATTCCTTCCACTGTGTCTGGATGACTCTCAACATGTAGAAAATCATTGGCTATGAAGTCACATCTACCTATGGTTAACGAGAACATGGATAAGCTTCCCTCATCAGCAGAGCTTCTTCACAGTCTTATTTCTGGTCCAAGCAGGTCTGAGAAAGTAGAGAGTGAACCACAGTACCAAAGAGACTTAAGGGAGGCTGGTAAAATTTACCTTTACGAGGATCTATCCTTATATCATCTTTTCCATTCAATCATTGGTTAATAAAGGTAGGTAGGGAGAGTGTATGGCAGGGAGAAGGTCAAAGCTCTTTGCAAACCCATTAAGGTCCATGGGACTAGGCCCTGTCCACCTCTGCAGCTTCATCAAGGATCCTGTTTCTCCAGTAGCCCAGCCAGTGTGGCTCCATCGCCATATGGCCTCATTGGTTCCTTAGGCCATCATGCTTCTTTTCAAGAACATCGACACCACCCTTTCTTCCAGAGCATGGCTGTGAGCTCCCTCTTCTGCACCACCTCTCAGCTTCACTACAATTTCCCGCAGGGCTATCTCCTCACAAGTCCCCACTACCAAGCAAACTTCATAACACCACAGATCTTTCTCTTGAAGCACTTGCCAAAGCTGTAATTGTGTTGACTCTCTGACTCACATCTACTCCAACTAGATGAGCGATAAATTTCACTAGGGTAGGAACAGATTGTTTCATCTTTCACACCTACAAAGAGCCTCAACATCAAGCTGGAGTTTTTCAAAATAAGTGAAAAGATGACATGGACAATGACAAACTGTATTCTGAAGAAACCTAAACTGGAAAAGTCTTCAGGAGTTTTTACATTTATTTGGAGAAATATGACGAAGATGGTGACTGTTGCTATTACTACCACAGTCACTTCAAGTACTACTGCTAGTGGTGATATGTTCTTACATTTAGTAAGCAAGTATCAGGAGGTGCCTAATCTCCTTTAGTTCTTCTGACAACACTCTAGAGTAGGGAGAATGCCACTGACAGTTGCAGATGAGGAAACCAAGCCTCAAAAAAGTTTAGCAACTTGCCCAAGGCCACCCAGCTGGTATGGGAAAGCCAGAATTTTCACTCACCATCTGACTATCACACTCAACCACAACAGCCTCTCTCTAGCATACTCCACCCCAAGTCTTACAGAGGATCAAAGAATTTTATCTCTAGACATTCCAATTGGGTAAATAAAGCTATTGCCACTTGACAGCAAAGGAAGCCAAGAGGTTAATCAACTTGCTGTGTTTGCCATAAAGGGAAATTTGAAATATCAGCAGAAAAAAAATATATATATCAATATGACTTCAAACTGCTGTAAATTAAAAACAGATCGCGGTCTTTCTACAAAAATATGACTACACTTCAGCATAAAGTCATTTAAAAATAACTATTTCCAGGCGCCACATGGGTTATGTACCAGTTTCACAAGATTAGTATAATTTTTGCAGGAAGTTGTTATCAGAACCACAAGGTTGAAAAATCATTTTAGACCTAAACTGCAGGAAATATTCAAAGGTAAAAAATCTTCATGGGAAAACAAAGGTTGAAGGTAAGACAAGTGGTCAAGAGAAAAATCTGTGAAGACTGAGCTCTAAATTCCAGCACAGGGGCAATGCAGAGTCTAGGAAAGCACAGAAACAGAGTGGATTGATTCATTTTGTAGACCAAAGACACAGACCAGGTGAATTCCAAAATCATCACTGTTTTCAGAGAGGTGCCCATTACAGAACATTCCAGCTTTGTCCTCTAAATAAGTATTAATATGTACAGTTCTTTGAGATACTTCTATTATTTTCAACCTAATACTATAACCTCCATAAGTAAGAAGAAAAGTTAGTTTTCAAATCTGTCTTTTAAGTATTTTACTTAATAGAAATAAACGTACAAGCTTTCTCCTTTCCAGAGAATAAAGCTCTTGTGTTTGATTTCTTCCTATAAAGTGAACTTTCTTCCAATAAAGAGAAGGCCAGGATCCTCATTTAATTTTCCTAAGTACAAATATAAGAGGGCACCAGACCTCCCAAATGCTGCTACTATCATCATAACACATTCTGTTACTAACTGTTTCATCACTTCCTCATCACCGTCACCCAGTAGGTGATACATCCAGACAGAAGCTTCCTTTTCAAGGTGTGATTCATTCCATTGCAAAGAAGGCCCTTCTGTTGAACAAGATGTAGGGATCTATTCTGGCTGCAGTGTAGCCCTGGGAGTATTTGGAGAAGTTCACACATCCATGTCCCCCTATTCTGAAGAACTGAATACATTTGCCCCTTTATGCAGCATGAGAAGAAAAGGGGGTTTATTTCTTTAAAAGATCTCCTGGAAATTCTGGCATTTAAGGCAGAGGTAGTTATACAATGATAACATAGAGATGGGCTTTTTTTTTCCACATATCTCTTCTAGCAAAAAATGTTGTAACTTGCCAACATTAAACACAGGAACACCTCACTTAGGTTACAGATGGCCAGCTTGTCTGGGAAACCCATAGAAGCTGGTGAGGCTGGGTCTCCTTGAGAAACTGGGGGTGCTGAGCAGAGGCCCTCTTTAGATGAGACCCCCTGCCTGTGCAGCCTCCTCAGTGACCTCCCATGTGCATCGAGATGGCTTTAATCTCATACCCTGCCTGGTCCCAGGACTTCAATATGGGACACCTGGTCTAAAGAACAATAAGCATTAAGAAGCCAGAAAGAGGAGTCAAATGCACAGCGGGAAACCAAGGGACTGTGTGATGATCACACATTCCAAGGGACCAGAAAGCATGATCAAAATAGTCAAACACCGTGCACGGAACTATGAGTGATGCATGAGCTTCAGCGACCAGCAGGAAGTGACACAGCAGGAAGTTTGGTCACAGCAGTTTTATTTTTTTAAGATTTATTTATTTATACAAGAACCGGGGTACAGGCCAGATGCATGGGAGGGTGAGAGGATTCACCAGAGACAGTGGGGAACAGAACAGGCAGACTGATGAAATACACTGCTGTGGGGAGCAGGGGACAAAACAGGTGTTGCTCCCTGTGGGATTCTCGCCAGCCCGCCGGGATTGAACCTGCCCTGCAGAGGCTGCAGACAGCTTCACAGTGTGGTGCTCAACTGTCTGCGCCACCAGGGAGGCCCTGGTCACAGCAGTTTTAAGGCAGAATTAAGATGTGGACATTCAAGGCCTGGAAAAGAGGAAGACAGAGATGTACCTAGGAGCCTGGGCTCTACAGGGGAAAATTGTGACAGGATGACTGCTGCAGGGCACGCTGGGGATAGCAGAAGATGGCTTACTTGCTGTTTGAGTGTGAAAACAGACGACAGGAGCCTGCACAGCCACCATCAGCATCTCCTGGGCCATAAGCCACATGACTGTGGGAAAATGGCTTCCATGACATTTCACTGCATGTGGATCAGTGGCTCTAGGGCTGCCACTTCCCTGGGGATTAGAGACAAGTCCATCTCAAGCCTTGACGAGGAGTGTCAGTCCTGCGCACTATCCACTTCATGGAAGAGAGGCTGCATCTAGGCTAACATGGTCCAGCTGGTAGAAGCAAGGCTAAGACTGCCATGCTCATCCCTCCACCACTTAGAGGCCTGAGGAAGAGCTGACATTGAGGAAAGAGACCCAAGACATGGAGAGCCAAGTCCTGACCATGGTATTCAGCCCTTGACTGTAGCCAAATACATCTGTAGATGGCTAATGTATTTAAGTCAACTCATCTACTCCCAAGATGGCCTCACTTTAGCACTGTGGAAACTGAGGCACAGAACATTTAAGCAACTTGCCATCAAATGAGAGATGGGATTTGAACTCAGTCATTCTCCTGAGCCTGAATCATACCGTACAATGCTCTCAGCATCAGGCACCAACTAACATTCTTAAGCTCTGTCTCCTAGAACACTTGGAAAAAGCCAGGTGTAGCTCTTTGTAATATAATAAGATCTTCAAATTCCTAAGTTTCCTGTGACAGCACAAAAATACAATACAGCACTTGATTCCACTAGGAAATGTCCAGATCTTCCAGCTTTGGTCACTCCTGTCCTCTTCTTGGAGGCTGACCCAGGAGCCAGCAGTTTCTCTCCCTCCCAGCCCTGGGGGTTTGATTCCTGTGCCTTGAGGTTTCTGCAGACCCTTGAGCATGGCCTGAAGCAGCCCAGCATGGGATGCCCATCTGAACCCACTTTTGAATGCTGACTGAGATTTCCAAGGGACTCTCAAATTCTGAAAGCCTGTTTTTAAGAACCAGATTTAAGCAGAATCTAGACATTCAAAATCACGCTTGAGTAGGAGATCAAACGTTTATGTGCCCTTACTTCCTTTTGATATGTGAACCTGCCTTTGATCAATAAGAATGACCAATCTACAATAGAAAATACATATTTGTAAGACAAAGAAATTAAGGCTGGAGTAGCACTATTGCCCCCTACCCTCAACACAAAATGTTAAACTTTCCGGTTCTTATGCTCATAAAATTATCCTCTCTGCAGTCTCAACAGACGCCTGGCTCAAGACCAAGAACTCTAGTCATGGTTGAATGCCCTGAATTCTTTGCCTCTGCAGCTGGCTTCCTCATGGGAAATGCCCTCCGATGTCATAAGACATAATCTCTAGCAAAGACACATGTAAAAATGGCTGGGCAACAGTCACGTCTATTAGTCATTATTTTTATCATCATCATTACTATAAATCATAACAAACAAAGCTACTGTTAACTGCTTATTATGTGCCACCCACCGTTTAAACCCTGTCACATGCACTACTAACCTAATTTCATTTTCATTATCACTATGAGATAGCTGGTATAGATATCAAATTTATATTAAAACAACTGATACATGTTTATTTGGGCAGTATCATATAGAGAGGAGAAAAAAAACAGGAATGCATCATCAAGATGGGGTTGGTACCATTTGGGGGTAGAATGATACATGAAACTTTATCCCTGGATTAAGAGTTGGAATTCTTGTTAATAATAATGGCAAGTAATTGTTAAATGTGCTTTGTGTTCCCTCATTCAATCTATGCATCCAGAGGTTATGCTTTCAGCCCACTATATCACACTAAAGATGACACATGGGGGTGGGAAAATGGGGGGTGGGAGGTCTTGGGGACCAACATGGTTAAAAGTCAAGATGCAGGTTCTTATGAGCTGAAAGTCTTAAGAATATTGTATCTCCATGCAGGAGGAGGAGGAAATAGAGGAGGAAAAAGCAATGAATGAATGAATCAAGAAATGAATGGAATTCAGCATTCTTGCTCCAACAATATTAAAACTCCATCCAACAAAGGCTGCCTATAACCAGAATAGGAGATGTCTCTTAGACAAGAAATTTGAATGGGGAGGCCATCTCTGGGCCACAAAAAAAATAGGTTTGACATTAGTTTGCCTAAGTGCCCAACACAGAGGATATCAGGAAGATGTAGTATATATACACAACAGAATACTACTCAGCTATAAAAAGATGAACTCCTGTCTTTTGTGACCGCATGGACAGCACTGGAGGGGATTATGCTAAATGAGCTAAGTCAGAAGGAGAAAGACAAATACTAGATGATTTCACTTACATGTGGACTATAGAAAACAAAACAAAAGCAATAACAGACAAAATGAAAGCAACATCTTGAAATTTAACTGCAAAACTGAGTCCGCCAGAAAGGGAAAGGTGGTGGGTGGCAGAGGGGAGGGAAGGGGACCAATGTAGCATGGTAGAAAATTCTGGGTGATTTGTGGTGGTATGGTGTGGAAACAAATTTGCAGAGGTTGGAGCCTACAACATCTCAAACAAATACGATGTAAATTAACTTTACCTCAATTAAAAAAAATCATAACATGACTAAAAATAATAGGCTAGGGAGGAAATGGATTTTGAATGTGGGCCTTGAATCCACTCTACTATATTATATGGGCACAGGGCTTTTCTAGAAGTTAATAATTAGACCAACAACCACAATGTAATTTTAAGAAAGGAAGAAGTAAAATCACAGAAAATTCACTAGACACTCCGTGGCTAAATATTGTTTAAAAATCAACAGGGGAAATAATAGTGAACATGATCTGACTCTCAATGATGAGGTAGTTAATAATGCTGGAGGGTTTTGTTTGCTTGTTCTGTTTGTATAACGAAAGGTTATAAATTCTCAAAGCCCATGCAGGTGATTCTGGCCATCTACTCCACTGAACTGTTTCTTACACAGTCCACTCTTTGATCCTTTGCAATGAAAGTGGTTGATTCTCTGCCAGGTTCTCAGATGTCAAAGATTATGATCTAGTGTCAAAGAATTGCCTATCTGGTCAGGGAGATGGCAATTTCAACTGGTAAATGCAATGCAGCCTGATGACAAGGTAAGCCCCAAGAGCACAGGTGTGAGACCTTAGCCCAGTGTGTGAGCAACAGAGAAGATTTCTTGGTGAAAAGGATTTTTGAACAAAATTTTAATGAAAGAAAAAGGCCAGAGGCTGCAGAAAAATGTTTTTTGTGCTGTTATTAATTGCCATCACCATTGGTGAAGAAAAGATTCCAAGTGATTCTGGGCAGATCAGCTCTGACTAAGTGACACTGAGACCCAGACAAGGGGCATGCAAAAGAGAGACTTAAATTAAGACTTTGTCTTGCAGCAGCATTTGGCCAGTGCTGTGCTGGGGCTGCGAGGGAAAATCCCAGTGCCTTTGTGGTGTGCTGACAGCTAAGCAGAACCAAAGTCATGTTCAGGCAAGTAGTTCTTGGTCAAATGCATCCAACAGTTTTCAGTTCTGAATAAAAACATAAAACTGAACAATGCAATTCCTTTCAAAATTTTGAACACCTCTCCAACCTACCTACGAGAACATCTTGCATTGCCCAATCCAGAGTTCACTGTAGACCCAATTTCAATCAAGAGAATAAACATATTTGAATGCGGTAAATACACAGATAGGCTATATTCTAATTTAATGTTGAGAAATATTTAGGAAAAGAACTCTGTGTGTTCTTAAGTACAACTTGTCTTAAACAAGAAATCAGTTTTACTCCTAGAAAGATTATTTCTCCGCCCCCAAAGAGGAGAGAGCTTGAGTTACTAACCTTTCATATTAGTCGGCTATGGTTGTCATAACAAATACCACAGTCTGGGTGACTTAAACAACAGGAATCTGGAAATGGGACATCTGGGTCGAGGTATCAGCCAAATAGTCCCTGATGAGAGCACTCTTCCTGCCCTGCACATGGCAACCTTCTAGCTGTGTCACATGGCAGAGAAAGAGTGCTCTGGTGTCTCTACCTCTTTTTCTAAGGATAGGACCCATTCTTATGACTTCATTAACTTTTACTACCTCCTTAGATGCACCATCTCTAAATACAGTCACAACCTGGCTAAGAACATCAACATGTGAATTTGAGGACCACAGGGAAATATAAAACATTCACTTGTCTGGTAATAACCACTTTGTAAGGGGTTATTGTAAGAATGAAGTGAGGGACAAAGTAATTTAGAACATACTAAAGAATAAGAAAACACTATCACTATTGAAAGGTAGCAGAGAATAGTGCTTAATATTTTAGGCCTTGGACCAAGAAAAACATTTTCAAACTTACTGGCTGTGTGGAGAAGGAATTCTGATAAGGGAATGAAGTGTTCCACTACTTTCATAAGAACAATGCTTTAGCAACAACAACAAAAAAGTAGCATTACGTGCAAAGTGATGACTTCTTTTTTATCAACTTCTGTGTGGCTTCTTTGCCTCACAGTACCAGACACAACATAGATGTGCAGCAGGAGTTTATGTTGGCTGTTCTCAGCATTCCTGAATTGTACTTTTCTCTCTTTTCTATTATTTCCTCAATATCTTTATAGTAAAACAATGAAGACATAAATTAAGACTATCCTGGGAACAACTAAATAACCTTCCTATTTCCCTGCCCCATCAGGACCCAAAGAGTCAAGATTCCAGAAGAAAGTAAACATAATTAGGTGATTTGAGCATTCAATATTATCTTCCCCTCAAGGACATCAATGAAGAGCTGACAAAAAGTTTAAAACTACTGCTAAATATATATACATACATTCAATAACAAAAATAATAACAAAAATATTATATTAATAATCTATATTTATTCTATATTATTTATTACATCATATATTATATTTAATATTATATTAATAATGATATTTATAATAATAATAATAAAAAGCTACTGCTAAGAGATATAAACCTCAGTGTAATTTTCTGGTGATTGAAGAAGAACTAGACAGAAATCTGTGTTTGGGCCAGTAAAATGTTTGGGCGTTGAAGAGCCAACACCCTTAGAGAAGAGAAGTGAACCAGTCATCTGTGATGCTTTTTTTTTTGAGGAATTCACAGCTTAATAAAGGGTGCTGATTCTGAGAAGGCATGCAAAAAGACAACCTAAAGTCTGAGGAAGTGAAACCAAGGTCTTGGCAGTTTTGTTGGGAAAGAAAAGATAAACTGAGTTCAGTAACCACCAAGGAAGAGAAAACCAGTCAATACTTTGGGTCTTCAGTTGGCACACCTAAAGCAGTATATTCTTGGATTAAGGGAAAACAGGAAGGAGGTCAGACTCTATAAAGTTCAGCCTCAAAATACATGATGGGATCAAATAAATCTGCCAAGCAGATTCCACCCTTACTTGACTTTTTCAAGAAGCTAACGGCTCTTTATTTTTTCATACCTAAGGTTTACCACTCAATTGAAATCTTAAGGCATAACAAGAAATAGAAATAAAGTGGGGGAGGTATCCAAAAAGTTGATAGAGATCCACAGATGGTACAAACAGTGTGTCATTAGTCAGAGCCTTTAAAGAAACAGTGGTTAACATGTTCGGGAAAATTACAAGTGAGGAAATTTCAATGAAAAAACAAATTTACTTTAAAAATCATATTCTAGAATGGAAATAACAGTTGAAAAGAACTCAGATGGATTTAACAAAAATCAGACACAATTGAATGGAGGATTACAGTTTTGGAAAATAGTCATAAAAATGCATAATATACATGCTATTGCTGATTTGAAAATGTATGTGCAATATATATGCAACTGGAGTTTCATGATAAGACAACATAGGCAGATGAAGCAGCTAGAAAGATAACGATCAAGAAAGAATTTTTCAAAACTGAAATGACTTCATGTCTCATATCCAAGAAGCATTATGAACCCCAAAAGCTTTAAATTAAAAAGGGAATCATACCTAGGCACACTGTAGTAACATTGCTGCAAAGACAGAGAGAAAAAACACAACAGCATCCAGAGAAAAACATTTAAAAAGATATTTTACCTTAAAAGGAGCAACAGTAAGGGTTACAATGAACTAGTTGACAGAAACAATGGAAGCCAAAAAGTAACAGATTACCATTTAAAAGCTGAAGATAAAGAAAGGCCGACCTAGAATTCTAAACCAGTTACGATAAAGAAAACTTCAAGATATTTTCAGACAAATGGATGAAGGAAATCATTTGTCCCCATCAGATATATACTAAAATACATATTTAATGATATTTTCTTCAGGTAGACTACAGATGAATGGATACATAAGCATGCAACACACACTCAGTCTGAGACCCAGATGGAAGATTAGAAATGAAAGCAAATAAGCAACAAAAAAGGAAAAAGGTAAATGTGAGTAAATCCAATATTAATTCCCTAAGCAATAGTGATAATAATTGGTTTAAAGTAAATATAAAATTAAAATATGTGACAATAATAACCTAACAAGAGGAGAGTGCCCAGAAAACTTTTGGAAATATGGGCCTCCCTGGTGGTGCAGCGGGTTGAGTGCAGCACTGTGAAGCTGTTTGCAGCCTCTACAGTGCAGGTTCAATCCTAGCGGGCCAGAGAGATATCCACATGGCGCGGCAGACCTCTCCTGTCTTGCCCGCTGCTCCCCTCAGCAGTGTATTTCAGTCAATCTGCCTGTTCTGTTCCCCACTCTGTCTTTGGTGAATCTTCTTCCACTCCAGTGCCTCTGGCCTGTCCCCCAGTTCTTGTATGCAGGGATGAATAAATCTTAAAAAGAGAGAAAGAGAAAGAAAACTTACGGGAAATAGCTCAACTTCTTCAGTCATCAGAGAAATGCAAGATGAAAATATGAAATAATACACACACTCCAGATTTGTTAAGATGGGTGACAAAAATGCCAACTGTTGGCAAAGATGAGGAACAAGCAAAATCCACAGATTGTGGGAATGGAAAATGGTAAAGCTATTTTTGAAAACTTGAAAATTTCTACTGAAATAGAATTTGTAGATGCTTTATCACCCAGAAATTCCATTTCTAGGTACTCAAAAGAAATGAATATATATCTGAAGCATAGGAGCTGCAAAAGCATCACCCCAGATACATGATCTATAGCACCCCACAACCAGAAACTACCTGAAGGTCCATCCACAATAGCATGGATAAATAGAATGTGGCTATTTATGGGAACTTTAGAGCAATGCAAATGAATCAATGACAGCTATGGATAACAATGACATCACAAACATGCTGTTGAACAAAAGAAGCTAGTCAAGCAAGAGTACTCTGTGGATTTCATTTACACAAAGTTCAAAAATAGGCAAAAATCTTTGGTAAGATAAGTCAGAATGGTGATGTTATATGAGTGAGCAATTAGGAAGCATAAGAAGAGCTTGGGGTTGACACTGATGTTCTATATTCTGATCTAGTTGACAGTTCCGTGAGTGTGGCCACTGTAAAAATCAGTTGAGCTAAGTAACTCATTATTCAAGTGACTTTCTATATTTGCACTATTCCTATTCATTTTTATAAAGCTCAAATGGGATCATTCTTTCAAGGAGACAAATGGTGTGCAGGATTCCAGAAGCACCTTGTAAACTGGGCGGCCCCAATTTAAGTAAAAGCTCTAGACGAAACCTACATTGCCTGAAGCCCTGTCCCACTGAAACAGACATTGAAGAAAGTACAGATAAGAAACTGCATCACAGTCAAAGGCAGCATTTAATGGGGGGACTGGTTGATTCCACAGAGAGTAACAAAAAAACTGTTCACCTAAGTTGATATGACAGGATAAATAGTATCACAGACATTCCGCTCTCAGTAGTCGACTCAACAGCCCAGGCTGACAGATTTACAATGGAGAAATGAATCCGCAGATCAAAAACCATGTGCTCTGTTTGGGGCTTGCTGACCTACAGTAGACGCTGAAACCCTTAAATCAACAGTTTTATGGCATTTATGGTGAGGCTCCCTGACAGGTCCGCTTCGTCAAACAAGCCTCGCCTTGAATCTGAGCTCAGCTAAAAAGTGGGTTATCAAAGGCAGGCATTTGCTAACATGAGAGGAAAAAAATGCTGCATTTCTATACAAATACTTCGTGCAAATCTTTCTGATGCTTTTGGGGGTAAAGAGAAAAATAGTGCAAAGGTATGGAGCTATACGTGATCTTTAAAATCTATCATGTCTAGGAAAGTCTGATAAAAGCAGTAACTCTGGAGCTCCTGCTAATGTTCTCTGTGTTTGTGTTGATGAAGTGGATCACAGGTAAGCCTTCTTGAGGGACAATTACAAAGACAGCATTACACAGCTATTAAATGTGGATACCTGTATCAGTGTCTCTTAAACCATTCTGACCAAAAGCCATGTCCCAAAAATTTGCCTCCATACCCCTACATATTTTATAATGCGGCTCTGTGAGCACACACATACAAGCCCTTACTGCAAAATTCCATGCAACACGGACCCTTCCCAGGCAATATATAAATCTAGTTCCACCTAGTCTATACTAGGAGGCTTCCTCTACTCAGGTAGGTTACATTGATTCACTGATTCCACTCCATGACAGCAACCAAAGTAAGAAGATGTTTTTCTATAAGCACTAAGGATTTTTTTCAGATGTCTGAATCAGGCTGCCCTTTTAAAAGCTCTTTTCAAAAACTTGAACTGTAATGAACACACCACATATTAGTTTCAAGTATATAACACAATGATTCACAAATACCCACACACATTATAGGTCTATGAATCAGTCACCACAATCAGCCTGAGTAACGTCCATCACTACAAAGTTACACATTTTTTTTCTGGCAATGGGACCTTTGAAGATCTCTTCTCTCAGCAATATTCAAACATACAATCCAGTATTTTGCATTGTTGCTATGCTATACATTACACCCCCAGGTTAAACTTTCTTTATTTCACTAAGTTGGTGAACATGAGAATTACTCATAGTGCAAATGCCAAGGATGCCCATTCCAGAGCTGACGACTCCATAGATCTGGACTGGGGCCTGGCACTCTGAATGCTCACAAGCACAAGGAAGACGACAGATAAATACTTCTCTTATCTCCTCCCCTTGTTTTGAGATGAGGAAACTGAGTCCTGAAGAAGGAAGATGATTTGCAGCAGGTCACATGTATGTTTCAAATATGTTTTATATACACGCTGTATTTATACTATATGTATATGTCATGTATCTGTCTCCCCCCAACTCTCTATCTCTGGAGAACCCCGACTCAAACAAGTTGACTCATGCTCAATCTACCCCCCAAAAAAATCAAAAGGGAGGAGGCACCTGAAGACCAGCCACTGCAATCCTCTGGACTGGAGTCTCCTTAGAAGAAAGTCCCTCTGTTCCTCATTTCAAATGTTGCTGAGAAGCTCTTTTCTGCTTTCTGGCTTAAGGAAGGCAGGAATCAGCAAGGGTCTGTGACACTGGGAACAAGTCAGACCACCCTAGCTCTCCAGCTGCAGAAGAAGTCACAGCTGGGGGGAGGACAAGGAGAACTCCTTCTGTGGGATATAAGGGTGCATTTCTCCTGCCTCTCTGTGGAATTCACTGGCTTCCTTTAGTATGATCATCAGCCAGGAAAATTTGCCCAGATAGCCATTTGAACAGAAATACAATGAAATAATGAAATTGTTTGATGCATTAAATGTTATACTAAGTCATTGTGGTTTTGGAAGTTGACTGATGTGGATTTATTTGTTGAATTTTGGCCACTGAACCCCTCCATTAAGGAAATTTATAAAGTTGTGTGACATTAGCTTTCAATGTCCAGACCATGGATCTTTTTGAAACTGCATTTTGTTTTAATTTCTAAGCATGTTAATTAGTATTAACTCAGAAAACTATATTATGAAAACAAACACTTACTAAAGAAGTTTTCATTAAAGAAAAAAGCACAAAAATTATTTTGAACTAGCTAGTTTTGACCCATATAATTAGGGGGAAAATCCATGTGTAAAATCTGGAATTTTTTCAAAACCACCTTTTTTACTTATCTTTAAGACAGATATTTAATTCATATAATATGTATATGCCATGTCTCTGTCTCCCTCCAACTCTCTAGCTCTGGAGAACCCTGACTCAGTATTTTTAATTCAGCATTTTTATTTGAAATCTGATTATTACCCACTAACTGTGTACTTTTCCATGTAATTATATAATGAGGAAGTGCCTCCAGAAGAGAATATCAACCCATTCACACAGAAGTGGTTTTGAATGAAAACTGAGGATGCTAGGGCCTCCCTGGTGGTGCAGTTGGTTGAGTGCACTGCTGTGAAGCTGTCCGCAGCGTCTGCAGTATGGTCAGGGAGATACCCACATGGCGCAGCAGACCTCTCCTGTCTCGCCTGCTGCTCCCCTCTGCAGTGTTTTTGGTTCATCTGCTTGTTCTGCTCCCTGCTGTCTCTGGTGAATTTTCTCACCCTCCTGTGCCTCTGGCCTGTACACCAGTTCTTGTATAAATAAAAGAAATCTTAAAAAAAAGAAAACTGAGGATGCTGTGGAAGTGTTGTTGCCTTAAGACAAGCAATTTCATCAAACTAGCTGAATATTAAGAGAATATCTTCTGCCTATTTGCTTCTACTTGTGTTTTTTTTTTAAGATTATTTTTGCATCCAAGAGCTGGGGTACAGGCCAGAGGTGTGGGGGGTGAAAGGAGTCACCAGAGACAGAGCGGGAAACAGAACAGGCAGATTGACTGAAATACACTGCTGAGGGGAGCAGTGGGTGAGTCAGGAGAGGTCTGCTGTGCCATGTGGGTAGCTCCCTGGCTGGGGATCGAACTCATGCTGCAGTGGCTAGCAATAGCTTCACAGTGCTGTGCCTCTTACCCCTTGTGCCACCAGGGAGGCCCCTACTTGTAAGTGTTAATGGAACCTCAAGATAGGAGATGACACCTATCAAGTCCTTGCTGTTCCTAGGCACTGGACATGTAAGGCTGGTCTGAGTTTGAATGCGCAGTGGTTATAAAATGCACACCAGATTTTGAGGATTTAAGTGTAAAGTATCTCATGAATGACTTTTGCATTGATTATATTTTGCAATAGCATTTTGATATATCAGATTAAATAAAATGTAATAACATTATCTGCAATGAATTATTTCTACTTTTTACCTTCTTCTTGACTTACAGAAAACTTTAAATTACAGTTGCTGACTTGTATTCTATCCACTGGACAGCACTGTGTCGGAGCAGAGGAGATGGAATTTCCATGTATCATAAAAAAGAAATAAAGGATTTCATGGGGGAGGATTTCTGTTATCCTTATTTAAAATAAAAATCCACTGCACACTAAAATTAAAGTCATTTTAAAAAGATCTTCAAAGACACAAATGAACTGCACATGAACGCTGAGCAATTAATCCATCAATAAGCATTCTTGGTTTACAACGTTGTCCCACAAGTCATCGTCCAAACAAATCAAAGAATTCAGTTAAAAGGGGTTACAGAGTATGAAGTCATCCCCTAAGTCAACCGTAGAGTCTCCACCTCCCTTCAACTGCACAATTGACAAGCATATAATTGCTCACTGGTACTGGCTGCTTTCAAGCCCTCTGCAGTTATTGTTGGCAGAGGGCTTGAAGAGGTGTGTAATAACATGGAGATAACACCACATGGAGAGGTGTGTAATAACACGGCAATCTACAAAGTAGTGAATCAACAACACAGATAATGCATCCAAGATGCACTGCTAGGAACAAACATTGACTATGCTTAATGCAGCTTGGTCTGTGGAGTGTACACTGCATCCAGTAAATGCTGACTCATGAAGTGAACGTGCAAATTCCCACTGTATTTAACTGTGGGCCACTTCATGCTGAATATCCTTGTTGTATTACGTGCACGTTTCCACTGCATGGTTAAGCTCTCTGCAGAAAGCGTTCATAACGTGCCCCTGTCACCCTTAGGATTTTCATTTCAAAGTGACAGAAACTAAAGGTAAAACAGATTTACAAAAAAAGAGGGGGCAGGGGAGCCTTTATAGTTCATGTCAATTAAAAGTTTGAAGTACTGTGACGATGCTATTTTCAGGTGATGGGACGGTTGTCAGCAATTCTGGACTTTTGTTCCATCCTCTTTGCTACCTCCAGGTGTTCCAGAAATTTATTTTCTTGTGTCTGACCAATGATCAGATGTTATATGTTTATCCCGAAACCAATCACTGTAGTTTGGGATATCAGATGTTCTGACTGACCACAGAGGAAAACATGTCACTTCCGCCCAAATTCCTTGGACTTTAGAGGTGGGGAAGGCAGGTCCCAAAGGGAAACTGCAGCATTTTTACAATAGACTAGGGAAACAGAGGCTGGGAAGATGAAATTATAGTTGGCCACTGTCCTCTCCAAATCTCAATGTCTTAACTTGCACATAAAGAGATATCCAAGAATATGAAAACACTAATTTGAAGAGATGTGTCATTTCAGCATTATTCTCAAGAGCCAAGAGTTGCAATTGAACTAAGAGACCATCAGGAAATGAGCAGACAAAAAAGATGTATTATACATAAACAATCAAATACTACTCAATGATTAAAACAAAAGAAATCCTGCCCTTTGAAACAATGGATGGACCTAGAGGGTACTATGCTTAGTGAAATAAGTCAGAAGAAAGACAAACGCCATTTGATTTCACTCATAAGTGGAAGACAAACCAAAGAAGTGAACAACAAATCAAAAATAAATGCTTAGACCATAGGAACAAAATAGTGGTTACCAGAAGGGGGAAAGGAGGGTGGGTAAAATGGGTTAATAAAGGTGCTGAATTGTAAGGTGAGGAATAGAAACTAGACTTCTGGTGGTGAACATAATGTATTTTACACAGAAATCCATTTAAAATGCTGTGCACTGAAACTTACATAATATTATAAACCAAAATTACATCAATAAAGATATTTGTTTTATTTCATATATTTTTATATCATTTTTCATTTTTGCACAATGTATGCATTTTCATCTAGGTTATATTCCTCATACAATTTCCACCCCCTCTTATTCTGACCCTTATCCCTCCTCCCCCCCATCATAGTGTGTCTCTGGTTTATAGTTGCTTGTTGATTTTGATTTTTACTTTATTATAATTAGGCTTTCTCCTGGTCCCTTATTTAGGTTTTCTAAATTCCTGTAATGAGTGAGACCATTCGATACTTTTCTTTTTCTTTCTGGCTTATTTTGATGAGCATGATCCCTTCCAGCTCCATGCATGTTCTGCAAATGGCATGAGTTTATCTTTTTTGATTGCTGAGTGATATTCCATTGTGTATATGTACCACATCTTCTCGATCCAGTCATCTATTTTTGGGCATTTGGGTTGTTTACATAGCTTAGCTATTGTAAATAGTGCTGCTATAAACATAGGGGTGCAGGTGCCCTTATGAATTAATGATTCTGTGTCCTTTGGGTAAATACCTAGGAATGGAATAGCTGGATCATATGGAAGTTCCATTTAATAAAGATTTTTTTAAAAAAGAGAGCCAGTTGATGTGTTTTTCAATATATAAATGAACACATGCATAAGAAATATCCAATTCATGATATATTCCAAACATAGAAATGATTTTCTATTTCTTAATAACCAGGGTTTAATTGCAGACATACATTTCACTAAGCATGACAAATGTTTATTGGGTGCCTACTTCTGCCAGGCACTACAAGGACCAGGCTGGCCACTGGAGACACAGCTGTGAAGAGCAAAGATAAACCCCCTGGCCCTCATGGTGAAGATGTGGAAGAGTAGGAGGCAGCATACACAGGATAGCAAACAAGTAAGTTGAGTACTAAGTGAAAAGTAGTATGAAGAAAAGCAAAGCAGGGTAAGGGAATAACTGTCAGTAAAGATGACATTTGCACAGAGTAGCCCCATGCAGAAACAAGGTGAGTTTCTGGGGGAAAAGCATACAAAGGGCAAAGTCATGTGAGTAGAGGCTTCTGGGATACCAAAAGGCATCAGAAGCAAAAGGACTGGGTGGAGTCTAAGATGATAGATGAGATAAGAGGTAAGGTAGAGGGGCCAGATCATTTATTATCTTGCAGGTGATAAGAAATTTGGATTGCATACTATGGGAAATGCAAAGGCATTAGCTAGTAGAGAAGAGGAAGGTCAAATTATCTAGTTACTGAGGAAAGCGAATCCTCAGGGTAGGAAGCTGCTACAGCAATCCAGGTGAAAGATAAGAGTGACTAAGATCCGTGGTGGTGTGGAGGTGTAAGAAGTGGTTATTATTGGGATATTTTAAATTGGCGTGTGAGAAATGAAATTTACATGGATGTGTGTATAAGATCACCTGGTGTTTTATCTTTACAGGCTAATGCAGTCATTTAAGTTGATTTATATTTATATGCAAAATTTGATTATATGATTATATTCTATGATTGCCCATGATACTAAATTCACTTATTCTCATGATGCAAATGTATCATAGCTACAGTATTAAGTTTACTGCAATTTCCTTAAGTGTTCATATTTTCTTTTTTTAAAATTGATATTTTATTTTATATAATTCTTACATCATTTTTCATTTTTGCACAATGTATGATTATCATTTTGGTTATATTCCCCATACAATTGCACCCCCCCTAATTTTGACCTAGTCCTTCCTCTACCCTTCCCTCCCACCCCCTGCTCCTCTCCCCGTCCCCGTGGTGTGTCTCTGGTTTATAGTTGCTTGCTGATTTTGATTTTTACTTTCTATTAATTAGTATTTTTCCTGGTCCCTTATTTAGGTTTTCTAAATTCCTGCTTTGGTGTTCATATTTTCCATGTCATTACTGCCCAGACCTACACTGGAATATCTTAGAATTTAGAGACCACATAATTTTTGTATTTCCATATCTAACATAGAACTAAGGCATACACAGTAAGCTGGGAGAAAAGTGTTTTGTGTTAGAAGGATGGGTGGATGGTGGAAGGATGACTGGATGGATGGATGGGTAGGTGGGTGGGTGGGTGGGTGGATGGATGGTGGTTTTAGAGAGGAAGGAATAGAGAGAAAAGGAAGAAATGTCAAACAACTAGTTACTGATAGGAATACAAGGCTCAAAGTGACCCTAACTTTGCTAATCTGGCATATTTATAAAGAGATTGAGTAATTCAAAAGAGAGTTAATCATGTAGACACCAGTGTCATTCTCAGGCGATGGATCTACTCAAGGAAGGGGTGACAGAAATAGGTCACAGTTGACCTGATGAGTCTACAGAGATAAGAGAATTATGTTCTTGTCTTAATTTCAAGAATTAGTTTTTGGGTTTTTTTAAAGATTTATTTATTTATTTATATAAGCTCTGGGTACAGTCAGAAGCATGGGAGGGTGAGAGAATTCACCAGAGCCAGAGCGGGGAACAGAACAGGCAGACTGACAAAGTATGCTGCTGAGGGGAGCAGTGGGCGCAGCAGGAGAGGTCTGCGCACCATGTGGGACCCTTGCCGGTGGCTGGGGATAGAACCATTGCTGCAGAGGCTGCCGGCAGCTTCGCAGCCCAGCACTCAACCACTGCGCCACCAGGGGAGGCCCTCAAGAATTAGTTTTTAAAACTCCTTGGGCCTCCCTGGTGGTGCAGCACTGGGCTGTGAAGCTGCCCGCAGCCTCTGCTGCGCTGGTTCGATCTCCAGCTGCCAGCGAGGGCCCCATATGGCGTGCCAACCTCTCCTGCCGCCCGCTGCTCCCCTCAGCAGTGTACTTCATCAGTCTGCCTGTTCTGCTCTATACTCTGGCTCTGGTGAATTCTCTAACCCTCCCCTGCTTCTGACTGTACTCCAGTGTTTGTATAATTAAATAAACAAATCTTTAAAAAAAAAAAACAAACAGAGCTCCTTGCCTCTTTTAAGTGAAGAATTTGTACATTTAACAGAAGCAAATGTATAAGCTGCTCAGCTACAAGCAATAGACAGAAATCTAATAGAAGGTTCTCTGGCTTGTGCCCACATTCCCAAAGCACAGAGAACATTCCCTATTTTATTCCCAGAACAGCTCATTGCCCCCATTCTTACAGGTCAAGATAATACAGAGGATATTTGACTTTTATCTACAGAAATAGAATTCCTCCGCTTAGGCTTCCTTCCTCATAACAATGCAAGAATAAATTTTATTATAAGTATATTTGTTTCTTCAGAAATTAATTAATTTCATTTTTTTAAAGATTTATTTATTTATTTATACAAGCACTGGGTACAGTCAGAAGTGCGGGAGAGTGAGAGAATTCCCCAGAGCCAGAGCGGGGAGCAGAGCAGGCAGAAGGACCGAAGTACACTGCTGAGGGGAGCAGTGGGCGGCAGGAGAGGTCTGTGCGCCATGCGGGACCCTCCTCCAGTGGCCAGGGAGCAGCCTGGGATTGAACCGGCGCTGCAGAGGCTGCGGGCAGCTTCCCAACCCAGCGCTCAACCGCGGCACCACCCGGGAGGCCCAGAAATTAATTAATTTCAACAGTCTGGGTTAGCATGCTGTGAAATTCAAATGCAAATACACATCCTCAAAAATATTTCCAGATGGATTTTGTGATATCACCCAGTCTACCGCCTACCCCATTCACAAGCAATTTCCCCAGATTAAGTGCTTCAAAGTGGGGGTGGGTGGGTACCTGAAGTCAGTCTTCTTAAAGACACTGAGACCAACCACAAAGTGAAAAGACATAATGCATGCTATTAACAAAGCTGGGGTGTGATTGTGTAGATCACAACCTCAGTTGGGGATGGTTATGTCCCTTCATGGTCCTATCTGGAAACATACCTGGCTGACACCAATTGAGGAAGGGGCAGCAACTGGCATCTAGTGGGAAGAGGATTGGCAACATCCTACAGCACATGCTAACATCTGACAGCACAGCCCCTCACAGAATGCTTCCATAAGGTCCACAGCGCCCTGTGGATACACCTTGTGCTCCGTGTAACATAAACATTTCCTAAGCAATTTCAAAAAGTGAAACAAAAGGGAAAATACACAAATGAGACTAGATCAAATCTAAAAGTTTCTGCGTGGCAAAAGAGACATGCAGCAAAAGGAAGAGGCATCCTACTACCTGGCAGCAGATATTGGTACATTATGTGTCCAACCAAGGTTTGATATTCAAAATATACAAAGAGCTCATAAAACTCAAAAAACAGCAACTGGAATAAAAAATGGGCAGAGGAATAGATACTTCTCCAAAGATGACATACAGGTATACAACAGCAAATGAGATGTTCATTGTCATTTATTAGCAAAATGCAAATCCAAACCATAATGAGATATCACCTCTCATCTATTCTGTAGATGTCTAATATTCATCTCTGTCATTCTGACTAGCTTTACTGCAATGAATTCCTCGAACTCCTACCATTTTGCTGGAAATTAGTCTCATCTCTCCTATGGCCGAACACCATTCCATGGTGTAGATGGACCACATCTTCTTGATCTAATCCTCCATCAGTGGATACTTAGGTTGTTTCCATGTCCTGCCTATTGTAATATGTAACAATAATGCTGCAATATGTAATAATAATGCTGCAATAATAAATGCTGTAAAGCATGGGGTTTCTTTGAGTTGATGGCAACTAGGGACTCCTTAAAACATACAGATGCCTGGGCTTGAATGCTCAGATATTCTGTTTTCAATGGCCTGGGATGGGACCTAACCATCTGTGTCCTTTAAAGTTCTGGAGGCTAAGAATCACTGGTCTAGACTTAATTTTTCACTGTAAATGACAATGTTAAATATTTAATATTTTTACTGATTTAATGTACTATCACATTATAACAATACATAAGCTTCAGGTGTTCATCACTGTGAATCAACAAGTGCATTTCTTACATTAAGTTCGCAGCTAGAAGTTTGAATCTATCCTTCATCACACCATAAATACGCAACATTAAGTAGAAATCAGTATTTGCTTTACGCACAAAAGAAATCCTTTTAAAAGAATGGAATTTGTCTTACTTCAATGCATTTTACTGTAAAATGGCAAAAGCTTGAGAAAAGACATAGAAGAGAGAGTGTGTTAAAGTAATATTTTCTCACCATCATAGCTCTTTGCATAAAACAAGCCTAGACTCAATAATCAAGGCAGAATACAAGTTGTGTTC
Source organism: Talpa occidentalis (assembly GCF_014898055.3). Lineage (NCBI taxonomy): Eukaryota > Metazoa > Chordata > Mammalia > Eulipotyphla > Talpidae > Talpa > Talpa occidentalis. The sequence goes on from NW_023601754.1 coordinate 14,468,774, forward strand.
ATTACTTATCCAGAGGGAAATCAATTTTGGGTAACTCTTCATTTGTCCCCTGGAAGTGGCAAAGAAAAATAGGAATGGAAGATGAGGAATGTAAAATCACAGAATGATTTTACACTAAAAAGCACTCTGCTGTCGCAAAGCCACGCTAAATCATCAGAGGGCTAATCTCCTTTTACGAGCTTATCTCAATCCCTTTCAAGTGCCATCTCTCCAAGAAGAGTGTGCACAGAGCCAACTGATGGTAAATTGGTGATGTGCACTCTATAATTTATATCAGAAAGCATGCCCCCTTGACATGGAGTGGTAATAAGGGCAGATGAAATAGTCCACAGCTCCACGGCATGAATAAGCCATCAAAAGAATTCGGCTGAGAATGAAATCCTCCGATACATCAAAGGCATCCCTTCAGGAGAGGTGAGCGTGCTGTCCAGACAGAACACTCTCGCCAGACTTGCATGATGGTATTTGAGGGTACGCTGCCCTGTAATTGGATAGAAAATCCGTGGGAACAGGCTTTCATGGGAATGAATTGATAGAGCTGAAGAGGAACTTCTGGATTTGTGGACAGAGATGTGGAGGAAACCCAGGCAAATAGTTTTGGACATGAAAGCCTTCATGTGCAATGCTATCATTATGCCTGTTTATACCTAGACTTCAGAAATTAATCAGGATCATTTTTTCTTAAATTGTTTATTGCTGGTGGTGGGAATCCACACCATTTCACCAGCTCACAGGCCCTGCTGGAGACAACTATTCTCCTAAGTGACTGTCTTAGGCACTTGGCAAACAAAGATGAAAGGAGTTCACAGTAATTCTGCCTGTTATACAACCCAGATGATCGTGGGGGTGATTTTGGAAGCGAATGTCAGTAACAGCAAAAAATGCTCATTGCTAAAGTCCTGTCTGCATTTACTATGTCAGCTCTTCACAGAGTGTAGTCCTCCTGGTCGATATGTCTGTCTGTCTCTTTTCCTTTCTCATAAAATACAGAATTGGGACCTCCCCCAGTGGCGCAGCAGGTTGAGCGCAACACTGTGAAGCTGTCCACAGCCTCTGCAGCATGGGTTCAATTCCCGGCCAGCCAGGGAGATACCCACATGGAGCGGCAGACCTCTCCTGTCTCGCCCGCTGCTCCCCTCAGCAGTATTTTCGGTCATCTGCCTGTTCTGCTTCCCTCTCTGTCTCTGGTGAATCCTCTCACCCTCCCACGCCTCTGGCCTATACCCCAGTTCTTGTATAAATAAAAAAATAAAACTTTAAATAATATATAGAATTGCAAGCTTCTAAGACAACCTCTACACATGCAGGTTCTTTTTAGCAACAGCAAAATTGGAAACAAGCATATTAATCAGCTGGGAATGATTAAGTATATAGTACTTCAAAGAAGAAGATATATCTGCAGTGATAAGGGAGGAACCCCAAGTTATACATTATAGGTAAGCACTCCCCCCCTTTGTTTCTCTCTCTCTCACACACACATACACACACACACACACACACGCACACACACACAGAATGCTTCAGGAAAAGTAATGGCTAACACAATTTATGCACATTTAAATTACATATACACATACCCGAGAATAAAGTCTGGTTTCAAAAAGAGCTTCTGAGATATCTGGGGAGCTTTTGGCTTATATTATATTACCCAGACCTCCTTCAGTATATTAGTTCACATGACAATACAGAAATAAAAATATGATTTAATCTTCTTTGGTCACACAGATGAATTTCAGGAAGTCTTCTGAGGCATACAGACAAGTGAGAGCAAATAAAGCCCGTGGTCACACACTATTTTTTCACAGGTATGATATAGGTTGCAGCTGGGGGGGAAGGGTGGTCACTGCAGAGGAGGTCACACATGCTACCAGGCACCCAAGGAAATGTGTCAATCATCCCTGGAACTCAGGAGGCTCTGCATGCAGAAGGAGGTTAAGCTACAGCAAAAGAGCTGAGAGACCCTAAGAAAGAAAACATGGTGACATCACTGGGTGCCTTGGATCCAGCCTTTTGGAAAACTAGCCATTCCAGGACAGAAAGAGAGATAAAGAGGCTATGGAGGAGGAAAGATTACCCCAGAGCCAAAAAATACCAATTATTTTATGCTTAATCTACTAGAAGATGGAGTTGTTCTACTTGTAACTGCAAAGTCCTAACAAATTGTGAGAATAATCCCTATATTCCGACAGCACATGACAGTCATTCTTGTCCCTCTTAGCACACAGACTGGCTAACACTGACCAGAGCATCCATAGACACACTCACACAGTATGATGCGTTCGAGAAAGTGATGCATTCCAGTGTGATGCATCTCCAGGAAATGTACAACAGTCCTCTGCCTGAGAATGCTCTTGGTAGATACCATCAGGACACTGATTCATGGTCACCTGTGTCCATGGAACCATTCTTGAAGTGTTTCTTCCCTTCATTGAAATGGATACCCAGTCTCCACTCAAGACCTACTGAATTCTCAGAGGCAGTACTTAAATATAAGTCTGCCCCCTCAAAGATCTTTTTGAAGTCTATAGAGGAAAAATCATTACTTTTTTAATATTTTATTTTATATAATTCTTACATCATTTTTCATTTTTGCACAATGTATACATTTTCATTTTCATTTTGATTATATTCCCCATATAATTGTACCACCCCTTTTTTTGACCTTGATGACACATTTACTGTCAGTTAAATAACAGTAAGACTGGTGTCCAAGCTGACTTTTGCTCTCAATGGCTCCAGTTTTAATAGTGCAGTCAAATGTGCAATAATTACAAACTATTATTATTTTTATGTAGACCAAAGCTTGACTGCCTGTGGGTAGTAAGGAGGACTGGGCAGGAGGCAATTTTGAAAACAGCTTTTATAGAAGGTTTGCAGTAAGAACAATTATTGTTGTATCACCAATATTAGTACTGTGCACCACGCACTGTTTTAACCATTGCACTTGGAGTATTTTCCCATCAATGAGGCATTCATGGACCCCACAGGGAAGTGCTTAGATAAATAAAGTAAACACACGTGGGTGAAGCATTTCACCAAGTTATGCAGTTAGTAAAAACCAGAGTTGGCACTTGTCAGGACAAAGTCACTCCACTGGGCTGCTTTGTAGAGAATTGATCCCTATCTTTACTTGTTCAGCCTTCCTCTTTGACCCTTTATCTTTCTCCCCTTTATTTCTTCATGGTTGATAAAGTTGTGGTGACTGCCCAAACAACCTCACCAGGAAGACCACCAGGCCCCCAAGTGCTCTTTTCCTGTTCTGACAGCTTGGGCAGGTTCTGAGAAGGGTGCTTCCTTTGCCACTTCCTTCCAGACCTCTTGTAGATCAAAGTTACAAACAATCAGACTTGAAGCTTCTATTGTGTGCCAGGCTGAGGGCTAACTACCAATGTTCAATGCCATTAGATGGAGTTATCACATGCTCCACAGATGAGGAAACTAAAGCACAGACTTGGGGAAACCCACTTCTGTAGCCAGGAAACACAGGTTGTAAGTCAAAGACCTCATTTTCTGTAGGAGTTCTTTGTGTCCCAGACACAGAAACCAGAGCAAACCTGAGTCAGCTCATGGACTAGCACCCATGATCACCCTGAAAACCCCACCTAGAGGAGAAGTCAACTTGCTGTGGGGCTATTTTTTTTTGAACACAGGACTAGGATCAAGCATGATGCAGCCAGCACACAGGTGCCCTCTCTATCGAGCTCCGACCACAGAGAGGACCACCCTTCCTCACCAGGACAACCTCACTTTGTGCTAGAAGGGAAACCCTTTCCCGCTCTGGGTGGGACTACTTTGCAGAGCTTTCCCCAGGGCTTACCTTGCTTGACTCAAGTAAATAAATCTTGACAAAGCCTGTAGTTTTGAGTATTCTGACTCTCAGAACAAAAAAAACCCTTTTGGGAGGGGTCACAGGTAACAACTGGGACTTGGGGAGTTCGATGCTTCAGGGGTGACCCCCTGAAAGGCAGAAAGCCCACGTGAGCAACCCCCAAATAAGCCTTGGGGGTCCAGCTCTCTGGCAAGAAACCTGACTATTTAAATGGCTTTATCAATTATAGCTGAAGAGGGCATACAACAAAGAGGCAAAAAGATCCTTTACCCAAGATGAATCAAGTCCTAAGCGAAGAACACATTTCTGATGGGGGGCAGCCTGTATCCAAAAAACTTGTCAATACAAGCCAGGCTAATCCTTAATTTCACATGATCCTTTCCAGCAATGGAAATGTTCCAAGGGGGAGTTTGTCATTCAGCAAACCCCTGCTAGTTAACAAGGCCCCACCAAGCAGAGCAGGAGGGCCTGCTTTCTCTCTGCCTCTCTGGATAAAGGTCATTTAACTTTGGCCCTTTTATGAATGGAAATCAGTTTTCTAAAGACTACTGGGCAGGCAGTGACCAGCAAGAAACAACTCGGTGCTTAGGCCTGCTGAGTCATAAAACCCTTCTGAAAAGGGGAGATCAAAGGATCCTCACTGCCTATTGAAACCCTACAGCTTCCCAAGTCCCTTGCAGGGACTCCAGTTCCCTGGTGAACGGGTCACTGCAGTGATAGTCTCAAAAGGCCACCACTAAGACAGATTCTGTGAGGACATGGGGGCAGCCAGCCATGGAGGAGAAAGGCCACTTACAGTTTAATTGTTGGGGACAAAGAAAAGAGAAATGAAGGAAAAAAGCAAGTGACAAAATTGGGTGGTGCATCAGGCATGGAGGCTGGAAGAGTTCCTGGGCACTCTGACCTTGGCTGCTATAACCAAGGCATCTCCATATAACGGGGAGGTGCCATGTACCCTGCCCTACCTGATGAGAGGCAGAGCTGAGTTGCCAGGTGAAGCCATAACACAGAAGAGACACAGGAAGGGGACAGAGACAGAGAAGATACTTGCTTCTCAGCTTTGGACTTGCACTAGGGACTTGGGCAAACTGGAGGAGATATGGAGGACAGACATGTAGAGATATTTGGAAGAGACACAAACATAAGAGACCTGTGGGAGGCTGACAGTGGCAGCCTTTATTTGACTTGCACTTTGATTTTGCTCCTTTTGTCCCAGACTAGCCTGGCCCTTTCTGCCCTACCAGAGGTGCCTCTGACTTGCTTGCAAGCTCTCAGGCCTTGTGGCCCCACTTCAGGGTAACCCTGTTTAAGTGGACATTTTAGCCACATGGGGATAGGTAATTTTGGGTGTTTCATTGGTAAACTCTCATCCTTTCTTCTCTCCTCTATGTACACCTATTAAAAGTCTTACACACTAAGTGTATGCTTTATCTTTACATAGCGGGTGACAGAATCCCTTTAGAGTCTGTAAGTTTGGGGGTCTTAGGATGTCCCTTAGTCTAGCTGCTAACACTGAGGCTGGGGCGAATCAGAGACAGACAAGGAGCAGTGACAGGTACAGCACAGTGCTCTGTCACTCTCACCAGCTGGGCCTCTGCTGAGGTGGTTCATCAAAGATGTAATGCAGATCTGGGCAAACTGCAATGAGGGAAGGGCTGTGTCTATATGTCTTTCACGTGAATGGAGCTTGGTGTTAAGAATTTCTTAAGCTAGGAGTCCATTTTCCCAATGAAAGACAGAGGAAGTAGATTTATCAGGTTCCCATCCAGTACAAATAACCTGAGACCTAGGAACCGTGCTTACAGTCATTTACAGACCTTGGCCAAACTGTTGATGCAAGAATGGTATAAAAGGGGGGGGAATGAAATGATCATATTAGTCTTGAAATACCACTTCTTGCATTGCCCCACTGCACATTAGCATATTACAAGGTGCAACCTGTGTTACAGCAAAAACATTGGCTTACTTGCATCTGAAAACCTAAACTTCATGGGAATATATGGCCATGAAACCACCTATATAGTTACGTACCCCTTTATTTCTTAGAGCATTGCAAAACAGTTAGAAATTACTATGTAATAGTATAGTATCTCTTTGGGGAAATCAGCTTTGGTGATGTTCATGTCACTACCAGACTGTGAACAGATGCTCTTGGAAGTAAGTTTCCATGATCCAGTAAGTCTGGAAAACTCTAGATCTAAAGAGTTTTAACAACCGAGATGTGAATGTGTTCATGGGCATGGAGAAACCTCCAAGGGGCTGCCCCTTTGACCATTCTTCCCTTTTTTCTAAACTCATGCTGCATGAACTCTGTTTCAGGGTTCTGTCAAATCATAGCTTGGTTCGAAGTAAAACAGCAATGTCTAGGTTGAAAATTACCACTCCATTTCCTCCCTTAGAATGGAATTCTATCAACTGGAGTACAACACACATTTTGTTTGCAGCCTTATCTGAACAGTGCTCTGAACAGTACCTGACATGATAGAAGCTCATAAATCCTTGTCGAATGAAAGAATGCCCAGTCAATGTGTCTCTCCAGTCAGTTCTTAAAATATGACATTTCCACCAAGTGTCAAAAATGGGGTCAATCTGTCAAACCAATAGCAATTACTCAAACAATGTGCCTGTATATTCAGTGCCTTAAACCCAAGGTTCTCTAATGTTAATATGCATTAAAATCATTTAGAGAATGAAAAATACACATTCCTGAGCCCAGTCTCATTTGGCTTCTTTTGTGGGCAAAGAAACCCACATTTTCAACACTTCAAGTGACACTAATGCAGCTGATCACACTGAAAAATCACTGTCCTAACAAAGAAGGGAAATTTTGGTGAAAGGCCTTTTTAGACTGCTGACTATGCAGGAAGAAAGGTGCATGTTCTAACACGCAGAAGACGAAATTAAGAGACAGAGGTGAAAGACTTAAGATAGTAGGTTGTAGCTCAATATAGTAGTGGAGGGTCTCTCTGTACAGATGGCCAACAGGCACATAAAAGGGTGGTCATCATCACTCATTAGAAAAATGCAAATCAAAACCATGAGTTATCACTTCTCAACTGTGAGAATGGCTATTATCAAAAAGACAAGAGACAACAAGTGTGGAGAGGATGTGGACAGAAGGGAATCCTGCACACTGTTGACTGGAATCTAAATTGGTACAGACACTATGGAAAACTGTATGGAGAGTCCTCAAAAAAAGGAATATTTTAAGAACTAAAAATATCCTACGATCTAGTTATTCCATGTCTGGATATTTATTCAGAGAATATAAAACCTCTAATTCAAAAAGGTAAATGTACCCTGAAGTTTATTACAGCATTATATACTTTAGTCAAGCTATGGAAACAACCTAAGTGTATAAATGGATAAAGATGTGGTATATATATATATATATATATATATATATATGTATATGTATATATATATACACAATGGAATAGTAGTCAGCTATTAAATAAGATGAAATCCTACCACATACAACAATGGATGGACCTAAAGGGAATTGTGCTAAGTGAACTAAGTCAGACAGAGAATAAGTCAGACAGAGAAAGACAAATACCTTATGATTTCACTCCTATGTGGAAGATAAAGCAAATGAACAAAAGAAACTAAGATACAGAGAACAGATTGGTGTTTACCAGGAGGGAAAGGGGTGGGGGATGAACAGGTAAAGGGGATGAATTGCATAGTGGTAGATGGAAACTGGATTTCGCGTGGTGTTCATGATGGAGTGTAGACAGGTGTTGAGTTATGTTGTACACCTGAAACTTACGTAATGGTATAAGGCAACATTAGTCCCATAAAAATTTTTTAACAAGAGGGCCTTCCCTGGTGGCGCAGGTGGTTTAGCGCCGCGCTGTGAAGCTGTCCACAGCCTCTGCAGCACCGGTTTGTTCCCGGCCAGCAGGCAAGGGTCCCACATGGCGCGGCAGACCTCTCCTGTGTGCAGACCTCTCCTGTCTCGCCCGCTGTTCCCCTCAGCAGTATGTTTCATCAGTCTGCTTGTTCTGTTCCCCACTCTGTCTCTGGTGAATCTGCTCACCCTCCTAATCATCTGGCCTATACCCCAGTTCTTGTATAAAATAAATCTTTAAAAAAATTTTTTTGACCAAAAAAAAAGTAGTTTCCCAACAACAGCTGGGTTTCCTGGATATAATGATCTTCTCATCCTTGCATGATCACCTCACCCAGTCAAGCTGAGGCTGGAGATTGTAGAAGGGACATACAGACAGACAATGATTAGATAAGGTTGATCAGCCACTCAAGATTCTGGAACAAACTCAAATACCTTCACAGAGAATAAGGGAGGTGGGTGCAGGGGACAGTGGTTGGTTGGAAAGGGCTACTTCTGTCTAGAGGCATTCAATTTTTTTTTTTAGATTTATTTATTTATACAAGCACTGGGTAGAGTCAGAAGCGCGGGAGGGTGAGAGAATTCACCAGAGTCAGAGCTGAGAGCAGAACAGGCAGAATGACGAAGTACACTGCTGAGGGGAGCAGTGGGCACAGGAGAGGTCTGCGCACCATGTGGGACCCTCGCCTGGTGGCCGGGGATTGAACCGGCGCTGCAGAGGCTGCGGGCAGCTTCGCAACCCAGCGCTCAACCGCTGCGCCACTGGGGAGGCCCGAGGCATTCAAATTTTCAAAAATAATCACCCCCAAATGTAACAGTAGGCATAATTCACTCAGGGAAATTTGCAACTCCTTCTTTATAAATTTTCCAAGTAAATAACTCAGCATCTGAATAAAGTGAGGCCTATCAGTTTGTGAGGGGTAAGGGGATGCATTTGAAGAAAATATCTTCAGCATAGTTTAACTGTGAATGATTGAGGGAAATTCCTGCTAGAGAAATTCCAGCTGGAGCATATTCATATACATGTATGTATATCGGTTATTTTGGTACTACAAGCCTTTCATCCTTTCTCATTCTCTCCTGGGATTCCCTAACACTCAATATAGCAATTAACTTTCCTACTGACACTTGGCTATGTAAACATAACTTATTACTTTCCTAATACAATGCATGCAAACTAGGAGATTGCTGTAACTTCCAAAGGCATTCTGATTGCCAGTTGTTCAGCCCCACTCTTGGTGGTATAGAGACTTCCAGTGGAAGATTCATCACCCATGTCACAGTCTTAGTGGAAGAAGAATTGCCTATCTCTTCTAGCATGTTAACTTGGAGGAGTCTCTCCAACAAGCACATTAGAGGCTTGTACCTTTCCTAAACTCTTGACTCATTCACTATTCTGAATCCATTACAGTATTGGCTAATTAAGTTTCGATAAATAGTCTAAACCCCTTGTTTGAGCAAAGAAGCTGGGCAATGTCTATGATTTCCAGGTAGGCAGAAGGATGAAGACATTCTTCCTCCAGATCTGATGAGATCTTTCCATCCCATTCTTTGACATCCCTAGTCCTCAGTGTGGTATCTCAAATGATTTAACCATCATTTGAACCATCAAATGATCTCACTGTTGCTAATCCATAGTGTTTCATAAGTAAATCAGTGCTTAAAGATTCATAGTCAGAATAACAAAGAGGTTAAGTTTGCAACAGTGTTTTTGCTCAAAATTCTTGTTTCTATTCACAGAGAAGTGAAAAATCATTACGACTTAGACTGACAGCATTTATACTATTTCCGGTCCCTGGGTGATAGTGAGGTAACAAGAGGGTAAACAAATGACCAATAAACACGAGAAAGGGCACTTAAGCTCATTAATCATAAGAATAAAACAAACTAAATCCATAATGCGCTATTGCTTCACATCCATCCATCAGTGTGGCTCAAATGGACAAGATAGACAAAAGCAAGTGTTGGTAAGGATGTGAAGCAACTGGAACTCACTTATACTGCTGGTGGGAGTGATAATTAGTACAACCACTTTGGGAAGCTTTTGGCAGAATCAGCTAAAGCTGCACATATACATACCCCATGACCTACTGGTTACTTCTGGTGGGTAATACTTGAAGATGGAGGTCTGGTTCTGGAGCAGTAGTAACACCCTGTTGAATCTGGTTGATGTTTACATGGGTGTGAAAATACATTAGGCTGTACTCTGGTTTTTGCATTTTTCTGCATACATTTTGTACTTTTCTTTATATAGTCCTCAATACAAGGTTACAAAAATTATTCTAGAGCAGGATCTCAGCTTCACAATTGTGGTTCTGTTCTTTTCCTCCCCACCTCTTTCTTATTGTTTAATTGAGTATGGATGTAGGTGTTTTGCTATTGTTTGGCAGGGTCATGGAAATTGTTTAATACAATGGGGATAAAACTGATTCTGTCCTGACCAGCTATATCGGTGCCTCCCCTCTCCCTTCCTCCAACCCCTCACGCTGGGTCAACATATTGGATAATGAGAGTCAGAACCCTGGAGGAAGGCAACAGTCTTAGAAACAATTTCCAAGTTTCAGGAGAGGAAACTGAGGCCTAAGAAAGTTCATTAACAAAGTCTATGGATTTTGGTTTGCTGGTTCCTTGAACAGTGGGGACAAAATCTGAGCTCATGATTCCAGTTTATATCAGTCTGACACATAGGCAAAGGTGGCTGTCCATTTCTTCACATCCATGAAAAAGATGGAAAGCTTGAACTTGCTTCATTCCTATACATTAAGTGATCACTTGCTCCCCATTCAAAATTCAATTCTTCATTGGGAGAAATAAGGTCGTATCTAATCACAGGGCACAACTGGTCAAATTCACTATCACTCATAGAGAGTAGAATCAGAAAAAGCCAAGTGTCACTGGAACTAGAGCAGACAAAGCAAGTACCACCTGCCGGGAATGGCTGCAGCACTTCAGGTAAGACTCCATCTAATCTCACAGCCCTTGACATAACCCTCCTGTGATTCCCACTTTAGATATAAGGACACTAACACACAGAGGTGAGGAGCTCCCCAAGGTTGTACTAGTAAGTGCTGGTGGGAGAATTACCCTGGGAAGACTGCTCGTAACCCCAGTGCTCTGTGGGACAGGACAGTTTAAGTCTCTCTCATGGTGAGCTAAACATTTTGTGGAGATGTTAGGATCCTAGCATAGGAGAAAGGAATATATAAAAGGATACTTTAAAAGGAACAAGAGATCCCTCACAACAAAACAAAATCACAATACCAAGATGTATTGTTAAGTGTGCTTGTGCGCTAAACTCATAACATATAATAGGCATGCTATATTAACAGTTAAGTGAGATGGATCAAGCTCCTTTGGGAACTATTGAATATTTGCTTCACTTTAAAATGTAAAGACCATATCATTATAAAATAAATAAATAAATAAATAAACAAAAATAAAATGTAAAGACCCTATCAATGGCTACCCTAATTCCAGTTGTGATGAAAGATTTTAAATTTTCAACCATACTACTACCACCAAAAAAAAAAATACAAAAACAAACAAAAGCTTAATAATGTGAACAAAGAAGATGAAGCTTCAATTAGCACCTAAGCCAGTTGCTCTCTCTTTGTTTCATGGTAAACCAGATCCTTGACTGGTTATTGAGGATTTTTCCTTCTTCCTGCCATCCCATACTATCACCACCTCATGTCTCAACACACACACACTCTTCTGTCAGCACAAGACACTTCTCAGTGGCAACACAAACCCAAAGGGCTATTCTATCATCTCCTATAGCATCCAACTGAATCCTGAGACAAGTGTATTTTTTACCAGTATTCTCAGCCTGGAGCTGAACAGATGAGGATCACACACAGGGAAGAAGCAACACTCGTCACAAATGCTTTTAAGTGCTCTGCATGCCCACATGCCACACTTAATCCTGCCAACCCTGGAGGACACCACAACATGTTCTAGAAGGATGTCCTACTTGAGTAGGATGTCACGAACAGATTGGTTAAAAGAAAACAAAAGGCCTCCCTTCTTCAGTGAAGGTTGGGCTGAACAGGGCTGCTGAAGACAGTTTCACATTTAAATACAGTTTTCCCATTTCAAAGCAATGTCGAGGCATGCAGCTTGTTAGATTTATATAAAGTCTGGTCTCTCAAGACTTTACAAAGCGAATGGCATCCATCAAATTAATTTCCTTGGGGATCATCTCAAACATGGAGAATGAAAAGACCAGCCCATTAAACATCAAAAGAATGTTCTAAATGGTAATTAAAGTTCTATTATATTTTCTTTTTCTGGGAGCAGATTAGATTAATTCAATTGAGAATATTATAAGTATCAAAGCTGACAGTGTGAATGTGTCAAGTTGGCTGGAAGAGCACTTAATATTGCAGACATCTGTTCATTCAAGTTATAGGAAACACATGAAAGAGGGAGTGGCCTCGGAGCCTGGGTTACTCACCAAGCCGGCACACGTAGACACCGCGACCGAGGAGGAGCTGTCGTTTCGGATAAATCCCTGATAGAAACATCGCTGCACCTCGGGGGCCTGAGTCTCTGAAGCACCATCTTTTCCCAGTACCTGGACAATAAAGTGACTGCTCAAAATCGCCGAGGGCTGAAGCTCTAAGTGCAGCTCCTGTCCAAATGCTGAAAATCGGTAATGCAGGGAGCTGCTGGCACTCTGCACCCACCGCCTCTTCCTGCCGTGGTGGTGAAAAATATCATGTGAAATATATGAGCCGCCCGAGTCCACTTCCACCGGCGTGACAAAGACGTAATCTGCAATGGGAGAGGGTTTGCTGTGAGCACCCAGAGCCCACGAGGCTACTTGGTCTCTTCTTCCCAACAGGTTGGCAAATAGCAATGCTCAGTTCAAAGATGTCTATGCTCCAATTGCGAGACACCAAAATAGATTTCAGAGCGACTCCTTTGGAGAAGAACCCTGTGGTCATTACAACCAGCTTGGCCCCAGTAGTTCCAAGAAAAACGACAAGTCCAGCACAGGATTGCTGAATGTCAAGAATGTGGACCACGCCACCGCTCTGAGTCTGCAGCACATTGGATGGCTTTTTTATATATTAGCCAGAGCGCTCCATATGTAAAATTGGATTTGTTTTGGAGACAAAATGAATAAGTATAAAACCACAAAAGGAATGAATTTTTTTTTTTTTTTGGGCAGATGGATATCTTTGTGTTTAAAACCGAATCGGGAACCTATTTGGGGGGCAGTTTCCATTTCAAATGCTAAGTCACAGTGCTGAATAAGTTGAGCTGATACTGCAGATAATTAACAAGTAACAGCAGTTTCAGATTCCCGATATGAATTATACGCGATACTAAAAACCCCAGCACATGTACCACTCTTCACACTTTACCAGCATTTCACAGGGACAATCCCATCTAATCATGAGCATAAAATAGAGTGACTGCATAAATAGGCCTCAAGATTGTCAGAACTTCTCTGTGGTGTCTGAGGTTTCAAATTGCTCAGACATGTTGGTGGGGGAGTGTCCGATCAGGGGACACCTGGAAAGGCATGTTTAAAAATACCTTCTCCAAAGCTTCCTCGAGCAGCACTAATTGCTGCTTGTTGGGGAGAGGAGGAGCCAAAAGACAATTTGCTGCTTGGAAAAAACAAAACAAAAACAAAAACAAAATGAAGCCAGCAACACTGTTTTCTATCACACAACACTGAAACTGAAAAGGTTCATCCCACAGGGTGGAATACATTCTCTGCACACTACAGAATGTTCTGCATTTCCACTTTGTAGGCATAGAATGGAAGCTACTTTGCAAAGTGTTTAGAAAGATTCTGAATAACTAAGTGGCATGTTTGAGTCACTAAGATCCTTGGCTACTGGGGGCAGGAAAAGAAGAATTTCCCTTTTACCAAAATAGTCAACAACCCCCCAAAATAAAGCTGAGAAATGAATGGAAGTCCTGTGGTCGGCAGGAATCAACGACAGGTGATATACTAATTGGGCCTACCTTCAGAAAAAAAAAAAAATTCCCCAAATGACAATTTTAACCATTTTCTTCTGTGCAGGAGCGAAGTCATCTGGGCCTCTTCCGGCTGCAACAGCTCTCATTCCTACCTGTGCTTGCTGTCCTGCCCTTCCCACTTTGCCTTGACTCCTTTAAGTAGGAAAATTATCACACTGTCGTGCATATTTTAAAAATTTGGAAAAATAAGTCTTTCCTGAACCTTAAAGAAACTGGGCAGGACAGACAATATTCTCTTCTTGAAAAAAAAAAAAAAAAAAGTCTGTTGTGTGGCTTTCGAGGTATGTGGCAGCTTCATAGCAAAAAACCACCTCTTATCTCCACAACACTGAAAGCTAACTGAGAAAAACATTCCTGACACACACTGCAGATTCTCTACAAGAAGTGGTTTCTTACCTCCTTGTCCAAAATTGTGTCTACTCTGAGTTGGGCGGTCAGGCAGGAGACTTATCCAGCCAGCTTTCCAGGGAATGGGCCCTAAAAGTGCCTCCTACCCCCACACCTGCTGCTTGTTTGCCAGGAGAGAAAGAGTAAGTCCTTGAAGGAAGAGGGGCAGGCAGAGCCCCTGGGGAGCACCACCTGCCAGCTCAGGGGCTGAGTAAAGAGGAGGTCCCTATGGGTGGTGGCTGGGACAGGGAGAGCCTCCAGCCCTCTGACCCTGATAGAACATGGGGATTGTTTAAAACTGCACCCATCTCTGTGGTTGGATAAAAGGTGAATTTCCCAGGAGTGAATTCCTGATTCTCTCCTGTCCCCTTCTTGCCCCACTCCCTGGCACAGACCTTCTCCATGATTCTGCCTCTTCCCCAATATGCTCCCTAGTCCCACAACAGGGCCAGAGAATGACCTGACAGGTAAAAAAGATAGAATTCCAGTGGGACATGAAGGTTGGATCAAGAACCAACTGTTCTGTAGCTGGTGGAAAACAATGGAAACTAGCATTTGCCTTCAGGGCACCAGGGAAAGGTTAATAAATGACAGAAGTGAAGGTTGCTCTGGAAGTTTGGGGCTAAGGAACCGCCTTGGAGATGAAGGTTCCAGAGATCTAAAGCTACCAGCTTCTTTCCCCAGGGGGGGCTTTGGGAATTCATGGCTAAGAGCAGAGAATAGAAGCGCAGAGAGGAAGAAAAGGAACAGAAGTGGAGAGGGGGAGACAAAAGGTAAAGTACTCACATGCCCAACACCCCCACCCCCACCCCCACCCATCACCACCACCAAGAATGAGTTCCTGCAGGCTTTCCGGGTAGAGGAAGAAACCCAGGAAGGGACCCTTTGATATCCACAGCCAGGTCTATGTCCACTTCCTTTCTAACTTCTCACAGCAGTTCGGAATTTTTTACAAGCCATCTGTGAATGAGGGAAAGTATTGTTTTCTCCTTCCTCATCAAGTCTCATTTAAGTGACTTGCAGCTTGAGGCCTTGATTGTTTTGATAAGTTCAGAGTCCTCGCCCGCATCCCTCCTGCCAGCCTCCTTCCACCCCGCTGCCTCCCCCACCAAAAGGAACCATTTCCAAGGCGCGCGCGCACCGCGCACACACCTGCCAGGTGGAGGGGCAGCGTTCCATCTTTTCTCTTTAGGGGGAAGGAAGGGACAAAGAACCTGGAAAGGCCCCCTGGGGATGGGGATGGGGGCCGAATACGAACCATCATTTAAACCGCTGCCGCCACTGCTACTGTCACTGGCTAAGGCTGCGGAGACGGACGCACAGCAGAGGCAGCACAGCTGGAGCGCCTGCAAGAGAAGAGGTGACACTGGACGTGAGCGGCACGTTGGGCTTGGCGCCCCCTGCCACCCGCTCTGGGTGCGCCTCCCGTCGGGCACCTGCCTTGGCCAAGCGCCCCAGTCGCGCCGGACCCCACGGCGCGCCCGCGCCGGCGGCGGGGAGGGCGCACGCGAGCAGGAGGGCGCACTCCATGGTCAGGTGCGGGTGCGGCTGCTGCGGGCGGCCGGACGCAGCGGGCGGAGCGCACGGGCGGCGCGCATTCTCCCCGCCGCCCCAGAGTGGTGCTCCAGGTGCCGCCAGGTGGGAGCCGCGCGGCTCACATCGCCCGGCGCCCCGGCGCCTCTTTTCCTCCGGCCGCCTGTGCGCCCTCCCTTCTGCCGGCGCGAGCCTGCGGAGCTGCTGCCTGCGGCTCCCCGGGGGATCCGGGAGGCTCCCGAGCCGGGGCTGGCGCGCGCCTCCGAGCGCAAACGGCTGGGGGGCTCTGTCCGTGCCTGCCCGCCCGCTTGCCCGCCAGTCTGTGCGTCTGGGTCGGTGAGAGCGTCTGAGGCTCCCGGGGAAAGCAGCGCCAGCTGGCTCCCCCAGCGCGCCGGAGCCGAGCGCCCGCCTCTCCACCGCACGGTGATTGGCGACCAGCGGCTCCTGGGCCCGTCCGAGCCCCCGGGCTGGTGCAAGGGCGTGGGATTCCTGGCTCCTGCTCCGAGGGAGGGGAGAAGGGGAGGGGACTCTGGGTAAGAGTGTGGGGAAGGAGGGACCGACAGCCAAGGGAGGGAGGGGCGCGCCCTGGGTCAGGCTTGGAAAACGTAGTTGAAGCGCACGGTGGGATGAGCTGAGAAGGGGGCAGGCTCAGGTAAGTGGCGCGACTTCTTTGGCCGCCTGTGCAGACTCTGACAAGTCTTCTGGCGAGAAGGCTGGGGTATTTAACCTCCTAAACAACTCCAAAGTGCCTGTGTTATCCCTGACTTCATCTCATTTATTTCAGACTCTGTCCTTGCAAGGTGGATGCTATTAACCCGCGAGAGGAAGACTGGAAAATGGGACTCAGCTGGGTTCATGGTTGCCTAGCTACCTAAAGAGAAATCCCTTGACCTGCAAGTCGGGGGCAGCCTCGTGGGCTGGAGCCCTGAGCCTTGTCCAGTCCTGCAGCCCGCAGCGTGGAACACACCGTCAGCGGTGGTGGCTTCCCCTCACCTCACCTCTTCCCCAAGTGACCATGCTTCCAACTCCTCAAACTTGAATCCTGGCCTGGTGTCCCAGCCTCCAGCAGTCAGCCACAACAAACCCTGCTAACCATCACCGCCAACGTGGTTCCATTTGCTGGGTGGCTGTTCCTTTCATCAGTGCATTTATTTGATCCCTGCTGTTTGCAGCCATGAACAAAATATATTCTTACAGGCCAGTAGGAAACACTTGCGGAGAGATACCTCAACAATTCTAAGTACCAGAAAGACCACAAATACAATAAAGGAGAAGAGCAGTCTCTTAATTTAAAATAACTGCAGAATCAGATTTAGTTGGGGGAAGGGAGGAGGCATATGGGTCTGCACCTCTCCTAGGGAAGCATGAGGATGCTTTCTGATTGACCAACCCTTCCCACCCATCCTCCTGGGTTTTTCAACTTCTTCTTCCTTTTTTTTAATTTTTTTTTTATTGCGGTAACATCAGTTTAGAGGACTGTATAGTGCTGTAAACTATAACAGTTAGGATACAGTATGGCTACCACACCACAACCACCACTGAATGCCAGTCTCCAGGAGTGTGGGTCTGTTCTATAAGGAAAAGAAAGATTGTAAGTTACAGACCAGAGGGAGAGGCAGAAACAGTACATGGCCAGGTGGACAGGATCTTCCAGCCTGGGGGAAGCATGTAGCAAATAAGGAGTCAGTTGGAGACTGGTGTGTGTGTGTGTGGGAGAACTGTCTTCAAGAAAGAACAATGTGGATGTTGTGTGGACATGGCTGGCAGGTGCCAAGAGAAAGCAATGACAAGAAAGGTGAGCGGGACCAGGGTGTAG
The DNA here is from genome assembly GCF_014898055.3 of Talpa occidentalis. NCBI lineage: Eukaryota > Metazoa > Chordata > Mammalia > Eulipotyphla > Talpidae > Talpa > Talpa occidentalis. The sequence goes on from NW_023601754.1 coordinate 14,486,192, forward strand.
CTGTGGAAACGGATGGTCCTAACCCCGGTGATTAAGATGAGGCCATGTCATAGCTCAGAGCAAACAAAGCTCACATGTCAGAAGTGGCACCATTTCTGGCCAAGGGAAAGCTTTTGGGAATGGCCTCATAAGAAGAAAATTCAAGTTTAACAACCCCTGGGTCTCTCCACATCGTCTGTTTAAGCTCTTGTGGCCTCCATTTTATATCCTGTAAAATAAGACCAAACAGCACACTAAAGGGCTATCTCAAAGATGAAGTGAAAACATTTTTCTGAGAGCATTAAGAGTAAAAACAGATGACACCCTGCCTATCTGTAACTTACATCCCATGTCAAACTTCGATATGCATCAAAATCCCCTGGGATGCTGGCTTTTAGAGCGGGCCCCTGGGCTGTGAGCCCTGGGAAGTCTGGCTCTGTGGGTTTGGTGTACCGTCCAAACAGGCCTCGGTAGCCAGCACCTGTGGGTGATGCTGATACAGCTGATTTTAGTGGTTTCTGTGATTTCAGGAGACAGCTGGACACAAAAGGAAAGAGGACATCAGGGACAGAAAGTACAAATGGTGGCCCAAATCACATCATCCTCATCCTCCTGCAACAGGCTGCCTGAAAAAGGAGTCTGGGACTGAGAGCCCTGAGCTCTCATCAAGTAAGCACTAAGGAAACTGGGAGAGAGGTTGTCCCTCTTGGAGATATATTTTCGTGGTCATCCACACTCTTTTTATCTCCTTCTTTGGTGATCAGAGGATCTTTGCCTGGGTCAGTGCTAGAGTCCAGAGAATAGTTTTGGTGGATACTCTGTACTCCACTGTGGCCTTAAGCCTCAGCATCTGGGGCTGAGGGGGCTGTCCTGTGCATACCCAGATGGTTAGCAGCATCTCTGCCCATCAGATGCCCACAACTGTGATGGTGCCAGATGTTCTCTGGGGAGCAACATACCTCCCTCTCTCCATGAGAACTTGGATGAACAGTCCAGACCCCAATCCCATCCTATGGCATTTTTCTCTACCAGCCTGGCACCTCAGAGCTTCTCATTCAACTGAACAAATACTTCTTGAGTGCCTCCTCCCCTTTGTGGACTGGAGGTCTCTGCATGTCGTTCATGTTCCCTGGTCTTGCAGCCCCTCCCCCACCCTTTATAGGGTAAGCCCTTCTACCCTATAGATCCCACCCTTTCATAGTTTGGTACAGAAACCAAGACCCACTTCCCATATATTCTAGATCTAGAGATCAAAACTTCCCATTTCATTCACTTCCAGATGATTCTGTCCAATTTCTTTTGTGGGGTCGCTACCTAAACACTGCAAAGCTATAGCCACCCAGATGGCCTTATGTACTAGTCCAGGAACTGGCCCTGCAATATGTGTAAACTGCCTCTAGATGGTGACAGAGAGTCATGAGCTCATGGTCCAGCCTTTTGGTTGTGAATTAAAAATTAGCACCGCATTCTAAATTGCTTGGAACTTTAAATCTTGGTTGACTGTAAAGTTATAAATCTAAGACATTATCATGAATATCTACAGCTCACAGTAATCTGTCTCAGACTGTTCAGGGTCCTGTAACAGAATGCCACAGCCTGGGTGGTTTATACAGAACAGAAATGGATTTCTCACAGTTCTGGAGGCTGGAAGTTCAAGATCACACACAGGCAGACTCAGTGTCTGGTGAGAACCTGCTTCCAGATTTCCTGAGGCTTTCTTTTCACTGTGTCCTCACATGGCAGAAGGGGCAAGAGGCACTAATCCCATTTATGAGGGCTTTGACCTCATGACCTTTTCACCTCTCAAAGGCCCCACCTCCAAATATCACTGCACTGGCATTAGGTTTCAACAGATGAATTTGGGAGAGGGGCAGAAACATGGAGTTCATTGCATGCACCGAGTGATGGGGGGGAATCTCTGTTATGCTGTGTTCTGTCACACCGAGCCCAGAGCCTTCCACACACTCAGTGCACATCTGTAAGAAGAAAGCAGGGGAGGGAGAAAAGGAGGGAAGAAATGGGGAATTTTGAGATAGAGAGGTCACCCAGTATCACTTTTCCCTAAATACATGTCCCCCTTTTTTCTCCTTTAAAGTCAACGAAACTATTCCAGGTATTGATTTTTCTACTTTTTTCATTGGTATAAGTGTAACCTTTTTTTCAAAATAATGCCTTAGATCATGTACCTCCTCTTGGCCAGAGAAAGTCAACGATGGTGACCCCTGTTATTGATTCACATTTCCCTGGGTCTCTGCTCCACAACGGTACAATTTTCTGTGGAAATGAAGACATATGCAGTCCCTCCCTCTTCACCCTCTGTGCTGTCATTGACCCCTCTTATCTCCTCTCCTTTCCAGGCAGAGGGTAGAGGGACACTGCTCTTCTCGGACATTTTAAGGCCGCATTAAATACTTCCTCCAAATTTATTTAACAAATACCTGACAGTTTCCTGCAGAAAGTATTTTCTTGTCCAAAGATAAAGATGTCCAAAGTCACGCTTTCAAACCTAGAACAGGCTCAAAGAGAAACTATAAACAAGGCTGAACTTACTCAACACAGCAGCTGAAAAGGCAAGTGATGGAAAGGATTTACCTCCCTTCCTCCCAGAGAAGGAAGGATTGCCTCTGGCCAGAGTCTCAAAAATGGGGTACAGTTGGCAACACCGTCACAGTTCTGAAAACAGTAGGGAGGGGCAGAGAGAGGAGCAGAGGATGGATGACAGAGAAGCAGATTCAAAGTCTCTCTACCCTGATTCAAAGTATCTCTATCATCTTTATAGAAAGATGTTTACCACACAAATCATGACATGCAACAGCTTTGAGTATTTATTAGTGAGACTACAGGAAGCAGGACTTCAGGTGTAACACCCGGCTTTGGGAATAGGTTACCATACAATGATGCGGGAACTACCAACTGTTCTCCCTCCTGGTATCACCGTTTGTCTCTTGTTGCACACTCTTGGGATTTTAGCATCGATTTCTTTCCTTTGGATCTACGCTAGCCTGACCTATTGGTTTGATGAGTTTTCCCCACTTCTTCTCCGCTTCCCTCCCATGCTCCCCCTCTGGCTACCTGTCCTGCTTCCCTGTTTTATTTTTAGTCCTTTTCTCAGCTCTGTTCTCCACAGTAGTTTCTTTGCCCAAGGCTAATAGGCAGTATGAGAACTAGACTACTTCCACAGCAAATTCAAGGCCAAGTTCTGAGTTCTGTGCACAGTGAAATATATGCTTTGTAGATGCTCTGGGAAACAGCAGGGCTGCCTTAGAAAGGGAAAGAAGGTTGGTTGACACCAAGTCTTCTCTCTTCACACCTGGACTTAGACATCTAACCCAGGAATTCCCAAACTCACATCCCTAACACCAGCCAGTCTGCCCTCAGCCCTGGAGCAGTCAGAGCTGGGAACTGCTGCTAACCAAAACCACCTGGGTAACTGTTAGCAGTACTTTCTAACATTCATCCCGACGAATATTCCAATGCAGTGGGTCTGGGATGAGGCCCAGACATCTGTGTTTTAACCCACACCTGGGGGTTTGTGATGTAACTAAATCTATTACAAAGGTGTCATTATGCCCGCCCCCCCAGTCTTTACACCTCCATGTGGATGGAGTGGGGACTTCCCAGCTCCTAGGTTTAAATCCTATTCATGAAGAAGCAAAGTGTAATAGAAACAATAAAGGGCAGGCTGGGACTGAACCCTTGATTTAGTGATGAGCTGTAAGCCTTGATATCTGTTGTTTGTTAGATTTGAGTTGGGGGAGAAAGGGGGTGAGTGACCTTCTAAATATTTCCATGACCCTTCTTCTGGCTCAACCTTTGATTTTGACCTCACCAAACATATAGTAATACTTCCTTTTTGGCAAATATTATTGGCCCAAGAGATGGGTGGGACCTGGACACAAGCTGAACTTTGAGAATCAGTCACTGGTGGGGCCTCCCTGGTGGCGCAGGGGGTTAAGACACAATCTATGAAGCTATCTGGAGTCACTGCAGCACGAGTTCGATCCCCGGCCAGGGAGCTACCCACACGGCACAGCAGACCTCTCCTGATGCACCCACTGCTCCCCTCAGCAGTGTATTTCAGTCAATCTGCCTGTTTTGTTCCCCGCTCTGTCTCTGGTGTATCTTCTCACCCCCCACACCTCTGGCCTGTACCCCAGGTCTTGTATGCATAAATAAATCTTTTATTAAAAAAAAAGAATCAGTCACTGGTGCTTGGGAGGATGAAACATCTCTCAGCTGTGCCTGTCACAATACAGGAGCGGAGCCTGCACTTGTCAGCAGTCGTTCGGAGCTGCATCAAGGAAATCCATGGAGAAATAGCACAGAAGTGGAAAAAACACAGGTTCCAGTTTGAAGCCAGGGCACTCATCTGTTATTCCTTGAAATCACTACCTCTTAATCCAAGAAACCGCTCTCTCTCGCTTCCCTTTAAGTTGCTCTGTGTTGGATTATCGTCACTGTCAAGAAAAGTAGTCCTTTTGCTACATGACCTTGAACACCAAAGTATTAATCAAACGCAGCAAGAAAAATCCCTGTTTCAATCTTTTTATTTTCATGAGGGTTGAGTCAAGCAACCTGTATAAAATGTCTGATGCCAAACCACCAGGGTGCAATAAATGGTAGCTGTTCTCCTTGTTTGGGGATCTTATTGGTGTAGCCACCCCACTTCCTGAGGCTGTGAACTCTGGCCTAGACATGATGCCATCTGGAATATTTTTTTTACCCACACTCCAGCAGGACCCTGATATTTCCCATGTGGTTCACAGGACTACACTTCCCGACACAGTGCCCAGTGTGTATGGGAACGGGTCTCCCTTCTTCCAGGCACAGAAATGCCCCAAAACTAGGAATTGAATAAATTAGGATAAAAATGCCCCTTCTGGGCTGATGCTGCCTTTGGGGGGCAGGATGTAGAGCCCTAGGCCCTATTGGCTTTCTTTTCAACTCATGCCAAGACAGGGCCCTGCCATTTCCTGCGCCCAGCCTGGGGTACAGTCTCCTCCTTGACATCATCTTGGATTGGGTAACTGACTTAGAGCAAAGATTCATCCCACCTAGGGCGATGCACAGAGTTACAATTTCTAAATTGCCAATTTCATCATTTCCCCCCGAACCCACTATCCTGTGTGTTAGCACGATCTTGGAGCAATGAAGGCAAAGGACACACATTATGTCCATCGTCACTCACCCTTCACTACTTCTGCACCTCCGCCCCAAAGTGAGACACCCGACGGCCATTTCATAATCGTGAAAAGACAATACAGCTATTAAAAAGTAAATACAGAGAAACAGAAAGATGTTGACCCTGCTCCTTTCACTCAAAGAGAACCGTGAAAAGTTATTTGAGAGAGAGCCCTTGGCAGTGTTTATCTTTAAAGAGTTGTAGTATTTGAAAGTCACGACTGTCTCCTCAAAACCCTTTCATCTGCTGAGCTTCCAAGCCTTTCCTCTGTCCTGGTGTTTCTCCCATTTTTTCTGGTTCAGCTTACTCATCAATAATTTCCCTGCTCTTTTCATGGCCCTTAAATATCGGTGCTCCCAGACTCCTGTGCTTGTTCCTTATCTTTTCTCGTAAGATAATCTCCATTCCCATGCATTCAGATCCCAAGTACCGGCAGATGACTCCCAGATCAGTTTTTCCTGCCTCAAAACCATCAGCCATTTGCGGTCTGCCTTCATCTGCACAGAATCCCAAGTTTGGGGCCACCCCTAAATGTGGAAGGTGAAGGGGGGACAGCATATTGGTCAGCATATCTGGAAGAAAGGCAACGCATGCTGCCGAGACAGGCCCCCATGCCACCTCCTTGGCCAGCCCCACTCTGGGACCTTGTTACTATCCTGGCCTGCAAGGAACAAATCCCACGACTGTAGAGGGGACAGCAGCTGCCTGTGAACTGGCTGCAGCTGTTTTTGTCTTCATTACCTCCCTCCCTCCCCAGCTTGTCCTCACTTGTGTTCCTTCCCTCGGCCTCTGTGGTCTTTCTTTTTCTCCTTACCTTCCTCACTAACTTGTATGTTTTTGTTATTCAGATAAGGCAAAGCCCCTTGAGGCTTGCTCCATGTGAGCCCCACTACTGCTCAGCTCAGCCAACAGTCTCAATCTGGGTATGTGTGCTGAGTTCCACCCCCAGAGAATCTGAGCGAAGGGGCACATCTTGATGATGGTGAAAGCCTTCTGCCTCCAGGACAATCTGCAGTCAGTTGAGAACCAACCACTGTCTAGAGTGTCCATCACAGAGCAAGGAGAGCTGGTTAGCCATGCAGTCTCAGCACTGTCCCCCACCTGCTGAGTGAGACTCTGCAAGGTCCCCATGAAAGCTGCAGAAATCCTGCTGTGGAGTCAAATGTACAGAATTTAGACACTCAGGTAGTCTCCTGCCCTCCGAAGCTTCAGTTGCCCCTTCTACAAGATGAGGATAATAGTAACACTCACCGGGAGGTAGGGAGGAATAAAAGGGATCAACACGTTAAGTGTTAGATTAAGTAACTTCATAGGAGTAGCCTCATTATCATTCTCTCTGCCCCCCTATTTCTCTCCCCTCCTTCATCCCTCTGCCCGCTATGATGGGTTAGACAGAGCACTACACTCGGTTATCCTGGGAATCACACCCTTGCTGATGCCATAGTCACATCCAAATTAAACATGACTAGTTTTAAGTATGCAAAGAGGTCCCAGTTCCCGATCTCCATCCCTCAAAACCCCCACCAGGATCTGCCCTTCTCCACATGCCATCACCTCCCCACTGAGCGCTGTATGGAGCCTGCACCCCCATTGCACAGGCCATTTGCTTCCAGAAGCTATGCAGTGACTAGAGACCAGGGTCCCTTCCACACTGGCAGGCACAATTTCAAGAGGCAGATCATTTAAAACCAATTATTGGAACCCCGCTGGCTTTTGCAAGGAATTAATGTAAGGACTCCAAGGTGGCAGAGGGATCAGAGCAGAAGGGCTGGGAGGGATATGTCTTATTTTTCAAGCAGTCTGGGATCTATTTGGAGGGGTCCAAAACATCAGGGGTGGTGTCCAGACTGAAACCTAATACTTTCTATTGCTCTCTTGCTGTAGAGTTCTAGCATCTCCCGTGATCGGATGCAGTCTCTGCAAAGCTAGCATTGAGCAGGAACATAATAACAACCTTGGGACATGAGAGCCGCTGGTGCCTGCCCAGCAGCACTGGATGTTTTTATGTGCATTGCATTAAGAGCTTCCATCTCTCCGGACAAAGGGGGGAAGCGCTTCCATGGTGGGTGGCCCCAATTAAACCCCGAGCCTACTGAGTTTCCGCCCAGGCTGCCTGGAAGACAGCCAGCGCTGATTAGAAAGCAGGTACCTTAAATGGCCCTGCGCGGCCATAATGAAAAAGCCTGGAAAACGGCGAAATGACACAGAGGAAAATCATTACAATTGAAATTCTGCCCCTAGCCCCTCCACCTCATGCCTAAAAACCCCCACTTTTTCCGAATTGCCTAAATATCACTTTGCCTATTGCGTTCACATTCCAGTAAATGAACGATCTCTCAGAAGAAGACACTTTGACCATCCTTCTTTAGTGATAAAACACAGTTTGGGTTAAAAGCACCTGAAGAGAATGCAGACAAAATCAAAACAAACCTCTCCTTTGCAAAAGCAAATAAATAGCTCCATATACTATAGGGCTGACAAAGTGTAATTGGTTTGCAGTTATTGTTAGATTTTAAAATAGTATAATAATAAACATCTGTCTTTGTATAATGATAAAACCAACAGATCTTTTTGAAAATCTTGAAAATAAAGAAAAGGATAATGAGAGAATAAGAATGAAGCATCATCCACCCTTCATAGGTGACCAAGGAAACAGGTCTCTTCCTTCAGCTGTTCTACGCAGCTGAGATTACACTGTATACAGCAGGTGCTCAAATCACCTCCTTTACATCAATGTTTCATTTAACGTTGCCATTTCTGAGAACCTGTCCAAGATGTTAAGTGAGGACTTACTGCAATGTTGGGTGCTGCTATGTTTGACTAGTATAATATATGGAATATGTGGCAGCTATTAAAATTCCTTGCACCATCATTATTGTTAATAGCTGGGACATAATCCATCAAAGGCGCGTGACAGAACACACTTAGCAAAAATTTGGAAGCTCCTTTGTTGGTTGACAGTTGAGCTATAACAAATAATAGCTTTGCAGGACCATCTGCACTGCTGCCCCCACAATGGGGAAAGGAGGTGGGGCCTAGCTTTCCTTGAGTTACTCTGAACATCTTACCAGGGAACATTCTATAGAGTAACACAATGAGGGGGTTATTAGGAATCCCCTTGAACAGAACAACTGGGGTTCATGGATAGGTGAGGTCACTAGTCAAGGTCACAAAGCTAGTGAAGCATGAAGACCCAAGTCTCTCAGTTTCTGCCTTCATTTTTTTCCCCCTCCAAACTACATTTAAGTAAGTTTACATCTTGGTCTCTAATTTGGGATTATTGGTTTAAACCTCTACAAATGAATATTTCCACGCCCGGTCCATTGGCAGTGGCCCAACAGTCCCCACATGCACCATTGGGCCCCTTCCCTCCCCTAATCCCACCACACCACACTCTCCTTCTGGATGCCTTAGTTTTGCAGTCATATGTTGAGAGTTTGTTATTGGTTTTGGTTTTGACTGATCCTTTATTATGTTTCTCTATAGACCACATATAAGTGAGAACATGCAATACATGTCTTTCTCCTTCTGATTTATTTCACTTAGCATTATCTCCTTTAGTTGTATCTATGTTGTCACAGATGGCCAGAGGTCATCCTTTTTTATAGCTGAGTAATATTCCATTGCATATATGTGTGTGTGTGTGTGTGTGTGTATATATATATATATATATCTCCACTTTTTTTTGATCCACTTCTCTGTCCTTGGTTACTTATCTGTCTTCATCCATAATCCTCATCAATTTGTCAACACAAAGCAGTATAATCAAAAGAGCATGATTTTGGAGGTCAAATTTTTTAATCTTCTTATACCTTGCAACAGTTAGCTATCCAATGAATATAAGTCACAAAAATACCATTCATTCAACTTTATATTTCACGGGTGTTATCACTCACACACCTGATGGTTGCACCCACACCACATTTCATTTACAAGGCCACACTTTTCCCAAGAGCCACAATTTCTAATTCAGTTTTACAAATGAGGGATATTTCAGTTTTTGTCGATAAAGTAGAACCAAGAAAACTAAAGCATGAGGCATACATATATCTCAGAATAGTAGAGAGAGACTGTAAAAATGAATAGTAACAACAATGATAAAAGTTACTGTCACTAATTGACTGCTTATTTGGTACTCGGCCAAGCATTGCGAACATTCAAAGAAAATAAGCATCAAAGTACTTGCAAAATAGTTTCCTAATCTGGAAAATGAAAGTAAGAATGTCTAATGAACAAAGAAGCTGATTATCAGCTAACATAATTTGGATAGGTGACAGTGGTAGAGTTTGGAACTGGGTCTGCCTTTCCAGAAACACACCCAAGATCCATCTCACCATATTTTATGGAATGATTATTCAACCAATGGGTACGTCCCCCCTCCACACACACACGCCCCAATCATGCCAGCAGTCATCTCACGTTCCAGGGTATCATAATGTTGTCAGAGAAACCTCCTGTACCTCTGAAACCCACCTACAGATGTCTCTACAGTTGTCCCTAAAGGCTTGACCAGGCAAGATTCAGCTGGGAATGAGCAGTGTTCAGAATTCATCCCTAACTTTCAGATTTACACCCAAAAGGACCTTTATTGTTCACATGGGCTATTGCTGGGTTATCAGAATTTTCACCCAGGTGAGCCACAGGCCTGACCCAAGACATCTTTTATATGTTTCAGTCACGGGGGGAAGTAGTAGAGCAAACGCAAGGCATGGAAGAGGGAGGAGGAAACTTAGGAGGACAAACATGTAGAACAAAAACCAAAGACAGTAGATATCCAATGAAGGTAATAATGTAAAGACAAATAAGTCATTTAACAGATGCAAAGATAGGGACCAGTGTATGAAAAGGAATCATCAGAGAGTAAAAATTGGTACATGTAGCTATCAACTCCTTTGACCCTTACAGCACCCCTGAGATAGGGAATAGAAAAAAGCAATTGATAAACTCTCAACTAGGTCACAGACAACAGGCTTTTTGAACTTACTTCCTCCATATTTATATAATTCAGATGACAATGGGGTGAATTCAACCTGTCCCTTCAAATGTGAGCCCAGCGGGGATGATCCCTTACTGGAAGTCTAATGGCCTTGTCAGAATTTGAGAGACTTCCAGACATTCTCTTTCTCACCTTTCCCCAGGCTCCCTCTGACCTCTCAAGGTCATTGTTCTCACATCTTCTGCTAGAACTCAGACTCTTTAGCTGGTCCCAACCTACTGAAGAAAGTCATTCATGTGTGTAACATTTCTTAGTAGAGTTTGGGCAGTAAATGTTGTTGTCATCATGGCAAGATACTATATTAGTTATGGATCTCCAGAAAAACAGAACCAGAGAACCAAAAAAGAGATTGTGTGTGTGTGTGTGTGTGTGTGTGTGTGTGTTTATCAGACCCCCCAAAATAAGTAGGTCTGGAGACTCTCTAGGAGAAAGAATTCACTAGAGAGTTTCAGGTGAACCAGGAAAGGCTTTATTATTCTCATGCACAAGGGAAACAATGTCAGAAAAGATAATTTTGCCTGGCTCTTTGGGGGAAGTTAGGGGGACAATTTAAAGGACAGGTCCATGTGCTAGAGTGGAAGAGAGCAGTGTCATAGCTAGTTCTGGGTTGGGTTACATCCAGGCATGCACATACAGGGTACATATCAACTGAGCATGCAGGAGTATCGCCCTTCCCCATTCAGGAAATTGTAAGATAATTATTAGTAATCATTAGTCAGGATCAAATGCCCTTGTCTCATACGGCACCTTTGGTCAGCCTGGCGGGCTGAAGTGTTTGAATAAAACGTTGGGACAGGGCTCACTAGTCCGTGATTTAGTCTACCTGGGCAAATAGGACAGGGGGCAACTCTTATCCTACCGGATTGCAATTTCTTTTACATAGGGTGTCTCAGTTATAAGGGGTTGGCTCAATCAATTATGGAGGCTGAGAAGTCCCATGCTCTGCTATTTCTAAGCTGGAGGTCCAAAAGAGCTATGGTTCTAGTTCAAGTTCAAGATCCAGTCTGAGCCAGGAGAATCATGAGAGCCAGAGAGGCCACTGGTATAAGCCTCTGTCTCACACTGAAGACCTGGGAACCAGAGGTGCCAATGTCAAGTACAGAAGGTGTGCTCTCAGCTCAAGCAGAGAGAAGGAAACATCCTTTCTTCCCACCTTTTGGATTTTTCCCCTCTTCAGCCCTTCAGCAGCTGGATAATACTCACAGGCATTTCAAGGGCCACCAGCTTTGCTTTACTCAATCTACCCATTCAAATGCTAATCTCTTCCCCAAATAATCTCACAGACACACCCAGAAATAATGTTTCCCCAGTTATCTGGGAATCCCTTAGAAGAGGTCAAGTTGACACATTAAACAATTAGCCATCACAAGTATACATAACATAAAATTTATCATTTTAACCAGCTGAAAGTGCACAATTCAGTAGCACTTAAGTGAATCCATGATGTTGTACAAACCACCACCACGGGGTCTACACTGAATTAAAGTGATATCAGATCGCCCTTTCTTACAAGTCATTTGGCCACCCACTAAGTAGCTAGAGGTCTCTACCTTCCCAAAGACTCCTCTTTCTTGTGTTTTATGCAGAACAATTTAGCCTCTACCCCTCTTTTCAGTACCAGGACTACCTTAGCATATCAAGTAACTCATTAATGTGCTCTGCAGAAATAAAAATCATTCCTTGCTAGCCTCACTCTTCAGTATAGCAGAACAAGTAACAGCAGCTCTAATGTTCCAGACCCCCTTTCGGCTTACTGAGTCTCCAGGAGTGAAGAGCAGCTGGAAAGAGATTGATCTCCTCAGGCAGGAAGAGTTGCCATCTCCCTCAGGAGGCAAAGTGTTAATCATCAGTGTAGACTTAAGAAAAAATAACTTGTTGTTGTCAATTCCTAAAACATAAAAACGAGAATACACTCTCTCCACCATGGATCTGGGGAGAGAAACCAAACAGTTCCCATCATGAGTTCAGATTGAACTAATGGACCCATTAATAATGGTTAATCTAAAGGTCATAGTTGACATGAACCTGAGCTCAGATTTCTTCATGGAAGTCTTTGAGGGGGGGAGTCTCAATCCCTCCAAAATGGACTGATGACCCCTCTCAATGTTCTTGGAAGATACCATGTTTCGCTCTGTGATAGAACATGGGAAATTAGGCCCAAAATTAAAATAAAATGGATGATTTCCTGATTGGACTTGGGACTTCTGAAATCTAGGGACTCTTCATTCTATCTTAAATGGTGTTTCTTATTGGGGGACATTCCTTATACCAAGGGGACATTTGGCAATATCTGGACACATTCTGGTTGTCATGTCAGGGATAGGACTTGCTATTGGCATTTAGCATAGAGAGAACAAGGATGCTGCTAAACATTATACAGTGCACAGAACAGAACTTTCAACAACAGTTTTCCAGTCTAAAATGTCAATAGTAGGTCTCCCTGGTGATGTAAGGGGTTAAGATGCAACCTATGAAGCTATCCGCAGCCACCTTAGCATGAGTTCGATCCCCGGCCAGGGAGCTACACACATGGCACAGCAGACCTCTCCTGACTTGCCCACTGTTCCCCTCAGCAGTGTATTTTAGTGAATCTACATGTTCTGTTCCCCACTCTGTTTCTGGTGAATGCTTTTACCCCCCGCACCGCTGGCCTGTACCCCAGTTCTTGTATGCATAAATAAATAAATCTTTGAAAAAATAAAATAAGGGCCTCCCTGGTGGCACAAGGGGTTAAGCACTACAGTATGAAGCAATCTGAAGCCTCTGTAGCACGGGTTTGATCCCCAGCCCACCAGGGAGCAACCCACATGGCGAAGCAGACCCCTCCTGGCCCACCCGCTGCTCCCCTCAGCAGTGTATTTCAGTCAGTCTGCCTGTTCAGTTCCTCACTCTGTCTCTGGTGGATCCTCTCACCCCCTGCATCTCTGGTCTATACCCCAGCTCTTGTATGCATAAATAAATAAATCTTTAAAATAAAATAAAATGTCAATAGTGCCAAGATTGAGAAACACTATGTACCTATGTACATAGTGTACCTGTACATAGGTACACTACATACCTGTTTCCTTACCATAACTCTTTTGTGGATAGTGACAGCGAATATCCAATGAGCATTAAAGGGTATAGGGAGTTATGCTAACTCTTCACATATACAGTATTATCTTACATAGTCTTCACAATAGCTCTTTAATCGATATTACCATCTCTTCTTGCCTCTCTTCCTCTGTAAATCAATGATACCTTGGAAATCCAGGAAGGCTGAATAATTTTCCTAAGACAACTCAGCATCTGACTTACATTTTCTGATTCATAACTACTGCACACATTTGCCTATCAGCTAAAAAGCAATTTGTAACCACAGTATCTACATCACAGGGCTTATATAGAGATATTTAAATTATTTCATTTTGTGCAATTAATGATATCACCATAGAGTAAGTTTTTAGACTAGAAGCTTGAGAATTAATGACCTCTGCTATGGTGGGTGGTTTGAGTTAAAAGACAGACAGTCTAAGAAGACACCATGATTACAGAGGACCTTGAATGACAAATTATTTGCTGGGACGTTAAAGGTTTCTTGAAGACCTTCTCAGTGTGTGATTGAGTGCATCATGAGCTGGGGACAAGGGGTTTTATTAGATGGCAGAAAACAGAGAGTCCTGAATGATGATGACGATGATGAGAGTGTAGACAAACAAAAGAAACATCTTCACAGCTCAGAATCCCAGTCATGTCTTTTCTGTAAATATTTCTTCACATGGGTAAAAAATGCTGTTCTCTCTTATTTCACCAGGATTTTCTGAGAAGAGGCAGTTATGCAAGGATCTTGGGGGTAATATCTGTGAGAAAAGGGGAGGAACAATGAAGGCTAGGAAGCCCATCAGACTGTGGTGTGGGTCTGAGCTCCAGTGAAGGAGAGCAGGAAGGGTAGTTGAGTGCAAATATCTCTTAAACTTCTGTGCAGTCAAAGAAAGCCATTGAAGAGGCCTCAAGTCAAAGCCAGCCATCAAAGGAGAGGTCTCCTGTGTCCTGGGAACGGCTTGACTTTGTTTTGCTGCTGTGCTCAATAACGTGGTCTTGGCACAATGTGGCACAGCAACCAGGCCAATTAATTTCCCTTCAGGTAGTTAGATGTTTGCAAGGGGTGTTACCACAGCCACCACACTAAGAACTTTTTTTTTTTTTACATCATTTTTCATTTTTGCACAATGTATGCATTTTCATCTTGGTTATACTCCCCATATAATTCCCACCCCGCCTTGTTTTGATCCTATTCCCTCCTCCCCGCCCCCGTAGTGTGTCTCTGGTTTATAGTTGCTTGTTGATTTTGATTTTTACTTTATTATAATTAGCCTTTTTCCTGGTCCCTTATTTAGGTTTTCTAAATTCCTGCTATGAGTGAGACCATCCAGTATTTTATAGCAGCACTATTTACAATAGCTAAGCTATGGAAACAACCCAAATGCCCAAAAATAGGTGACTGGATCAAGAAGATGTGGTATATATATGCAATGGAATATTACTCAGCAATCAAAAAAGATAAACTCATGCAATTTGCAGCAACATGGATGGAGCTGGAAAGGATCACACTAAGCACTTTCAACTGTTTCGTAAGATACACATAAATGTTGTGCCTTCAATTTACCTAGCTCTGCATGTACACAAACACATGCCCTCTGGGGAAACAGCCTGTTACCTGCCTGCCCTATAAATTTCACTTGACATCCATTGGCACTACTACCTTAAGACCAGTGAGCTCATCTACTAGCAGGACATGCCCAAAATGCCCCCTCTCTCTGTACAGTTGATCTTCTTCCACCCCAACCCTTTCTCCCCTTCCCCAAGTCCTATTATTTTGCTTTGTTTCATATTAAAACCTGAATCTCAGCTTCAATTGTCTGGTGCTCCTGTTTCTTTCTGTAACCAATAAACTATAAACACTGTAATCATGTGCAAACAATACCTCTCTGAGGTGAGCCCCAAGCAAAGCAGGCAATGCAATCGTCATTCCTGTCCTCCGGGTCTTGTCAGTCCGCCCTGGGGCAGCCCAGATGATGTGAGCTGGGAGCCTGAGCTCCTGGACCCCAGCCAGCCAGCTGGGAGTCCTCTAGTGGAACCTGAAATAGTAATCAACCAGGGCAGATGGAGGTGCAGGATCCTACCTAAGTGCTCTGTAGGTGGCCGCAGGGCACTTGACTCTGATCCAAGAGAGGCACCTGGCTCCATGCTGGCATGAAGCCAGTGGAGAGGGTAGGCGTGCTGTGAATGACAGTGTCTGGACCGAGTTCATGCTTTATTGTTGTGTGTCTCTTTAAAACTAATTCCTCAGTGAAAGATATTTGAAACCCAGGCCTCCCCAATTTATTTTCAGTTGCAGGCACTTGTCCCTGTTGGGAACCAAGAGTCTTGCTAGTAAGCAAAGATCTGCTGGAAATTGAATCTCTGAGCAATGCCAGGCATGGCTGAAATATGGAAGCTTCTTCCATGTCTAGAAATGAGAGAGGAAACCTGTCTTTCTCTCATAGCATCCCAGGCTGTGTCCAGCACAGTAAGCGAAGAAGACATGATTCTAGGGTGGGAAACAGATTGCTTTTAGCAAGCATTATAACAATTCTGATCACTAAAATTTGAAAATCCTGCTTGAGAGATAGAGATTTTTTTTCACCAGTAACTAAAACACAAGACGGTTTGTTTATACAATACCCCTAGGATGCTTTATCACAATGTATTAGTTCAAATATTTATTGAAATACTGCTATGTGCTAAGGCTCTGTGAAAGGCAGAGGAGAGCATGATGGTAAATCAAGAGACCTGGTCCTGTCCTCACAAGCCTGACCTCTAGTTAAGAGAATGGAATGCCTAATGAAATTAACACACACAGAAGTGTATAAGCACAAAGATTTTGGGTGCTTTGAATAAAATGTACAGACCTGACCCAATCTTGAGTCAAGACATAAGGGAGACATAGACATTCTGGTGGCAAACTTTGGAATGGAGATTGCTTCTCAGGCAAAAGAAATAACACACGTCAGTATATCTTGCCTCTGGATGAAGGTGGCGTACTCAAGGACCCAGCAGAAGATCACGGGGGCTTCAGCAGAGTCGGACAGCAGAAAATTGTGAGACAGGATGTGTAAAAGAGAGTTGGATCCATGCTAAAATGTTGGTCTGTATAAAAGTCATAGCACCCACTGAAAAGTAGGACAGCAATATGGAGTCACAAGAGCAGATTGGAGAAAACCCACTTGAGTTGACATGTGGAGACTGGGGTGGGAGAGGAACAGAGGTGGCAAGTATAATTAGGAAGGCACTGCAGCTGTCTGGGTCGGAGATGAGGAAGGGAGACCAGGGTGGTGCAGGAAGACAGACAGGGAAGGTTACTGTTGAGGAGTGTCTGTCACAAGTGCCGGAGAAGCATGTCAGGCACAGATGCTGCTCCTGATTTGCACAGCTAAAGCAAGGGGGATACTGTTCAAAGAAGTAACATTGCTGAAAAGCCTCGGGTTTGAGTGAATCAGAGTGGCAGTGAGACACAAAGAATTAAGCTTTTATAATGTCAAGTTGTTGCTGTCCCTGAGATTTACAGGCTTAACCCTAAAAAGTAGGCTCTCAGAGAAGGGGTTTAGGCAAGAGATACCAAAACACAAAGTCACTCATACATTTATGTCTCCAGATTGAAGTATAGAGAAAGACTAGCATGAAAAGACACTAGGTCTCAGGATCCATCCACTATGTATGACCCACAGATAGTAGGGGCTCATTGAAGGTATGCATAACATGAAGAGGAAAGAGGCAGGAAAAGGAGAAAAACATTGGAATAGAGAAGATTGCACTGGGATCAAACTCTGGCCCTGCCATCTGAATGAGTTATTTATTCCTTCCAGGCCTTAGTCCTCCATACATAAAATGGGGAAAGCAGTCCATCTCTCAGGCGGATATTGTAAAAATATAATGTAACATTTCCCACATACAAACACTCAACACAAGTTAGGGCCTCCCTGGTGGCCTAGGGGTTAAGTCTCAGTGCTATCACCACTATGGCCTGAGTTTGACCCCTGGCCAGGGAGGTGACCCACATGGTGCAGCAGACCTCTCCTGTCTCACCCACTTGTCCCCTCAGCAGTGTATTTAAGGTGATCTTCCTGTTCTGTTCCCCACTGTTTCTGGTGAATCCTCTCACCCCCTGCACCTCTGGCCTACACCCCAGTTCTTCCATGCAAAAATCAGTCAATCTATCAATCAATCAATCAATCAATCAAATCTCACAAGTTACAAGGAGCTCATCCTAGTGAATGATGCAGCCTGATCAGGAGTTTATAATAACTCCACAGTCTGGTGGTAGAGAGTCCCTGCACCGTTGTTCTGAAATGCACATCTCTTCACACTTGAGCCATGCCAAAATAAGATGCTGTGCAATCAACGGCATCTTTAAAACTTCACTATCAAAAGAATAGACAAAAACTAGAATTTAGTGGATGGTCGCTTTGTGCTGGGAACCATGTGGTGCATTTGCCTGCATCAGCCACTGGCCCCCACCACAGTCCTAGCAGTGCGTTGCTATTGTTCACCCCACCACTTCTCAGGGAAAGAAAGTGAGGCACAGAGAGCTCAAGTAACTTAACCAAGGCCACTCGATGAATGAATGATGAAGCTGGGATTGAGAAAAAGGCTTCTTTGACTCCAAACTGACTTCTCTTAATATGAACTGGGAGACAGTTTATAGGTCTCTTTTCCTGGAAAAAAAAAATCAAGGAAAATCATCCTTTTATAGAAATAGATATGCAAATTTTGTGAATTTGAAGGAAAATAAAGTGTTAGGTATTACGATCATTGTTGTTAAGGAATAAGAAGCAACATGTAAATAGAAAGCGAGAATGATAGAAATTTTGGAAACTGTGTCCAATTGTTTCTTTGCTGACCTCATTATTTTTCTTCCTTTCCCCCCCCACCCCAAATCAGTGTACTACCTTAACTATTTCCTTACAAACACAAAAAGCTTATAAAGGTAAAAATTATTTTATCTACTGTGAATATATGAAGAGTTTAACTCATTGAGCTATACTTAAAAATTTTTCTCTATACCCCTGAGAACCTTCTGGAGAGCTAGCAACGGAATGTATCTCCCACTTTGGAGACTCCTGTTAGAATGATGGGGAATTCAGGGAAAAAAGACAAAAGAAAGCAAACAATGGTTTCGAGACGTGGTGGCTCCAGACCTCTCATCTCCAACATCTTTTTTCAGCTTCTCAAGGAATCCCTAGAGGGCATGACTTGATTGCCTGGGAAACTCTGGTCTGCATAACCTGACCACATGTCATTAGTGACATATGGAAGGGCCGAAAGCCACACCAAGGACTTGTCACAGACCTGTCACCCTAAGTCTGAACATGTCATGGACAATGAGGTCTGAATTTACAATTCAAAACATCATCCATCAGGAAGGGAAGGTATCACAAAATAAAACGCAAAGTGTTCTGAATTCAGTAGTGGATTGAAGAATATATAACACTGTGGTCTCATGTATACAGGCAAAAAAAAAAAAAATGCAGCAAAGCCCAAGTGTTTAGTTTAAAAGGAGGAAACATCTAGTCAGTTCTGCTCCAGTGTCTTCTCTGTGGTGCAATTAATCAAATCATAATGGATCCAAAACTGGTAGCCACTTGCCAAGCCTGCAAAAAAAATGTCGGATTCTGATTATTAAATAAACAACACCCAAAAAAGGAAGCATTATGGAAAGAGATGAACATTTTCTTCCTCTGAATTGCAGTGTTTTGGACTCCTCCCTCGAGTTGGTGGTAGGAAAAGACTGAACTGGCTGGAAACTGGGGCTGCATCAAATCATATTTCACTCCAAACATAAGATAGCAGAAAGTCTAAATTGCCTCCTAAAAATTTAAGTGTTATTGCTTTGTCTTGCATTTTAAAGAAAATAATTATGACATATTCTTGGATGGCAAAGTTTTTGATTATCTATTTCTTTGCAGAATTTCATAAATTACTTTTCTTTCAATGTAAAAGCTCCAAAGCAAATACTAATGAATTCAATTTTGATTTCATAATCTTTTTCATGGTTCTTTATGCCATAAGCTGGGAAGGTTGGTTTAAACAACCTCAAGACTCAAGAGATATAGACCAGAGTTCCACCCCTAGTAGCTAGCTACTTTGCTATCTATAGGAGAATGTCCCATCTGCTTCTCTCTGATCTTCATAACCATGGCATATAAAGTGGAAACACTTCACACGATTGTTGAAGAAACAAATTAAATAGTAAAGTGGGGACTTTCAGTGGTTAGACACACACACATACAAATTTTTGAAAGATACACATCATATTCTTAACCACACTCTCCCTTCAGGATGTATGTGGGAAGGTGTGTGTTGCAGATGGGGATTAGTGCATGATGGGACAAAGGATGCCTATTTTCCATTTTACATACTTCTAAACTATGTAAATGCATTAAGATGAACATGCCTTGGGCTATGTCAATGATTAAAAAGACATGTAAAAATGAAAATAGCAAGAAGACAAAAGGTACCCCAGAGAGAGTTCTTGGTTCTTGATCCATCTTCCCAATCTGATCAAGAAGTGCTGGTACTCTGCCAGGCACTGATTCTAAGGTGAGCTGTGCAGTGAAGTAATAGGAGAGGCAGCACCTCAGATAATCTGACCCATCCAAACCTCAAACAACCTTGCTGAGATCCCTGAAACCCTTGTTTGAAGTTTTGAGGAAAAAAAGAAGAGAAAAATATAAGTCACTCCATCATAACTATAGTGCTATTGATCATTAATATTTATTGAGATTTTGCTATATCCTGGTGCTTAGTATTTTTTTTTAAAGATTTTTTATTTATTTTATACAAGAGCTGGGGTACAGTTCAGAAACGCAGGAGGGTGAGAGAATTCACCAGAGCCAGAGCAGTGAGCAGAACAGGCAGACGGACCAGAGACACTGCTGAGGGGAGCAGAGGGCGAGGCAGGAGAGGTCTGCCATGCCATGTGGGGTTCTCCCTGGCTGGTGGGGAATCGAACTGGTGCTGCAGAGGCTGCGAACGGCTTCACAGTGCAGTGCTCAACCCCTGCGCCACCGGGGAGGCCCTGCTTAGTATTTTTTAAATGAATATCTCACTCGACGTGGGCACAAGCGGTCGAAGAAGGCATTATTATCAACCCCGTTTGTATGTGGATTCAGTAACTGATCTATGGTCCCGGGGCAAGTAAATTGTAGAACTGAAAGCTAAATTTCAGCAATCTGGGTTGCCACATAGGATTCAAAAGAAGAAACTAAAAAGTACTGAAGCAGACAAGTTGGCAAATTGGTCCTTTCTGAACACAGTTTAATTTCTTGTGGGTTTGACTTGCAAATCATCTACAATAATTCTGAGTGGGAAGGGTGGTGCAGGACTTTGAGCTCAACCTCTTTCTCAGCAAGAGAGTAAGGGATTTTTTCCACATATCCATGATCGATGATGACCTTCTATTCTATGCTTAAATAGTTTCTATAAAAGAATATTCAGGATTTATGTTAATGTATCTTCACAGTGGGAGATAATTCTCTTATTACAACTTCCTTAAATAACACACAAATGGGTTGCCCTATGAAATCGCAACCAATGCATTAGTTCTTGTCTCCGGAAATGCTCATCATTAAGTCTGTTTTCTTTCTATCTGAGAAAATCTTTGACATAGATGAAGACAACACTCATGTCCTCAGTAAATTCAGGTGGTGTCTCTGGAGGAGAAGATAGTTTAGACCTGGGTGACTTGCAGTCCTGAACTCAAATCTCAGTTTGCCCCCCTTGCTATCGTTCTTTTGGGGGTAAGTTTCTTAAATTCTAACTCTCAGTCTCCTCATCTATAAATTGATGATCACAGCCAGGTCATAGGGCTTTGGGAGAATAAAATAGAAAGTTTTCCAGCACAGCATAGTGCCTTTTCCTTTCTGGTTGACCTGCCTTTGACTTATCGCTAGTTTTTTGTGGCTCTCTTGAAATGTGGGCCCCCATCTAGACATAGTGCTGCAGATGTACTCCAAGGCAAGTCTCAGCCTTGACATGAACACTGATTTTTATTGAAATGTCCTCATCATTCTGGAGATTCATAATTTGTCTTAGAAATGGATGAAACATCAGATCTGTTTTCTCTGCTTCCTAAGCAAGTCTCAAGTTTCCCATGGTACCCTTACAACTCTTAGTACTAGTCCCCAAAGTTAAGCTTCCTTTTTTTTTTGCTGTATTGCCTTCCATTTTCCAATTTTCAGTCCAGTTTCTGCCTGTGGTTTTCATTGCATCTGCTCCTGTCTGTCTAGACTGTTAATAACCCCTCCCACTTTGTGCCAGCTGAAAATGTGATAAGCATACTTTCAACCCAAGTAACTGATAAAAAAAAATGACAAACAGACCAGGGCCAGGGAGGGATCCCCATGTCACTCTGCTGCAGACCTCCCACCAAGATGACAAGGAGCCATTAATCAACATCTTCAGTCATTTAGGATTGTGCTCTACAGCCTTATCATAATCCTGTACAGGGTTATCAGGGACACTTTATCAAATGCTTCTTTGAGACCAAGATGTGTTTGTCCTAAGTCTACCAACCTCCTAATAAAACTATCGATATCATATGTGGAGTTACTTTGGCACAAACACACAAACCACATTAGTTTCAACAGGCATTCATAAATGCTCACCGATTTCATAATCATTGGCACAGATTCTTTAGAGAGGATTACTTCTTAAAAAGATTAAGCCACTCCTTCAGTTTCCAGAAGTGGCTTAAATAGATACCTCCATTCAAGAATATTTGGGTATTTCTACACTAATAGCCTTCTTATTCAGTAATAAAATTCAGAAATAATGGAAAATTACACTAATGAATGTTCAGATCATACGATTGTTTTCACAAGGAAGATATCTGCTTTGATGTGTGTGATCACTATCTTCTTTCCTAGCTAGGAAAGTTTCTGCTTTTCAAAAACGTAATTCATCTTTGCTGTTAGAAGACAGTGCTAGGCAGCTTCATTTCAGACAGACAAGGAAGGGGAATGGATAACACGTGAGCAATACTGTTTTCTTTTTCCAAAGTCAGTTCTCCTTTTTGTGTCATTTCTAATTTGTTTGTTGTATTTTGAATTGACAAAGTGGGTTTGCAAAACTTTGAAAAACATCTTTACTTTTCCACAAGCTGCTTCTTTAATTCAGTACCTCCCACTCAGTAACTAAAAGAGTCAGTGTTTGTTCATATGTACACATGTTTTACCTGTTTGTCATCATCCATATACATTTCCCTTTGCACCGTTAAACTAGTATCAAAACATATCCTAGTTTGCTCAGTTTCATATCCTAGTGATAACATTTAAATCAAGTTCAATATGTCAGTTGTCTGGACTATAACACAGACCTTAAAATATTGAAAACCTATGACTACAATGATTTTAATTTAATTTTTGTATAAATATGAAAAAGATGTTGTTTACATCAGTAAAGAATTTGAATTATCTCCTTGATATTAATTCTCTTGAGACAGAGAACGGCATCAAAGTGAATGAGTATTTTCACTGCTCTTAATGTCTATTACCACTTACATTTAAAATAATTTATACTTGGGCATATATGTGTTATTTAAAATTATAGCCACATTATATATTCTGTTGACTTTTCAAGTATTCTGTTTTAACAGAAACCCTTTTATCTTTGTATTTGTCTCATCAAACCTTACATATGTGCTTATAAGATAGATAGAGAGTGGGCAAACAGCGATATTTGTTATATTACTTTTCCCAATGGCAAAATACAAAAGAAAATTGTTCTATTTATTTTCAGTCCTCTCCTTTTGAAACAGCACCATTAGATTTTCTGATGTGGCAAACTTAAAAATAAAATCTTACGATATTTTCGATAATATCCACCTCGTACCTTTTTCAGAGAGATAGTTGTTAACTTGTTAACTTGATTACAACTCTGTTTCGACAACAACAGCAACTCTAAGCTTGGTAAACATACACACAGCACATGAAAAAGGTTTAAATTCACCCAAGTTGTCTGTCATCAGAAAGTGATTGAAGATCCGTTCGTTCCAAGCACAGTAGGTGCTGTGGCCAAGGCAAAGATAACAGGACATGACCTTCATATTCAGAAACATGACATTGATGAGGGGTCATCAAGAAGAAGAGGAAACATCGGAAGAGGAGGCAGGATATGGAAATGCTGTGACTGTACAACATGCCACATGCAAAGGCTGGAAAAGTGAATCTGACATTTCAACCTCCCTGTTTGGTATGGAAAGCAGTGGTGGTTTTCATGGACCCAAAGAGACCTTTAATCTGCTGCTCAAGTTAGAAAAGAGTATCACAGAAGGCTGATTCCTAGGAACTAAGACTAAACTCTCCTCCCTAGAGAAGGATCTTCTACTCTTGCTTTGTAAAAGCTGAGATTGTGCTGAGAATTGCAGCTCTGGGAGTGGTACTATTTGGGGTGTGTTTGCTTTTGGGTGGTGCTTTCTCAAGGGGGAGAGTCTGGTCTGGGGTCCAAAAGCACTCTGCGAAATGGGCTGGGTTCCTTGCAATCCTGCAAGACAGGAGGAATGTGACTTGTACACTCAGCCATCTTTGTGTCTTGACATCCAGCTCTGGGGATGTGAAAGACAGTTTGTCATTTTGATATTCACAAGGCAAGTCCACCAAAGACCAAGCATTTGCATCTTCTCATTTCTCCTTGGCCACCCAGAAATCCCACTGTGGCCAGCCCTAGGTCTGGAGAATGGAATGTATGTGTTGCATTCCTTTCCAAGAGAGCTGATCAGGGTGCCTGCCACTTTACCCAGTAAGGAATGTTGTTTATTGATCTAAAGTAATTCTGGAACCTACATTCCAGGGCAACTTGTCAAAATACTGGTCAAATTAACATGTTATTTGATTACCCCCTCATGGCTGCCAAAGATTCCGTAAATTTGATACATAAATAAATATAAACCATATCCTTTTTTTCACACATTACCTTTTCTCCCACCACTGATCAACTTGACTGATTAATCTTGAAATACACACAACAACTTTTCTCAACAGGAAGTTGGGAGACCCTAGTGCAAAGTTTAGCTCTGCTACTATGAGCAAGTAGGTTAGATTCAAGGTTTGGTTTCCTATGCAATGAGATCAAACTTCCTCCTAGATCTGTAAATAATCAGTTCCTTGTCATCATTTAGGTGCCATAAGAAATGTCCACTCTTCAGAGATGGCTGATCTGACTCTTCAATTTAGGAAATCCCTCTTGTTCTCACTTACTTCTTATCATCCCATTACATTCTGCCATTTAATTTTTAAAATTGTATGTTTATTTCACTTTCCATTGTAGAACTTATTACTATCATACCCTATCTAATTTATTTATTTTCTGTGTCCTTTAATAAGGTGAGTTTCATGAGAGCAGAAGCTTTTCTCTTATTTATCCTCTGCCTAGCACATTGCCTGCCATACACTCAGTCAGGATATGAAATAGATTCTTAGAGATAACACTCTTATGGGTTGAATTGTGTGGCACCCAAAATTCATACTTTGACGTCCTGACACCTGGCATCTCAATTTGTGATTATATTTGCAGAGAGGGCTTTAAAGAGGTAATTAAGGTTAATGAGGTTTTACAGACCCCAATTCAACATGATTGGTGTCCTTATAAGAAGGAAATTTGCACACACAGACATCTAGGATGAGTGTGTGCAGAGAAAACACCATGTGAAGAGGCAGCCAAGGAAGCTATCTGCAAGTAAGGAGACAGTTCTCAGAAGAAACAAAAGGCATTTTTGTTATGGTAAAAACACCCCTCAAAACAACAACAATAAAAAAAACTCAGATGTATTTCATTTTGGCAGTATTAGCAAACTAAAGCAGATACCAAAAGCACATGCAGCAATAACAAAAAATGGATAAATTGGGCTTCATCAAAATTAAAAACTTCAGTATATCAAACAACAATATTAAGAGACTGAAAAAAACAACCCACAAAATGGAAAAATATCTGCAAATCATTTTTCTGAGAAAGATTTAAAATTTGAAAGATTTCATATGTAAATTAAAAGGCTTAAAAATTCCTAATACTCAACAACAGAAAGATTAGCAAGCCAATTTAAAAAAGGGGGAAAAAACTTGAATAGACATTTCTCTAAGCAAGACATACAACGATCAATGGGCACATAGACAAACACTCGACATAGTCACCAGGTAATGCAAGTCAGAACCATAAAATACCATCTCATAGCCATCAGGAAGAATATAATCAAAAAAGGAAAATATCAAGTGTAAGTGAGAATGTAGAATCAGCATACAGTGTTGACGGGGATGTAAAATGGAGCAGCTTCTATGAAAAATATGGTGGCAGTTCCTTAAAAAGTTCAACAAAGAGGGGCCTCCCCGGTGGCGCAGCGGTTGAGCGCTGGGTTGCGAAGCTGCCCGCAGCCTCTGCAGCGCTGGTTCGATCCCCGGCTGCTCCCCAGCCACCGGAGGAGGGTCCCACATGGCGTGTAGACCTCTCCTGCCGCCCGCTGCTCCCCTTAGCAGTGTACCTTGGTCCTTCTGCCTGCTCTGCTCCCCGCTCTGGCTCTGGTGAATTCTCTCACCCTCCTGCGCTTCTGACTGTACCCAGTGCATGTATGTATAAATAAATCTTTAAAAAAAAAAAAAGTTCAACAAAGAATTAAGTTCCAGCAATTCCATTACTAGTAATATACTCAAAAGTATTGAAAATCAAGTCAGCTACTTGTATATCAATGCTAACTGCAGCATTTTTTACAACAGTCAAAAGGTAAAAACAACAATAGTGTTGATTAACAGATTAATAAACAAAAGTGGCAGATCCACACAGTGGAATATTATGCAGCCATGAAAAGGAATGAAGTGCTGACATTTGCTGCAATGTGCCAAAACCCTGAAAACACCTTGCAAAGTGAAATAAGTCATACACAAAAGGACAGGTATTGTATGATTCACTTATAACAAATATCTAGAATAGGCAAATTTTTAAGACAGGAAGTAGATGTAGAGGTTGCCAAGGGATAGAGGAAAGGAGGATGGGGAATTCTGTGTATTGGTTACAGAGTTTCTGCTTGGGGTAAGGGAAAAGTTTTAGAAATAGTGGTCACTGGAGCACATTATGAATGTAATGCCACTGAACTGTACACTTCCAAATCGTTGAAATGACACATTTTTTATAACATTTTACCACAAAAAGGAAAACATTAAATAAATGAGTGATTATAACATCACTTCTTATCTCCTGGCCGACTTTCATTACCCATAGTTAAGATAACAGGTATTAGAGTTAAGAAGGTTTTATTCTAGTTGGGTTTTATATCTGAGTTGTGAGGTACAGCAATACATTTTTTTGTGAGTTGGGAACTTCTGACCCTGCATATAGTTCCTTAAAAACAGGCTTAAAAATTATGACTTATGGGATGCTTATTCTAAAGCTAACAGACAAAGTTAAAGGTCTCTGAAAAGCTCTCACTGCAGTTAGTACTTTTCCACAAAGCTCATTGACCTTGGTATTCCTAGCATGTGTGTGGCACATAGTAGGTGTTCAAAGAAACCTTACTTAAGGGTGGGCATATTCAACCATAAATGCACCTAGAGTATCCCATCTCTTCTAGGCATTGTGACAAGTGAGAACTTCATATACATAACATCAAATGGCCTAGTTATATCATCAAGTCAGAGTGAGCTGTCTTTTCCCATCTTTAATAGGCATTCCACAGCAAACACAGTGAGTTTTTTTTTTAAAGATTTATTTATTTATTTATTTATTTATTTATTTATTTATTTATTTATTTATACAAGAAATGAGGTACAGGGCAGATGCATGGGAGGGTACGAGGACTCACTAGAGACAGAGCAGGGAACAGAACAGGCAGATTGACAAAATACACTGCTGAGGGGAGCATGGGCGAGACAGGAGAGGTCTGCTCGCCATGTGGGTTGCTCTGAGGCTGGCAGGCCTCGGCAGGGATGGCAGGCTGGCAGGGATTGAACCAGTGCTGCAGAGACTGCGGACAGCTTCACAGAGCTGCGCTCAACCGCCTGCGCCACCAGGGGAGGCCCAAGTTTTTTTTTTTTTTTTTTTTTTAAAGTCCAGGTCTTCCTCAAAATGGCATGTACTCTGTGAGTTACTATGAGGAGAAAAATACCCCATTATAGTTAATTTAAAGTCCAATTAAGGAGCCCTAGTTAACTTTTTCCCTCCAAACATAGCTAATCTCAGGAGTGTGTGTGTATTTAAGGAGGATATAAGTATCTTTCAAATATATCACTTCTGTATTGAAAATGCTCCAGTTGGAGTTTGCATAGAACCAAAGCACAGAGGGTGGAGGGTATGGGAGGGATGGGGAAGGCATCAGTCTCCTCCTGCAGGCAGATAGGGGCTGAAGCTTTCAGAGAACAGTGGAGGGAACCAGCTCTGAAGACTGAGAAATCCTCATAGCTTACTCTGCAGTGAATGGGCATCGTCATCTCTTTCAGCCTTGTTATTACAGTCTTTTATTTTATTTTTGTTTTTTTAATATTTTATATAATTCTTACATCATTTTTCATTTTTGCACCATGGATGCATTTGCATTTTGGTTATATTCCCCATACAATTGCACCCCCCTTATTTTGACCCTTATCCTTCCTCTCCCTGCCCCCCACCCCATAGTGTGTCTCTGGTTTATAGTTGCTTGCTGATTTTGATTTTTACTTTGTACTAATTAGTCTTATACAGTCTTTTATCTTAAAAGTAGAATCATTAGACTCTAAGCAATACACTAATGCATCGCTTAATGGCAGCCTGGTCCTTAACAGATCACCTAGACCACGGTGGTCCCTATAGGCTGGACCACAGAGACTAGGCTCAATGACCTAGGTGTGTGTAATTACACTCTGTGACACTGACACTAGGAGCATGACCCAAAGCTCTTTGATCTCCTGACTGGGAGACTACAGTCCTGAAGACCAAAGTGCTAAGTCACTGTTTAAACGAAGATCATTAACTATCAACAGCATTTTCCGGTCATAGCAACATAGTGACTAGTATCTTTGGTCTCAAGGGCCCACCAACACACTCCAACACAAAACGTACAGTTGTAAAAGAAAAATAGGGATTTTCCATCACACTTCCCTGCCTGTACTCTTCAGTGCTGTTCACTGTGCTTTGACCTATGTGGAGTTGCTCACATCAGAGGGATGTTTCATGTGGTTAGGAGGAGCCTGATTTCAGTAGCTATGGATTTAAACTTCACCAGTTCTCAACATGCCTGAATTTTCAGAAATGGTTAGAGGGATGGCATCTATAAAGCTTGGGTTTGTTATTGAGTATTCCTTTGTGTCACTCTCCAAGCATAGGGGACAGGAGCAGTATTGTTTGAAGATAATTTCTTTTTAGAGAAGATCCTTATAAAGCTTGTACCAGAACAATGATAAAAGCACAGGGTCCAGGCCTTCCCAAGGAGATCTGCTGATAATCAGCACTGATCTGAGTTTACCAAGGATGAAACAGCATAACTGCACTTCTGATAAGGGACAGGACAGGAGAATCTGCCTTCCCCATTCCGGAGCGCAGAAAATGCAAGTCAGATATCATGGCAGGTTCTGCAGAAGGTTTTAAGAAGTGCAAGAAAGTCTTGATGAGATCTCAGGACCTGAACATAATTGCAAAGGACTCACTTTCTCTCTTGCTGATGATATCAAGGGGCAGTGTTTTGGCTTGAAACTAGTAAGGGTTTGATACCTCTCTGCTAAATCAAAGAGAGATTAGCAAGTGTTAAGGAGAGGACATGCCTGGGGCAACAAACTTTGATAGGCAAAGTATATGATCAGAAGGAATTAGAAAAAAATAAAATGAAAATATAGGATGTTTTCAAATTCTTATTGTGGCCCATGACAGAAGGTTCCTTTTTGCTAATATTTATAAGGGAACCAGTGAGCTGGCATAAATACAGATGTTAAGGAAATATTGGCTCACACGGACTTCTAAATGTGTCCTCAGGGATTTTGATGTTTCTCTGTAATCCAGCTTCTTGCCCCTTTACCTGCAACCTCGAGGCAAGGAACAAACATGGGGAATTTTCAATCTCCTAAAAATTCTACATGGAACAGCACACCCTACGGTTTTTAGAATCATAGTTTGTTTGAACTAGATAATCTCTAAGGTTGCTTCAGGTTGGAACAGCTCATTTTTTAGATGACAGGCTCAGAGAGGCGAAATTGGCCCAGAATCACGGGCTCAGAAGTAGCAGGGCCAGGACTCAGGGCTCCCTGTCCGCCATCAGCTCAGTGAAGCGGCCCAAGTAGGTTGGGGGCGATATTCCACTCTTCTCAGTTCCAAGTGCACTTTATTCCTGCAAACTTGAGCTTCTAGGTATTGGCCAAGTGGGACAAGAGGAGCCTCAGCCTGCCAGTTCTGAGGAAGAGACCATCTGGTGTGTGAGAAAGACGTGTGATGATGACCTCAGGGATGAAATGACACCAGTCCCCAAGCCACTGGGGAGACCCTGCAGTTCCTGGTCTCTTCCTTCCTATGACATGGGAGTCTACTCTGTGTTTACTGTTCCCACAGCCCAGACCCAGGGTGGGCCTTGTGTGGCTGCTTCCCAGCCCCACCCTGTCTAAACATGCAGCCCCTACTGAGCTGTCTTCTGTTGATCCAGCAGAACTTCCCTAAAGCCCTTTTGCTGATAAAAACCAAAAGCCATTGCCGGGAATGCCAGAGGTGTCTGTGCCTTGTTTATTAGATTTGGTCTCGCTGATAGTGGCAGGCTCACTTACTTTTTAGCAAAATCAAAATTCAAATGAAAAATTGCCATAAGGAAAGTTACTTCTGAGCTTCACTTGTCCAAACAGGCATGGGTCCCCTTAGAACAGTGAGGTCTGTGAGACTGGATTGGAAACTGAAAAATGCAATGATTGCATTGGTCCCATTACCCCCCACCACTGCAACCCTTGCACTACTCTACTCATTTTGTATTTAGGGCAACTGGCAATTCTGTAGAATCAAGTGCTTTGGTGTCACTGAAGGAAAAGCACATTGTTCTGCTTCTGATTCACTGGTTCAACAGGAATAGTATCCCAATTATGCTAGAATGATGCATGAGATGGAAATATGAAGCATTATTTGGGAAACTTACATTAAGGATAGTCCTGGTGGGCCTCCCTGGTGGTGCAGGGGTTAAAGTCTTAGTGCTATCAAACTATTTATTGCTAGCCACTGCGGCCTGAGTTCGATGCCAGGCCTGGGAGCTAACCCACATGGCCCAGCAGACCTCTTCTGTCTCGCCCACTGCTCCCCTTAGCAGTGTATCTTAATAGATCTGCTGGTCCACACTCTGTCTCTGGTGAATCCTCTCACCCCCTGCACCTCTGGCCTACATCCCAGTTCTTGCATGCATAAATAAATCTTAAAAAAAAGTAAAGGATACCCTGGTGCTCACTCTCTGCAATGTGCACAGTGTTCCTTTAAAAGTAGCAAGCATCTGATGAGGATTCATGTAAATACAGGACTGTGAGAAGACAGCTTTAAACAAGGAGGAGTAATCCTCTTGCTCTTTTTTCCTTGACTCTAAATTGTGGCTCTCACCTGTTCTTTCATATAAAGCTCTTGAGTAATAAATCTGGATGAAACTGTCTGGTGTGGAGAGAAAACCCACACTTTGGTGTCAGTGACTGGTAGAAGGTCATGTCTGAGGACCCCTGGTGCTCCAGCTGACAGGGTGGTGACATATAAGCACAGAAGCAGGGCACTGCTGTGGTCAGCGTGGCTGGGAGGTTAGCAGGCTGTCTTCATTGGAGACTCCTAGCTCCCCCACTAACCATTCTGGACTTCCGGCATTTCCTCTTCAAGGCTCCATTCCCTCGTCTTCCAAGGAAGTATATAATAAGATCTTCCTCAAGGTTGTGAAAGGATTCTATAATACTTTTAGACTCTGTTGCGCACTAAGCTTTCATGGTTGGGACATGCATACCACATGATAACAAAAATCACTTTGTGGATGGTGAGGCCTTTGCTCACCCCATGTGAAGAAATAGCATTCTATGCTCTCTCCTGCCTGGTATTCTGAAACAGAATGAATAGGACGCATATGCCAGTTCCTCTACTATCGAAGTCAGGACTGTACATTGGATGAATAACCTCTCTCTACTTATCGGGACTCTTTGGTAGTCAGTGACAGAAATCTAACTCAAAGCAATTTAAGCATAAAATGGAATTTATCAGCTCATGGAACTGAAGTCCAAGTACCAACCATCATCAGGCACTATGGAACTGAGATTACCAATGACTACACTCTAATGATCTTCTTTCTTCTGATCTATCACCTCCAACCCCTCTGTAGTCTAATTTTTGGCTATGGTTCTCAAGTGTCTTATCTTATCCTCTCCTACTGCACACAAGTTTCCTTTACATCTTCTGGTAGATTCCTGATTGACACCTTCCAATTCTGTATTCTAAAAGACCCCACCCCACTTTTATTTCTAAAGGTCTAGATGAACAAAGTCTTGGGGGATAACTTGGAATGACCTTATCTTGGGCCTGCAGGTAAAAACTGGGCCAATTGGTGTGGTTAAAAAAGTGTGGTTCTAATGGTTAATTGGGTCTTCATTATTCACCCACCATGTCTCAGTTGAGACACAATGAACGGAGTAGAGCACAGCCACAGAAGAAAGAGGACTGTTGAAGGGGAAAAAAAAAAAAAAAAAAAACCAGAAACAATTGCATGCTTTCACTCAGAGTATGAAATTCTATCTGCTGAATAATTTATACCTAGATATCAGCAGTTCTCACTGGGGGCACAGACCAACCCAAATCAGGAAGGGAATTAAGTATATTGTCAATCTTTTCTTCTTATCTCAATTTTATTATTCTTAGTATCTCAAGACTTCGTATATCTTCCCCAGTCAAGAGTTTGTTAGTCTGTTCTCAACTGTGAGACCTTTGTTATAAGGAGAAAAAATGACTATCACTGGTATGGACTCTGCACATGAGCCTTAAGTTCTTAATTTTCACAGGATAAAGGGAACTGGTCTATAGTGTTCCAAAGAGTTTTTTTAGGTCCTTTGTTAACCCTAATCCTCTCCTCTCATTCTCCCCTCTTACCCTACCTAGAACATTTTAAGTGAAGGAAATGCAGAGTACAGGAAATAGTATAAACAATTATTTCCAAGAAACAAATTTGGGATGAAATTTGCACTGTACTGCTTACAAATCAGGAGCTTAGACAAGCTATGCTGCCTGTCTGAACCTTAACTTCGTCCCCTATAAAATGGGTGTAGGGGTACCTATTTCAGAGACTTATTTACATCAAGATATTGGGATGTGTATTTTTGTTCCCAGATAAGACAGATTAACAAGACTTCCCCTCCCACCTAAAACAAATCAGCAAACAAAAAGAGGCAAAACATGGGGAAAGTCATTTTCAAGACATTTTACATCAAACGACAAAAAATAGTGATCCCTGAGGGACAAGAAAGAAATGAAGCTCATACTCTGACAATCCCAGATAGCTTCACTGAAAAGACAAGACAAGGGGAGTGCAGGTGAAATCTGAAGAGTCTTTAAATGGAAGAATTGAGCTGCATGCAGACTATTGTGACAGAGTATACAGGGCAGTTTTGCAGAGGAAAGAGCTGACCTTGGAGGGAACCTGAAGATGAGTATCTTGAACCCCAAGAATCCTTGAAGATTCAGCAGAATACTAATCAGCACATGCATGTGAGGAAACTACTCAAAACAAAGGAAAGAACCATCTAAAAAAATAATGGGAATGTTGTCTGTTACCTGACGAGCTAGGAATGATGGCTTTTACCTAATTAGCAGTCACATTAACAAGGGGCACTGGGGAGTGTACTCAGGAGGGTATTGCTTCAGTGGGAGGAATACTTAATTAACCCTAGACTGAGCATTGCTCGAAACCTGCCTAGGAAATCATAAATGAAAAGACTCAAAATGATTAATTATTTCCAACTAACTTCACTGCATCCCAGAAAAATCTCAAAAACGTTTTTAGGGATACAAAAATAGCCATTGCTCAGCAAAATAAAATGAACAGTGGTTAGCATCCAAACATTACCAGGCTAGAAAATAAACCTAGAAAATATAACCCAAATAGAGAACAATGAATAAACTGAAACTGACTCAGAACTGACAAAAAGGTTAAAATTAGCAAAGATATTAAACAATTAGAACTATATTCTGGATGCCCGAAAGTTAGTGTAAAATGACTTTGACTTAAAAAGACATAACAGAGGCCTCCCTGGTGGCGCAGGCGGTTGAGCGCAGCACTGTGAAGCTGTCAGCAGCCTCTGCAGTGCCAGTTCGATCCCTGTCAGCCTCAGAGCAACCCACATGGTGAGCAGACCTCTCCTGTCTCGCCTGCTGCTCCCCTCAGCAGTGTATTTAGTCAGTTTGCCTGTTCTGTTCCCTACTCTGTCTCTGGTGAATCTTCTCATCCTCCCGTGCCTCTGGCCTGTACCCCGGCTCTTGTATAAATAAATAAAAATAAATAAATAAATCTTAAAAAAAAAAAAAAAAGACATAACAGATAAATTTTAAAGACCCACATTGAATTTGCAGAGATGAAATCTATAGTGTGTAAGATAAAAAATACACTGGGTGAGACTGATTCCAGATTAAACACTGCAGAAGAAACGGTCAGTGAACTTGGTGCTATAACAATTGAAACTATTCAAAATAAAACTGAGAGAGACAAAAAAAGTTAAATAAGAGTATTGCGAACAGAAGGATGCTCAAACAGCCCAATAAATATGTGTAATTGTGTTTTGTGAAGGAGAAGGAGCAGGAAGAATATTTGAAGAAATGACAGCAAATTATTTTTATTCAAATTTAATGGAAGCTATATACCATACACAACCAAGAAACTTAATGTCTTCCTGGCACAAGAGACATGAAGAAATCATATCACAACCAAACTTGATGAAATGATGAAAATAAAAATAAAAATCTGCTTAAAACCAGAGTAAAATGATACTATGAACCAGGTTATAACAATATATTCGACAACTTAGATGAACTTGATAAATTCCTTGAAAGACACAAACTATCAAAAAATCACTCAAGAAAATATAGAAAATCTGAATAGCCATGTAAATGTTAAATAGAAAACTGAATTTTGAGCAAAAAAAAAAAAAACTTTTAAAAAACTAAATTCTAGCCCCATAAGGCATAGCTTCACTGGTAAATCCTATCAAATGTGCAAGGAATAAATATCAATTCTACATAAACTTTCCATAAAGTGAAGAGGGAGAAATACTTCACAACTATGAGGTGGGTATTACCCTTATACCAAGCAAAAACAATACATAAAGCCAAATATCCTTCATGATTATGGATTTAATTGGTTACTATCTTTAGAGCTATTGTATTAATATATGTAAAGGAGAATATGTAAAGTAGGGTTTATCCAAAGAATGCAATTCAAGAATGAAAATCAATGAGTGTAATTCACCATATTAAAAATAAAAAAGGAAACTCATATGATCATCTCAATAAATGTAGCAAAAGCACTTGAAAGAAATTCATCATCCATTCTGGAAACAAACTCAGCAAGCTGGAGTGAAAGGTGATGAACTTCATCCTGATAAAAGACTAATTACAATAAAGTAAAAATCAAAATCAACAAGCAACTATAAACCAGAGAGACACTATGGTGGGGAGGGGAGAGATTAGGGTCAAAATAAGGGGGGTGGGAATTGTATGGGGAATATAACCAAGATGAAAATGCATACACTGTGCAAAAATGAAAAATGATGTAAAAAATATATAAAATTAAAAAAAAAGACACATAAGAAAAACCTACAGTGGGGCCTCCCTCGTGGTGCAAGGGCTTGAGACACAACCTATGAAGCTATCCATAGCCACTGCAGCAGGCGTTCCAATCCCCGGCTAGGGAGGTACCCACAAGGCACAGCAGACCTCTCCTGGCTCACCCACTGCTCCCCTCAGCAGTGTATTTCGTCAGTCTGCCTGTTCTGTTCCCCACTCTGTCTCTGGTGAATCCTCTCACCACCTGCACTTCTGAATAGATAAATCTTTAAAAAAAGAAAAACCTACAGTGAACATCACACTCCATGATGGAAGACCAATGCTTTCCCTTAGCCTTAGGAGCAGGGCAAGATGTCTGCTTTAATTATTTCTCACCAGTGTTGCACTGGGGGCTCTAGGTCAGTGCAATTAGTCAAAAACAAAACTACACAAGAAAACAGAAATCAAAAAGGAAGAATAAAATGTCTTGATTCATAGATAGCCACTGTCTATGTAGAAATCCTAGTGGAAACTTAAAAAAAAATTTACTAGAAATAATAGAGTTTAGAAAAAATGCAAAAGATAAGGATAATTTCTGGGTATAATAATGATATGATCAAGATTGGTTTTTCTCAGCAAATTCAAGGGCAGCCAAGTCCCAGCAGAGATTGTGACTACTGAACGTTTGTGAATTGCATGACCGAGAGATATAAGAATTGAAATCAGAAAATTACAAGAAAATGTGTATCTGTGCAGGACCAGCAGCATAGATGCAGAGACTCAGCAGAGCAGAGACAAATAAGAAACCCAGACCACACCCCTCCTGCCACCCCAAAACTGTTACCAGAGCCACCTGGATGGTGCACATCTTTCTCCAGTGCCATCACTGGGCTCAGTGGTCCCTGTATAGGTATAGTTATTGCTGTTGATACTGCTGACCATATCACTGAATTGGAAATGAAAACCCCTTTGCAGAATGAGAGCTAGAAGCAATCAGAGTTTTTTTTTTTTTTTTAAGATTTTTTTTTTTTTAATAGAGGCATGTTTTTATTTATTTATTTGTTTGTTTGTTTGTTTTGTTTATACATGCACTGGGTACAGTCATGTACCCAGCACGGGAGGGTTAGAGAATTCACCAGAGCCAGAGCGGGGAGCAGAGCAGGCAGAAGGACCAAAGTACACTGCTGAGGGGAGCAGTGGGCGGCAGGAGAGGTCTGCGCGCCATGCAGGACCCTCCTCCAGTTGCCGGGGAGCAGCCGGGGATCGAACCGGCGCTGCAGAGGCTGTGGGCAGCTTCACAACCCAGCACTCAACCGCTGCGCCACCGGGGAGGCCCAAATCACAGTTGATTAATAAAAATTCTTGCTTTCTCCCCTCACCAAGAACTATTCTCTTTTCTTTCTCATCTCAGTTCATAGCTCTGCCTTTTGCTCAGGCAGGAACCACAGAAGTCATCTTGATTTGTCTATATTCCTCTCTCCTCCCCTCATATCTGGTTCATCGACAACTTCCCTCACAACACTGATGTAAATCTTCCCAGCCTACCTCCCCCATGTCCTCCACCCAGTCCAGGCTGGCACCACTAACCACCCCAACAGTTTTCTTATTTGTCTTACTCTTCCACACCACCTCCCTTACCACCAATATTCTGCAAATCATCTGTGCATCAGTCAGAGTGATCTTTGTAAAGTTGAAATTGGATTCCATTGAAGGATGATAGAAATCCTACCTCACTGAACTCAACCTATAGCACATTGTAGTTTCTCATCACAGGACATTTGCACTTTCAGATCTCCCTGCCTAGAGTCATGCTTCTCGCATTCTTCAAGGTAACACTTGCCTTACATACCTCCTAAGTAAAGTCTTTGCTAGTCCAATTCAACTTCTTGTCCTAGTTACGAAAAAGACTCAGCAGCATAACAAAGTTGCCCAGAATTTGTCGATTCAGTCGGAACAGAACTTTAGTTCACCCCATGCAACAGTCTCAAGGAATAAGCAGCCAGGCCTCCATTTTATTTTTTTTTAAGGTTTATTTATGCATACAAGAGCTTGGGTGCAGGCCAGAGGTGTGGAGGGTGAGAGGATTCACCAGGAACAGAGTGGGGAGCAGAATAGGCAGATCTACTGAAATACACTGCTCAGGGGAGCAGCAGGCAAGACAGGAGAGGTCTGCCGCGCCATGTGGGTAGCTCCCTGGCCGAGGATAGAATTTGTGCTGCAGTGGCTGCAGATAGCTTCACAGTGCTGTG
Organism: Talpa occidentalis; assembly: GCF_014898055.3. Classification (NCBI taxonomy): domain Eukaryota; kingdom Metazoa; phylum Chordata; class Mammalia; order Eulipotyphla; family Talpidae; genus Talpa; species Talpa occidentalis. The sequence goes on from NW_023601754.1 coordinate 14,523,363, forward strand.
CTTATGAACCCCTTGCACCACCAGGGAGGCCCCAGGCCTCTGTCTTGATGGTGCCAACTGCTTTTACAAGACTGCAGCTAGTGTTCCATTTCAAGGCGAGGTGGGGGCGGGTAGAGAAGAGAGCAGAGCTGGCTCTGAGGCACTTGACTAGAAAAGTGTGCATGTCCCATCTCATCATGCCCCAGTGGCCAAAACTGTGGCCCAGTTCCAAATCTGGCTACAAGGAGTCCTCTAAGCACCCTAACCTCAAGAAGGAAGGCTGCACCAAGGACCAGGAAGAACATGGATATTGTGGAGAGGTTACCATATTTGCCATGTCACGCTGTCCCCACTTATTCTCTCTGCAACCCCCTATTTATTTGAGCAATTAGCAAATAGGTGGCTACCCCACAGACTTTAAACTCCATGAGGACAGGGACCAAGTCAATACATCCTCTCCCTCCCCAAGACCTGTTTTTTGCTTATATGTTATATTTTGCGATTGTTTCCTTTCTTTTCTTTTTAGTTTATACTATTTCCATACACTATTGTCCCTTAATCGCCTTATTGAGGTGTAATTCCTGTACCATACAACTTGCCCACTGAGTATACAAAACATTTAATTAATTATTGGAGGATATTTGCAGGAATATGCAACCATTCATACCATACCATTTTAGAATCATTTGGCAACCCCCAAAATCCCGATAGCCATTAGCAGTTTCTTCCTAATTCCTCCCTCTACTGTTTTGACCTTAAGCAGCAAATAGTCTACTTTCTATGTTTGAAAGGCATGAATTTGCAACAGCTCTTAATCTCTAGCACCTCACAAGAGTGACATCAATAAAGAGGAACTGGATTCAGTGAAAACCTTTTTGTTGTCATCTCCCATTCTCAAAGGAAATGTTTCTTCCAAAGATTTTTCTAAATATGTATGGCTCCACGGTAGGCTTGATCACTGTATCTTGCTGCCCAGAGTAAATAAATAAAATCCCACTGTCTGGCACCTGGTAATGATCTCATTTTGCCTCCACCACAGACATCTGTGAAGAGACCAACTACAATGCCCATTTGACAGATGAGAACATTCAAGTCTGGCTCCGCCCTTGCTAGCCGGCTGATTTTTTGAGCCTTGTTACCCTATTTGCTCACCACAGATCTATCTGAGTCCTGAGGTTCAGCTCAGGGGAAAACACAAAAGCTGAAAGTGGCACCTCTTAGAAAATGCTGTCTTTAGGGCTTATTTTGGCCTGGGTGTGCAACCTGTTATATAAACAATACACTTTTTTTCATGGACCCATTACAACCTGGCCCGCCAGCCACCTTTCTATCAGGCATTCTGCCTGTACCATCTCTTTCTTCAAAGTGACATAAACAGCCACACGAACACTCAGACAAACTGGACATCTTCACAGACAAGAATTTTTCTGCTCTTTAAACTGTTTCCCAGCTTGCTCACACAGTTGGTAAGATGCCTCTGTCGGATCACTTGATAGTCTGACTTTTCCTACAGTCAACGAGGCAAACAACCAGGAGCACAGGCACCATCCCTAACTCTGTGGGTTCTGACTACATGGAACATAAGGGCATTCGGGGTCTGGTTCCTTGTAGAAGGTTCTTATGGCTTGGATCTACTTGCATTAATTTAATAGAACCACTTAATGTACTAACATGAAAATAAAATGGTTTCAAGTATCTATTTCACAGCTTCTGGTCTTTCCCCATAACCCAAAAAGCTTGCCAAATGCTGCTGTCTTCACTCTCTCCATTCCAACTGGTCCCTTCTGTCAAGGAACAATGGTCTTTCTCTCTCGACACCTCTTGGACAGGATGGCTGAAGCGAAGCGAGGTTGGTGAGGGTAGCTGCTGGCTTGAGACTCTGGTTGAAAGGCAGGATGGTGAAAGCGTCTGGGAGAAGAGCCTCGCTCACTCCTGTGCACTTTGATGTCTTGGGCCTGTGGAAGGCAGCCAGGGAAATTCAGATACATTCACCCAGTAATTGATTATTCAGCTGCATCTCCGAAAGACACAGCTGGGCGGGGGCTGACAGCTATTGTTTCCTCTTACTGCTTTTGGGGGCGGGAGCCAAGGAAATGTGGGGCAAAGATGCAGCCTTGAGGGACCGGAGGTAAGAAGTCATAATGCCCAGAAAGCCTTTTGTTCAGGTATGTGCAAAACTCTTTTTTTTTTTTTTTCATCCAGTTTAAGATAGGAAGCGTGCGAAGTAGAACCCAGTAAGAAAGAAAAGACAGAGCTATTGATGAATGAACCGGGTGAAAGGAAGGAAAAATGAGTGTAGACGCTATGGGCAAATGGAATTTTTGTGGACTTAATGATTTTTCAATTCTTCGGTGGACAATATAAACACACCACCATTTAGTGTGTGCACAAACGTTTTAAGACAATGAAAATGAATCCTGTTTCACCGTGCTTATTGACACTCACTTATTTCTAAATATATTACCAAAGAGGTTATGAAATAGTATACCACGATTTCCCTCAGTGCAACTTTCTTTTTATTTTTTTGACAAATGAGCACATGTCTATGATAACTTTTGAGGAATCACTTCCATTGGTTATTTTTCATGAGTATAATGGGCCAGATTTTCTAGATGGGAGAAAAAATTTAAAGACCATCTAGGACAGTGATGTTTACTTAGTGTGTAGGATGGCGCACGGGTGCATTGGTGAAGGAAACTCTATGGGAACTACACCTTAGGGGGGGAAGCAAATATTGTTTAAAAATGAACAATGATGGAAAAAATATATAAAAAATAAAAAAGAAAGAACACATTATTTCAATGCTTAGATTTAAGGTCATTCCAACAGTTTAATATACTTGGAAATTTCAAGGGGTTGACATTACCTTAGGGAGTAACATGGACTGAGTAATAACTTCCCACTTACAGACAAGTGAATTGAATCTGTGGGTGACCTACAAAACACTGCAGGAGTCGGGGCGGTGGGGAAGGGTGGCTGAACTGAGACTTGAAACCCATTACTCAATCAGCTTCTCAACTCAGTCCTACTTGCATGACATTCAGCACTCGTGGCTGCAGTGCATGGTTTGATGTTGTCCTAGTGGTATCTGTGCTAAAAAGAGGAAAATGGGGGTCCTCCTAGGGTCAGTTAATGTGCTAGTAGGACTAAACTTCCTCAAGCAAGAAGGAATCCTGCCAGCTGTCTGTTTTTGGACTGAAAGTGCAATTCTTTGTGGGTCTTCAGTCTGTTAGCCTACTCTGCAGATTTTTAAATTGCCAAGTCTCCAGAACTGCATGAGTCAATTCCTGAAAACAGATTTCTTTTGATGTGTAGATACAGAGAAAAACAGAGATAGAGATGTGGCTGGGGGAGAGAGGGGCATCCTATTGGTTTTGTTTCTCTGGAAAACTGTGACTCACACACACGTGTGCACATAGACACACATACACACATGTTATGCTCAGTGCCTACTCGATGTTAGGCAATGTGCCAGGTTATTTATATCCATGTAATCCCCGTAAGTATTTTATAATCTAGCTACTATTATCTCCATGAAGATAAAAAGAGATTCAGACTGGAGACAGAGAAAGACAACTTAAAGATAACTTTAAGTTCTCAGAGTTGACCAGAGACAGAATTAGGACTTGAACTCAAGTCCCTCTGACCAAGAGATTGTGCTTAATTCTCAAAGTGATGACAAGTTCTAGACAAAATGAAACAAATTAAGTGGCAGAACATGGGGAGGGAGAAGGTCCACAAGGGTGGAATATTCTCTCAGTAACCATCACCAGTGAAATCATTTACAATTGAAAAAGACAGGCCACTGGAGGAAGCAGGGCTGCCTGGCAAAGGCAGGCATGATCCAGCTCCCTCCTCTCTCTGTTTTGCCTGCTAATTCTGGACGTGCCCTGGAAGGAGAGAAAAACCAAAGCAACTCGAAAGGCGGACAATTAGGTTTCACATGAGCTTCCCTCATGACTTCATCGTGGACTGTTTCTCTTTGTTGAAATATTTTAGAAAATTATCCCAGGCAGATTTCTGGAATACATGGGAGCTGGAGATTTTTTTTTAATGAAGGACATTCCACTGAGAGCAAGCCTAAATATTGACTCATCAGAGGAAGTATTTTCTCAGGGTAATGCCAATGGACACTGGAAGTTGAATGCCAGCTCTGCAATTTTAATCCAGGTGGACACAGATGAGGGGCCACTCCCCATGTTTTGCCCAGATGGTCAATGTCTAGCTTAGATAAGGAGAGAGGAGGACCATGAGTCAGCCCCACTCCCTTATTAGCCTAGTCTTCTTCCTTTTTCTGTTCTTGCTCTTAGCTTCCCCCAACATGCTTTGTTACCAACTTAATTGGGAAACCACCCAGATTCAATTGGGCATTTACTTTGGTCATTTCTCTGTGTAGAAATAACTAACTTAGAGTGTCTGAGGGTGAAGTCCTGGGAGCATCTTTGCGCCAGCGATAAACATTTGATTATTTCAGCATTTGAGCATCCCCCGTTCTCCATTAGCTTAGATAATCTAGTGTTGACCAAATGGTTGTCCTCTCTGTTCTCCACAGAATTCACATTTATTTCCAGCCTCCTCCAGATTTTCCACTGATGTGTTTGTATCCCATACATCTCTCTCCAACTTTGATTCTGTTTTATTTTTATTTCTCCCTTAGAACAGTCTTTAAGTAGTCCCTAATGGTATGTGTATGAGATTTTAGATCACAAGAATGGGGAGGCCACAGCAATGAGGATCAGTGTGTATCATAAATCAACCATAGTTTGGAAAAATGATGACAAGTGTGATTTATAGACTATTCCAGCTCTGATTTTTTATATAGCTATTCTCTGATTCAAAACGATTCCTTGGAGGAGTGAAAAGTGAAAGAGAGTGGTGTGGGTGGTAGGTTTCCTCCCCAGAAATTCATGGTGGTCATCATCTATATAGGAAAGCAGATACTTATGCTTTCCAATGGATACATTTTATCCATGGCAACTCAGAAAATGTCAGAGCTGGAAGAAATGAGTCAATTAAAGACCATTTTCCCTTGACCTGGGGAAAACCAGATGACTAATTTCATATATTGGTCAAGAGAATTATAAATTGCCAATAATTTATTGCCTGGTGAACCCCTAGAATATGACCTAAACTGTTAATATGCAAGTCAAATAAATAAATGTTAACAATCAACTTTTGCTTAGATAAAGAGGAAGCAGAAAATGATAGATTTTTACCAAAAGGTACTTATTTTTATGCATATATGACTTCTGGCTTATTAGCCTAAATTGGATGGACCATATAATTTATTTTCCAATCTGAGATTTTTTTTTAAAGATTTATTTATTTATTTATAAAAGCACTGGGTATAGTCAGAAGCGAGGGAGGGTGAGAGAATTCACCAGAGCCAGAGTGGGGAGCAGAACAGGCAGACTGACGAAGTACACTGATGAGGGGAGCAGCGGGCATGGCAAGAGAGGCCTGCACGCCATGTGGGACCCTTGTCAGTGGCTGGGGATTGAACCAGTGCTGCAGAGGCTGTGTGCAGCTTCGCAGCCCAGCACTCAACCACTGCACCACCGGGGAGGCCCAACCTGAGATATTCTTAAGAGTGAAAGGGTGCTTTTAATTATTCTAGTATACAAGGGCAATCTTTGACAAAATTGGAGTCTGTGGAGAGTGTATCACATGTGAAAGTGATGACTATGCAGTCTACCTCATCCTTAGAGTGGGGGAGGTGAGGGAAGGGGTCAAGGTGTCTTGGTTATCTTTACTGAGCGCTTATTTTATTCTCTGCTAGAGACTAAGAATATGTTTTATGGAATGAATGACACTGATGTTTGAAATAAATTCACCCAGGTGCCTGGCATAAAGTAGCCCTCAACAAATTATATTAATAAATATATTTTAAATATTAAAATAAATATAAACTATAGTTTACAATGTCTGTGTCTTTTTCAAAAGCTTGATACCAATGGCTTTAGGAACACTTTAACATTTTAAAATTATTTCTCATTGGACCACTTTTTTGTGCTTTCCAAATGTAATCCTACCTAGAAGCCTGATAAATGTGATATAAAAGAAATTAAGTACAGTTTGGAGGAATTTGCAGTACCCTAGAGCACAGCTTCTGACCCAAATACTTCACTTGGAATAAAATTCAACACTAAAACTCTAAATAAATCTGTATTAAAATATTAGACTATCAACTTAGGGAAAACATAACTTAGAGAAAACATTGCAATGTTTTAGGCAAGATCAGAAGTGCATGAAGGGAGAATCAAAAAGACATATTTGGTATTCACTAGGTTTCAGCTTTCTCTAAAGTTTAGTGCCTATGACATAATAAGTTGAGTCCTGAGGGATTCTGTCATGTGAACTTCAGACATAATAGAACAAAAAGAGAAAAAGACCACTGCTATTTGTAACATTCAGACTCTTTCAGACCCAAGAAAACCTTCAGTGGTTTTCCAAATGAGCTCTATGATATTTTTCTTAAACTTCTCCTTCTGTCTGACCCACCAAGTCCTTGTTTTGACTATCTAGGCTATGTGGATAGCAGTGGTTTTTGTAATATTGGCTGAAATGTAAGCAGGTGCTTTCATTTCAGTGAGATCCTGGAAGACTTTACAGGATGTGCCTGTAGGGATTGTCAGAGTTGGAGCAAAGACTTGGAGTCACTGACTCATTCTAGGAGAAGCTTATTCACTATACAATAAATTTCAATGAGAAAAAAATCAGGTGGGATGTGTCCATGCCGTGCTTGTCCACATGGGTTGCTCCCTCTGCTAAATGTCCTACTTCTTCCCTGCTGAGCTCACAGGTATTTTTTGAAGAGTCAAATCAAATGCTACTCTTGTCTTAGCCTCAGGCTGCTATATTAAAATAACATAGACAGGGGGATCTAAAGAATAGACATTTATTCCTCACAGTTCTGGAAGCTGTGAAGCCAAGCTCAATGTGCCAGCAGATTCTATTCTTGGTGAGGGTCCTCTTGCAGGCTGGCAGATGGCCGTCCTGTCACTGTGCTCCCATGGCAGTGAGAGTAAGCTCTGGTGTCCCTTCCTCTCACAAGGGCACTCGTCTTGTCCCTAAGGACCCAGCCTCATAACCTATCTAAATCTAATTACTCCCAGAGGCCCCACCTTCAAATACCATCCCATGGGGATTAGGGCTTCAACATATGGATTTGTTGCTGGGGAGCTAAAGGGGGAGGGTCAAGCAGGAACACACACTTGTGCTTCCATAACCTTTTGGATGAAGATGAACAGCATATGCAGGTGGTATTATTACAGTTGTGAGACTCTTCTTTTGCTGTGAGCACCTTGGTTGCCAAGCAAAGGATGGGTCTTCACAGCAGTCTCTCAGCAGGTACTGCGCCAGGGAGGCACCCCACAGTGGTCAGTCCACACTTGGGAAGGCCACACATGCGAGCAGGAGACCCGGCTCCGTACTCTCGGGCTGTTTTTCACTCACCTGTAGTATCTTTCCCTTCAGCTCATGTCAACGCCCACTGAACTTCGGGCGCCTCCCAGCAGAAATGTTTGCAGTACCCGGCCATTCTATGGTTGGTGAGAAGTTCCAACATGTCCACCCAGAAATTAGAAACCTTCACACTGTGGCCTATTCAGCTGTTACGGTCTTTGAGTCCCAGTCAGAACTGGATACATCTGTCTTCAAAAGAACTTAAATTCCAGCGTGAAGGTCAGGGAGGAAAACTGTGTCTTCACATTTGGGAGGTGGGTTCCCAAAGTGTGAGTTTTCCTGCCTGGCGAGGATGGCTTTTTTATTCTGTTGTTGAAAAAGCCTGGGCTGTTGCTTTATCACCACGTCGTGGGCATTCTTAAAGAAATTTTATCACCAGCTCAAAAGCTGTGCTCCTTAAAGCACAAACGTACATTACGATCATATTTTATAGGCAATCACTAATATATTTCAGTGTAGTAAAGACTTGTCTTCTCTGAAGCTTTAAAATAAAAATGTAATATGTGTAGTAAGTCCACGAAATTCTTTCTGGCCTTTTAACCTAGCTCCTAAGATTGATGGTGATAATAAAAACAGTGATAACCTGCCACTTGGAACATTTATCATGACAAGAACTATATGAGGTGCTTTCTCAACAGGCAAGTTTGGGTCTTGCCAGTTTATTTTCTAAAACCATCTGAGGTTGATATAACAAACATATTTTGCAAATGAGACAATTTTGGCTCAAAGAAGTTTCTGAGGGTGGTCAGAGCAATGCCAACTTTAGGGAAGTCAAGCAGAAGTCTTGGTTCCTAGCTGACTGTGGGTCAGAGGCCACACTCAGTTTTTCTGTCCCATGTGTCTCCTGACATCCAATCATCAGGAATAACATATATATTTTATTTTATTTTTTACATTTTTTACATCGTTTTTCATTTTCGCACAGTGTATGCATTTTCATCTTGGTTATAGTCCCCACACAATTCCCACCCTTCTTGTTTTGATTCTACTCCCTCCGCCCTTCCACCCCCTTGTAGTGTGTCTCTGGTTTATAGTTGCTTGTTGATTTTGATTTTCACTTTATTATAATTAGGTTTTTTCCTGGTAACCTCTTTTGTTCCCAATGAGGAATGAAGTAAGCGTAATTGAGGCTCCAGGATCAGTGACTTACAAGCACACCAAGGTACATGCTAATAATTGAGTACATTTTGAGGACATATTTCAATTTTAAAAAGGGGGGGAGAAGAAGGACAGATAATGGGGGAGACATTGAACCAAGCACCCTCAGAGCCTAAAAAGAAGGGAGCGTCACCTCGTCCTCTATTAGAAAATGAGCCACCCAACAGGTTTGTTGCACAGAAGAGTGGATTGATCATTGTGACAAATCTCCCTTAGTTTAGTCCTGTTATTCATTCCTTCATTCACTCAACAAGTATTATTATGTCTGTCCACAGTATAGGATTAGATGAAATGTTTAACTTAGACAAATACCTCTCAAGTTTTCAAGAAATGAAATGTTTCAGTAAGTAACCAACAACCCATTTTGTTTCCATACTTGAGGCCAAAAATCTGTGTCTTTATGTTATTCAGTGAGAAAAATGGACTTTGGTAAATGATTCTTTCACAAATTTCAGGGTCTCAGAGAAGATCCCTTTAGGCATCTCTGACCCACCTCCTTCTTCTTGTGTCACCAAAGCCACTTGAGCCCACCCCAAGTTGAGGACCACTCCAGAGGCATTGAAGAGGGAATGGAGGGGGACTCTGCTTGAGATGCCTGCCCTTCCCTATGACACAGAAGCCGCTCCCCACACTGTTCTGATAAAGGCGGACTCCCCTCAGGATGGTCACCAAATCCTGTGCTTTTCCTGTTCCCTCTCTTGAGCACTGTCTCCTTCCTCTTGTCCTGAGCCTCTCAGTTGCCCAGAGTCTGCTGGAATTTCTTGGTATCACCTCTTCTTGCGAGAACACATGGTGATGTGGGACCTACCCTCACATCTAATTTCACTGACAAAAGACTGCAGACCTACTCTGGCCTCAGAGCTGCTTTATATTTTTTTCCTTTAAGCAAAAGTAAACTTTCTTCTTGAATTGAAAAAAAAAAAAGCTTCCTGTTAATAAAATGCTATGCACAAGACTTCTACTATGTGTTCTAATACCAAAAACTCTGAACGGTCAATGAATATTTATCATTGCTGATCTGGAATTCACTGAACAGATATTCTACATGTGTGATAGAATGGTGAGCCCACAAATGCCAGCTCTTTTTAGAAGTTGGAAACTAATTAATGTCCATACAACTTTCAACCATGCAGAGTCTCCTCACAAGAAAACAACAACAACACACAAACAGAATAGACAGATATCCTCAATGCCACAGTTTCAATCAGTGATATTTAGGTCATCTGAAATAGAGAGACAGATGGATGAATGGATGGATGGACAGATGGACGGATGGACAGATGGATGGATGGATGGATATAGATGTATTAAAAAAAACAGGTGAATGAGCAGGTATATAGATAGGTATATAAACAGGTAGATAGCTATATTAATGATGATGAGTGGATAGATTAGTAGATGGATAAAAGAATGGATGAATGGGCAAATAGATATATGGATGGATGGATGGATGGATGGATGGATGGATGGATGGATGGATGTCTGGATAGATGCAAGGGAAGGTAGACAGAGGCAGATAGGTATATAAAATGTATAAATGGATGGACAAATAGATGGAAGGATGGATGGACAGGTGGATAGAACAGTCAGATACATAAACAGATGGATTGATAGAGAATTGATGAGTAGTTTTGTTTGAATGAACTAACATTTCTTCTTCACCACTATCAAAGTCATCATAAAAGGGGATCTGACACTACTGACCAGCAAAACCTTAGAAGGGATATTTAAGAATAAGGAACATTCGTCCTCTCTGCATATAGTCACCAAACAGGAGGGTGATACAGAATCTGAGGAGACAGCTGCCCCTCCTGAGGCAGGTCCACTACTCATCACAAATTGGAAGGACATGACTCCTGGTCATCAACAGCCCTTGAACTCTTTTTTGACTCTGTACTACTTAGGAGCTGGGGGCGTCATTTGTTTACCTGGCCTGATAAATCAAAATCAGCAGAGAATAACCAGGCAGAAGTAAGGTCACTGGCAGAAATCGAGCCACCTATATTCTGAAGTGGAACATGGACAATATGCTGATTTTCTCTCTCTCCTTCACCCACATCCACCCCTCTGGAGGCTAGCCATGGCCCATTGGGAGTGAAGAAAGACAGAGAGAGCAGCTAGGAAGGAAGGTGAGGTAGAGGAGGCACTGACAGTGAAATACAGCTTGTCCATCTAGTAAAGGCAGCAGCTAAGGGCAAAAGTCTGAGGGGCAGACCTTAAGAGGGGTGAAGATGCAGAAAGTAGACCAGGGAGAAGCAGGGTGGGAGGGTGGAGGGTGTTATGCAGTAGATTCACAGAGGGGACATAGACAACATTAAGGAACACACACAAAGGTCGTGCCTTCCTTTGGGTTGAAGAAAGGCTGGCCCACTCATGAGCTCAGGCAAAGCAAGCAACTGTTCGTGCCACTTTGCTCAAACGTCACTCATGCCCAAGTCAGCCACCACCCTGGGAGCAACTTTGCAGAGACACCGACACACAAAATAAAATGTAGGCGCCTCTCTCTTGGCCAAGAATGAATCTGCATATAAATTCAGATTATAAATACAGGTGGTATTCTTAAGCACTCACTGTGTGCCAAACTTGTTTGCACTCTGGAAGACAGACACTCTCATCCACATTTCACAGGTGAAAACATGGAGATTCAGGGATCATAACCCACTTGCTCAAGGTTCATCGTGAATAAGAAGCAGGTTGAGACTTTAATACCAGCACCCTTGTCTATGCCACATTCCAAGCACTGTGTTCTTTCCATCACAGTTCTATCTCCAAGTGAAAAGGAAGAAAGGAGGCTGAGAAAAAGAGAAGAGGGGAGAGCAGCATGGGGGCATTTTCTTAACTGCCACTGGTGCATTATAATTTTAGGACAAAAGACAAATGGAGAATTTTTCCATGCATGTTTCCATTCCTGAGCATGTTGGGAACAGAGGTGCTGACTATCTTTATAACAACCATGATTTTAGGCTGGAGAGCTAATGGGCTGGGAGGGGTAGAGAGAGCACATCCCTCTAGAGCAATGGGCAGGCATGTTTACTGGCCAGAATAAAAGACTCGACATCCCTAAGCTTATGATTCGCCTTCTATGACACACTCCACAACCTGTGATGCATCATCTGGCCCTCTTTACATTGCTTGTGGGAACCATTGCAAGGGGTGCAGACACAGGTAAGAAACTCATGCTTGTGGCTGTGCCAGGAGTAAGAAAGCCCTGTGTCACCAACCTGGGAGTGTCATGTATGATCTCCATATCCACAAAACCTTGGCAGGCTACCCTTGTTAACATCTCTGACTCCAGGACAATGGGGTCTTCTGGGACAGCATAGAATAAACAGAGAAATCCAATTGGTTACCCTCCTGTCTCCAAGCACCATAACAAAGTCTCCATGCTCTCATGTGGGGCCCCAGAAAGCAGACAGTGCAACCTCAGGTAACACAATCTAGGAACTAACTTGGACTTTGGATGCTAAGAAGCTGTTCTCACCAGGTGTGTTGCTACATATCAATCTTATCTAGGCTGCCATACATACCTCACACAAGGAAAGCGCTTGGATGAGTGCTTAAGCGTGGCTGACTCTTTCAAGAGACTTATGCATGTTATTTCACTGAGAAATTATTTCTCCCAGGAGGGGAATTAACTCAGGCAGATCACATTGCTGGTGCCCATGTACACTAGAACCCATGAGCATTCTGGAAGCCTCTCTCTCCCACCACCAGGAAACTCATCACTATTCTTGCAGCATGCTCCCTTTCAATTCTTTACTCAAAGAACTTGATGCTAGTAAGAAGACACAATTTGGGGCCTCTCTGGTGGCATAGGTGGTTGAGCACAGTGCTGTGAAGCAGTCTGCATCCTCTGCAGTGCCGGTTCAATCCCCGCCGGCCTCGGAGCAACCCACATGGTGAGCAGACCTCTCCTGTCTCACCTGCTGCTCCCTTCAGCAGTGTATTTAAGTCAGTCTGCCTTTTCTGTTCCCCACTCTGTCTCTGGTGAATCCTCTCACCCTCCCTCACATCTGGCCTATACCTCAGTTCTTGTATAAATAAAAAAAAAGAAGACACAATTGCCACTCAGGGTGATCCAAAAAACCCCAATCCTGTTTAACTAATGAGGAACACTTGTTCAAGCAAAGATAAACTCAGGAGCAAGCGGAAATTTATTTTTTCCCTTAATTATCTGAAATCCATGTTAGGGTAATCTTGACCTCCCCACAGAGAAGATGCAGTCTGCTTAACTGAGAATGACCCTTTTGGAGTGAAGGAAGACACCAGTAAGCTTAGATGGTGAACATACCTTTTGCTGAGCTAAAACATATAGACACACCCCGGTTCATGCTGCAGATGGGAGTGAGCTCTGGTAGTAATGTGGGCAATGTGGCAACCAGAGGGTGTCGCCTCCATTCTCCTCATTGTCAAGCCCACCGTGGGATAGAGGCATGTTTCTATTCCTTCTGGAAGAGTGGAAAGTGTACAGGCCCTGTGCTTCTAAAGGTGGAACACTTCTTCTGCATGTCATCAGTCAAGGAGCTAAAAGAAGCCCCTTCACATGTGGTCCATGTGAGATTACATTGGTGAGATTACATTGCAGAAAATGAGTTGTTATATTCACCTCCTAGTTAGTCACCTTAACTCACACCTAATAAACTACAAGTTGGGTGGCCCCACCCACAGAAATGGGTTATCTCATAGTTCTGGAGGTTAGAGGTGCAAAATCAAGGCTCTGGCAGAACCATGCTCCTTCTTTCAGCTCTGAATGGTGGCTGGCAATCCCTGGCATTCCTTGGCTTGTGGCTGCATACCTCAAGTCTCTGCCTCTCCATCATCACATAGTTCTCTGCCCTCTGAGTCTTCCACAGCACTTGCCCCTGCATTCTCCTCTGCATGTGTCTAGCCCTATGTCTCCTCTTCTGATAAGGACATCAGTTGTGTTGGATTAGGGCACCCCCCCATATAACCTCAATTTACATCCTAATTACATCTGCAGAGATCCTCCTTCCAAATAAGGCTACATTCACAGTTACCAAAGTTTAGGGCCCAACTCTACCTTTTGGGGCATATAATTCAACCCATAAAGAGCCCAAGACTGTGAGCAAGTAACTACCCTGCATCTTGTCTAGTACAAAAAGTCAGAATAATGTCTTTTTCAACCATTTGTACTCTTTGCTCTGTCGACTACCCTCTAGACCTCGCAGCCTCCTTTCATTTCCTTAAAAACACCAGAGATTTCTAGTTTCCTTTGTTCCAGTCTGAAACAGACTTCCCATGGCTGACTCTTTGTCCTTCAGAATCTCTGTTTAAAGACCGCCTACTCTGTGAGGCTTTCCCACATACCTGAGGTTTTCCCACACACCTCCTTAATTTCCTGCCTGGCTAGCCCATTCATCAACTTGGTAACACTCAGTTTTTGTATATTATAATTTGTTTCTTTGTTCAAGGAGTATCACCTCCCATCTCACTAGTTTGTAAATTTGATGTGAGCAGGGGCTTAGTCTGTTTTTCCTATTCTTATGGAAATTGAATAAGTGGAAATTGAATAATTACCTAGTGCAGAAGTGAATGCATGAAGGAGATGTCTTCATGGGTCAGAGAAAGTGGAATGCACTTCCATCTAGCACTGGAAATGACTCCTGCCATCAATAGCCCTGCTTAGTTGTTTCTGGCACAACTAGTACTGGTCTTTTGTGGTTACTCTGTGACCTTCAAATTACTTAGCCTCTTTAAGACTGTATAAATATGACTTAATAATTATTCATTTAACAAATACAGAGTACCATGTTGGGCACTGAGATAAATTAGAATGAGGCATGCAAAGTGCTTAGCAAAGTTTTTGGCATGTTGGAGGTACTGAGTAAGTAGAATTTTGCTCAAGTAAATACTTAATATGTGAAGACAGAGCAAATGCAGAGATACAGCAAGTATAGTGTGAAGATGACCAGAGACTTAATGTTCTCAGCAGATACTGAGAGTGTCCCCACTGAGTTACATGTGACCAAGTCTCCACTCAGCAGCTGGAGGAGAATGAATAAGAGGTAAGTGGGAACAAGAAAGTGAGGGAACATTACCTAATTGAAACACCATCTATCATGGTCCTACTGGAGGGTCTTGGGAGTAGGAACTCCAGAGGCACCAATTCCATCAAAGAAAAGGGCTGGAGGGTGGCTGGTAGAAAAACACAGGCTTCAGTGTCAAAGCTGGGTATGAATCCAGTTTCTGCCAGCAAAGAATGAAGCAAAGAAGCATGTTCCCAGATGAGGTTCATATGGATCTAACACTGATTACCCATATTTGCCTTATCCTTTGCTCAACGATCTAGTATATAATTTCAGAAAATCCTCATAACAACTTGAGTCAGATGTAACACCTCCATTTTACAGATATAGAAAAACTGAATCCTGGGATATTGGTTAAATTTCCCAAGAACCACCAGCTACTAAGCGGAGCAGGGGTGGTACTGACCTCTGCCTGCATTCTTTCTGCTCCAAACACTGTGTCTCCCTCCCAAGTCCAAGATTCCTGGGTGTGGAGTTCTTGAATGAGAAACAGGCCAAAGTTCTCATCAGGTTGTTGACTGCATAAATGTCTACACAGCCATTTTTAGTCCATCATTTTTTTTTAATATAGGGCAGTGTTATTTGAGTTTATTGGCAATAGAAGGGCACTGGTCTCTTGCAGGATTCCAGACCATTAGAACCATATTAATGGAATGTCATTTAATCTTTGGGATGAGAAAGGAAATCTTGATGCAGTGAAGCCAGACCAGTTTCTCAACTTCAGCGCTTCTGACATTTTGGGCTAGATGTTTCTTTGTGGTGGGGGTTGTCCTGTGATTGCAAGATATTTAGAAGCTTCCCTCGCCTCAACCAACATGTTATCAGCACCTCCTCCCCCAGTTTTTGACAATGAAAAATGTCTACAGATATTGCCACAGGTCCTTTGGAAGGGGGCTGGTCAAAATCATCCGATTGTGAAACAGTAAATTAGACAAATATGAGCTCAAACAGTCTACAACTTTTGTGATTTAGGGGAAATAAAACACTCTGCTTGAGACTCTGGTTTTTGTGTCTGGAGTGGAGATATAAATTCCAATATGGCAAGGCAATTGTGAGGATTGAGGAGATAGTGCATGCAAAATGCACTATAGGTTGCATGCACTATAGTGCATGCAAAATGCACTATAGGTTGGCCTTCAGTAGATGCTCTAAAAGGATCTGTAAAAAAAGGTTTAGCTCTCATAATACCTACATATGAGTATCCTTTTACTTTATCCCTATGGAAGGCAAGGTACACTCTAAGATCATTGCTGCCCATTCCACCCAGCTCGTATTAACACTTGTAAATAACATCTCTCAAGGATGCTGTGCCCATGATCTCCTTTTAGTCTTTTATTAATCACTTAAATGAGGAATGATTGATAAACAAAAAGTTGAATGTATTTAATGTGCACAACTTGATGCATTTGCAGATAAGTGTATATCTGTGAAAACATCACCACAATCTATGCCATAAGCACCTACATTACCTCCTAAGGTTTTCTTTTCATCTTTACAACAGTCCATTTTACAAACAAGGAAGCAGAATGAGAGACATCAGTTACCTTACCCATGGCATCAGTTACCTTACCACGCACATGTCTGGAAAGGAGGGCTCACAATCTGACTCCACATCCCAAGATATTATCTAGTATCTTCTCTTACTTTTGCATCTATCCAACAGATACTTCCTCAGTCTGTACTGAGAACAAAGTTGTTTTCATTAAGAGTTTGGAAGGAAAAACAAGAAATTGCCTTAAGTGGGAAGAATATATTTTACATGGGGGTGGGGCAAAGAGTTAGACTGCACAGAGGAGACATAGTTATCTCATCTGCTAATCGAGGAAATACAAAGAGAATCGTGAAGGACAATGTGGAGTTGGTCAGGAATATCTAAAAGAGGAAGAATGTCCAGATAAAGTCAATATAGGTGTAAGGTCCTAGCACTGAGAAAGCATATGATGGAAATAGCTCAAAATGAATAAAGTTGAGGATGCAAGGAGGGGAGAAGTGAGGTATGAGATGGGAGGTGGCTAGGGCCAGAAGGCCCAAGCACGTGTCCAGCTGTGGAGCTTAGGGTTGGTGATGATGTGGAGAAAAAGGAACTCTCCTACACTCCTGGTGGGAATGAAAACTGGTCGAACCACTATGGAAAGCTGTCTGGAGTTCCTCAAACCACTAAAAATGGAGCTTCAATATGATCCAGAAATCTCACTCCTAGGGATCTACCCAAAGGACACAAAAACATTAATTCAAAAGGATACCTGCACCCATATGTTTATTACAGCACTATTTACAATAGTTAAGCTATGGAAACAACCCAAATGCCCCAAAACAGATGACTGGATCAAGAAGATGTGGTATATACACAATGGAATATTACTCAGCAATAAAAAAAGATAAACTCATGACAGTCACAGCAAAGTGGATGGAGCTGAAGGGGTCATGCTCAGTGATATAAACCAGAAAGAAAAAGAAAAATACTGGATGGTTTCACTTATAGGAGGAATGTACAGGATCCATATAAGGAATCTGGGCATAAAAAAAGTTATTATAATAAAGTGAAAATCAAAATCAACAATAACTATAAACCAGAGACATTCTGCAGGTGGGGAGAAGGGAATAAGATCAAAACAGGGGTGGGAAGAGCACAGGGGACTATGGTGATGGTTCATGGGTGAATTGGTGGT
The DNA here is from genome assembly GCF_014898055.3 of Talpa occidentalis. Classification (NCBI taxonomy): domain Eukaryota; kingdom Metazoa; phylum Chordata; class Mammalia; order Eulipotyphla; family Talpidae; genus Talpa; species Talpa occidentalis. The sequence goes on from NW_023601754.1 coordinate 14,540,680, forward strand.
GGTAATTTCAAGGGGACGATAACCAAGATGAGAAAGCAAACATTGTGAAAAAATGAAGAACAATGTACAAAATATATTAAATGAATAAATAACCAATCAACCAACCAACCAAACAAACAAACAAGCAAATAAATAAATAAAAGAACTCTTCCTTTGAGTCCGGGTTGGTTGTTTCAGCTCTTCCCTTTTCCTACTTCTCACACAGACCCCTTAAATCTCTTAATATGGCTTAATAGGATATAAAGGGCTTTTTTTTTTCCTGGTGATGGCTGCAACTGTGAAGTTGACATTCCACACGCAGGCAAGTGGACATGTATGTTCTCATGGTAAAGTTGATCCATGTACTGCTATGTTCTTCAGCCAAAAGACCCAATGAAGAAAAATGAACAGGACTGCGGCAATTTATACAGGACCTACGACAAGCCACAGCCTCCAGGTTCTTCCCAGAAGCCTGCATGAAAACAGATGCCCACCTCAGCAAACCAGGCAGAGGCCAGTGTTGCTTCCAGGCTCAGCAGGGGGAGGAAAATGGGCATGCTGGTTTGGGAGGTTGGGTAACACTGGCACGATGACACTCAGCACAGATTTATGGACCAGATCTCTGCTGGTCTTGGCAAACCCTCAGAGGCAGTTGCTTCCTGGGGAGGAAGGTTCCTCAGCTGGACCTCCAGCATTTTAGGGCTTTTCATCATGACCGACAGGCAGTCAGGCTGTCCCTTTCCTCACATTTTAAAACATTCTAATAAGAAATGTTAATTATGTTTCAGACTGGAGAAATCATTTTGATCTCTATTCTACAATGTGTATACATGTAATGGCCACTGGGTGGAAAGAAAGGCTTGTGTGTTTCCTTGTGCCTCCAACACGCTGAACATGGTGGGTATGTGGGGCAAAAGGTGGAGGAACAGGAAGTGAAACTGTAGTTCCTACAGTAGCATAAAAAATGTATTGTCTTTCTTTCTGGCTTATTTTGCTGAGCATGATCCCTTCCAGCTCCATCCATGTTGCTGCAAATTGCATAACTTTACCTTTTTTGATTGCTGAGTAATATTCCACTGTGTATATATACCATTGTAAAACTGAAAAGTGATGTAAGGATTATATAAAATAAAATAAAAGTAAAAAGGAAGAAGATTCAGAACAGCATATTCAAATATTTTTCATTCAAAACACTGGTACATATAAATAAAAAAATAATACAAATAAAAAAGTATTGTCCATCCTTATCTTTCATAGATCTCATCACTACTAATAAAAATATGAGGTATCCAAAGTATCCATGGGGTAGGTATTCCCAAGTACATTATGTTGTACTTGTTTTCAATTTGAAAAGAGGGCAAATTGGGAAATGCTTATTCTAGGAAAGGAGACATTTACAAATCTATGAGTCATTATTTACCACAGCTCAGACACAGCAGTAGCCTTAATCTCCTTCAGTGGAAGAAGGATCAAAAAGTTGTGGTACATACACACATGGAATATCACATAGCCATGAGAAAGGATGAAATGCAGCTATTTTCATCAGAATGGAGGGACCTGAAAATGAACCAGCAAAGCAAGTAGTAAAAATGTACCAAAGCAAGTCAGAATGATAAAAATAAATATTGGACATTCATGTAACAGACAATTCAACAATGTAAAACACTTTAAAAATTACTGGATGTCAACAAACATCCTGAGAACTCAGATTAAGAGGGAAGGGGGAGGAAAAGGGACAGGGGATCTGAGGAATGGTGATGGGGAAAATAGTTAATTTTTAAAAAATGAACCATTCTAGAAAAACAATCTAGGAGTCAGAGAGATCCATAAGATAAACACACAAACAGACAGAGAGACAGACAGACACACACACACTGAAGTCACTTATTATTCAAGTGTAAAGTTCTTTTCAGTCACCACATAAATAACACATCATTTGTAATATAAATTTGCCCTTGAAAAATCCTTTTAAAAGGAAGAAAAAAGGGAAGATAATGGAGGAGTGAGTGAGAAGAAATGTTTTTGTAGTGCAGCCTAGGATGTTAACAGACGGGGTAGGATGAGGGTAGGGTGAGTGTGTTGCTGGAAACTGATATGTTGCTGACATAGGATGCTGATAAAGGTAAAAGGAGCAGTGGTGGAGATCAGAAGTTTCCACTAGATTCTTCTAGGCTCTTCTATGAAATGAATTTGAATGGTCCCAAGGCTATGTTAACTCTAATCCTGGAAGAAGAGCTGGAGAAGAGATTGAAGTCTCTGCCTTCTTGCTAGTTAGAAGCTAAACATATATACATATGGTACCACCTTTTCCTGGGAGAAACACTTGAGCTGTTCTGTACCTCCTGATTCATAACCACACTGGCAGGCAAGAAGTACTAGATGCAATTTAATACTTTTATGATGATGCGAACTAAAATGGGAGTCAAGAAATACTCAGGGATTGTATGTTAATACCCACATATTTTAGATTAGTATACAACATCAGCCTTCTTCATCAATTCCCAAGGCCCAAATCTTTGATCCGTGAATTCCTGAAGGAAAACTGGAAATCCAATGCCTCTCCTGAAGGTCCCCTTTCTGAGTTTAGTCCTGTTTTGGGGTCTCGTCTGACCAACTGTCAGGTAGGAGATGGGCTGTTGGAGTTTCCATTGCGAATTTCTCAGTAGTCACGGATGACCACAAACAATAAAGAGGGTGTAGTCCCATATAAAAAAAAAGTCCAGAAGTTTCTCTAGTGGAAAAGCAAAGACAGTTAAAAAGTTATTCCTTGTTACTCTGTAGAACAGTCTTTGAAGGGAGGCTGTGTTGGGATGACTCTGGGGATTCTAAAATATAACCCGCATTCACCTCTGGAAACACACAGGAAGTTGTATGTTTGATTTCAGGGGTTCATAGTCCCTTGGAAGTCCATCCATGGACGTTCCTCTGGAAAGAATAGGTTGACTAAGTAGATAAGTGTGCACAGAAATCACTCTTTGAAGTAAGTAAAACTACTGCCTCTAAACTTCTTCGAAATAGATTTTATTATCAATGGATAAGTTCCCATTTTGATAAAGTTACTAGGAAGGCTTATTGAATGATATCAGCATCACCACTGGGGTTTTCATTCTTCATTAAGATGTCACAATGAGGAGACAACTACAGGAGAAGTTTCAGGGCAATCAAAAAGTTGCACTGGATTCTCCCTTGTGAAGCTGAACAAGACATTCCCTTTGTAACTTGCAATTTCTCCATCTGAAAAATGAAAACTTTGTGCCATATAATCTTTACTCCTGCAGCACATGAGAGAATGAACATTAACATCCAGAGCCTCCAGAAATGGTGATAAGCCTTCCCTGGAGAGAAATTAATAGTTAAATTTTGATGTTTATGTGAACAGAAGAGAAATTCTTTCTGCAGACAAAGCAAGAATGAACAGAGGCTATGTTTTGATTGAGAACTGAAAATAAACCAGTTGTCTCATTTTCCCTCAGCCTCTGCTTTGAGATTTAAAAGCTATACTTGAGTTAAAAAAATGCCTCAAAATTCTCACCAGTGGCAGACAATTAACTGTAATCAACTGTAAAGATCCCTCCAAAGCACCCAAAGAGAAGGCAGGAGTAGGTGTATTTTCTCCTTACTTCCTCTGTTGACTTCATCACCCCTTCCACTGATGATAACTTTTCTTATAAGATGAAACTTGGCCAAAGAACATAGGAAGGGCAGAGGGAAAGGTGAATCATCATTATGAGGGGCCGGCGATTGTGCATATGCTATTTCATTTCTCATAGGAATTCATTTGGACGATGAAGAAATGGAGACTCACTAGTGATAAGAAAATAGTCTAAAATTATCCAAATAAAGGGTATCAGAACAGAGTTGTCTGGATAGGTTTATCTTTTCCCAAACCCTATGAACTTGTCAATAAACCAGGCTTTTTCCATGAAGACCTGATGTGTGATCCCCACAAAGATGTTTTTGCACCTGAAAGCAAAGATGGTCTAACATCAAACACACAACCCATATTTGTATATATGCAACTCAATCCAGACAATACTACAAAGACTAAAGAAAGGGTTGACACTGAAACCACATGGAGGTAAGGAGAGAGCAGTGAAGAATAGAATTCTGGGCTAGTCTTTTCCACTAACCAGCTATGAGTCTAGAACAACCAGCTAATATATTGCGGTTCCTATTTCTTTGGTTTTTGGGTTTTTTTTTGTTTGTTTGTTTGTTTTGTTTTAAGATTTATTTATTTATTTATTTATACAAGAACTGGGGTACAGGCTAGATGCGTGGGAGGGTGAGAGGATTCACTAGAAACAGAGCAGGGAACAGACAGGCAGACTGATGAAATACACTGCTGAGGGGAGCAGCGGGCGAGACAGGAGAGATTTGCTTCACCACGTGGGACCCTCACCGGCTGGCCGGGATTGAACAGGCACTACAGAGGCTGAGGACAGCTTCACAGCGCGGCACTCAACTGCCTGCACCACCAGGGGGGCCCTTTTTTTTTAAGATTTATTTATGCATACAAGAACTGGGGTACAGGCTAGAGATGTGGGGGGTGAGAGAATTCACCAGAGACAGAATGGGGAACAGAACAGGCAGACCAATGAAATACATTGCTGAGGGGAGCAGTGGGTGAGACAAGAGAGGTCTGCTACGCCATGTGGGCCACCTCTCTAGCAGGCCTGGGATTGAACTCATGCTGCAGTAGTTGCAGATAGCTGCAGGGTGCTGAAGTTTAACCCCTTGTGGAACCAGGGAGGCCCCTCCTTTACTCTTTTTTTTTAAAGATTTATTTATTTATTTATACAAGCACTGGGTACAGTCAGAAGCACGGGAGGGTGAGAGAACTCACCAGAGCTAGAGTGGGGAACAGAACAGGCAGACCGACGAAACACACTGCTGAGGGGAGCAGTGGGCGAGACAGGAGGGGTCTGTCACGCCATGTGGGACCCTCACCAGCCGCAGGTGATTAAACCGGTGCTGCAGAGGCCATGGGTAGCCTTGCAGCCCGGCGCTCAACCGCTGCGCCACCAGGGGAGGCCCCCCTCCTTTAATTTTAAAAGGCAGATGGGAAGTACCTTTAGATTCCTTTTGATACAGAGACATCTCCATAAAGAGGAGAAGAACACTCATTGCAGAGCACTAAATGGGCACCATTTCCCCCTCCCCTACTTGTCTGCAGCTGCACCGCATTATAGATCACAGGGTGACATAACTGGACTTCCTGAGCAGGGGAGCTACTGAGAAATAGGGATGGTAGCAGAGTGGCCAGGTGAAGCTCTATAGCACAGACAACAGGGGGAACTTGGGGCTCTTGTTTCTCTGGCTTTAACTGGTACGCACAGGCTTGGGGGACTTAGAGGAAATATGTGGTGGGAAGACATGCAGGAAATTTGGAAGAGTTATACGGGTAAGAGACATAGGGGAAGTTGACAATGGCAGCTGTTATCTTGTCGTGGTATCTCTTTTTGCCTCTACTCTCTAAGACCTGCCTAAAACCCCTCTTACGGTTCCCTGCCCAAAGGGACCTTAGACTTGTGACAAGCTTCAGTGCCTCAGTGGCCCTATTTTGAGCCAATATTATTTGGCTGGGCATCTGCCCATGAGGGAATGGGTAATTCTGATGGTTTTATTGGGAAACTATTGTTAGGAAATTCCTTCCTCTCTTTTTATGCACACCAATTCTATCCAAGATCATTCACACTAAAAGTCTGTTTCCTTTGTCTTTGAGTGGTGAATAGCAGAATCCCTTTTAGAGCATGCACCCCTTAAGTTTGGGGTCCCTAGGTGCCCCCTCCCTCACTTGTTCTTTGTATATAATATATAATGCCTCTTTTAACAGGACAAAGGGTGCTTAAAGAAAGTGGGAGTGCAAACTGGTCCAACCACTATGGAAAGCTGTCTGGAGGTTTCTCAGAACACTAACAATGGAGCTTCCATATGATCCAGCAATTCCACTCCTAGGGATCTACCCAAAGGACACAAAAACATTAATTCCAAAGGACATCTGCACCCCTGTATTTTCTGCAGCACTATTTACAATAGGTAAGACTTGGAAACAACCCAAATGTCCAAAAATAGATGACTGAATCAAGAAGATGTGGTATATACACACAATGGAATACTATTCAACAGTCAAAAAAGATAAACTCATACCATTTGCAGCAACATGGATAGAGCTGGAAGGGATTATGCTCAGTGAAATAAGTCAGATGGAAAAAAGAAAAATATTGGATGGTTTCACTTATAGGAGGAATATGGGAGAACCAAATAAGGGATCAGGCAAAAAATAGTAACAATAAAAACCACAACAAAACAAAACAAAAATAAACAGACAACTAGAAACAGGAAGCATTCTTCAGGGGAGGGGGAAGGAGAGGGATCAAACTGAGGTTGGGAAGAGCACAAGGGACTGTGGTGATGGTGAACGGGTGAATTGGTGGTGGAAATTCTGTGAGGACTACACATGAGATAAGAAAGCAAACATTGCACAAAAATGAACAGTGATGTAAAATATATATAAATAAATAAATGATTATACAAAAGTATAAAATGGGTAACAATGAAAAAGAGAACAAATTAATATTTGAGGATTTTTAAGCATATATTCTGGATCTTCAGTTTCAGTTCTCAGTTTAAGTAACTGGAGCCTAAGACAACTAATAATATGGTTATCTCACTATCTAAATTCATTTCTGGTTGTGTCTGTACTACCATACCCATTAACAAATAAAATAGGAACTAAAAAAAGAAACAGATTCCAAATACTGTCCCATTAGAATAGCCATCTATCCCCCAAATAGCCAGAGCCCCAAATATGAGTTTCTAGTTTCACCCAGAGGACTCAAACTTCCCTGTTTATTTCTGAGTCAACTTCTTTTAGCTGAGCTCATATCTCTCTTTAATGCTTGGTTTCCAAACATCAAATTGTAAGAATTTAGAGTTAGGAGCTCCCTGTCACTTAGCTAACAAGTGGTGTGATTATTCAAACTGAGGTCTGCTTGACTTAAAAGGTGATGTTGTTTCCACAAATGCTACCCTGCCTCCTACAGCAACAAAGCCTACACATGAGAAATAAAGCTTGAAATTCCACTTGTCTGATTAATACAGAGTGCCTATCTAGAGATTTATGTTTGTTTTTCTACCAAATAAATGGTTGCATTTCCCCAGCCAAGAATACATGGGGCTAATTAATAACAGCTTTCTTTCAAAGTCTACTATGTAGGAAAAATCCTGTCCCCAGGGACCAATTCCTCAAAAAGGCGATGGATAAGCTATCTCCAGGGTCCCTCATTAAGAGACCCCTGAGAGGAACTGTACATTGATAGAGGATCGGCCATTCACACCTTAGCAAAGATTAGTACTTGTCGATTGTCAAGCAGATATAATAAGGAATGAATGGAGGAAGAGGAGGAGGAGAGGTAGGGTTGAGGAGGGAGGCAGACAGGGATAAGAAAGGAAGGCAAGAAATGTTGGGAGTCTCCCATTTCTAAGGCCCTTGCTGGGTACCATATATGTGGCTTCCTTTACAGCATGCAGTAGCACACTTTTTTGTTCATTATTCACTATTCAAATACATAGACCAACTTGAGCCATAATTTTTATTCACTAAAATATACAGTTTGAGGAATTTATTCATGTAGGAAATCACAGACATCATGATAAAGATTTCCGTCACCCTAAAATCTTCTCTCTCTTCCCTTTTTTTAAAGATCTATTTATTTATGCATGCAAGAGCTGGGGTACAGGCCAGAGATGCAGGGGGTGAGAAGATCCACCAGAGACAGAGTGGGGAACAGAACAGGCAGACTGACTGAAATACACTTCTGAGGGGAGCAGCAGGCGAGTCAGGAGAGGTTTGCCTCACCATGTGGGTTTCTCCCTGGCCGGCCCGGGATCGAACTCATGCTGCAGAGGCTGTGGATTGCTTCATAGTGCAGTGTTTAACCCCTTGCACCACCAGGGAAGGCCTCCCTGCCCAATATAATCAGTTCTCTTAACTCAGGATTCTGGCAATAATTAATATGATTCCTTAACATATAAATTTACCTTTCCTGGACCTTTCACACAATGAACAGTGAAATGCACAATATGTAGCTATTTGAATTGGAATTCTTTCACTTAGCCCAATTTCTGAGCCTCACTCAAGTTGCAACCTGTCTCTATACTTTGCTCTTCCCCCCGCCCCCCAAATAGCAGTTCATTAAATGACTGTTTCACATTCTATTTATTCAGCCATCAATTTATGAACTGTTTGGAATCTCTGACTCTTCTTTTCTAAGAACATCTATATACAATCTTTGGTGAATCTATGCTGACATTTCTCTTGGGTAAATATCTTGGAGTAGAATTGCTAGATAGTAGAGTTAGAGCATGTTTCACGTCTCAAGAAACTGGTAAATAGTTCTCAAAAGAGCTCATGCCATTTTACACTCCCACCAGCAGAGTGTGAGAGTTCATGGGCTTCGTATCTTTGTCAATGCTCCTCAGTATTTATGATCTCAGATATTCAGGGCGTGGGTAGTTGACTCTCATTGTGGTTTGATTTTGTACTTTCCTGAGTAAACTTTCAAAAGCTTATTAACCATCCACCTTCTTTGGGAAGTCTCAGTTTAAATAATTTGCTCTTTTAAAATTTTTTTTAGATTTATTTTTATTTATTTATGCATACAAGAATTGGGGTATAGGCCAGAGGTGGAGAGGGTGAGAGGATTCACCAGAGACAGAGTGGGGAGCAGAACAGGCAGATGTACTGAAATACACTGCTGAGGGGAGCAGAGGATGAGACAGGAGAGATCTGCTGTGCCATGTGGGTAGCTCCCTGGCCGGGGATGGAACTCATGCTGCAGTGGCTGCCAATAGCTTCATAGTGCTGAGACTTAACCCCTTGCACCATTAGGGAGGCCCCAATTTGCTCTTTTTTTTTTAATTAGGTTATTCATCCACTTATCATTGAGTTTTAAGAGTTCTTATATATTCTTGATATGTATCACATGTCAAGTCTGTGGCTTAATGTTTTATCTGAATGGTGCTTTCCAAAGAGCAAACATTTTGTATTTTAATAGTATAACTTAAATAGTATAACTTAATAGTATAATTTAAAATAATTTTAAGGTTTATGATTTTATCTCTCATTTAATAAAATTTCACTCACCCACAGCCCACAAATAATAATAACCCCTATCATTTATTAAGCACCTGCTATATTCTGACTTTTTTTTTAAGATTTATTTATTTATTTTTATTTATACAAGCACTGGGTACAGTCAGAAGTGCGGGAGGGTGAGAGAATTCACCAGAGCCAGAGCAGGGAGCAGAGAAGGCAGAAGGACCGAAGTACACTGCTGAGGGGAGCAGCGGGTGGCAGGAGAGGTCTGCGCACCATGTGGGACGCTCCTCCTATGGCCGGGGAGCAGCCGGGGATTGAACCGGCGCTGCAGAGGCTGCGGGCAGCTTCACAACCCAGTGCTCAACCGCTGCGCCACCAGGGAGGACCATATATTCTGACTCTTGATGGGCACAGTCTCATTGAATCCCCAAAGAACCTGCAGTGTAGGCATTTCTGTCATCATTTTTATAAGAGTCGAATCTTTGGGTGGTTAAATAACTTCCTCCAAGCCAACATCTGGGTCTCTTTCAATTCAGACTTTCCATCATGCTTCATCCTCTTTGCTAATTTGAGCAATGAAAACTATTTAAAAATAAACTCCCAATTAAAAATATGAAAATCATTCTCAACTGTTCCATTTCATCTCAAAAAGTTAAACACTTCTCTTTTGAAGAATGTCATCTTTTATGGGTTGACCAACTCAGGAATACCCAGCTAGTGTCCTGGCAGGAGCCTGATGGTGTCTCATTAAGAGGAGAGAGTGGTCCTGTGGGCTGGGATGGGGACTCACCTCCTTTAAGCAAGGCGATCATAACTCACTTTTATACTTCAGCTCTTAGTTTAGTGTTCTTTATTTATCTTCTCAGTCAACATTCTTTCATGCTTTTACACTCTCTTGTTATAAAATAATACGCAGATTTGATAGAGACAGGCTTTGTCACAGTAAGAGGGCTGGATTTAGTGGTTTGTTTCTAGGGGGGAATTATTTGGGATAACTCATTGAAACCAAAGTGCATTACCATTCCTTGCCTGCATCAATCAACACTCAGTCTTCAAAGGCTGACCAACTTTCCAGTGCTTCTCAACAATAGTACTTGTCATTTTCAAATGATGGTCCTTTTGAAACGCCAAGTGGAGTGAAGAAAAAGTGTGTGCTCTTGCTGATTAAACAGGAATATGACTTGCACAGGCCTATGTTACTCTCTTGTCTGCAAATTTTCTGCCCTGATTAATTACAAAGAGTGCCAGAGCGTGTTGACGTTAGTTAAAAGCATTTGCTCTTTCCAGCCTGTCGTTATACCCGAAATAAGGATTTCTGTGTCGAGGTGAGGTCAGGAAGGTTCAGATCTGTTTTCCACTGATAAATCTTTCTGTCCCATAAGGATTAAAGGAACCCAAGGCTTTCATATGTAAAACTAATACATGATCGCCTGTGTGTATATGTCCCCATGATCAAAGAATTCTTGGCCAAGTGGGAATGCCTCAAAGAGATAATAAGTAATTTGTTCACTACAAACATTACAATTATCTATCCCTCTACAAAGTACTGAGAATAAATTCTCTAATCAGAGTTAATTAGCATCCTTGTTGCTTAGGGCTTAGCCTACTCATTCTCTTAAAGGCACATGAACGAGAAAAATTACATGCCTTTTCTGAGGCAACTGCTTAAACTTTTTCAAAGTTAGTTGGAGTATCCACACCCACCAATTAGCTTCAACCCATGAATTTCAATTTAATGAAATCAACTGAACGAAATTCACTGAGATTCTCGTCTATATTCACCTACTCATCTGTGCTTTTATTTGTTGATTCCTGCTCTGTGCCAATTGCCTTCAGAGGGTTTAAGGCCCTCAGAATTACAGCGCAACATGGGGCACCATAAAGAGGAATGAATGCAGGTGCTCTGGGGGCCAAAAAGGAAGCAAAGAGATAAAAATGACTCAGGAGGTGACATCTAAGGTTGGTTTAGAAGAATTACTAGGAATTGGGTAGGTTTATATGAGAACAAAGCACAGGCAACGCAAGTCCTGTAAATAACAGCAACAACAAGCATTTATGAAGAGCCATGGACTGTATGCTTTGCAAATTCTAATTCATGTACCAAAATTCACCCAAAATGCTACAAGGTTATGTCATTATTCCTTTGCACGGATTAGAGAGTGGAGGGTGGAGAAGATGAAGTAGCTGAAAGAGGACACAAAATTTGAACCAACATATCTGACTCCAGGGTCTGTATGTTATACCAATGAGGTGGGCATACATGCACACTCAGAAAATAGTTAGGACTTTTCTTCAAAGGTCTGTTGCATTACATGAGGCATAGACACATTTAATTTGTCCTGCGCTTAATTCTTTGCAACGAAGAACTCTGCAAAGAAAATGCAACCACCACTAAGAAGATGAAGACATTTGTTCCAGAGGAAAAGCCAGGGAAACTGTCTGTGGGGCAAGCTTGTTCTGCAGAATGTAGCTGACCACCCACTGCCTTACACTGTTTACAAAACAGGACATGACATAGGGGTGAAGTGCTTCATGGAGCACCTGATGCTTCAAAGGTGTCTGACCTGGGTGCTGTGCCACCCTCTACCATTTGATCCAGTCTCCTTTACCAGATCTTACAAATCTCACCCATATGAGATGCTCCTTCATTTTTTTGTGCTACAATGGAACATGGAGGGAAAGAAGGGGTCACAGGAGCCTCGCTAAAACACCATCTCAAGTTCTTTCCATCTATTGTGAAACCTGTGTATTTCTTCTATAACCTTAATCATACTCTATACATGTTTATTTGCTTGTTTGGTGTCTGATCTGCCCACTATGATATAAGCCCCATAGAAAGTAAAGAATCTTATGTTTTTTATTCACATTTTTATCTTATGTTTTTTTATAATCTGAGTGCCTGAAATAATACCTGGGCATACAATTTGCTTATTAAATATTTGCTAAAAGAATGAAAAATTGAAAAGTCCATTAGCACTTTAATTGAGGAGATCTAAATGTATCCATAAGGAATCTCGATCTTACTATCATACCTGCTTTTGGGCACCAATAAAATAGAGGTGCACACACTCCTGTGTCACACTGCAGGTACACTTTACAACGCTGGGATCTCATAGACCCTCATAACCCTATTTCTTCACTCTGGACATCTGAAAGCCATGTGTGGACTTTCTGAAATGTTCCTGGCAAAGAGCAAAATCAGGTTTTACCATGTTTCCTCAATTTTCTAGAGTCATCCAAGTTATATATTTGTCAAATTATACACATAAAACATACATATTTGTTTCTGAGCTACAGCAAAAACTATAATATGGATATGTACTAATTCCTACAGAGCTTTGTAACAACAGATAAGATGAGGTTCAACTTAGTGTTTGTATTGTCACTATCTCTGCTGCTTGAATAACCTAACATAATATAATGGAGAAGGGACCCTTTGGTTCAGTCTCTTAGAGTTTGCAAAGACTTTTCATAAGCAATATTTCCTTTTGTATTTACTGTGGACTAGGAGCCGGACATATCAACACCATATCAACACCATATTCATTATCTCTGGGTTTCAGAAAAGGGAAACTTAATCTAAGAAAGGTCAGGAAACCTGCTAGAGACTTTGAATCCAAAGATTGTGGCACCTGCTCAAAGGTCAATATTGTGTCCATTGTACCATACTGCATTCTCTGATCAACAAGTGCCCAAGAGAAAGAATGGACACAAGGACCCCTAACCATGGGAAATTCAGCCTATCACCAATCCCCAGGGTCCTTAATGCTGCTCCTACTAGCACAAAATTGTGGAGGGAACAAGACTATGGACCAGTGGTTCTCAACCAAGAGTGATTTTGCACCACAAGGAACAGTTAGCAATGTTTGGAGACATATTTGCGACACAAATAAAAAAGGAAATGTTACTGGCCTCTCATGGGTAGAGGCCAGAGAAGCTGCCAAATGTCCTGTAATACATAGGACATAATATAGCTCAAAACAAAGAATGAGCTCTCCCAAAAAATTTTTAAATATTTATTTATTCATGCATACAAGAACTGGAGTATAGGCCATATGTGTGAGAGGGTGAGAGGATTCACCAGAATCAGAGACAGAGACAGAATGGAGAACAGAACAGGAAGACTGACCAAAATACACTGCTGAGGGGAGCAGCAGGCGAGACAGGAGAGGTCTGCTGTGCCATGTGGGTATCTCTCCTGCCGGCCTGGATCAAACCCGCACTGCAGAGGTTGTGGACAGCTTCACAGTGCTGTGCTCAACCACCTGCACCACCAGCAAGGTCCTCAGCTCTCCCAAAATATTGACCATACAGAGCTGAGAGTAATTGTCCTTGGGATGATAAGAAAAAGGAAGGAATTGTTCTTCCCATTAGCACAGGAAATTTAGCACTATCTAGGGTGAACTACTGCCAACCCTATTAGGTGCTCTGCCTATATGGCTTGGGTGGTGGGTGGGAGGGAAGGTTCTCCTCCTGATATTTAGCTAGAAGATTCTCCTCCTCATATTTAGGCAGGGAATAAATAGAAAAATGAACTTCTACTTACAGAAATTCACTTTGTAGTTCACTATTTTCCAGAAAGCTCTTTTTAGATGGTTTGAACGTCACATGATAAAGTAGCTGCTATGGGGCCTCCCTGGTGGCAAAGGGGTCTAGTGTCAATGCTGTCAGCACTATCACCCAGATGGCCAGAGTTCCATGCCCTGCTAGCAAGCTAATCCACATGGTGCAACAGACCTCTCCTGTCTTGCCCACTGTTCCCCTGAGCAGTGTATTTCAGTAAATCTGCCTGTTCTGCTCCCCACTCTGCCTCTGGTGAATCCTCTCACACCTTTGCACCAATGGCCTACACCCCAGTTCTTCTATGCAATAAATAAACCTTTAAAGATAATAAAATAAAATAAAGTAGCTGCTATGTGTAGGTGCCACAGTCTATTAGTGCACAAATAGACTGCTCTCATGATCTCATGTAGAATACAGGAACATAAATGTAATTTAACTAATTACAGGAAATATCAAAAGGGCAAATCATCTAAAATGTTGTCTACACTAAATTTTTAAACTTGAGGATCAAAGAACACTCTCAGGAGTTTCTTTAGTACCACGTCCTATGAAAAGGGAATCTCCAGCAGACACTCCGTGTTTGAATGGCTTCCCTATAAATATAGTAGCGGAGTTATCAAACTATTTAAAACATGAGCAGTTTTTTCATCTAATATTATAATTGTAACATAAACAATTTGTAATTGCTGAAACGCAAAGCTAAAGTTAGGCTAAATATAAGCTTAAAATAATTTTAAATACATGTCTTTTTCCAAAGTACAACCGCCAAACAAATGGTAGCTGGGAGGAGCGGCCCATTTTCACCACAAAACTGTAAACCCATCATCTGTGAGAGGACTATAAATTATGCATTCAGGGGAAATTCCTCTCGATGGGCCTGCTGGAGGAATCCAAGAAAAGCAGTACGAAAAATGACTTACTACCTCTGAACACTGACCTGAAACTTGGACAGATACTTCATTGCTAGAGAGAGGAGCTGGCAGAACATGAGTAATTCACCAGCAAAGTTCAAAAAGTACTTCTAGGAGTGATGAAGAAGAGGCAAAGGTAAACAGATTCCAACATTTCATTTCCTAGCCCCCAGCGCCTCTTCCCCATCGATAACACCTCTGGAAACCTAATTTGCTCTCACTGTTCAAAATATAGCTAGTTGACGTATCAGGCTCTTATGAACCATCGTGTAGAAGGGATTCAGGTGTTGCCTATGTCTTTTGCATACAGTTCTTGGCAAAAATATATCTTGGTATATTAAGTGCCAAATGAATAGTATACAAAGTACATGAAAAATTAATCAACTCTCAGATGATTAGCCAAGGTTTTATCCTGTGTTGTCCAAGCAATAAATAAAATGCTTAATAAATGGGGACAGATGGGTGGATGCTTTTTGTGTGCCAAGGATAGCCATTCCCTTAGATTAACTACAGTTTGAGGCAAATGGGCTGTTGGTCATCTCGGAAGAGAACTGGATCACACAATGTACTTATTATAAGTTATGCTTCTGCAACATGGAAGTATTAACACCTATTCCATAGGGTAGTCTTATTAGTTAAACTAGGTACTGTATGTAAAGGGTCTGGAACACAGACATGGCTTAGAAATGTTTTTGGAATGAATGCAACTAGGAAAAGGGCTAGATGGGCTTGCCCCATGCAGCCCCAGGCCAGAGACAGAGAAGTGATGTAAGAACATGTAAAGGAGAGGAAGTTTGTGTTGGCCTGGAACAGTGAGAGAGAACTTAGGTAATATGTGCAACAGTTTAGAGAGCAAGCTCAGAGGGCTAACCTTGAGTGACCTTGGGTAAATCACTTGACATCTGTGAGTTTCAGTTTCCTTGTCTGCAAACTGGAAATAACATCAGTACCTTTCTCATTGTATAAATAACTTAATAGAAACAAAATCCTTTGCTAGGTCTGACACATAAGAGGGACTCAATGAAGGTTAGTCATTATGTTATTATTGCTATAATTATTATTAGCAAGGACTAGCCAATGCTATACTCATTCAGGATGTTTTGGGAGATGGTAAGCTCTCACCACTGGTATATGGAACCAGAACCTGGAAAATCACCATTTAAGAAAACCAGACCTTGGCTAAAAGGTTGCTAAGACCCCCAAGCCTGTCTTGATTTTAGTCCAAACTGGCAGGCAAATTCTTACCTGCTAAAATATGCAGGACTTTCAGAGAGGCCTCCCATTTTAAATGCTCAGCAGAGCCAAGTCATAAAATTGCACTTATTACTCCAGTCCGTTTCTTAGCAGGCGGGACTTTTAGCAGCCTGCAACTACTCCCCAAGCCTCAGCAACATCTTAGAGCACTTCCCATCACAGACCCTCCTAATAAAGTGCAAGACAAATTGGTAGCTGGGGGAGAGAAGTGTCTTGCATTATATTTTGTGTTCCTTTAGCTAGTCCAGCTGTGATTTACAGCTCAACAGAGGGGACGGTTAAAATTCAGAGATGAGGGAGCTGGGTGAGCAAAATGTGGAGAATGAAATTAGAGTATTGCATGGCAGCTGCATGCATTACAGACACTTTTCTATTTTGTTTGCCGGAAAAAGAAACAAAAAAAAAACAACTTGGGTACAACAGCAGAGATAATCTGAATTTGTGAGTAAATAGACACAAATAGACTGGGAAAAGTTGCAACTGAGCACAACCACCAACCAGGAGCACAATTACAAACCCCCGTCTCCTGCAACCCTAAAATAATCTTGGAGATGATCTGGACACCACACAAAATTTAGCCCTTTCATTTATGAAACTAATTCTCATTTTTAAAAAAATAGAATAGAAACATTTATAGGACTTGATACACTTTCCTTTAAATATGAAGTTTGTAAACTTCCTTTCAAAACTCGAATCTCCCAGATCTCATAACGTGGGAAGAAGTTAGCAGTTTTGATATTTTCAAGAAACTATTTGCTAAACATTTTGTTCATTAATTATTATTCTAAAAATGTTCATGTACTTTTCTCTATAAAAAATTCAACTCTTTTTAACCAGAAGATCTAAGAAGACAATTCTGTCTCAGCTGAGAAGATGATATATATTTTAAATACATTATAAATTGTCCAAATACACGAAAGTAAAAAAATAGGTTTTCTTTAATATTATCTGATGATTTTTTAAAGTAAAGTATACTGAAGAATGTTGTATCTCAGTCTAAAATAATTAGAGGCCAAATAACATAAGGTTAAATATCTCCTAAGCTGGACACACATGAACAAGACTTAATAGTGAATGAGCATGCCTGTCTACCTGTGACAAGGTCTTGGGGTGGGGTATGACAGACACTTTGATCCAGATGAGGTCATTGTCAATTCTCTCTCGGACGCTCAGTTTCAGCCTCTGAACTCTGTAAGTAGCATTATGGTGGTAGCCAAACTCCACATTTGGGGGGTGAGACTCAGAAGCTGAATTTAAATCTTTTAAAGATTAATTTATTTATGCATACAAGAACTGGGGTACAAGACAAGGTGTGGGGGGTGAAAGGATTCACCAGAGACAGAGTGGGGAGCAGAACAGGCGAATCTACTGAAATACACTGCTGAGGGGAGCAGCGGGAGAAACAGGAGAGGTCTGCATCATGTGGTTAGCTCCCTGGCTGGCCAGGGATGGAATTCATGCTGCAGAGGCTGCAGATAGTTTCACAGCGCTGTGCTTAATTAATCCCTTGGGCCACCAGGGAGGCCCTGAATTTAAATCTTTAGCTATCCTCTATGACCGTAACTTTTCATGTCTAACAGAAATGACCTTTATGCTGAGAACAATGCGTGCATTGTTTAAATCACTTTTTCATTTTGTTCAATCATTATCTGAATTCAGCAAAATAGGAAATCACTCAAATATCACCAAGAAAACAGACTGATAAGGACGCTTCTGCAGGAGTAGGAACAGAGCAAGAAACATCTCCTTTATGGGATTGGCTCTATGTCCTGAACCCTCACCACGAAGGTCTCATTTACATTGCTGTTTCTTCAGTGAGCAAATAATTTTCCAATACTTACTATGCACTAGTCAATACATTTCTCTCTTCAAGCTTCAGTTTACACACACTGCATTAGACAAATCCAGGTTCAAGGAGTAATGGAGAAGGGAATTCAAATAACGAAGACAAATAAATGAGCCCTTTTGTCCCCAAAAGAAATATAGGTATATCCCACGGAGGTCACCCTTGGCATTTTGATTGGATTCTGCATACGATGAAGAAGATCAAAAGCCTCACTTCCCACCTCAACCAAGCCTCTATCCAAAGGGGAACAGAATGGTGGACAATCCACTGGGAGCAGAACTCTGAGTAGAGGAAAAGGGTTCAATGATCCAAGTGGCCATGGAGAGAGAAGGTAGGACATCCCAGGAGAAGAGCTCTGCTATTTACCATGGGGAATGCACAATCAGGAGAGGAGGCTCTAAGGGTCCAAGTTTTGTGACTCAGGCCCTTTAAAGAATGGGCTGGGGAAAGTCAAAGACATTATAGGAGCCATTTTTGTCATGGATTCTGTATAATAAATGAAATAAATGACTATATTCGATAGATATTGTATATGTATTCATCAGTCAATATAAGGTTATTTTATTTTGGAAGGGAGATTAAGTTCCTTCTTAAAAAAAACAAAACAACCAATAGCCATTCATTCATTCATTCATTCATTCAATAAACAATGATTATTTTGTGAAAAGGGCCAAGAAGCATACTCTTGTCCTTCCCTATTTTTCTTAAGCTCTAAAATTCTTCAGCACAGGAAGTCTGGGAAAAGAAAGAACCAGAAGCCCTGCCTCTGAGCCTTTTGCCCTCCCCCAGACAGATGAAGCCAACAGGACAGAATGTTGGATGAGATAACCTCATTTCTCAGACACTGAAGTGGGTGAGATGAGAGATGAGAGATGAGAGAAGTCGGGAATTGGAAACAAGTATGCAGCACTTTTTCTGCCTCATTTAGTCATTCTCACACTGTCTGTGATGACCAGGAACATCAAATGATAGTTTCCCTAAATGTTTTTCATGTGACGATAGCACTTAGAACAATAAACAAAGTAGAAAAATAAAACAATGTGCTTAAAACTGCCCCTTAATAGCCAGATTTATGAGCTTTACTTAACACTTTTTGTGTAATCATCACAGTCTCAAAAAATTTATTAGAGCAATAGCTTATGATTGAATGTGCTTATAATTTACAAAAGGTTTTCACAAAGAGATCAATCACCCTTTTGATCTTCAGAACTACTCTGAAAATTAGGTGTTCTTGCTATTCTGGCATGATAGATTTCGAAACCCGAGGTTCAGAGAGAGAACTTTGTTCAAGAGAATGTGTGTTCCTCTATGCTTACAAGTTGCACGGTTTCTCATTCCCCTGTTCATTGCTTAAGTGGGCGTTAAATTGTGTAATATCAAATCACTAACATCTTTCTTAGCCTCCACGGTCCCCTTGTCTTGCACATATGCAGCCTGATCTTTTGCAGAGAATGGAAAACAGGAGTGGAAGTGTTCAAATAGAGCAGGGGAGGGCAGTGAATAAGAGCAAACGAGGCATGGATGTCAAGCTGATAGAAAATCAAATTCTGATCCTGGCATGTGCCAACTCTGCATGCTGGACAAGTGACTTAACTTCTCTCAATCTTAAGATTCTAACCTGTAAAAGGGAGCAAAAGCAGTGTTGGTAAAAGGATAAAAAATTGGGGCATGCAAACAATGGGCATATGTTACCTACAATATCTCTGACAGATACTAAACTAACAACATTAAAAGACAACAGCAACTACAAGTAGTACAGAAGCAGCAGCAGCAGTAGCACTACTGGTAGTAGTAGCAATAAAATAGTAATAGTATCATTGCAGCAGTAGCAGTTTTGTAGCACCAGTAGTAACAGTCACTGTCCCCACACTCATCCTTAGAGTAGCAGCAATGGTAGCAGTAGCCACTGTTGTCTTAATCATAATGCAGTAGTAGTAACAGGGGGTTTTTGAGATGATCAGTCAACTAAGGGTCATGGAAAGAACAAGGACAGCTGACTGTATCAATAAATACCAACCAGAGGTAAAAGTCTCTCTAGCTTTGATGTATATGGAGTTACCACTGAGGCTACCTGAGCAGAATTCAGTAGGAGAAGAATATCTTTTTTTTTTAATTTTTATTTTATATATTTTTTACATCATTTTTCATTTTTCACAATGTATGCATTTTCATCTTGGTTATAGTCCCCATACAATTCCCACCCCCCTTGTTTTGATCCTACTTCCTTTTTCTCCCTCCCAGCCCCAACCCCATAGTGTGTCTCTGGTTTATAGTTGCTTGTCGATTTTGATTTTTACTTAATTATAATTAGTCTTTTTCCTGGTCCCTTATTTAGGTTTTCTAAATTCCCGCTATGAGTGACACCATCTGGTATTTTTCTTTTTCCATCTGGCTTATTTTTGCTGAGCATGATCCCTTCCAGCTCCATTCATGCGCGGAGATTCCTTAATCTGCTAAAGATGGAGCTTCCATATTATCCAGCAATTCCACTCCTAGGTATTTAGCCAAAGGACACAGAAACATTAATTCAAAAGGGCACCTGCACCCCTATGTCTATAGCAGCACTATTTACAATAGGTAAGCTATGGAAACAACCCAAATGCCCAAAAATAGATGACTGGATCAAGAAGATGTGGTACATATACATAATAGAATATTACTCAGCAATCAAAAAGAACATCTTTTTGATTTCAATAATCAGAAACCACTAATGAACAAAGGAAGTCTCAAAGTCACTGGATTCTACCCATGGTGGTAGGAAGCAGTGGCAGCAAAAGTCCAGAGAACAGAGCCCATCAGCTCTGCACTCAGATTTCTTTTCTATACCATCTCAGGAAATACTAAACTAATCCACAAATACAGCCAATGAGGGTAAAAATGATTGCTTCAAAGGGCAATTCTGTCTTGACAAATTTTTGAAACTGAGTGGGGCAAAAAATTCTTTGCTGGGAAAATGAAGATACATCAGTTTCTTGAGTGCCTATCAAATATATTATGCCATGTTCAGTTGGTATCTGCATTTGACCTTGGCAATGACCTCAGAAGGTAGAAGGGAACCAGAGCTCCCAAAAGTCCAGCAATGCCACCATCATGAGAAAGTCTGTTTGACTTTATATCCTAGGTCTTGATCATCTCTGCTGTCCCTTAACACTGTACCTTAAAAAGTGAGTTACCTATTTTTGGGCATTTGGGTTGTTTACATAGCTTAGCTATTGTAAATACTGCAGCTATAAACATAGGAGTGCAGGTGCCCCTTTGAATTAATGTTTCTATGTCCTTTATCAAGAAGATGTGGTAAATATACCCAATGGAATATTACTCAGCAATCAAAAAGATAAACTCATGCAATTTGCAGCAACATGGATGGAACTGGACGGCATCATGCTCAGTGAAATAAGTCAGAAAGAAAAAGAAAAATACTAGATGGTCTCACTCATAGCAGGAATTTAGAAAACCTAAATAAGGGACCAGGTAAAGGACTAAGTATAATAAAGTAAAAATCAAAATCAATAAGCAACTATAAACCAGAGACACACTATGGGGGAAGGGGAGGAAGGATTAGGGTCAAAATAAGGGGGGGTGGTGAATTGTATGGGGACTACAACCAAGATGAAAATGCATACATTGTGCAAAAATAAAAAAAATGATATAAAAAATTTATATAAGGTTAAAAAAAGGTGAGTTACCTTTCAATGTAAGGCATTTCAGGTAAGTCACATCTAACTCAGAATTAAATTTGTGTTCAGCATTGTACCTACTGGTACTACAGCCCTAAGTCCTCCCCTTTACCATTTCCCACTTTGTGGTTTCTGCTTCTTCTCTGCCTGCTGAAACCCACTTTACCGGCCTACCTACCAACACCTCCTGCGAGTGCTGGGAAACAAATGCCTTCAGGGGTTAACTAATGAGTGAAGGGAGTTAGTGAATTTGTGTCCCAGGAGGCAACATGGAGGTATTTCTTCTACACTGGCTTCCAGCAAGAAAAAATGTGAAGGGCTTCCCCTAGTGGTGCAGCGGTTGAGCGCTGGGCTGCGAAGCTGCCCGCAGCCTCTGCAGGGCCGGTTCAATCCCGGGCCGCCAGCAAGGGTCCCACATGGCGCTCAGACCTCTCCTGCCACCAGCTGCTCCCCTCAGCAGTGTACTTCGATCCTTCTCCCTGTTCTGCTCCCTGCTCTGGCTCTGGTGAATTCTCTCACCCTCCCGTGCTTCTGACTGTACCCAGTGCTTGTATAAATAAATAAATAAATATTTTTTAAAAATGTGAAAAAGTGTGTGTGCGTGCACATGCACACACACACAGAGGAATGCTACTCAGTGATTAAAAAAAAGAGAAACTCTTGCCATTTGTGGCAACATGGACAGAACTGGAAGGGATTATGTGAAGCAAAGTAAGTCAGAAGGGAAAGACAAATATCACATGGCTTCACTCCTATGTGGAAAAAAGACAAAACAAAGAGTCAATCAAAACCAAATAAATAACAATAAAAAAGACAAAGAGCCTGATGTCATAAAGGTTACTGACTTGATCACCCCTGCTTCATTCATGTTCTTCCCTCCCTATCTCAACTACCTGCTCTCCTCCTGGTGTTTCTTTCCTCTCCTAGATGAACAGCTTACACCCAAAGCCTTGCTCACAATCTACTCCTAGGGCAGCCCAAATGCGCCAGGGCAAATTTGGAGTATGTTGCAAACGTGGTTCATAAATTCCAACACACAACTGTAGGATCCTTTCTGTGTTTCTACACCCTTGGATATTTTTCTCATTAGTAAAACTATGCCTAAGAAGTTGGTGCTTAAGTTAAATGGGATGCATTACTGCCACCATTACATTGTTGTGAGAGAACATTTTAGATTGTGTTAGAATTCCGGCTCTTCTAAAATGCCTATCAATTTTTCCATTGTTGCAAGTACAGCAGGATTAATTATTACCAGCTTTCTGAAGAAAAGGGGGAAAAACAATCCAAAACTTTTCATAAGTAATACAAATCTGAGTTAGGGAAAATAAGATCTCAGCTTTCCAACTATGTATCAGAGTGCAAACTGGCTATATGCACAAGACTGAGAGGATGATGAGGGAAAGTGGCCATGGTAGAGGAGGGATGGGAGGCCATATTTACTGGAGGGGTGTATTCATAGCCACCCAGGGGCATGTAGGTCATTAATGGGCACTGATGTTTCGGGAGAATGTTCTTATCAAAACTGAGAAAGGAAAAGATGGGAAGAAAGAACTTCCATTATGTATGTGCCAAAAGGTATCAAAGAGGCTTCATCATTTACATATATTTACATAT
This sequence comes from Talpa occidentalis, assembly GCF_014898055.3. Classification (NCBI taxonomy): domain Eukaryota; kingdom Metazoa; phylum Chordata; class Mammalia; order Eulipotyphla; family Talpidae; genus Talpa; species Talpa occidentalis. Next base: position 14,563,624 of record NW_023601754.1, read on the forward strand.
ATTTACATATCTGATTATATCAATTACTACCTTAAACAAGATTTCTATGAAGCGCATTGTCCCCATTTACATGGCCTGGAAAAGTCTGAGAGAAATGAATTTAGTTTAAAAGACATATTTTGTGAGTGGCAAAACTGGCATTGAAAACTCAGATGTAATAGAATCTAACGGCTCTAATATTAAAAAATATACTACTCCTCCAGCAAAGTTGCATGGAAATCACATCAGTTTGTAAAGAGCTTTCATTAAGGTTGAGAAAGAGAAAGGGAACTCCTGACAGTTGTGGGGGCCGGGGGGCAGTCGGCTGTGGCATTGGGGAGAGCCCAGGGCCCAAGCTGTGCTATATTTCTGTTGTGCACACCCTATTTCACAGATCCATGGTTGGGAAATGACCACGATGGAGCAAGACAAGGACAAATCCAGTTCATAACCAGGAACAAGCAAAACACAAAAGCAAGTACACTGTTCAAACAAAAAGTGATAGCAATAATAATCAACTAAAAAGACTAAACAGCATCCTCTCCTGGCATACACCAATTTTGTTTTAAAGATTTATCCATTCATGCATACAAAATCCAGGGTACAGGCCAGATGTGTGGGAGGGTGAGAGGATTCACCAGAGACAGAGCGGGGAGCAAAACAGGCAGACTGATGACATACACTGGCCAGCCGAGATCAAATCTGTGCTGCAGAGGCTGTGGACAGCTTCACAGTCGGTGCTCCACCCGCTGTGCCACCAGGGGAGGCCCGCAAATACCAATTGTAGTTTTAGTTGTGCTTTATTCTTTCCACCTTATAGATAGCTATCTGGACATTAAGATATCTGATCATAGAATTAGCTTTTCATCCTGAGAACATCCAATCTACGGCAGAGCTCCATGTCCTAGAACCTTCCTGTAGTCTCTCAGCGCAAGTCTTTAAGTCCTTCCAAACACCCTTTTACAAAGGACACCCACAATTTCTGATGGTGTGCAGTCTCTGTCATTATAGTAAGCTAGCAAAGCATAATTTGTTCAACTATAGGTGACTTCCTGGTGGCTTTTGGCTGAAAAGCATTGTATGTTCCTTTATTCAACAAACTTTCTGAATCAGGCATAATAAATTACACACACACACACACACACACACACACATATATATTTATATTTTTTCCTGCTGGAACAGCTATAAATCCTGCTCTCAAAAGCATAGACCAAGGCATAATCTAAACTTAAAGGTAATTTTAAAAATGCAGAGAAAATATCAATAGATCGAAAACATAGACAAAACTCTCGTGAGTTCACACTAAAATGAGAATGAACATTATCACTAAATGTAATTCTACAATACTGAAGAGAATGGGAGACAGGACCTCAGAGAAGATAGAAAAACATGGAGGATGGAAGGTGAATGATGAAGGAATCTCGGATCTCCTGAAAGTAAAGCCTCAGACAAGGACTTGGGGTGAACTGCAACCTAAGGAGTAGCAGAAAAGGACTGGGGAGATGGAGAGAAAGAGGAGAAGCCAATATAAGACTACATCATGGAGGTCACCAAGCTCTCCACTAAGATCAGCTGAAAACCAATCATACCCAGAAATTCTGAGGATGGGATAGAATGACTTGTCCGCCCAAGAAATGCCCAAAAGCCAGGAAGAAAAAGAAAAATACCGGATAGTCTCACTCATAGCAGGAATTTAGAAAACCTAAATAAGGGACCAGGAAAAAGACTAATTATAATAAAGAAAAAAATCAAAATCAACAAGCAACTGTAGACCAGAGACACATTACTTGGGGGTGAGGGGGGAGAAGAGGGATTAGGGTCAAAATAAGGGGGGTGGGAATTGTATGGGGAATATAACCAAAATGAAAATGCATACATTGTGCAAAAATGAAAAATGATCTAAGAATTATATAAAATAAAATAATAATTAAAAAAATGCCCAAAAGAATGGTCAGTCCATTCATTTCCATCACCCCATTGGTGGATGCTGCTGTGGAGAAAAACTTCTTACTTGCTTGTCACATGGCACCTTTGGGCATCTTTGGCAGCTGCAAGGGTGAGAAATTTGGGGCAAAAAAAATACAGTTCATGTTGCATATGCTTAAGGAGCATCACTGTAAGTGTAAAGTCTAAACCGACACTCTGCTGCAGTCAAAGTGGACGTCAGTGGGAATGCTGAAAGTCTGTGGCTGCAGGTTCCAAGGAAGTCTGCTATGCAGTGTGAGAGACACTTCAGCCCAGATGTGGGGTGAGGCTCCGTGGAAGAGAGACAAAGAGGGAGAGCCAACAGCCAATAAAGAGTGTTAGCTTGGAACTCAGATACCAGCTATCAATGGGATCTAGAGAAAGACTTAGAGCAGTGGATTAGGTGGGCTAGGAGACTGTGATTTAAATTTTGTATGCAGAGGTGATCCAGTGCATGCAGCAGACCTTATCAGAGCCTCTAGTACCTCTTCCCCTGTGTGATCACCACTCATTGTCTTCTTTTTTTTAAGATTTATTTATGCATACAAGAACTGGGGTACAGGCAAGAGGTGCAGGGGTGAGAGGATTCATCAGAGACAGAGTGGGGAACAGAACAAGCAGACTGACTGAAATACACTGCTGAGGGGAGCAGCGGAGGAGAGGTCTGCTGCATGCACTGGAGGTCTGCTGCACCGTGTGGGTAGCTCCCTAGCTGCAGATAGTTTGATAGTGTTGTGCTTAACCCCTTGCGTCACCAGGGAGGCCCACTCACTGTCTTCTGATTGCCTGAAATCAAAGTCCACCTGTCCATGAAGCATAGTCTAAAACATAGAACCGTAGCTCAATATTAAAGTTCAAACATTATCTAGCTAAGAAAAGTGTGCAATATAAATATTAGGAAAGACAAGATAATGCAGGGTACAAAAGAAAATTTTAACAGCAAATTTTTGTTAGTCTTTCAAGTACATTTGAAAACTTACAACATCTATGAAAACTGCAGAAAAGAGGAACATCCAAGAGAAGTCTGCAGGAAGGTTAAGGAATCACTCAAGAAAACAAACCAAAAAGAGTTTGAGACAGACGTGATGAGATAGACTGATTTCCTTCGATATATGGGAGTATCAGCACAGAAGGTACCATAACCAACTGACAATACTTTCAAAATCATGACAAAGAAATGATCTACTTTTAGATTTCACCAAAATGTGCCTAGATATTAGCACTTTTTAATGCACTGTGAAGGACCAGTGACAGACCTTCGTCTCTGGAAACATGTGACATTTTAATAAATACAATTTAAAAGTAAGTAGATTAAGAAATATACACATTAAAAATGGATGACAAAAGCCTCAAAATTCCAATGAAAAATTTGGATGAAAAATATAGACATTTCACATAAGACACATAAATGATCAAGAGGTACTAAAATTTTAAATAACACCTAAAAATAGAAGTAAAAAGTGATGAATGACATTAAAAAAAAATGTCCAATCTCACTAGGAATTTTTAGGAAATGGAAATGTGATTTCTTTTTTGCTTATCAAATAAACTAAACTTTTTAAAAGTCAAACATTTCTGGCAAAAGGAGACTGGGATAGATTCTCTGATTCCCTTCTCATGGGAGGGCAAATTGGTACACATTATCTGGAAAGTAATTTTACAATACACACAAAATCATTTAGAAAAACACATCTCTTGCTTTCCCTAGTGATTTTTCTCAAAATCGATCCTAAGAAAATTAAACTTAAGTCTCTCTCTGTTACTTTATGACAAAAATATTCACCCAGACAAAGGGAAAAAACTCAGACAGAGACATATATAGAAAATGTTTGTTATTTTGGCATAAACATTGGAAATAAGCTAGACATCAAACAAATAGAGCAATAGTTTAAAATTTGAGGCTCATCCGCTCAGGTAGCCACGTGAGGGTGTTTTAAAAGACACTGAATGAAATGGAAAACTTTAGCAATAAAAAGTTAGGTGAATAAAACAGGAGTAGAACGAGTTTATAACATGGGATAATAATCAAATTGTATAAACACAAGATATGCATGTATGAGAGAGAGGAGAGGAGAGCGTGATCCTGGTGGTGGGAGGGGGGCAAGAAGAAGTCACAAATATTAACAGAGAAGATATCTGTTATTTGGTTAGATTATGGTTGATTTTTATTATTTTTACTTCATTCTTTGAATCCTTTTTTTTTTTAAGATTTATTTTTTATTTATTTATACAAGCACTGGGTACAGTCAGAAGAGCGGGAGGGTGAGAGAATTCACCAGAGCGGGGAGCAGAGTGGGCAGAAGGACCCAAGTACACTGCTGAGGGGAGCAGCGGGCGGCAGGAGAGGTCTGCGCGCCATGCGGGACCCTTCTCCGGTGGCCGGGGAGCAGCCGGGGATCGAACCGGCACTGCAGAGACTGAGGGCAGCTTCGCAACCCAGCGCTCAACCACTGCACCACAGGGGAGGCCCTCTTTGAATCCTTTGTTTCCCCTATTGGTTTATTATAAGCAGAGCATCCATCACATTTTAAATAAAAAAAAATCTAGTTTATAATTTCATTTTTTATATACAACTTTAATTCTTATGGAATGTATCTGGTGATTTATTTTAAGATTTTCTTGCATGAGCAACCAGTGAAATCAACAAACAAAGCTTACAGGTCTGTTTGGCCAGGTCTGTATAGATGGAGCAGAGGATGAGTTAAGGGAACAGGGGGGTGAGTGGGGCAGTTATGAATGTGTGAGTTTGGAGAGGTGAGGCGACAAGGAAGGACAGGGAAACTGACAGTCCTCTGCTTCCATTTCTAAGATGAAAAGAAAGGCATCAAAAGGGATCAGCTCAACAAAGTCCTCTGTATGTATTGCCTTGGTTCCCCCCGAGACATACAAGGTGGGCAGCAAATGCTGACTGTCCCCCTGGTGGAACTCTCAGAGCTGGCTCAAACACATCAAGAAGTACCTTGTTGAGAAATAGAATAATACAGTCAGTTCTCAATTTCATGCAGTTTTATCCTTTTTAACATGCAGTTAAATCACATTTTCCATCTGGTAATAAACAAATGGATTTTATACTGTTTTAAGACTTTCACAGCACAGTCTCCACAGGCATGGAATATGCATAGTGGCTGAGAACACAGATTTAGCACTTGCTTCCACTGCCTCCTGGCTGTGTGGCCTCTGCCATGTTATCTCATCTACCAAATGGAGGTAATAAAAGAACCTCCCTCTTTGGCTTTCTTATGAGGAGTATATGAACTAAAATGTGTCAGCTGCTTAAAACAGTACCTAGAAAGAAAATTTGCCCTATGGAAATGCTATTCCAGGAAATAAAAAGAAGTTGTAAACCTGTCTGGTCTGACTGTGCCCACTCAGGTTTGCACTGGGAGACCTAACTCCCATATCATCAGCAGTCACCATCGTAAAATGAGAATCACAGGTTTGTTTGTTCAATTCAAATATGAATAAATAGAAGAGAAAAAAATAAGCAGGTCAGCACCTCCTGTGCCTACCCCAAGTCCCAAGAAATACAAAATGATGTGGTATACATAGAACCCACCCAGCAGAGTAGATGAGGCTGTTTCAGACAGAAAGCAGAGGCTGTTCCAGACAGAAAGCCACTCAGGGGTGGGAAGGGCTCCCCAAACTTGGAAGGAGAAAATGTTTGGGAGAGCCAGTGAGTCTCAGGAGAAGACTTGCTTCTTGGAAGCATCCCTACGAGTTGGGAGGAGCGCAGAGGGCATCAAGTGAGAGATGTGCCATGAGGACCTCTCCCGGCTGAGGTTCAGGCCACAGATGTGGAGAGGAAGGTGGGAAAACCTGTAGTGATGCCTGAGAGTAACAAGGAGGAGTACAAAGGTCCTCTGCAGGTGCATTTCCTTGGTCCTAGGTACTCTCCCAGCCCATGAATTGAGATTATTTGCATTTCAGATTGAGCAAAGATGACTCTGAGAAATATTTATTAAGCATTTCTAAGTTCATTAGACACTGATGAAGCACAAAGATGATTCAGGCCTAGTATCTGACCTCAAGTTTTCATCTTAAGCAAAAAACACATACGTAAACAGGTATCCACACCACCAAGAACAAAAGAACATGTTAAATAAAGTTGGCAAAGTCAAGAGAGCAATTCATTTTGAGAAGAAAGTTGGAGAAGGTTTGGGTTGGGCTTGGGAGGATAAGAGAAACAATTAGGGGTACAAAAAGAAATGCCTTCGTGGCCCATCAGGTGACATAATTATGACAAGCACAAAAGGGTGGTCCCCGCCAATGGCCCACTGAAAGTATTTCAAAGTCCATTTTAAAAAGAATTTCTTGGCAAGTGTGCATCTAACTTTTTTAAAAAACAGAGAAAACAAAAGGCCAACTACACCAGAACCACACAGACCTGGATTTGGGTCCCAGGCTCTTGATTTTGTGTTTGCCTCTGTGCCTCCCCTGCAGTGAATCCTGGAGCTAGAGGATCTGTGGTCAGTCAAGTTGAGGTAAACTTAGATCTGTGTACCTGGTCACCTGCAGGCCTCCTGTGGTTCCCTAATCTCCCTGTCTAGTGTTCCAGACTAGTCTTCACAGAGGAGTCCATTTATGGCTTTAGGCTAAGATGGTCCCCAGATTCAAGGCCCACAAATTCTTATCACATCAGAAGTGTCCACTGAGGTGGAGGTCATGGGTGATGGGTTCAAGGGGGACTGACTGGGGAGGGCCTGGAATACCCCGCTGTAATACCCCACTGGTATTACAAACCCTGTGATAAAGAGGCAGTGGATCTCTATCTGAGCCTCATTCAGTTTCTCTATCATGAAATTACTATCATTCCTGTTTCATATACACCTTAGTGAGGGCTCGATAATTCAATGGAGAGAGTGCTCAGCTTGGTGCTTAATTAATACCAGAGGCCTCCAGCTTCTCCCTAAATGTATATCTAAGTTTTTCTCTTCCCACCAAGAGGAACATTCAGGATCCTGGACCCTGAAGGGTACATCCCCCTCTCAAGGGCTAGACCAGAGTCTATGTCCATGCAGACATGTCTACACTAGGTGACCTCTTTCAGACCTCCCTATGCCCGCACTGAAATTCCCAGTGATTATTTAAAATGACACAAAGAGAAGAACGACGGGACATGAAGACAAAGAATGTTAGTTTTTCTAACAGCTGGAAAAGAAAACAAAATGAAGAAAAATATTCCCCATGAAATTCTTATAGTAAAAAATATAAACCATGTTGTGTTGAACCAGGGTCAGAGCATAAGTTCAGACTGTACTCAGGACATATATACCTTGTGATGGTTCGAGAGCTTCAGCACAGACAGACAGTGTTAATCATTTTCTGATGGTTGCTCAGCGCTGTGGCTTTGGCGAGTGAGAAAAGACAAATTCCCAGAGCTGAAAACTGAAAAGAAACACTGTATAATCATGGGAATTAGGAAAAAAGACAGTCTTGGGCTGAGTGATTATATCTTCCTGGGGAAGTCCTGCAAGCCCTTTGCAGCTGTGAGCTGCAAGGAGAGGCCGAGCCAAGATTCTCATAGGGGAGCCACAGGGCCTGCTGCAGTGAGCGCAGCACTAGCCATCATGCCCAGGACTGTGGTTCTCAACCAATTTGGCTCCCTGGGAGACATCTGGCTAAGTCTGGAGACACTGCTGATTGTCATATGTTGGGGGTGAGGGATGCTACTTGCATTTAATGGGTAGAGGCCATTACCTATTCATCAGGGGCTGACTACGCTCTAATGCACTGGACAGACCCCTCCCAAGACAGAATTTCTCCAGCTCCAAACCGCAATAGGACTGAGGTTGAGAACTCCTGAGTGAAATATACAGAGGAAGTGCATCACTGGGGGCAACAGATGAGATCTGATGCCAAGAAGCACCGTCGGATATGGAATCTATTTCTTCTAATGGTACCTCCCTTCTCACAGCCTCAGGTATGCTCAGTGCCCGGTCCATGTTTCTTTCCTCTGTCTCCCCTGATTCAGAAAACACATCACTCGTTGCAGCCTCAACATACCCAATACTTTCCGAAGTGCTGTCTAACACAAGAGTCACACCATGGAATATTACTCAGCATTCAAAAAAGATAAACACATGCAATTTGCAGCAACATGGATGGCGCTGGAAGGGATCATGCTCAGCGAAATAAGCCAGAAAGAAAAAGAAAAATACCGGATGGTCTCACTCATAGCAGGAATCTAGAAAACTTAAATAAGGGACCAGGAAAAAGAATATAAGAAAGTAAAAATCAAAATCAACAAAAAACTATGAACCAGAGACACTCTAGGGGGGGTGGGGGGTGGGGAGGGGAGGGATTGGGGTCAAATTAAGGGGGTTGCAATTGTATGGGGAATATAAAAATTATATATATATATATATATAAAAGAGTCACTCTAGTTTTCTTCTCATGCTAACTCTATGTAGGGTGTATAGTTGTGATTCCCACAGACACACACCAGGAGACCAAGGTTCAGCGTGGTTATGTAAGTTGACCAACTGTAAGGGGCAAATTTGGAATTCAAAGCCAGGTCTGTCTGGTTCCAAAGCATTAGCTCCAATCTGACTACTCAGATATCCTTGTCAAGCTTAATAACCTCACTGCCTGGGCAGACCCAGCAGGTTAGCTTTGTAAGGTTGTATGGATGGAAGACAATATAAGGCAAGGGTTCCATGGGGAAATGACCCATAGATGATTCCAGAAATTTCCTACAGTTGAGCAGAGGTTGAACTAGAGGTCCCAGACTTTTTCCTAGTTCTGAGATTTTTGATTCTAGCTAAACTTTGCAGTTCTTTGGGGCTCGACTCACCACCCCGACCCTCTTCTCCATGGTTCCCTGATGCTTTCTTGGCCTCTTAGCCACAGGCCAGCTCTTTCTCCAAAACCCTATAGTGCTCTTTTATATACCAAGCTCCAGGTAATCATTCTTTCTTCACAGACTGTAAGCTCCAACCTGAAGGCACTTCACCCTAAGTTCCTGCAACAGGAGTTCAAATGTCAGTATTTAAAGTCACTTGGGATGGATGTGACTATAGTCCTAGAAGCTTAATAAAAGGATTAGATGAGCACGCTTCTCCATTGGTTGTATGTCTGACCACAGGGAACAGGCCTTCTCTCAAGCTCTCAAACTTTGTGTTCAACCTTCACTGGGATCAGAGTCAGCATGTACTATCCAAAGTTTATCCTCCTCCAGAAGGCACCAGAAGGTGGCCTTGAAGATAGGCACAAGCCAGCCTTGCTTGTTTATATTACATTTCCTCTGCTTCCTTCCATTATTTCCTTCCCTCACTGGCATCTCTATCCTCTCCTGGAGGAAACTTCACATTCTTTCTTGTATATAACCATTCCCCTGCCCCCACCCAAAACCTTTGGATAACCTCCCCCTCTTGGAAAATCCAGCTCTCTAGCATTAATAAGCACAGGTTTCCAAAAGAAAAGTTAAGTCGCCCCATCAACTTTTCCAGATATGATGGTCAAGAAACATTATCCCTTCTCACCTTTCCTGAGTGTAGGAAGGAAAAAGCCCACTCATCTCTTCATTTCATCATTGCTTTAGTGATTAACCACACAAGATCCAATTTTCTTGAAACACTGCTTTTTTATGTTAGTGGTTTCTCCGTAAGTCTCCCCCACTGTGCATCTCCAAGCCATCCACCAGCAAAACAAGAAAAAACACAGGACACATGAAGGCAACTGTCTCACATTCATTCTCTCCAAAGTGCAAGATCAGGTCACGTGTGGGGAGATTAATGTGGTTCTGAGCTTGGAAATGTGCTGCTTTATGGTTATTAATGAGAATGGCTTAGAAGTGAAAGGACTTTGCAAACACAGCAGTTTAAAAAATGTATTTCCTACCTTGTTTATGAGACACAAACATATATAATTCAGTTCCAGGGTTGAGATTTTCTGTTATTATGTGCCAGGGATTATTTATCACAATTGCGAATAATTTCCCAGTACAAATGATCCTCGTCTTATCATCCAAATGTACTTCCCTTCCACATCACTCATGTCATGTTGAAATCTAAGGCCATAAAGTCTAAACCATGAAATAAGTCTTTTTTGGGGGCTGGCAGCATATGGTGTGTGTTGGTTGGGGTTTTTAAAAGCACAATCAAATTTACCACTGTCAAAGACGGGCCTCCCAACTTATTCTCAGCTGGTGATTCTGGTGTCTGAAGCTGATAGGAAATTATGCACTTGATAAAATATGAGATTACAAAAGAGAGACAAAGCCAAAATAAGCAGTGGTCCACCAGAGTAGAACCCACTTTCAACAGCCAGTGCTTCATGTCTATCACACTGATTGAAGCCATCCAGAGGTAAAAACATAAGCTTTGAGATATGTGAGCCTTAAGGACGACAGCTAAGGCGTCCTACTCAAAATATAAGATGAATAGCCACCGATATGGACAGGGCTGTCCTAAATATGTTGAAAACCTGGCAGGTTGGAATATTTGTGTGGAAGGAATATGAACTCTGATCAGTGAACTTCTGTGAAGGGCATAAGCACACTTTTTTTTTATTACATAGGGAACTTTTTATTAATATCCATGAAGAAGCAAAAGACATATTAGAAAAGAAAACCAGAATATGGATTTTTGTGCTTTTATTGGGAAAATAAAACCAGATTTCAGGAAACCTCAATTTTCAAAAAAAATATTGCTCTTTTACAAAGCCAACACAAAAATGGGTCCAAGTTGAGTCCCATGACACGATGCAACTTTGGAAAATAGTAAGAAAATCAAACAATACAAAAGCAAATAAAAAATCATCTCAATTCCTAAAAAGAGGGAGTCAAAAGAATGCTATGCATTTCTTCAATAAGGATTCTATTTAGATGTGACCTGTCAAATATTTTGAGGTATGTGTCCATTGTTTTTGCAAAGGAAAGTGTGGAATGTTCATTTTTCCTTCAATGGAACATATTTTTATGATCCCTCAAACTTGTTTTTTTCTGTTCCTTATCCACAAACAGGCCTTGGTTGCTAGGAGGCACTGTCGAACTCAACTAGAGGCACAACTCCAAGCTCTAATATCAAGCACCGTATCAGGCGCAGAGAGGTGGAGTGACTTGCTTAAGGTCACACAGCTGATGATTAAAACAGAAAGTACTGGTATAGATGTTAAGATCCTTGAGTTCTAGTCCTGGAGCTGAAAGGCTTCAAGTTTTCACCTGAACATAAAATCCCATGAGATTGGTACACTTTAGCAACAGAGACAAATTTCTTATATCTCTCCTTGTCCTTTTATGTGTCTTTTGCATCCATGGGGTCCTGTAGCCAGTTTTCCTGTGAACTTGGACCACCTCTGTAGTGTATTTACATCTGGAACCTTTTTCTTTCTGTCTACCACCAAGCTCCTTGTGTCTTTAAAGAGTCCTGCAAAATCTCTTCTCTGCCATTAAGTCCTCTGTGATGAGGTGTGAGCCAGGACTCTGCCTTCCCATTGCAAGGATTAGCACATAGGGTGCCGAACAGAAGAACACAAACAAAATTAGTTCATCTGGGTTATGACTGGATGTACTAGGGAGAGACCCAGCTGCTCAACAGCTGTTCAACTGTGTCGTATTCTGCACATGTCCTTAATGCCATTGCCTTTGTCTTTGGAACGCATTAAGCTCTCTCTCTATAGCCATAAGCAGCTGATGTGGGAAGGGGTACAAGGAAAAGTGTCCTCCAGTATGAAGATCCCTCTACTATACATCAGTTGGACATGGGGTACAGACAAGCACATGGCCACCAGCATGGTGACTTTGGTATATCAGAAGTCTCCCCAGTTTGAGTTTAGCCCCTCAGCAATCATCTAAGGTTTCACACCACTCCTTCAGGCTTCTGGGAGACACACACATTAAAATAGCATTTTGTTGCCCAGCTGAGGATAATATGGTCTAGTGGAGCATTCGAGACTAAGAACATCTGGATTTCAATCTCGACTCTGAGACGCGCCACCAACATGAGTTTTGTGAAAGCATTTACTCTTCACATGCCATTTCTTCTTTTCTAAAATGAAATTTAAAATATGTGCCCCATTGAGCTCACAGTGTGGAGGTAGAGGTTAAGTTTCATCATGTATGGAAAAGCAATCTATAACATTTTCATTAAGGTAAAACACAGCCAGAAGGGTGTGCTTTCAGAAGCATATGGCTTGGCATACTTTCCCACGGTGAGCATAACCATGTAACCAGCATCCAGGTCAAGAAACAGAACAGAATGGGGCTTCCCTGGTGGTGCAAAGGGTTAAGATGAAGCCTATGAAGCTATCCACAGCAACTGCAGTATGAGTTCGATCCCCAGCCAGGGAGCTGCCCATATGGTGCAGCAGACCTCTACTGACTTCCCCGCTGTTCCACTCAGCTGTATATTTCAGTCAGTCTGCCTGTTCTGTTCCCCACTCTGTCTCTGGTGAATACTCTCACACCCTCCCACACACCTCTGGCCTGTACCCCAGTTCTTGTATGCATAAATAAGTATTAAAAAAAAAAAAAACAGAACATGACCCAGGAGCTGCCTTTGTCCCTTTCCAACAAGTTCTCCCATCAAGAGTGTCCACCCTTTAACTAATACTGACAATCCATTGTACTTCTTTTTACACTTGAGATGGATGGGATCATGCAGTAGGCATTCTTCCATGTCCCTCCTTTTCACTCAACATCCGGCCTGTTGGATTCAACCCTATGTTTGTCAAAAGCTTGAATCATTTGTTCTCATTGTTGTACGATAGTTGGTGTGAATATGCTAGACTTTTTTTTAATTCCACTGTTGTAGATGAGAACGTACAAATATCACCACTAAGCAATTTTTAAGGTTCTAAAAATATATACAAATATAAGATACTATAATATTATCATTACTGCCAGGCCATGCCTAGTGGCCTAAAGAACTTGGGAGAAAAGTATCAAGTGGTGAAGGGAAATGAGAAGCTTCAGGAGGAGATGTTTGCTGGCTGAAGAGAAAAACTAAGCTGTAAGGTACATGACAAGAGTGATGTGTGATATTTCATATGATTCTATACAATAAAACTGAAGCCCAGAGGGTGTCAATCAGTTGATGGCAGCAATTAAGAGTACATTCATTCATTCATCAGTCAAAGATTTCTTGAGTTTTTGGGATATGCTAAACATGAGACAAGTTAGAAACAAAAAATGAAAACAACAGAAGCAGCATGTCAGTTTCAGGGCAGCTGAAGTGATGGTCAATGATCAGCAGTCATACAGGTGAACAGAATGTTCGAACATCACTGGGTACTTAAAAATGGGAGGAGGTTCTGAGCCTAGCATGGGGACAAGCCAGAAGGGAGGACTGCCCTGAAGAATGGACAGTTGAGCTGAGGTGTGACAGATGCCCTGGAGGGGGCCAGGTGAGGAGGAAAGGAAGAATCCTCCAGGTGGAAGGAGAAACGGGTGCAGGATGGAGCAGGACAGGGGTGAGAGTAAAAGATGTCCTGAAGAGGCGACCACTCAGACTTTTACTTTCATGCTGGGAGTCGTAGAAAGTGGTTCTCCAGATATCTCAAGATTATTCTCCAGACACCATGAAATTCAATAAGGAAACATGATCCCATATATACTGACTGGGAACAGAGACTAAAATGTGCACAAATGATTTTTTGAAAAATAAAATATGCTTTAAGACTGTTTTTTGGGTCTCACTTAAAGGGACAGTCTGGAGGATCCATTGCTCACATGGCTATATCATCCACCATCTTGCAGAAGGATGGACAGCTGGGCCCTCTGTGTGCTGGGCTTCCACAGAGTTCTTCTGAGTAGGGGGTACTGATTCAGCTGTTCACACCAAACTGTGCATGGACTGGAGCAGGGGACAAGGAGAAGGGGGCACCAGACCCCAAAATGAAGAAAAGGTTTCCTACCCCCAGCTCTTCTGCAGCCACCTGCATGACCTTAGCATCACTTTGGGGACGACAACGTGAGGTTCTGGTGTTTCAACTGAATTTGAGGTTTCTTTGGCTGCCAAAGGACACTAAATTTGAGAGGCATAGCCTTGCATGGGGTTCTCCAGAGGAAAGGGCAGTGCCTGGGTTACACCTAGCTGGTTGCCACGATGTGAAGGTCTTCTCATTTGATAATAATGATATTTTTAAAGTCACTGCTAAGTATTGCAAGGGCCTTTCTCCAAGAGTGTGAAACAATCCTTATGTTTCCTATCAAAAGGAGAACAAAAATAAGGCTCTACAATTTCTCACATTAGAGCTGGTGTCATATACTTCTCTTTTGCAGTGTTTGGCAACCTTGATGTATATGCCTTTTTATTAGTTACATTCTCAAGCCCAGCAAAGGTTTGGCTTCTCAATGTGTTTTGAATTAGATTCATGAAAGCTATAAAAAAAATACTGGCCGGAATTAAGCTAATAAAGTCCTAAAAGACTAAAGAACTGCTGCTTTGTCATAAAAGTCAAGTACTTTTCCTTTCTCATCTGACAATTCTGGTACCTGAATGGAATATGTATTTTTGTAGGACCCTGGAATTGGGAATGGAAGAAAGATGAGAAAGATACCTGGTGCAGTAGCCCACCTGATATTTTATTCCTTTCCATAATACCCAAAGTGAGGGTTTTTATTGTCTCTCTGTTGTTCAAACCCTTCCAGTTATTTGTGCCCATCAGCCTCATCTTGGACACCAACTCCATGTCACTCAATGTATTCTAATCCAGTCATATTTTTCTGATTTTTCTCAATGACTATCATATGCCTTGCTGAAAACCAAAGATATTATCTCTCTCTGGTAGCCTTATTCTGAAACAAGGAAGGCAAAATTAATTTAACATGACTGATTCTGTTCACTCTTAGTTATCATTACATCCTTTTCCAAGTTTCTGTTAAATAATTTACTTACAAATCTCTAACCATTAAGACATTCAACTGAGTTTAAACCACCATATAAAGCAGGATAAAACATTTCACATTCCAGAGTTGGAGAATGGAACGTAATGTCTGCAATGGCAAAAAGTAAAGAGAGAGAGGAAGCAACATTGAAGACCTCGAATTTTCCTGGAAGAAACAGTTAGGAAATAAAGATGACATTCATTTTTAATATTTGCCTATTGAGGATTAAAAAGTGTTTTCCTGTTTCTAGTGGAAGAGGTAGTTTATAAATAGGACTCTCAAATCGAGAGTAAGTATGTATTATGAAGCAAAGTCCAATGAACCAAAAATTTGCAATATTTAATTCTTGTCAAAAGGTCTATAGAAAATGATACCAAAGTTGTCTTAGCATTTTTTAAAAGATACTTTAAAGCGACTTCCATGCCATGCCTGAGTCAGGACATAAAGTGTGTGCTTTCCAAAGAAATGGGGATAGTCCACTCTCTGTTATGCCTGGAATACAGTGAGGGAGCTAGACAGATGTGAAGCAAGCAGACAGACATGGAAGTTTTCAACTAAAGAAGGACTATGGTACAAGGGGTTAAGCACAGCACTATGAAGCTATCCGCAGCCTCTGCAGCACAAGTTTGATCCTGGGCAGGGAGCTACCCATATGGCACAGCAGACCCCTCCTGTCTCACCTGCTGTTCCCCTCACCGGTGTATTTCAGTCAACCCATCTGTTCTGTTCCTCACTCTGTCTCTGGTGAATCCTCTCACCCCGCCCCCACACCTCTGGTCTGTACCCCAGTTCTTATATTCATAAATAAATCTTTAAAAAAAAAGACTCAAATGTTCACCAGAAAACTTCTTTTTTGCCCTTTGTTCTGTTGAAAATATGTTTTAAATGTTTCAGCCTATTTTTCTATTCTGGTAGCTGAGTAAGCACTGCTCATCAGAAAAAGAAAAGTGATATTCAGAGGCTCATTCTTATTTGTTGACATGTCAGAGTAGTAACAATGAGTTAGAATTGGAGAAAGGCACAGTTATGTTAAGATATTTTGGAACGAACAAAACCACAACAGTAAAGTCACATGAGTGAATAAAAGCACATAAAGAAGAGTGGTTCTGGTGCCGGGTTCCAATGACAGATCCCTGGTCCCAGTCTGGATCCTGTGACTCATAACACCTCATTAAAAGGGATGAGGCTCAGAGTCATAGAAACAGAGCAACTTGCTGGGAGAAACAGTCAGATTGACAGGTTATAGAGGGAAAACTTCCATTATAAGGGCAATAGTTCTGGGGTCTAACAGCCAGCATGTGACCGCAGTTAACAATTCTGTATTGTATACTTGAAATCTGCTAAGAGTAGATCTTATGTTGTCACTATACCACTACCAACAAAATAGGAATGATGTGAAGTGAAGGATGTGTTCGCAAACCTTGTAGTGTTCATCATTTCACAATATACTTGTGTCTCAAATAGGATAATGTGCACCTGAACTGCACAGGTTATGTGTACAAATGAGCATACACAAGTGTCCAAAAAGAGACAAATGGATCAAAAATTTGTGGTATATTTATAAAGTGGAATATTACTCAGCAATCAAGAAAGACAAACTCATATCATTTGTGGCAACATGGATGGAGCTGGAAGGGATTATGCTAGCTGAATTTAATACAATCCATTAAGATGAAAGACCCACTAATATCTAGAAACTTCCCAATGCTGCCCATACCACAATTTTAAAGCAACTGATCTGAGGAAGGCCTCACATCACAGACAATGAAACAAGGGTCCAGAGGCAGGAAGTGACTTTTTTAAGGATCCATAAAAATTTTATGGAAGAGCCAGGTCTGTGATGGGTTCCAGGTCACATGCCCTCTCCTCCTACCCCACTACTTTAAGAGGTCCTCCCATGAAAAATACCAACAATAAAAAGCAGCAGAGTTTGGTACAGTATAAACCATGGTCAAAATGGCCATGGAGCTTTGCAAAATGAAAACATACAGGAAGTTTCCTTAGGGCCTGGACAGCTGACATCCTATCATGATTTTGGGCTTCCACTCTGGAAACATCTAAGTAAAGAATATCCCTGTTGCTTAGCAGCTAACCACTCATCATGAAGCAGAGGTCCAGGCTGTTCTCATTGAAACTGAAGACCCCTGGCAAGGTCCAAGGGACCAGGTGGCCTGTCATGGTACAGCTGCACAGTACAGATGCACCCAAACCACTTGTCCTCATATTCTTGGCTTTGCAAGAAACCCATCTGCTCCCACAGCATCCCCTCCTTCTTTGTTCCATGTCACTTACCACTTTTTTCCTTCCTCTCAAATATGAGCCACAATTTAAAGACTTTGCAAAAGACTAGACTTTCTGAAATTTGGGGGGATCTGGTGTTTATTAAATGGGGAGATTTAAACTGACTGTGATTTGTTCTTAATTTAGGGCAGCGACAGACAAAAACCTGTGTGTGTGTGTTTGTGTGTGTGTGTGCACATGCGCGCGCATGCATGTATGCATGCACACATTATGTTTATAAAGCATTCAGGATGCAGACACATTTGGGAGAATAAACAGTATTAATATCCAGGCAGCCAAGTTGGAGGAAAGGAAAAGAAATGTACATTTGAAATCAGTTATACTTGAAATAAACGGGGCAGTGGGGGTTCCACTGTATTGATGTCTCCACATCTGTGGGTACACTTCTAGAGACACCTGATATACCAGCATGGCTTTCATGAATGAATGAAGTTATTTCAGTCGACTAACCTCTGGAAGGACACAGAGGCCGGTTAGGGTGATGATGGACAGGCTATACCCCACACTCCTGCTCCTGGGCACTGGGTCCCTCCTGATCATATTGGTAATAATCTTCTGGTCTCCATCATGCATGCAGTTCAAATTGTATTTACTGAATACCTACTATGTGGCAGACAAGGCTAAGTGCTTAAGAAAAATCTCTTTCAAATCTTCACAACAACTTCTGGGGTCAGTGCTATCCTACAGTTAAACTAGTTCATGAATTGAAGCAATCACAGCTCAGAAAGTTCATGGTCTAAAATCCTGGCATGTGGGAAAGGTGGGATTCTAACACAGACTTATCTGACTCCTGAGTCTGTATTGCTGCCACTATATTAGCATGTTTACTGTGTCTCAGTCCTCAGGCTAAGTGCTAGGGGTGAAATATGAAAGGATGTAAACTCTGTCCCCCATCAAATCTGTCCAGCACAGGCAGTGAACTATTTCATTCACTTATTCATCTTTTGCATCAATTAATATTTAATGAGAATATCAGAGAAGTCAGATGTGCACCAGATCAATGTGTATCCCATCCCGGCGGAGCTCAAAAATAAATAAACGAAATAGTTGCTGACACCGATAAATGCTAGGAAGGACATAACTAGACCTAGACAGCCACCATGGGGAAGAGCAACTAACACTGCTCCATAAGGAAACACATCATTTTGTAAGGGACAGCTTCCTGTCCCTGGAAGTATTTAATCAAAAAGTGGGTGCCCCACAGGTGATCCTGTCTCAAGTAAATTTGAGGGAAGCAGCTCTACATCAATCTGATTTCTTGTGACATTCATTCCACCTGTCAGGAGGATGTGTGTTCCCTGAAGACACAGGAGGGATTCTGGAAGGAAGGCTTTCATATTATCAATGAGCCTTTCTGACAACTGAACCCAGGCCAGAAGAGCATCCAGTTGTATGCTGTGGTTATTGGTGAGGGAAAAACCATAGGCCCTTGGGCCTCCCCGGTGGCACAGCGGTTGAGCATTGGGTTGCGAAGCTGCCCGGCCTCTGCAGCGCCAGTTCGATCCCCGGCTGCTCCCCGGCCACCGGAGGAGGGTCCCACATGGTGCGCAGACCTCTCCTGCCGCCCGCTGCTCCCCTCAGCAGTGTACTTCGGTCCTTCTGCCTGCTCTGCTCCCCGCTCTGGCTCTGGTGAATTCTCTCACCCTCCCGAGCTTCTGACTGTACCCAGTGCCTGTATAAACAAAACGAATAAACAAACAAATAAATAAATAAATAACATGCCTCTATAAAAAAAAAAAAAGAAAAGAAAAGAAAAACCATAGGCCAGAGAGTGTTCGACCCATCTGAAGTGGGGAGGGAAAGGAACATCCCAAAGTCATCGGGATTGATAGGAAGGGTGGAAAGCTCTGGGTTCAGGCCGAGTTCAGGCTGGGCTGAGATTGTTATCAGGGCCTGCTCACTCAGCTGTCCAGAGTAGGCCCAGGAGAGCGTGGCCGATGACCTGCTCATACAGTGGGTTCCAATGCCCCTTTGGAGGAGATGGGAGAGGAGAAATATTGGGGCTAGAAACAGTATAGGCACTTAAGGAGCACTTCATCTTAAAAGGGGAACTGTTTTGCTTTTGTCAAACTGGTTAATTTGTCCCAAATGTTAAAAACCTCTCCTCTTGAAAGACCAGCTCTCTACAGATCCAGGGCTCAAACAGTCAGACGGGGGAGAGCTAAACCAAACACCTCCTTGTCGTCTCAACTCTGCCTCTCAGTCCAACCAGCAAGTTCACGTTGAGAAGAGATGAGTGATTTTCACTTGTAGCCTGAAGAAAGGTTTCTGCGTGAGCCGGGTTCAAAGTGGCAGAATTCTCTAGAACCTTCAGGGTGTACAGTGAGAGCTGAGTCCAAGCTAAGATAATATCTCCGATTCAGCTCAGACCTTTTCAGTACCAGGATCCTAATAGTAATGACCTCAGCTCATGGCTTCATACCTGAATGAAGTTTGGAACTCTCAGATTATTGAAAATGCCTTTTTTACAAAATCAGAGGAATGCATTTTGTGAACTTTCAAAGTTTGGCAGAATCCCAAGATTAACACACACACACACACACACACACACACACACACACACACACAAAGAGCACACAGCTAAGACTCTTACTCTATCCTGCATATGTGTTTTCTCACATGTTTGTGACCCCAAGCCAGTGGGGTAGGGATGCAGCGCCTTCCTCTTTCCCCATCTAATAGCAAAGAAAACTGAGGTTTTAGGAGATGAAACACATTACCCAAGTTCCCACAGATGCTGAGTGGGACAGCCAGGATTTGAACCACTTCCATCTCCTTCTAGAGGTTCTCTTCTGGCCCCCTCCACAGCCCTCAGGGGACATTGGGCAACATCTGGAGACATTTTTGGTTGTCACAGCCTGGGGGCGGAGGCTGCTGGCATCTAAGTGGACTGAGGCCAGGAATGCTGCTAAATATCCCACCGGGCTCAAGACAGGCCCCCACAACAAAGAACTTTCCAACACTAAGTATCAATAGTGCTGAGGCTGAGGAATCCTGGTCCAAAGTCTGAGCTGTTACTTATTACCCTTCCACCTAGATTTTCTGTGTTCCTATCAATCTTGCCTTTTCAGCACAGATGCCTCTAGGGATGATTTCAATCCCATTGTACCACATGTGGCTGTACAGCGCCTCCTCCAAGCCTTCCTGCCATCAGATGAGAGATGTGTACTCTAGTGCCACGGCATCTGGCACCAACTTCTCCCTCCCGTCTATGTAGGATGGTGAGAGGCTTGACTTTGCAGAGGAAGTGATCAGTGCTAAGTGAAGAATTACCCATCTTAATCTGAGGCCAGAATATGCCCATGGTTCACCAGCCAGAAAGTCCCAGAACCGAAAGTACACAAATGACCTGACTCCCAGTCCCACAAAGTTCTCTACAGTGGAGATTTGGAACTTTCCGGGTGGTTTAGCACTGACAGCAGGACTGGTTTAAAACTCCAGTCCCACTCCTAGATTTCTGCATCAGGACGTCTGAACCAGGGTCCAGGAATGGGCATTTCGGACAAGTACGCGTGGACTTTTGATCATGTCAGATTCGAGGGGCATTTAATTGCAAAAATAATAGAAAAGATTGGTTTGTTTATTTAGCAGTAAAAATAACTGAGTGGTTAATGAGCACAGGCTTTCACATATACCTGGGAGGCTTTTGTAGTCTCAGAGAGGGATGAAAAAAGGGTTGGCTTGAACCCCACTGAGATTTCAATCCCACCCTCAGGTTTGCCACTTGGGCCTTCTGCTTTTGTATCTCTGAAGCTTTATTCTTTGCTCAGCTACTCCTCACTAGTAGTGCAGAGCTAAAACGAGCTGCTATCTAGAAGGGTGTCTGTGCTAGGCATTTCTGGGTGGGCTGTACTCAGTCCCGCACAGAGAACCACTAAGCTAGCTTCCGCAAGTGCTTATTACTGCTGTACTTTCAGCAGTGTCTGAATTGAGCCTGCTCAGCTCACCTTGAGGAAACAGCAGCCCCGGCACAGCTGAGTTTCCCCTTTGGCTTCAAGGGGCCACTAGAATCCAGCAGCAGCTCCCTAGAAACATCGTCCCCCTCATGCATTCCCCCTGACCACTGAACCAGAATCAGCAGCGTCGCAAAAGCATCTGAAATATTTTTAAATTTATAAACATGCCTAGAGCAAGAGCCTGCCTTCCTGGCTCTGAGCAGGTTTGCCAGCCAGTTCCTTCTTCCTTGCTTTTATTCCGATTGGGCCGTGAGAGAGACATTCATGAATGAAATGAGAGTGAGCTCATAAAGTGCACAGAGGGTCACAACTGGGGTTTTCATCTGTAATTATGTGAGTATTTCTGTCTGAAAATCCTACCCCAGTGGAACGCCTGGTGGGCGCTCTCACAGCACGGTGGCAGTGGTCAGGTGCTGCGGAGAATGGGCAGCGAGGGACAAGGCCAGGTGTGCCTGGGCAGGGCAGCGAGACAAGCAGCAACCATTCATCACATCATCCGGGTGCTCGTGATGTCAGCACATGTTTATTACATCAACAGGAGCTCATGACATCCGCGTGTGCTTAACACATCACGTGACTTTATCAAACGCTCATTATGTCAGCATCCTTATATGTCAGCATGTGTTATTACATCATGTGTGTCCATGCAGTTCTCCCTCTGCGCGGGACACACACTGAGCATGTGCTGCAAACACGACAGTGCAGACATGAATCCTATCCTCGAGCTAGAGTTTGACCTACCACAAGACGTCCAGCCAGTACAATTTAACATTTGTCAAGGTCATGAAAAACAAGGGGGACTGAGACCAGAGGTGACTAGGGAGCTGTGCCAGCTAAACGCAGTTCCCTGGATTGGATTCTGGATCAGAAAGAGGATGTTAATGGAAAGATGGTGAAATCCAAGTCTGGAATTTAGCTAACAGCAATGAACCAATGTCAGGTTCTTAGTTTTGACAAATGTACCACTGAGGGTGTTTTCAGTTGCAAGAAGGAATGGAGAAGTAAGAGGTTAAATATGGGGAAATGGTGCAGAATATAAGAGAGGGAACCCTCAGTTCTCTCCAACTCCCCACATAAAATGCATTTCCCACATAAAATGCATTTTAAAAACACGGATAATAATTCTGATAAAACTATGTCTCTCTGGATTCTTACTCGGAATATTCTGCTTGAATAGGTTTAGCTTGTTTTTCTCAAGCTGGAAGCAATACCACTTGGCTCAGGCAGCTGCCCTGTTTTAGGCGTGAGTGTTCGGCTTTCCTTCTATGCGATTAGATTTTCATAATATGAGATAACACTTCCTCCAACACCACCTTTTTAAAATTTAATTTAGCTACAAAAGCAGAGGTGTTTCAGGTGGGAGGAATTGATGGACATAACAAAAGGTTTTCCGTCCTTTTGTTTTCCCTCTCCCCAGAATGCCAGGGAGACAGCAGGACGCATCACCTGCTTGTCTCTTCGTGAAAGAGGGCAAAGCATGATTATTACCCCATCAAGACTGAATGCAAATCGGGGGGGAAGAAATTCCCCACAGGGAAACAAAGATGCTGCTTCTGGAAAGAACAGGGGTATATGCCGAGCAGTGTGAAGCACAGGCTGAGGAGTATGCAGAACAGGACCACCTCCTCTTTTCCCTGGGGATTCTTTATCAAGGGACTGAAGGATCTCACTTGAGAGATGCTAGTCTAGTGGGGCACACAGACCCCACATGACACAAAGCAGATGCTATTTAGTCCTTTAAGGAAAGCAGACAATGTAACCAGAACCCAAAGAGAGACCAAGCCATTCTGACCACAGAGAAGAGGGAAGGCGCTGCGGAAAAAAAGCAGCAGGAGGCTGGGACCTGAACTAGGCTGATATTTCAGGCGGTGGAGAATGGCAGGATGAGGAGTTCCTTGTTCATATTTTCCCTTTGAAATAAAAATCATAGCAAAGGAGAAATTTAAGGTCCAGTGCAGCTAGAATGTGGAATACACAGGGAGATGCAGCCACAGATGAGTGCAAAGGAGGCCAGGAGGGGTCCCCCAAATGTCCTCAAGGTGCTGTCCTGCTTTAGGTATAATTAACATGGGCCTCCATGCTCAAAACTCCGTCAGCTCTCCTGCTGTGCCTGATTGACCACAAACTCTCTCACTAGACTCTGTGGCTAAGAAAGTGTGCAGAGAGTTGAGGAAGAAGGACTTGGAAAGTGCTCCACGACAGGTAATGGAAACCAGTTCCCTAGGAATGGAGAGATAGTGAAAGATTTGCAGAATAAAGATGGCAAGAATTGAGAAGTGGGTGCAGTGGGGCATAAAGGAGGTCACATTCCTGACTCCCGCTTGGGAGCTGTGGGTAAACGGATATGCTTGTGCTTTGGGGTTATGCCCAGTCTTTGGGGTCTGGAGCCTGATAGAGCAAGGAGGGGCACTAACCTTAGCACTATCACCAGGCTGGGATGCCGGAGCATCTGTCAAGATGACCTGAATGAGCCAAGATTCTTGCTGGGAGAGGGATGTGGCTTCACGTCCGAAGAGTGATGCAAATGCAGAATTCAAAGACTGATTGGTGAGGCCTATTGCCCTGATGACCACATATAGCTGATTACTGCTACAGTACGGAAAAGATTAAGGAAAGAGGCAAGAAATGAGATCACGGGTGGTTAATGTGACCTAGCATGTCGACAACTCCATTCCATGCAACTGGTATCCTCGTAGCGCGTGCTACAGACATGAGGTGTGCGTGCAGCTTAAAGGGCCTAATGGAACCCACCAAACCACCTGGAAGATTTAAGCCTGTTTGGAAATGGGGAGAAATGATTGGGAATAGGCAAGCAGGAGGAAGACTTGGATTGTAGAACAGACTTCAAATTTGCTACTGGACTAGAAGAGTTATGTTCATTACCTGGTCTGGCTCTATCAGCTGTATTCATGTTACTGAGAAATATTTATTAAGTGTCTCTTTCAGACAGTGGAGATGCAAAACACCTGCTGTGGTACAGCAGATACAAATAGGGAATCAGACACTATCCTATTTATGTATTTAATGAATGTAAAGTATGATGCCAGGCTGTTTCTAGAAAGAATAAGAGTTGGCGGCAGCAAACTGAGACTGGCAGGAGTGCTAGGAGATGTGCTGTCACCCTGAATTTTCACCTTTTGAATCAGAACATCATATTTTGCAAAGTACAAGAGAAAGCTAATCAAATTTTTATATTTATGCATTTAAGAGCTGGGATACAAGCCAGAGATGCAGGGGTGGGGGGGCCGGTGAGAGGATTCACCAGAGACAGAGTAGGGAACAGAACAGGCAGACTGACCAAAGTACATTGCTGAGGGGAGCAGCGGGCGTGTCAGGAGAGGTCTGCCATGCCATGTGGGTTGCTCTCTGGCCGGTCAGGGATCAAACTCCTACTGCAGAGACTACAGATTGCTTCATAGTTCAGTGCTTAACCCTTGTGCCACCAGGGAGGCCTGCTAATCAGATTTTTTAGAAGACAGTATATATGAATAAACCCAGGAGAGTTTGCACTAACAAGGGGGTCATTTTCTGATGAGTGAAAACCAGGAGAACAGCCTGGGTTGGCTGATAGGAATCAGGAAGATGCTGTTCTGGGTCTTAGCATCTCTGCTATGCGACTCTGTGTGAGTTAACTTCACTAAACCTCAGGGGCTTTGTCTGTCGAAGAGATCTATGAATACTTTGAAAGTCTGTGATGATGGTTAGGAATGATGTATATATAAAGTGTTAGTAAAGATCATCATGGAGGTAGTCACCCAAGGGGTCAAAAAAGGTAGAAATTATTATTTCCTCTCCTGGGTATTATGTTTGAAAACCCAGGCAACATTGTCTACTCTCTCCCGACAATTTAAATGGAATGGCCAGAGACAATACATGTTCATAGTGTAATTCCAAAGAATTTGTGTGTTACTTTGTGCCATGAAAAGCCTGGGTTTCTGATGAGGTCTGATGGATTGTCCAATGCCTCCCTTCCACCCTACGAGCTAGCCACCTGCTTCTAGTAAATTCCCCTTTTGCTAGTTACCTAGATGTGTTTCTGTGGCTTGCATCTACAAACCATATCACATTCCATTTATATGAAAAATATTAGTAGTATTTGTATCCCTAATGCTGAAATTTTAATTATTACATTATTATAGCTATTGGTAGTATTACAGTTAACATCTTAGAAGGAGAACTCTTAGCTGGGCCTCAGGTTTGGGATGATAACAAATAAGGTTGGGACTCTACAGTAATTAAGAGAAACCAGAGTCCCTCTGGAACACTTGTTACATTGAGGAACCGCCATGTGCTTTGTCTAAAAGGCATAGGACATTTACCAAGGTCCTCGCCTGGAGAAGCAAGTGATGTGTAAAGAAAAGTAAACTTCCTTCCTGTGCCACAAGGGATGCTGGAGAAAATCCTGGCTTTGAATGTCAGTCTCTGAAGTGCAGAGTTCAGCAGGCTAGAAGTGGGAACTCAAATCCCAGAGAGGGAAGGGTGTTGAGCCTGGAAGTGCCCCTAGAGATCAATACAATAGCCTGTGCTTCTTATAGAACACGCAGGCCTGCCTGCCCTGCCAAGATCTGATTATATAGCATCCTACTGCTGTGCAAATTGGACTTGGAGGTTGTTACATTCGATCAGAATAAACATAAACATACATGGGTATTTGTGGTCTCTTGTTTATCTTGAAGACATTTCGCTCCCAAGTTCAGCTGGCTTGAGTCCCATCCCCGGCTGTTCAGAGTCCACAAGTTCAGTCCAACACATTGGATGGGAAAGCTGAGGCCCAGAAAGAGGAGCCCCTTGGCCGGAGTCACACAAGGAGCAAAATCAGGGCCTAGCTGGGTCTCCTCACTTTCCAGCTCAGTGAAAGAGGAATGGAGGAGTTAAGGAGGGAAAAGAACATCAGGGTGGCGTTCCTTTTAAATCAGCCTAATCACCCAATTATATCCCCCCACCCACCATTTTCCTTTTTTATTTTTGCATTTCTTTGTGCTTACATTTAAGTTAATAATTTCACTAATAAACATGAGTATATGTGCCCTCCAGACAGATTCCTGAAGATGGGATAGCTGACATGTCAGACTTGCTGTAATGTCTGAAGGTGGCCATTTAATTTTATTCTTACTAGCCTGGAAGACTTCATCAAAGGAAAAAAAAAAAAAAACATTTGTTCATTGCTATAAAAGACATACTGTTTACTCACATTATCTTCTATTTATTCCTGACGTTGAAACTCTGTCCATGTTCTCCAGCCATTTATATTTCTATTTTGAAGAAATACCTTGTATTCCTGTGCTCGTCCATTTTCCACTCCCTTCTTGAGTCCTACTTTACCCATTAGGGTCTTTCACTGACCCTTCAGCACAAAATACCCTTTCTCCTCATTGAGTCAGGACCACAATCCAATGGCAATAATCACATTATTTTGTAATGGAATGGCTTGGGTCTAAGCATTATCCCTCCAACTTGAGAGTGAACACTGAGCTCTGCTCCTCAGACAGAGTAGAGGGTCAGTCACTCTGGGGGGCAGAAGAGGAGGGTACGAGAGGGGAGCCCTGGTAATTGATGACATCTCACCCTCACCTAGATGGGGATGACCTCAGATGAGCAACACCAGGCTACCGGGATCTTTAATCAAAGTAAGCTCCTCCACTTCTTGATTCTGCATCCATCACCTCAATTCCTCATTTTCATTCAAATTTACTGCCATCCTGGCATCTACACGGCATCGCTATCAAATGTAGAACACAGCCAACCTCTCTATCATACACTGCAGACTTGGCAGAAGCACAGCTATGTCACTGATAAAAACCCAGAGGGTGTTCTTTTAAGTAGCCAACTCTTAAATAACAGCAATCCCATGGAAAACCACAGTTAAGGAAATAACACACTTGAAATAAAACTGGAAGTTCATAAGCTGATTCATCTAGTCCTTGTTACTTCTCAGGTGCTTAGGAAATTCGTGACTTGGCAGTTTTCTGCCATCTTCTCTATAATCTCTCACCTATAAGAAGGGGTAATCGTGCTTCCCCCTTATGCTAGTGAGCACAGATCGAGATTCATTTGCTAAGGTCTCCTAGAACTTGACGTGGGAAGAGGAATCACTTCAGCCTATTGTTTTCAATTAATCTCTTGTGCTCTAGGCTTATCTAGTCCCAGAAAATGAAAGCTATATATTTTATAATATGTGTGCCAAGCAGTTTGTGTAATTCAATGGAAAATCCCTAGCAATAAAAGGGGGAAGCTTTAAAATTTCCAGCAGTTCCCTGGGTCCCAGCTTGGACAGCATCTTGCAAACTTGAGAGCTTCTTCTCTTAGCCCCACTTCAATCTCCAACCTCAGAGTGTATCTTATTGCTGCCTTGAAATTATCCTATAGATTCAGTGTCATTGATTATCAAAGGACCAGGGGGAAAGGCTGTGATAGTCTCTGCTTTCAGAACAGTTATGTATTTCCAGAAATCTGAAACTTACATGTACCATCAGTCCAAGAACCAATGAACTGAGAAGTCTGAGAGAGAGAGAGAGAGAGAAAGAGAGAGAGAGAGAGAAAGAGAGAGAGAGAGAGAGAGAAACAGAGAGACAGAGAGGAGGGGAGGGGCTTAGTTTAATCAGTCTAATGCCAAACACAACAAGTAGAGATAGTCATTATTCTCTATTTTATTTTTTTTTAAAAACATCTTTTTTAAAGATTTATTTATTTATACAAGCACTGGGTACAGTCAGAAGCATGGGAGGGTAAGAGACTTCACTAGAGCCAGAGCGGGGAGCAGTGCAGGCAGACCGACAAAATACACTGCTGAGGGGAGCAGTGGGCGGCAGGAGAGGTCTGCACGCCATGTGGGACCCTCACCGGTGGCCGGGGATCAAACCGGCGCTGCAGAGGCTGCGGGCAGCTTCTCAGCCCAGCACTCAACTGTTGCACCACCGGGGAGGCCCTATTCTCTATTTAAATATATGACAATTTATTTGCCCAGCCCTACACTAGCTATTCTACATTTTGTTTTTTAAGATGCAGATAAATGCTTTGCCTTTATACAAGCAAACACGTTGGCACATATATGTGGTGTGTGCAGGTTAACATTCATTACACATTACTTCATTGATCACTACTCTGTCTCCTAAATGCACACCCTATAAACACTTCTCTAGAACCTTGTATAGTTGGTGTTATCCTCATCTGTGGAATGGAAATAATGCCATCGGCATCTAAAGGTTAAGCAACTTTCCCACGTAGTGGGAATCTTGGGTGTGAACTCAAATTTTTCCAGGACATTAGGATACATGAGGAACACCCTCCACCCCAAATTAATAATTGTCTCTCTCATGTGTCAACAGCTTTATGGGCTTATGATATGCTCTCCCACACAGCATCTCTTATAGCATACTCAGCAAAACTGTGACCTTATCACCATATTTTAGAGAGGAGGGGCCAGAGACTCAGAGAGGTGATGTTTGAGTCAGGGAGATAGCTATGGCTAACACAGACACCAGCTGGGCAAAATAGTAATCCACAAGCTGGAAAGCTAATCAAGTCATTGTGTTCAATGCCTGGGGTCTATAGGAGACCAGCTGAACTTCTAAGAAGTAGCCTAGGCCTCTAAGGATGCAGTCTCAGGGTATTTCCAGAAGGGGGTCCCCCTTCATCTTCTCAGTTGAGAGACTCTACATTCCAGCCACCAGAGACTCTTTTGAGCTTCTCCATGGCAACACGATAGCTTGAAGCATAGGGAGCTACATGCCCTTTTTCTGGAACAATCTACTTCTTACCACAGCTCTTCCCATTTCCATCTGGATAACATCCACACTCTTCTCTCAGTGGATGCCTTCTCTGAAATCCACAAGTGTGAATGAGATACCCCTCTTTCATGTTTCCACACTTCCTGTCCTTCCCCCTTCTACCACCTTCCCTACCTCTATCATCTTCAGGAAGAACTTCTCTCCTACATCTATCATCTTTAGGAAAGTGGGAACTGCAAAGTCCCTCTGCCCACACAGAGCTTCCCTGGAGAACATATCCCAGTGATTTGTCCACCCTGGAGATTCTACTCCTTTCTCAGGTAGGGAGACATAAAAAAGACGTGAGAAAGTTTGGGGTGAGGTAAGGCCACACTCTGCTCTTGTATGGTGGGTTGAATAGGCAGAGGGAGGGGAAGGGACACCCCCAATTTGGGAAATAGCATTAGGCCCTATTGAGTGCGATGTTTTCATAGAATGGACATAACACTGGGCATGTTCAAGAGGAGGCAGCGCATTGGTGTGGAGAACAATAACGAGACCTGATATGTATTGAGCACTGATGCTGAGCACTCACTGCTGACTGAGAACTCCTCATATGTCTTCACTTTTCACCCCACAGCAACCCTATGGGCAATAAATATCCCAAGATCACTCAGCCAGAAGGTGGCAGAATCAGGATTCAGACTAAGGTCTTCCTTGCAATAGAGCTGGGCTCTTTGCAAGTAGATTCCAACATGATGCAGACATTGGGTCCATCGAGTGGAGAGGATGGAGCAGGATATTTAAAATCTCACTTCTGAGAAATAGAGGGCATACCATCACCACAAGCACAGATGCTGTGGGAGAACTATGAGTAGGACTCTCTGGGCATGATGAAATTGATGCATTTGGAATACTGCTCTGACACTAGAATGAAGAAAAGAAACATAGGATGAGAATGGCAACCTAGGAAAAAATTATTTGCTACTGCAGTGGTCCACAGAGACAACGAAAGGGAGATGGTTAAAGAGGTATTTTGAAAGGGAGGTGAGAGGTGAAGGATAGCAAGGAAGAAACTGTCCCCGGAAGAAACGTGCTGTTAAGTCTTTAATCACTGGCTCTGCCCTATAGGGCCATGGTGTAGATACACCAACTGTAGCCACTTGCCATGGTGTAAATACTCTCAGCACAGTTGATTTAAAATGACCAAAACCACAACTTTGAATATGGAGTTGGGAAGGGATGAGTACAGACAGATCCTGCAAGCTAGAAGGAGCCAGTGCCAGCTCACCATGGGCCACACAGGGCATCCAGCCCTGGATGAGAGCAGTTACTGTGCCCCAGGTCTGGATGAATTCTGCTCCATGTTGAGACCTAGCACTTCCTCTATAGTAAGTGACTGAGGAAGCCAGTATGGAGTACGGATTCTCCAAATAGCAGCTTCCACCTAATAACTGATGCCCATCACGGGTGAGCAGTCTCTGTGCAGAACACACACGGACACAGGCACACTCTCACTGAACTTCAAAGCCACTCTGGGAAGTAGGTACTCATTTGTCACAGATGAGAAAGCAGAGGCTTTGAGAGATTAACTTACTTGCTCAAGATCACACAGCAAATGGGAAAAAGGAGGAGAGATTTAAATGCGAGAGTGCTTAATACCAAATCCTATTCTACTTCTCACTGAATCTTCAGATCAACTCACATTGGGGGAAGGGACAGTGAAAGACTTGTCCTAAATAGGGAAGAGGGAAGAGAAAATCAGAGGATTAATAACAATGAGTATAAGCCAAAACCACATAAACTATATAAACTGAAAAGTCCTAGTTCATGACAAACAAAGCCAGAGCCCCTAGTTCAACCCCCATGCCAGATTTCTACGATGATTTTCTTACAACCTTTCCCCCAGATTCCTGAAAGAGAAGATGATAAACAATATGAAAATGAGTTGTATCTATTTCACAATAAATTAACAGCATTCCTCTGGTTTGTATATTGGACACATATCTAAAACTGAAATACACTTCCAAATTCCCCACTTCTCAGTTCTATTTGACTTATCCCCCAGCTAGTTAACTCTGCCTAAATGGAATGCTCCTGAACACAGCAGTCTAGTGGAGACTATGGTTTAATATGGGTAATAACACCATTCTCCGCCAACACACAAACCATGGTTAAGACCAGGTTTAGAAGGATGATGCCGCTGAAGAGTTATCAAACTCAAGATCTGTTCATGTTCTTGAGTCTGGAAAAATCAGTTATATTTGCCAGTTAAGACCAACAGTTTCAGACTCATTCAGACTATGATTTGAGATGTCCATATTGGAGGCCAAGAAAAAATGCTTAATGGTGGAAAACACATACATAAGAAGTCAGAAGGAGGGGCAAACAATTTAGCATCCTGGGAATTATCACAATTCAAGCAGAGTCTACCCTGAGTGGTGTGAGAGCCAGATGCCAAGAGCCTCACTTCCTGATATCCACAACTTTGTGTAGTTATCCTTGATCATGCCTGGGGCTGAGCTGTGCCCATCAACTGCATACTACATAAAGGACAGAATAGGCCTTCAGAGGCAAGGTCACAAAAACATGCCTTCTCTTAGTCCATGCCTCCTGAAGGAAGCCAACTCCACCAGTTCACAGAAGCACCCCAATGGAGAGGTCCTTATGGGGTCAGGAACTGAAACCTCAGGCCAACACCCAGCACCCACTTATCAGTGAGGAGCTACAACCCTGGGAACAGCTCTCCTAACCCCGGTTGTGCCTTAGGATAACTGCAGTACCATTCAGTGACTTGAAAGCAACCTCCTGAGAGATTGTAAACTGACTCACAAAAACTGGATGAGATAATACATGTCTACTGTTGTTTTAGTTGGCTGTTTTGGGGGGTTTGTTATAGCAGGGTCACTAATATGAGGGTGACACAAGTTGGACTTCCTATAAACAGACCCTCACACTGTAAATCAAGTCACATCCTTCACTGAGGCACCTCCCCCTTCAGCAGAAACCTATAAGGAGAGAATAAGGCAGGACAGACAGGGCAGAAGCTGAAGAAGGATGTGGTCTCAGATAAGTTTCAGCTTTGGCCTGGTCTAGGGAGTCTCCAGGGCATGAATTGCGACACACTGGGTTGTGTTCCTCCAAGCCTGGATCTGGTTGTGGTTCTCTTGTACCTATCAATCATTGGTGGTGGGCTGTTCCCCTTTGAGTGTAACTTCCTGGGTAAGGCAGCAATCATCAGTGGGGGGAAATTCTCCAGAGAAGAGACAGATGAAAGTTGCCAGCTCTCACTGAGCTGGAGCAAGGGTTCATTGTTTGCTACAGGGGTTGTGGGGGTGGGTCTTGACAGGACTCTGCAGCATTGCTGCTACAGCCAATGCGAAACCTCAAGAGACTGCTCTAGCCTCCTTGGCATCCCTTTGACTTCCCAACAGGCTGGCACCTCAGGGCTCACCTCCAGGTGGCTGCCCACCCAACTCAGGGCTCGCTCTGTCCCAGGAGCTCCATTCATCCACTGGGAGCTAGAGATGGTTTAGGAGTCCCAAGAGATCAGAGGGGTGAAGGTATGTTCATGTCCCAGGAAGAAAATTAAAAAGTAGAAAAATATGTTAAGTTTCTGCAGGCCTCACAGCCTGCAAGTTAGGAAACTTCCAAGCTCAGGATGCTTTATGTTTTTCCTAAATGAACACTTACACACACACACACACACACACTCTCTCTCTCTCTCTCTCTCTCTCTCTCTCTCTCTCTCTCTCTCTCTCCAGCCTTTTGCCTGCCACTGCCCCAAATTTTTTTTCATATAGCTTGTTTATTTACTTATTTATTTATGACTGCATTTATGGGGGGAACACTGATTTACAGCACTGTCTGTGTTTCAGGGATATAGGCTCCCTACCTCTGTATGTTCCCACTCTGTGTCCACCAACAAAGGTCCAGTAACCGTAGTCCATTGGACCCCTTCCCGTTTGCTCTCACCTTTTCCTTCTGGTAGCCTTAGTTCTTATCACTGCCCTAAATGAAGAAGAAACCACTCCTGGTAATACTTCCCAGCTCCCATCATGCTCTAGGTTTTCTCTTGTCACTTATAAACCTGAAATGCATGAAATGCTTTCCATTTTTCAACTTGCATATTGTCTGTCTCCCTCACTAAGCTTCATGTGGGTGGGACTTTAATCTTTTTTGCTCACTTATATACCTAGCCTTTAAAATAGGGGAGCACAGAGAACACTTACAAAACATACTTTGAATTAGCAAAAGAGTGAATGACTGATCCACACTTTGCATTCAAACACAGGTTCTGCAACTTCCTAGCAGTCTGAGTCCTAGTCTCAGGAGCTTTCTGCCACGGGATTTACCACAGCCTTCACAAGCCTCTGTGCACGCAAATGCTAACGGGCTACTTTCCTCTTTATTTTCTTTACTTGTCACTTTTCAGAAGCAATAGTTTATCTCTTCCTGAGAAGGGAAGGAGCATCTTTGTTCAAAAGATGACTTTCAATCAGAGGCGTCTGAAAAAACAGCCTCCCTGAAACTTCTGTGGGAACTGAGAGAATCTGAATTGCTCCAGTTGCCTCAGCAGCCAGTCCCAGGCACGTCTGCTCAGGCGTTAATGAATTATTTCCATCTTTATCATAAGTTGGGGTCACAAGTGAGAGTATTGTTCTTGGAAGAGAACACACGTCCTCGAGGACCGTGCAAGTCGGGTGACCCCGGCAGGAGGTCAGACTGTCTGTGTCTCTGGGGCAGACAGAAAGAGAGTCTGAATTACAGCATCAGGAAGTTCCCTCCTCTGTGAGTTTGCATGGAGGCTGCCCCAGAGTCCCTAAAGGAAAGTGGGCAACTAAAGGTGTCAGTGGAAGAACTCAGGTACAGAAAATGCTACAGCATCAAGCTCTATTTTGATTTAAATTAAAAAGCCTGCATGTCTGAGGGGTGTGGGGTGGGGAAACAGACAGCAAAATCCCTTGAAATCAACTTGAATCTCTCACTTGAAAGGTCTTCTGGGCTTGTCTATAGAGGGAGAAAATAGATCTTATGCTGTCTGCTTGTGACATCACACACTGCAACACCCTTCCCCAAAGCACTGGTCGAGCCCTAAATTTACAGATTTTTTTTTTTAATGCAATAAAAGTAGTCCCTATTTGCTAGATACCCACTGGGACCAGGAATTGTGCTTTTCACTATACACATTTCTCATCTTGTCACCAATGCTAGGCTATGGGATGTCTGCTGACTCCTTTATTCAAGATAAAGCCATCAAGCCTCACAAACACAAGGGACAGCTACAGAAATGGCAAGGCCAAGACTCAGATGATTATCCATGTCCCACCACCCCCCAGCCCCACCATTTATGAAATTACATTTCCCATGTTCTGTTGCCTTTGGACCCCAGTGGGGTTTAGCCAATCAGAGGAGGCTGAAGCACAAATAGCAGCCTGTCTCCCCCTCCAGCCCCCACCTCCACCACCATTCCTATAAAAGCTCCATTTCTTGGTGGAAGGCCCAAGCTGCTTAACAGTGCAGTGACAGTACCTATCCTGTTTTCCTCCAGCCATGGGGGTGAGGAGTGGGTACTGGCAACCTCTTGTCTTCACTTACTTGCTCAGTTCTGCCATCGCATGTAACCAATGCCCTGTATTGTGTGGCCGCAGTTTGAAAGACCTAGACTGCTGATACAGAGATCCTCCTAAAGGAAATAGTCAAACATTCTTCAGAGCATGCACAACCAATATTAAAATGACAGCTGGAATCCATGTCCAACGTAAATTTTTGGTGGTCGTCATCATGGTTGAAATGATCTGATTTTGGTGTTAAGTTGAGAACCAGTTTGGGATCATCACCAGGCATTGTCAGCAGGGCTAAAGGCCAGCACTTGTGTTTACTGTGTGACTTTAGGCAAGTTGCTTTGCTTCTCTGAGTTTCATTTTCATCAGTTCAAAAAAATCTACGTTGCAGGGTCAGAAATTGTATGTGTGAAGGGGAAGGCACAATTCCTGACATGCAGAAGGCAACAAATAAATGGTGCTTATTTTTCCTGTATTCTCAATAGCCTCAGGAATCTGAAAGATTTCAAGAGGACTGAAAGTAAAGCCTTTTCAGGAGTGGTGTTAGAAATGCCTCAGTGATGTTTAAAATGATGAGCTATAGACTGATGAACATTACCTGAAGGAATGCCACTACTTGCAAGATTGAAGGTAGGGATGTCACAAAAAGAAGACAAATATGACAAAAATGTTTTAGTTTAAAGAAAATTTTTGGGGTATCACTCAGCCAGGAAATGTTTATTTAGCTTCTCATTAATCCTTAGCTAGGGAAGAGACCAAGGAATAAAGTGGGCTCACCTTGGGTACTGCATTTTGGAGTGGAAATCAGGAGACTAGGGTGCTGGTCTCAACTCACTTCCTCTCTCTGAGCCTCAGTTTCCCTTTCTTCTAAGAAATGATTAGGTGTGTGGACACACATCAAGATGACTTTTGCAGCTTTTAAAACACATGCTTTTGGGGCCTCCCTGGTGGTGCAGGCGGTTGAACGCTGCACTGTGAAGCTGTCTGCAGCCTCTGCAGCGCGGGTTCGATCCCGGCCAGCTGGCGAGAATCCCACGTGGCGAAGCAGACCTCTCCTGTTTTGCCTGCTGCTCCCCTCAGCAGTGTATTTCGTCAGTCTGCCTGTTCTGTTCCCCACTGTGTCTCTAGTGAATCCTCTCACCTTCCCACGCATCTGGCCTGTACTCCAGTTCTTGTATAAAAATAAATAAATTAAAAAGAAAACCCACATGCTTTCATGCCTCCCTGGTGACACTGGAGTTAAGTCTCAGTGCTATCACACCATTGCCACTGTGGCCTAAGTTTGATATCTGGCCAGGGAGCTAATTCACATAGCACAGCAGACATCTCCTGTCTTGCCTGCTGCTCCCCTCAGCAGTGTACCTCAGTAAATCTGCTTGTTCTGCTCCCCACTCTACGTCTGATGAATCCTCTTATCCCCTGCATCTCAGAACTAGACTCCAATTCTTGTATGCATAAATAAATAAAAATAAATCTTAAAAAAAAAGGAAACATGTGCTTTCCCAAAGCCTGCTGTCTGACTCAGTCCAGTCCTGGGAGAGGAGCCAGGACAGTGTACTCCTCAAAGCTCCAGGTTCTGACATGTACTCCTGCAGGACCTCCTGGTGGAGGTCTTCAGTGTCCCCTCTGGCTTTATGGCTCTCCAACCATGAATAAGCACCCTCTGGAGAGGAGCAGCAAAGACCACTGGAGATAAGAGGGCTCTTGACTTCAACTTGGAGGGAGAGAAGTTCTTCCAGGTAAGAGGGAAGGAGGTAGAAAATGTCAATTTGTTGGTAGATAAAAAAATAGGGCAGAGGGAGGAGACATGACAAAGAACCAGGACTCAAGCTTTACTGAGCATGGACCTAAAACCAGATCCAAAATCCTATGACCTCGAGCAAATTTGTATTTTCTCTGAGCTTTATTTTCCTCATCTGTGGAAAGGGTACAACATTAGTACCTCAGTGAGATATTTGTTTTAAGGGTTAACACAAACCATAGTGTGTGACTTATGAATACACCCCACAGATGAGAGCTGGCACCATGCCCAAGCATATGTTTATTTCTTGTTCTTGTTTTTTAGGGATTCCCTTGATGGCTCTCCATCCCTTTCAACTCAATGTGCTTTTCTGAGCTTCCATGATCAAGCAGGAGTGAAATGTGATCTGGGGTCAGAAAGAGAAGCAAGGATGGACGAGGATGGAAATGGAGGGGAGCAGGATGGGTGAAGACTCAGAAATTATGGGGTTCTGGCCCTCAGCACTACAGCCATTTGGGGAGGGATGTGTCTTGGTGGTGAGAGAGGCTGTGCTGTGCATTACAGGAAGGTTAGCTGTATCCCTGGTCTCAATCGCCTAGATGCTAATAACACCTCTTAGTTGGGGCACCCAAAAATGAATCTAGTTGTTGCCAAATACACCCTAATGGGGCAAGTTCTCCCCTATAGTCAGCTACTGTTTGAGAGTAATGAAAAAGATTTCTCTGGAGCAGGATAGAAACAGAGAACTAGAACATTTAGAGAGCAAGTTGATTTCAGTAAGTGGGCAAAGGAAAGAGGGTGGTGTTTTGGTTCTTACCTTGGCCTGTTTCACACACTCAGGCCAGTCTATCCCAAAGTCTTACCGTTCCTAGGTGCCCTTTGGAAACATAGGAATATACTTCGTCCAGAGAGTTTCTAACAGTGGATGAGGAACCAGAACTATAGACCCTGGCTGATCACAGAGGCTTTTTTCTTCCTTCCGTTACTGTGGTTGTCTCGAGATCCCCAAGTTTCCCACCCAGCCCACGCCTGACCTCTCCTCTTTCAACCACGTGCAGATGGCCCAGGGAAATCCTGGAGAGGACCTGCCAAGAGCCGTGGCCAAGGTAACAGATCTGCCTCCTTATCTATGAGCCGGTCAACTTCCCCCAATTCTTTCCAAGAGGAAAACTAAGCAGGCTCATCAGAGCCCCTGACAAAGGCCAGTTGGTGAGACTAAAGAGAAGCCGGGCAGCCTGGCTGCAGCTACCACCTCCTCCTTACCCTGCTAATTGGCCTCCAGGCCAGGCCCAGGAGGGGCTCACAGCTTTCCTCGAAGGCAGTCTCCTCCCCACTGCTGCCCTCCCCAGCCACCTCCCTCCTGGCCCGTCTCCTCTAAAGTGCCCTTTTTCTTTCCCCCAACCCCTCTTAGCCTTTGCCTTCAAAGTCATGCCCTTCAAAATTAAGAGGGTTTGCTTTGAGCATTAAATCAAATACTCCAGGTGAGCACTTTTAACAGCTGGTACACTGGAGGACTGCACTGAACTTCTAGAATGTTCTTCATCACCCCCACTTCCTCACTGATTACTTTGTTCTTAAGGGGAGGCTTTCGTCCAGGTTGTTTCCTGTGTGGAAGTTGTCACCTATTTGCATTTTAAATGACCACTTGAAGACACAGAACAGATTGCAGGCTGAACATTCTTCTTCTTTGTTTAATCCCCAACAACACACAACTCTGTGTGGGACACTTAGCAGGTGCTGGGTGAGGGCTTGGCCCGGATTGTTAATTAGTCCAAGATACCTAACAGCCAACAGTCCGCTTCTCAGCACTCTGGAATGTGAGCATGTACTCAGCAGTAACTCAGCCTTAGAAGTTCATCACGGTCATAGCACTGGCTTTGGCCAATAAGTGTGAGTGGAAGCGAAACCACATCCTCCAGCCAAGGTCTTGGGAGCCTATGCATCATCACTACCTGTGCATCTGGGGTCACAGATGTCCACACTGAGAGAGACCCTTCTGCAGGGTCTCTGAGTAACTACACCCTGGTCTTGTCAAAACCCTGGACATGGAGTGTTAGGGGGGAAATCAAAGTTTTCTTACATAAACCACTGAACTGCATGGCTTTGTTGTTGCACCATAAGGTAGCCTGTTCTGACCAATGTCTTCAAAACCAGATAATCCCTATTAAAGTCCTTGCTCACTGGTCAGCGATACACAGAGATCCCCCATTTCTCATATTGCTCCTCAAGGTCCAGGACCTCATCTTTCCATCATCCCCACATACAAAAAGCATCACCACTGGCAGTGGTCAAATAATGCTGACTGAAGAGAACAGTCTCCCCACTAGCAGAGGGCATGACTGTTTCCTCTTTTCCTACACTAGCCAAAGCTCAGAGATGGAAGGAGACCAGCCACAGTCACACAGCCAGGAAAAAGAGGTGTTGGGAAGAGAATCCAGGTCCCAATGCAGGGTAATTCCTCCTTGGCCAGCTCAGAAGGAAG
Source organism: Talpa occidentalis (assembly GCF_014898055.3). Lineage (NCBI taxonomy): Eukaryota > Metazoa > Chordata > Mammalia > Eulipotyphla > Talpidae > Talpa > Talpa occidentalis. The sequence continues at coordinate 14,602,147 of NW_023601754.1, forward strand.
CATCCCATGCAATCACGGAGGGCCTACACCCTCTCTGCCTTGCCCACCCCAGAGAGACACAGACAGAGACACAGATGGATAAGGAGAAGAGGAACTGCATGGATTCCTTCAGGAGAGTATGGATTCCCTGCCTTATTTTTATAGAACGTGGGAACAGTGGGTCTGAAATCCATTTCTGATGAAATCAGTCTTTGGGCTAATTGCTTCTCAGCATTGCTGTTATATATTTGCTAATACTTCCTCTGCTCAGTTGCAAAGGAGCCTCATCAGCCTTCCTCATCAGATGGGCTATCATACTCCATGATGTAAGCCCAGGCCTCAGGAGACATAAACAACTCCAATCAGCAAGTGTCCCTGGAAGTAAATAGAGACTGGAAGGTATGGGGACATACGGGAGGCTCCAGGCCGAAAAGGGAGCTCATGTTTGGTTTAAAGTATAAACATAAAGCTAGAATGGGGGAGAAGCCAAAAATGATCTATTTCCTCTCATAGCATCATAAATGTGGTTAATGGTGATCCCAAAAGTGCTCAGAGACAGATGGTGCGGTTTCCTTTATCAGCCCATCAGCTAGGCTAACATGACCCTGCAGAAATCTGTTTTTCTCCACTGCATCTGTGCAAATAAACACTGGTAATATTTAATATTGAGCTGCTTGCCTGTAAAGTGATCTAAGTGATGTCAACTTAATTCACAAACGATGGCTCACCTCCAGTTGGACCTGAAACACCAATTTGCTAATTCTTCTGATTTTCTCCTTTTTCCTTGCTCTTGACCCTGACAGATTATCACCCTGAAAGTGAGGAAAAGGTTCCAACTCAGAGGGTCCCATTTGTTTCTAGGATTCGAACTTCTACTTCTTTCAAAGGGAAGGATGGCAGTGACCACAGATGGCTAGAGGGGATTGTTAACAAGCTATCCCCAGGGTGCCCAGAGCCCAGGGATCTGGAACGAGAAAGACGAAGGACCTGAGGGTAAGGAGCTAGTAATGGCCCAGGAGGATACTAAAGGTTTGTGTGTGATGGACAAAAGCTTGAGCCTTGTCATCAAGCTCCAGATGGGGATACAGCAGTGGTTGAGTTTGGGGTCTGGTCCTGGGTTTGAATCTTACTTGGCTATGAAGTGGTCGCCTTGCCTTCGAATGATTTACACAAATTTCCCCAGTCTGTTTCATAGCTCACTTGGGAAGGAAGATAATAGTAGATTTATATATATTATGAGAATTAAAGAATTTCCATTAACTCATAATAGTCCTGTGTGAACTATTACATTAAAAAATAAGTGGAGGGCCTCCCCGGTGGCGCAGCGGTTGAGCGCTGGGTTGCGAAGCTGCCCGCGGCCTCTGCGGCGCCAGTTCGATCCCCGGCTGCTTCCCGGCCACCGGAGGAGGGTCCCACATGGCGCGCAGACCTCTCCTGCCGCCCGCTGCTCCCCTCAGCAGTGTACTTCGGTCCTTCTGCCTGTTCTGCTCCCCGCTCTGGCTCTGGTGGATTCTCTCACCCTCCCGCGCTTCTTACTGTACCCAGTGCTTGTATAAACAAAACAAATAAATAAATAAATAAAAGACTGACACTTAAAAAAAATAAAAAAAAAAATAAGTGGAATAGTTATCACAGATATTCCACTGAGGAATGGTCATGCATTCCTACTGAAAGGATAGCCAGCCTGGGATACGACCATAAGAGCTAAGAAGGAAACACCGGACACATACATCGCTGGAGTTTGGGGGAGCGCAATCTCAGAGCAGAGTGAAGGTTCATCCAGATGGACCAGAGGCACCACCTTGGGATGTGGTAGCAGTGATGGGCTCAGATCATCATGGGCCATGGAGCTGCCCATGGTGGAGATGGCTGGGAGGATAGGGGACAGACAGAGAGCAGCTCTGCTGGAAGAACCAGTGAGATGTGGCTACTGAGCCGGCTCTAGCTCTCAAAGTTAACTCCAAAGGAGGAACATTTGCCAGCAGAGGGCCATGCACCCAAGGGGAGGGGAGGGGAATTGTTCTCTTGCATCTCTTCAGGGGTCTCCCGTCTCAATGAAAACAGCTCCCTTTCCTTCCAGTTCTCCAATATTACCGCCTCCCCATGCTCCCTCCAGCCACAGCAGCCTTCTCTGTGCTCACCAGACACTCAAAGCTCTTTTCAAACTCATAGCCTTTGCCATAGTACCGGCCCTGAGGCTCACCCTGTGCTCTGTGTCCAGGTAACTCCTACCGCAGCACACATTTCAGCTCCGGCATCACTTCTTCAGGGAAGCCTCTCTAGGGTTCTCAGGACAAGCACCCTCACAGCCACAGCCCCTCTCTCAGAGCCCTTGTCCAGAACAGGGTCAAAGGGTCACACCTGCTTCTTAGCTGTTAACTTTCCTGGATGTCTGTCATTCCTGGCTGTCCATCCACGTACCCTCCTGTGGGCACAGTGGCTCTCTCTGCCTAGTGTTCTGGGCAGAACAGTGTGAGGGCAAAGCCAGACAAAGCCAGTCCTAGTAGAGCAGCTGGGGCAAGGGTCTCCTCTAATCATCCAGGGACTGTGAGAGTGTGCTGACCACAGCAGATTGGATGATATCTCCAGGACTCTGAATCATTTAGCAAGTGGACTGCAGGTCACAAAAACAACAGAAGAGAACTCATTCATTTCCCCTGTAAGTCTTGTTGTTACTCTAGAAGCCAGTCTGGCTGTAAAACCCCACAAATCACAGGCCTGCACGATGAGGTGAAACCATCAGCATAAAACCTTTCATTCCAAGAGCCTCCTAAGTACAGCAGACAAGCGGACACCACAGTTAGACCCCCCTTTGACTACGCGTGCCTCTCTGACACCTGTCTTTGATGTCTTTGGACTGCATGTGCCTCTTTGACTCCTGCGTACTCACAGCAGCTTGGGGAGGGGTGGTGGGTGGTCTTGGGCCTGACCTTGGCTAATGAGGTGGCTTTGTGCTGGAGCAGTAGAAGGAAATCCCCCACTCCCTGAGCCCAGATTCTAAGATCCTCCAAAGTTCCCCTGATGACTTATGGTGAAGCTCCCCTCTGCTCCAAGGGACTTTGCCTGAACTTGCTGCCTCCCTTGGCATCTTCCTGCACCCTCTTCCCCCACCCCTTGATGTTCTCCCCGGAAGCCTTACACCTCAGTCCTCAGCCTGGGGCCTGCCCTAGGCTCCTCTTTTTTCACCAGCTGATTCCATTCACCCCATGCAGCAGCATTATCAAAAGGCAGGAAAGAGTAGACATATTTTGGAAATTCACCCAGGTCAGTTATTATGCTTTGCAAACATTTTCTCCTGTTCCAAAGGCTGCCTTTCACTGGGCTGGAGGTTTCCTTTGCTGGGCAGAAGCTTTTCAATTTGATGAGGGCCCCTCTTGTCGATTTTCATTTTTGCTGTCTGTATTTTTGGTGTCATATCTAGGAAATCAGGGCTAAGATCAATGTCACAGAGCTTTCCCCTGTGTTTTCTTCAAGGAGTTTTACTCAGAGTGAAATACTGTACTGTACATTTAAAATTTCTTAAGAGGATCTATCTCATGGTAAGTGTTCTTACCACAAGAAAGTGTTTAAAACGAAAGCGAGGGTAGATATATTTACACAAGAGGAAATTCAGAGAGTTATCACTGGAATACAAAGACCCAAAATAGATTGTGTTGTATATTAAACATATTCAAAACCTTGCCCTTGATTAGTTTACAGCTTAATATCTATATTTGTATATACCACATAATTTATATGCTTCATTATATATTGATACATGTGTTTGTTATGGATATAGATACAATGAACCAGGAAGAATTACATGTCTAAGTGCTAAACTTACAGCCAATCCATTGCTAAAGCGTAACAGATGTTTAGATTCCTCCTCTCATGGGAAAGGTTTTGGGGAAAACCACCTGGATCCCTTGACTTCAGTTAAAGGGCCTCGTCTGCCTTAAGATGTCTGAGTCTTATGTCACAACCACCTCCCAGGGACTTGACTCCCATGAAAATACCTGGGGTTTTGAGATTATTTCCTTGTTGGGAGTCACATCCCCTACATACCATATTCCCCTGCAGCACCACATCATGCGGGTGGGGAAGGTAAAGAGGGGGGGAGGGAGACTTAGCAGCAGGTAGCCATGGGCAGATTTGCTTTCTCTACCACATACTATGTGACAGTGTTTGTCCAGTTTCCCTCTATGTAAAATGGGATACCAGCACTCTTCTCTCAGGTTTGCAGGGAGACTACGTTGTCTAGTGCCAAGCTCTGGACCTGTCATAAGACTCAGTGATGTGTATTTTCTCTTCATCCTACGCCTAACTCTTGGTTGCAAGGACTCAGACCTAAAGAATTTGGAGAGGGACTGATTGAATCAAGAAGCCGAGACATGGTCTGATTCAAGTTGACTTTGTAGACACATATTGGTAAGCTCCTTGAAGGCAGAGATTACATTTTAAGTATTCAGTACAGTGCCAAGCCTGCTGCAGTGATCCGGAAAACATGTAAATAATAGTTATTAAACAACTGGATTTGGTCTTAGTTTCCTTGAAGAGGTTGCCACCTTGTGGACAATGATCAAAACAGCATGCCTCGGGAAACTAAGTTCCTAGGGCCATTTCCACTCTGGAGGTTTTATCAGCTACCACTCACATATAGCTCTTGGGAGCTTGCACAGGTAACACAGTGGTTCTAAAGAAGCAAAAGGGACAACTTAGTAAAATAAAAGGCAACTTCTTCAGGTTCTATAAAGATCAATGAATTTTCTTGGTTTTAATCCTTTGTCTAGTGACTCCATCTTGTCCTTTTATTGGCTCTGAGAGTAGCATAGGACCCTATGGGTCTTCTGGGAGGGACCTCCAAGCTCTCTAAGACCCTATGGTTGTGACAATTTGCACCAGAAATCCTAAAACGTCCAAGCACATGAACCATCATTTGTAAATGTAACCTTAAACTAAGCCAAATGACGAGAAAAAGACAAAAACTTACTGAGGTGCTCTCAGTCCTTCAGTAGCCGACTTGGCCAACAGGAAACCCTCAAAGAGTATCTGGTCTCTGTTCCTCTAAGTGCTAACACCACCATAGCTTCTGAGATCTAAGATACACATTCCCCTCTGAGGGAGACACACTTGCAACACACGAAGGATCACCCTAAATGGTGGATATATGAATTGAGAATGCAGAGCAGGAAGGAAATGCTAAGTGGGCAGGGGATAAAGAACCATAACTTTCAAATTAATGATAATGGAAAGAGCATGTCTCTAAAGACCAGAAGACTCTGTGTCTGAATCCTGATAAAGGACTGGAATCTCTGATAAGGTATTCAGTCATTGTAAGATTTGGTTTCCTCCTCTGGAAAATGAGTTAATAAGCTTTCCTCTGATAATCACCACACAGCCTCTTCTAGATATGCCATCTCCCATGACAGCGAGGGAGAGTCTTCAGCAACCCCCATGGCTGAAGGTAAACCACATAGAGTGTTTGTGCAAGAGTATGGGTTTCACTTCCATCACAAGTCATGTTGCCCTGTATGACTCAGATAATCACTCCATTCCTCTAGTTGGGTGTTTCCACAATAAGCCCATGGAAGTCTGGGGTCAGAGAAGCACTTATTAAGCAATACCCACAATTTCCTGAACTGAGTTTTCAAGCGAAGCCAATAATGTAAGGAAAGCGCTGCCCACTTCCATCAATTCATTTCTACCTCTGCTTCCTGAAAGATCCCAATTAGCCATTGTCATCAGCTCCACCTGGGAAACCTCCAAAACCTCTGTGGCTAATTGACCCAGGAATAAAAGATGCCAACAGAGTCCATGTGACCTGGGCTGACATTTGCTCAGCCTCCCTAGCCATTTCCTGCATCAAAAGGGGAAGCTAAAAGGATATTTATGTTGGTGGCCAAAGTTGTCACACTAGTGTTATGTAAAAGCAAACAGGGTTGAGAAGGTGGCAAGGGACGCCCACACAGTTCGTATAAAGGACCTGTATGCCCATTCCCAGCACAGAACACACCGAGCTCCTTTCACTTACTGATCATTCTCAGCTCCTTTTCTTGTTTCTGGGGATGGAGAAGATTCCAGTGGACTCATTTCCTGCCTGCGATGTTGGAAAGTTGGCCCTGGTTTCACAGATGAGATCCTCTTGTTGAAATATGATTAAATTCTTTCCTCTGTTACCTGTGAACAAAGTGTGGGACATTAATAAATACTGAATTGGGGCTGGGGCAGGAATCACACGGAGGAAGAGAGGTCAGTGGTAAAAATCTTTAGTGTGGAGCTGAGAAACGCAAGTGAGCCCTAGAACTGGGATCTATGGGTGACCTGTTAATCTTGAACAAGTGACTTGACATAATATACTGCATTTTCTATATAAAAGGCATAGCAGTGCTCCCAGCAGAAACCTGTGATGACAAGTGAAATTATTCCCTTACTTAGGGAGTTTATAAAAATTCATCTTCATAAGATGCCATCTCACACCTGTGAAAATGACAAACATCAAAAAGACTCCTAACAACAAGTGCTGGAGAGGGTGTGGAGAAAATGCCCTGTTGGTGGGAATGCAAGTTGGTGCAGTCATTCTGGAAAGCAGTCTCAACTCTCTTAAGAAACCAAAACTAGAACTGCCATATAATTCAGCAATCCCACTTCTGAGTATCTACCTGAAGAATACGAAATCAACTTGAAGGATTATATTATTTACATGGCTTAATGGCATTATCTGTGATAGCTAAGATAGGAAATCAACATAAGTACCCACTGATAAGGGACTGAATAAAGATGTGGTCTATATACACAATGGAATACTATTCACTTCTAAGGGAAGATGAAATTTTGCCATTTGCAGCAAAATGGAAGGAGCTTGAAGGGACTATGAGAAGTGAAGTTAGCCAGAAAGATAAAAGACAGATAATTGGATGATTTCACCTAAATGGGTAATATAAGGAAACAAAAGGATGACCTGACAAAGCAAAATAAAAACAAACTAGTGGACATTGAAATTTGAACTGAGTGTTGAAGTAGGTGGGGCTGAGAAATGCAAGTGAGCCCTAGAACTGGGAGCTATGGGTGACCTGTTAATGTTGAACAAGTGACTTGATACTTGTTTAAGGAGAAAGGGTAAAGGGAATCCAAGGGATGGTTGTAGGTATTTTGGTTCTTCTTTTTTGTTTATTTTTTTCCTTCAGAAAAAGGTAAAGAAAAAAAGAACGAAATCTCCTGGGGAAAGGCCTTATCACAGTTCCTGGCACTTAGTGTGTATTTCAAAATGATAGTTTGTCCTTATTTTACCCAGGGAAGCAACTATTGTTGAACCTGTTTTATGTAACTGTTGAAGATCTCACTTCCAGTAAGGGCTAGGTGGTTCCTGAGATTCAGCTGTAAACCCAAAGCTTAGGGCCTCTCAGAAGTAGGGAGGGTAAAGCTATGGGCATCAGAGTCTCTTGGGAACCAAGTTGCCAATGAACCTTCTAGGTCTTATGTCAGATTCAGGTGCAGAAGACACCAGGTGGTGGGCCTCCCTGGCGGCACAAGAGTTAAAGACAGCACTATCAAGCTATCGCCAGCCACTGCAACACAAGTTTGATCCCACAAGGGAACAACCCACATAGTGCAGCAGACCTCTTCTGTTGCACCCGCTGCTCCCCTCAGCAGTGTATTTCAGTACATCTGCCTGTTCTGCTCCCCACTTTCTCTGGTGGATCCTCTCACACACACACACCACACCCTGCACCTCTGACTTACACCCCAGTTCTTGTATGCATAAATAAATAAATCTTTAAAAAAAAAAAAGAAGATACCAGTGGGCACAGATTCCAATGCAAATGGTCTTTAGACCTTACTCCATAATTCCTGTCGATGTATATAATAATGTGTATGATAATACACATTAATACATATATAATAAAACACGTATTATTATTATTCCATGTAGGAGTAGCAGCTATATAACTACTAGCTTGGGTTTTATAACTAAGGGGCAAATTCATCACAGCTTGTTTAGCAAATAAAAAGAAAAAAACACATGCATGTCTGTACACACATGTGTACACACGCACATGCACAGAACATACCTGATTCTACACAATACAAATAATGGTACAGAATAAACTTACTAAAAGTCCATGGATTAGGTAAGTGTATATTTCACCACTTTGGCAAGTGAAAACATGTTGGGTGAGTCTATAATTCTGACCATAAAAACAGTTCAACATCTTGGAGAATCCCAGGGTTTTATGGAGATTATTTTGATGACATGGTGAAAAACTGGAGAAAGATATATTCTTTCAATCATTTGGCAAACATGGATAGCTGACCTGTTTTGTGTTAGACACTTGAATAAGCATGCAGGACTCAGAAATCAACAAGACTGGAAACTGCTTGAAGCTCCAGAACTTGTCTCTCTTGTTGGATAAACAGACAAACTTAAGTAATTCCAGCACATGTAAGTATATAGCAGAAAAAATCAGGGAACCCTGACAGAGAACTACTGTGGGCCGGGGAATGGGAGACAGAATATTCTTTCTGAAGAACAAACATTTCAGCTGGGAACTAAAGGTGAAAATGGCTTAGTTTTGCATTGAGAAAAGCAGACAGAGGGAACAGCAGGTGTAAAGGCCCTGAGGCAGGGAGGGGCTTGGTGGGGTCATGGGTGAGAAGGAGGCCAGATTTGGCTATGGGGAGTCAGGGCAGAGTGACATGAGGTGAGGTTGAGAGGGGGGCAGGTTTCACAGACACCCTGTGGACCCTGGTCAGGAGTTTGACTTCTATTCTGAGAGGGGCAGCTGCTAGGAGGTCATGTTGCTTTCTGCCTCCTCCAGGCCAGCTAGCTATAGAGCAATCTCCATTTTCCTTAGCACACAGATCCCAATTCCAGGGCAGCCCAATTCTCCTGGAGAAGGAAGTAAGAGGTCACATCCAGAGACCACTCCCACCCCAAGCAAAACTCCATTAACATGTGTATTTGATGCCTACAATATGGAAGTCTCCAGGGTCAGAACAGTGAGGATTAGAAGAAGGTTTTCAGAAACAGTATGTTGACTCCTTTTGCTCATTAACAAACATTTTATCAAGCATATATTTTTTGCCAAGCTCAATGCAAAACCAAGGTACCAGGACAAGTAAAAACAGGACCCCAACCTCAAAAGGGCTATGCTCCAATTAAAGTGCTAATTTATTAATAACAATGCTAATTAAGATACGGGCTGAAGGTGGCATGGAGCTGGATGAAGAATGAGTAGTCAAAGTCCCAAGTCTGATGAAAGAATGAATAATTGAATTAGTTAAAAAATAAGAGCAAGTGTAGGGCCTCCCTGGTGGCCTAGGGGTTAAGTCTCAGCGCTATTACCACTATAGCCTGCGTTTGATCCCCGGTCAGGGAGCTATCCTACATATGGTGCAGCAGACCTCTCCTGTCTCACCCACTGTTCCCCTCAGCAGTGCATTTCAGTAGATCCATCTATTCTGCTCTCCACTCAGTCTCTGGTGAATCCTCTCAACCCCACACCTCTGGCCTGCATCCCAGTTCTTCTATGTAAAAGTAAAAAATTAATTAATTAACCAATTAAAAAAAGGTATAAGTGCCAGGCAGAATGCAGTTAAGAGAGTTGGGAGAAGGAAGGTACAGAAGTGCGGGAAACAATATCCACAGGAGAGAAAATTTCTTAATGAACTGGCCTTTAATCCTAATAAGATTCAAAAGTGTGGGGATGAGAAGAAGATTTGCATCCTAAAAGAAGAGAATTAGTCAAAGTTCTGGACAAAAGCCTTCTCAGATCAGAAGGAGTAAGGTATCCAGAGGCCAGAGTCATCTAGAAAGACAGTGATAGGATGTAGCAAGATTGTTCAGGCACAATGACAAAGGAGACTGTGTATATGGAATCATTCTTATATTGTCCCAGTAAGACAATAAATATAAGGTAGGCTCTTTTATTAATCCCATTTAACAGATGAGAAAGCTTGAACACCCTATACCTACCATCCCAGCAGTGGAGCCCAGATAGGATCCTAGACCCTTTGGCTCAGAGTAGGGGACTTCAGACTATGGTACATGCTTCAAACCTGGCCCTTCATCTGTGTTTATTATATTAATAAAGTTTTGCTGAGACACAAACATGCCTGTTCATCTGCCTGGCACATTTGCATATTGCTCCATGTTACGGCAGAGATCCTATGTCTGCAAAACCTACAGTATCAACACTCTGGCCCATTACAGAAATAGTCTGCACACTGACTGCTCCTCTGGAACTCTCTCTCTCTTGGCTCAGGTGGCCTGTCAAGTATTGGGTTAGCAGCACCAAATGGAGCCCTCTACCTCAGGGACCTTCCCAGTCCTTGGACAGAGCCAGGCACTTCCCCCAAAGGGGCAGAGTTGGTGGTGGGGCAGAACTCCAGGGTCTTCTCAGGACGTAGAAAGCCCTGTAAGAAAGCCTATGCCTTGAGTGCTTGAATTCCTGTGGCATCTCTACTATTTATATTGAAAACACCACAAGAACTCATTTTTCATGCTATTTCAGCTGAAAACAGCCATGGCAGGCCCACAATCTGGAGATCAGCATGGTGGGGAAGAACGTGTTTGTGCAGCCGGGCTCAGCCTACCGTGCCCCAGGTTGCCTGGCCCAGGTGTGTGGGGGTCCCGGCCAGGCTTTCTTCTGGGATAGTGGGTTTGAGGAATGAGGGGAAGTCGAGAGGGGAAAGAGAGCGCGATGAAAATGTTACCTCCTCTAATCTAGAAAAGCATGAAAACATGAGCTGGCGTTCACACGTCTACCTTGTTCGACAAGCTAACACGGGTCATTAATTGAAATAAAATGAAACCAAATGGAATCCAGATGTGAGCCTACAGTCGCTCACACAAAACTCATAGACAAATCACCAAACGGGAACGCACTGAAATATGAACAGTAGTTATGTGAGGGGTTACCTCGTTGTCTCTATTCAACCACTTGTTTTTATTGTCTTTTATGACACTGAGACAAAGAGAGGGAGAAAAAAAATATAGATAAAACTCTAACAGCATTATGTTGCGCTTCTCCCCATAACTATGGACACTCCCCAAGACACTGTTTGCTGTTCACTGTTACATGTTATATCCCCGGTGCCAGGGACATGACCTGGAACGCAGGGAATCCTCATTTAATAACTGCTGAGAGAATAAATGGCATTATTTTGATAGGTGCCAGATGGTCCACAAGGAATCCACAAAGAGTAAGAATACATTGTTCTTATAATTTTTTAAAACACATTATTTTAAAAAAGATGTGTAAATGGAGAGAAAAAACAGATACTAACATCACATTTAGCCAATATTTCTTGACTACCTACTCAGTGTCCACATCTATTTTCCCTCCCCCAGCCTAGAAGGCCTTGCACAGTGCAACATTCACAGCAAATACTCAATGAATTCCTCACCAAGATCCTGGCCACACAACCACCACTGCCTCAGTGACCACCTACTATGAGAGTGATATATAACACAACAGAACAACTGCTCATCTTTAAGAGATTAAATGTTCAAGGGAGCCCATCACGATACTCCCAGAGTCTGGAGTGCATTTTCCTGGGAGATAATAAAACTGAATTACAGCCACAGTGCAGAGGAGAACGCAAAGTTGTTTAGCATAAGTCCCCATGAACCAGTAGGATCCCAGCAACTCCTGTGAATAAACAGTTCAGCATTTATGAACATTTGCATACAAAGCCTGGCACCCTGGTAGGCCTCTTTCCAGCAACCTCCTTGGAGCTCCCAACTCCCAACATCAAAGTCTAAAAGCACGCAATGAACTTGAGAGTTGGAAGATGCTGGCAGAGCATCTGAAAGTGTCATATATTACCAGGACTTATCATTAGGCAGGAGACATTGAGGCAAATTTTAATTTATTTTTTTCCCCCTTTCACAAACAAGGTGATGAAATCTTTATCTTAAGGGCTACTTGTAGTTATTGAGTAAGAAAACACATCCAGCAAAGAGCCAAGATTGCGACATAATGACTGGTCTGACCAAAGCTGACTCTGGTCAGGCAAGAGTGGGGTATGGATGTCATCATACACCCCTGGACTCTGTGAGCTGACCTGCCCCTTCTGAGCCTTCGTTATTCAAGGAGCACACAGCAGCCACACTGCTGACCATGTCACTCGTGGACATGGTAAACTGTTCCGATGGCGTGTAGGGAAGTGAAGGGCAGCTGGGAAAATGAAAGACCTTCAGTAAGTGAAATGAATATTCTTTTTTTTAAAGATTTATTTATTCATGCATACAAGAATTGGGGTACAGGGTAGAGGTGTGGGAGGGTGAGAGGATTCACCAGAGACAGAGTGGGGAACAGAACAGGCAGACTGACCAAAATACACTGCTGAGGGGAGCAGGAGAGGTCTGCCGCATCACGTGGGTATCTCCATGGCCAGCCAGAATCGAACCCGCACTGCAGAGGCTGCGTTCAACCATCTGAGCCACCCGGGAGACCCAAAATGAGTATTCTTAAGAAGCTATTACCCTCCACCAGACATGTCCCAGAAGTATAAAAAAGAAAATAATTAGACCTAGAACACATTGAAGCATGAAACAATCCTTTCATATCAGGGAGAAGGGGAGAAAACCCAATCCAAAATGGAAGCCCAACACAATGGGGGGTCACAGCCTGTAGGAAAGATTGCCAGAAGACAGATTCTTAGACAGTAACTATCCATCCCACAAGTGAGCATTAGTCACCTGCTATGTGGCAGGTGCAGTGCCAGGAAGACCTAGAAATATGTTAAAATTGGGTACTGAACTCCAAGAAGCCAAGCTTGGCACCGGTACATCATAAATGTCCTTCATCCACCCCATAAGTATTTATGAAGTCCTAAGCATGGAAAAGACACTGCTCTAGGCACTGGGGTTACACAGGACAAACTCCCCATCTTTCTGCATTGCTAGTCCCAATAGCAGACAGCTTTGCAGTTTTAAGGAGAGGAAAAGTTAGACATCACCTACTCAAGGCTACACACTAGGAAACTGGTCAGAGGCAAGACTTGGACCCAGCCCCACTTCAGGCCCTTCCTTCCCCTGTCTACACCAAGGGTCAGCTGCAAGCACAAATGTCTACAAAGTCCAGCTGGCAAAGCAGAGCGGGTCAGCCTTATTCCATAACAGCAGCTCGTTTTTGTTTTTAGGCAGACACATTGAACCTAGGTTGGCTTTTCCAATCCTGCCAATAATAATAATATAGTAATAACAGTAATAATAGTTACAATACGCCACCTCACTTTTCCCTAAGCAGGCTATTTTTCCCCTTTGAGCATCAGAGCTAATAAGGAACACCTCAAGTTTTGCTCTGCTATCATGGTAAGGAGTGGAGGAGGCAATGGGCTGATGTTGGGGCCTTGCAGAAAAGGGGTGCATACACCCATGTGAGGGACAGCTGATTCTCAGTTTTTGTATGGTCACTGTACAAAAATAAGCCCTGTGTTGACAGACAGATTTTTTTAAGTGAAGTCAGAAATCTGGATTGCTAAGTCAGATCTCCCGATATTTAGATATGGGCCATCAGTTTTTAAAAAAACACTTAAAAATGTATATCAAGATTTTGTTAGCTAAAATGATACAGATCTTATTCTTAAATGTGGCACAGGTCTCTGAAAATTGGCACAGCAAATAAGGTACATATGGAATGATATTTTAATATATTCATCAAGATTACCTTTCCATATTTCCAGGCAGGCCATGGAAACAATTGCAGAGAGAAAAATGTGGTGCTATCAAATTAGCCCTGTACCCCAAATATCAAATAGATGTTGGCCATGAGTGCAATACAAGCTAAGAGATGGGAAGGGTCACCCTGTTGTTGAGCAACTTCATGGAGGAGAGGAGATTTCACCTGGGATTTGAAAGTGTGCTTTTAGTTTGGGCCTACGTATGGACTTCAGACCAGGTCCAGGGAGAGACTGAACCGTTGGGAAAAAATTGGAGCTGTAGGATTTGTGCCATCCCCCCCTTTAACACAGCACCTGATACATAAAAAGCTTCCTATAAAAACAGAGGGATGAGATGAACTCATAGATATGAAAGTGTTTTAACTGACACTGCACAGCAATAAGGGGTGATGAGGAGGCAGTTTTCAAAGGAACATTAAGTAGGCTCCTGAGGGAAGAATAATAAATTGAGGATCTCTGGCACTCCTGAATGCTGTTGTCAAAGTTCAGCAGGCATTTCCTTCACAAAAAACAATGAAGGGAAACTCATTCCATGAATTTCTGATCCACCGGGGATATTAAACCAAAAGTAGAAGGGAAATAGAGGTTAATATGTGGCCTTTTTCAGATTTCAGAGTCAAGAGACACGCCCAGACCTGCCCCACTCCACTCCCTTGTCTCCCCTAATTAAAAACAAAAAAAGCACTAGCTTTTATTCTAAGAAAGCAGGAAGGCTCACAGTCATCACACGCTATGGTGCGATTACAAGCACACGCACAGGACCACACAGGTTCGAGACCCAGCTCTGCCACCTTGGACAAGCTGCTGAGCTTCTTTGAATTTCTCTGTAAGGGGTGAGGCAGCCAAGCACTGCCCATCTCACATGACTTATGTCCTGACAGGGATAAAGTACAGTGAAACCTAATTCCCCTCATGGAAATATCCAATTGGGGTCAGAAATGATCTCATTTCAAGGAGACATCCAAGGAGTTGATTCTCGTCAACTAAAAATGCCACAAAGGTTTCATCCAGGTTGTGTAGTGTTTCTTCATAGTCATCTTCTTTCCACTGCCTTCTTAGGACAGAGTGCTGCCTTCACACACAGGGGTTTCTCTGGGCAGGGGAACCCGGTGCACAGATTGCCAACAGGAGTCCCAAGCACATGAAATACCCATGTGCTCCCCAGTGACTACCAGCACCAGGTAGCCATGCACCAACTGCTTGGGGCTCAGCACTAGACTCACTGAGAGCTCAGCACTGCATTAGATTTTCCTCCACAGCTACATGCCCAGTGCACAGCTTTATGCTGTTTGCACGTGCTTGGGGGTCCAGACCTTTCCTTTTTATTAACTTTTAGATACTTGCATTGTTAATCTTTCATTTTCACTGGCAACTTCAGCCAGCAGTGAAAATGAAATGCTGCCTTCTATCGTGCATTACAGAAATCTTGCTGAACATGCAATGTCTAAAAGAGGGCTGAAGTAGAACTTGTCACAGAAATGAGACTTATCCTTGTGATGCTATGTGTATACCTGATACCAGTCACACCAGTCATAGGGCTTAGCAGAGTGCTGAGTATACTGTGGGCATTCAATAAAGGCAGTTGCTATTAGTAGTATTATTAATATTGAATTTATTTTGTTATGGTTATATTCATGATGTGTATTTTTGAGGGAAAAAAAAAACAATGTCAAAGACAGGCATTCCCTTCTGAAGGAAACACACTTTCATTGATAATAACTGCTTTAGAAGTAGAAGAGAAACATAAGAAAGCCAGTATCATCATTTTTTTAATATTTTATATAATTCTTACATCATTTTTCATTTTTGCACAATGCATGCATTTTCATTTTGGTTATATTCCCCAAACAATTGCACCTCCCCTTACTTCGACCCTTATCCTTCCTCTCCCCACCTCTCCCAGCTCCCCATAGTGTGTCTCTGGTTTATAGTTGCTTATTGATTTTGATTTTGATTTTGTATTAATTAGTCTTTTTCCTGGTCCCTTATTTAGGTTTTCTAAATTCCTGCTATGAGTGAGACCATCCGGTATTTTTCTTTTTCTTTCTGGCTAATTTTGCTGAGCATGATCACTTCTAGCTCCATCCATGTTGCTGCAAACTGCATGTGTTTCTCTTATTTGATTGCTGAGTAATATTCCATTGTGTAGATGTAGCACATCTTCTTGATCCAGTCATCTATTTTTGGGCATTTGGGTTGTTTCCATAGCTTAGCTATTGTAAATAGTTAGTGCTGCTATAAACATAGGGGTGCAGGTGCCAGCATCACTGCTTAGTCCAAACTTCAGACTGCTGACCCTAGGGCAAATGTATATTTTCCGTATGTACATCACATGTCAATAGAGAAGAATAAGAAGCATGCTTTTTGCAAAAGAAGAATCTTTTTTTCCCCAGATTTCTTTTAAACAATTTTCTAGATCAATATCATCAAATGCAATATTATTTGATGATGTAAGAGACATAACCTGGCAAAAAGCTGACTGATATAGCGATGTTGTTAAAAACTCAATGTGATTTACTTATTTTAATTAAGACTGAATGATACCATATTCTATGACATACTAACACCATACTTACATAGTCACTGCCCTGCATTTTATTATACTTAGTTTCAATTTCACATTGACAATTCAAAGGCAACTTTGATATATCTCTCAATAACATATTCTGAAATTGAGAAATCTAGCTGTTAATCATTTAGAAGTATGCCACTTAGAATTTTTATATCCTTGCTACACTGCATCCTTATATAACATGTCCTTACCACATAAGTATGCCACTGAGATAGAATTATCTGATACAGAAAACCTATGATTCTCGGAAAGAAATAAAAGGGAATCCTAAAAATATTTTATTCCAAGTTGACTTCCTTAAAATGTTGCTATTAACTTCCTAAATTGACTTATAAAACCTTATGTTCAAATACTTCTTGCTTGATGGATGAAGCACACTCACAATATGGTAAATCCATACTTAGCCATAAAATTAATAAACAGTTATAAGTAGCAGAGCACATGGTAATTGATGGTTTATAAGTTTACTTTCTTTTTTTCCCTATAAATTCAGACATAAGGAAAAATTATGCACTTCTGGGCCACTCCAATAGGGTACAAGATTAAAGACTCAATTCCTGATTTTGATGAGGTTAAACTATAGTTAAGGAGACAAATGCATACAAAAATGATTTTAAAATACAACAATCTTTAAATAAGTTGCCTCAAAGTAAATTTTTTAAAAGCAAAAGATGAACTCCCCGTGGCTGTGATGCCAGGATAAGGTCTTCTGGGATGTGGATATAGATTTGTTTTTGAAGAATGTACAGGTCTTAAAAAATCAAAAGAGGAGGGCCTCCCTGGTGGCGCAGCGGTTGAGCGCTGGGTTGCGAAGCTGCCCGCAGCCTCTGCAGGGCCGGTTCGATCCCCGGCTGCTCCCCGGCCACCGGAGAAGGGTCCCACATAGCGCGCAGACCTCTCCTGCCGCCTGCTGCTCCCCTCAGCAGTGTACTTCGGTCCTTCTGCCTGCTCTGCTCCCTGCTCTGGCTCTGGTGAATTCTCTCACCTTCCCGCGCTTCTGACTGTACCCAGTGCTTATATGTATGTATGTATAAATCAATCAATCAATCAATCAATAAATCTTTAAAAAAAAAAATCAAAAGAGGAATGGAAAATAAATGTTCCTGCCATGTTTGGAAGGTAGCTAAAGGACTAGTCTGAGTGAAAGAAAGACATTTATTGGAGACAAGTGGGAGGAAGGTGAAAGAACACCAAAAAACCTTGTTTGGAGTGTGATTCTTCAGGGCTTTTTCCAAGAGCCAAGAGGAATGTGACTTAACAATGTCATGTCATAAAAATTCCAACTTTTAGGGCATCCCCAGTGGCGCAGCTGTTGAGCGCTGGGCTGCAAAGCTGCCCGCAGCCTCTGCAGCGCCGGTTCGATCCCCGGTCACCGGCGAGGGTCCCACATGATGCGACAGACCTCTCCTGCTGCCCGCTGCTCCCCTCAGCAGTGCACTTCCATCAGTCTGCCTGTTCTGCTCCCTGCTCTGGAGAATTCTCTCACCTTCCTGCACTTCTGACTTGTATAAATACCCAGTGCTTGTATAAATAAATAAAATCTTTAAAAAAAATTTTAAAAAAATATCCTACTTTTAGATATTGGTCTGATTATGGTGTGATTAGCAGAAAGAATGTGGAGGAAAGGAAGATCACTCTATGGAGCTGTCAAAATGCCAGGTGAATAAAATGTAGACTTGATGGTACCAATAGAATAAATGTAGGTGAATAAAAATGTAGACTTGATGGCACCAATAGAAATGAAATTCTTCGTGAGGGAGGTTGAAAAGATATATTCACAGACCTTTGAGGGTATATGAATATTGCAAAAGAGGGAAAGAGTCATGAAAATTAGCCCTAAAATTGAAAACTTCAGCTAATGGGAAAACTTCTGATAGAGCCATTGAGAAAGGGGGAAATTATTCATTTACAAATGGAGAAGAACAGATGTATGGCCCTGATTTGGGAAATTCTGGTTGAATGTATTGAGACATTGTTGTAGAGCGACTAAATAGAGTAGCAACAGATAATTGAAAGTAAGTATTTGACTGAAATTCAGTAGTGATCTTTGATATTGGGAATCATCTACTGGGAAATAATAACTGAAGCAACAGCCCTGAATGAGCTCCTCTAGAGAGAGATGTTGCAGAAGGAAGATCAGGGTCCTGGGACCAAAACTTAGGAGATGTTCATATATAAGGTTAGGAGACACAAAAAGTGAGCATAAAGGGAAAGGAATACCAAGAAGACAGCAGAATGGATGTCATGGGAAGACTTGGGATCTTGAGATAATTAAACCTCTCAATGTGTAGTGGTTTTGACATTTAACCACAGGACTTTTTAGTCAAATGAAAACCTATGCGGAAACTCAGTATAGCAGAACGATTGCATTCTTGAAGAGAAGAGAAAGAACTGTGTCCCCAGTCTGGCCACTCCCATTCCAAGAATCCACAGCATTCACTGCTACTAAGGGAGTACTCCTCTCTACTCCCCAAGGCTTCATAAAACAAAGTTTGGAAACCAACATTACATTCTGATTATTTTTATTTTAAGGATGAGGACACTGGAATTTGAGGAGGAAACATTAACTATGCAAAGTCAGAGCTTGTTTGTAGCAGAGTCATGGATCCCGGCTCCTGGTTTCTAGTCTATCAGCTTTAAATTACCAATGAATCTTCGCAGAGTGCCCAGAGTCTGAGCAAGAATAGAAGTTCAAGAGGGAAGGATGTGATCTAGTATGACATTGTACAAAGCCCACAAGTGGATGAGAGAGTCCTGGAGAAGAAGCCCAATGGCAGACAAACCGATTGATCCTGTATCCTATAGTGGTGCCAGCTGCTGCCCTATCCCAAGGACACTTCTCCATGGCTTTCTACAGGTCACAGGAGGAGAATTCATTCTCTCTGCATGCCACTTTATACTTTGCAAAGTATTATCCCATTCATTGTCTCATTTGAACCTCACAATGAGTCTGGGGTGGGGGCACACAAGATGGGCAGATAATGTTACAGTATTCATATTTTACACACGAGCTGTTGATATGAACTTGCCTAAGATAGCATGACTACCCCACACCTGTACTAGGAGTAGAACTCAGGTCTCCCAGCTTCCAAGTCCAGAGGTCTTTTTAGTAAGCTCCATTTCCTCCTGCACCCCAAGAACAACAGGGCAGCTGTTTGGACTGATGACTAGGGATAATAATACCAGAAAGTTATGTATGCTGCCGAAATTAATAATTAAAGATTTCTGGTTCTGGGTAGCATGGAGAAAAACACTCCATGCTGTTTCTTCACTGAATATAGTTATAAAACGTGCACTTATTGAAGGAAACAGCTATTAGGAGGACTCTGAAAAGTCACTAGTGGCATACAGATTGGGGAAGAAGATCAGGATTGGAAAGCCACTGAAATAGTGATTGGCTTACCATGTTCCCCCCGCCCCCTCTGTAATACCTTGACATGAACTAAACATACAGCCTGGCTATAGACACCAGGGCAGAACAGAAAAAGAGCAAAAACCACCTGATGCCAACCTGAGGACCTAAAAAGGGAAGGTGTAACACTTTAAGATATTTCCTATTTTCTTTTCCCCTTTTCTGTTTCCTCACACCCATAATCAGTTTTATGAGGGTGGTGGAAGGAGTCCACAAGAACCAAAATTCTGGAGGAGAGGAAGGTTACTGTAGGTTTAGTGCAGTTGGATCCCAGCAGGGATTTTTTTCTCTCTACCCACCCACCATTAGCTCCTGACACAGCCCATTAAAATGACTAATGCCCTATTTTCTAGTCAGACGACCAAAGGAGGCATCTCAGGGAACCAGAAAATACTAAAGACATCACAAAGAAGGAGTCCAAGAAAAGAGACCCATAAATGTGATTCTAAGCCCTTGGGCTGTCCCACCTCTCAGGGCAAACATGATCCTCTTGGGCACACCAAACACACTCAACAATGAACTAAGAGCCACCTGCAGACTGACCACTAGGTGGAGCACATGCAGGACAGATGCTAATAGCACTGTATAGGCTTGAAAAGTAAAGAATACTAGAAACAAATCCCACAGAATGTTAACAGAACTGGAGAATGATAAATAGAAACTCCACTGGTTACTGAAAGAAAAATAGCAACATTCTTCACAGGATTAGAAGACCAGATCTTTTTCCTTCTAATCTTTTTTTTTTTTTTTTTTTTTTGAGATAACGTTGGTTTAGAACACGATGAGATTCAGAGGCACAGAATCTCTTAACATTTAAAAAGCCCAGGATACAATCCAAGATTACTCAATACATGAAAGAAAATCAGGAAAATCTGAACTCATAAGGGAAAAGACAATCAACAGACACCAACACTGAGAAAATACAGATGTGAAATTATTCGACACTTTTAAAAGTTAGCATAAAAATTCATGAGCAAGCAACTGTAACCACGTTTAAACCGAAGGAAAACTAGGACATCTCAGCAAAGAAATAACAGAGGGGGCTCAAATAATTTTGGAACTAAAAACCACAACTGAAATGAAAATTCAGTGGATGAACTTAATAGCAGAATGAAGATGACTGAGGAAAGAGTCATTGAACTTGAAGATAGATCAATAGAAATTACTCAATCTGAACACAGAGAAAACAGGGGTGGGGGATGGAACACATTTCAGGTATCTATCAGATAATGGCAGAAGTCTGCACTTTCACATACTCAGAATCTCAGAAAGAAGAGAAAGCAAGTAGTACTGAAAAATATTGAAGAATAGTGGTTCAAAACTTCCCAAATTAGGGGCCTTCCTGGTGGCCTAGGGGTTAAGTCTCAGCACTATCACCACTAATGCCTGAGTTCGATCCCCAGCCAGGGAGCTAACCCACATATGGCACAGCATTGTCATTCTCCTCAGCAGTGTATTTCATTAAATCCACCAGTTCTGTTCCCCACTCTGTCTCTAGTGAATCCTCTCATCCCCTGCACCTCTGGCCTGCACCCCAGTTCTTATATGCATAAATAAAGTAAATCTTTAAAAAAAGGTAGAACTCATATAAGCATTTTACCACAATAAAATTTTTAAAAATCAATGAAAATGAAGATCAGAATTCATCTGAGAAAAGGAAAGGAAAGAGTTACTCAGGAGAACACTATCTACCCCCACCCAAGGTGGGAGATTCCTGGGCAGAGCATACAAGTGCTCCCCTGGGGTTTGGCTGAGGATAACACAGCAAAATAAACAAGGAGGTCCCAAACAAGAGCCAGCTCTCTCATTCCTTTGACAGCTGAATGGTTACCTTCCCTCGGCAGAAATGTGTACAAATCTGGATTACATCGAACGGTCAGATGCCTTATCTAAAAGACGACAGCCACAGCTTGATCTTTGGCCTAAGGGGAGAATTAAAAGGTGTTTATGTTTCAGAAATAATCAGAGTCAGACATCTCGAAATTAAAATTCTTTGTCAGCCTATCAATATTTATGAATGTGTAAAATTTCCGACAGCCCCATTCCACAATTTCCATGCATTGCAGGTTGAGAGATGTTTGACCTTGCAGAGAGAAAGTATGTCTTTGCCCGCCTATTTCTCACTTAACTCTGCAGAGTTTTCTTTAAAACTATGACCATCTTCTTGTCAAGTTACCTACATTCACCTTTCTCATTGAAATCAACCAGAGATTTCTCTGCTAACACACCTTGCAGGATGGAAAAAAAGCAAATGACAGATTCCCTACTATCTAATCAGCTCCAAAGAACCATGAATTCAGGAATTACCTGTACATTCATACTACGGTCAATCTAATTTGGAAAGAAGACAAGATTTGCAGAGACTAAAAGCTTATAGCACAGTTTGGACATTAACTCATCTTGTGAACTCGGTCCAGTCTTTTTTGCCTTTTGAAGTTTCAGTTTTATTATCTGCAAAGTAATCATTTTATGTCCTTAGGCATGTATGTGAGTGTGTCTGCTCACAAATGTGCATCTGCATGTGTGTTTCCATGTGCATGTGCCTGCATGTAAAAGTCAGGTTCACTGGTTGCAGAGTGTGAGGCAGGCGTGTGCTCTTTGAAACAAACCTGCAAGGTAGATGAAGCACCCAGAAAAGCAGAAAGTGTCAAAGATAAGGTCTCAGGTCAAGTCCAGGTTTCGTCTGACTCAGGAGAGAAGAATAAATGGGCCGGTAACAAAACACAAAAATGGGTATCTCAAAAGAGTCCCTACCCTGACATTAGAATAAGAGGGTCAGCTTTTTCTTTTTTAACTCCATTATCAAGGTGGTGGGAATAGTTTCCTGAGTGAAGAGACTACTCTTAAGTGATGATAAATCTTTGGAGAATGAGGCTACCTTGAGCCCTTGAGTTAGAGGAGAGACACATAAAGGACACGTGTGTTGTGTGCTTGAGTGCATGTGCATGCAGACACAGACACAGGGGGAGCCTTCCATTTTCCCCAATGTCTTGCAAAGTTATTATGAGAACAAAATAAGGCCACACTGGAGGAAATATTAGAAACCCATGCCACTCATGCCTCAGGCATTCTCCAACCAATCACAAGCTTTCTCAACTCCAGTTGCTTGCTATCCCCTCTGCCTTTGATCACCCTCCCCCCATGACCAACTTGCCTGTGACTTCAACACAGCCCAAAGGTACCTTCCCTTTGGAAGGTTCCTGTGTGAACCACCCACTTTGATCACCCTACGTACTGCACTTGGTCATAGTGGAAGACACCATTAATAAGGACCCAAGAACAAAACCCCATGTGCATGCCCCATCTTAATCAGTTAGTGTATTCAAATCCCAACTCTTCATTAAATACTTGTGACCTCTGACAAAGTCAAAACCTTTGTACACCTGTTTTCCTCTTCTGTGAAGATGAATGATGCCTCCAACCTCAAAACCATTATAATACACATGAGAGCTTTTTAAAGCTACGGTTATGGGTTGAGGGTTATTTTCTCTGCCTGAAGGAGCACATTTCTAGCATCTGCCGGTTAAATAGACCCCATAACAGCCTTGAAACCTCAGAACTGCATCAGAAAAAAGAAATGATTATACTTAGATTTAAAGGAAACAAAAAGAATGCATAGCTTTCACACTGAAATAATCTAACATCGAGGAGAGGAAAAGCATTAAAATGGGGGGTTGGGGGGCTTCAGGCCATGAGCCAAATGCCCTGATGGCAGCTGGGCTCAGCAAAGAATGTTCAACTATTTTTAGTCTTTATTTGGGTATACTGATTTCCGAAACAATATCCTCTAATTATGGTGTCTAGGACTGTATCCTGCCCTCCCACCCTCCCTCACCAGAAGTAGCAATTCTACACTGTCCAGCAACTCTTTGCAGGTGCTCCCCAAACCAGACAAGCATGCTCAACCTTTTACAGGCAACATCCTGGAACCAGCTTGTATTTCAACAGCCATCAAAGTGTTTTGCTTGTAGCAAAGGGCACTCTTGAGTCCTCCTCTCACCAGGCAGCTCCATGGTTTTCTGGTGCCAGCTGGCAGCCAACACAAAGCACTGGCATCATTTTTGTTGTTGTTTTCAGAATAATACTGCAGAAACACAATGCCATCTCTGTAGCTCATGTTGTGGGGAAATGAAATTGACCGCCTGTTTGGGTTACGTGCTGCTGGGTGAGAAGTCACTGCAAAAGATGGTGACTCTGAACAGCTATTGAGTTCTTTTTCATGGTTCCAGGGATTGGTGTGGCTAGCTGGACAGTTGTACAGGTCTTTCTTGGGGTCTTTCATGCCACTGCATACAGCAGCTGGGGCTGGTGTCCTCTGGAAGCCCAGAAGTCTAGGAGCATCTCCTGTTCATGTGGCTACTCCTACAGGGTAGCCACGCTTCTCACAGGGTGACAAGTGAGCACTACAAGAGGGAAGAAATGAAATTTGCCAGGTCTTCCTAATGCCTGGCCTCAGAACTCTCAGTTTGCCATATTTCTCCATATTCTATTGGTCAAAGAAGTCACAAGGCAGCTCAGATTTGAGGTAAGAGAATGTGCACTACACCCTGGATGGAAAAAGGAAAGGAAGGTTAGGGTGATCTTTACAGACCAGCTCACATGTGGCCCAACATGAACATGTGGGAGTGCTTTTCAAAAGCTATTTGAGGGTAGCTTCCTCAGCATGAAAGAGAACATTTCAGGGCACCAGATGTCTATTTCTCATAAGGTGTCACTGCTGTTCCTTTCATTAGAGTGCCAAGTGAATCATAGGCTCTTATGGCCATCCCTCCATGAAAGCACTCTTGTTCTGTTCACACACTTTTCCCCAGGACCTAAGCAAAATGTGTGGCCTAGAGGAGACATGTGATAAACATGATGTTGAGTGTTGTGGACCAAAGGATGGTTCCCCCAAATGGTATGTCCAAGCACTAAACTCCAGAGCTTGGGAATGAGACCTTGTTTGGAAAAAAAGATCTTTGTAGATGTAAGAAAGTGAAGGATCTCCAGTTGTGATCCTCATGGAATCAGGGTCAACCCTAAATCCAATGCCAGGTGTCCCTACAAGAAAGAAATTTATAACATAAAGATACAGAGGAAAGGCCATGTGAAGACAGGGGCTGAAATCAGAGAGATAAATTGGCAAGTCAAGGAACACCAAGCATTTCTGTCAGCCACCAGAAGCTAGGAGAGAGGGATTGGATGCAATCTCCCCTGCAGCTTGCAGAAAGAACCAGTGCTGATGACCTCTTGACTTCAGACATTTGAATTCCAGAATAGTAAAAGAATAAACCTGCATTGTTTTTAAGCCACCAAGTTTGTGGTCATTTGGTCTTGGCAGCCCTGGGAAATGAATACAGTGAGTGAATGATTTAGCAAATAAATTGAAATTTGTGGGAATGAGTGAGGAGAAAGCAAATTGAGAAAAGGAGAGTAGGAAGGAGTTTCTTGAAAAGAAATTTTGGCATCTGCTAAAAATGTAAATCTAGTCTCTGTTCCTTTGTTGTCCAGGAGGCTGGGTCTATGGAGAACAAGATTACAGTTCCATACAGATAGGTGAGACACATCAGTACTTAAAGAGCTCTGAAATTTATATTTCCATGTCTATGTGGTAGAGAAGAGGGTATGGTGTGGAAAAGCTGATTTTGTTAAAGGTCAGCTGGGCTCAGGGACCTCAGCCAGTAAGTGACACTATGAACTCCACCCCCATTTGCCCATCACAATCCGCATGCCTTGCTCTATAACTTCTAGCCTGCTCTAAACCAGATTTCTGAACAGCGAGGCTATTGGGAAGGAGTGGTGAGGGCATTTTTGGTGGGTGGAATGGGGCGTGACATGGAAGACATGGGAGGCAGCTGCTGGTTTTTTGCTCTTTGTGACTTTTAGTTCTTTGGATCGGACTCTTCAGAGACAATGGCAGCTGCCATCTTGACCTCCTGGAGGATTATCCAGTTTGGACGGTACATTTTGAACTTAGTTGTCTCCTTCTCTATCAGCCCTCTAGGCCTGTCTAAGCTTGTTTGTTTTTCCTGCTGAGAGGTACCTTGGACTCATTCTCCTGGCAGCTGTGCTCTTGGTCCTTGCCTGTTTGGTTGAACTGGTGCCCAGGAAGGAATGGCTGATTTCAGAGTTTGATCAGGTGTCTGTGTTTTGAAATCCTTTATCCCTCTACCACACACTCATTCTCTCTCTCGTGCTCTCACTCTCTCTTAAAAATCTGTGAGCACACTAGAGTTTGATTACTTTGCTATTATGTGTGGCATGAACTCCTAGAATGGGCAACAAGGGTCTTTCCTCTTAATAGTTTGGGGTTCCTGGGCACCCTTTGGTTTTACTCAGCATCAGTTTTGGTTCCCTGAATGGGAATGGGTCTCCTGGTAACAATTTGAACTTTGGTGCCTTGGGTCTATTTGAGTTCCACAGTTGGGCTCTCAGTCAACATGTTGATGGGAAAAAACTATTTCCTGGAAGTGAGTGCTAAGAATCTTCTAGAACTCAATTCTAGAAGGGAGCATCTCTTGGCTCTTCAGAAGGACACATTTCGATAACATTTTGTCTAAATCTGAGTAACAATGTCCACATGGGGAGGTAAGAGGTGGGAGGCTAAGGTAGGACATGAATACCTACATCTCTTTTTTTTAAATAACTATGAAAACAAAAGCCCAGAAGAAGATCAGGCACTGATATAGGTGCCTTCTACCTGCTCCTCTACTGCCTCTCTTTCCAGGACTTCATCAGCCAAGGCTGTGGGGTGAAAAATTAGCCAGAAATTATGAGAATCATGAAGCCAACACTCAGGCACAACCATAAACAAACACTTGGCATCTAAACAAAAACCCACATGCACACATGCACCCTATTATACTGGAAGCTGAAGGAATCAGTTTATGGAGACACTTGCATGAGAAATGCAATTTTTGAACTAAAAATCTAGTACTCTGAGGTTCAAAACATTTCTGATAAGAATTGCTGCTGCTCTGCAGAATGTCTCTTGTCATAGGTTTTCAGCTCTGAAAAAGATCATGGAATTCTAGAAGTTCAATTATCTTTCCCAAAGGGAGTACTAAAAGGGATAGAGTAATGAAATATTATTATGTATTTCTAAATCTCCCTTGCTAAGGAGACCCAAAGATGATAAGATGATGACAGATTTTCTTTCTGAAAATGGCATTTCTGGATGTAATACCATTTTTTGGCTGCCTTGTGTAAAAAGAGCAAGCTAATGACCCTTCACTCCAATTTAATATTCTCTGTGCATTTCTAACTGCCTGATATTATGTCTACTAGTTTATTGTCTATTCTCTACAAAATATAAACTCCATGAAGCCCAAGGGCTTTATTATCTACCTTTTTCCACTATACATCCCCTTAAATAGTACCTGGTACAACATTAAATACTAAATACCTCTTGAATAAATTACACCAATTTAATGCTAATAAAGGATAAGACACGATATATTTGCTCTGTGAGGTTGTATTATATAAGATTGAGAAGTTATCCTCCACAAGATTGCAATGGACATTAAGAAAAATAATGCTCAGGAAAACTACAAGGGCATTAAGAGGTATAATAAAGAACTATTGAGAAAGCACAGGGGAAATTCATCTTACAAATGATGTTATGAATGTCGGCACTCTCCATTGAAGTTAACGGATATGTGATTAAGACAACTCTCTAGCACACAGTGAGCTTGCTGTGACTTGGCTACTGTTTGGGATACCCATTGTGTGACAGTCTGATTTCCTGACCCCTTGGGTGATTCATTTGCATTTTGTGGAACTCGGCTTCTTCCTCTATAAAACAAACCATTCCCCCAGATAATTTGCTGATGAAACAAGAAATAGGGCTGGTACCAATTTCTCAGTAAGTCTGAGGCATGAGTAATGAAACAGTATTAGACCGGTAACAGTTAAAAGACGGATCACCAAACTGCCTGCTATAAAGTTCTGTCTAGGGCCTCCCCTGGTGGCGCAGGCAGTTGAGCACGGTGCTGTGAAGCTGTTCACAGTCTCTGCAGCACCGGTTCGATTCCGGCCAGTGGGTGAGGGTTCCATATGGCGCGGCAGACCTCTCCTGTCATGCCTGCTGCTCCCCTCAGCAGTGTATTTCATCAGTCTGCCTGTTCTGTTCCCCACTCTGTTTCTGGTGAATCCTCTCACCTCCTGTGCATCTGGCCTGTACCCTAGTTCTTGTGTAAATGAATAAATAAATCTTTTAAAAAATTAAAAAAATAAAGTTCTGTCTATAAGGATGTTCTCCAGAGTTAATTATAATAAAGAGAAAGTTTGGAGACCACACTGAAAATGATTTAGTTTGAACTCCTTTTAGATTTAATGAAAAATTGCAAAACCTGTTGTGTTTCCATTGAAGGTGTCTGAATCAGACAGAACTTTTCGCAAGACACTTCTCTGACATGCAGAGTATTTTGAGCTAAGAGCAATGAAACCCCTTGAGCCTGAGGAGATAGTTCCCTTCTTGTCTAAGTCCTTCCCTAATTGAAGAAGAGATCATCATGTCCTAAGCTCCTGCCCTTTTCCTAATCAGAGAAGTAATTATTGCTCTCCCCCTTTTATAACTCAGAAGAATGTAGTTGTGTGTCTCATCCAGTTGCATGTTTTTCAGTGACCCCAACAATCTCATCTTTATTCTCAGAGTAAGGATAAGGTCACTCCTCTGTATCTGATATACAAGGTCTCCCCCTCTCTGTCCTTGATGCATCAGGTCCTTAAATGCAGGTTAACAATTCCTGGGCTCCCCATTATTCTTTAGAATTTACAACCATGCAAATACCCCATCTTTACAGTATTAAAATGACTTCTCCTTTGCTAAACCATCTGATGCTGTTCTGAATACTCATCCAGCCCGAGAAAAACCCAGAGCAGTGCAGGATGATTTCCTTTGTGTCACAACACCACATCCTGCAAATCCTCACTGAAGAGAGTCCATGCGTTCTTGAAAACGATGATTTTAAGAACAACATATAGCACAAACAGGTCTTCAAATAACATCATTTCACTTAAGGACATTTTCCCTTAACAGATCACTACTGTGACATTTACTGTAGCGCAACCCAGTCCAGAGCAGATGGACTGGTTCAAAGGGCAGATCAAATGATCTCCCCAAATATAGTGTGCTTCAGTTCTGGGGCAAGAACACACACAGCAAAGCACTAGAGAGATTTTTTCAATATAAACTATTTTCCCTCTATAATCAGCTGAATCCAAGTCAGAATGTCTAATGCTCCAGCAAAGAATAATTCCCAAACTTGAGTCAACTGTTCCTACTTTGCCCTAGGTGTATCCCAGACTCTTTCCTCAGAATGTCCTGTAATGATTAATGAGTAAACAAATTGTGGTACATCTATATCACGGAATTCAACACAGGAAAGTAAGGGAAAAAATGCTGATGCCTGCATCAACTTGGATGGATCTCCAGGAAATTATACACAGTGAAATAGACTATCTCAAATGATTCTATGATGAGATTATAGAGGTAGAGAAAGTAGTGAAGGAGGGAGTTGGCACAGCATGATATGACTACACAGGGGGGTACACTGGCGATCTTTGTGAAGATGGGTTACTTCTGTGTCTTCACTGTGGTGGTGGCTATGTTACAGGATGGGTCGCCATGCCTGAGTGAATGGGTGCCATTTTCCTCTTTGCACTTCCATGCCCTGACATCTCTGATTATAATTAGAATTATAATATTGGCTTATAATTCCCAGCATTCTAGAAACTGGATTTCTGGAATGGGGGCTGCTGGGAAGGCGCGAGGCAAGATTAGTGTGGAATAGAGAGGAAGGAGAAACATGGGGGAGGCTGCTCCTTGGTCCTTGGTCTTGGTGGCTTTAGCGCTTTGGCAGGCTGGCTCTTCAGAGACAATGGCAGGGGTCATGTTGACCTCATGGTGGATTATTCAGCTTGGATGGCACATTGTGAATTTCAGGTGTCTACTACTCTCCTAGCCCTCTAAGCTCTACCTAAACTACTGTTTTTATTTTGCCTTGAACTTGTTTTCCTAGTGATTCTGCAGCCCTGGTGACTGCAACTCTGGGCCCTGTCTGATCAACTGGGCATTTGCCTATAAAGGGGAGGGGTAATTTCAGAGTTTGATAGAGAACCTGTTACTTGAAGGCCCTTCCCTCCTTTTCCCATTCTCCCCTCACTTTCCTTCCCCTGTCTGTTTGTCTGTCTTTCTCAATTTCTCACCAACTAAAAATCTTTGAGCATACTAAGAGTCTACATTCTTTGCCTTTATGCATATGGGTGGCACAGACCATTAAAATGAATATCACAGATTTTTCCCCCTTAACAGTCTGGAATCCCTGCCCACACCTTGGTTCTGCCCAGTATCAATTTTTTGGTTCCCTGTGAATGAACCTCCCAGTAACACTGCCAATAGCAATCCTGAATTGTAAACAGTACAAAGATATAAAGTAAGATAAATACAAGGAGGTAAGAAGTAGAGTTTCAGTCAAAAGCCCAGCTTAGGGCCTCCCCGGTGGCACAGCGGTTGAGTGCCGGGCTGCGAAGCTGCCCACAGCCTCTGCAGTGACAGTTCGTCCCCGGCTGGCTGGTGAGGGTCCCACATGGCGCGCAGACCTCTCCTGCTGCCTGCTGCTCCCCTCAGCAGTGTATTTCGTCAGTCTGCCTGTTCTGCTCCCTGCTCTGGCTCTGGTGAATTCTCTCACCCTCCCGTGCTTCTGACTGTACCCAGTGCTTGTATAAATAAATAAATCTTTAAAAAAAAAAGCCCAGCTTAAAAAGAACAAGATTTAAAGAAAATAATCTACAATTAGAAATACATGTTACTCCATTACTCTCTCGGGAATTCTAACTCCAGCCTTTAAATGAGGTAGCACATTGTTGGACTATATTTACTGAGAATATAATAAAATTCCCTGCAGAGCTGTATCCATGGCTTTTGCTGAAGATCTTTCCAAGGAAGATCCACACCAAATTGGCTGTTGCATGCACTGTACATTTCTTTTAAAGATATTTTTCTAAAGGTTATTCGGTATCTCTAGTAAGATAACAGCTTATAAATTTCTCCTTGAGCCAGGGTTCTCAAAGTGTGGTGTCCAAATCAGCAGCCTTGGTATCACCAGGAAACCTGTTAGAAATTCAAAAGCCCAAGCCAGGCTGACTAAAAAACTCTGAGGAGGGGACCCAGAAATCTGCTTTAATAGGCTCTGCAGGAATATCTAGAATATGCCAGGGTATGAAAATACAGTGATGGGATCTGCATTGTTAGAACTAGAAGGGTATTTTTTATGACTTTCTGACCATACTGTCAATATTCTGGGAAACTTCCCTTTCCTGATCTAGCAGGCAAGAGAGCAAAGCCATCTGCATAGGCTTTAAGTCAGAACTGACTCAATTACTGTTTTGTGGAACAGCCTTGCAAAAACGCACTGTCTCTGGGTAAACCAACATCTCAAGCCCTACTAAACACCCAGAGAGTCAGATAAAGCAGATTTAAACAATGGGTACCAGCTTTTTCATCTCTACAGTGTATTCCCTAAAAATCAGGGAAGTAATTAAACCCTAGCATTTTTTCCTCCCCTGAACATAGACAGCACAAGGTTATCTTTAGGTCAAGATAACTGAGGAAATTGAAAGATCTAAGCCAGTAGAAATCACAGCCCCTCAGGCACCTCCTCTGATGACTCCTCTCCTCCTTTTCCACCCGCTTCATATGACATTTTTTGACATCAGTGACTCACTATTCCTATCCAGATAAACTAAACTCAAATTTGTGACCACTGCAACAGTTCTCAGAGTAAAATCTGTCAGATGGTTTCATATCCTAAGTTTGATCATGTAATAAAATCTTCAACTATTATTTTGGTTTAGTAATGACGTGATAATAATAATTAGATAAAAAAGGGCCTCCCCAGTGGCCCAGAGGTTGAGTGCTTGGTTGTGAAGCTCCCTGCAGCCTCTGCAGTGCCGGTTTGATCCCCAGCCGCTAGGCGAGCGTCCCACAAGGCACGACAGACCTCTCCTGTCGCACCCGCTGCTCCCCTCAGTGGTGTATTTCGTCAGTCTGACTGCTCTGCTCCCTGCTTTGGTGAATTCTCTCACCCTCCCACGCTTCTGACTGTACCCAGTGCTTGTATAAATAAATAAATAAATCTTTTAAAAAATTAGATAAAAAATTAAAAGAAGAGAAAAGGTGATGGAGGGATTCCTTATAAAATTGTTTTTATTGTAACTTTCTTTGCCTGGAATCTTTTATATTTTCAATTTCCTTCCCCCCCCCCTTTTTTTTTATTTTACTCTTGCTCCTGCTACCACAGGAGCCAAACTGGAAGATCAGTTATGGTAAATATTAGCATATAACCCACCGACATGAGTAAATATATTAACCCACAGAGCTATCAAATGGATTCCTTCTTCCTTTCCTTGCCTCCATTTCTTACTTTCATTTTATTGGATTTTGTCCCTTGGGGGAGAATAGAAAATTAAACAGACAGTCAACAAATAAAAGAATCCTTAACAGCAGCAGCAATCTGCTCTTCTCTGCTGACACATGTTCCATTGTGGGGCTCACACATGGATCACACAGACGAGCAGATGTAGCTAGATATTAAATTGCTTCAAAAACAGATGACAGAAGTGAAAATCCGAACACTGCCTAGAAAAAAAAATATTTTCATGTGTATCTCCCAGGGATATTATAAAGTTATTACTGCTCTTTTGTTAAAATGTAAGAGAACGGATTTAGGCTGAGATTTATGATATTGGTATATTAACCACTATTGTCCTCTTGGCTTCTTGCCTTGGGTGATTTTTCTTGTTGAGAATTATTTTGTTTCCATCACCATGAAACAAACAACGTGGACTTCAACTGCCTTTTTTTTTAATGGACTCCGAGAAATATATATATTTTTATTTTTTTAAAGAAATTTTATTTTTATATTCCCCATACAATTGCAACCCCCTTATTTTGACCCCAATCCCTCCCCTCCCCACCCCACCCCCATAGAGTGTCTCTGGTTCATAGTTGTTTGTTGATTTTGATTTTCACTTTCTTATAGTTATTCATTTTCTAGCCAACACACCAATACAATCCCCATTTGAAGTCGTTTCTAAAGTGTATTCATAGCTAACAGAATGGGAGGGCTATTGATAAATATCTATTGATAAATCTGATAATTCCCATGGATGTGATATAGTTGGTGTGTTATCTGTGCCAAGTCATTGAAAAAGATAGGACTAAATAAATGCTCAATTAAATAATGAGGTGAACAACCAGAACTGTCATCAATAATTAGTATAGGCTTCTTGAGAAATGTTTAAATGGCTTCTTTTATTAAAATCTGAACTATGAAGGGTAGCAACAAAGTATAAAATAGCCCCTCTGAAATCTGAAATCCACATAAACAGATCATGTTTCCATGGAACAGTGCTGGTCTAGATCCAATGGTTCCAGCCCCACTATTCTGGATTTCTTGAAATCTGCCTAAATCACACTTGGAGACCTTGCTGAATCGTTTTCTGGTCTGTTCCCAACCAGGATCTCCACAGTTGAGATCCTGTTCTAAATATGCAACCACACAGAATCTTCAAATTGTTGCCCACCTGCTGCAAATATCACTGCAAATTTCCTGGTGGTTCCAGGAAAAGGGGAGGTTCCAGGTTCCTTGCCCCACCAAGGAAGGGTGGAGCTGAGCAGGAAGGAGAAGCAAGAAAAGACTAGGAGAAGGAGAGAGGCCAGAAGAAAGACCTGGAGGAGGCACCTGGAGCAGAGAGACATGTGAAGAAGCTCCTCTATCTTCTCGGCCTTTGACTTGTACCAGCGACTTGGGGGATATGGAAGGAGATGCTTGAAAGCAGGTGGGGAGAAACCTGTGGGGAGGCTGACAACAGCAGCCTTGATCTTGATGTGGGTTTTGATTTTGCTCTTTTCCTTCCAGACTTGTCTGGCCACTTTGGCCCCTTTCCTATGGGTCCCTGTCAGAAGGTTCCTTAGACTTGTGGCAAACTTTTGGGTCTCAGCTGCCTTGCTTTGGGCCAACCCTGTTTGGCTGAGCATTACCCACGAGAGGATGGGTAATCTTGGGTGTTTCACGTAAAAGCAATTTTATCTTTTCTTTCCCTTCACTTTTCTTTATTGCACACAAATTGCATTAAAGCTCCTTTCCATTAAAAGTCTTATGCACTAAGAGTATGCCTGCCTTTATGCAGGGGATGACAGAACCCATTTAGAGCATGCAGGTTTGGGGGTCTCGGGTTACCCCTCACCCCCGTGTAACAAGATTCGTAACTTTTTCAGCTTCCAGAGACTCTTGGCTCTTGACTTCTTGTATCTGCAAGGCCAGCCTTGGTGACTTGAGTCTTCCTCACATCACATCTTTTGTATACTACCTCCTTCTCTGTCTCTGGCTTCCATTTTTAAAGATCATCATGATTCTATTGGGCCTATATGGATAACCCAGGGGATCGGCTAAATTAAGGGCTGTTGATCAGCCAACTTAATTTCCCTGTGCCACATAACACATTTATGGGTGCTATAACTAAAGCATGACATCTTTGGGGGGCAGTTATTTTCTGTCTAGCATAACCAGTGAACCAATGAATAGGGTCCACTGTAGGTGATTACATTCTATTCCTCCATGCAGTCTGTTTTTAAGAGAGGGGCTGCATGGCAAAGGAGAAGTTCAGCTACCAATTTTCACCTTCACCCTTCCGAGTTACCTTGACTTATTTCTGACATGAAGATAATAACAACACCGGTCTCATAGAGAGACAGGAGAAATTATGTCAGTGTCTGGAATAAGCAACAGCATCACAGAGAGAATACTCAGTTTCACTGAAAGAATAAAAATGTAAAACAAGAGCAGTAATAGAGATACACGAAGCTATGTTGCATGGTACTAAGGGACGAAGTCTACAGACACCACACCCTAGAACTGCAAGCATCTTAGCAATCACTGAATGAAAGATAAAAATTCTAATGTTCAGAGAAGGGAAACGAGTCACTTCATTCATGGCGGAAATCAAATCAGAAATCAGCACTGGATGAGAGGCTTTCAGACCCACCCTCTCAATACCAGTTCACCACACAGAAGGAAGCCCTGCATCCCGCAGACCATGTGAGTGTCCCCAGAGCCACTGAGCACCCTTGGCTTCTGCCCCTGTCTGTACAGGAACCTGCAATTTCTGAGCAGTGGCAGCCACTCTCCCCAAGTTGACTTTCAACTACATTTTTTACAGAATAGTTCAGCAAAATTTCAAAGATAGGTGGAAAATTTTCACCATGGACACATCACTGTACATTCACCATAACAGTGTTTATGTAGAATGCAACATTTTTCATTGACTTGAAACCACTGCAAAATATGTTAGCTGTGTTTATCCTGATGTTGCATATAGTGGGCGCTTTCGAGTTTCTTTCTTTTCTGCTTCCCAGATACTCTAAGTGAGCATGATTTTTAAATAATAAGGAAAAGTATAGGTGCTATTTAAAAATCAGTTTGCGAAAAGGGACGAATCACAAAGATATACAAAAAACTCACATGACTCAACAAACAAGATAAACAATCCAGTCAAGAAATGGGCAGAAGAACTTAAAAGACATTTCTCCAAAGAGGAAATGCAAATGGCCAACAGATACATGAAAAAATGTTTAACATCCTGCAAATCAAAACCACATTGAGATACCACCTTACACCAGTAAGAATGGCACATATCAAGAAAGCAAGCAACAACAAATGTAGGCGAGAATGTGGTGAAAAAGGAACTCTCCTACATTGCTGGTGGGAGTGCAAACTGGGCCAGCCACTGTGGAAAGCTGTCTGGAGGTTCCTCAGTCCACTAAAAATAGAGCTACCATACGACCCAGCAATTCCACTACTAGGGATCTACCCAAAGGACACAAAAACATTGATTCAAAAGATCACCTGTACAACTATGTTTATTGCAGCACTATTTACAATAGGTAAAACCTGGAAACAACCCAAATGCCCAAAAAATAGATGACTGGATCAAGAAGATGTGGTACATATACACCATGGAATAGTATTCAGCAATCAAAAAAGATAAACTCATGCCATTTGCAGCAATGTGGGTGGAGCTAGAAGGAATTATGCTCAGTGATATAAGCCAGCAGGAAAAAGAAATCTATCGGATGGTTTTACTTACAGCAGGAATATAGGGGAACAAAATAAGACATCAGTGTAAAAAATAATAACAGTACAAGACACAATGAAGCAAAAATGGACAATTATAAATCAGAGATATCCTGCAGGAGAGGAGGGAGAGGGATCAGAGAGAGGAGCACAAGGGACTGAGGTGATGGTGCACAGGTGCTTGGAGAAGGAAACTCAATGAGGACTACACCTGAGGGAGTGGGGGGGGGAAGCAAATATTGTTTAAAAATGAACAATGATGTAAAAAATTTCAAAATAAATTAAAAAATTAATATAAAAATAAAAAATAAAATAAAAATCAGTTTGCTTTTTTTTTTGTTTAGTCAATGATTTTGTTCCCTCATGGCCTTAACCTGGTGATTCAAAACAAATATTTCCTTTATATGCTCAAAAATATTTTCCCTAACAATTCCTTTGAATGTCTCTAGGGGACTGAAGGGTCTCTTTTTTATCCTACATTGCTTCAAAAAAATAAAAACAACAACAATAAGAACCAAAACCATTCAAACATTCGCCACCTCAGTAAGCAAGGCCATGGGCCATATACCAGTCAGTGAAAACAGAAACTCGGAACAGTGGCTTGGCAAGCGTCAGCATCGCCCTCACCAGACTCCCTTAACCAATGTTCTCTGACTTCACCTTGTCTTTCCTTTCAGTTATCGCTACATTTGTTATTCAGGCTAAATCCTTTCAACTCTAATTTCATATCAAATAAAGAAATGTGTTCAGAGACCATAACTCTAAGTAGGAACACAACTTCCCTCCCTCCCAGGCCACGTTCCTCTGGATCCATTAGTTTCATCTCCTTCTGAACGTGTTCTTAATCCAGGCTTTTACCAGGGGCCATTTGTCATTTGTCTTGGTTTTTCATCGCTGAATTCTTGAGTAAGACCACAGACATTAAAACAGTAACACATCGTGCTGAAATCACAGTTCACGGGGGAAATATCATGCCCCATCTTTAGTTAGAACGAAGCGAAGTGAACTTGGGTCATGACCACGTCTTTTTCATAATATCTGGACTTGTTTCTTATTATGGTGTTTGGGTTAATGGAGTTAAATTTTGAACACTGGTGTAAAGTATTCTAAGGCTCTGTGGACATGGGGTTGGGGGAAGGAGGAGGCCAGCTGTCTCAGAACCAAGATGGCAAATCAGATCTCAGTGATCTCAAAGGTGCCCAAGAAAAATCAAAAGAAACAGTCTTCTCAGAAATTACTGTGAGCTGAAAACTGATATGAGGGGAAAAAGTCAAGTCCTACCTGATTCCCAAAGGAATGATGCTGAGAAACCAGACTTACAAGATGTTTAGGGGATATTTTATTAGTTATTAGTAATGCAAATTTTGGGGAATCCCACAGTGGATTGACCTGCCCTTCTCCACCATGACTCCAAGAATCAGAAATTTCTCATTAGGCTTCCTGACAGTGCAGCTACTTTCCTTGAGTCCTACACCCATGCACTCTCCCTCCATTTCACCCCACTATCACCTCCATCTGTAACTTCAGTCCCTGAGACGTCCTGATGTATAGGCAGGTCATAGAGCTTCATAGGTCATCACTGTCAGGGCTTACTATCTGCCTGATCTCACCAGTCTACTCATGTTTTCTAAAATCTTCTGTCTCCTCTTTGATAATAATTGTTATCATGATCATATTAACTTGTTGGATATGACAGGGTATTTTACTTGAACTACCTGGTTAACTCCCACAAACACCGTGGATAGTTATTCCTTCTGAACTCTGAGTCTCGATGTCCTCTTCTATAAAGTGTGCAAAACAAAGATCACGTGGTGGGTCTGGGAATCATACCAAGGGATGCTCAACCCAAGAGCCCATTTTCTTTGACACTGCCCTGTGCTGGCCTTACTTGTCTTGCTCAAATTTCCAAAATCAAACCGTAAGGTCAACCCTATCCATTCAGTCCATAGTTTATCAACATATCTCCATACATATAGAGGGACACAATGTTAGAATTACAGAAGACTTATAAAATACCAGAGTTTCTATACAACCTTCATCCAACATCCCAGGGTTTTTCACACAGTCTATAGTCTTCTGGTCACCACTGTCAAACTCGAGTCAACCACCTGCAACATGCTGGAGAGGCATCACACAGTCATCTAGTATTTTGTAACACCTGGCACAGATGACCTGACCCTTCCCTGGGGGTGGGGGTGCTCAGCTGGCCATCTCACACTTCATCTGCTATGATTATTGAACTGCTCTGTGCAGAGGCCAGGCACTGACCTCACATGTGTTTATAATAGGCAACTAAATGGTTTTAATGTCGTCAGGTCCTTCAAGAAATTAAAGGATTGTCCCTCTCCCTAGAAAATGCAGAGACATAGAGTGTATACTGATGAAATCTGTGTCCTCTCTTGAGTTCAATCCTATTTGTTTTATTTTCTGGAAGCCTGCTAACCCCACTCGTTATCTTTTCCTCAATCTTCATAGAGCTTCTCCACATCACTAACCCCGGGGAGGCTGCCAAAGAATCACAGAGCCATTCCTCCTAAGCTAGGGCTTTCCACCACTGAACTGTTGGTTGGGGCTGCGGAAATGGCCATTTGCCAAAGAATACATGTAACTGCCACCAGGACAGTCTCATCAGACAGTGAGGACAGTGGATCCACTTCTCCCACTGTGTCAAATCCATTACTTCAAGGGTTTCCTGACAAAAGGGCAGCCAGTTGGCTCCTCTGCTATGGACTTGCTAGAGGTCAATCCACTTATCTGTGCAGACCCCGGTGACTTCTCACAAATTATTATTTATGAGACTGATAGTCTGTCCAAGCTAAACATGCTGAGTTAAATGTAGCTGACTTCTTCCTTGGAAAACTTAGTCACAAATTCTCAGGCCCATATTCTACTAGAGGATCAGGTGGCTATTAATTTTCAGTCTGCACTTACTTTTCAGTATCTTAGATGATAACTTCAATGCAGATTGAAAAAAGGTCTAAGAATCAGAGAATAGTGGTCCTGGAGTTACCCAGGACAAGGAAACCTAAGACCAAAAATTTTATTGCATTTTTGTGTATTGGTGGGTTAAAAACAGATCAGACTATTTCCAATAATGCCCACATTTTAAAAACAGGTTTAGTCTGCTCTCACTATGGTATGATGACAAGAACTCCGGCATTAGAATTAAACAAATAAATCTGAATTTGGATGTGCACTTACTTTAGCTATGTGACTTTGCTTAGTCACATTTCTTCTCTAAAATAGGGCAATAATGCACACGAAAAAAGACCTTACATGGTGAACATGAAACATGACAATGTGCATGAGGAACTTTGCACTGGGGACTAACTTAGTAACTCAATGAAGCTTAGTTCTCTCACCTTTAGGATTCTTTCCAGAATTCCCAGGTGTGCAGAGCAGCAAAAAGAATATTCTACTATTTGAGGGAACTGAATCACACCAAAATTTAGGAATTTAAGCAATTAAGGGTGCAAATCTCAACATGCCTGGACGGTAGCCAGAAATCAACAAAGAATATTTAAAACTGATTGGGACTGATCCTGGGCAAGATAAGGACAGCACGCTCCACCTCTCTCTCTACTGCATGCAAATATAAACACTGGTCAGATTCATAGAGAAGTTATCATCTAAGATACTGAAAAGTAAGTGCAGACTGAAACAGGCAGGATTTTGGAAGTGTCACCAAATTGGAGGTAAGTTTTCTACTATTTCCCTCTGGTATCACCCAACACAGACATATCTGCAGCCCCAAACACAGAAGTATGCACTGATGTGGACAGAAAGAACTTCAAGAGAAGACCTGCCTTTCTGGTGTCCAGGTGCCAGCAGGTCAGACTTGCTGAAAGGGGGACAGCTGGGAGGAAGCAAGACGAATGTATAAAGGGAGATGGAATGAAGGGGAAACGTGTGAAGAAGCACTTAGAGGAGAGACATGTAGAGATACTTGGAGAAGAGACCATGAGGAGGCTGCTTCTGGTCCTTGGCAGCTGTGATCCTGACCTTGTGGTGTGTTCTGTGATATATTTTGAATTTTGAATCTCCTTCTATCCCAGCTCTCCGAGACTTGCCTAATACCTTTCTTGTGGTTCCCTCTGGAGTAGGTACCTTAGACTTATGGCAAGCTTTCAGGCCTCAGTGTCCCTACTGTGGGACAAACCTGATTGGCTGGCCATTTGTTCATGAGGGGATGGGTAATTTTTAAAGTTTGCTGTTCTCTGAAATTATTTTTTCTCATCTTTCTCTTTATGCACACTAATTCTATTCAAAATCTTTTACACTAGGAGTTTTTTTCTTTTACCTTTGTGTGCTTGGATAGCTGACTCCATTTAAATGTGCACCCCTTCACAGTTTGAAGCTCCTGGGTGTCACTTGGTGTCACATGCTAACAGTTTTCGCTGTCCTCATTCAACACTAAACATAAGTTGAAATAAATTATTGGCCAGACACATTGTGACACAACTTTAAAACCAAAGACAGTGAAAAAACAAAACAGAAAACGCTGAAAGTAGCCAGAGAAAGACATATACTATACAGGGAACAATTCCTATAACTATGGTTTGCTTATCAAAAGCCAAGGCTAGGGCCTCCCTTGGTGGCACAGGTGGTTGAGCGCTGTGCTGTGAAGCTGTCCACAGCCTCTGCAGTGCCAGTTCGATCCCGGCCAGCTGATGCAGCAGATCTCTCCTGTCGCACCCACTGCTCCCCTCAGCAGTGTTTTTCGTCAGACTGCCTGTTCTGTTCCCCGCTGTCTCTGGTGAATCCTCTCACCCTCCCATGCATATGGCCTGTACCTTGGTTCTTGTATAAATAAACAAACAAACAAACAAACAAATAAATAAATAAATAAATAGAAATTCCCTGTGAGAAATCAGAACCCACCCCAAAAAAGCCAAGGCTACTAGAAGATTTCTGTAAGAAAAGTAAAATTTCTGTAAGAAAAGAACTGTCAACCCAGAATTCTACATCCAGTCAAACTGTCCTTCACAAATGAAGGTGGAATAAAGTTGTTTGGAGAAGAATTCAGAGGTTCATAGCCATTTCTTCTCTAAAAGAAATGCTACAGAAGTTCTTTTGACAGAAAGGAAGTGTTAACTGGGAGGAAGCTTGGAACATCAAGAATGAAGGAAGAGCACAAAAATGGTAACCGTTCAGGTAAATACGAGAGAGAATTATTCCCTTTGGTTTGCTAAAATAAAATCTGTAACACTGACTGATGGAGTTTTCAGAGTACAGAGTGTTGTTAAAACCAAAAGAGCAGACACCAAATAGAGTCACATCATGAAAGCAAGATTTACTACGCACTTCACTGCAGTTTCAACCCCTCTGGGAGTGGAATTTTAAACCAATCAGTCTGAAATTTCCTGGTCAGCACCAGTGAGGTCACCAGTCTGAGAAGAGCCCCTTGCCTGAAACAGCCTTTTCTTTCCTTTTGCTAAAACCTGGTCCCACCTTCTGCCTATAAAAACCTTCCATTTTCTGGCACTCCTGGGAGCTCCTTTCTGTTTGCTGGCAATTCCTTTGAGTAGAACAGGGTTTGGGCTGCTATGGGGCTTTCCCTTAGGCATTTTGACCTTGGGGTTAACCTTCCGACCTTGACACCAGCATCAACCTTCCTGGCTACAGCTTTCTTCTCATTTAGCTGGCTTCCCAGCTTTTTCACCCACCACCTTGCAAGAAGGAAAAGAGTTCCCCAAAGTTTCTTTTTGACATTATTTTCCCACTCCCTGAAATTTTAATATCACAGATATACTGTTATCTGTGTTTGGAGAGTGACCAGCCATTGTAACATATAATAACCAGTGTTCACCCTCCTAGGAAAAATAGCAGCCCCATTGAAAATGCACATGATAAAGTTGATGTCTAATATTTTGTAATTCTAAATATATATATATATATACATCATATTTTGAGACCTTTACAATGACTTTAATATTAGATGAAATATGAGCTAAAGTTACCAACGGAATTATGGGCTTATTGTTAAATTATGCCATGCCAAAAGAAGAGCAGGTTAAATCTGAGTATTTGGCCAAGACTCCCAAGTACAAGCAGGCAGTTGGCCAGACACTATGTCCCATTATATAAATATCATTACATCCTAGAAGTATATGTATGTTCATCTTACTGGTATACACTCAGAGTTTGAAGATTTATGAGATTATAAAAAAATTTTTCAGTCATGAGGGATACGAAAAAATGAAATATTTTTCTTCTAATCATGTAACTAGGCAGATTGAAATGTTTGCCTAATTTGTCTTGACATTCAGCCCATGTCTCATTAGCTCATAAGGGTGTCTGTAACTGCAGCACCTGTCAAATACTTATTTCCAATGATCAATGATCACATTAAAAAGACAGCCCAACCTCATCTTGTCTTTAAAACTAGATACTAAATGTCTATCCTGGAGCCAAGAAGCATGTTATTTTCTCAGCCTCTAAATCACACAGTGATGGTAACATAAAACCCAAGCAGCTCTTTTAGAATCTTCCAGGCTTTCATTCTTTACTGACATTAGAGCTGTTCAGCACTGCCTTGATAAATTTATCAGAGTATCACGTATCCTCCACATTGGCTTCTATTTTTCTTTTGAACTTCTTCTCATGTGTTTCTTCTTCTATTCTGGTCATAATGAGTTATGCAAAATTGGTTCCATCTCTGATGCCATCCTCTGAAGTCAGAAAAAAGAGAAGATAGTGATGTCAGAGAAGAAAATTGACCAGTTTCCCAGAGTGTCTTTTTGGGAAGATCCCACTGAAGTTCAGATAATCATTTTCCCCTAATTTTATTGATTTGCCAGTTGTTGCACTATTATATACTCTGGGGAGTACAACTTCTCCCCTCTCTATGAGCACATGCTTCTCCCCTTCTCCACCAGAGCTCCTGTGCCCATGCCCTGTCACCTACCCTTCCCTCCACTTCTCCTCCCTCCACTCCCATTCAGCTCTGATAAACATATTTTTCACAAAATCTAAGGATTATTTCCTTAGTGTTCTGCTACTTTCCTTTCTTTGGTTATTCCTATTCCACCAATGAGTAAAACCATTTAATAAGTGTCTTCACTTTCTAACTTATTTCACTTAGCATAATCACCTCAGGATCCTGCCATCTTGTCCCCAAAAGGTACTATTTCATCCTTTTACATGGGTGAGTAGTATTCCACTGAGTATATATTCTACAATTTCTTTATCCAGTCATCTGTTGAAGGGCATTTAGGTTGGTTCCATGAATTGGTTGTTATAAATAATGTTGTCATGTACATAGGCAATCATAAATCTTTTCATATAAGACATTTCATATTCTTTGGATAAATGCCTAGAAGTGATGTTGCTGGATCATACAGCATTTCCATTCTTATTTTTATTTTTATGAGGAGTTTCTATACCATTTTCCATAAGAGGTTACACCAAGAGTAGACCAGGATTCCTTTTTCTCCACATCCTCACCAACATTTGTTGTTTCCAGTCTTTTTCATATGTGCCATCTCACAGGGCCAAATGATACCTCAATGTGGTTTTGATTTGCAACTCTCTTATCATAAGTGATGTTGAACATTTTTTCATGTGCCCATTGGCCATCTTTATGATTTCTTTGGAGAAAAGTCTATTTATGCATTTTGCCCATTTTATTTTTGGGGGTTTTTGGTTGTTGTTGTTGGGTTGTATGAGTTCTTTATATATTTTGGTAAGTAACCTCTTATTGGATGTCAGATGTGCAAATTCTTATCCCATTCTTTTGTTTTTGTGGTTCTTTCTTTTGTGATACAAAAATGTCTTAGTTTGTTGCAGTTCCATTGTTTATTTTGCTTTTTGCCCCTTCCCATTGAAATTAACCCTCCAAATACATCTCTGTGATTGATGTCTTTTATTCATACTTTCTTTAATGTATTTTATCATTTCAGGTGTCATATCTAAGTCTTTAATCAATTTTGAACTAATTTTTGTACATAGAGTTAAGTAATGATCTTGTTTCTTCTCTTTTTTTTGCTTAAGATCAGATTTTCACTTGAAGGAATTTGCAGGATCAGTTGAGCTTATTCTGTGAGACTGACGCAATAAAACAAACTCCTCAATGGTTGATGCAAATCGTAATGTCAAACTTCTGGTTTCCGCTTTTTGTTTTGCTTGCTTGGTTTTGTTTTGTCTTTACTCTGAAGAAGACACCTATCTAGTGACTGAAAAATGGTTGTCTGTTATACATAAATAACGAGAAACACATGGAAGCAAATCAGTAACCAGATTATTAGATCACAATATAATCCCTTCCCCCAAAGGAGCAGATGAGTGAGAAGTGATATCTGGACTAGGACAGACAAACTGTTACGTGTTCCTTCTGGCACCAATGGCAGACATGACTAGTCAGCCACGGAACACTTCTGATGATGAACTCTGATGCAGTCTCTGCATCTGTCCCACACTATACTCTGGGAAGTGACCCAATAAACCAGTTATTTCATGAGATGAACTCTTATATCCCTTATATAGCCCAAACAAATCCAAGCTATGGATCTCCTTTTTCTGCCATGAAATAAAAGTCTCCATTTTTTATCAGAATGTCTATGTATATATAGTAGTTTCAATATCCTCCCACTGTTCTGGTAGAGCATATCTAACAGATAAAATGAGAGAGAGAGAGAGAGAGAGAGAGAGAGAGAAAGAGAGAGAGAGAGAAAGAGAGAGCGAGAGAGAAAGAGAGAGAGAGAGAGAAAAAATAATGTTAAACTTTAGGGGAAAGACTCCAGAGATGAGAGAGACATGGGCATGTGTATTTGTAGATATCTCCATGAAGATTTGATGATTTTAAAAACATATGTTGTGAAAGTAATTGGTTCTGTTTTTCAGGAGAACTCTGGCTAACACAGGCATGTAAAATGGGTAAGAAATAAACGTGGGTTCTTTCAAGCCATCAAGATGTGGGTGCTGTTTGTTTCTTCAGAATAACCCAGGCTATTCTAGCTGATACATCATGCAAGAGAAACGCTGGCGAAACTTGCAAAATCTTTTTACAAACTCTTAACAGTAAAGATAAAAATTGCTTTTAAGCGGATAGTGTCCCTTCAATTTTGAAACATATATACAGATAAAATAAGCTCTCTTGATATTGTGGGATCTTTAGATGAGATCTCTAAAGAGAACCAGAGAGTTAGTTTAAACATGACAGGGAGAAAATGGGGAAGGAAATGAAGGCGAAATGCACATGGGAACAATTCCTCGGGCCTTGTGCAAACTTG
Source organism: Talpa occidentalis (assembly GCF_014898055.3). NCBI lineage: Eukaryota > Metazoa > Chordata > Mammalia > Eulipotyphla > Talpidae > Talpa > Talpa occidentalis. The sequence continues at coordinate 14,647,120 of NW_023601754.1, forward strand.
TGCTGATTCCTGACTTTGGATTCCTCCAGGATGACTGGGCAGGGGCCCAAGCCAATCTGTATTGGAATAAGATACACTGAACCACAGGGAGTGTGTTGGACCCAAGGCTTCAACTGAAGGCAAAATGGAACAAGAACAGTTAAATGTTACCAACCATCATTTTCCAGGCAAACATTTAATTTTTTGTTGTTTATATGTCTCTTCCACAACAGGAAAAAAATTTTCAAAGAACTGATTTAAATAGGGCTTGGTATTAGAAAAGACTATGTATTTTTTTCTGCCTAGTTTTTTTTTTTTTAATATTTATTTATTTATTTACACAAGCACTGGGTACAGTCAGAGGCGCAGGAGGGTGAGAGAATTCACCAGAGCCAGAGTGGAGAGCAGAACAGGCAGAGTGACAAAGTACACTGCTGAGGGGAGCAGCGGGTGGCAGGAGAGGTCTGTGCTCCATGTGGGACCCTCTCCTGGTGGCCGGGGATCGAACCGGCGCTGCAGAGACTACGGGCAGCTTTGCAACCTAGCACTCAACCGCTGTGCCACTGGGGAGGCCCTCTGCCTAGCTTTTGCAATATATAGTACTTCAGGGTTGTAAAATATTATTTTTAACAATGATTACAACTTTTAAGCAGTGCCAGCCAAAAACTATAAACTACAAATCCAATTGTTAAGAGTTCACACAATGTCCAATAATAAAATTTTTGATGTAACAGAAAACATGTTTTCCTAGGTAAACATTTTCAATAATGCTCTAGATGATTCCCAACCAGATAACACTGAGGCACTTTCTGCCTCTAACCATGACTTTGTTTTCAATGATGTATTTTGGAAGAGGTATTGAAAATGAGGTGTCAGTTTTCATAAAATACTGTCCTTTCATGGTAGCATTTCATCAAGACTACATATTCAGTTATGGCTTTATAAAGTCCTGGGAAGATATTTCATATCTATATGTACCACTTAAGATCTACTTTTATGGAACATTCCAAATGAGAATTTGACTATAAGGCAGAGATAAGGAATAGTTTTTTTCTCTTTAATTCAGATATTTACCATTTTTATGAATAGTATAGGCTAATCCATCTGTTTCATAAAAAAAGATCTGTAAGCACTAAATCACTCACTAGGCTCAACTCGAGATGCTGACGTTATCACTGTGAATAAGACATTCATGGACTCATATTGCTGATGCATAATTAGGAGTAACAAGTAAACAAAAATGATAGATAGATATATCATCAATGACTTTGTGTTACAGAGTATGTAAGTCCTATACTCAGGAGATAGAGAATGATGTTCTGAGGTTTTATTTAGATGAGAGAGTCAAGAAAGTTATCTCTGATAAATGTACATTTAAGAAGAATCCTAAATGAAGTGAGGGAAAATGCTTCTGATAGGGAGAGAGTAAGTGCCAAGGTCCTGAGGTAGAAGAACCTTGAAAGATTTAAGAAACAAATATTGGAAACAACTAGATCTAAAATGGAACAAGATGAAGAGATAGTAGAGGTAGTATAAAGAATGATATTATCAGAGGCAAGGTCAAAGACAGAAGTCACAGCATTGAACAGTTTGTTTATGTGATAAGTCCTATATACTTTGGTTGCATATTTTCTAATGACATCATTTTAAATATTTCTTATCTCTTGGTAATGTATAGCTCAAAGTATCAATCTACATACCACATCAGGCCATCCCTTGAGTTTCTGATAGGTAGTGTTTGTATTATTTGCTTCTAAATACCACTAATATTTTTATTTAGTTGAGCAATGCACTGTTTGAAGTGAATTATTAAAATTACAGAATTTCCAAATATATGTATGGTCTTGGGAGGGACTATTGATTTTATTGCACTGTGGACAGAGAATGTGACATATATATATTTATAAATATATTATATTGATTCTTTGCTATGTGTTGACAATAACTCTGTAGGCTGATATAGGATCCATTCTTGCAGAAGTTCAGTGTATGCTTATGGGAGTTTTCTGAGTATTTGAATGTAAGGAGCTATTCATATCACCTGTACTTTCACTGGTGTTTGTGCTTGATCTATGAGTACCCACAAGCAGGATGCTCCAGTCTGCTATGGTTTTGTATTTGTCCCTTTCTTCTGGTAATTCTGTCCATTTTTGCTTTGTATATATAATTTATTACCTTGCTATGTATGTACATTATAGTCAAGTTTCAGTACCTTCCCGCTTAGTTAGCTCTTTCTACTAGATTTATATAAATCGCAATAGTATATTTTGCTTAACAGTCTATTCTGCCTGACATCAATATGACCATTTCAACTTTGATAAATATATTTCCATTCTTCAACTCTCAACTTCTGTTATTATGAATTACAAATATTTCTTGTGAATAAAGCACAGTAGGTGATCTTCCTACTCTGAGAATCACTATCTTTTAATATGATTTAAGTCAATTTACATCTACTATGATATTTCATATATTTGGATTTAATTCTACCATCTTGATTCTGGGGTCAGTTTTTATGTTAATGATAGTTCATTGACAAACTGATCCTGATTTATATATGCAAATGTGGTACAAATTTGTGGCTTTGTTTTCTTTTGAGAGGCTTCCCCCTACCCCAAACCTCAAATGGAATCAAGGTTCCTGCTGTTTCTCTGCCCAGTGAGTACTTTATCTACCTTTCATTCATGGTGAGGTTTTATGATAGGGTCTTTTTTTTAAGATTTATTTATTTATGCACACAAGAACTGGAGTACAGGCCAGAGGTGTGGGAGTAAGAGGATTCACCAGAGACAGAGTGGGGAGCAGAACAGGCAGATCCACTGAAATGCACTGCTGAGGGGAGCAGCGGGTGAGCCAGGAGAGGTCTGCTGCATCACGTGGGTAGCTCCCTGGCCAGGGATCGAACTCATGCTGCAGAGGCTGCAGATGGTTTCATAGGTTGTGTCTTAACCCCCTGTGCCACCAGGGAAGCCCTTATGTGAGGGTCTTAATCCCCAGTTTCTGCTTGTTAGGGCCATAGGGTACCTGTGCTGTCTTTGTAGGGGCTGGAAACCCTAATCTGCTGTTTGGGTCAATGCTGCCAAGGAGACCAAACATAGGCTTACTCCCACAAATTGAGTTTTTGACATCCATCTTTCTTTTGAGCTTGGCTGTGTATTTCATTTGGTGAGCTAGTGGTCATATAGCAACTGGAACATCTACGGATTTGCCTTAATATGGCTTCATGTGTTTGACTGCTGGGGTTGCCCACAAAAAGGACCTCAGACAGGGGAACTTAAACAACTGTCATTTCTTTCCTCACAAACCTGGAGTCTAGAGGTCCAAGATCAAGGTATATGAAGCACAGGTTTCCTCTGAGGCCTGTCTCCTGGGCTTGCAGACATGGTCTTTCCCTACATTCCCTATGGACTTCCTGCTGCACAGGCTCCTCTTCTCACAAGCTGGATAGGGTCCAGCCTGATGACTTCATCTTAACTTAATTACCAATTTAAAGTCTCTTTCCACTCAAAGGGTCACATTTTGAAGTCCCTGGAGTTAGGAATTCAGTGCCCAATTTGGGGGAAGGGACAGAATTAACCCAAAATAGGCAGCCCTCCAATTTAGTCTACCAGGCTTCCAGAAGTGGAGGTTCTGACTGGTCTTTTATGTCTTTCTCTGAGCCTAGTTCAAGACCAACCTCCATTGTTAACTGTTTGAGTTCATCTTGGCCTACTATTCCCAGATGCAATTAAGTGCATCCTCATCCAAGGCACTTGGAATATTCTTTTCTTACTACACTTTATCTTAGCCAAAAGGCTGAGAAGCAATGAATATATTTTTCTTTTTGTGTATCAACCATTGGGTACATACATCCTGATAGAAAAATATGTGATCACACTGGTGGCGATGCAGCACCTGGCACAGAGGCACATATTTAAAATAAAGAAGTCAAATCACAGAATGCATGATCACAAAGCTGGGAAGTCACACTGTGTGAAGCTTCAAACCCAGGGGTCCTCACACCACAGCCACATTTTTACACCATGATTCACAGAAACTTCAGAATCAGAGAGATTTGGGTTGAATTTCAACTCTGCCTCTGGATAATGTGTGGGCCTCTGAGCACATGGCATGAAATAGGTCCTGTTTTCTCCTTTAGCAAATCCTGAAGACTGATATTTTGTCTATAGCACCCGGTGCTATGGACTGTGACCTCACAGGGTCCACAGTCTAGTGGAGGACCTGTATAGGGGTGGATATAAAGGTGACGATTTCATTGAGGTCAAATTATAAGCAGAAGAATGTGGCTCTCTGGAGTTTGCCAAACAGGACCTGCCATACAGTTGGAATGGCAGCAAGTCTTGCTTGAACACACAAGAAAGAGGAACTGCACGAACTACATGAGACGTGCAGCCATGAACACTGAGACAGGAAGAGCATGTCTAGAGGTCCCGTGGAGGCAGCGGCCAGAGTACCACCAAGAGACAATCATGTATACACAATCATCTGAACACAGAGGGTGACGAAGGTGGCGCTGGATGGGCTAGAGAGGCAGGCAGGGAGCAAATACATGATCTAAGGTTGTCAACCAAAAGGCTTTTTTTATTTATTAAGATTTATTTATGCATACAAGAACTGTGGTGTAGGCCAGAGGTGTAGTGGGTGAAAGGATTCACCAGAGACAGACTGGGGAGCAGAACATAAGGATCTACTGAAATACACTGCTGAGGGGAGCAGCGGGCGAGACAGGAGAGGTCAGTTGTGCAATGTGGGACAGCTCCTTGGCCAGGGATCGAACTCAGGATGTAGCAGTGATAATCCTGAGACTTATTAACCTCTAGGCACCAGGGAAGCCCAAGGCTTTTTCTTTTTTTTAACCAAACTTAACCCATCCATGGCCTGTTCACAGGAATGCCTTTCTCTTCAGACTGTAGTGAGGATTTTAAGAGGAAAAAAAAAAAAAAAAACCTATGCAGAACGTCTGGTTTGTGGTAGGTCCTCAACCTTCACATTTGCCCAAAGGTATTTAAAGGAATGTCTAGTCAACAGTCATATCCATTGGGGTTTTAGTCCCCCCTTTAAATTGTTTTCCACATAAAATGTAGGACTTTGGCATCTCACTATGCAGCACATCCTTTCAACCTTTCATTTGCATGAAAATTACTAGATCGAATAATGTTTTCTTGTGAAAAACCACAACTGTGAAGTCAAGTTAACCCGACAAAAGTGGCCAAACCAGAGGACTTGCCAAATGCCCTCACTACCAATTAGAAGCCATGGTGATTTGGGACAACATCTTTAAAAAAGTAAGAAGCCTTTTTTTTCCAGGAATATCACGAAAACTCTTCATTTGTAGAGTGAACACAGGGAAACTGCTTCACATTATCCTTCCCCAGCATTTGGTATGAGGGAGAGCCAAAAGCCCATGCAGGGAGGAAGTGCCATATTTCACTGTGCTCTGTGATCTTCTATGGGTCTCTCTCACTCTCTGAATTTTCTCAAACCTAATGTAGGGAATCCTTACTTCTCTTCTTTGCCAAACTAAGACTTTTCATGTTCACCACTGGAAAGAGATGTTTTGGCTAAGAAGGTTCGCTAGAATGTGCAATTCTGATTTTGTCACTAAGATTTACATTTGTATAGGATTTCTACTGTTAGAGCAATCACCCCAGTGGCCTTAGTTAGTGCTAGAGCAGGAGCTGTGGCATGCTTTAGCTAAATGTATTCAAAAGATTCTTCTCTTCATGCCCCATAACTAAATATAGTTAAGACTACATGATCACATCTAATGTTGCTAAATAATGTACCAACCCCAATAGAGAGCACCAAGAATGACCTACTCATGGTCACCTTGTGGGTCCCTGTATCTGAAGGCAGTTCTAAACTTTTCATCTTCCTAAACACTCAGCATTCTACAGATCGTAGATCTTATTCACACTAGCTAAAACACAGAGGCCAGCGGAGAGATACATGTTTCTTTGTAGTTCATCTAGAGCCCTCTCTTCCTTGTTTGACTAAAAAAAAAAATACATAGTAAGGGTATCCCTGGTGGCCTAGGGGTTATGTCTCAGCACTATCACCATGACAGCTTGAGTTCAATCAACTAGGGAGCTAGCCCACATGGCGCAGCAGACCTCTCCTGTCTTTCCTGCTGCTCCCCTCAGCAGTCCATTTCAGTAGATCTGCCTGTTCTGCTCCCCACTCTGTCTCTGGTGAATCCTCTCACCCTTACATCTCTGGCATGCACCCCAGTTCTTCTGTGTAAAAGTAAATAAAATCTTAAAAAAAAAATCATAGGAAACTCACCTCCTATTTCTCCATAGGTTGAGGCTGTGCTTTGAAGGGCCCCCATAGTCCACCATCTCTCAAAACAAAACTAGAAATGCAGGATTTGTGTATCCAACAGCACAGGGTCATTTCCTTACAAGAAATTAATTCACAAAAATCCAGCTTGTTTAAGACATGGAGAGAGGCTGCACCACAGAAGATGGCATTTACACATCAGCACCCTTGAATAAATGGATAAATCTTAAAAAAAAAAAAGTATTTTACCTTCATCATAACTGAGAACTTTTTTTGTGTCATTAAAAATATGCAGTATTGTTATGACAATGATAGCTAGTTAGGACACCTCCATTCCTAGAGAAAGGAGCATAGCATTCTGAACTGGATCCATAAGCTCCAAACTAGGAGATTGGTCTGTCATAAAATATCCTTCTCCTGTGTCACATTCTTTAAAATGCAGATGCTTTTTTAATCGATGTTGTTTCTGTACAATTATATCTACTGTATCTCAAAACTCTGTAATAATTTTTAAGCTGTTGTGTCTTCATGTTTTCTGCTAGCCTCCAAATGCCTACCTTCACTGAATTGATAAAAGCATAGCTATCAGACAAGGCACAGGGTGCTGTGACCCATCTCCTTTAAAAGGACTATAATCTCTGACAGGACTGACTATACCCTGAATTACTTTCACGCAACTATGAATTTGCACAGACTAACTACTCTCCCTTGAATTGCTTATAGTAAATGCTTTTCAATTTTGTGGCTTTCCAGCACCGGGGACTTGCTGTTCTATTTTGCAGAATTCTACTTGTCTTCCACTACAGATTTGGAAATGTCAGATTTGGATACATGTTTTCCCAGACTCCCTTTCAGCTAGGGCATGAACACATGACTCAGGCTCTGTCAATCAGAAGCATCCACAGTGGAGTTTAGAATTGGACCTGGGGTCCCAAGAAGTGGGACTGTGTGGCAGCAGAGAAGTTGCAGCAAGCTGGAGTTCCCAGGCACCTACCGGATTATAAGTGGAAATGAGCAGTGTTTGAGTTTTTCACAAGACGTGTTCTAAGGTGTTATTTTCATCTTTGTTCCTGGCAGTGCAAATCTGAGCCTGGGGTCTAGCCCTCCTAACAATACCCTTTTCATAAAACTCCTTTTCCGTTTAGATCAGCTAGATCCGTGCCAGAAACTTTCAGCTAGGAATTCTCACTATATTTTCCTTATATGGAGAACCAGCTCAAAGCTTCTACCCACCAGTGAATGAGTGAAAATATGAAGCCAGTCCCTAGCTACTATTTTGTTGACTAATTCCTGCAGATAAGCAGGAAAACGGATAATTTATGACAGACCAATCTCCTATTTTGGACCTTATGGATCCAGTTCAGAATGCTGTGCTCCTTTCTCTAAGAATGCAGGTGTCCTAACTAGGTATCATTGTCATAACAATACTGCATATTTGTAATGACACAAAAAAGTTCTTCTCAGTTATGATGAAGGTGACATACTTTTCTTTTTTTTTTTTTTAAAGATTTATCCATTTATTCAAGAACCGGGGTATGTGCCGGAGGGTGAGAGGATTCACCTGAGACAGAACAGGGAACAGAACAGGCAGACTGATGAAATACACTGCTGAGGGGAGCAGCAGGTGAGACAGGAAAGGTCTGCTGCACCATGTGGGACCCTCACCAGCCAGCCGGGATCAAACCCATGCTGCAGAGGCTGTGGACAACTTCACAGAGCGGCGCTCAACCACCTGTGCCAACCACGGAGGCCCAAAGGTGAAACACTTTTCAAAAAAAAAAATGCCTTCTACTTTTAAAAGATGGAAATCCTCAGTTAAAGAGAGACCTAGTTCTTTCTGGTGAATATTTTGGACCACAGGTTTCTGCACACTTTTACTACAAAAAAAAAAAAAAAATGACAATCCACATTTTTTGGAGCAGAAAGACATTCCCAAGTGAACCTGCATAATCCAGTCCTTCATTCCATCATGGGCTCAGAATCACATTTAATGGCAGAAACTGTCTACTGAAAGCTGAGGAAGAAGAACTTTCCTGAGTGGGAAAGAAGACCTTGTTACAATCCAAGGTTAATCCCCTGCCATCCCACCCTCTGGGCTTGATGCTAGAATATTGGTACTCTACGGGTGAACAACAGAGTCTTAAATTACAAATTTGTGGGTGCAGACAGAGCCTCCCAACCCTGCCTCTCAGTCTGAATAAAGTTTGTGCTGAGACATATGGAAAGCTCTGCAAAGTTGGTAATAGTCATCAAGAGAAATCTCAAAATAGTGACCTGCTTACCTGTGGATGCCTAAGAAGACTTTGCGATAACACTATTAGTGAGTTTCAGGCAGAATTTCTGTTAAACTACCAGATGAGAAATCCTAGGTAGAACACAGTGGGCTAGATTGCATTCAACCTGCCTGTCAATTTCAAACAATGGGTCACTGGGTCCTAATCATTGGTTTAGTGGGGAAGAGTTCACGATTGATTAGATATGTCTACCCTAGGATTGAATAGGCCTATGAATATGGGAAGTTACGTGGCAAAATTGAATTAAGATTAAAGGTTGCCAATTAGTTGACTTTAAGATAGGGAGATAATTTAAGATAGGGGATGTTCCAGGCCCAATATAACCACCAGGGTCATGAAGTGGGGAAGAAGGAGAGAGAATAAGGGAGATGGCAGTGTGAACAGGACTCTGCGGGGCACTGATGGCTTTGAAGACAGAGGAAACAGCCACAGTCAAGAAAGGCAGGCAGCCTCTTCAGGGACTGGAAAAGGCAAGAAAACAAGTTCTCCTAGCTTTTCCAGAAGCAACAGTCCTGCCAACACCTTGACTTTAACCCCAAAAGATACATTTTCGAATTCTCATCAAAATTCCAACCAATTACTTAAGCTATTTCTAGCCTATCTTATTATCAAGCTGACAACATTCAGAACCACTAAAGAGACACACAAAACAAAACCTCATCTTCAAAGAACGTAGGTCTCCACCCTAACTGCATGTGAGAATCACCTGGTGAGCTTTTAAAGACACAGATGCCTAGGCTCTCTTGCGGACCAACTGAATCAGCCTTTCTGGGAGGCAGTCTCAAGCACAGGTCTTATTAAAAACTCCTCAGGTAACTCTAGGGCATGACAAGGGTTGAGAACACCCATTCCCAAACCACAGAAGAATCCCTTAAGGGAGAGGAGAGAGGGCCTGGGTCGGCTGAGACCAGAGTCCAGTACCCTTGTTCCTCTTTCCTGCACTTGTCTCCATCAGACCCATAACATGACTGCCAGCACCTTCTCGATACATGGCTTTTCCTATTTTGTTTAAGTTGCAGAAAGCTCTTAACAAAATAAAACAGACTCAAAAGTACCATAGGCAAAAAAATAAAAATGAAAAATAGGGTCTGGGGAGGCTAGAACTCTTGTGATTCCCGTTTTCCACATTCCCTGGGAAGCTAATGTTCCAGATTAGGAATTATTATCTACCCAGTTAACCCCAGAACAGAGCTGGATTTGTACAGTCATCTAGTGGAATATGTCCCAAGAAGTTTGCCACAGGCCACTCATCATGGCATTGATAGATGTCATCTGAAATAATAATAGAAAGTTCCATGATTTAACATCTAAGAAAAACACCACCCATATCCGTCTGCTCTTGGATATTAAAGACTTTCAGATGCTCTGCAGCTGAAAAAAAAAATTGCCTAACCTAATACTTCCTATTGACTAAGGAAGTGTTTTTGTAAAGGACATCTGCCAGCCAGAGGGCTCAGTTTGGAAATTCCAGTTCCTTCCTGTGAAAGATGAGCAAATGGGAGATCAGGAGATGAGAGCACTGTCCCAAGGGCATGAAGCACAGTTGGCCAATCCCTCCCTGTCTCTCCTTGACCCAGCCGGGGTCTCTTCACCTAGGCTACTTTCTGCATGGTGACAGTCTCATCCGCAGGGAGCACAGATTTGCCATCACTGGCTAGGAACTTGCTCTAGTCCCACAGATGCTTGCTTGGGTGCACCTCTGGGCACAGCTCTGGGCACAGAGGAATGATATTTGGTGCACAAATTCTCCAGTTTCCCAACCTACAGCCTGTGCTGCTTGCCACAATGATTCTCAGAGGGTCTCAAGCAGGAGTGTGTCCTAGAAAATTTCCCACTTCAAACAACTGCTCATGAGTGCTCCTTTCGGTAGCTTCTCTCCCTTCCCTGCCCTAATCCTCCTTCCTCATGTGTGCTTCCTCAGATCAACTTCCTGAAGAATGCTTTTCTCTAGGCTTGCTTTGGGGGAACACAACCCAAAGTTTCATAAAGCGAGGGATAAACAATGACTTAGATTTTAAGTCTAGTTCAGACGTGAAATAAATGATCTTTTCAAGACTTAAATTTTTCAGAGTAGTTTTAGTTTCACAGCAAAATGAGGGGAAGGAATAGAGATTTCCCATATACTCCCCACACTCCCCACCCCATAGCCTCCCCCATAATCAATATCTCTCACCAAAACACTTTCATTTGTTAGAATCAATGACCTTCATCGACACAGCCTAGTCATCCGAAGTCCATAGTTTATGTTATGGTTCACTTGTGGTGTGATATATCCCATGGGTTTGGACAAATGTATAACGACATGTATCTGTCATCTTCATGGCCTTAAAAACCCTCTGTGCTAATGATTTTTATAAATGAAAATTTTTCATTTTATTAATTTCATAAGTGAAATCAGATTCAAGAGAAATACAAATTTTAAGCAGACAGAGACATTTCCTCCTGAGACAAGCAGCTAAATTCTACTGTCAAAATCAAGAGTTCAAGCTTTTTCTTCCTTCTGTCACTAAAAATTTTTTTGAGAAACAAGGTCATGTTAGAGATAAAACATTTTGCCTTATCTCCAGAAAGTAAGCAGGACTTCTCCACTATGTGCCCTCTGGTGAAAGGTTACAGGCAAATAATAAGTCATGTTGCTAGAATGTTCTCTGAGAGCTAAGAAGGAAATAGAAATGCTTAAGAAAGTTGAACTTGGGAATTTCTGAACAGGCAGCATGTCTGAGGCGGCTCCAGACTGCCAATTTATTTTCAAAACAGTGGATAAATTTGCTCAAGAAATTAGCTGTCGATAGCAGGGTATGAAAATCTAGCCAGAGTTCTAAATTTGGCTAAGGATTTCAAACTATTTTCCAGATATTTGGGGTTTAGAAAAAACCAACACATTTTTCTCAGCAACTTCTTTTCCCCCTTAATTTCCAACCTAAAAACTATAAGGGAATTTCAGCATGTCTTTTCTTAAATATGAGTTGATATCAAGCAGGCAGATGGGCATTTTCAGATTATTCTTTTAGGCGAAGGATTTTCAAAACACCGTACTTGATTTTGATAGAGGCAATTTCCCACAGATTTGAATTTCACATACTTCTATAGAGTAAGGAAGGACATTAGAGCTTGAAATCTCTTGGAAGAAGCTTCCATTTTCACAGACAGCCAGAGTTGACTGGAGTTCCGGGCATTATGGTCTCAAAGAGCTAGAAGGGAAAGAAATACCTATTGAGGTAGAAAACATCAACCCTTTGCTTTTGCCTCGGAGAAGAATGATGACGTCTGAAGCCAGTGGGACAGCAGTCAGAACATTACAATCAGATGAGTCAGCTGTTAGAATCCATCTGCTTGGTTCTGAGTATTTTAAGAACTGGCTGGATCCAGGGCTGCATTCTTCAAAACCAATGACATCTGACTGTTCTTCATCACAAGTCATGGTTGCCTAGAAATCCACCCCAGAAGTTGAGTGCTCATGGCCCATGAGGGTGTGATCTGTCACTCCTTCCTAATCACCTTCTTGACGCTTAGCACTGGTCAGGCCCATTGCCAAAAGCTTCCCACTGTCCTGCGGTCTGACCTCAAGCCTGGCCAAATGGCCAGACAATTGGACTCTCTCTGCTCAGCTCTGAAACCAGATCTTGTCTGAAGGGTAGAAAGCCTGTCTGAAGATCTCCATCTTCCTTGAACTCATGCTGTGGAGTTTCTGCTAATGGAAGACAGAAGCCCTTCTTGACATACCGGCCTCTGCCACCTCCAGCTAAGCACCCTCTCCATAAACATCATCCCTACTTCATACCATGTTCATAACGCTTCAATTTTTGTAAAGCACCCTCTCGGGATTACATAGGACATTACCAACAATACTTTAAGAGGGTGATGGAAAAGGTCCCTTTTGACCAAAACTACTCCCTCACAAGACTGTAGAATCCAAAAATCCACGATTGGATTAATATACTGAGAGCAACTGTCAGGAAGTTGGGGGACATGTGAAGTCATTTTCCACCATAGGAGTTCCGGCTTAAGTGAACTTACCAAATCTGCTCTGTCCACCAGTTAGGCTGACTGAAAAGTAATCTTAGATGCAAAATATTTGTTTCTGATGAGGAAAAAAGCCAGATGACAAAGGGTTGAGCAATTGAAATGTTGTTCCTTAGTTACAGGGGTAACAGACATGGGGGCAGTGGAATCCTACTGTGTTACAGTCAAACACAGGCAAAACCAATCCACATGGTTAGAAGTTGGGAGAAAAATTAAGTAGGTGAAAAATTGAGTAAGGGAGCTTCTGGAAAGTCTTATCACACTCAGTTTCTTGACCACTGTGATCCTGGTTACATGGGTATATTTCATTTTTGAAAATTCCTTGAGTGGTACATGTGACTTGTATGCTTTTATATTTACATTTTATTTTAGTAAAACATTCAAAGACAGAAGGGGTCATACCTTGAACTCCAGTGAGCCATAGCTCTATGTCATATTTAGTCCAGATAAGCTGGACACTACCTCTTCCCCAAATGAGAATTTTTTGCTCCCCCATTTTTACTCAGGCCTTCTCCCCAATTTCAAATCATACCCCACTTCTGCTGATATAAATCCCTTTTTGCATTGTTTGACACCCAGTTCAACAGCCACACTACCAAGGAACGTTCTCCACTTCTGCAGCCAGAATGGAATCCTTGCTTCCCCTGTCACCCTCCGATCTCAAGAAAAGCATTAATAGCATTTCCCTGATCATGCTGAGGTCCTCAGAACCTAGAGAGTATGGTACTTATCAAAGAACAGGTCATCAATAAAGGATTTCTGGTGTTATGATAATGGCCACATCTTAACCTCATAATGTAGTGATTTATGTTTGCCTTACTTCCTGTCTTCAGTTTTGAGAGAAATACATCTACCCCTCTTTGTATTAGCCACAGCACCCAGCCCATTACCATGCATCCAGCAGGTGCTCACTCTGGGAATGTTTTTGAATGACCTGTGTCTTTTATAAAAATAACTTGCAATGAAATAGACCCCTTGGATTAAGCACCACAGTGTGAAGCAATCCACAGCCTCTGCAGCACAAGTTCAATCCCCAGCCAGGGAGAAACACACATGGTGCAGCAGATCTCTCCTGTCTCGCCCACTGCTCCCCTCAGCAGTGTATTTCAGTCAGTCTGCCTGTTCTGTTCCCCATTCTGTCTCTGGTGGATCCTCTCACCCCCCACATCTCTGGCCTGTACCCCAGCTCTTGTATGCATAAATAAATAAATCTTTAAAAAAGAAGAAAAAAGAAAGAAATAGAACCCTTGAAGAGCTAGGAACTTCTGCCTCATACCTTTATAGAGGAAAATAAAGAAACCTTCAATAGGAGGAACACAGCCCTCTCCCTCAATGGCTGGTATTTTATTGGTTTTCTACTAGACTGAAAACCCCTTGTGGGGTCCAAGGATCTGCAGAAATAAAAAGGTGAATTTTACAGTAAGAAAACTGAAGGCAACTGGGATGCTTAGATCACACAGATGAAGAACTCAGCCCAGTTCCAATTGCTTGGATCAACCCTGGCCCATGTTTCCACATGCTCGGAATAGGGCCCCAACAGTCAAATCAATGGAGACTGGCTATGAAAACGCACACAAGTGAACCTTCAAGGCATCTTCAGCCTTGTCTCCCAGGAAAAGCAATAGCGTCTCTGAACAGCCCACTGTGTGTCCTCAATCTGTAGTTTGGCCTCCTCCCTTTTCCTTCCTTTCCCTCAATACCCACACGCTGTCTGAGACAAATTCACTGTGAAATGATTTTCTAAAAAGTCATTAGGGCAAAATGAGCGTCGCTGGAGTGCTAAGATTCCTGAATTAATAACATTGCTGCCATCCGTGATTTTAACTTTCTCCTTTCTGTTGGCAGAAGCCAAAACATTAGGAGATATTTTCCAGCATTACAGTCAAAGTGTGCATTTTTAGATTTGTGGGCAGGCTGAGTGATCTCCAGCCAGAGTCTCAACCCTCAGTCCCACATTCCAATGTCATTCTCTTACCACAGCATCATTTCTGGCCTCCCCCAAGTCATCGCTTTGGAGAAAATGAAGCATTTTCAGAATTTAATTTAAGAACAACCCAGGCAACCTCAGGCCAACCATCAAGGCAGTTGGTGAAGTGAGCAGAGGAAGAGCTGATATTGGCAACATGACTGTGGTCAACACCTCAATGAGACCTTTGATATCTGCCTCAAGAACTTCATCAAGAGTTGGAGTTTATAGGTCCAGGCAACCTAAAACTGTCTATATCTTTTCCTGCCTTTATTACAACAATACACAGCATTCCAATTAAAAGATGGCTGCCAGGACTAAGGTGCTTAACATTTAGGTATCAACTCAAGTTTCATTTCTCACAGAAGTCTGGCCCAAGGCTAGTTCAGGTTAGCATTCTTCCTTCAAAGCAATTATAATTTACTAATTACTTGTGTAATCATAGGATTTCTGTGCCTTCACAGAAATCTATGTTTCAGGGCCTCCCTGGTGGCACAAGGGGTTAAAATGCAACCTATGAAGCTGTCTGCAGCCACTGCAGCACGAGTTCAATACCCAGCCAGGGAGCTACCCACATGGTGCAGCAGACCTCTCCTGACTACCCACTACTCTCCTCAGCAGTGTATTTCAGTCAATCTGCCTCTTCTGTTTCCCACTCTGTCTCTGGTGAATCCTAGCACCCCTCACACCTCTGGCCTGTACCCCAGTTCCTGTATACATAAATAAATAAATCTTTTTTTAAGAAAATGTAATCTATGTTCCATGAAGGCAAGGATAGAATCTGTCTTGTTCATGGCTGGGTCTCAGTATCACAGACTTAGTAGAGAGCGCTTGAGAAATACTTGTCATTATAGTTCACATGAGCTGGTTGGTTACACAGATTGCTAGAAACTTCACAATCCAGTAACCTCACCACAGTTGGAAGCCAGGAAAGAGAGAAAAGTGTTTTCCATGAAGACATACAGATGATGAATCCATGATCAAATTTTCATTCCTTTCTCTTTCTCCCAGACGCCAGGTCTTCACATGATCTCCTGTTTCTAATATATGGCACCACCCTCCTCCAAGTCAACCAGTTTCCAACCCTAGCATTGCTGACTCTGTCCTCTGCATCAATTCCCCTGCTTCCAAGGAATTGATTCTACACTAAAACCTTCTTTAAGCTGCCATCTCTCTCCTTTCCCTCATGATAGCCCCCCTCGCCACTAGCAGGGATTTTGTGTCCACACGTCAACACATCTAACTGGCCTCACACCTTCACTTCTTCTTAAACCAAGTCTCTTCATTCAGAGTTAGTAGATGATTTGTGGTACTTTCAGATCACTGTTGACCTGAGACAGTACTAAGGAATCCCTCCTACACTGGGAATTAAGTTAAAGCCCTACCTTGAAATATTCCCTGGTCCCCAGCTCTCCAGCTTGCTTCCCACTTGATGCTTCCATGTTCCGTTGAAACTCTGCAAGAAGCCTTTTCCAAATCCACGGCCACCTGAAAATGCAACCAAATGCCCCCACCACATTTCTGGGAGATTCAGTACATGTTTCAGTTTATAAATTAGAAAGCATCTGCTAAATTGTTCCTGTGAGTCTGGGAAGATCTTGCAGCCATAATCTAGATCACATTGGTCTTTGTTTACCCCAAAATATCTAGCGCTATGTCTGGCACACAGCAGCTTTTCAAAGCCATTTCTTAAATTTATTTAAATGTGTTCTTTCATCATTCTTTTGAGCTTGCAATCTGTTTACCAACCTAGGGAGAGTGACCTGAGGCATCAGCTTTAACATTGCTGCACCTTAGTTTCCTCATCAGATCTATGCCATGGTCCCAGTAAGACAATGAGTTCTTAGCCAAGTGTCTGGCACAGAGTCTATGTTCAATAAATGCTGACCTCATAATTATTATTATCGTTACCACTATTGTCTCCCAAGGCAGTCTGTTCCATTGTTGGACAGCTATGATTACTAAAACATTCTTCCTAATTCTGAGTTAAAATACACCTTCTTATAGCCCCTGTTCACCCATCACAGTTGTTTCTTGGTTTGGTTGTTTTTCTTTTCCTTTTTTTTTTTTTGCCCCTGGGCAATAAAAATCAAGGGCCTCCAAAACAGGCTCAGATATACTTTTAAAAACCTGATTCACAGCTCCACTCTGAAATGAAGAAAGAAAAACTAGGGTCAATTGGGGAGAGAGAGCTGGACTTCATTAATTCCACAGGGTTTCTGAAAAGGGCTAAGGTTCTGTAAATGAGTGTTCGTTTTCTACCTTAGGAGTTTCGCTCTGGGAGTCCAATATTCTGCTTAAATTTCACTTATTTCCTTTAGCTGGAGGATTTGGGTAAGCAAGGAAAAGTCTGCAAAATGACTTCACCATTGGCAGTCATTTGGCTTTGGCCAAAATGACTTGCAATTACTCTAAGAGTGTCAGAAGTTTCCAAATTAGCTTAGGCCCTGTCTGGTGCTGACTAGGCTCCATGGGGTGGGTCATGTCCATTATTTGAATCTAGAGCAAGATGGATGCAGCTGCCCTGAAGAAACTTGGCCCCGCTGTCGTCATTTTCCCCACTACCTGATTCAATGCTTGCTGGTAACAAGGACACTTAAAGATGTCTCATTTCTTCAGGTTCCCAGACCCTCTCCAGCTATCCTCTTCTACCTCTGGGTTAATTCTTTTTGTAAGTGGCCTTCTGCTGAGTGAAGAGTCTTTACTTTGAGAGACCAGTCTTCTCACTTTTCTCAACGAGCTCTGAAGCTGTTCTGTTGGGCTGTATGGATGCACAAACCAAGGTGTCAGGAGGTGTCCGTGTCCTCACACAAGGGTATCAGGGCCAAAGACACTGCAAGCTTATTTGCAGACTTCTAAAGCCCATTCCAGAAATGTCAAGAAGGGTCCCCAGAGTTTGCAAAGGTTTGTTCTTTTTTTTTTTTAATAATAAATTTTATTTTTATATTCCCCCATACAATTGCAAATGCCCCATTCTGACCCCAATCCTTCCCCTCCTGCCCCCCACCCCCCAAAAAGTGTCTCTGGTTCATAGTTTTTTGTTGATTTTGATTTTCACTTTCTTATATTCATTTTCCTGGTCCCTTATTTAAGTTTTCTAGATTCCTGCTATGAGTGAGACAATCCGGTATTTTTCTTTTTCTTTTTGGCTTATTTCGCTGAGCATGATCCCTTCCAGCGCCATCCATGTTGCTGCAAATTGCATGTGTTTATCTTTTTTGAATGCTGAGTAATATTCCATGGTATATATGTACCACATCTTCTTGATCCAGTCATCTGTTTTTGGGCATTTGGGTTGTTTCCAAAGCTTAGCTATTGTAAACAGTGCTGCTATAAACATAGGGGTGCAGGTGTTCTTTGGAATTGATGTTTCTGTGTCCTTTGGGTAAATACCTAGGAGTGGAATTGCTGGATCATATGGAAGCTCTATGTTTAGTAGGTCCAGAAATCTCCACAAAGCTCTCCATAGTGGTTGGACCAGTTAGCACTCCCACCAACAGTGCAGAAGAGTTCCTTTTTCTCCACACCCTCGCCAACATTTGTTGTTGCTAGTTTTTTTAATATGTGCCATTCTCACTGGTGTGAGATGGTATCTCATGGTAGTTTTGATTTGCATTTCCCTGATTACAAGTGATGTTGAACATTTTTTCATATGTCTGTTGGCCATTTGCATTTCCTCTTCAGAGAAGTTTCTTTTTAGCTCTTCTGCCCATTTTTTGACTGGATTATTTTCTTTGTTGTTGCTGAGTCTCATCAGCTCTTTGCAGATTTTTGTGATCAGTCCTTTATCATTAGTGTTGGGTGCAAAAATGTTCTCCCAGTTGGTGGGGTTTCTCTTTGTTTTTGTTATTGTCTCTTTTGCTATGCAGAAGCTCTTTAATTTGATGTAGTCCCAGCTGTTTATCTTTGCCTTCACTATCACTGCTTTGGGTGATGTGTCTGTAAAGATGTCTTTGATGTGCAAATCCTGTAGTGTTTCGCCTATATTTCCTTCTATGTATTTTATGGTTTCAGGTCTTATGTCTAGTTCTTTAATCCATTTTGAGTTGATTTTTGTGTATGGTGTGAGGTAGTGGTCAAGCTTCATTCTTTTGCATGTAGCGACCCAGTTTTCCCAGCACCATTTATTGAACAAACTTTCTTTGCTCCAATGCATAGTCTTTGCTCCTTTGTCAAAGATTAGTTGACCATAAATCAGTGGGTTTATTTCTGGATTTTCTATTCGATTCCATTGGTCTGTATGTCTGTTCTTGTTCCAATACCATGCAGTTTTGATGATTATGGCTTTGTAGTTAGTTTGAAGTCTGGGAGTGTGATGCCTCCATTTCCTTCTTTTTTTTTCAGTAGAGCTTTGGCTATTCAGGGTTTTTGGTGATTCCATATGAATTTCATCAATAATTGTTCTATTTCTTTGAAGAATGCCATTGAGATTTTGATTGGAATAGCATTGAATCTGTATATTGCTTTTGGTAGGATGGCCATTTTAATAATGTTTATTCTTCCAATCCATGAGCAGGGGATGTCTTTCCATTTCTTTGTGTCTTCTTCTATTTCTTTTAACAGTGTTTTATAGTTTTCTTTGTATAGGTCCTTTACCTCTTTTGTTAGATTTATTCCCAAATATTTGATTTTTTTTGTTTCGATAATAAAAGGGATTTTTTTTTTATTTCTTCTTCTTCAGATTTGTTGTTTGTGTATAGGAAGGCTACTGACTTTTGCGTGGTGATTTTGTATCCTGCCACTTTACTGAATTGATTGATGAGTTGAATTAGTTTTTCTGTGGAGATTTTGGGGTTCTCTATGTATATTATCATATCATCTGCAAATGTAAAGGTTTGTTCTTAATGACTAACTTCAGAACAATCCACACATATCTTTAATTCAGGGATCTAAGGGGAAAAGGATGGTGCAGTATGTTTACAAAATCCATTGCTTTTCTACTCCATCCCACAATGTGACAGCAGTGACGATCCCTGCATGGTCCACTTGCACGGATAGTTCTTAGGAACCCTACAACACCTCCCCCCCCCATATCTTCCAATGGATGTATCTTCTGGGCTTACCCCCTGCCTGTGCTATTTCAGGACACTCCCTATGTCAGTTTCTTATCTTTCATCATGAAGCCAATTATCTATTAAATCTCAGTTCCTAGAGGTGAGAGTTGGTAGGTGATTCATAGTATTATCCACAAGGTTATCTGCCACAGGGCACTGCACAGGGTAGGTGCTCAGTGAAATGGATCCACAAGGCAGAAATCCAATCCCAATAGTGTTGGATCACTTTAATTAACCACATGTATTAAGAAATAACAGTCATTTGAGAAAGAAGGGGAGGGATGTTGGCTGCAGGCACACCAAAGGTAGAGTGTCCACTCACCACCACTAGCTGACTCCCTCATAAACACATACTCGGCCCAATCTGGACCTTGTTAAAAGTTGCATACCTTGTCCTCAAGCAGTGCAAGCAAGATAGCAACGGCCATGCAATGTAATTTCAGGGTTATGTGATGCAAATTCAAACCCGATAGTGTAATCATTATTCAGAAGGCACGAGCAATAATACCCACTGTCCACCCACACGCATCTCTCTTGCTATGTTCTGCCCAAGTCACTCTATGTTCTTCAAAGACACCCCGCTCTTTCCCATCTTGAACTGGGTACTTCCCTCCGCCTTTTTTGCTCTTCCCTATTCATAAGAATAGATGCATCTTTGCTTTAAGAATCATCTCTCCTTAAGTCTCAGTTTAAACATTCAGTCTATAGAAGGGGAGGGAGGTTCAATATCTGTATTTTTATTTTTTATATTTTTAAAGATTTATTTGTTTGTTCGTTTATTTATTTATTTATTTATTTATACAAGCAATGGGTACAGTCAGAAGCGTGGGAGGGTGAGAGAATTCACCAGAGCCAGAGTGGGGAGCAGAGCAGTCAGAAGGACCAAAGTACACTGCTGAGGGGAGCAATGGGCGGCAGGAGAGGTCTGTGGCTATGTGGGACCCTCCTCCGGTGGCCGGGGAGCAGCCAGGGATCGAACACACGCTGCAGAGGCTGCGGGCAGCTTCGCAACCCAGCGCTCAACCACTGTGCCACTGGGGAGGCCCATCTGTATTTTTAAATTAAGGTAACCTCTTCTCCCATTTCCTTCCATATTTATTTCCTTCAAAGACAGACAAAGAACAAGCAAAAAAAGCAATGAAGAGAAGAATTATAGATTGTGGTACATGCTAGGAAGGAAATAAATAAAGACTAAAGCTTAGAAAAGAGGTGGAAGAGGTTACTTTAATTTAAAAATACAGCTGAACAGGTCAAGAATTGTGTCCATCCATCTTGTTCACCACTCCTGACACATAGAAGCGGCTCAATAAATAATTGTTGAATGATGAATAAAATAATCGGCCACTATAGAATCACAAAGAAAGGGAAGGGAGTCACACAACCAAATACATCAAATCTTTTGTTCGTATACAAAGTTACAGTGAGGAAATAATGATTTTTTTTCCACTTTTGTAACTACAGGATTTCAACACTAGCCCATGACTGAAATTATTTTGCTGCTTAAGCAAATAGGTTGCCCCCTCCTTATTATTACGAGTCTATGATTTAGAATAATACTTATTCGATCAGTTCTCAATAATAAATCTCATTTCCCCCAATGGAACTCGCATTCTAGAGACCAGAAGTTGGCATCCGCAACAGGCATCAACAAAGAAAAGACAATTTGAAGACGCAGATGTGGCTATTTTAGAAGAAAAAAGTCTACATTCTGTTTTAACTTTGCAAGTCTCAAAGAATTCTTTCATGACAATACAGTGAGAACTACTTCGTGAAAATAAATAGCCACAGAGGAATATGGATTTAATTGCTTAAAATGCTGCATTAGCTAAAATAAAACAGCTGTGATCACATTCTGGGGAAAAAACCATTGTTCAACAAAGGGTTCTATTAAAGACCACTCCAGTGATGAGTCTGGCTTTCTAAAATCAAGCATGCCATTTCCTGGACCACCCATTGTCCTTAGGGCAACAGCAATTCCAATTTGGAGGGCATCTGGGCTAGAGTAGTGCTATCTGTGCCATAGGGCACAGGGGGAATGATAGTTTTTTCTCTTTTCCCCAAATACACAGCTCGAGTTACTCAAAATTACTCAGCAAAACAAATTCCTTTCATAGTTCTGTAATCCCAAGACAGAGGAAAGGTGCTGGGCTGGCACTTGGACTTACAGAGCTCCAATTCATGAAAAGATGAAACAAGAGGCAGATTCTGTTCAAGTTCTTCCTGGGGAATCTTTGTAAAAAGACTTTGTCCCTGAGAAAAATGAGTCTCCAAGGTGTTAGTTTTGGGAATTGCTCAGGGACAGCAACCACCTTGAGATCATAATAAAGCCATAGAGTCCTTCAGGGAAGATTCACATCAATGGTTGAACACATTTGAAACCTGGTCTCTGGAATTTCTGCAAACACACTGAAATTATCCATGGATCATCACTTCAGCACTCTATTCTAAAAGGTGGTAGCAGAGCTTGAGATGGAGAAAGCCAAGAATTCAAAAGCTTTTCCTGCCAACCACCATTATGGATCTATTTCAATTAACTGTCACACACCAGGCTCAGCCTTACTGCTAGACTTTGAATCATGCAAGTCAATTATCCAAATAAGTGGATAAGTAGAAGGAAAATCGGTTCAGGGAAGGGAGCAGAAAGGTCATAGAGCAGAAACTCACATTTCTAAATTTCTAATACTCTGTCCAGTCCGACATTCCAACATTCTGTTCCATTGACCAACTAAGCCAGTGGTGTCAAAGGTAAGTGTAGACAAAAGTCAACTTGGGAAGGTCACCTTAAAATGTAGATTTTGACATCTCCTTGGCTTCATATTCAAAAGGATTCTGTAATTTTCTATTAAATACTGAGGCGGTTCTCCAGTTATGGTCACTAAGACACAATTTCAATGGCTTCTGATCCTGCTTCTCTGCATCTAGGAAATCTCAAAATTTCTGAATCCAAACTCTATACTCTTTCCTCTTCTATCTGGAAGTGGCACATACATCTTTTGTCTGATCATGAGGCCCAGATGTGCTGCTATTCCCTTCTCATCTACACCACTTCCAAGGAGAACTTCCAGGAAGAGATGTGGTGAGAGGTTTCTGATACTGATTAGCTTTACTCCCATCTGCAAAATCCCTTCTTTTGCAATGTAACAAAACTGTGTGATGGGGAGGGGGTTAGAAATCTTTCATATGGTAAGTGTTTCCACCTTTTCTGCTGTCCTTCAAGATCTTCCTTCTCAGGTTGTCCCCCAATAATTATATTTCTAACCCCCACCAAAGAGCCCTCCCCTTTTGAATTTCTATTTCACCTCGTTTAACCATTTACTGTGAACTGTGGAGTGCAGTAGAGACAATGTCCCCCCACCCACACCATGCCTTCTCTTATTTCATGTTTCTTGTTATTTCTTGTTCCTTTTTTCATGTTTCTGCTACCTGACTGCTAGTTCTTTGAGAACAAGAACATGCTCTAACTGCCTCCTCACCCCACATAAATTAAAACAAACCACAGGCATAGAGTAGTTCAATAGTACATGTTGCTTTTGCCTCTCCAGAAACTAATGTCTCCCCCACTTATCCATTTTTTCCTGGCAATAGCATATCAGTTTCTCTCTAGAGAGCTACCATTTTCCAGTCTATGTCCATACATTAGAGATGGGGCTAACTCCCCCTCTAATCTCAGTATGGACACATACTAGGTCAGGCCAATCAAGTGCCTATTTCCCTGGCTACAAGGATTGGTTTGTGAATGGCAAGTGAGATTTAGTCCTAGAATTGTTGCAACTATAGCCAAGGCAAGAGTAGTCTTTCTCTATAGGCTGCTAGGGCTAGTGAGTGTTACGAACTACCTGTCACCATGAAGGGATGAGAGACTCAAGAGTGAAACAACACAGATGCAAACAGGGCTGAGAGATACAAAGTTAGGGACTGAATCCTAGATTCAGCCAGATCGAAGCTACACCTCCCTCCCTTATCTGTCATTACACAGCATATGGTCAACAATATTATACAGCATTTGAGCCAATTTGAATTATGCTACTCTTGTTTCAACCCAAAGAGTCCATATTTATTTAATGGTTAATAAATATCAATTGGTTGATACCATTTTAAGACACCAGGAATGTTAAAAAGTCTACAAAATAACTTTTTGCAGACTCTGTCTTTGGGAAAGAAAAGTGACATGGGCAAACAACTATGACTTCTGAAAACAGACAACTGAATCTGGATCACAGCTCGGCCACTTTCAGATTGTGTGACTTGGGCAAGTCACTTAGGAATCATTAAGCACAAGACCACAGTTAAAACTGCAGGTTGTCTAAATGCCCAACAACAGATGTCTGGATCAAGAAGTTACAGTATATATACAGAATGGAATACTATTAAGCAATCAAAAAAGATAAACTTATGCCATTCACAGCAACAGGGATGGAGCTGGAAGGCATTATGCTGAGTGAAATAAGCCAGAAGGAAAAATATCAGATGGCTTCACTCATAGGAGGAATACACGGAAACCATACAAGGGATCAGAAAAAAAAAAAAAAAAGACAAAACTAGCAGGCAAACTATAAATTGGAGACATTCATCCAGGAGGGAGAGAGAAAGGGATCAAAATGGGAGGGAAGAGCACAAGAGTCTGTGGTGGTGGTTCACGGGTGGTGGTTCACGGGTGGTTCACTTGGTGGTGGGGATTTTATGGGGACAACACCTGAGATGAAAAACCAAACATGGTACAAAAATGAACAATGATGTAAAAATACATAAATAAATTTTTAAAATGCAGGCTGTGATTAGAATATCATTTGTATGTAGATGATTGAGTGAAGGGTGGAGAAACAGGGGCATGAAAGATTTATCAAATTCCCAAAAGACAGGATGAGGGTTTAGATGACGGCAGCATGGGGGAGAAAGAAGTGCAGAGCAGAGGCCAAACTGCAAGACTTGATGGCAGATTAAATGAACAAAATTGAGTTATCAAAATTCCTGGGAACTAGTTCAGTTACTTTAATTTTGGACATGAAAGAGAAATAGAGCCTGCTAGCCAGGTGGTGCTTTAAGATTCTATCACTAGCCTATTTGTGGAGTCACTTCTAGCAACACAGAAGGCTTTGGAAATAGACCTGTAGCTTCGCAAATTTAAACAGCCCAGGGAGATCTTTCTAGCAGGCCAGGCTTTCATCACTTTTGAGTCTGAGGCATCCCAACCATAGCATATTAGGTGGCTTAAGGTGGATACAAAATGACTTGTGTTCCATAGACACACATTCAATTACTCAGTCACATCAGCAGAGAGCTGGTCCTTTTCAGACTTCTTGATTATTTTGTCAAGGTGGCTCTAAAACATCTCTTTCTAACACTGTTTAATTCCCCTGTTGAACTGGGAACAGGTCTTTTGCTCAAAGCCTTCAGGAGGACTCGGTATCTTGCTAAAATTAGGAGCTGTGCTGTGTCTTTGTTCAGTTTATTTTTACACATGCTTTCTGTGGATTACTATGGAAGTTATTTTCCCCTTGTAATAGCTTTACGTTTCTTTTAAAGATACATGTATTTTATTTTTAACATTGACCCTGTTTAAAGCAAACTACAGAAGTGAGAATCAGCCACTGCAGCAATTGAAAATGGGGTGTCCCAAAGATGCCCTCTTGGGCCAAGTCTTCCTAAACATCACTCAGTGGTGTGACTTCTGGCACTTGGAAAAACATCTTCTTAGGAGGTATGACACTCAGGACATCATTCAAATTATGCTATGCAACTAAAAACCTCCAGCGAGGAAATGTGCCTGCCTTTGGGACAGGTACCTGAAGCGCCAGGCACACCTCTCCTGGCACCAGGATGAATTTCTCTGAATTTCCGCCCCTGTGCTGGGCTGAGAACAGTTCAGGGGGATGTGCCACATCTCTGAAGCCCCTGGGAGCCCAGTGCAGTCCCCTCAGTAATGGCTTATTCGAAACCATCCAGGCAGGAGTGGGGTTCACTCTTAGGAAAAACTGCTCTCTGCTGGCCGCGATGTCTGGAGACGCCTGAGCTGCCGCTCCCAGAGGCGCGTCGCTGAGCTGCACGATCCAAGGACACAGCAGCCCTTGCAGGGCGCACAGACACGCTTCTGTGGAACATTCATTCACACGCACCCCAGAACATCTCTGAGACACGCACCTCAAACCATCTGGCGGAGGGGTGTTTCATTGCGAGAGCCATCTTTTGTTTACTGAGGAATCAGCTTTCCAAGGGCTGGAGGGCGGGGTGGGGTGTGGGGTGGGGCGTGGGGTGGCGGGTGGGCAAAACCACATCTAGCTGGCCTGGAAAGCTGCAACGCTACTAAACGGCTCCCCCTAGCGGGCTTTCCACTGAGACATGGAAATCATGCTGCATTGGCAGCACAGACAGACAGACGGAAAAGCTGGAGCTTTTAAACTTCATAGTCCAAACGGCATTAAAAACAACAACGAAAAGTAAATGGCCATCCGTGGACATGCCCTGCCTTGTAATTATTTAAATTTCCAACTAAGAACACAATCTGGTATCACTCGAACCTCATAAATTCAGGATATTTTAACACCTGAAATTAGGGCAGGTAGAATTGCAGAGTTTTGTCTGCGACAAGCAAAGGCACTTTTGATACTTTTCCTCTAGTCATCTCACAGAGCTGTTAAAAGTGGGATTAGGGTCAAAATAAGGGGGGTGGGAATTGTATGGGGAATATAACCAAGATGAAAATGCATACATTGTGCAAAATTGAAAAACGATGTAAAAAATGTATAAAATACAAAGTAGGTAAATGCAAATAAATATAGTAAGCTGAAAGGAGCAAAGGCAATCAATATCCAAGGAGTGGTGTGTGCCGACTGGACATTCATATGCAAAAACAAAAAAACAAATGCAGATACTTTTGCTGTCACAGAAATTAATTCAAAATAGATGACAGAATTAAATATGCAACACAAAATTATAAAATTTCTGGATGTAACATAGAAGAAAATATCGCTGACTTTAAAAATGGCAATGGTTTTTTGGATATAACACCAAAGGCATGAATCATGCAAGAAATAATTGATAACCTGGACTTCATTAAAATTAAAAACTTTTGCGCTGAGAAAGACACTATCGAGAGAATGAGAACACAAGTCACAGACTGAAGTATTTGCAAAAGACATAGCTCATGAAGGATGTCTCCAAAACATGCAAAGAACGCTTACAACTCAACAACAAGACTGAGTGACCTGATTTTTTAAAATGGACAAAAGACATGAACAGATACTTTACGAAAGATGTACAGATGGCAAAGAGCTACAGGAAAGAATGTTGCATATAAAATGTCATTAAGGAACTGTAGATTAAATCAACTGCAATTAAATCAGATTAAATCAATTAAATACCACTACACACCTATTACAATGGCCCAAATCCAGGCAATGTCAGTACCAAATGCTGGCTAGAATATGGAAAAACAGGAGCTCTCATTCATTGCTAGTGGGAATACAAAATGGCACGGCTACTCTGGAAGACAGTTTGGCAGTTTCTTACAAAACATAGCTTACCCTTACCATGTGATCCAGCAATTACACTCCTTGGTATTCACTCAAAGGGTAGAAAACTTATATCCACACAAAAACCTGCACAGAAATCTTTATTGCAGCTCATTCATAACTGCCAAAACCTGTAGCACCTCCAGACAATGACATATTATTCAAAGCTAAGAAGATACGAGCAATCAAGCCACCAGAAGACATGGAGGAATACACATTGCTAAGGGAAAGAAGGCAGTCTGAAAGGCTACATACTGTGTGATTTCAAGCACATGATATTCTTGGACAGGTGAAACTATGGAGACATAATTTCCATGGTTCTCAGGGGCTAGAGGGGAAGGAGGGGTGTGTAGGCAGAGCACCCAGCTCTTTAGGGCAGTGAAACTATTCTGTACATGTCCTTACACATTTGTCCAAACCCGAAGAATGTGCAACACGTGATCTTTCTTCTTACATTCCTTTACCTGAAAAATTCCTGATCATCCTTCCGATGTTGGTTGAAACATTTTTTACTTGAGGAACGTGTCCTATTCTCAGGGAAGATGGGATTGCCTTTATGCATTCTGATCACACTGCACACCATACCTTTGAAAGACTCATCCCATTTACAACTCAAGTATTATTTCTATGATTTTTTGAGAGTCATTACCCTTTCCAGACCTGCAATGTCCAATATGGTGACAACCTGTTACATGTGGTTATTGGACATTTGACAAGGGGCTAGTGTGACTGAGAGGCTGGATTTTCAAATTTAATTTTAGTTAAAGTTTGAAAGCTGATTTGTGATTTACTTAGATGAAATCATAAAAGCTTGGGACAACATGAGTATGTGCATTACTTATTTAAAACGTAAATTTTATGGACTCTAAATGCAGATCAAGTATTTCCAGGAATTGAGCATCTGAATTGAAAAGTGCTGTGTGTGTAAAATAATATTAGATATTGAAGCCCAGTCTGCAAAAATAATGCAAAATACTTATTAATTTTATGTTGAATATATGTTGAAATGACAATAATTTAGAGATAATGGGAACAAACTATAACAATAGGTTTATGAAATTAACAGGTTACTGTCACCTGTTTCTTTTTATTTTCTGATGTAATTCCTAAAAAAACTAAATTATACATGTGGCTTTCATTATATAGTTTTTGGACTGTGCTGCTCTAGACCTGAAACTGGAACCATATATCTATTTAACTTTTATGCTTAGGACCTAACATGTGTATCTGGCGAATCATAGGTGTTGAGTGAATGTTTGTTTGACGGTTGAATGAATGATAATATGTACCTATGTAGGCTGAGAGAATGACACATCTTTCCCAAAATTTCTAGCTTTATGTTAATTTCTTCCTTGTCTTACAAAGGGCCTACAAAATATTGACAATAGTAGCTACGACTACCATTTTCAACAGTCTACTGTGTGCAAAGCACTTGTAATCTATTCAAGATTTGTTGTAGGAATTAGAGATAATGTATGTGAAGTCACTTGTCCAATGTGACATTATTAGCAGACAGTGTTTAGGAGATGCTTGTTTGCCAATAACTAAGTGAGTGAATAAACACACTGTCCAACGAGAGTCAGAATAGAATTTTTCTAGGCCTCTGTAGTCTTGCACTTGAATGTGAATCCTTCTGTATTATCTAATTCAAGATTGATTGTCCCAGTTTAGAAAGACTCGTGAGATTTTAAAATATGAAATCCTAGAACAGAAACAAGGAAAAGACTGTTGACAAGAAAGTGAATTGCTCAGGTTACAACAGTAAGTTAGATTGCAAGCACATGCCCTCGGGAGCCTGAGAGAAAGTCCAATACATAGCTCCCTGCATCTCTATAATAAGCCAAAGATGCCCTCAAAGCACACAAAACCAGTCAATTAGAAATAGAAGCACCTCCATGATCTTGGAATAACCAATTATCCAACCTTCCAAGCTCAAGAAAACACACTCTGTATTTGTCCTCAAACTTTGCTCTTAACTTTTAAACCCATATGCATATTTTAATGGCAACTTAATCCATATGGTTTAGATTATTTGCATTTGATTCACCAGAAGCCATTTCTGAAAGAAGCTGCAATCTAATTACATTCTCAGTGTTCCATACTGGACTTGAATTCCTTCTCCATGGGCTCCTTTGGCAGAGTCTGCTGAGTGGTATTTGTGCTAGCTAAAGCAACACAGAGATTGAAGAGAGGAGACCCTGAAGCCTGATTGCCTGCGTTCGAATCCCCATCTCACTACTTAGGAGGTATTTGACTTTGAACTTAACTTTACTTGTGTGTAAAATGGGTAAAATAATAATCACCATCATGGGGATACTATAAAGATTAGCCAAGGGAGTGTAAAATGCTTATAGAAGTTGTCCTCTTTATCAGGCAAGGTTCTAACCATTAGCTATTATTATTATTATTACGTTTAGCTGCAAGTAATAGAAAAATGATTTTGCAATACCTTGTACATGATAGTTTGTTTCTCTTTCATATAAACATAGGCAGTCCAGGGCTGGTATGATGACTCCATGTTCACCAAGCCCCCAGTGCTTTCTATCCTATGGCTCCACCAATCTCTGCACATCTTCTCATCCAAGATGGTGACCCCAGCTCCAGCCAACCTGTCTACATTCCAGCCAGAAGGAAGGAGGAAAGAGGAGAAAATCACACATACCCTTTAAGAAAACTTGCTGGAAGTCGCACATACCACATCTGCTTATATCCCATTGATGAGAACTTAGCCTCATGATGTGGGTAGTCTTAAAGGAGACTGGGAAGTATAGTTTTCTTATTTTTATTTTAAAGATTTATTTATTTATACAAGCACTAGGTACAGTCAGAAGTGTGGGAGGGTGTGAGAATTCACCAGAGCCAGAGCAGGGAACAGAACAGGCAGAGTGATGAAATACACTCCTGAGGGGAGCAGTGGGTGCGGCAGGAGAGGTCTACGCACCATGTGGGATCCTTGCCGGTGGCCGGGGATTGAATTGGTGCTGTAGAGGCTGTGGGCAGATTCGTAGCTCAGTGCTCAACTGCTGTGCCATGAGGGGAGGCCCTAGCTTTCTTAGTGTTATTATTTATTCTATTATTATTAATGTAGAACGAAAGGAAGGACACATATTGGGGGACAATTAACCGTCGCACAGATTCAGAGTGGGAGTTCAAAAACACTATCTGGGGCCTCCCCTGGTGGCACAGCGGTTGAGCGCTGGGCTACGAATCTGCCTGCAGCCTCGGCAGCACCAGTTCGTTCCCTGGCAGCCGGCAAGGGTCCCACCAAAAAAAAAAAAAAAAAAAAAATACCATCTGTGGTGGATGATGGCTGGATACCTGATGGTGGGTATGAGAGATACAGATACACCAAGGTGAGAAACTGTATGCCAGAAACCTATACAGTGTTATAAACTAATATTACCTCAATAAAAAGAAACATATATATATTTATACACACACACATATATGTATGTATGTATATATAAAATCTGAATCCAGAATGCAAATCAAATAGGGATCTTTGGATAATGGAATGTGGTCTGAGAAAACAGTGTGTTTAATTCAGAACTCAGCCATCTCCACATTCTGTTTGCTTATGAATCTATAAATATATGCTGCATAAAACACTAAATAAATGTTTATTTGAATTATTGTACAAAACTTACCACAAATCTCTCCTTTCTACTCTCCCCAGAATTATATCCAAGGAAGTCTTCAGATGTTTGTGGATTTAGAAAGACAAGAAGATCTCTCAATTTCAAAGGCTGCTCCAATTAAAAGGGAAGGCTCCTCAAATATCCCAGTGCACTCATACCTCAGATCCACTTTCTAGCCCATTCACCTCTAGCTGAACTGAGAAATGAAGCCCCAGCAGAGTTCTTCCAGAAACTGACTACAGATACTTGTGTTAGACAAGACGCCTTCCCATCCCACCTGGGTCTTTACAAATAAAAGATGTTGACAACAAACATAGAGATAATAGGAAACATATTTTTGGCCAGTGAGTTAGTTTTCTGGTCAGGCTTGAAGACTGTAGCAGATATTTTGGAAGCTTTCCCAACATGCTATAAAACTTTCCCCTTCTAAATAGAATTGTATTTCCCAGTCTTGTGGTCCAGTGTGGGACTGGCTTAAGCCAATCAATGTATGCAACCCTGTGCCCACAATAATTATCTCAGAGTTGGGCATCTGATTGAATGAGATGTGAAGATGTGGGAGCCTTGGAGAAAGAAACATCAGTTGATGTTGGCTTTTCTCTTGAAATCACAAAGAATATTCAGCCTTAGAGTAAAGACATCAGATTAACAGTCGACACTGCAAATAAACAAGAGTGCAATATGAAAAGAAATTAGTTTGTCATGGCATTGCTGAGTCAGTTGTTTCAACCTCACCTGAAGCCCATGATACCTATGGACTTTGAAATTCACAAGCCAATTGACTGTACCTAAGGTTTAAGCCTTGTGAGTTACGGTTTCTGTTAGGTAGTATTCCAGTGGACAGTGAGCCATTAAAGGAAAATCTGGAAATATTTAACACAGGAAAAATTGAACAGGAAGTCAAACCAGGGTGGAAAGGTTACCCTACCATTTTGCCACTTAAATTTGCACAGACAAGTTATCTGAAGAAAACATGAGACTCAGTTCCCTAGCCAAGGAATTGAAGATCACTATATTGATCTCCCAGGCCTGGTGTGTGATGTGATGCCATGTAAATGCAATGTAAATGCCATGTAAATGTCCAAGAGCAAGCCTATTTCCTAGCTAGAGAAATTAATAGACACAATAAAATTTTAAATAAAGAGAAAAGTAAGATTTATGTTTACTGATAAATAAATTGTGTGTGAAGAGTATCTAACTACATCCAAGGAGGAAGGTGAATAGAACCTGGGCAGACAGCTATGAACGGCAGACTTGACAGCACATCAATGGATGACAGAGACCTCAGACATTCCCCAAGTAAAACATTTTTTGTGGCATATTTCTGCCAGTTTTGACAAAGCATACAGTTGTGTAATGACCATCACACTCAAGGTATGGAACCACTCCATCATCCCCCAACTCCCTCATTTATTACCTAATATTACTTCAATAAAAAGAAACAAATACACACACATATGTATGTATGTATATATAAAATCTGAATCCAGAATGCAAATCAAATAGGGATCTTTGGATAATGGAATTCAACTCCTTCCTCCATTCTTAGCTCCCACCCCACCAAACACCAACAAACTGCAGATCTTTTTTCTGTCCCTACATTTTAACCTTTTCCAGAATGTCGTATAAATGGCTTCGTGCATTATGTAGAGTTTCAGGTCTGACCGCTTTCAACTGGTGTAGTACAGGTCTGTGGAGATTGGTCTACATTGAGGAATGGATAAGCACTCTGATTTTATAGCTACCTGTGAACATTTGATTAAAGCCCACCTTTCTCCTTAACAGTACAGAACACATGGGATGACAAACAGGGACAGAGAGCGATCATTTCTAATGACTTTTTTCATGACACCCATTTGTTATATGTATTAGAATTGCTGAAAGAGAAGAAGCAACTTAGAATCCACTATGGACTGAACTGAGTCCCTCCCAGCACCAAATACATGTGTTATACTTCTAACCCCAGTGTAAATGCATTTGGATTTAAAATCATTAGGAGGTAATTACGGTTAAATGAGGTTATAAGAGGGGAGCCCTGATGTGAAAGGATTGGGATCCCTGCTAAGAAGAGCTGTCTTCCTACCCCACAATCCCTCCCCGTGTCATACACACAATGAGAAGGAAGCCACCTGCAAGTCAGTAAGACAGTCCTCACCAGAAACTAACCCAGCCAACACCTTCCCCTGGGACTTCAGCTTCCAAAACTGTGAGGAATAAATTTCTGTTGAAGTCCCCCATTACAGCAGCCCCAACAGATTAATACAGAAGAAAGACCTGGAGTAATTGGTGAGATGGGTCTGGTCCTGAACATGTTTCCTTTCTTGTGGTATGAAAATGTAAATGACCTTTCATGCAGGCACATTACAAATCCTAAGCTCCATGGGTGATATATGTGAGTCGTTGAGCTCAGTTCTTGGCAGGTGGAAATGCTTAATACACAGCACTTCTTATTGGCCAGTTTTGTATCTATCCCTGCTCTCGATAGGAGTCCCCATATACAGGAGATCTTTGTGACAAACAAATGAAATGCAACTGGACATGGTAAAGGCCCTCTCTGTTTCACTTTTTAATCTGTAAAATGAAGTAATGAGGAAAAGGCTATTTCTGACATCTGACATTTATTTATTCTGTTTACCAATCTAATAATGGAAGAGTCTTTCTAGTAGTCATGTTCATTTCAGTATAAGCAGATTTCTGTCATCATTACCACAACCAGATGTTAGCATGTTAAACTATTTACCAGGAACCATATAAAGGGAACATGTGTATCTCCTCAAACAAAAAGTCTCTGTAAGATGGAAAGATTTGGGGAAGGGGAGAGATGAACAGTGAGGAGAGGAGCTTTCTAGAGTACTGAAATCATAATTGGTTCTTCACAGGGCTCTAAAGGGAGACCAGGGGTAAGAGGAATGAAAGGGGTATCCTGTCTCTTAGTTTCACAGCTTTGAATTTCCTTTCCCAACTCCATTTTCAGTAAGATCTATTGGTAAAACTGGCCATGGTGGGAGTGTAGCCCACAGGAATCCACAGACACTACAAAGCATCACTTCCCTCACCCTCTGGAGAGCCAGTATGTTGTACAACACTTATCAGCACACCACAGGGTCCTTCCAGGTTTGCTCCCTCCCAGGAGAGAAGTGACTCAAACTGCCATTCAGAAATCTCTAAGGAAGGTGAAGAATGGATAGCAGGGATCTGGGATTAATGGACCAAAAGAAAGATTCAAGAAGGCTATGAAAGTCCAGAATGTGGAGTTTGGATACAAGACCTTCCTTTATCTTTCATCATTTTTGAAATTCAGTGGATGCTGGTGACGTGGTTTTAAGAATCAAAATCAACAAAAAACTATGAACCAGAGACACTCTATGGGGGGTAGGGGGCGGGAGGGGAGGGATTGGGGTCAAAATAAGGGGGTTGCAATTGTATGGGGAATATAAAAATAAAAGTAAAAAAAAGAAAAGAGAAATTAGTGGATAAGAGCAGATTTTGTGACTGCTGGCTAATTAGGTCTAATTTTGAATTCTGACTTTAATGGAATTCTTTAACTATCTTATGTCTAATTTTTCTATTATATTGATAAATAAATCATTTATTATTTATAAAAAAAAAGAACTAAACCACGTGCGGTAATGAGACAATTACCCTCTTAGCAATATTCTGGAAATTTGGGACCTCATAGGAGGGAAATGATTAGGTGACTGAAGTGCATTCCAGTATTCCTCTTGAAAAAAATGCTAACACTCCCATAACTCCGTCCCTGTCCCTTGCATAAAAGCACTATGCTTCCATCCTCGTCCTAAGTTTCCAGGAATCTCTGCCTTCTCTTCCCCACACCCAAAGATACCAAAGGACCACTTTTACTCTTTAGCGAATCTCAGTGACAAGTCCGACTTGCATTCTAGGCTGTCTTCTCAGGCTGTCTTAGCGTCAATACATGCGTTCCCCAGCAGAGGGCAAGATTGCACAAGGCACAGTCCCTCTCCCCCGTGATAGGAACAAACAAGAGAGGCAAAGGTGACACACATTCAGCATCAAGGGTGTATGGAAGCACAGAACAGTTCACTGTCTGTATGCTTAGAGATGACAGCACACAAAAGGCTTTGTGCAAGAAGCCAAGATGCCTGGTGTCGGCCGATGATCATCACCCATATAGGTTTCAACTTCCCCAGGCTATGGTGAGGCATTATGGCAGAGGACTCCCAGATCTAATTTCTCCTTGAAAGTCCTCTAATACCGCTCTGTGGTCTATCCTGAAGTAACTCTTTTTTTTTAAATATTTATTTATTTGTTTGTTTATTTATTTATTTATTTATTTATTTATTTATTTATTTATTTATTTATTTATACATGCACTGGGTACAGTCAGAAGTGCAGGAGGGTGAGAGAATTCACCAGAGTCAGAGCGGGGGGCAGAGCAGGCAGATTGACGAAGTACACTGCTGAGAGGAGCAGCGGGTGGCAGGAGAGGTCTGTCGCCATGTGGGACCCTCCTCCGGTGGCCGGGGAGCAGTCGGGGATCGAACCAGCACTGCAGAGGCTGCAGGCAGCTTCGCAACCCAGTGCTCAACCGCTGCGCCACCGGGAAGGCTCCTGAAGTAACTCTTTTGAAATTGTAATCCTGCTAAAATGCATAGTGGAGTGTTTGTTTCCTGGTTTAAAATTGGGGAGTGAAAGGTCAGAGGTGTGAGCTCATTCACACCTGCTGCCTCCACATCTCCCCTTTAAGTAGAAGGCACAATCTTCTGAAACTTGAGAGTCACATTCGGGGAGAGTTATATTCATGATATTACTAAGGTGACAGGTGTCAAAGTGCAAAGTAGTTTACAAGAATTAATTGAGAATGAGTTGTGCTAATCTCTTCAATTCCTTCTCTAGAATTAAAGCTCTCCACTGACTCTTGAGACCTTATCCAGAAAAACTGGCTTAACTGCAGAACTGGAATTCGAGGAAACCTAATTTTTCCCAAATGCTTCCTGTAACTTCAGGTCTGGAGCTCTTCAAAAGAGATGTGCAAAGACATGAGATTTTATTTTGGTGCATACCCTCCAAAAATAACACAATCTTGTCATGGCTAATGTCTAGCTGCTTGTTGAGCAAGAACATTTCCTTCCAGGGTCTGTCTTGGCTATAGCACAATTATGGAAAAGGGCTGTCAGCACTAATCACTTCACTTCACCCTATGCCCAAAAAGTAAAAGTCCTACAGGATCTGAAATGCCCACAGAAGTTCAGATCTGCTTGAAAACATCTGAAAATCATGGATCTCTTCATTTTAACTCATATGGTGAAAATATGGTCAAGACTGACTGGGACTATGACCCCTGCCTTGGAAGTTACTTTACTGAATTCCTGAGGGAGCTGATGATGTGTTGGTTGCCTAGTTCTTAATAAGACAGATATTTCTGTTCCTTCTGAGGATGCTGGTAACAGTAGAAAGTCATTTTCATTGATGACACAGAAGACAGCAACTACTCCAGAAAGGCATCAGTGGTCTGGTGATAGACTACCCCTAACTGCCCAGTGGCTCCCTGGACCTGAGAATAAAGAAACCTCCCTACGCCAGCAGATTCGCACATTCCTTTCTTTCCTATATAATCTTCCTTCACTTCCCATTCAAGGAGGCAGCCCTTTCTGAATACTGACTCTGCTGTCCTCCTGACATCACAACACTTGCTAATAAAACTAGTAAAATGCTTCCACAATTGTGGAAACAATTGTGTTGTTTACAGTCTGGTTTTCCGAGCGTGGACTATGACCGGCTTTGGTTAGTAACAGAAAGTTTCAGCTTCAACAATTTACCACATTGCTGAGCCACCCTGAAGGAATTATGTTCTTTTCTTTCCTTAGCTGGAGAATTAAATAGCTTGGAAAGGTATGTTAAAAGGGTGCAGAAGGGGTCTCCCTTGTGGCCTAGGGGTTAAATTTCAGCACTATCACCACTACGGAGTGAGTTCGATCCCTGGCCAGAGAATTGACCTACATGGCACAGCAGACCTCTCCTGTCTCCCCTACTGCTCCCGTCAACAGTGTATTTCAGTAGATCCACCTGTTCTGCTCCCCACTCTGTCTCTGATGAATCCTCTCTCACCCGCTCCTGCACTTCTGGCATACACCCCAGTTCTACGCATAAATAAATAAATCTTTAAAACATAAAAAGGGTGTAGGAGACACACAGAAGGGGAAAGAAAAGAAGTAAGAATGGGTCCTCAGTCTCGGATCTCACATGGATGAAGGAGAACATATATTTGGTGTCTGACACATCTTTGCATCCTTCATCAACACTTTATCCATATCACTGATCTTTCTGGCAAGGAAATAATCTGTGTCACTGGTGAGAGGAAGGTAAAGTCTGACTGATATGAATCCTCTCCATATGCTGCTGTGTTGGCCTCCCAGGTTGTGGCCCAGGGGTACAAGGAACTGGGCATCACTGCCTTCCACATCAAACTCTGGACCATAGGAAGATTTTGGACTAAGTCTCCTGGACCTGGGCCACAGTCAGCCTTCAGAGTCCTTACCCACTCAGGAACAAAAATAGGGCAGATTGAGAATGTCACCCCATCTCTTCTGATAGCACCCAAGGAAGAGGGGTTGCCGTGGTCACCACCTGCCAACAGAACTCATCAAATTATATTTTTTAAAGATTTATTTATTCATACATACAAGAACCAGGATACAGGTCAGACACAGGAGAGGGTGAGAGGATTCACCAGAGACAGAGTGGGGAACAGAACAGGCAGACTGAGTGAAATACACTGCTGAGAGAAGCAGCGGGTGAGACAGGAGAGGTCTGTTGTGCCATGTGGGACCCTCGCTGGTCGACTGGGATCAAACCTGCGCTGCAGAGGCTACTGACAGCTTCACAGTGCTGTGCTCAACTGCCTGCACCACTAGGGGAGGCCCTCAAATTATTTTCTGTTAAAATAAATTTGCCTCATGTAAAGAAAGGTAAAAAAATAAGATCGAAAAGTCAAAATAGTGCTTAGAGTTGTGTCATTTGTTTCAAATGATATTTCACATACTCCAACTCACAGAAACAGAAAATTTGACAGACTATTTGCCATTGTTTGAAGTTTCTGAAAGGCATAATTTATATGCCACAAAGTTTGCTGAAGTCTACAAGTGCATGATTTCTAGTGAGTTTTAAGAGTTGGGCAGCCAATATCACATCATTTTGGAACAGTGCCACCACCTCAGAGAGATCCCCCACGGTTTGAGGTTACTCTTCATTCCTACACTAGCCCTAGGACATCGCCTTTTGGTCTCGAAAGGTCTGCCTTTCCTGGGCATTTCATGTCTATCAGATCACATAAGATGTGTTATGTGTTTGTGTCTGGTTTCTTTCACTTTGTATGTTTCTGAGGTTCTTTCATATTGTGCCCAGTGTCAAGTGTTATATCCCATTGTGAAGACTCAGCACATGCTGTTTATCTATCTCCAGCAGAGGGACAGTTCACTATCAGAAACAACACTGCTATGAGCACCCACACACATTGTATACACAGGTTTTCATTTCCTTGGGGAGACACCCTGGAGTGGAATTACCAGCTCCAACATTAACTCTTATATGTTCTTTACTTCTTTCTCCACTTTGTTTCACTTCCTTTCATGCATCCCTTTTTAAATAACTGTCAAACTCTTTTCCAAAGTGGCTGCACCATGTTACATTCCCATGCTCCTCATTTTTTTTTTAAGTGTCAAATTACATTTTTCTCCTTTATTTTTCATTATCTTATCTTGGTATTTTCTTTTTTTTTTTTTTTAAAGATTTATTTATTTATTTATATAAGCACTGGGTACAGTCAGAAGCACGGGAGGTGAGAGAATTCACCAGAGCCAGAGTGGGGAGCAGAGCAGGCAGAAGGACCGAAGTATACTGCTGAGGGGAGCAGTAGGCAGCAGGAGAGGCCCTCCTCGCCATGCGGGACCCTCCTTGCCATGTGGGACCCTCTTCTTGTGGCCAGGGAGCAGCTAGGATTCGAACCGGCGCTGCAGAAGCTGCAGGCAGCTTCGCAACCCAGCGCTCAACCACTGCGCCACCAGGGAGGCCCCCCATGCTCCTCATTTTTAAGAAGACAAGAGACTGTCTCAAAAAAAAAGAGAAAGGTTTCAGGTTAACAAAATGGTACCATGGACACACCTCTGGGGCACAGAAAACACAATGTGACCAGAGCATGGATTTTCCGATTTGTGGCAATAACTCCACAGTGCTGGGAATTTAAAATAGCCTCCCTCCACTGGAAGCTTTCTGGTTTCAGCTGTTTCAAATTTTGTTATTGTCCCATGAGGCAGTAGGAGGAGGATGGGGAATATTAGGCCTGGTAGTACAGAATCCAGCAATTCTATATTTAAAGGCCACCCAGCCTGGCCCAGTAACTAGCCCTTCCCTGGCTGACGCCTCCTGACCATTTACAACAGCTTTCTGGTTTCTCTGACTGGTCCATGCTGCGCACTGTGAACTCCACTCCCGCCCAAAACCTGAGCAAAGCACCCTTTCTCATGGGTCCCCTAATACCCTGTGCTTGCCTTTTCTTACCAGATAATTCTCTAGGCTCTGTCAAGGAGCTATATTTCCCTTACCTTTGTCTGCTCTGTGCTTAGACTTTGCCTGATTGCATGTGTCCAATAACATTACCTGGATCAATGGACTCAGAACCAGCCCATCTGTTAGGTATGTTATTATGGTCTTAATGACATGTAACTGAAATGTGCTACCAATGCAGATAAGGAAAGGTTTGAATTTCTATCTATGTAATTTCTGATTTTCTTCAAATATAAATAGGAACTGAACCGCACAGTGACTTAATCCCAAGGGTCTAAAGAAGTCTGTGAGTTCTAGAAAAAGGCAGCCTGTTCCATCTCTCAGCAGCGTTGTGGTCTCAGATTTAGTTACTTAATTTCAGTTTCTTTATCTAAAAGCATTGCTGGAGGGATTAAATGAAATAAATCCACATAAATTCCTCAGTTATTATTTTATTATATGGCCATTCTTACACTTACTGTGTATTTACTAAAATGGTTAGGAACATGAAGCTTCATGTGTCTTGTTTCTAAATGCAATATTCCTTGCTCTAAGCCGCCCTAAAATGTTATGATGCGTATCACACCCCAGAGAGTCTGGCATACATCTACATAACAATCTCAGGTCAAGAAGCCAACCTCCAAAGGAAAATCATCTACTGGAGAGACTGTGTAAAAGACAAGATCCTAGAAGCCCAGGGAAAACAAATGAAAATATATATGTTGTGTGCACACACAACGCATGCGTGCACACACACTTATGCACACACACAACCACATGTACACACACCCCTCACTTATCCATCTACACTTCAGTGGATACTGTGAACATCTCAACTGGCATCAAAGGAGCTTCCCATGTAAGGGAGGCCAATTTCAGCCCACCACCCATGAGCTCAGGCTCCTGACCCTGTACACCCAGCCTATGCACACCCATCCTCAAGAGCTACAACTTGTCTCTGGGGTTTTACCAAAGCGACCCACCTCTTCAGTCTCTCCCCGGGGAAAGAACAAACACCAGCAGAAAGCTCCTGGGCCCCTGAGACAGACAGAGCCAAGCATGATGCAGAGCTGCTTTCATTGCACATGATCCAATTAAAAAACAAAGGGCTTTCCAGTGGGTCCTGGGTGCTGTGCTGACCAGCATCGTCCATCCCTCAGCCATGTGACACCACAAACTGTCAGGCACGTTATAGGTGTGTGTGCACACAGGCATGCGTTTATGTAAAACTGCCAATTCTAGAGGCAAAATTGGATTCAATTCCCCAGCTTCTGCTGGCTGGTCTTGGTTAAACCATGAAGTTTCTGGAATTCACTTTTCCCCATGGAAATGGGGGATCAAATAGTTTGCTGAATTATTATGATAATTACATACAAGAAATACAAAACTGTCCAGCAAAGTGTATGGCAAGTCAATCATTTAAAAGCCAAGCTAGGGCCTCCCTTGTGGTGCAAGGGGTTAAGATGCAATCTGTGAAGCTGTCTGCAGCCTCCACAGCACAAGTTTGATCCCTGGCTGGCCAGGGAGCTACCCATATGGCGCAGCAGACCTCTCCTGCTTCATCTGATGCTCCCCTCAGCAGTGTATTTCAATCAATCTGCCTGTTCTGTTCCCCACTCTGTCTCTGGTGAATCCTCTCACCCCCACACCTCTGGCCTGTACCCCAGCTCTTATATGCATAAATAAATAAATCTTTTAAAAAAATAAAAGCCAAGGTAACAACAAACCCTAGAAAGTGGATTATAGAATTGGCACTACCGGGGGGAACGTGGGGGTTAGAACACAGTGGCAAAGGGGCCCAACGGACTATGGGGATGGGCTACAGGTGCTTTGGTGGTGAGTGGGGTTTAGTAACAACACCTGGGGGGATCCTTTACCTCTAAAACACAAATAACAATGTAAGCC
Source organism: Talpa occidentalis (assembly GCF_014898055.3). Lineage (NCBI taxonomy): Eukaryota > Metazoa > Chordata > Mammalia > Eulipotyphla > Talpidae > Talpa > Talpa occidentalis. The sequence goes on from NW_023601754.1 coordinate 14,688,289, forward strand.
AACATTAATTCAATCAAACATTACAAAATATAAATAAATAAAATCAAGAGGTATGACCATCTACAAAGCTGACATGAACATACTCTCATACAAACAAATATGCCATTAGGCTAAACCAATTATCTTTTTGAGACTTTTTGAGGAGATGAATATGCATCAGGTGGCATAAATCTCTCAATATAAAGACCAGAAAATAAAAAGAAATGTTTTGCTAGAGCCTCTTCTTCATTTTGTTTGCAGTATCTTCTACGCGAGGACTCCCGAATATATTGACTGGCTGCCACGTATTCTGATTGCCTGTACAGTCATCTGTGCATGGTGCTGCTGTGCAAATGTCATGGAGTGTAATCACACAGACATTGGCAGTACAGCTGGTGATCACCCAGGCTCTATCGTAGAGCAGAGGACATGGGACCACCATCGTTTATGCACGTGGTATATCATTGACTAAATGATGTTAAGCAACAAGTGACTGTCATGGATGGTAATGTCACTGAGGCAGCTAAGTAAATGAGCTTATTGATAACAGGAGGCACCCTTGAAACACTGAGCCTGGCTACCCATGACAAGATCAAGCAATGGAAAGACAGCCTCCCCCACCAGCCTCAAGCCTCTGAAATAAGGGGATGGCTCAGAGACTGCAGATGGGAGAACTTGCAATGACCCCACACTCCCAAAGAACTGGCAGCTCCTCAACCCTACCCACCTTCCTCTAAGACCACTCATTTCCAGAAGACATGTCTCAAAAGAGGAACGTCGCCCCAAGTAGTGGGAGTACTTTTTTTATTTCAGAGAATACTCATTGATCAATGAGAGAAAAAATACTCATTGATTCATGAAATCAGTGGTTCCAAAAATCCTATTATAATTTGTTGCACTGCTTATAAATTTTATTTTAATTGCTTATAAATTTTATTATACATGCTTTGTAAATAAGATTGAGACTTAGAGTCAAGAGTGTACTCAACAGATGTCAGCGGTCCTCTACTTAAGCAATTTAGAAACAAATGAAAATGAATTAGGATTATTGGATGCCCGTGTAGAAGGCTGAGATTTTAAATATTTAATGTCCTGAACATAATGATGTAGTTGGTTTTGTACTCTTGTTAGTGGCTGCTTTATCATTTTGCATCAGTGATCCTGTGAATAGGTTCGCTTTTTTCTGCAAGGCTCATTGGGGTGTTGCCATGGAGACCAGGGCTGCTCTGACATATTCCCCCAGGACCTGTTTGTTGGCTTTTTCAGTAAACATTTAATTATGCGTTGCATTCTACAATCAGTGTGGTTGGAGTAGAGTTTGCTTAGCGGATTTCAGGCTAAAGATCAGCTTCCCTCATAAGCAGAGTCGTTCATAAATCTGTTGACTGCGATTTTATAGAGTAAAATCAAGAAACCTCCAAGAGAAAAGCAAACAAATAAGAAAACAAGGCTTTCCAGTTATTTTTTTAATTTTATTTTATATTTCTTACATCATTTTCATTTTTGCACAATGTATGCATTTTCATCTTGGTTATATTCCCCATACAATTCCCACCCCCCCTTTTTTTGACCCTAATCCCTCCTTTCCTCCCCCTGCCCCCTCCTAGTAGGTGTCTCTGGTCTACAGTTGCTTGTTGATTTTGATTTTTTTCTTTATTATAATTAGTCTTTTTCCTGGTCTCTTATTCAGGTTTTCTAAATTCCTGCTATGAGTGAGACCATCCGGTATTTTTGATAGCCCACTGGATAAAAGTTGATAACAGTTTTATCAACAATCTTAACTCCATACTAAAAATGTTGATAGTTTGGGAAGGGAATGGATTCTTCTACACTGTGTAACCTAAGCAGGCCAATCAAAGAGAAACAAGTATTTTTGAGAACGATTCTGTCTAGGAAGGAGGTATAATCAAAATATAAGATCCTGGGCCTCCCCTGGTGACGAAGCGGTTCAGCGCTGGGCTGGGAAGTTGCCCGCAGCCTCTGCAGCACCTGTTAGCTCCCCGGCCACGGCGAGGGTCCCACATGGTGCGACAGACCTCTCCTGCCGCGCCCACTGCTCCCCTCAGCAGTGTATCCCGTCAGTCTGCCTGTTCTGCTCCCCGCTCTGGCTCTGGTGAATTCTCTCACCCTCCCATGCTTCTGACTATACCCAGTGCTTGTATAAATAAATAAATAAATCTTTAAAAATATATATATAGTATCTTTCTGTGGGTCAGGCATCCGCAAGTCAGGAATGGACTTCTGGGGCCTGCAATCTCCTGTTTCTTTCCACAAGTATAAGCAGATGTTATTTATGCGTGTATATGTGGATCTTTCAGAAAGAGGAGCCTCAACTCTGATCAGAAAATCAGAAAACCTTCAGAAAAAAACAAGACAAAGAACCCTGAATCAACTACATTCTATGGAAAACTGCCCATCTCCTTCCAAGAACACACATTAACTCTTTCCCAGCACAGGGCAAAGTGCAGGAACAGTGAGGCGGCAAAGAGCCAGGTCAGATCTGTTCCTCATCCAATTATGGATTTGAATAGAGATGAGCCCGAATGCACTAAATTTCTCCCTCATTTGAAGGAACAGGTGGCATATTAGATGCCCTAAGAAAGATATCTGCTGACACATGCCCAGCACTCAAAGTTACAACCAAACTTTGAACAGCCCCAAAGGACCACTCAGTTTTACTGAACTGACTGAATTTCCTGAGGCCTCTTATTTGATAGGTTCTTGTGGGAATCAGATTTCCATCTGATTTGCTTTTTACTAGGTATTTGCTCTTTACCAAGCACTTCTTTAGGCACAATCTATTTTATATCCTCCTTGTGATTTCAATGGAGTTACTGACATAGAAACTACAAAATGGAGATAGATTAGAGACAGACAAAACCCCAACAGAACTATCAAAGCAAATTTGGGCAAGAAAAAGGCATGCTGGGAACTGCCAGAAAGGTAGGATTCGCACCTCACTTTGCTCAAGGTCAACAACATGAATGTGAGTTCTTGTGCAGCTACGTAGGATCTATAACACATCACCCCAAGACTTAGGGGCTTAAAATCAGGTCTCTTGTATATTACCTCTCATGGGCCTCTGGAGCACAGAGGAGACAGCCTGTCTTGACCATGTAATGTCAGGCTTCCACTGGTTTGACCCAATGGAATATTCGCCATCTTTCTCTGGGCAACCTCAAGGCCTGGCCAATGCTACTCCAGGTCTTGCCAATGTGACAGTGTAAAGGCAGTCAAACTTCTTTCATGGTGCCTCACAGCTCAAGAGCAAGTTTCCCACAGAACCCCAGGGCAGAATCTGCAAAGTTCCTATGGCTCTAACATCCTCAGACCCCAAACAATAAGATACAAGGGTCAGCCCAATGGCAGGAATAGCAAAGAATGTGCAGCTATAATGAGCAGCTCAAAATGCAGGACATCTATTGTTAGGTGACAGTGTTAGTTACTGCCCTAACTTTTCTACATACACATGGTCTCAATTACCTCTGCCAAGCAGCCTGTCTTCCACTCTCCAGATACAAAAATTGAGGCTCAGGGAGATCATGTGACTTTTCTGGGTGGTGGCAGAGCAGGGCTTCTACCCAGATCTGTGTGCCAGTTCTGTGCTGTGCACTCCACCCCTTTCCTGTCAAACCATGCTTTAACTCAACTTATAATCATTACAACCCCCCTTACTTTCATCTCCCTCTCCCCAACATGCTTACTACTTGGCTGGTACATGAATAATAATTATTCATTATCTTTTCTTGCATATAAGCATCTCCCCAGAGAAATCACAGAAGGGGAGAGCTCTGGGTTGTGAGTGGCAAACACGAGGGCGCATATGGCTGGCATCCCACCAGGATCCCTCAGGTGACTGGAGGAGGTGCTGGGGAGCAGCTTCCTGAGGACCCCCGATTCTGTTTTGTCTCTGGTTTGGGCACGTAGGAGCCTCTGGCAGCGTGTGGTGAAACCAGCGATGACTGGTGACAACCTCTTCCTCTTTGGCTTGTCTCAAGGGAAACTTGTCTCAGGGAAGATAATTTGCTCTCTAATGAGAGCGCTTGAAGTGCATTTCTTTCACTTGCTTTGAGATTTCTGTCAATTTTTTCATCTACTTCTAATCTAATAGAGCCCACATCCATTTTCCTAATTGCAGGAAATGCTTCTAATGGGTAAATTAAGTCTGCTGCAGCCCCCGGAGGCTCAGCAACCAGTATATTTCCCTACATTCACCTAGATTCACTTTTTTCTGTCTTCTTAAAGGGCTTGTCCCTCAGTGAAGGCCCTACATTCCCCTAGTCATACTAAAAGCTTCCAGGGATCAGTTTACCCTCAGAAGGGAGGAAACATCCACAGATTATGTTTCCAAGAGCCTGGAATATACTGACTGCAAATTGCTAATCATTGTAGCATGATGCAAAGCTCCCTCTGGTTTATGAAAACAAAAGATGGTTTGCCACTTGCTTGCAGGCTTGCCTGCCTGCCAAAAGGAAGTAGTGGGAGTTGAAATGACCCAAAAAACGTTTTTTAAATGTGAAAAATCCTGTCTCATCCACAGAGCTACTTTGCTTCCTTTCAGAAGTAAGCTGAAGGAAATGCTGGGTCACAAAGCCCTGGGTGTTTGTGCTCACAAGGGAGCCAGAGAAACCCAAAGTGACAGGGGAAAAAATAACTTGGCTAAGCTCAGGCCCAGCACTCCAGCTGCAGCTACAAAGAGTGACTGACTCTTAAGCAGGATTATCCATCACATGACCTATGAGCTTAGAGAGATAAAGAAAAACACCCAGACAAGTATAGATCCTTAGATATTTCTCAAGCACCCAATAGTTTCTTCTCCAAACCAAGTATATTGGTCATCTATTCCCATGATTAAAATAGTTAATGATGTGCTCATAAAGTAAATAAAAATAAGCAGAGTTGTATCTCCCCTGGATGCACGCCACACCTCCTTGAGTGTGTCGACAACTAACTGCGACAATTCCAGCAGCCTGCAATGTCTCTAGGCCATGCTTTCGGAAGGCTTCACTTCTGCTCTATGGTACCATTGTTCCTTAGGAGCACCACAGAATTTTATTTTGCTCTCTTATTAGCCTCCAGGGCTAATCAAATGTGTGTGATAGACAGTCTAGTAATCAACCTAGCAATGCTAGCAAGAAAACTAAATGATCCCCCCAGAGTTTATCCACCAACAAATAGGTTTGAGGCTCATCTCCAAAGCTGGTCTTTCCTATCTCAAGCTGCCAAATGTTGCAGGCTCACCCCACCAATCACCTCAACTATGATCCTTCTTACCAATCCCCTGAATTCAAAGCACCGTCCTCTCGTATTTATTTATTCTAATCATCTCCTCATGAGGCTTCATCATTTCAGCCTCGTCCCCTTGCCCATTCATTCCTTAAATTCCTCTCGGAATGGTATCCTCAAGCATAATACCAGTGGTGTATGTGGCGATCACAGAGGTTTGATGGTTTTAGGATAGAATTAGGACAAAGTTGGCCTCCCTGGTGGTGCAAGAGGTTAAGCATTGCACTATGAAGCAATCCGCAAGACTCTGCAGCATGAGTTTGATCCCTGGCCAGCCAGGGAGAAACCACATGTCAAAGCAGACCTCTCCTACCTTGCCCGCTGCTCCCCTCTGCAGTGTATTTCAGTCAGTCTACCTGTTCTGCTCTCCGCTCTGTCTCTAGTGGATTCTCTTGCCCACCCCCACCCCCATCTCTGGCCTGTACCCCGGCTCTTGTATGCATAAATAAATGAATAAATAAATAAACAAATCTTTATAAAAAAAGAATTAGGACAAAGTAACTGGCAAGGTCTGAACTTCACTTTTGCCAAGCATCCCTTTGCCTCTGAAATGGTAAGCTGGATGCACTGGGAATGGCTGCATGGGGTTTCTGCTCTATGGATACATGATGCACAGTTCCATTCCAGCAGGGTTCCAGGAAAATGCACTGAGGTGTCTTTTCCCACTTCCCTTCCCTAGATCCAAATTCTATCACCAACCAGCTCCAGAGCCTCACATCTTGAGATCCCCATGAGAGTCAGAGAAGGATTAAAGGGAAATAAAAAAGGAGAAAGGGAGAGGAGAAGGAGGAGTAATAATAGGCCAGGGAAGGTTTTTGCACAGAGAGGACAACTGAACTGGGTTCTATATGAGGACCAGAACTTTGCCCAAGTTTGTCCCTCTGCCTGAAGCAAGACACAAAACCATGAGGTGCAGGAAACAGTGAGTTCAGGAGTCAGGAAGACTCCACATTGAAAATGTCAATCATCTTTGAAAAAACGAACAGCCTTCATAGAAACAATTTTTTAGCATTTGGGCCTGGAAGAATATGAGAGCAGGGATGGCACCTACAGGTTAAGGGGGGACATGGAGGGTGGCAAAAACACATAGCCATTACTCCAGTAAATTTGCTGATGACAAGCACAGACTGAAAACGAAATGCCTTGGGTTCATATCTTGGGTCTGTAACAAGCTGGAAGGTCTCAGGCAAGGAGCCCTTTCCTCTTTATAACCTATTCTGTGCCTTGGTATCTTTATCAGCAAAATGGTGAGAATAACCTGTCTACATCTGAGGGATGGGAGAACAAAATGAGACGATGCATATCAAGTGTCTGGCACAACGCTGGGCTCAAACTCTCATCAATAACTCATCAATAACTATGGGTTATTCTCATTAATTCCAGGCACCTGGAGGGCCCAGGGATCCATTCAGAGTTGACTCTTAAAACATACTGCATTGTCCCAAAGAGAAATATCAGCCCACACCTTGTGAGTTGGAGACCGTGTGTGTGGAGAGGAGAGTTTAGAGGGTGTGGTGTCTGAGTGCTCATAGTGTCCCGTAATATTTAAAAAGGTACAGTGCCTTCCAGTCCCAGGAGGTTCTGCATTGTGCACACAGAAAGTTGGAATGAATGAGGTGGATGTTGAGTTGGAAAGTACATTAGAGTTGGCTATCACAGTGTCATCTTACAGGTGTTCATTTCAGGGTCTTAAGATCTTCATTGTCCATGTAAAAGGCTCCTAACTCAGCAGCTCTTACCATATTGGGATCATTTTTCTGGAAAGATTTAAGGCCAAAAGTTCTCCCCCACCATACTCCACCCCTACTCCTATTGTACTCTTACCACAGTCCCTATAACTAGGCTATCATGCCTCCCTAATTTAAAAAAAAAAAGCCATTTCTGGGCACCTAAAAGGATTCTTAACTCTGTACTAATTTAACTGATTGAGATGCACAGAGAAAAGTGTGGGGGAGGATTCTGAGTGAGTGGAGCATAGTGGTTAAAGAGCAAACATTTCCATCAGTAAGTATTATTAGCCAGTAACAGTCCTAGGTGCAGGAAATCTACCAGTGCTCAAAAGAGACATGTTACCTGCCTGCATGGGGTTGACATATAGGGATGAAGTGCTGAGCTCCATTAGTGATGTCTGTCATGGACTCAGGAAGCATTGGTGATGCTGATATGTGTTGCTACCTTTCTCCTAGCTCAGCACAATGTAACACACCCCTCATTAATTCATACCAGGGAAAAATTCTCCAGAAAAATCAACCAAATCTAATTCATGGAAATGTTTTTCAGTACCTCAGCCAAATGATGGGGCTGCACACTTGTCCAATAAATCTAAATGTTGGCCAATTTATTGAGAAAATATATGTATGTAGTTTAGGGTGTAAACTACCTGCAAATTGCATGTGGTTATTTTGTATCCCTTCCTGAAACCTACCATGCTTTTTACTTGAAGTACTTAAATACCTGGTCTTGGCTGGAGGAGCTTTTCAAACCATATTCAAAATCCATAATTTGCCATTTTATGATTGCCTTGCTTTTGCAGACATGACTTTGCCAACCTTTAAAAATAGCTTATTAACTTTATGACATCAAAGAACAGCACTCAGGGGATTATAGACAGGGGGAGCGTGTGAGCAAAATCTTGATGTTGGGAAGGCAAATTTAAGAGACACTGACAGGCCATTTGGGGGAACAGAGGATGACTCCTAATTAAGGTCTGTGCCATGCAGGGTGGCCTGGATTTTGGGCTAAGACATTTTGGCTTTTTTCATAAGGATTTTCTGTTGGACAGACATTTCCTCCCCTATAGAGCAGTGGGCTCATTTGCAAGGCAGTGAGCCCTCTAACTCTGGAGGTGAGAAAACTTAGGCCCATACTCTTGTGAGAAATGCTGCAAAATTGGATGAGAAAGTAAACTAGTTCAGAGATTGCAGTGTATGCTCCACAGGTTTGCCTGGAACTACAGGTATGTTTTGTTTGGGCCACAGAGTTTGCTCTTGGCGTTTGGAAGCGCTCAGGTGAAGAGACACGACAACAACAAAAAAGGTCAGGTAACACCAAAAGAATTCAGATCTCCTTGAAAAATACAGAGATTAAAGGATACTGGGCCCATTCCATTTGGTCACATTTGACAACAGCAGGCATTGTTGGTAATTTTATTCCTTTCAGTAGGTCTGGTCCTCTAGTTTGCCAGCTCATTCGTTTCAAGTACCAGCATGATCCTGAAGGCATCTGCAGACTGGACCCTGGGGTGAGACATTGGGTAAGGGTCTTTCCTGTATTCCATGTCTGAGAATCATGCCTCCACCATTCTCAAGATTTATTGTCTTGCTGAAAAGGAATGAATGTCCAGCCGAATAGGCTGCCCAGCTCACTGTGTTTCCTGCAGAAAGGCCAAGGACAGTCTCAGTTGACTTATCACAGGGGTCTTTCAGGAACTATAGTGTCTCCTCCAATGAAGGCTGTCACTTGCCAACAGAAAGCCGCCTAGATCTTCAATTCACCCAACACATCCATGAGATGAGGCACACAAAGACTCAAGTGTGGAGGGTAGGTAGTGGCACCATCTCCAACATCATGAAATCCAGGCATTCAATACCTTGCCTCCCACAGTGAGAACACATTTCTGCAGGCAGAGGTGAAGCTACCTTGTTTGTATAATTATGGTAGGTTTCAGATAATGAATGGGAAGCATTTAGAAAATTGAATTCCTTTCCACTCCACTCCACTCTGCCGCTTGAGGGAATGTTTCTAAAGCAAAGATGCTATTATATCTTGTACTCACAACACTCCAGCCCCCATTTTCACCTGCAGCCTTATTAGCAAAGTGAGGTATTACAGGTATGTGAGGTGACTTCACAGCCTGCAGACAAGCTTTCAGGTTTTCATAGCCACGTGTGTTCTTCAGTATGTTAAAAACGTGACTATGCACATCAAACTCACAGTTTCAGCTAAAATGTAAGGTTTTTAACATAGCATGTTAAAAAATTTTGTTCCTAAAACATTTAAGTAGACAACATAAATTTCAAGGGAATAAAACTAGCTTTAAGTCAATAGTACTGGCATTTATATACATACATACACACAAATATAACCATCATGAAAAATGGTATTTGAATGACTATAAAACCTTGATCTAGACAGTCAAAACTACCTGGAATGCTTTAAATGGCCATTATAGCTCGGCCTACTATGAACATCCCCGACCCATCTGATACTGCTGATCACTATGAATCTCAGGAGGTGGCTTGGCTTCCTCAGAATCTCCTACATGCTTCTTCATGCCTCACGGCCTTTGCATGTACTCTTTTCTCTGTAACTGAAGTCTTCTTACTCCCTTTTCCACTTGGTAAACCACTGCTCAAGCTTCTCAATCCAGCTCACACATCACTTTCTCTGGGAAGGGTCCCCAAGCAGGATTAACTTCCCTTGTTGTGCCCTATATTTTTTTTCACTGTATACCCCATTCAAACATGTAATTACCTGACATTATTTGTTTATGTGTCTGACTTTACCACCAGGCTTAAAGCCGAATAGGTCAAAGCTGTCTTCTTCATTCCAGTACACTGAGGTACCTCATAGATCTTAGCTGAATGAAAGGACAGTTTTCCAAAGAACTTCAAAGTCAAAGCCATTTTTCATTTTACTCCACGCCTTCAGCATGGTATTAATTTACTCTTCAAAGGAGGCTATGGGAAGCAATGTGATATTCGCTTAAGCATATGAAAACTGAGGATGTTATTTTAACAAGGCCCCATCTCTTATAGTTAAAAGACAAGAAGGGAGAACACAATAGTGACTTATTTTGTATCCCAAAGCTGAGGATTTAGAAGGTGCCATTATCCCCCAAAATCTCATTCTGGAAAAGCAGTAAGACATCAGTATGAGTCATTACAATTTCTTACATGCTAAGAGAAACTATAGCAAGCATGAAGATGGGAGAGGATAAAATGTTCCTGGAACCCACTTACCTGCCTCTTTGCCCAGACAAACCCTAAGTCAGTGCACCCTCAACTCTCACCTGTACAGGTGTGTTACTCAGCATCACCCCACCATGTCAATTCTGCACCCTCTTTGCAACTCCATCAGCTCAAAGACCTCCCATGACCTTCATCTGGCCTTGTGGTTCTCCTTAACCCCTTCGCCGTTCTCCACCCAGTGAGTCCTAGGAAGGCCAAGACCCTCCTGCAGGGGGCGCCCTATCTGCAGCTGCCCCACAGCTCTTCTCCAAGCTGATTGTTCAGATCTGGGTTTCAGTGCTGCCGTCTCAAAAAAAAGGTCCTTCCCCACTACCCTACAGAAAATAAGAACCTTTTCATTTCCTTGCTCTATTTTTTGTCTTCACCATTTTCATGAGAGAGAAATTAAATTAAGGTATCTGTTTGCACTTGTAAAAAGGAAATTCCATGAAGTTAGAAGATTCCCCTCTCTGTTCTTATCTATATTCCTAGCACCTAGTTCAGTGCCTAGAATATACTAAGGACGTAACATGTATGTGAAAGGAGGGAGGGTAAGAAGAAAGTGTAGAGGAGAGAGCCCAGCCATAATTCTTCCACCCCTTCAATCTATTCACTTTCTTAAAGCAGAATTATTCTTCAGAACTTGAGAATTAGCTGAAAATGTGTGAGATCAACAGGGATGGAAAAGGGAGGAGAGGTTTGGAGAAATCTGATATATTTTGGATTATCAGTACCAAAGACACTAACTATACAGAAAGGATAATTTTACTAATAGATGCAGTTGTTCGTAACTTGTCTTTATCCAGGTAACCATCAGACCTCTCTTCCCCTTTTCCCCTGCCTTACACTCTAGGAACCAGAGCTCTAATACTTCTCTACACAGTCTGCTGGTTCTTCAGGGCTCACCACACATCAATGGTTTACATGATTCTACTCTGCAATATGTTGTTTAAATGGGTATTAATCCGACAGCGAGAAAGAATCCGTCACTAAAATGTCCTACTACATTCTGAACACCATTTAAGAGCATGATAAATATATCATTCCTAGACAAATCCTAAACTCTAATAAATTTAGCAAAGCAAAGGCATTTTAGAACATTTTGTCTCAATAAAATATACTGAGTTGATTTCTCTCAGGCCCACGTATGGGGAACCATGGGTTATGAACCCAGGAGGCCACACCTGGATGAGAGGCGCACTGCACCCTGCCCCATTAACAGCCGAGCCTCCCCTGGCTCCAGTGATACCATGTCCACCTCATCTTTCCTCCTCTGGTCCAGCTACTCATGTCCTCTGTCTGCTTTGTAGGTTCCTCCTTTTCTATTTAATATTACTATTTTTAAAGATTTATTGATTTATATAAACATGAGCTGGGGTACAGAGATGCGGGGCGGGGGGTGAGAGGTTTCACCAGAGACAGAGTGGGCAGCAGAACAGGCAGATCTACTGAAAAACACTGCTGAGGGGAGCAGTGGGCAAGGCAGGAGAGGTCTGCTGCACCATGTAGGTAGCTCCCTGGCCGGTGGGGATTGACCTCAAACTGTAGAGGCTACGGACAGCTTCACAGTGCTGTTCTTAACACCTTGCACCACCAGGGAGGCCCCTCTACTTAATACTAAATGCTAGGGGCCTCCCTGGTGGCACAGGGGGTTAAACAGCAGCACTATGAAGCTATCCGAAGCCGCTGCAGCATGAGTTCGATTCCCGGCTACGGAGCTACCCACACAGCGCAGCAGACCTCTCCTGCCTTGCCCACTGCTCCCCTCAGCAGTGTTTTTCAGTAGATCTGCCTGTTCTGCTCCCCACTCTGTCTCTAGTGAATCCTCTCAGGCCCCGTACCTCTGGCCTGTACCCCAGTTCTTGTATGCATAAACAAACAAACAAATAAATAAATAAATAAATAAATAAATAAATAAATAAATAAATAGATCTTTTAAAAAATATTAAATGCTATTTTTTTATATATAGAGGCATGTTTATCTATTTATTTTTTATTTATTTGTTTGTTTTGTTTATACATGCACTGGGTACAGTCAGAAGCGCGGGAGGGCGAGAGAATTCACCAGAGCCAGAGCGGGGAGCAGAGCAGGCAGAAGGACCGAAGTACACTGCTGAGGGGAGCAGCGGGCGGCAGGAGAGGTCTGTGCGCCATGTGGGACCCTCCTCTGGTGGCCGGGGAGCAGCCGGGGATCAAACCGGCGGCACAGAGGCCGCGGGCAGCATCGCAACCCAGCGCTCAACCGCTGCGCTACCGGGGAGGCCCTAAATGCTATTTATTTCAAAGCTTACTTCCAGATCCTGTCCACTTCCCAATAAGAATAACAACAGGAATATAACAAAAACACTATGACTCAAACACTCCTCTATACAATTTTCTCAAGCTTTCTCATCTGTCCCACCAAAGCTAATTGCGTCCCACCACCAACTGTTGCTTCTACTCCTCAGAGGAGTAAACTGAGACACAGAGAAGTTCACCCACATGCCCAGCCTGAGTGTCTCAGCTGGACAGTGTCTGGCAAGCAAGTACCACAGCCTCAGCACACGGCCATTGCTCTGCATCAGGGGTTCTCTGCCAGGGGCAATTTTGCCCAAGGGACAGCTAGAAATCTCTGGAGGCATTGCGTGTCACAATTTGACTATGGTCTCAACAGAAAACCACGGCACATTCACAACAGGATTGTTAGAGCCAAGATGGCAGAGCATGAGACCCCAGCCCTCCCTGAATGTAAAAAGCTCTGGGAGAGCTCAGGAGTGGGTCCTGAGGCAGAAGCTTCAGCACCACAGTGGGAAAATGAAAGTGTAGTTCATGGCGACATGTGTGCATGTGCTTTTTCCCTCACTGTTAGCACTGCATCTGCTACATAGTGAGCGCTGAATAAATTAAAAGTAAAAGACCTTGGTTACACACTGAACAATTCCTAAGCACCAGGTCCTATGCTAAGTGACAGGATTACAGTGATGGAAAAGATTGGCCTGCTTCCAGAGTTCTTACAGTCAAGGTCTTTTTTGATCATGAACCAAACAGCTCCCCAATTAACTGAACCATCAGGGAAGTTGTTCTTTGTGCTTCTGGGAGCCAGTCCCACTGGCTTTACCTAATCACCTCCAGGGAACAGAGGCCCAGGGCCCTTTCCTTTCCCCTGATTCTTGCATGAATTCCTCTCACATCTTCTGATGTTTGAAAGGAATATTCTTTACAATCTTCATTTTTTTGGTTCATCCCCTGTGGGCCTGAACACCTGCCCGGAGTCATCGTGCAGGATATGAAAAATCAATGCTTTGTTGCTGTCTCAGTGTCCTCCAAGGAGGGGATGCGCTCTCTATCGATTCACCGGACCACATTAAAGCCCCAAAACGAAACAGCGACAAACCCTTGCTCATTTTCATGGATTTTTCAGGTCAAAGAGCTACTTTGTAAGTTTTCTGCTGTAACACAATTTCCACGTCCTGCAGGAGCTTCTGGTTTCCGACCACCCCAGTGATTTGATTTGAATAAATCCAGTAGAACATGCTCCAGAGAATAATCGATTTATGGCTTAATGACTTTCCAAACACAGTCTGTTCTAAGATGAATTATCTGCAGGGAGTGGCATGTTGGGGTTGAGTGTGGAGGAATGCTGTGTTAAGGATTCTCCTTGCCTGTTTGTGATGCCAAAAATAGTGTGATTGAGATGCACTTAAATACCACCTAAGAGATTCTTGAACCTTTGGCACTTGATTGAAGAACATCTCCAGTATCCATATTTCCAGAGCTCAAATTTAAGGATTTTATTTGCTTTGAAAGCAATGTCAAAAAGGCTGATGAGAATGAAATCAATGAAACAGCATGGTGGAAGAGAAGTAGAAATAAACTGAAAATCAGGAGACCTGGCTTCAATCCCCCAATGCTTCTACTCCCTGTCAAAGTATACACAGATGTCCTTTATCTCCCCAGCAGCTCAGCTGTCGAAAGGTGTAACTGGACTAGATCAGAATCCACAAACTGGCAGGATTTGGCTTGCAGACTTATTTGCTTTGGTCTGCACAGTATAAGCAAACAAACAAAACAAAAAATATATAGCCAAGATTTTCAATCAAGAGATTTCCACTCTAATTACAGACCTCTAGTTCTCCTGCAGAATAAGATTTGGCCACCTAATTCTGCATTCCTCATGGACACAGATGACTGAACTGGGAGATACCTACTTTGCACAGGGTCCTAGAAATCTAGTTTGCAACCATCACTTCCATACTCTTCAAATTGATCTTTGATATTGAGGCAGAAGTTATTTTTTATTTATATTCACAATACTCTCTTGTTTCTTTGTAGCAGAGAACCGTTTCATTTTATAACGAGTAATAGACAAAAAAATGCATACGGGGCAAAGACTATGAATGCCATCTGCTTCAATAAAAGTGGCAAAGAGAACATATTTTTGAGAAACTTAAGACTATTTCTAAGTGTGTCATATGCAAATAGGATGTGTCTTTATTAAAATAATGTAACAAGCTGATTTCTCCCCTTCATGCTACCTACTGGGATGGAGGAGTTAGACATGAAATCATCTTAAGAGTCCCTTCTAGTTCTAGAAACTTTGTTAATGTAAATGTACATTCACCTTCTATAAAAACCATCTCTTCATCTTTTAACTAACTCTCTCTCTCTCTCTCCCCCTCCCTTCCTCCCTCCCTCCTTTTAAGAGTAACTCACACACCAAGCAAATTGACATCTCTGGAGGAGGACAATGCCATATTAAGTGAAAAAGCATGATAGGACAAAACACTGCTTATGTTCAAAACACACAAAAGCCCATCCCCACACATGTTCTCGGTGGATAAAACACCATCTGTGTTTTGCAGCAGGGGTAAGAATAAAACCACTAGCGTGTGCTGCTATAAACATAGGCATGCAGGTGTCATTTGGGTAAATATCTAGGAGTGGAATTGCTGGATCATATGGAAGCTCTATGTTTAGTAGGCCAAGAAATCTCCACACAGCTCTCCATGGTGGTTGGACCAGTTTGCACTCCCACCAGCAGTGCAGGAGAGTTCCTTTTTCTCCACAACCTTGCCAACATTTGTTGTTGCTAGTTTTTTTAATATGAGCCATTCTCACTGGTGTAAGATGGTATACATAGCTAAGATATGGAAACAACCCAAATGCCCAAAAATAGATGACTGGATCAAGAAGATGTGCTACATCTATACAATGGGATATTACTCAGCAATCAAAAAAGATAAACACATGCAATTTGCAGCAACATGGATGGAGCTAGAAGGGATCATGCTCAGCGAAATAAGTCAGAAAGAAAAAGAAAAATACCAGATGGTCTCACTCATAGCAGGAATTCAGAAAACCTAAATAAGAGACCAGGAAAAAGACTAATCAATGCAAAGTAATAATCAAAATCAACAAGCAACTATAAACCAAAGACACACTATGGGGGGGTGGGATTTGGAAGGGGCGGGGAGAGGAAGAACTAGAGTCAAAATTGTATGGGGTTGCAATTGTATGGGGAATATAACCAAAATGAAAATTGTGCAAAGATGAAAAATGATATAAGTATTATATAAAATAAAATATTTAAAAAAATCACTAGGGTGTGGGTGACATGCTGATAAGATGGATATAGAAAGACAGCTTGTGTCTGTCTATGCACACCAGCACGCATCATTACAGCACCACTTCTTAATGCAGAACCCATGCATCCAATGAGGTCCTGCAATGGAATGGGCTTGAGGAAGTCTCTGAAATATCTTTGAAAAATGCAAAATTTTTCATGTCTACTCAGATGTGCATTTTTTTGAAATGACATCCATAGCTTTCACCAAATTCCCCAAAACTCCATGATTCCCCACCCTCAAAAGTTAAGAACCACAGATATACACAGGGTCTCAATGAACAAACCGACTGTGTATGTGTTCTTGCTGGGCATAATTACAACGACTATTTCAAAATCCAAAGCTGTTGTATAGATTGGAGCATAAAACAAGACACTAAGACAGGATGTCAAAAGGAGGATTTTTCCAGAAAACCCAAGATATACAATCACTTTAGAAATAGGCCCTTGGATGTTAGGAGCCAGGAAAATGTGGTCACTAGGGATCATGCCAAATAAGTTAGAAGAAGCAGTTACCCTGAAGACACAGGGTTATTGGAAAATCACTACTAGAAGGAGAATTGGTTATCAGCCTTTGCAGGGGTCATTTCCATAACTACTCACACTTATTTATTCTAAAACAGTTTTTGTCTCCTGCCCTATTATACACACATATGTACACACACCTATAACACCTATACATGCACACATAAATGTACATGTAGATACATGCACACACACATAAATACATAACATACACACACACATACACACACTTATTCTCTCATCACTGGGAAAAAGCCTGGGAAAATATCCCCAGTTGTGCCTCCTACCTCTGGCCCTTCTCTTAGACCAGGACCACGTATTAGTGATTACACAGCCTGGGGGTTTCCTATTTTTCATTTCTCTCCTTTTTAAGCAGCTGTAATTTCAAAGGCCTGTTTCTGATATTCAAACCTCACAGCCCAAATACTGGCCAGGCAACGCATCTTTAGCAGAACAACACCACAAAAAAATGGAAAGGGAAAACCTCTCAGACTCTAAGTTCTCGTTTGTCAGTCAACCCACTGACAAAGAAAGGCCAGCTCCTTTTCTCCTACACTAAGCTACACTAAAACCTTGCTCCTCCGAGAGAGGGCCCATTACTGCAGCATAGGCATCGCCTGGAAACGAGGCAGAAAGGCAGAGTCACGGGCCCCTCCTCAGGCTTGGAGAATGAGAATTCACAGGTAACAGAATGGCAGGGAGTTTCAGACCACGTGCTTACTCCTGGCAGGAGGAATTACTGTACCCTATGTGATGGCACCCCTGAGAGGACTCAGGAGCCTGTGCCTAGTTATCTCCAGACTTTCCCCCGTGCACTTACATTCACTGATTTTGCTTTGTATCCTTTTGCTGTAATAAATACTAGTCACTACTAAGACAAAAGAGAAACTGCCTGAAAGGCTTGCAACCATCTGATGGTGAGAGCGCCCCCATTGGCCAAGGACTGTTAATACAGCCATTTTACCTTCATTAGGAAAACCAGGCAAGACTCAAAGGAGCCCGTGAACTATCATTAATATTATAGCTAGACAGGTCAGAAGGTGGGGGGGGGGGTCCCTTTTTGTTCACGAGTCTAAAATGGTCCCTCGCTAGGACATTTAACGAAGCACAACAGAAGAACACAAGGATCGTGATTCTAAGTGTCCAGAACCTGGCTTCTAATTGTAGCTGCCACTTCCCTTCAGATCACTTTATTTCTCTAAGGCTGAGTCCCTATTCTCTATTCTGCCAGTGGGCAGTGCTTCTGTGTAGCTTACATGGGAGGGCATGCGGGGTCATGGTTAAGAATGTGGGCCCTGGATTTAAACAGCGCCGATTAGCAAGTCTGCGCCTGGTGCTTCTCAGCTGAGTCACCTTAGGTCAGCAGCTCGCCCTCTCTCCTCAGGCTGTATGAAGATTAAACCCTACAACATCTAATGGCAAATGGCACTCTGTGGGCACAGAGCAGGCAATCAATGAATGTTATCACCTGTGTGAAAGCATCTGTAAACTGTGAGGACCTCGAAGATGTGAGAATTTCTTCTTCTTAGCAAGCACTTGGGCAAACTGTCACCCCTGATAACGATGAAAGATGTGGCCCTGGACTAAGAAATGTTGCTGAACCTCTGACCCAGAAGCCCCAAAGCATACCTAGAGGCACCAAGAACTCTTTTACTTTCAGCGTAACTCAGGGTTTCCCCACTGTGTGCAAACAATAAAGCCGCAGGGCTCATTGTGAAAAATGTATGAAACAGTGTCTGACTGTGAGCTTTTGTGTTCACTGTAGGTCCGCCAATGTTAACCGCTAGCATTGCTGGGTTTTGTTTAAGTTTCGTGCAAAATTCTCTTGGGATAAATTCTAATAAGCCTAAGAGTTAGAGGGCTACCAAAGGGTTAATCCGTAGGCTTTCCTCCATTTTCCACACATGACCTTATCAAATTCCTATTGTATAAATTAAAACACACTGTGTCGTGAAACTATCCTGTTTTAAGTGCTTGCGATGCAGCGTTGCAGCGATCCTCACAATATCCAGATGAGTTAGATGCTAATCACCCCCCTGTCTGCAACACGGTGATATTGAGACCCAGGGCCACACTCCTGGGAGCCCCTAAGCCAGGGCTCTGACTGGTGAGAGGCCAAAGTCACGGCTCTCTGCCGCAGGAGACAGCCTCACTGTATTGTTTGCTCTCCGTCAAGGTCCAGTTCATTGAAGATCCGCGAGGAAAGCGTGTGAGAGCCACTGGGGAGATGGCCTGTTGCATAGCAACCCTGTGCTTGAGCCTGGTGAGGGGAGATAGGCTCCTGAAGTTTTTAAAGCACCTTCACTAAAAATAGCCTGAGACATGACAGCTAAACAGGAGGTCTCCTCCAAGCCCAAAAACCCATCTAGCAAGTAAATGTCTTTGCGGTGTTTTCTTGAGGAAAACAGGTGAAATGATGGGAGGCTGGGCATCTGCAGCTTCTCTCAGCAAACACCGACTTCATGACACTCTTCCTCCGAAGAGACAGAACCACTTTTTGTGGTGGCACCATTTGTGTGGTGATTGTGAAATCTCTCTCTCCATATTTTTTTCCTACTCCAAAGCCGAAATTCAATCCAGGTCCAGGCTCTTGACTTGATTGCAAACCATGGCCTTCAGCATTCTTGTATTAATGTCCCAGAAATTAATCACCTTGGTTGGAATCACCTTAGGTGCAAGCGTTTATAATGCCTACATTTGTCACTCCAGGAGAAACCGTGCCAATTACAGTGGCACCAACTATAAATCTCATGCCTTCCTGAGGATATTAGATATTTAATTAGATCTTGAAAACCCTCTTCACCTCGTACCTTAAGGGTCTCCAGATCCTCTTCTGAGGCTGATAATTAAAGGAAGAACTCATCCCTGAGTCTGCTGTATACTTCTGGAAATCAGTAAGTGCCCTCAGAGTAATTACTGAGCCCTGACTATTGGCACGGCTTGGATGGACACAAGTAACAAAAGAAATTTAAACAAACACAGTCATCTGCCCACAGAGAATTTCCAAGATAGTTGGCAAAGTACTTATTCAAGACAGAAAAACATTCCCCCAAAATATTCATTTCCTAATCTCTAGAGCCCGTGAGCATGTTAAATTACACAGCCACTGAAACACCCTCACAGAGACACCCAGAAACAAAGCTTAGCCAACTATCAGGCATCCCTTGGCCCCGTTGAAAGTTAACTACCACAAATCCCTTGATAGAGCTATTATCATGCCATTTTACAAAGAAGGAGATAGGTTCAGAGAGAGGATACAACTTTCCCAGGACCATACAGTGGATAAGCAGTGGGATGAAACACAAGCTCCAGTAGCACTAGAAAAGCCATATATTTTTAAGCCTTTTCTAAATATTTGCTTGGCACCAGACTCAGTGCTGTCCATGCATTGTCTCATTTATTTCCCATAACAACCCTTCAATGCGGATATAATTATTATTGCAATTGAGAAGAGCAAAGAAACGCAGTTCCCCAAATGGGAGATATACCAGATAAAAACAGTGAAAGCGCTCAGGTAGGTAAAGTCTTCTGAAATTTCTCTATGCTAAAAGCAGGTTAGCAAAATTCTGAGCATGTCAACACAAAAGATATGCCAGACTTTGGGCTCCTTGATGGCAGGGCCTGACTCAATAACACTCAGTGCCATCCTATGCCAAACAGGGGCACATGATGATGGGAAAAAATACAGTACGTGGCATATTTGAACAATGAAGTACTAAAATAACAGTGCTACAGTACAACTACTTGTACACGAAACTCTTGTTTCTAGCACCAATGCCTAGGACATAGTTTTTAGAGTAAAAATGTTTCCCATCGATCTATAAAGCAAGACTTACGAAATAATCAATACACATTTATTAAGTAACTGCAACGAAATATGGAACAGCTTGCTGGACAAAGACAAGGCATGTGTCACAGCACAACTTTTGCTTTTTGAGAGGTTTCTGTGCTGGAGAGAGACAAAAAAGTAAAAGGGAAACATGAAAATGAGGATGATTGATAAGGAGGAAAAAGAGGAGAAAGAATATGTCCACTACTTATTAATATAACTATTTGTTTAGAATCCATTTCAATGGTTTTACATTTGTCACAGCAATTAATCCAGACAATGGGTGGCCTACGGGTTAAGGCTCAGTGCTATCACCGCAATGGCCTTAGTTCGATACCCGGCCAGGTGCAGCAGATCTCTCCTGTCTAGCTCGCTGCTCCCTTTAGCAGTGTATTTCAGTAGTTCTGCCTGTTCTGTTCCCCACTCTGTCTCTGGTGAATCCGCTCACCCCCCAACAACAGTCTGATGAGGAAATCACTGGTTTTATCTACATTTTATAGATGAGAAAACTTAAGGAACAGAGAGGGTAACTTGCCTAACGTTACACAGCCTACAAATAGTGGAGCTGGAATTCAAACCCTTACAAGCCCATGTCGGAAATGGCTTGAGAAAAGCCCATTTGAGAAAATATCAGTGAGTATATATTGTAGCCTCACATTCCATGTTAGGTAGATGAAAAGCCAGCAGTGATTCACCCTATCAAATGAAGCAGAAAGACTCCTACCATCTAGCCGATGGGAGACATAAACAGTACTTTCTTTAGATACTGTAATTATTGTCATTGTTAACTTCATCAAATAGAGAGTAACTTTATGACATCATATGTATAGCTTCTACTGTTAAATCAAGAACCAACTCAAACTTCAATCTATCCAAATGCACATTTTATTATCCAACTATTAAAATTATATGCTGTAAAAGTTATCTGGAGAAAAGTCCATGATATTGGATGTCAATACTGTAGTGATTTCTGTGTGATGGTATTTGGGATTATTTCTATTTTCTCCTTTAATTATCTTTGCTATCCTGACTTGTTTACATAGATTTATAGTATTTTTTTAATTTTTATTATTTATTTATTTTTATTTAATATATTTTATTTTATATAATTCTTACATCATTTTTCATTTTTTCACAATGTATGCATTTTCATTTTGGTTATATTCCCCATACAATTCCCACCCCCCTTATTTTGACCCTAATCTCTCCTCTCTTCCCCCTCCCCATAGTGTGTCTCTGGTTTATAGTTGCTTGTTGATTTTGATTTTTTCTTTATTATGATTAGTCTTTTTCCTGGTCCCTTATTAGGTTTTCTAAATTCCTGCTATGAGTGAGACCATCTGGTATTTTTCTTTTTCTTTCTGGCTTATTTCGCTGAGCATGATCCCTTCCAGTTCCATCTATGATGCTGCAATATAGTATTTCTTTATCAGGAAAGGTTAAATCTCAAAATCTACACTCATGTGCACACATACACACACACTCTATATACACTGAAAGTGAAACAGAAGCTGTACTGATGTTATTCATAGAGTGTTTCTAAATTTATAGAAGCCCATTTGATATACTGAAGGAGAATCTAGAAATAGCAAGGGTAAGATTTCTTCTTGATTCATTGCATATAATTCTCTAACTTAATATGATGAGGGACTGTTTTCCTAATTCTTGGAGATTATGAAAAAGGCTTTTCTCCTCTAGATGAACAATCTTTTCCTGGAGTCAGGGACTTAAATATAATGGGGGGAAATGAAAACATGCTTTAAACATTCCTCCCATTTTTTCAGAAATCCAGTGTAAAAGAGAAGAGAGTGATCTTAGCCAAAAGGGAAAATCCAAGTTGTAATTTCTCACCACTGTAGATAGAATCACATTTGCTGGAGACAAGAGGGACCTTTGTATCTTGGTTAGGTGAACTCCGTGGTCAGACAGATAACCCTCTTTCATCCTAATGAAACAGGAGGGATTGCATCCTTATTGCCTAGCAAACATTTAGAGGGTATATTCTGTTTCAAGGCAAATGGGAAGGAGTATTTGCAGAGGTGAAAATGATTTCTATTTCTCTCCAAAATTTTGAAATCTAGTAAATAAAAGTATTTCACTTTCATGTTTCTCTCACTGAAGTCTTATGGAAAATAGTCAGTGATGTCCAGCTCTGATGTTGGGAGGCGAGCAGGGAATGGTAGACTCCAGTGAACTACAGGGGTCATCACTACTATCTCCACCTAAGTGGCATCATGACCTAAACTCAAAATGTAGTTGGCACTAGAATTATCTAGGCATTTTTTTAAAAATAAGGGTCCTGAACCACAAAACCAAAGATTCTATTTAACTGGTCTAGAGCAGGGCTCTGGAATCTGTATTTTAACTTTTACTATTGGTAAACATTAGTCATTAAAAATGCACACTACAATTGTAAAGCATGTATATAACTCTATACTTTCTAATACCTACATTTTTAAAAAGAGAAAATAATTTTAATAATGTATTTAATTGTCACACAATTTTCATCTCAACATGTGATCATTATTAATGAAATTATTAATTTTTTCTACTTATAGCACATCTCCAATCACAGTAGCCACATTTTAAGTGTTCAATTGTTATTACACCAAGAGATTATCTTTCCTGTTCAGCTTTACAAAAGTCATATTTATATTGATTTTCACTGCTTAAGAATAAGTTGCTTACTCCATGGGATCTGCTATAACAAAATACCATAGACTTGGGATTTTAAACAGCTAAAATGTATTTCTCACAGTTCTAGAGGCTGCGAGTTAGAAATCTGGGTCCCAGTGTGGTCAGGTAAGAGACCCTTTTCCTTGCAGATTTCTCAATGCTTCCTCACTTAGTGAAACAACTAGGGAGTTCTGTGGTGCCTTTTTTAAAGATTTATTTTTTATTAATTTATGCATACAAGAACTGGGATGTAGGCTAGAGGTGTGGGGGTGAGAGGATTCACCAGAGACAGAGTAGGGAGCAGAACAGGGGGATGTACTGAAACACACTGCTGAGGGGAGCATCAGGTGAGACAGGAGAGGTCTGCTGCACCATGTGGGTCAGCAACCTGGGCAGGGATCTAACTCAGGCCTCAGAGGCTGGCGATACCTTGATAGCACTAAGTCTTTAACCCTTGTGCCCCCAGGGAGGCCTGGGTGCCTCTCTTTTTAAATGCATTAATCCCATTCATGAGGGTGCAGTCCTCAATACCTAATCATCCCAAAGGCCCCACCACCTAATACCAACATGTTAGCCTTTAGGGTTCCAACACATGAATGGGGGAGAGGGACCCACAAACATTCAAAGCAGCACAGTGCTCAAAGTCAATGTACTTGGTCACTATCATTTGCTCCAACATCCCTCTGCAGATGTGGAATAGGAGAGGGAAGCCCCAGTCCCAGCTCTGTCTCAGATTAATGCAATGACCTTGGACAGGTAACCTCTACTCTGCCCAATTTCTTCATTAATGGGTAAGTCACTTGAACTAGAAGATCTCTGTATCTACCTGGACTCAGTAGTGCTAAGAAAGGAAATATCTGTCCTTCAGTCTCCAGAGAAGATTATTTTTCTTTTCTTCTTCCTTTGTGTTGTTAAGATTCTCAGAGAATTCAAGGTGAGTCATGGAAGGCCTGCCCAGGACTTTCCCTAGCCAGGGAACTCTGGTTTTGCGAGAGTGTGTGAAAGCGAATCATCACCAACCTATGTCAGTTGCATTTGGGGGAGCCCACTTCTCAGAAGAGAAGTCACTCTCAACTTCATGGCCACTTACGGGAAAGCTGGGGGCTTAATGTGGGTCAAGAATTTAAATGTCAGGTGTTAATTAGGACAATTGAGACAATGTGGATGTAGCAAGCAACTCCCAAATATCAAATGCTTAAAACAATATAAAAGTTTCTTTTTCACTCATGTAGCATGTCCAATATAGGTCAACACTGCCTGTTGTGGGTTGAATTGCGTTCCCCCACCCAAATTCATACATTGAAAAGCCTGGTACTCGAAATGTGACATTATTTGGAACTAAGGTCATTATAAATGTAATTACTTAGAGTGACATCAACTAGTCAACTGGAAGTCCCTTAATCCAATATGACTGGTGTCCTCATTAAAAGGGGAAGTCTGGATATAGAGATGAACACAAGGAAAGAACCATGTGGAGATAAAATCAGAGATTTGGGTGATGTTTCTACAAGCCCAGAAATGCCAAACATAGCAGCAAATCACCATGATGTACGGGACAGGTTCACCCTCATGGCTTTCAGAAGGAGTCAGCTCTAATGATACCTTGATCTTGGACTTCCTATCTCCAGAACTGTGAGGTGATCCTTAAAATAGCAGCCCTAACAAACCAATGCAGAATCTCTAGGAGCCTGAGATAATGAGTTTTATCATCATGTAGCTGTACCACGTGGGACTCAAGACCTTCTCAGCAGTAAGAACCACGGAAGAGCTGTGAGGATGATCCTTGATGCTTTGTCCAGAAGTGACACAGGCCACTTCTGGTCAAAGACTGTTGGCTGCCACTAGTCCTACAGGTCTAAACTGCAGAGCTGAGAAGCAGGGATAAAGTTGACAGGAAAAACTCTCCTTGGCATCCTTCCCAAGGTGTCTGTTCCCAGAGACTAAGATACTGCAGCAAAATGGTGCTTGCTGCATAATCACTTCAGTCCTCCCATTTGTAAGTTTCAGGGGAGTTAGTAGAGGTATCAAGGAGTAGTAGAGGCCCATGGCCAATTTCATTTCATTTAGATGCCTGTTGCCACCATTGAACTACCTTCATTTTCTTGGCCTTCAGGAGTGTTGGGTCAAGACAGACCCAGGTCTGAACGAGTTCTGTTATCGATGAATATTGCCAACTGTCATGGGTGAAGATGAGAGAGGAAACAGAGTAGGTACACCATGGACTTGCCCCTCCATTCTAGAAGGAACAGACCTGGATAAGAGGGTTATATGGGTCAGCAGAGAAGAGAGGCCAGCAGGCTTGATGTTAGGCTTTCACCCCAAATAACGTAACAAACTTTTTCCCCCACATACATGTTTCCCATTACATATTTCCAAACTCCTTTTATTAATAATATGTTACCTCATCACTAACCTCAACATTATCAGGAGGCATTTTAGACAAAGGGGAAAGAATAGTTTTTCAGAAGTTCAATGGTTTTCTTCAAGTTGAGTGGTGTTGATAGCTTCCTAAACCAGGATTAGAACCCACAGTTCTCAGGACTCCAAGCAGTCCCTTCATCAGAACCCCTGGCTCAGAGGCTCATCAGTGACTGACAAACCTGGCCTCAGTTCTGGAAAGAACTCTGAAGGAGGACAGGGAACACTTGACTCAGCAGCCCCTGAGTAAGATACACTCTCCACCAGGCATGGAGGAGGTTCTGGGAGTGACCTGACCACCTTTATTTCTCTTTATCTTTTGGGCTCCTTCCAATAGCTGTTTCTGAAAGATAAAGTTCTAACCCATTTTGTATTGTTCTGATCTAACACATCTGATGGTACCACAGTTCAAAGGCTGTTCTGTTAGCAGGCAAACAGAGGGGCACCCCGGGACCCCTAAACCCGCCTGCTCTAAGTGGGTTCTGCCACCCACTACAAAAATTCAAACATACTCTTAGTGTGTAAGACCTTCAATAGAAAAGAACTTTATCAGAATAAGCGTGCAATAGAGAGAAGAGAAAGAATATAGTTCCCAAATGAAGCACCCAAAGTTACCCATTCCCACATGGGAAAATGCCCACCCAAATGGGGCTGGTCCAAAGCGGGGCAACTGAGGCCCCAAAGCTGCCACAAGTCTCAGGTACCTTCTAGTGTCCCATAAGAAAGGGGTAAAAGGGATGAGGCAAATCTGGAAGGAAAAGAGCAAAGTCAAAAGCAAGATAAAAGCTGCTATCGTCAGCCTCCTCAAGGGTGTCTCACCCACGTCTCTTTCACATGTCTCCTTCCATGTCCCCAAAGTCCCTGGCAAAAATCCACGGCTGAGAAGCAAACACAGCTTCTTCACCTGTCTCTCTGTTCCACATGCCTCCTCTCGGGCTTCTCCCGAGTCTTCTCCCTCCTGCTCCTTCTCTCGTGAGTCCTTTTCAACGTCCCCCAGCTGCTCAGCTCCACCCTTAGATGGGGCAGGGAACCTGGAACCTCCCTTCTATGGGGTTTACACCGTTACAGTCTCAGAATTGAAGCAACAGGCTAGAGTAGACACATTCATGCAAGCACGGAGCTTTTACTTCAGGTGACACAGTCCAGCGACCCTTCCTCCCTGAAACCTCTGCTCTAGAAGCTTCCCCAAAGTGCAGCATGAGAAAGATTCTTAAAACAGTTCTTTCAAGATGACTTTTTAATGGCAAAATAATAGCATCACAAGTATCTCTCACTGAGTTTAGGGAAATGTTTAGGAGCTATTTGTGTGTCCTAAGAGAAGGTCCAGTCCTTAATTGCAAATTATTACCACTGGTGCAGGTCAGGGCGACAATATTATCTCCCACGGGGCTGACAATCAGAAATCTGCTTCTAATCTAGCGTTTTTCACAGCTGGGAACCTTTTTGCTTTATTCCTGGCTATAATGGAAATGAGCCTTGCATGCCTACCCCCTTCCCTTTCATGGACCATTTATCATATCAAAGCCCGTTTGTCTGTGTACCAGCCTAACCGAATTAGGGGAAGGGCGTTCTGGGAGGAACTGACAGCTGTTAGCCAGACAAGTAATCATGGAACACGAGGCTTCATTGCAGCAGCTGCCATGTAAATACCGTTTTCAAAACTATGGCAGCAAAGAGACAGTTTAAAGAGAACATTTTTAGGGAACTGCTTATCACGCTTAGCTTGAAATGGAGCTTTAAATTCCCAGTTCCTTAATATAGATGAAAAAGCCTGGTGTGTGCCTGCACCCCCTTTTTCTCTTGGTCCGTTCTGTGCTCTGAATGCCTCGCCTGGGCACACCTCTCCTCTGGCTCCCAGCCCCAGACCATCCAGCAGCATCCTGTTAAAACCCTACATTCCTAGAAGCTGTCTTTCCTAGCTTACCCCCTCTCCCATTCTATTTTTTCACTGCTACCTGGATTTTTTTCTCCAGGACACCTTCTGCAATATAAGTTCTGTGTTTACTCCTGTGATTATTAGTTTATTCTCTGTTGTGCTATGGGAATATAAGCTTCATGGAGGAAGAGTCACCCATCACTTAATCCCATGTATCCCCCACTCACATTCAGTTTATATTTGTTGAGTGAATAAATGATTATGAATATGTAGATTTGTGGATTATTTCAAATATACCTCAGAGTAACCTGGGAGTCCTATACTAGACAGGGTTCTCCAGACAAACAGACCAATAGGAGATTTTATATATTGATATATCCTATAATACATATGCTCAGCTGAGTTTTTGTCATTCTATCAGTCAGAAGGGACACATGTCACCTCCGCTCACATTTCATTGACTAGAGCGAGTCTCATGATTCTGTCCAGCTGCAAAAGAAGCTGGGAAGAATAGTCGCCTGTGAGTCTAGGGAAAAAATAAAACTAGAAATTGTTGAATGATAGTAATGTTGCCATTACTGTGTGCAGCTGAAACATGTTGCATTTGAATTCCGTTAAGAATAAGATAAAAATGGGCAACAATCAACTTAATAAGATCTCTTTAATACAGCATGTATAATACTGTCATTGACAAAGAGTGTATTATGTGTCAGGCATTGACTATTCTACTTTATACGCATCAACTCAACCAGTGCTAAAATCACCCTATGAGGTGAACCTATTGTTTATTTAGCTAATAAAATCCTGCAGCCCTTGGGCCTCCCCTGGTGGCGCAGTGGTTGAGCGCTGAGCTGGGAAGCTGCCCGCAGCCTCTGCAGCACCGGTTCGATCCTTGGCCAACAGCAAGGGTCCCATTTGGCGCGCAGACCTCTCCTGTCGTGCCCGCTGCTCCCCTCAGCAGTGTATTTCATCAGTCTGCCTGCTCTTGTATAAATAAGCACTGGGTACAGTCAGAAGCGCGGGAGGGTGAGAGAATTCACCAGAGCCAGAGCGGGGAGCAGAGCAGGCAGACGGCAGACTGATGAAATACACTGCTGAGGGGAGCAGCGGGCGGCAGGAGCGGTCTGAGCACCATGTGGGACCCTCCTCCGGTGGCCGGGGAGCAGCCGGGGATCCAACCATCCAACCGGCGCTGCAGAGGCTGCAGGCAGCTTCGCAACCCAGTGCTCAACTGCTGCGCCACCGGGGAGGCCCTAAATAAATAAATCTTTAAAAAAAAATCATATCCACTATAAAAAAATAAATTAAAAAAATTAAATCCTGCAGTCCAGATCTGATGCACCACTGAAACCTAGTTCTGCCTGATCCCAGGGCACTCAGACCCAATCCAGGTGCAGTACTCCTGGGAAACAATGTCAGTCTCCTGCCATTTCTACAATGTTCTCTCTGGTTATTTATTGCCTTTCTCTGGACTAAAGCCATTAAAATCAGAGCCTACCAGGGACAGACCTTGATCCCTCTGGGGCCTTCTCCAGTATACTGAATGGAGTCCAGGGCTAAGCCAATTAGGGTCCCTGAAAACATCATTAGTTAAACACATGTACATACACACATGCACACACACAATTCCCTCACCCCCAGGCATCAGCACAGCCTTAAGATTTAGACACTGACCTACTCTCATTTTCTTTCTCATCCATCCTACTCAAGGAGATGGAAGTCTCAGATGTCCCCCAAAACTGGAGAAGCCTATTGTCTGTGGACACACTATGGGGATAATACAGGTTGGGAACATTTAACAGGACAGCTACGCAAAAATGAGAAAGAAAAGAGTGTTTTCTTCCCTTGGCTACCTGAATGTTCAAGGTAACCTTCAGTGTGGTAAACATCTTCCCACCTTATCTTCAGCTTGAGATACAATTTCCTCCCCCATTTATATAACCCATGTGCTCCCATCATTTTTAGCTTTAACTCAGGTAAACCAGCTTAAGACATTTTTTTAAATAGGCAGGTTACATAGTATATTACCAATAAAGGACATCTAAGGGGATATATACTATACACATATGGATTTACCCCGCTACTCAAAAGAGAATATTCCTATTTGATAAGATTTGGTAGGTTAGTTTTCCACTCTGGGAACACTACTATATTTACTTTAGATGATTTTGTTGAGTGTTTCCAACCCCAAAGAAAATTCTACCCAATTATACCAAATGGGAACATTTTATTTTCAGATAGTGAGGGGAACCTGAATATATGAATATGCATGTATATGTTTATGTATGTTTGCATGTACGTATGTATGTATTAAGTAGCGATCAAATGGACAATTACAAAAATAGCCATTAAAGTCTAAAAAACATGCTTAGATCCTGCCTCCCAGGTGCTGCAGCAGGTTGAGCACAGCGCTGTGAAGCTGTCTGCAGCCTCTGCAGCATGGGTTCAATTCCTGGTCAGCCAGGGAGCTACCCACATGGCGTGGCAGACCTCTCCTGTCCCATCTGCTGCTCCCCTCAGCAGTGTTTTCAGTCCATCTGCCTGTTCTGCTCCCCGCACTGTCTCTGGTGAGTCCTCTCACCCTCCCGTGCCTCTGGCCTGTACCCCAGTTCTTGTATAAATAAATTTTTTAAAATAATAAAAATAAAAAACATGCTCAGTAAGGAACACATGACAGAGTAGACATTGACATTAGAGTGAAATAGTTTTAAATTCAAATTCTAGCTCCACCTCTATCTGCTATACAACACCCAGTAGTTTATCTGCTCTCTGCTCAGTGTGCTCACCTGCAAAAGACAAGCAAGCTTTCCAGCTCAGAGGGTGGTTGTAAGGATTAATTAAGGTAATCCATGTAAAGCAATGAAGGTAATTTCCTACAAGGTCTAACACACAGGCCCTCAAGCATAAGTGTTGATGACGACGTTATTATCCTCATCATTCATTTGCAGCAAGGAGTGTAAAACTCAGATTTTTTTGGCAGGAGGTTAGGGAAAAGAAAACTAGCACCCGGGGGCCAGGCTGGTGGAGAATGATGCTCTCAGGAATACAGTTTCCATCTACATTAAACAGGACGAACACTTTCATCTCTACACAAGGGTCTAAAGACGACTCACGTTGTAAAAACCATGAATAGTGCATTACCCACAAAGCTAGGCAAATTAACCTAGTTAGAGACTGCCCTGCATCTATTTGGGGAACAAAATGTTACTTTGAACTATGCAGAAAGACAAACAGCATTAAAAGAACATGTTCTGTTTTTCATCCCTGCCTCTCGAGCGCATCTGTAATGGGAATGATAAAACAGACAGGAGATACAGCTTGACAGCCCTGCGCTTTCCCGGAAGAATAGCTCCCTTCCCCAGTGAATGCCCAAAGCGACATGGTTGTAGGGATGGCTTCCTCGGAGAGCCTCTGGCTGTGCATGTTTTATCCGTGGTATTTTGCTTCTCTTAGGTAACACTGCAGCGAGTTTGTTTTGCAAACGCATTCTTGTAAAAGTTCACAGGAGCAGATACCATGCAAATGCCGTGCGTGTACATGCACCGGGTATGCCTCTATATCAAAGGGCATGTTTGTAGGCTGGTACGCAGCCCAAATTCCAGAAAGCAGAGAAGCCCTCTTCCTCAGTAGAGTCGCCTCTCTTAGAAGTTAGTTGCTCCTAACTTCTAAGAGCAAACTAACCCTCCTCTTTCTCTGTTAGAGGAACAATCTCTGAGACAGAGGGTGATGCCTTCAACTCTACCCCCTGGCTTCCTGAATGGGGGCTGCTGGGAAGTAGGAGGGAGCAAAAACGCCAAGAGGACTTTAAAAAGACAGCACGGGAGAGCAACCTTCCCTCTTGCTCTCCGGGCTCTGCTCAGGCAGATGCTACCGAGGGTAAGACAAACAGCATCTGGCCCCATACCAGTATAGTACTTTTTTATGTTCTTTTCCTTCTTTTTTTTTTCCTCTCTGCTCTCTCTTTTCTTTACTCCCAATGTAAACAAGCCCTTTTTCTTTCTCTCTGTGCACCTGTGTGGCTGCTATCTGGTCTGGTCCCATGTTCTGAAGCACACGGGCAACAACTCATCATTAGGGCATACCTGATCCCCTGGGTTTGCCCCATAACACCTTCACACACTCGTCTCAACCGCTCCTGATCAGGAATCTTCCACTATTGCCTCTCACCCTTTCTTTAATCAAAATCAGTTCTTCAGAACTCTTCAAGTGCTTTTATCCTTCCATACCTCTTCTTGCTTCTAAAAAGAACATTATCTTCACTCTAGTCCATCAAAACCCTTCTTCCCCAAAGCCTGGTTGAAATTAGAATATATATATGTGTGTGTATATATATATATATATATATATATATATATATATATATATATATATATATATTCAGTCAAGAATAGTCACTGCTTACTTGGGTGCTGAGGCGAGGGCTACAGTGGTAGAAAAAAAAGATGCACTGTCTTTTGTCCCCTGGAGCTTAAAGGATTTTAGTGTTGAGGAGGAGAGCAGAAAATTAATCAAAACTAAATATTATATATATATATATACATATGCACACATATGCTGAATATTATATCAACTAGTGATGAAAAATAAAGCAGAGGAAGAAAATAAGGAATGGAAGTATTTAAAATACCATTCTGGGCAGCATTACCAGGCTTCACAAAACTATCCTTACTCTTCAGGAGAAAATCATCCATCCTTCCCCAGTATCCCTACCAATAGTTCTAATGTAACACCACCCCTAGTGTTCATTACACCAACAAAGCACAACAAAACACCAGTTCAGATCAATAGTATGGGTATTATGGAGGCGGAATGAACTTGGTAGCCAAGCACATCAGAGGAAAATTAACCTAAACAAAGTTTGGAAAGTTTGCAATGGAAATACAGATTCTATATCTGCAAGCAGAGCTATCAAATGCAGGCTGCCCAAATTGTACTTCACCACAGCATCCTTCCATACCCCCCACAGAGCACTTCACAAGTCTAGGGTTGCTTGGAACACACTTAGGGAAAGACTGTATTTTCCCTTCTGCCATACTGACTCTTTGAAGATAGGTATGGCTCCAACACAACAACTCAACCCAGCTCATTTGTCAGACGGAGACTCAGAGATTGAAGGCATCTTAACATGCAAATATGTGGTAGTCAGGAAAAATAAGCACATTCATTGCTACCAGCTTACTGTTTTGGACAGATCTAAAGACCTATAGTAAGTGGTGTCTGTTGGAGGGTGGAGTATGCAGGGAATGTGAGCTCCATTATTTCTTTTTTGATAATAAAAGTAAAGAAATAATGATGTTTGCTTCCAGCCTCCACCCCTCCCGCAAATGCCCTGGGAAGAAACCACTAAGAATTTTCCCCAAAGCATGTATTTAACCTGAAAGATGGTGTATCCTTTTTGACAGACTGGAGCTGATATTTCCAAGAAGGCTGCAGGACAAAAAGAGACAGAAATCACAACCCTCAGGCTGTACTAATGCGGTTGCTACCACTCACAAGTGGCCATTTACATTTAAATTACTTGAAAGTAAATCAGATTCAAAACTCAGTCCCTCATTCCTGTTCACCACATTTCAATAGCCACACGAGGCAAGTGGCCACTATATTAGAAAGCACAGATAGAAAGCATTTCACCACTGCAGGAAGTTTTACTGAGCAGTGCTGCTAGAAATATACCCCTCCAGGATCAGATCCTTAAAATTGCTCCCCCAAACCTCTACCTTT
Organism: Talpa occidentalis; assembly: GCF_014898055.3. NCBI lineage: Eukaryota > Metazoa > Chordata > Mammalia > Eulipotyphla > Talpidae > Talpa > Talpa occidentalis. Next base: position 14,721,150 of record NW_023601754.1, read on the forward strand.
TCTGACTTCCATTGAAGATCTCAAGCAATGACCATGCCCTTCTCATGCTCATTTTAAAACAGCCACTTTTGTGGCACCAAGGAAATCATCACACATCCCTTTGGGTTCTTCTAGGGTGGCAAAAAATCAAACAAGCAACAGGCAGATTGATAAGAAAAAGTCAAAAGAAGTTGAATAATAACATGTATGCCTTGATATATGGGCGAGACCTAGCATGATGGAATAACCCTCCCATGTGACTTCAGACGCCATCTTAGAGAGCACAGCTAAGACAGGACTTTGGGGGGGGGGTTGGGGGAGAAGGGAAGGTCAGTTAGAGAGGCTACCAGGGAAGGCAGGGTATGCAGATTAAGTTCTGCCTTCTCTATGGAAAGGACATAAGGCCATTAGGTCTTCCTACTACATACTCTAACATAAGTTTATTTATAAATATCTTTTTCAAAGCAAGCTCCACCCAATTTCAGAGCCCTTTGCACGAACTCAGTCCTTTGACAAAAAACACCTATTTGGGGGGAGGCAGACTTCACCAGCCATAGGGCAAATATGACTCAAGAAGCTAAAAGCAAGAGATGGCAGTTTTCTCAGAGGGTTTATCCTTCCATCTCTCTCCCCACCCTGCAGTCTTTATCATCTCAGATACAGCAGCACAGCACAGACAGCAAGGCTTCCCTGGGGTGTGACGAATGGGTTGATGAGGCACCAAAGGGTTAATACCAAGGGTATAGCCTAAATTTGGGGCGGGATGGGAGTTTCAGCCTCCCCCACCAACCTGTTAAAGCAAAAGAATTAATCACAGTGGAGCTTTGAATTCCTAGAAGTAATGCCATCAAGGTAAGAACACAGAGGGTGAATTCTCCAGGGAGCAGACAGCCTGTGTTTCTTCCACAGACACTGAGTTTCCCATGTGCCCTGGAATATCTTTAGCCAATTTTGCCACGAATTTACATGCTAATTAGAGACCAGACTGCTCCTCATTGTGCTCCTGGTCCCCCCATGATTGTAGGCCAGGCTGAGCTTTAATTCAGATGAAATCTTCCCAGCTCCAGCACTGTTGTTACTGGTAATTAAGCCTACTTGATTGTTCCAGTACACAAAGATTACATGACAGTTAAGGGAGAAAACATAACTAATCTTTATTTCATTTGTAAAGGTAAAGGGAAATGAGAACTAACAATGACATTAAAACGTGAATGATGCACACCCATTCATTTTTTGTCAGGCCTGGCTCACAGGCGACTCAGAGATTTAAGGCATCTTAACATGTGAACATATATCTGTTTTACTGTTACACAATGAAAATTAAACATGGAGGAAACCACAATGAATTACTTTGAAAAATCACATTTGCTGCACCTGAAAATAAATCCCCTGCAATTTACCTATTTTTGTAATCCAGGATAGATCTTGAAGCACTTTCCCTTTAATGCCTACCTAACCTCTACTTCCCAGTCTACAGCTGCTTGAATCTGAAAAAAGCAAAAATTAATGAGTGGAAGTTAAGGGTAGGCTCAGCTCACTGGCATCTTACCTCCAGACTTCCTGAACTTGGCTGGCTTCCCTTCATTTTTTTTCAGATTCAAGTTGCATTTCTACCACCTTCAAAGTAAAGACTTATGTCAGAATCACCTGAGTCTGGCCACAAATGCAGATGTCAGTATCCCCGAGGCCACCAGCCATGAGCCACGAACATACATGCTTAATCAGTCCCAGGAGATTGTTGGAGATACTGAAATTAACTCGCCACCATCTTTAACAACAAACCCTCAAGAGCAAAGTCCTACCGTCATTTGTTTCCATATCTCCAACATCCAACTGGATACCTAGCCAAGAATGGGTACCCAGCTGAAGAACATGCTGATGCAAACTCACAAGCTTTTCTTTTCAATGGGTCTTTTAAAAAAAAAATAAATAAAGAGCAAGGGCTGTGTTAAGTAGGGAACTGTTTACTCCAGCCCACTTTCTGCAAAATAATGCCCCCAATTTCCCTGGAGCCCCTTCTGAGACAGACCTGCCAAGTGGCCAATTTCCAAGACCAGAAAGATCATCCCAATGCTACCAGAAATGGTGCCTCCTGGAACTGGGGGAATACCATCTGCCCTTCCTTCTGGGGCAGCTACATCACCCAGTGTTAGAAGAAGGTGGCCTCTTCCTGATATCAAAGGTTTCCTTTTGGAATGTTTAAACCAGAGCTTTTAACCTTTACAGCAGAATCATCAGAAATGAACATTGTTGAGTGAATTTCCATCCTGAGATAAGTACTTGTGGGGTATGATTTGGGGCACCGGTTGTCCAAACAGCATCCTCATCCTATGACAATTTTGATGCTGAGGACCCCTGCCCCATTTGTGCAGAAATTCCTATTTAAACATAGTCCTCAAAGAATTCCCTAAACTTCCTCTTCCTAAAAAGGGGGAGAATGCTCTGATTTGGGGGTGGAAGAATTGATGGAGGAGGGGGCAGCGAATTGGGGGGTAGGAAAGTGTCTGCTTCTCAAATGCTCAACCCATTCATTGCAACAAGTATACTCAGAAAATGAGATCCTCTAAAAGCTTAAAGACCCTTTTGCAAATTGAGGAAGAAGCAGGGGAAATTCACATTTCTTAGCATTCTTAGGAAAAGAAGACTAAGAGCTAAGTGTTCCCTATTCTCTTACCAACCCTCCACAGCCTACCTAGACCCCACTGCTTACTCCCAGACAGAATTAATTGCTTCCCTGCTGCTCCCCAGAGCACTTAGTCCCTTTCCTGGATTAGAGCACTTAACTGGCATTAAATCTAATTGTTATAGGTCTTTTCCTCAGACTTTGCTCTGGAAGGCTGATTGGTAGTTTCTTTATCTGTGTGCCACAGAGGACTGGTCTGGAAGTGCTTTTCAAACACAGCTTCTAGGTGGGTAGACTGCCAATAGCACCATCCATCCTGGTCCCTGGGATATGCTTCTTTGAGAACTAAACCTAGGGGTTAACCTGGCAGGCTGGCTTGATCATTTTTATAGTATTGCTTCTCTTGAACTCATTTTCCAGAATGATGTACCTCAAACAAACCTGTGTGCATAAACTACAGAGACAAATCATTTCCCTAAAAGGCATTAATCTGGGCCTCCCCGGTGGCGCAGCGGTTGAGCGCTGGGTTGCGAAGCTGCCTGAGGCCTCTGCGGCGACGGTTCGATCCCCGGCTGCTCCCCGGCCACCGGAGGAGGATCCCACATGGTGCGCAGACCTCTCCTGCCGCCCGCTGCTCCCCTCAGCAGTGTACTTTGGTCCTTCTGCCTGCTCTGCTCCCCGCTCTGGCTCTGGTGAATTCTCTCACCCTCCCGCGCTTCTGACTGTACCCAGTGCATGTATAAACAAAACAAACAAACAAATATAATAAATAAAAATAAAAACATGCCTCTATAAAAATAAATAAATAAAAAAATAAAAGGCATTAATCTGTGTTGTTTTGCAGGTATGGAGATACACACACATTTATATACACACAGAGACATTCATGTATATAATCTAAATTATATAACAATAATTATAATTATATAATCTTATTGTATGTTTTCTTCTTGTGGAGTTTCCTGTTCTATGACTTCCAGCATTAAATGCCATCAAAGTGAAGTGTTCTTCCAGCATTAGTTCTGATCTTGAAAAAACTACTGTGTGTTTTGCTTGGAACACAGCAATGCATCTCAGAAGCTGCTTTTTACATTAAGGTAATCCAAACCCTGCTACACTCTGACTTTATGATGTTTGAACATGGGTTGTTGTGTTTTTTTATCCCCAGAAGGTTTAAGTCATCTTTTTCTGGTTTCTTGAGCCCCTCATTGCTTCCAGCAGCCCCCCATCTCCAATCCATCCCCTACTCTGCACTGACAGAGATCTTCCTCAACACCCAGACTTACTAGTCACTCCTCTCCCTTAAGAAAGAAGGCCAACCTCCACCTTGCTGCCTTTTCATTGGTTCCCAGAGCTCCTTTCAGCAAAACGCCCTTTTAATTCTATCCAGACTCTACTACCTGCTGCTGAGAATAAGCCTTCACTCACGCTTGGCTTCTGCTGTTTCCTCTGTCCAGAACGTCATTGTAGGGTAAATAATAAGTGATTTTCAGGCTTTTCTGCCCTCCCGCCATTAGGATTGATGATGGATCCCTGCGGTTCTGAATGCATGCCTGATGGCGGGCACCTGGAGTAGGGTGCGGGCACAGGTAGATGGGATTCACCTGGGCTAAGACTGGGCTTATAAGGATGGCGTCACGGGGACACCAGCAGAAGAACCATGAGGAGAGAGAAATAGCGAAAAAGAACAAGACCACCAGACAACGCCAGAGAGCCCAGAAAGAATGAAGACTTGCTGGGGGCTGGGAGGCTTCCCAGCCCCCTGGTGTCCCTTGCCAGCCATGTACCTGGCAAATCCCAGTAAAAGCCTGAAAAGCCACTGAGGGCTCCAGGACTTTTCCTTTACCCAGTTTGCTGGATCAGAAAACCTGCTCAGTGGCCTTCCTGCCATTATAGTCATCTTCCCCAACTTGGCCTCTTAAAACCCCATCCATCCCTCAAAACCACCAGCGGGTCAGCTGCAGATCTGTAACTGGGATCATCCTCTGCTCTACCATTTGCCTGCTGTGTGACCACAGGCAAGGCACACAACCATTCTCATCCTCAACTTGCTCATTTTCAACAAAACAAGTGTTCAAAAAATGAATGAAAGAGCAGAAAATAAAATCCCCAGACAATAATTTTCAGCCCCCATGCAATCCTCTGAACCTTTATTTTTTTCCCCCTTCTCATACAGAGAGGAGAGAGCTCACACTGAGCATTATGGGAGCAGACAGTCATATTTATTATCATACCCAGCAGACTAGGAGAACTTGGAGGTCAAGAAGCCTCATTTCAGACATGCCTCCCACACAGTCGCTACGCAACGGATATTGGATGACGAGTTAATTTATTCCCTTTCATTCACAGCCAGATCCACATAATTCACTGGCCAGTTGCTCGTGAGAGGTGGTGTCAACGTCAATGAACTCAGAAGTCAGACAGATCTAACCTTGAACCTTAACTGTATGACCTTAAGCAAGAAATTTTTTATATCGTAATCTGGAAAGTGAGGATAATAGCCCTACTTCATAGGGTTACTCAGACGCTTAAGCACACTAATGTGGGTGAAGTGACAGCCACATTATTATTAGGATGTTATCAACTGCTGGTTTGGGGCATCCCAGCCTCAACAAAATCGGGCCAGGTGAACATCTGAGCTCAGTGGTTTTCAAAGTCTTGCACATCATGACCCAACCGTCCCACCCACCAGGCCCTTGCTGTGGCTTTTGAGGCAATTTTAGTTTTGTGGACCAAAATCTGTGGTTCATTTTTATGGAGGAAGCTCCATAATAATAATAATAATAATAATAATAATAATAAAATTTATTATTACTACTATTATTTTTAAAAATGAATTAAATTTTATGACTGTATTAGTACAAAGACAAATATAATCCAGGCTGGGTTCTCTACTATATATTCACTATTAACGTTTTCATTTCCTCCTCCTGATTTTAAAAGAAATTAGAATGAAAACATTTTTATGGGCTCCTAAAGTCACGGTGGGCCCCAGGCATTGCGCCTCCTGGGCCGCACAGGGGACAGGGAAGTCAGTCCTACCTGAAGTCTCAGAAGTCTGATGCCTCAGTCTCAGCCGCAGCAGGCCTGGCTCCTCTTCACACCCTTCGGGGTGGGAGGGTGGGGGGCTCTGCACTCCACCAAGACTTTGCAAACCCGCCTTTCCCGGCCCCCCTTCTTCTGCGCCTTCGTCTGACTGACTTTCCACACGAAGCCCAGCGCTCCGCGGTCCCACTAGCTGCTTCTTGAGGTGGCTCCATGGAGAGCACAAGGCCACGTTCCTCCCTCAGGTGCTCTCCATGGACTTAAAGCCTCTGCTTCATCCGCACAGTGAATGGGCTCCTGCCTCTCCCTCCCACCAGACTGCAAACCCCACGCGGCTCGCGGCTCTCAGGAGGATGTGCACGCTTCACAGCAGGTGCTCGGGTCACCTGGTCGGAAAGGTGGCACCAGCATGACCTCCTAGCGACAGTGAATGTGAATATTGAAAACTTTCAGAAAGTTTTTACAACTGTCTATTCCAGAATTCTCCACACTGCCTCCTACTTCTGAGGAGGAGCAAGAGCCTGAGTAGAAGCTAAACCACGAGCCAGGGACCTCGCGCCTCGCCAGCTCCGCCCTCTCGCGCTCCCAGCCCCGCCCCCTCGCGCTCCCAGCCCCGCCCCCTCGCGCCTCGCCAGCCCCGCCCCCGCGCCTCGCCAGCCCCGCCCCCGCGCCTCGCCAGCTCCGCCCCCTCGCGCCTCGCCAGCTCCGCCCCCGCGCCTCGCCGCGCCCCCTACCCTAAGCCCCGCCCCTATACTTTACGTAAGCCCCCTAGGCCCCGCCCCGGCTCCGCCTCCAAGCCCCGCCTCTCCCTGTCCCAGCCCCAGTGCGGCTCTGCGCATGCCCGTCCGGCTGAGCCCCCTTCCTGGAGTCTCCCAGGCCGGGGGAAAAAACTTTCTGCTGGATGATGTCGCGACCTTGTCCTCCTCAGAAGCCACTCAGGTAAAGCTGCCCAGGCCTCTTGCACCCCGAGCCGGCCTGGCCCGGTCATGATCGCGGGCGGCGGGCCGCCGGGGCTGACTGCTCAGCGCTGGGTGCCCGGCCAGCGCGCCTTGGCCGGAGACGGAACCGGGCTTGGGCCGTCGTGGGCTCACACCCACGATCAGGGTTCACTCTCCCTCCCACCGCCCCGGCGTCTGCACCACTGGACCCCCGGTAACCAAGAGCCCGCGTCCAGCTGCCCCGGGTCCAGGGACAGGCTGTTAGTTCCACTTGTGACCTGACCTTGGCCCCCTGTTAGGTAACATCCCCGGCCCGCACTTGGTCTTGTCCCCTCGTGGGATTCTTGTGAGGATCAAAAGAGGAGTGTGGGATGAGCCCTTGCAGAAGGGGTGGCTCCTACTGTTGGTATTTACTCCTAGGACCAGTTCCTGATACTAGGCAGAAGCCTTTTTTTTTTGCAGCCTTTGGCTTCTGCTGGTCCCTTGGGCCACTCAGTGGGGATTGCTCCATGCAGACTGGCTTTCTGATCCAAGGCCTGCGTGGATAGGATACATGCACCCTGAGGTCCCCTCCAGTGCTGGCATTCTGTGATTCTTTTTATTGTTCGATCGTTTTGAAACTCACTATGTAACCCAGCCAGTTTTTAATTTGCACCTGCTATGTGGAAAGAGGCAAAAAACAGCAAACACCTCTTGCCAAAAACCAGTCACCTAATCTTGGGGACATTTATGACAATAGTTATCATTGATTGGGACCTGGCCAAGAGCCAGCCATAGTGTATGAATCCTCACAAATATCCTCAAGCATGTCACAGATAAGGAGAGGGGCACAGATAGGGCACTCCTAACGCTGGAAACCGGTTTTGGCTGACTTCAATATCTGATTTTGCCCACTATGCAAACTTCATTTTTAGAGCTACTATAACTAAGTAACACAAAATGGGTGACTTAAAGCAGCAGAAATGCAGTCTTTCATAGTCTGTAGCCAGACATCTGAAATCAAGGCTAGAGGAGGGCCAAGCTCCCTCCACAGCTGGAGGCAGCAGCATTTCTGGCCTGTGGCAACTCGGGGTGCTCCTAGGCTTGTGACTGCATCACTCCAGTCCCTGCCTGTGTCTTCACATAGCTTCTTCCACGTGTGTATCTCTGTGTCCTCTCCCCTCGTAAGGACAACAGTCACTGCATTTAGGGTCCACCTCAAATCCAATATGAGTTCATCTCAAGATCCTGAATTACATTTGCAAAGATCCTGTTTCAAATAAAGTCAAGTTTTGAACTCATGGGCTGATGTAGGTTTTGGAAGGACACTAATCTACCACACAAACCAGCAACATAATACGAATTCAGAGTCATGGATTCAGGGTAACATTTGTGGTTATAAATGCAATACTTGCATATTATCAGGTGATCATCCTTAAAGTGATAGAGATGCTAATTCTCAGGGGAGGCCTCAACTCAAACTTAGGGAGTCACAATTTAGGGTAGGCCCAGCAATCTGTGTTGTCACCAACCCTCCCTGTGATTTCACTGCTGGTAATGTTTGAGAGCCACTGTTACGAGGCAGCTGAAGACAGAAGAGTTTGATAGAATGCCCTAAAAGCCAGGTGAAGAGCAAGTCCTTAGCTTTCTAGTGACCTAACCTTAGGACAACTTGTTCCGGTCAAGGTTAAAGGTCAGTGAAGGGCCCCCCTGGTGGCTGAGTGCTGGGTTGCAAAGCTGCCCGCAGCCTCTGCAGTGCCAGTTCAATCCCCGGCTGCTCCCTGGCCACCAGAGGAGGGTCCCACATGGCGCGCAGACCTCTCCTGCCGCCCGCTGCTCCCCTCAGCAGTGTACTTCGGTCCTTCTGCCTGCTCTGCTCCCCGCTCTGGCGCTGGTGAATTCTCTCACCCTCCCGCGCTTCTGACTGTACCCAATGCTTGTATAAATAAATAAATAAACAAACAAACAAATAAATAAATAAATAAAAAGGTCAGTGAAGCTGTCATACTTGATTATGTTATGGATTTCAACACTTAACTATTGCATTGTTGAAGGAGTGTTTTGCCTTTAATTTAGGTTTCAGAGTGAATTCATGTACCCAACTTAAGAACTTCTTGCCTCATTTTTTCCTGCCAACAATCATGCATTTGGGGTAATATTCTTCCTGCATTTGTATTGAAAAGTGCACTGAGAGTCAGAAATGGTAAGCCACAAAATATGCAGCAAAGCATAAACACAGGCAGGACTAGAAGTTGTTTTTTTTTTTTTTTTTAATAAGTCTCGTGACTAAAATATTTACCTGATTTTTTCCCTTCTAGAAATGATTTGATAGATGATGCTAAAGCCCGCCTACGAAAGCATGACCTGGGGGCCAAATATTCTAACTTTCTTCCTAACAACTACGCCATCCTTATACCACTGGTGGCTAAAGATGGGACGCTGCATCTCTTGTTCACCCTGCGGTCAGAGAAGGTGGGTGACAGAGGTCCTGCCATTGAAACTCAAGATATTTGAAAAACCCACGATATTTTGTTACTTTCATACATTTTGAGGCCACAGGTTCTGAAATGGATTTTAAATATTTTGATGGGCAAGAGGGGGTACAAGAAGCCACAGCATAATGTGGCATTTTGGGGAGAAGTTTGAAAGGGAAAATGAGTAACTTAGCTGGCCAGTAATAGAAGGTACTTTTAGGTTTCTTAACTTCGGTGCTATTGGCATTTGGGCTGGAGAATTCTTGGCTGTGAGATGTTTAGCATCATGTCTGTTCTGCTCTACCCACTCAAAGCCACTAGCGCAGGCACGCACACATAGACACCTTCAGAACCTGCAGGTGCCCTCTGCTTTCCAGTTCTCAGGAGCCCACAGCATAGTCACCTTTATCCCTGCTTTAGTCTCACCTTTATTTTTTTTAAAAGAGTTATTTATTTGTTTGTTTGTTTGTTTGTTTAATACAAGCACTGGGTACAGTCAGAAGCGCGGGAGGGTGAGAGAATTCACCAGAGCCAGAGCGGAGAGCAGAGCAGGCAGAAGGACCGAAGTACACTGCTGAGGGGAGCAGCGGGCGGCAGGAGAGGTCTGCGCGCCATGTGGGACCCTCCTCTGGTGGCCAGGGAGCAGCCGGGGATCGAACCAGCGCCGCAGAGGCTGCGGGCAGCTTTGCGACCCAGTGCTCAACCGCTGCGCCCCCGGGGAGGCCCTAGTCCCACCTTTATTCCCTCTTTCCTCTCACACCTTCCTCCCCTGCCTTCACATCTCCTCATTCCCCCTCCTTATCTCTTCTCTCTCCAACTCTACCATCTCCCCCTCCTTTTTATGCTTCCTTCTCAGCTGCATCTCTTCTCTCTCCCCTCTACCCTTTCTGCTCCCAACTCTCTAGGACTTAAAAAAGACAAGAGGAATTTCAAGAGCAAAACATAGATTGAAGTCTTAGGAAATTAAGCTGCAACCCTATCTGGCTTCTGAGTAGCATTCCACAGGCTTTATTTAATAAAAATTTTATGCTATTTACAAAAAGGAAAATGCCCATAATAAGTATCCTTTTCAATGCTCGCAGGTGTAAATAATTCTTTACATATATATATATATATATATATATATCTATTTTCTTCAGAACGGTATAAAATTTTCTTAAAAGTGGGAATTCTCATTCATCAGAAATGGTTTTTACTTCCTGTGAATTGGAATAAGTGTATAAGGCAACTTGAATTTGACACGCTCTAGGGTCCTTTTTTCCCCTCCCACCACCATCACTTATGTCCTCATTGACCCCATTCTCCCACTCCTAACCTCAGAAACCTCACTTCATTTATTAACAACCATGAGCTTTCGTTTTTCACTTTGTCAAGTTGTCCATTATGTGAATGTCAATATCTGTCTTTGTCATTCTGACTTGCTTTACTACACACCATTCCCTCTCGCTGCTTCCATTTTGTTGTAAGTGGCAACATTTTCTCCCTCCTTATGGCTGGACAGTATTTCATGGTGTGAATAGGCCACATCTTCTTGATCCAGCCTTCCATCCGTGAGCAATATGGAACAAAACAAAACATAGACTGAAGTCTTAGGAAATTAAGCTGCAACCTTCTCTGCCTTCTGAGTAGAATTCCATAGGTTTTACTTAATAAAAATTTTATGCTATTTACAAAAAAAGAAAGATGTACATAACAAGTATCTTATGGAAAAGAACTTTCACGGTCCATTGAAAATAGCCATTAAATCAGCTATGACCGGGCCTCCCTGGTGGTGCAGGCAGTTGAGCGCCGTGCTGTGAAGCTGTCTGCAGCCTCTGAAGCACTGATTCAATCCCAGCTGGCCAGCGAGGGTCCCACATGGTGCTGCAGACCTCTCCTGTCTCGCCCGCTACTCCCCTCAGCAGTGTATTTCGTCAGTCTGCCTGTTCTGTTCCCTGCTCTGTCTCTGGTGAATCCTCTCATCCTTACCCACATCTGGCCTGTACCCAGGTTCTTGTATAAAATAAATAAATAAATCTTTTAAAAAAAAAATCAGCTATGACCATCACCAGTAGGTGCCTTTATTCACTGATGCCTAGATGCTGAATGCATCAGATAGGCTTGCTTTTCTAGAGGTGATGTGACACCTGGTCCATTATAAATGGGTGGTGAATGTTCAACACAGTAGAAACATGTCCATCCACTTTGTTCCCACCTGCTCTCAGAACTACAATTCAGGATAAGATGTGCCAGGTTTCTTCCCCATCAAGACCTAGGTGCATGTATATGGTGTCTTTAGGGGGCCAGTAGAGAAAAGTTTGAAATGATAGAAGTTCTTGGCATTCATCTTTTTATTTTATTTTTTTTAAAGATTTATTTATTTATTTATTTATTTATTTATACAAGCACTGGGTACAGTCAGAAGCGCGGGAGAGTGAGAGAATTCACCAGAGACAGAGCAGAGAGCAGAACAGGCAGACTGACAAAGTACACTCCTGAGGGTAGTAGTGGGCGGCAGGAGAGGTCTGCGCGCCATGTGGGACCCTCACTCAGTGGCCGGGGATCGAACCGGTGCTGCAGAGGCTGCGGTCAGCTTCACAACCCAGAACTCAACCGCTGTGCCACCGGGGAGACCCGGCATTCATCTTTTTAAAGGATTCAAGTAAAAACTTTTTAGGGGGGGTGAGATCTTGTTCCTCACTTCTTACCCACTAGCACAAAATGTTAGCTCTAGGTACTGGTTGAGTGAGTGAAGGGATCCAAAATTGGAAACACCCACTGCAGCTCTGTTCTTTTCACATCCAGCTAAGAAGGTCACCCGGAGAAGTTTGCTTCCCTGGAGGCAAGCACGAACCTACAGACGCGGATGATGTGGCCACGGCCCTCCGGGAAGCCCAGGAGGAGGTGGGGCTGTGTCCTCAGCAAGTGAAGGTCGCATGCCGCTTGGTGCCATATATGCTTGACGTAAGGGTTGGAATGGAACTGGGTTTCTTAGACTTCCAAGACCTTGCAGTGGATCTGGCATCTTTTTTTTTTTTTAAGATTCATTATTTAGAACTGGGGTACAGGCCAGAGGTGTGGGGTGAGAGGATTCACTAGAGGTGGGGAGGGGAGCGGAGAACAGGGGGATTGACTGAAATACACTGCTTAGGGGAGCAGTGCGCAAGTCAGGAATGATCTGCTGCACCATATGGGTAGCTCCCTGGAGCAGGGGGTCAAACTCATGCTGCAGTGGCTATGGGTAGCTTCACAGTTCTGCATGTTACCCCCTTGCACCACCAGGGAGGCCCCAAGGATCTGGCATCTTTAGGGTTCCGCATTTGGCCAAACAAGGGCCTTGAGAGTGCTGGGCACAGGGTGAAGATGCTGGGTTTTGGGGTGGGCTTTGCCCCTCATGCACTAAGTGGCCTTGGACAAGCCCCTTTTCCTGTCTGGACCCCTCCTTCTCTATCCAGAAATGGAAGCTCCCTCTGTGGTTTTCAAACTGGGCTCTGTAGAAGACTGTCGGTGCTTCAGAATCATTTTAACAGTTCACTTTGTTCACTTTTGTTTTTCTCTAGGGTGCATTTATTTTAAGAACTCAGTGGACATGCTACATCTACCAGTTTCATCCCCTGGAGGCTCCTTTGCCCTAAACATAGTCATTTTTTATATTTACTGTAGAATCAAATATCTCCTTATTCCACTAGTTGAGCAATACCCTAAGATCTGCTCGGCAAGCTATTTAAAAACTATTGCTACTTGCAACTGCATTTCTGTGTGGATCAAGATTTCCTTGGTAGTGTGTACACACACACACACACACACACACACACACACACACACACTGCAAAAGCCAAAACAAATTCTAGGACTGAAGCAACCAGATGTTATGACCTGTGCATTTACTACAACTATCTCACCGTTAAGCTAATTGACTCTAGAAGGAGTAACTGTTATAAATTTGAACTTGGATATCAGCCAAGTTAAATTTATGGATTTGAATTTTTAAATATAAAATCTAATTTTAGAGTAGTTACAGGTCTACAGAAAAGTGGCCAAGATAGTCGAGAGTGTGGTCAAATCTCCTTACTCCCATCTCCCCTGTAGTTAAAGCGTCTTGCATCATTGCCTGTGGCTCATCTCTCACAACGAAGAAGCCAATGTCACTGCATTCATATGAACTAAACCACCCTTTGCCTTTTACTCAGATTTTTTACTAATGTCCTCCTTTCTGCAACTGGAGCACATCCGGGGCACCATGTTTTATTTAGGTTTCAGGACTCCCTAGTCTTGTGAGCTGTGACAGTGTCTCAGATCTTCCTTCTTCTCACAACCATGACCATTCTGAGGTACACTGCCCTCAATTTGGTTTGATCTGATATTTTTCTCATGATGAAGCTAGGGATTGTGGGCTAGCTGGTGGGACCATTGCTTCTGCCTCCAGACAGTTTATGATTCTAGATTTCCCACCCACAGCAAGTCTAAAGTCTGCCCCCATCAGTCATCCCCAGTCCAAATGTCGGCTTTCACCTATACCTCCAGTCTCAGAATTCTCCCTCCTCAGAATTTTCCACAAGTCTGTTTGTCCTCCTGCAGTGCCCAGCCTCACTTTGTATCCCCGGCTAGTCCCACCTCACTTTGTATGCCCAGCTAGTCCCACCCACCTTGTCTTGGGGTGCCCAAGAGAACTCGAGACCTCACTTGCTCATTCAAAATCTTGCAGCTCTTATCAGCTCCTACATCTACATTAAATCCAGGGCCTCCTTCTCAAGATTCCTTGTAGAGTCTTTCACTTAACAGCACCCATATTCATGTGCAAGCAGCTATGATTGCAAACAAAACCCACCACCACAAATCATGTAAACTATATATGCTATAGAAAGTAGTCATATTACATATATAATGTTCCCATAAATGGGACTAGGCCACAAATACTTTTCCATTGTTAAGGCACCGCATCCTTGTCCGTGCTGACAAGGCAAGGTATCTATCATGTTCTTTGTAAGTACCGCATAGTACACACACACACAGGGGTGTGTGTGTGTTTGTGTGTGTGGACTCATAATAAATGTACCTTAATGTTCATCAACTGAGGGCCATTATCTACCTTACATTATTACATTATCTGTCATTATCAGACCTACATCTTTTCTCAATGGTAGGAATTTAGGATACAGATATACACAAATTTCTAGGTCAAAGGAATCCTAGATTTTTTTATATAATATTGCCAAATTGCCACTCCAAAAGACTGCACCAGTTTGTATCCACAGATCACGTTTTCAGAGTTACCTCACACATGTTTTTGCTCAGGAAAGGAAAGCAAACTCCCTCAAGTTAGGGGAAACATAAAGACTTCTGCAGCAAGTGCTGGCTCCGTCCCGGCCCACCTTATATAACTGAGTGCTTTGGCCTGTTTTTTTAGGCTTACACAGAGGTAGCATTCGGAACAGTAATTGTGTATTTTGCTTTCTGCTTCTAGAAAAAGACAATAGTAATCCCAGTTGTCGGGTTCATAGACCACAACTTCCAGGCCCAGCCTAACCCCGATGAAGTGAAGACAGTGTTCCTGGTACCCCTGGAATATTTTCTGCACCCACATGTCTACCAACAGTATCAGCTGACAAAGGGTGGTCTTCAGTTTCTGTTTCATTCCTTTGAGTACACAAACCCGGAAGATGGGGTGACTTACCATATCAAAGGGATGACAGCAAGGTTAGCAGTGCTGGTGGCCTTTATAACTTTAGGGGGAAAACCTGCATTTGAGGTTGACTTTAATCTCAGTGATCCAGTGTCATCTGCTGAAGAGTCTTTCCTCAAGACTCATAAACATTTTACAAGCAACTTATGATGAAACCAACAGCCAAATAACAATCTAACAGGGTTTTGTGTATGGTCATCCACCAAATAACATTCATGAAAACTGCTGGAATTTGACAGGTGCAAATAATTTTCCTGCAATAGCAAGGAAAAACTTGACCTTTTTTCTGGTTGTCCTCTATTATCTGAAAGAGCTAAAGTCTCTTGAAAGTGGAACACTGTGTTTATAGTGTCGCATAATTTCACCCACAAAATGTTAACAGTATTTTTCTCACACATATGAAAAAAAGTCTGTGGCTCATAGTTGGCCATTAATAAATACCTGTTGACTAGATGACCATGTGATGTATTTATCTTATTTGATAATTGACATAGGAGGTAATATCTCTTTCTGTCTGTTGCTATATGGAACGGAAACTCCCCACCTGCCATCAAAATCTGTTCTTCTATCGGGGTAGAGTTGAAGTTGAATCCATAGTTCTCCAAGGTGAAATAGCATTCCCCAGGACCCCCTGCAGTTAAATGGGGCTCTGGAACACAGTTTAGGCCAATGGGGCATGAATGACCTTGCAGTGACCTTGACCTTGCAGACCATTTCTAATTGAATAAGTCAGCTTCCCTGAATTCTCTTTCCCCTTTCCAATGTGGATTTATCTACAGCCCAGCCTTGACCATACAGAGAAGAACAACTTCCAGAGAATAGCAGAAATTTTTTCTCCAAAAAACTCTGGAGCAAAGCAACCTGCCACTTCTGACTATTCGCTTGGCACTGTAATGTAAGAGAAGTCCTTTTTCTAGTACTGTTATTTGGGGTAACTGTTAGAGTAGAATTGTGCTAAAAGAAAATACTAGAACTCTTGAAAACAGCTGGAAAGATATTTACCCACACTTGAGGTATTGCCTGCAATGAGAATTCAGGATGAGCTACACTCAGCATATGGACTCTGTGATGAGCACGGATGCCCTGGTTGTTGATGCCGTGGCGTTTGGAGCCATCATCCAGAGCAGTCGAAACAAAGGGATACGAGAGGCCCACCTGACTGCCAGTCAGAGGAGAGAGAACGTCAAGATGATGAAAACAGAAAAGCACTGACTTTAAGGACCAGCCCCAAATCAAAAGTCAGAAACACATGCATGCCTTGAGATCAGCCACTTCTTGCCGGACATCCCCATAAATCATGCTTTCCAGTTGGCAGGGACTTCTTTGTTTTATTGTGGTATTAAACACCCCTGCACGAGGTCACAGAGGCAGGTGGGTAAGGCCACGTCATGGTGTGATGGCAATTTCCCATCCTGCTGAGTGTGAGATTTTCAGAAAGCCACTCCATTTTTAAGTCTTTGTTTTAATTAATCACGTGGCACCCACACTAAACCCGTCAACCAGCCCTGCCACTGTCCACTGCTGATTTTTCTTTTTGAGAGTTGGCAGAGAGTTGGCAGAGGAAAATATCTGATGTGCTGCCTTAGACCCATAAATATTGAGCTGGCTCCAACCCTGAAAGCAGATGTTGGGTAAGCTTCCCCATTAGTATTCTCTAACAAACCCTGCACGAACAGACCTAAACTGTTTCCAAATAATTACGGAGGCATTTGCAAATGTGTATTTACAGTCTGACAGCAGTGTAATTACCGGGTAGACTGCTGACCTCCCTGGCAGTGCAAAAAGCCACCTTTCCTAACTCCATTTACGGGGATCCCTAGCTCTGCTGTTACTCAGAGGAGGTAGGTCTACACAAGTCCAATCTTAATGACGCGGTGGCCACGCAGTTTAAGGGGTTGAATATTGAGCCATGAAGGCAATGTCTTCTATTGTAGGATATTTATATACATGGTTCTAGTTAAATATCCTTCAGTTAAAAACAGAAGTCTAGCAAATTTGACTCAAATAAAAGAAGTCTGACAAGGTGCAGATCTTGGGGAATCTACAAAACCATGCACCTGCCTCAAGATGCACAGGAAGAAGGGGCACCCCAGCAGCCAGATCTAAGCAAGAGGTGGTGAGCCTGCACTTTTGCATCATTTTCCAATATCTGACAATAGCCACCTTTTTGAGTATATGGATGCAGAGATAGAAAAGCTACAGAAATGCTGTTTCCTGGTCCCCAGTACTTTGTAGAAAGTTCCATTTGGCCTGCTTGGGTCAGCTGGCAGATTTTGTTCAAAGGTAAGGAGGGTGAGGGTTGACTACAAAGGCACACATCTTCCTAAGTCCCCTGACTCAGCAGGTTAGGGTTAGGAGGAGAACATTTCTCAAGAAAGTGCATGAAGTGGATATCCCCAATTATTTACTCTCTCCAGTCCCTGAAATATGTAACTCTAGATTCCACCAAACATCCTTTGTATCCACAAAACCCCGGTGAGCTAGTGATTAAGAGTCCCGAGTCTAGAGAAAGGATGCCAGATGTAAATCCCAGTTTTGAGCCATTCGGTTACCTGAAGGAAGTTACTTATGATCTGCAGGCTTGTTTCCTCTTCTGTAACAGGGTGGGGAATGAACTTTTGTCTAAGAGCTGTTCTGGGGCCTCCCTGGTGGTACAGGGGTTTTAATCCCCGGCCAAGGAGCTACCCACCTCGCGCAGCAGACCTCTCCTGTCTTGCCTGCTGTTCCCCTCAGCAATGTATTTCAGTAAATGCGCCTGTTCTGCTCCCCGCTCTGTCTCTGGTGAATCCTCTCACTGCCCTCCCACCCCCGCCACCTCTGGCCTACATGCCAGTTGTATGAATAAATCTTTTTTTTTTTTAAAGATATATTTATTTATACAAGAACCAGGGTACAGGCTAGATGTGCGGGAGGGTGAAAGGATTCAGCAGAGACAGAGCGGGGAACAGAACAGGCAGACTGATGAAATACACTGCTGAGGGGAGCAGCAGGCGAGACAGGAGAGGTCTGCTACGCCATGTGGGTTTCTCCCCAGCCGGTGGGGATCGAACTCGCACTGCAGAGGCTCCGGACAACTTCACAGCGCGGCCCTCAAGCGCCTGCACCACTAGGGAGGCCCGCATAAATAAATCTTTTTTAAAAATGGGGATGAAAGTCAATACCGGTGACTCCTCTACTTAAATAAAGCACCTACATGCTCAGGACAATGTCTGGGATATGGAAAGGCTCGATAACCTGTTAGCTAGTCATTATGGTGTATTTTAACTAGGACATTATTACGATAAAATAAGTCTGGTGGTTTCTCTAGTTCAGGATATCGTCATTTTCCTGTATCCATATGTGGAGTCCCTAATTTATAGGTTCTTGAACACTCTCCATTCACAGCAGGCATGCTTGGCATCTCAGTAATGTATACATCTACACAAGAAACACCCAACAAATTTGCGTGTTGTGTTGTTATATACAAACACTTCCTAAGTGTTTATGTCCTGCTACCTTGGTAACCGTTTAAAAATATACTATACTGATACGATTTTTATAAGAGTAAATAAACACAATCCCTCACTAAGGGAAGGCAGCACCCATTGAGCACGCAAGTAAATGCAAGTTTCAAATACAGTTATGTGATAGGAATAAATCCAGAGACAATGAGAGGAGGAACTCCTGATTTAGATTTGGGGTTCAGGGAAGCACCCAGAGGTGGTGGTGACTGAGCTGAGCCCTTATGGATAAGAAGATGCTGGCTCAGGTAAGTAGGACATGGTGCTGATGCTGGGAACTGACAGTTATTAAGCACCTATGATAGCCCAGGTCTTTCACTTGGATTAATTCATTTAACCTTCACTCCAATTCTCCATAGTGAGTACTACTATTACTTCTATTTTGGGGCAGGAAAATTTGAGGATCAAAGAACTTAAATATTGGCCCATGGTCACATAGTTCACAAATGGCAAAGTCAACATCCAAACCCACATGTCTGGATCTCAAAGCCCATATGTTTTCTGCTCTATCCCAGATGAGACTCATTTCAAAGCAGAAATAGATAGTCAAATCTATGTCTATTGTGAAACATCATGTGTGAAAGAGAAAGCGGAACAAATGTAATAAATTGAAGAGAGAAAAGAGTTTATTTTTGCTTTCATCATGTCCTCCAGATTATTCCACTGGTGTTATACACAGTGAAATGAGTAATTAGTTAGGAGGATCTTAATTAGAATGGAACATACCAATTAATAAATGAAAGTACTGGCACACTTGCTAATTTAAAAACACCCTTTGTGGTGGCAGCTTTCCAGTTAAAGAACTGAGATGGGCAAGCTTGCCTCTCCCCCTTAGACAAGACGATTAAATATAATCCATCTTTTTCTTGTTTCCAGTTGGTTTCTTATCTGAAAGTATGAGCACAGGTTTTGATAAAACTGATGGAGTGATTGCCGCCTGGCCTGATTGTCCTAGATGTGGCCCGGTGGGGTCTTTTTTTTTTTTTTTTTTCTAAAAAAAAATTATTTATTTATGCATGCAAGAATTGGGGTGTAGACCAGAGGTGCAGAGGGTGAGAGTCTTCAAGGTGTGTCTATATGTGTATTCCATTTGAATTCTTGATCACCCCCCTCATCACCCCTTAGTTCCCTCCCTGTGCCTTACTTGTTATTAAGCACTATTCAGGCTTCAGGAGTGAATTCTTCTGTACATACTTCCCCCAGCACCCCGGCCTTATTTCATGAGTGCTGCTTCATTGCACACCATCGCACGTCTGTTTAAAACATACATCTTTGTGCTTAGTCCAGCCATGACCTCAGAAGGGACAGATCTGCCTACCATGAAAGCCCCCCAGTCTGACTTCCCCTGGTCTCAGGCAGTGGACCTAAAAGCAGTGGTTGACCCAAAGGTAGGCCTATTTTGACGGCCAGTAACCTAGGACATGTGTAGTCTATTTAAATAACTATGGTTTAATTAATTCTATTTAAATAGTTAGATTTTCCAGAGTGTGAACTACGCCAGAAGGTAATGTATGTTCAGGAACTTTTGGGTTCGATGTCCATACTGAGGGCAACCCAAGAAGCAGAATTTAAAGTGTAGTTGGCTAATAATTGATGGGAATGTGTCTTTGATCTAGGTAATAGTTGTCATGTCAGAAATTCCACCAGATATAACTGGAAGAAAAAGCAATAGTTCCTGAAGCAACTTCAAGATCCATTTTTAAGGTCTCATACTCAAAGTCCATAAATTTTTATTTCATAGTCTAGCCTTGCTTTGACATTTCTGTAACTCTAACTTCCCTCGTTTTTCATTTTATTTCTTCAAGCTTTTATTCCTTACTTTATCATCATTGTCAATGACATTTTTGTTTCTATTTTTTTCCCTTTTTCACTTATTTCCCATGTGAAACAGAATGTTTTCCTCTGGTTATATTATTCTACCTACTTAATTCACTTGTGTCTCTTTATTCATTTGTGAACAGATTCTGCTCTGGGCTCATTTCATCTCCTTCCACCAGCCTGGAGTTTTTTCTTCTAAATCTGCCCCATTCCATGGAATCCATAAAGTGTTCTGAAAAGTTGCCTACATTTTTTCCCTGACTATAAATCTGCATGGCCTAACATCAGACCAAGTGATAAATTGAAGACAGTTTTCCTGGAACTCCTAACCTGTTGTAAACATATCAATCTACCTCCACTCCCTGTGGGGAACTGAACAGTGACCCCAAAAGATATGCACAAGGCCCAACCCCTACAACTTGTGAATGTGACTTTGAAAATTGTGTCACTGTGGATATAATTAAGTTAAAAATCTCCAGATGAGATCATCCTGGATTTAGTGTGGGCCCTACATCTGATGATAAGTGTCCTTATAAATGAAATAAAAGGGAGACTTGAAACAGAGACACAGAGAAGCAGTGTGGAGACAGAGGCAGAGATGGAAGAATGTTGCCACTTGCCAATGACCACCAGGAGCCTCAAGAAGCTGGAAAAGGCAAGAAAGATGTTCCCTGAAATCTCTCGGGGATTGTGGCCCTAACAACACCTTGTTTTTGGACTTCTGGAAACTAAAAGGGTGAGAAAATAAATTTCTGTTGTTTTAAGCCATCAAGTTCATGGTAAACAAATACATACACCACCAGTAGCCCTGTTTTGAGCTATAGGTCTCCCCTGTTTCACAGTTAACATAGGAACAGTTTCCTGTTGGCTGTTGAGGGATTGGCACCCAGCCCAAGCTCAGTTAATCAGATTTCTTCCCTCAGTAATCCCCTTGGGTTAATTAAAAGCAAGAGGCATCAGTGTTGGTCTCCCCACTCTGTGACAGGGAGCACAGGGGTGGGGGACATCTTTGTTCCACGAATAGCCTAGAAAGCAGAGAAAAGCTAGTCTTCACCAAAAGGGAGGAGAACCAAGTCAATGGCCAAAAAGGAGTAGGGGTGCAAGTCAGGGGTGTGTCCTGGGAGCACCCCCAGAGGCTTATTGCTCAGGCCTGGACGTTAGCTTTGGCCCCCAACCAAATACTCCAATCTTAACGAAGTCCCCTAATGTGCTAAGCAAGCTTAGAGGCATTTCTATATCTTACCGCAAAAATTATCCTAACGCATCACAAGTACACATGTTTGCATTCTTTCGCCCTCTCTCATTTTCTTTTCTCATCTCCTTTCACAGTAGGGGGACCTCTCATTCTAGTCTTTCTTAGCTTAGAATGGACCTAACCATGTGTAGAATTTTTGGGAAGCAATAGGCTAGGGTGGAAAGACTTTGAAGATAAAAAACCAGGGTTAGAATTCTACCCTCGTGGCCCATAATATGACCCTTAGGACAAGTGAGGCCATGCGTCCACACATTCATGGCAGCAATAGCTAGAAAAATGGGCATCTGGCATTTTCCACCTCTTGTGAGAGGCAGGTCCATTCAACAAGGAAAAGGAGGCTGGAAAACCTGGTACCTGCCACATACCAGGGAGAACTGCTCTTAGGGGTAAGGGATTTGGGGTACCACTTTCCTGCCTGCTTGGCTCTTCTCAAACCTCGCCCTCCACAGACTGCCTTCTGGTCCTCTGAGGAATGAAGGGGGTTACTGGCAACCAAGTCAGCTCACTTTAGAACATATATGTCCTTTAGAACATATATGTCTTTAGAATACATGTCCTTTAATGTCTTGTTTGCTGGTTCAGTAAACTGAAGCTAAAGCAAACACATCCAAGTCGGAATCAACATTCTTGCTAGTCCTTAGCCCTGGACCAGCCTTTATGGCCTGGGCTAACCCACGTGATGGCTCTCGACTAGACATGTGAGGCTCGTCCGAATTGGGAGGAGCTGTTAGAGATCTCGAAGATTTAGCATTGACTTCACATTGACAGGTTGATGTTTGAAAATACCAGATTAAACAAAATATATTATTAAAATTAAATTCTCCTATTTCTTCTTACTTTTTTGAACATGGCTATAAGAAAATCTTGACTTACACTGATGGTTTTCAATCTTTTTCTACCAGGTAGCATTGCTCCAGATGACTGTGGCTGAGACATGGGGAAGTAGCCATCAGCTCTCTTAGTATTGAAATGACAGCACCTGTCTACACAAACCCTCGAACATTATTCACTGTCTCCCATGTTTCTATTGCAGTTGCCCCTCATTAGATACACTCTTGGGTATTCTCCAGGAATAGCTTAGTTGCTTGACTCCAAGTTCCATGAAGGGGGAGATGTACTTGGTTAGCATTCTAAGGCCTGACAGTGTCTGGCATGCAACATTTTTCAGTGTCTCTTATCTCAGTAGCTTAGCCCAGATATATGAATTGACACTACCCTCATCCTTATCCTCATCCCCTAGCACAGGCACAGAAAGTGACCCACCATATCCCTTGGGTCCTACTATGGTGGTGAGCTCCAGGCTACTTCCAACAGCCAATCCTCACGTCTCTGAGAAGTACTGCATCCACCTGTTTTGATCACTTGCACCTTATATCCACTAGGACTCATCTGCTGCATCCAATAAGCTTAGCAGTGAATTTCCTAAATAGGAATTTATCTATACATGGTACATTAACTCTATGATACTTTTTTTTCCACTCCACTGGATTTTCGTTTAATGAGATGACAGGGTCAAGTGAGGACACCCTTATAGAAAAACCTATGGACTCTGAATTGAAAAGACATACTCGTGCAAAACACATTTGATGGGTAAGTGCACTGAACTTTTAAGGAGATGGATGAGCCACAGAAATAGCTCTGGGGGTGAATGATAAGATCAGACATTGGACTTAGAAAAGAAACTGCATTTGAGGAACAGGCAAGGGGAGTATAACGATGAGCAACAGGGATCAGACTGGGGTGCAAAAGATGTAGGTGAAAGAATGGAAGGGAAGAATTTTTACTGAAAGAGGAGCAAAGGTGAATTTTAGGAGAAGGGTGGTGTGAAAAATAACCTTGTGACAAGAAAGGCGATATTGGGTCATAAGCAGAGGAAGCAGGCATTGGGCCTGGCACTGCCCATTATAAGCTGTGTGACCTTGGAGACATAAATCAATCTTTCTAAAGCTCAGGTTCCTTAATTTTAAATTGAATTTGAACTAGTTGGTCTCTAAGCAAATTTTACCCCTGAAATCTTTAATGCTGGATTTTCTCCAGCCATATTTGAACATATACAGGCATTTAAGCAGTTTTGCTTATTGTTTTACAAAGAAAAACCTGACTGAGGAAAAGAACTGCCTTTTGTCTACTGCTTGGATCTGGCTACACGCAGAGAGTTCATTAAGCCAAAATACCATTTGGGGAGATTAATTAAAAATTCTGACATTCAGAGCAGGGATTTGGGGCAGGAATGTACAAGCCCAGAACTTTGGGTAGAATTAGACAAACATCTAATCGTTTAACCTTATTAGGTATCTCGTTAGGCATTAGGAGGGAGATATTTGAAAACCAATATTCTAAAACCAAGTGCTAGGTGGCTTTGTGCATTTTGTCTGAATTATTGCACGTCTAATAGGATTTAGCCACAGCGCCTCTGCTTCACAATCTGTTTCCTTGGCAATGCAATCCTCAGAGGGGCAAAGGCCATATGGAAAACATGGGTCATTTTGTAACTTAGTGAGTGAGGTGAAAGGAATAGAATTTAATTTGACTGTCATCTTTGTATCCCTTCTCCTCATCAAAAACACACACAGTAAGGAGTGACCAACATATGGTAGGTACTCAAAAGTAGAATTATTAATAATAAGTATTGTTATCAGGATAAAAGTGGCACACAATGCTTCATTTAGAACAGATGCCCAAACATGCTATTTTTCTGCAAATGCGTGCCAGACCAAACAACTCTTCTTTTCAATACTTTCATCAGCATTATCCTTGATGCTGTTTACCTCCCTATGTTCCTCACTTGCAGTCCATTAGCAAACCTTGTTCATAGAGTGTTCAATTTACACCCCAAATATCTAGCTCTCCCCATTTCCTGCATGGCTTCCCCCAAACACCACCACCATCCACCTTAACCTATAACAGCCTCTTGATTGTGCTCCCTTATTCCTATACGTGCTCCTTACACAGGCAACATCTAGAGTGATCTTTTGAAAACATGGGTAACATCATGTCATTTCTTGGTTTAAAATCTTCCAGTATGGGGCCTCCCTGGTGGTGCAAGGGGTTAAACACAGCACTATGAAGCTGTCTGCAGCCACTGCAGCACAAGTTCAATCCCTGGCCAGCCAGGGAGCTACCCACATGGCGCAGCAGACCTCTCCTGCCTCACCCGCTGCTCCCCTTAGCAGTGTACTTCAGTCAGTCTGCCTGTTCTGTTCCTCACTCTGTCTCTGGTGAATCCTCTCACTCCCCATACCTCTGGCCTGCACCCCAGTTCTTGTATGCATAAATAAATCTTTAAAAACATTTTCCAGTACCTTCTAATTGTGCCTCTAATAAGTTCAACATTCATTCCTACCAGACAAAATTGGCACACTCTGGACCCTGCCTACCTTTGGTCCTTTTAACTATAGGTTCACTCAGCTCCCTTTAATATAACCTTCCTTCCTGAAGCAAGCCAAGACTATCCCCATGATAGGGCTTTGCACTAGTTCTCCAGTCTCCTTATCATGGTCTTTATCTAGTCTTTGCCTGAGTGGAGTCTTCTTTATGATCATTCTCGGAATGCTTGTACCCCCCAGGAGAGTCCTACCCTGACTCTGCTGTCCATGACACACCCGTATCTTCATTTTCTGCACACAGCTTCCATGTCGGATATTTTGTGTATTTATCTTGTTTATTTTCCTCTCTCCCACTGAAGCTCTGTGAGTATAGAGATCAGTCTGCCAGGAACTCAATAAATAGCTTTCAAATGAATAGATTAATGAATTAATTTTGAAAACTAGACAGCCAAGTCACTTTGACACAGAGAAGTCGGTGAACACAATAATGAAATCTTGTCAAGGATTAGGTCAAGAATATTTCCCAGCTCTCTAATTTTTATTTTTGTCATTTCAAAAATGTTGATAATGTATTTAACTATGGGACAATTTGTAACCATTTATGCATCTTAATAATATACTTCATATTACATTTTTCCCTTTTTAAAAAAAGTCTGATTTACTTCAGCTAATTAACTCAGCTCTGAGTTTGTATGCATTAGGAGAAAATTAGAACAACCTAGACACCCAACAACTTATGAGCCGTTAAAATAAATTATGGTAAACTATAGAAAACTACACATGATTCCATTTTTGTCAGATCATTTGGTCTGTATCTCTCTCTTTAGAAGGACACTCGCCAAGCCCTTCAAAATTTTCTTCTCGGGAAGTGGGTTGGGATTCTAATCTTTGAAACAAAAACTTTGGGAGTCTCTAAAATATAAGGACTTGAAATGTTCGAGTAGGAGAAGAGAGTTTTGGTTTTTTTTTTAATGAAAAAACAAACCAAAAGCTGTCCCTAAGAAAACAAAAAAGACAGAAAGTAAATATCCAAGTTCTAAAGCTGAGCTTTTCAGCTCCTGTTCTCAGCTGGGTGACCAGGTAAAAGTGACCCTGGTGCACCTTTGGGGGACTCGGCTCAGCTGTCCTGGCAACACCATGCTGTTCTGTTTATGACTCTGAGGCCATTTACCTTTTGTTCTCCTGCTCCATTCCTTGCATAACCTCAACATCATCCCTCTGTACCCCAGTGACTATACTCTCCTACCTGCACTACAATTGGGTCAAGTATAAAACACTCAGAGAAGTTTGAGAAGGCCAGGGGTGTGAGGTTGCCACCGCTGCCCCTGTTGGTCATCTATTTTCACCCATGATTTCACATGGGGGCTGCATCCTGGGGAAGTAAATAGAAACTTACCAGTGGTGAGGTCCAGCAATGCACAAGCCTGACAGAGCTCACTGGGGGACCCCACTGTAAACACTCTGCCTGGTGAACCATAGGGCCCCTAAGAGAAAATCAACCTGAAAGGAAGAAAGTCTAGAATAACAGACTAGGCAAAAGAACCCGAACTTTCTTTTGAATTCTTGAAAAGGGTAGTTGGGCCAAAATGTGCTGTGAGGTGTGTATTTCTCCTGTACTTTAGCACAGCATGTGTGCAGTCTCGGGGAAGAAGCCCATGACTTCACAGAACGATATGAAACTTGTGCAGGGCTCTGAGGTGCCCACCCCTCACTTACCTTAAACAACATTTATGTATGTCCATCCCCAGGTCATCCCCCAAGTGGTCACCGGATTGGAGGGGCAGAGGAGGAGGAGGGAAGTCACTTGTAATCACACAAAATTTCAAGGCCACTGACACTCATAAGTATCCCAAATGGAAAAAATGGGCTTAAATAGTGGCCAGATAGAGGTAGTAATTTGAGAAAAAAAAATATTGTGGCTGAAAAGGAATCTGAGCCTTCACATGTAGCCTTCATTCTGCAGATTTTTATTTATTTTTTAAGTATTTATTTTGTAGAAGAACTGGGGTATAGGCCAGAGGTGTAGGGGGTGAGAGGATTCATCAGAGACAGAGTGGGGAGCAGAACAGGCAGATTGACTGAAATATACTGCTGAGGGGAGCAGCGGGCAGCAGGAGAGGTCTGTGCGCCATGTGGGTATCTCACTGACCGGCAGGGATCGAACTGGCACTGCAGAGGCTGTGGACAGCTTCACAGCGTGGCGCTCAACCACCTGTGCTACCAGGGGAGGCCCCCATCTGTAGATTTTTAATACAAAAACTAAAAGCAGTTACTTTTGTGGGATTTGTAGATTTTGAAAGCCTTCATCTCTCTGCTCTCTTTGATCAGGCAACGGTTTCCCCACGGCCTCCTCTTCTACCCAGTCTTACTAGAAATAGCTGGGCCTAAAAGAATCCAAATACAAATGGAACAAATGCTGCCATCTATTTTAAGTGCTTCCACAAGCAGTCCTTGTCACCCACAGTTGTAGAGTGAGTGAGGAGACCTGGTGTAGTTCAGTGTTCATCTGAGACACCAAGCTGTTTGGCTGAGGATGGCTATGCAGAACCTACACTCCAGTTCCAACTACACTGAATCTCTCAGGAAAGAACGAGAAACCAGAAACACAAAGGTATTTGGGGCTTTGCCTTATGGTGTGCTCCGTCTGCCAGGCAGGTTTTCACGTCTTGACCATTATGCATTAGTGAACGTGTCCATAAAATTATTTTTGATTTAAGCTAGTCTGGATCAGGCCTCTATCCCTAGCAACCAAAGACACCCCAGTATTAAATGCATTAGACTACCATCACCTTTGACTTTTTCCATCATGCCTTAAGAGGGTTCTGCCATAAATCCCAGTGTTGTTTTCATGCCTGGGTAGCAAGCTCACAGACATTTTACAGGACATGATGGGGGTAGAGGAAATGTTATGTTATTCAGTCTCGAGCCCTGAGAATTCTAGGTGCTATTAAATGCAGGAGGCACCTAGCAGTAGCATTAAGAAAAACGCTGAGCAGGTGACAGGATGGAAATGGACTGCCAAAGAACTCCCCTTTCCTATCTCTACTCAAGGAATATGACGAAATGCATTAACTTTGACTTCCAACTAATAACACATCAGAAGGTAAGTTCACTGATGAACTTTTCTATTGGAACATAAGGTCATGATGTTTGTAGGACATGTAACACTAAGGCCAGATACCCTCCATTTTATAAGAACAATAAAAATCCTCCTCTAGACTGAAAATTAGTAATAAGTGGAATTAAACTCTAACTACCCTTTGCTTGGCTTTCCCCCATCCCTCCCATGATTAACCATTAAATTGCTCTGACTGCATTACTGGGAGCATGGAAAATTGATGGTGCCACATCCTAATAACATTCTCTGTGCCCAGTCTATTACAGGGCAGGGAGATAGGTGCTCAGGAATCCCAAACTTGCCTTAAATAGGTTCTGCCATCCACCGCATCAAGACAAATCACTCTAGTGTGTAAGTCCTTTAATGGAAAGAAGGTTTAATATGATTAGTGTGCAAAAAAAAGAAGATAAGAAAAAGACAAAGAATATAGTTTCCAAATCAAGCACCCAAAGTTACCCATCCCCCCATGGGTAAATGTCCAGTCAAACAGGTTTTGTCAAAAAAATCAGGGCCACTAAGGCCCAAAAGCTGCCACAAATCTAAGGCACCATCTGGTGGGGACCCATAGGAAAGGGGCAGAAGGGGCCAGGCAAGTCTGGAAGGAAAACAGCAAAATCAAAATCAAGAGTAACGCTGCCACTGTTGGCCTCCCCACGGTCTCTCATAAACAGCTCTTTCAACCAGTCCACGACCAAGAACCAAGTGCAGTTTTTTTACATGTCTCTCTGCTCCACGTGCCTCCTCCTGGTCTCCTTTTTGTTCTCCACCCTTCTCTCTCTTTTTTTTTTTTACCCTAGTCTCTTCTCCAGCATTTCCCGCCTTGTTCAACTCCAACCTCCCTTGGGTGGGGTAGGGAACCTGGAACCTTCCCTTTTTGGGGGGACCGCCCTGTTACACCTTCACCTCCCAAGCTCCTTCACATTCCTTCCCCCCTTATATAATCACAGCACACTCACTATTTGGGTTGCTGGCTTCATGAAGGTGCTAATTCAGCTGCCAACTCCCTGGTGACCACCTGTATTATAAACTCCTCTGCCCAAAGACATTCTCATAGTTGAGAGTCTGGCTTTCTTGGTGCCAGTGAGAGACGGGGTTTGGTCACTTACAACATTGTTGAATTAATGCCCATGATCTGCTCCTAGGGGAAAATAAGCCTGTGCTTATTGGACTAAATGCATCAAATAAATTCTCTTGGCTATAAATATTCAGACCTCAATCATACTAAAAGTAAAGGTATTTTGATCTACTCACATTTTGCAGTTAATTGTTCTCATATAAAATTTCCCTTTGCTAACTCAGCAGTTGAATCTTGGTTGGCAATGTTAAAGAGAAATGAAGCATGCTAGCTATTATTTTTTTTTTTTAATTAGCCTCCATTCCTCTATGGTCAATCTATTAAAGGAGTCAATCTATTAAAAAAGCAACACTAAAAACACTTGGATTATAGAATTCTGCTGGCAAGTTTAAAGTCCAAAGGAAAGAACCTACCCACTTCCTACCAGCAACACTGCAAAAACAATTACTCCAAAGAGGATAACAATGAGAGGTAGCAGGCCCAATTTCTGAGAATCTAATGGCTGGAAGAACAAGGATTAGGTCAATATGACATTGTTTCTAACAATGGAAGCATAGAGTCATGACCAGTACCACCTTTTTTTAAGACTTACTGGTCTTGTTCTAAAGCAGAGATCTGCAGGCAAGACCTGGTTTGGTACATTTCCTGAGGACATAGCCACACCCACTCATTTACACATTGTCCAGGCCAGTTTTTGCTCTGTATTGATAAAGTTGAGTAGTTGGCTCTGAGACCTAAGACCCAAAAGCCAGACATATTTGCTACATGACCCTTTATAGAAAAAGCTTGATGAACCATACTCTAAATGCTTTCAACTTTTTCTTACTTAACCCTCAAAGGATGTGATAGGCTGATGCTATTTCCAACCTGACTTTCCAGATGAAGAGACAGACCTAGAGAAGATTAACTTCTCCCAAGAGAGCTGGGCTCGATCCACTTCTAATTATAAAACTTATTCTTTTTCTTAAAAAATTCAGCATTGCATTATAAGATGATTTAAGTTCCATATGTGCATCATTATAAATCAGTATCATCATACAATATATTAAGTTCACTATTAATAAATGTCCAGTTTGACCATTCACTTTATGCATGATCCCTTTTACCCAATTTACCAACCCACTTCCCCTAAAACTTACCTTCTTCATAATCCTGCCACCCTGATTCCTACAATGCTTTTGCCCTTCTTTGTCACTGTTACCTTCTAAAGTCTGTAACATTTACTCCCGGGCAGTGGCCTTGGGGTCTAGGAGCAGAGCCTCTGAAGGGTGGATTGAGGCCTTAGGTGCAAGAAGGAGTTAGAGGGAAGGCCCTTCAATATCATGCTTACTGCAACTATCACCCAGCAGTCAAGAAGTCACACAGAAAATTAAAAACTTCTCGGCCCAAACTTTGTCTTCCTTTTTCTTCTTAACCTTTGATAATCTTTAATAATTCAGGAAACTCTCAATGATTTTTCTATATGTTCTATGCCATAGCATAACACAATACAAAACA
Organism: Talpa occidentalis; assembly: GCF_014898055.3. Lineage (NCBI taxonomy): Eukaryota > Metazoa > Chordata > Mammalia > Eulipotyphla > Talpidae > Talpa > Talpa occidentalis. The sequence continues at coordinate 14,751,439 of NW_023601754.1, forward strand.
ATACTAAAAATCCTTGCTAACACAGGACTTGGCCATTCAGAACTTGAAGGAACAGGTGAAATCATATTTTAGGTCATTTTTTTCCATCTAGGATTCTACATCCTGTAACCCATAAAAACCAAGGCCTACAGTCAGTCATTTTCACAACTTGGGAATGACAGGAGCCTTACATGTTGATCAATAGATTAGTTCTGACCTTTGCTACCACCTAAAATAACAGTACAACCAATCCATGGCCAGTTGAGGTGACCCATCAAGTCTCATACCTGGGGAGGGGTAAAGGGTTTGGGATCTCTCTGTGCCCCCTGATTGGCAGCTGGTACCATTGTGTTCCACTCTAGTTCTGGATCTGAGCTTTCTGTTTTATCTTTTACCCTGACTTCTGGTCCCTGGGCAGGTGAATGCTCTTGGCTTCTATGATTTGGCCCCTTGGGATCTCTAGAAGGGCTGGGTCCATCACTGGACCATCACTGAAGAGATTCCTGCCCATCAGATTCTTGTCTCTAAAACTATGGGTCCACAGCTGCCTCTCAAAGTCTTCATTTCATTCAGTCTAGTTACTGTTTACCCGCCATGTGTTCTAATCCACTGCTATTCAAAGTATGGTCTCTGGACCAGCAGCATGGTCCTGTGTGGGGGCTTGTAAGAAATGCAGAATCTCATACCTATCATACCTGGGTCTCCTATTTGGCACTTAGTAGGTTTTAATTAAAGTTGTTTGTGGATGTGGTTATTGCCCCCTGGAGATGCCTTCATGGGAGACAGGCAACAAAATACATAGAATGTCTCATAACTGAGTGTTAACGAATATACCCTTAGGCTCAGATATATTCAGTGGAAGATGTCATTAACTGTGAAGACTTTGAAAAAAAAGGTGAACTTATTCCTGATAAAATGAGCAGACATTTAGCAGGTGACTGAGACAGGGAGAAGCCTTCCAAGCAGAGGGAACAGTATTTGAATGAGCATGGAGACATGACACAGCTAAATCTATCCAACAGCCTGTAAGTATAAGGGGCAATAGCATGTAGTATGAAGCCAGGAATACCAGAAAATGCAGCAAAGAGGGCCAGTACAGATGGATGAGGAGAGGCTTGGGATATCTCCCTCAGGAAATTGCTGTTTATCCTATAAATAATAGGAAGTTACTAAAGGGTTAAGATCAGGCTCCAAAGATCAACATGTCCTTGAAGAAAGCTATTCTGGGGACAAACAGTGACAGCTATTTTGCAAAACCTCAGCACAATTAAATTAACTTTCAGTTCATGCTAGATATTTGAATAGATATCTACTCAATGTCCTCATCTGCACCATCATGCTTGAGCTGCCATAGAAAAAGGCACCCAGAATAACAAGATGTTCTGTTCCAGGCCGATGCCACTCTGATCTGAGCTGGGGGCACAGCTGCTCAGGTAATCAGCACACCAGTTGCTGTTTCAAACCTGTTTAATAGGGAGGGGAGGCCAGGTAGGAACAAGAGGGCTCTCAGCACAGAGTACCTGGGAGGCACCTTGATTCCTTTAAGACAAGCACTATCTCCTTCTGTTAAGTGCTTCCTAGATACTGACCATTTGTGCAGGTTGTTTGTCTGCTTTCTGATAGGGCATCTCCAGGCAGTTCTGATATCAACAGGATTAAGGACACTGACCCAAAAATGGGAGCTGCCCTTTGGTTGTTTGGGATCCAGAAAGATAGTCATGGATTTTTCTGCCTTGTCTTGAGATGGAGGTGGTGATGATGATAGTGGTGGTGATGATGATGAAGATAATGATGATGACAACCATTTGATGGGCCTAGCATTCGCTTTAATTTCTCCTAATCTTACACCAGAGTTCCCAGAACTTTCTAATCTCACCCCCAGTGAGAAAGTCCCTTTAAAGTATAACACTTGGGTTGCGAAGCAGCCCACAGCCTCTGCAGCGCTGGTTCGGTCCCCAGCCCCAGGGCGAGGGTCGTGCATGGCGCGTAGACCTCTCCTGCTGCCCGCTGCTCCCCTCAGCAGTGTACTTCGTCACTCTGCCTGTTCTGCTCTCCGCTCTGACTCTGGTGAATTCTCTCATCCTTTCACGCTTCTGACTGTACTCAGTGTTAATATAAATAAATTAATTAGTTAATTAATTAAATAAAGTATAACACATGGCCCACCTATGTGTCTGTAAGCATTTTATCAGACCACATATGGTGTGGAATGTGCTAAGACATTTTCTTTATTTTTTTTTGTGGGACCCTCGCCAGCAGCTGGGGAACGAACCTGCACTGCAGAGGCTTAGGGCAGCCTTGCAGCCCAGCGCTCAACCACTGCACCACCAGGGAAGGCACAGTGCTAAGACATTTTCTATTCCACTCTACTCTATTTGATTTCTTTTTCAAAGTGTTCATCATCATGCACCAAATTGAGTGGGTGGTCTGTTGTTTAAATGCTAAGGTGGGTAGGGCTGTCTTCACCATCCCAGCAAAGTCATGGATGAGATGAATTAAGTCACATGCCTGAGGCAAGATGAGTTCAAGTCATGCTGCAAATTCCATGCCTTTCTTCTCTGTGATCCCCTATCCCACGTCACAGAGTCTCTGCCATGAGGACAAATGTCTCAGCGCAGCAGAGAAGTGAGAACAACAACCCAGCAGTGACATAAAAGATAATAATAGCTGATCCCTTTTTAAGGTCTGACAATGTGGTTGTCACAGTGCTAGGTATAACGTGGCTTCCAATTTAAGTGACGGAGAAAATGGCATCAGAACAGCAGCACAATGCAAGCGGATGTGTACTAAATTGAGCTCAGAATTTTTGCATTTGCACAGTCCTCATCCCTGACTCATATTAAACAATTCCCATGTCAGATTACTTACTTATCTGCACACAGAGATCAATGACTCACTTGACTCCAGGTAATATTTGTCCCTCTTATTAGTTCTCTTAAGGATCAAAAGCGCTAAAGCTCCTTATAAACTAACTGTACACAGGTCTGCTCTTTACTTGTTTTTCTATTCTTGAGAGGTTCATGTTAAAAGCAAAGAGGACGGAAAAATGCGAAGCCCTCAGCTTTGTCCTTTCATCAAAGGAGGCAAATATGAGTCACGGTGAACCTAGGTTCAGAAAAAAGGGCCTGACAACAAGGCATTTTGCCAAAAAAGAAAAAAATCTTTCCAATAAAGATAATACAGCTTTCTGGTCATCTACCTAGCTGACATACCCTGCAAGCCCAGGTTTGTCTTTTTCATAGCCACGTGGGTGCCCATCAACCCTCCCACAGGAAAGACATACCTGCTAAATGCAAAGTGTATTGGACTGAGGCATCTCTGTTCACACTTTTGTCTTTTCTGGGCTCTCTCAGCAAGCCATTTTGTTAATGAAAACTGGAGAACAAAGAGGCAGAAGATATATGTGGCATGGGAGCTCTGGAGGGAGAAATCTAGATGATTTTAGCATCTTGACACATATATCCACGTGAACACGCTCCAGTAACCCTGCCTGCAGAACCAACCAAGATCAGCACATGGGAAGCACTGAACTAGAGTATTCTCCCCCCGTGCCCTGACCCCAACTTTGTACACACTGTTCTTATCCCTGTAATGTCTGCACCATATAACCATCTCCTTGTAATCCCAGTCAGCTATCAGTACTACCTCCCCTCTTACTATTCCAACCATCAATCTTGTGCTCATGTTTGCTCTTTCTCTCTCTCTCTCTCTCATTCTTATGGTACTTTTATGGTACTTTAACTTAATTCCATAGAAAATATAGGTTCTAATATGGCAACACACTAAATTCCTTTGGATGAATAACGTTGCATAAATGGGATTCAAATCCTGCTCTGCCTCTTATCTCTTCTGTGTGAGCAGATCCCTTAGCTATCATCCCATGCAAACCTTGATGGGATAAAATCTGGGATCTGGGATGACACATTCAGTGCTTCATTGATCTAAGTCTCAGCATCCACTACTGTAAATTGAGGAAATGATAGTACCTCTTCCTGGGGTAGATGTGAGGAACAGTGTGCACTTATGATAAAACCACTCCTATCTGAGCCTCAGTTTCCCCATCAGGACCCCAAGAGGACTGAAGAATTTGAGTAATTCAATATCTGTCATCCTTGTCCTTAGCAAGTGAAAAGGAACACTATGGTCCTTCTTATTCCTTGTAGGAAGTCTCTCTGTGCTGATGGATGTGCTTTGCACACCACTCTGGGTATTTGTGAAGATTAAAATGTCACTTCAGGAGCAGTTTAACCAAGATTCCTGAGGACTGAGAGGTCCAGATGAGACCAGATCTCATAAGTGGGTTCCAGAGGGGAGGGCATGCTAGTCAACTTCTACCTGGCAAGGAGCATGCAGAAGGCAAGAGGGCAGAGCACTTCACAAGGGTGTGGCAGGTTGAGAGCCACCTCAT